>NC_092371.1:195468750-196795625 GCF_030028105.1 Mobula birostris
ATTAGGTCCCCTTTCATTATTCTAAACTTCACTGAATATGTAGTTTCACCATCTAAGGAATCAATCTGATGAAACCTTGCAGCACTCCTTTTATGGAAGGCATTTCCTTTCCTTTAGGTAAGAAGATCAAAGCTCATCAGACCAATTCCTTGTTTAGTTTAGCAAGGCCTCCTTGCTCCTGTACTTAATTCCCCTGCTATGAATCCTGCCATACCATTTGCCTCTTTAAGTGCATGCCTGTCCCCAGTGACAGCTGTAGATTAAAGTTTAAAGTAAATTTATTATTGAAGTACATACATGTCACCATATACAACCCATTGATTCATTTTCTTACGGGCATTCACAAAACAAACAAGAAATATAAATGAATCAATGAAAGATCACATCCAACAGGATGGACAGACAACCAGTTTGGAAAAGGCCAGGAACTGTGCAAATACAAAAAGAAAGAAAAAAAGAAACAATGATAATAATAACAATAATAATAATTTGGCATTTTATCAGGATTTTGAAGAAAATTGTTGATTTTGTATGCATAAGTGCAGATGATAATAAGTGAAAACACCGAAATTGCAGTAGAGAAAAGAAACAAATTTGAAACAACACTCACAACACGCTGGAGAAACTCAGCAGGTCAGGCAGCATCCGTGGGAACGATGAGTCAACGTTTCAGGCCGGAACCCTTCGTCAGGACATGTCAGGAAACAAATCTGAAACCTTAAGAGTAGAAATAGCCCACCTAATGGAGTATAAATTGAAAAACCTGAGCAAGAAAGTTAAGAGAAAAGCTGAGGAAATACCAAGAAAATATAAAGTTCATACAAGATACAATCAACTAAACAAAAGCAGGGTAAATTTTATAGATAGACTAAAACAAAAGCAGGGTAGAATTTATAGATAGACTAAAACAAAAGCTTGGTGCATTCAAAACCAGACTAAATAGATCCATCAAATGCACCTGATGAAGAAAACAGAATTATCAGTTTAGAAACAATGAAAAAGGTTTATACAGGACATTAAAACCAAATATGTGCTAAGATGTCACCAATCCTAGGACAGAATTACCAAACAAGCACAGAGATTATTTACTTTCGGTCTAATATCTGGTCAAGCAGGGTGGCACACTTTTAAGAAGCAAACTGGATTAGGGAGGACAAAGGATCACTCACACAATTGAAGACATGCAAATACCTGAAGTTACAATGGATATGCTAAAAGAGTTATAAAAATACCCACAACTGGAAAAGTACAGGCAGTGATAATAGTCATAATTATTGATCTAAAATGTACTTGCCTTCATCCATATCTAATATTATATATCAACAATTTTTTAAAATCCTTAAGAAGTGCCTGAATTTTTGACAGAAGGTAAAACCTAAAGAAGAAATCACAAATTATCCATCAAAATACCATCCTACTACTTTTTCACAAACTATATATAAAATTATAACATCACATATCTCACAATTAGTCACCGGTCACTTAGATAACCATAATATACTGATAGAAGAGCAGAAAGGATGCCGTAAGGGCATGAAAGGATGTTAAAAAAACAATTGATAATAGATTCTGTAATTCTAAATCAAGCCCAGTGGTAAAGCAGAAATCTTTCATTTTGTAACATATATTGACTATCAAGAAGCATTTGATTCTGGCCCACTTTCAAGGTTAACAAAAGTTCCTAATATTTATAAGCTACACACAATACTTGTGAAATTCCTTGAACATCAGATGAAGCATTGGCATATTATAATCACTTTATCTATTAACAACCAAAAAGGAACAACCACTGTTATCAAAATAAACCGAGGCATTTTCCAGGGTGACTCTAAGCCCATTCTGATTTTATCTAGCTCTCTACAGTATCGGGTGAACATTGTGCCAAAAATCAAAAACAGTGAAACACCTTCTATACATGGAGAATTTGAAAACGTACACTCCTTCATCAGAGCTAAAGCAAGTAGTTCAAATAGCAGATCTATTTTCAAAAGAAGTAAACATGAACTTTGGACTAGGTAAGTGCAGAACATTAAACATAAAGAACGGTGCAATGGAGCTAATAGAATACAAAACAGAGCACCAGGATACAATACAACCGATGGATGAATATGAAACAGACAAGCATCTGGGATATCAACAAGCAAGGAAATAAATCATAGTGTGATAAAGGAAAAACCTTTGACAGAATTTACTTCAAGGCTGAAGAAATTCAGCCAAACAGAGCTCAACAGTAAAAATATAACAAAGGCAATAAACACTTGCATTATACCCATATTAACATATTCTTTTGCCACAATATCTTGGTTGGAAACCGATCAGGAAAATTTAAAAAGAACAATAAGAATTGAAATGACAAATTTCACAAAACATTATGTACACTCGAGCATGCTTAGATTAACATTATCTAGGACAGAAGGGGGAAGAGGAATAACAGACATTAAAAATCTACACAACAGTCAGAATCAGAATCAGAATCAGGTTTATTATCACCGGCATGTGACGTGAAATTTGTTAACTTAGCAGCAGCAGTTCAATGCAATACATAATCAGACTCCATGAGTCTGTGCCTTCAGGCTTCTGTATCTCCCACCTGATGGTGACAGTGAGAAAAGGGCATGCCCTGGGTGCTGGAGGTCCTTAATAATGGACGCTGCCTTTCTGAGATACCACTCCCTGAAGGAGTCCTGGGTACCTTGTAGGTTAGTACCCAAGATAGAACTGACTAGATTTATAACCCTCTGCAGCTTCTTTCGGTCCTGTGCAGTAGCCCCTCCATACCAGACAGTGATGCAGCCTGTCAGGATGCTCTCCACGTACTCCTATAGAAGCTTTTGAGTGTATTTGTTGACATGCCAAATCTCTTCAAATTCCTAATGAAGTATAGCCACTGTCTTGTCTTTTTTATAACTACGTCGATATGTTGGGACCAGGTTAGATCCTCGGAGAACTTGACACCCAGGAACTTGAAATTGCTCACTCTCTCCACTTCTGATTGGTATGTGTTCCTTTGTCTTACCCTTCCTAAAGTCCACAACCAAAAGAAAGGCATTGGTGTTTCTGTACCACAGCACGATGCTAACAGTCAGGATGCTTTCCAAAGTACATCGATAGAAATTCTCGAAGTTTTAGCTGATATGCAATCAGTGCAAACTCCTAAGAAAGTAGACGTGTTGTTGTTCCTGCTTTGTAATGGCAGTTACGTTCTGGACCCAGGACAGATCCTTTGAAATGATGCCAAGGAATTTAAAGTTGCTGACCCTATCCACCTCTGATGAGCACTGGCTCGTGAACCTCTGGTTTGCTCGTCCTGTAGTCTAATCAAGTCTGTGATTTTTCTGACATTGAGTGAAAGGTTGGGTGACATTGGGTGACATTCTGACTCTCGTAGTTACCTGCACTTTACCTCTTCCCATCCTGTCACATGCAAAAATGTGATCCCCTTATCTCAATTCCTCCATCTCCGCTGAATCTGCTCTTGGGATGAGGCTTTGCATTCCAGATCGAAGATGCCCTCCTTCTTCAAAGAAAGTGGCTTCCCTCTCTCCACCATCAATGCTGCCCTCTATTCTATTGCTTCCATTTCCCGCACGTCTTCCTGACACCCCACCAAGGATAGGGTTCCTCTTGTCCTCACCTACCACCCCATGAACCTCAGTGTCCAGCAAATAATTCTCCTTAACTTCCGTCATCTCCAATGGGATCCCACCAACAAGCACATATTTCCATCCCTCTTCTTTCTGCTTTCCACAGGGATTGCTCCTTATGCAACTTCCTTGACCATTCGCACACGCCCAACCAATATTCCGTCCGGGTAGCCTCCAACTTGATGGCATGAACAACAAATTCTCAAATTTCCAGTAATGCCACTCCTCACTATTCCCATCCCATTTTCCCCCTCTCCATTGCTCGTCACCTGCCTCTGGTGCTTCTCTCCTTTTTCTTTCTTCCATGGCCTTCTGTCCTCTCTTATAAGATTCCCCCTTCTCCAGCTCTGTATCTCTTTCACCAATCAATTTCCCAACTCTTCACTTCACCCTTCCCCCTTCAGATTTCACCCTCCCCTCCCCCGCCCCCCACCTACTAACTCTGACTTCTCATCTCTTTTTCTCCAGTCCTGCTGAGGGGTTTCAGCCTGAAATGTCAACTGTACTGTTTTCCATTGATGTTGCCTGGCCTGCTGAGTTCCTCTAGCATTTTGTGTGATTTGCATGAGGTGGTTTTGTGACTGCACTCAACGAGATTTTCAATCTTCCTCCTGTACGCTGATTCATCACCACCTTTGATTCAGCTCACTACAGTGTTAGACCATAAGACCATGAGACACAGGAGCAGAATTAGGCCACTGAGCCCATCGAATCTGCTCCGCCATTCCATCAGGGGTGATCTTGGATCCCACTCAACCCCATACATCTGCCTTCTTGTCACATCCTTTGATGTCCTGACTGATCAGGAAATGATCAAATTCCACTTTAAATATACCCATTGACTTGGCCTCCACTGCAGTCTGCGGCAGAGCACTTCACAGATTCACTACTCTCTGGCTAAAAAAAATTCCTCCTTACCTCTTTCCTAAAAGGTTGACCCTCAATTCTGTGGTTGTGCTCTCTAGTTCTGGATACCTTCACCAAAGGAAACATCCTCTCCACATCCACCCTATCTAGTCCTTTCAACATTCAGTCAGTTTCAAAGAAATTCGTTGCAATCTTTTAAATTCCAGTAAGTACAGGTTCAAAGCTGCAAAATGCTCCTCATATATTAACCCCTTCATTCTCTGAATCATCCTTGTGAACCTCCTCTGGACTTTCTTCAATGACAATACATCCTTTCTGAGATGTGGGACCAAAAATTGTTGACAATACTCCAAGTGCGCTGTGACTAGTGTCTTATAAAGCCTCAGCATTATCTCCTTGTTTTTATATTCTATTTCCCTTGATATAAATGCCAACATTGCACTTGCCTTTTTTACCACAGTTTCAACCTGTAAATTAACCTTCTGTGAGTCTTGCAATGAGGACACCTCAGACCC
The DNA here is from genome assembly GCF_030028105.1 of Mobula birostris. Lineage (NCBI taxonomy): Eukaryota > Metazoa > Chordata > Chondrichthyes > Myliobatiformes > Myliobatidae > Mobula > Mobula birostris. The sequence goes on from NC_092371.1 coordinate 195,473,777, forward strand.
TCTGCATCTCTGATATCTGAATCTTTTCCCTATTTAGGTAATAGTCCGCGCTACTGTTCCTTTTACCAAAGTGTATTATCATATATTTCTCAATACTGTATTCCATCTGCCACTTATTTGCCTATTCTTCCAATATGTCCAAGTCCTGCTGCAAAAGCTTTGCTTCTACAGCAGTATCTACCCCTCCACCTATTTTTGTATCATGCACAAACTTTGCCACAAAGCCATCAATTCCAAAATCTAATCACGGACAAAAAAATGTGAAAAGCAGCAGTCCTAATACTGACCCCTGAGAAATATCTCTAGTCACCGGTAGCCAACCAGAAAAGGCCCCTTTTATTACCACTCACTGCCTCCTGCCTGTCAGCCGGTCCGCTATCCATGTCAATATCTTTCCTGTAGCACCATAGGATTATATCTTGTTAAGACGCCTCATGTGTGGCACATTATCAAATGCCTTCTGAAAATCCAAGTAAATGACATCTACTACCTCTCCTTTGTCCACCCTGCTTGTTACTTCTTGAAGAATTCTAACAGATTTGTCAGGCAAGATTTCCCTTTACAGAAACCATACTGACTTTGACTTTTTTTTATCATTAGTCTGCAAGAATCCTAAACCCTTATCCTTAATAATAGACTCTAACACCTTCAACCACTGAGGTTAGGCTAACTGGCCTATAATCTCCTTTCTTTTGCCTTCCTCCCTTCTTAAAGAGTGGAGTGACATTTGCAATTTCCAGTCCTCCGGGACCATGCCAGCATCAAGTGATTCTTGAAAGATCACGACCATGTCACAATGGGGGCGTTAGTGGCAGCAAGGGTGGACCCAAATGCAAGACACATCTTGTGAGGTTAACGCAATTGAGCTTATTGCTCGATACAAGGAGAGCAAGCAGAAGCAGGAATAGCGTACTGGACAAGGACTCATGCCTTGGACTAGGCTGGGACTGAGGGTCTGGGTTAGGACTCAGAATCGCAGACCGCCAGGGCCAGGACTGGACTTGGTACTTGGATGCCGCCAGGGCCAGGACTGGACTTGGTACTTGGATGTCGCCAGGGCTGGGACTTGATTTGGTACTTGGAGTCGCTGGAGCCAGGACTTGGTACTTGGAGCCCCCAGAGCCAGGATTTGGTGCTTGGAACCTCCGGGTAGTGGCGAGCTCTAGACTCGGCCCGGGAACAGTAGGCAGCGGCTCTTGATTCCCTCCGGCAGGTTAACTGACGGACCTGCCTCAGCGAGGAAGTTTTGCAGGCTCACTTTGGCGAGGTAACTTGACAGGGTTGCTCCGGTGAGGAAAGGTGACTTACTGGCACTTGCTTCGGGCGGAGACTAGGCTTGCTCCGGCCAGATGACATTGGCTCGCAGTATCTTTGGTGACTTTGAAAACACTCTCACGCTGAACAGCTGAAAGCCGGAGGCTATAAACTGCCGGTTCAGCTGAGAGTAAATTGCCTCCAATCACCAAGCCCGAGGGACACAAGAAAACAGGGAACCAAAGGGAAACAGGGAGTCAACGGTCCAGTTTGTAACATAAACGAAGTCAATTTAAGGGGACCCCGATCCGGACCATGACAGACCAATGCATCCATTATCTCTTCCGCAACCTCTCTCAGGACCCTGGGATGGAGTCCTTTTGGTCCAGGTGACTTATCCGCTTTAAGACATTTGAGTTTGCCTAGCACTTTTTCCTTTGTAATAGCAATGTCACTCACTCATGCTCCCTGACACTCACGGACCACTGGCCCTCTGCTAGTGTCTTCCACAGTGAAGACAAGTGCAAAGTACCCATTAAGTTCATCGGTCATTTCTTTGACCCCTATTACAACCTCACCAGCATCATTTTCCAGTGGTCATTTCTCACCTCCCTTTGACTCTTTATATAACTGAAAAGACTTTTGGTATCCTGCTTTATATTATTGGCTAGATTGTCCTCATATTTCATCATTTCCCTTCTTATAGATTTTTTAGTTGCCTTTTGTTGGATTTTAAAAGCTTCCCAATCATCCAACCTCCCATTTGCTACCTTATCTGCCTTTTCCTTGGCTTCAAACTTCCTTTGTCAGCTCTGGTTGCCTACTCTGTGGGACATATACATCCTGTGTCATTTGAACTATTCCCATAAACTTCAGCCATCTCTGCTCTGCCATCATCCCTGCCAGTATTCACCTGGGCAAGCTTCTCTCTCATGCCTCTGTAATTGCCTTTATTCCATTGTGATACTGATACGTGTGGCAAATGCTTCTTACTCTCAAATTGCAGTATGAATTCAATCACATTACGATCACTGCCTCTGAAGGTTTCCTTTATGTTATGCTCCCTAATAAGGTCTGGGTTATTACACAACACACAATCTAATATAGCCTTTCCCCAAGTTGGTTCAAGCACATCTAAAAAGCCATTTCATAGGCATTCAACAAATTTCCTCGCTTGCAATCCGACACCAACCGATTTTCCCAATCCTCTTGCATATTGAAGTTCCCCATTACAATTGTGTAATTACCCTCATTACATGCCTTTTCCAGCTCAGTTTGCAATGTCAACCCCACATCGTAGCTACAATTTGGAGGCCTATATATGATTCCTATATATAACCGTTTGTAAAGCATGGCCTGCCTTGCACAAAACTATGCGGACTGCCCCTAAGCAGGCTACGCCTTTCCAAGCATGCAAAATCCTATCCTTCAATACCCTCCCCATAGCTTTCCTACCACTGCCGTGAGGCTCACTGGCCAATAATTACCTGGATTTTCACTGTTTACTTTCCAGTCTTATGGGACATTGCCTGTAGTTCATGAGGACGCAAAGATCTTTGTCAAGGCTCCAGCAATCTCCTCACTGCCTCTTTTCAATATTTTGGGATATGTGTCAACAGGCCCTGGGGATTTATCCACCTTAGCATTTTTCAGAAGATCCAGCCATACCTGCTGCTTAATCTCAAAATAATCCAGCATGTTAGCATAGACCATAAAACCATAAGACCATAGGGCATAGGAGCAGAATTAGGCCATCTGGCCTATCGAGTCTGCCCGCCATTGAATCATGGCTGATCCTTTTATTTCCCTCCTCCTAAGCCCCATTTCCTGGCCTTCTCCCCGTAACCTTTGATGCCATGTCCAAACAAGAACCCATCAATTTCTGCCTTAAATACACCCAACAACCTGGCCTCCACAGCTGCATGTGGCAACAAATTCCACAAATTCACCACCCTTTGGCTAAAGAAATTTCTCCGAATCTCTGTTTTGAAAGGGTGCCCCTCTATTCTGAGGCTGTGCCCTTTTGTCCTAGACTCTCCCACCATGGGAAACATCCTTTCCACATCTACTCTGTCTAGCCTTTCAACATTCAAAAGGTTTCAGAGATCCCCCCTCAACCTTCTGAATTCCAGCGAGTACAGCGTTCCTCGTATGATAACCCTTTCATTCCTGGAATTATCCTTGTGAACCTTTCTGCATACACCACTCTGCCTTCACTATCTTCTAAATCTTTTTCCTTAGTAAATGCCAACACAAAGTATTCACTTAGTACCTCTGCGGACTTCTCTGACTCCAAACAGAAACTCCCTTCTGTGAGAGGACACAGATCTCTCAGTGGGTGAGCATCTGGGGACAGTGACCACCGCTCCCTGGCCTTTAGCATTATCATGGAAAAGGATAGAATCAGAGAGGACAGGAAAATTTTTAATTGGGGAAAGGTAAATTATGAGTCTATAAGGCTACAACTTGAGGGTGTGAATTGGGATGATGTTTTTGCAGGGAAATGTACTATGGACATGTGATTGATGTTTAGCGATCTCTTGCAGGATGTTAGGGATAAATTTGTCCTGGTGAGGAAGATAAAGAATGGTAGGGTGAAGGAACCATGGGTGACAAGTGAGGTGGAAAATCTAGTCAGGTGGAAGAAGGCAGCATACATGAGGTTTAGGAAGTAAGGATCAGATGGGTCTATTAAGGAATCTAGGGAAGCAAGAAAGGAGCTTAAGAAGGGGCTGAGAAGAGCAAGAAGGGGGCATGAGAAGGCCTTGGCGAGTAGAGTAAAGGAAAACCCCAAGGCATTCTTCAATTATGTGAAGAAAAAAAGGATGACAGGAGTGAAGGTAGGACCGATTAGAGATAAAGGTGGGAAGATGTGCATGGAGGCTGTGGAAGTGAGCGAGGTCCTCAATGAATACTTCTCTTTGGTATTCACCAATGAGAGGGAACTTGATGATACTGAGGAAAATATGAGTGAGTTTGATGTTCTGGAGCATGTTGATATTAAGGGAGAGGAGCTGTTGGAGTTGTTAAAATACATTAGGACGGATAAGTCCCCGGGGCCTGATGGAATATTCCCCAGGCTGCTCCACGAGGTGAGGGAAGAGATTGCTGAGCCTCCGGCTGGAATCTTTATGTCCTCGTTGTCCACGGGAATGGTAACGGAGGATTGGAGGGAGGTGAATGTTGTCCCCTTGTTCAAAAAAGGTAGTAGGGATAGTCCGGGTAGTTATAGACCAGTGAGCCTTACGTCTGTGGTGGGAAAGCTGCTGGAAAAGATTCTTAGAGCTAGGATCTCTGGGCATTTAGAGAATCATGGTCTGATCAGGGACAGTCAGCATGGCTTTGTGAAGGGCAGATCGTGTCTAACAAGCCTGATACAGTTCTTTGAGGAGGTGACTAGGCATATAGATGAGGGTAGTGCAGTGGATGTGATCTATATGGATTTTAGTAAGAATTTGACAAGGCCACATGGTAGGCTTATTCAGAAAGTCAGAAAGCATGAGATCCAGGGAAGTTTGGCCAGGTGGATTCAGAATTGGCTTGCCTGCAGAAGGCAGAGGGTCGTGGTGAAGGGAGAACATTCAGACTGGAGGATTGTGACTAGTGGTGTCCCACAAGGATCTGTTCTGGGACCGTTTTGTGATTTTTATTAACAACCTGGATGTGGGGGTAGAAGGGTGGGTTGGCAAGTTTGCAGACGACACAAAGGTTGGTGGTGTTGTAGGTAGTGTAGAGGATTGTCAAAGATTGCAGTGAGACATTGATAGGATGCAGAAGTGGGCTGAGAAGTGGCAGATGGAGTTCAACCCGGAGAAGTGTGAGGTGTACACTTTGGAAGGACAAACTCCAAGGCAGAGTACAAAGTAAATGGCAGGATACTTGGTAGTGTGGAGCAGCAGAGAGATCTGGGGGTACATGTCCACAGATCCCCGAAAGTTACCTCACAGGTGGATAGAATAGTTAAGAAAGCTTATGGAGTGTTAGCTTTAAGAGTCGTGATGTAATAATGCAGCTCTATAAAACTCTGGTTAGGCCACACTTGGAGTACTGTGTCCAGTTCTGGTCGCCTCACCATTGGAAAGGGTACAGAGGAGATTTACCAGGATGCTGCCTGGTTTAGAGAGTATGCATTATGATCAGAGATTAAGGGAGCTAGGGTTTTACTCTTTGGAGAGAAGAAGGATGAGAGGAGACATGATAGAGGTGTACAAGATAATAAGAGGAATAGATAGGGTGGATAGCCAGCGCCTCTTCCCCAGGGCACCACTGCTCAATACAAGAGGACATGGCTTTAAGGTGGGAAGCTCAAGGGGGATATTAGAGGAAGGTTTTTTACTCAGAGAGTGGTTGGTGCGTGGAATGCACTGCCTGAGTCAGTGGTGGAGGCAGATGCACTCGTGAAGTTTAAGAGACTATTAGACAGGTATATAGAGGAGTTTAAGGTGGGGGCTTATATGGGAGGTAGGATTTGAGGGTCGGCACAACATTGTGGGCCAAAGGGCCTGTACTGTGCTGTACTATTCTATGTTCTATGTTCTATGTTCTAACTATTCTTCTTTATCTTTGAGTGGACCTTTCCTCTCTTTAGTGTTGTGTATTTGTGTATTTAATATAGCAGTAATATTTGAGTAATATTGCAAATATTTTGTTTAATTGAGCATTCTTTGTTGTTTAGATAATTCATTATGGTTATATGTAAAAATGTGTGGATTGCATACGTCATCTTACTGCCATGCCACACCTACGTGCCTCACTCAAAGTAAAAAAATTAAGTTAGACTCGCATTCCCGGTTCCCTTGTTTTCCTTTCAATTAGTTTTTACGTTTTGGAGTTACAAGACATGACACTTAGGTATTAGGTATCCTTAATATAATTCTAAAATGTCCTGCCATTCTCCTTGATCCTGCTCAGCAAGATATTTCATAGCCCCATTTAGCCGTTCTATTTGTCTGCTTGATCGTTTTCCTGCTATCTTTATGTTTGACAAAGGTTCAGTGTGATTCAGCTACTGAAATTTTACATATGTTTCCTTTTTCTTCCTGACTAAATTTAGAACCTCTCAGGTCATCCAAGGTTCCCTTACCTTGTCGCTGTTCCTTACCGGAACATCCAAATCCGGAACTCTGAACAGCTGGTTTTTAAGCATCTCCCACTTGTCAGATGTGGACTTGTCCAAAAGCAGCTGCTTCCAATCAACAACATTAGCTTCTGCCTTATCCTGTCATAATTTGTCTTCCCTCACTTTAGTATCTTCCCGCAAGACCCAATTTTGTCCTTACTCATACAGTAATTATCTTAAAACACAACAAGTTGCGGTTACTGTTCCCAAAATGTTCACCACCTATCAGAATCAGGTTTAAAATCACTGACACATGTCATGAAAATTGATGTTCTGCAGAAGCAATACATTGCAAAACATACTAATAAAACCTATGTAAGCAGTGCACATAAAAAAAGAAAATTAAATTAAATTAGTGCAAAAAGAGAAGACAAAATACTGAGGTAGTGCTCATGGGTTCATTGTCCATTCAGAAATCTGAAGGCAGATGGGAGAAGCAGTTCCTGAAACATCTGTCTGACTCTCAATACAGGAGCCCCTCAGGGCTGTGTACTGAGTCACCTCCTTTACTCCCTGCATACCTGTGACTGTATCACCACCCATAGCTCCAATCTGCTAATTTAATATGCCGACGACACTACATTGATTGGCCTTATCTCAAACAATAAGGGGTGGCCTACAGGGAAGAAGTCATCTCTCTGACACAGTGGTGTCAAGAAAAGAACATCTCCCTCAATGCTGCAAAAACAAAGTAGCTGGTTGTGGATTACAGGAGGAATGGAAACGGGTAAACCCCTATTGACATCAATGTATCTGAGGTTGAGAGGGTAAACAGCTTTAAGTTCCTCGGCCTCCGCATCATTGAGGACCTCACGTGGTCTGTACACACCAGCTGTGTGGTGAAAAAGGCACAACAGCACCTCTTTCACCTCAGACAGTTGAGGAAGTTTGGTATGGGCCCCCAAATCCTAAGAACTTTCTACAGGGGCACAATTGAGAGCATCCTGACTGGCTGCATCACTGCCTGGTATGGGAACTGTACCTCCCTTAATCGCAGCACTCTGCAGAGAGTGGTGCAGACAGCCCAGCGCATCTGTAGTTGTGAACTTCCCATGAATCAGGACGTTTACAAGGACAGGTGTATAAAAAGGGCCCATAGGATCATTGGGGACCCAAGTCACCCCAACCACAATCTATTCCAGTTACTACCATCCAGGAAGCGGTACCGCAGCATAAAAGCCAGGACCAACAATCTCTGGGACAGCTTCTTCCACCAGGCCATCAGACTGATTAACTCACGCTGATTTGAGTGTACATTGTCTGTTCTATTTATTATAAATTAATATGATTGTACATTGCACATTTAGATAGAGATGTAATGTAAAGATTTTTACTCCTCATGTATGTGAAGGATGTAAAAAATAAACTCAATTCAATTCAGTGTGTTTCTTCAGACTCCTGTAACTCCTCTTTAATGGTAGCAACGAGAAGAGGGCAAGTCATGGGTGATGGGAGACGCTAATGATGGATAACAACTTCTTGGGGCATTGCATTTTAAAGGTGCCCTAAATGCTGGGGAGGCTAGTGCCTACGTAGGAGATGACTGAGCTTATATCTTTCTGCAGCATTTTCTGATCCTATGTAGTAGCCCCTCTATACCAAATTGTGGTGCAACAGTTAGAAAGCTCTCCATTGTACATATGTAGAAATTTGCGAATGTCTTTGGTGACATACCAATTCTTCTCAAACTCCAAATGAAATAAAGATGCTGTCATGCCTCCTTTGTAATTATATCAATATGTTGGGCCCAGGATATTTCCCCAGAGCTGTTGATACCTATGAACTTGAAGCTGTTCAGCCTTTCCACTTTTGATTCCTCAACAAGGACTAGTGTGTGTTCCCTCAATTTACCCTTCCTGAAGTCCGCAATAAATTCTCAATGACGCTGAGTGCAAGGTTGATGCTCATCCAGCTGACCTATCTCACTCCTGTACCTCATCACCATCTAAAATTTTGCCAACAATAGATATATTGTCAGCAAATTTATAGATGGAGCTTGAGCTGTGGCTAGCCACACAATCACGCGTGTAGAGAGGACAGCATTGGGCTAAGCCGGCATCCTTGACGTGCGCCAGTGTTGATTGTCAGCAAGGTGGAGATCTCATTTCCAATCTGCACAGATTGTGGTCTCCCACTGAGGAAGCCTAGGATCCAGTTGCAGAGGGGGGAGCAGAGGCCCAGAGTTTGGAGCTTGTTGATTAGAACTGAGGGTATGATTGTGTTGAATGCTGAGCTCTAGACAACAATCAGCAGCCTGATATAGGTAAACAACAGGAATTCTGCAGATGCTGTAAATTCAAGCAACACACATCAAAGTTGCTGGTGAACGCAGCAGGCCAGGCAGCATCTGTAGGAAGAGGTGCAGTCGACGTTTCAGGCCGAGTCCTGCTGCCTGGCCTGCTGCGTTCACCAGCAACTTTGATGTGTGTTGCCTGATATAGGTGTTACCATTGTCTAGGTGGTTCAAGGTAAAGTGGAGAGACAGTGAGATTGTATCTGCTGTAGACCTATTGTGGTGATAGGCAAACTGCAGAGATCCCAGGTCCTTGTTTAGAAAGAAGTTGATTTTAGTCATGACCAACCTCTCAATGCACTTCATCACTGTAGATGTGAGTGGCACTAGGTGATAGTCATTGAGGCAGCTCTCCCTGCTCTTCTTGGGCACTGGTACAATTGTCACCCTTTTGAAGCAGATAGGAACCTCTAACTGGAAGACTGAGAGATTGAAGATGTTCTTGAACACTCCCTCCAGTTGGGATGGCACAGTTTTGGCATTGTTTCACCAGGTACACTATCAGGGCCTGATGCATTACGAAGGATCACCTCTTGATAGATGTTACGATGTCAGCCTCTGAGACAGAGATCACAGGGTCACCAGATACCGCAGGGATTCACATACTGTAGGTGTAGCTAAATTCTCCCTTTCAAAGCATTCCTAAAGGCATTGAGATCATCTGGGAGTGAAGCATCACTGCTATTCATGATGTTAGGTTTCACTTTGTAGGAAGTAATGGCCTGCAAACCCAGCCAGAGAAGAGGTGCATCCAATTCCATCTCTAACCTCAATCGAAATTGTTTTTCACCCTTCCATAGGTTGTACCTGGAGTACTTCTATGGTTCTGGACCACCGGCCTTGAGATTTTGCTCTTAGCAGACTATGAATCTCCTGGCTCATCCACAGCTTTTAATTTGGTATGTTCTTGAAGGCATTCACTCACCCACACAGGTCTTGATCAAGTCAGTGACAACTGTGGTGTATTCACTCAGATTTGAAGATAAATCCCTGAATATTGTCTAGTCCACCAACTCAAAGCAGTCCTGTAGGCACTCCTCTGCCTCCCTCGACAAGACCTTCTTAGTCTTCACCACTTATGCTGCAGTGTTTAGTCTCTGCCTATACATTGGGTGTAGAAGTACAGCCAGATGATCAGACTTTCCAAAGTGTGGGCATGGGACGACACAGTAAGTGTTCTTGATGGTGGTATAATAGTGGTCACGTGTGTTAGCTCATCTGTTTCCACAGGTGATATGTTGGTGGTAGTTGTGCAGAGACATCTTCAAGCTGGCCTGGTTGGAATTCCTGCAAAAACAATTTATTACTTCATTAATTATACTTTTTCTGCTTAACAATCACTGTCAACAATTGGCCATGACTTTCCTGTCGGAGTTGAGTTCCTGTACAACCTGGCATTTTTGCAAAGGGAACTGAAGTCTGGAAGGCGCAGGATGGCTGTGGCATGGTGTGTACAGGCCAAATTGAGGTGGTGGTGTCTGGATTAGAGAGCGGGGAATGAGCCACTTCTTGGCCATTCCTGGAGCGAACTTGGAGGCAATTTGATTTGGCAGAACCAAGGCGAGCCGAGCGGAGGAGATGTAGAGACAAAGCAGTGGGGCCCAGACCCGGGTCCGAGAGTGAGGAAAGACCCAAGCTTAGATCAATTTAAATGCTGAGCCGAATTGGAAAAGTTGGGTACGGGTCGAATTTAGGTGGTAGAGCACTGGCCCGAGACCATATCGAAGCTGCAAGGTCCATGTCTGAGAGCAAGGTCGAGATGGGCCAAATTATAAAGGACAGGGTGTCAGGGCTGGAGGTGAGGCACAAGCCAGTTCAAATCGGTGCACCTTGAGGTTTACTCAACTCTGTGCTGAACCTCACTCGTTACTCCATGAGGTTTGTTCATCTCTGCACCGAACTGTGGCTGTGGCCTGCAACTATCACAGTGTGAACTCACTTCTGTAAACTTCAGTTCTGAATGCTGATTGCTTACTTTTATTACTTGCACAGTTTTTTCTTTCTTTTTTCCCCTCTGCACGTTGGGTGTTTAACAGTCTTTTGTTTTAATGGGTTCTATTGGGTTTCTTTGTTTTGTAGCTGCCTGTAAGAAAATGAATCTCAAAGTTGTATAAGATATCACACATCAAAGTTGCTGGTGAATGCAGCAGACCAGGCAGCATCTCTAGGAAGAGGTACAGTCGACGTTTCGGGCCGAGACACTTCGTCAGGACTAACTGAAAGAAGAGCTAGTAAGAGATTTGAAAGTGGGAGGGGGAGGGGGAGATCCAAAATGATAGGAGAAGACAGGAGGGGGAGGGATGGAGCCAAGAGCTGGACAGTTGATTGGCAAAAGGGATATGAGAGGATCATGGGACAGGAGATCTAGGGAGAAAGAAAAGGGGGAGGGGGAAAACCCAGAGGATGGGCAAGGGGTATAGTGAGAGGGACAGAGGGAGAAAAAGGAGAGAGAGAAAAAGAATGTGTGTATATAAATAAATAATGAATGGGGTACGAAGGGGAGGTGGGGCATTAACGGAAGTCTGAGAAGTCAATGTTCATGCCATCAGGTTTGAGGCTACCCAGACGGAATATAAGGTGTTGTTCCTCCAACCTGAGGGCGGCTTCATGTTTACAGTAGAGGAGGCCGTGGTTGGACATATCAGAATGGGAATTGGACGTGGAATTAAAATGTGTGGCCACTGGGAGATCCTGCTTTCTCTGGCGGACAGAGCGAAGCCAGAGGAAGTCAGTGTTTCCCAATCCTTTTAATTCCAGCACCCCATTAAAGCTCCTTCATACTTGCCAATGCCCCTCGAAAGCACAAAACAATTTCTGGTGCACCCATAGTGTAAAAACATGTCTACCATATAATCATAGTCATAGTCATAGTTATACTTTATTGATCCCGGGGGAAATTGGTTTTCATTACAGTTGCACCATAAATAATAAATAGTAATAGAACCATAAATAGTTAAATAGTAATATGTAAATTATGCCAGTAAATTATGAAATAAATCCAGGACCAGCCTATTGGCTCAGGGTGTCTGACCCTCCACGGGAGGAGTTGTAAAGTTTGATGGCCACAGGCAGGAATGACTTCCTATGACGCTCTTGTACTGCATCTCGGTGGAATGAGTCTCTGGCTGAATGTACTCCTGTGCCCACCCAGTACATTATGTAGTGGATGGGAGACATTGACCAAGATGGCATGCAACTTAGACAGCATCCTCTTTTCAGACACCACCGTGAGAGAGTCCAGTTCCATCCCCACAACATCACTGGCCTTACGGATGAGGTTGTAGATTCTGTTGGTGTCTGCCACCCTCAGCCTGCTGCCCCAGCACACAACAGCAAACATGATAGCACTGGCCACCACAGACTCATAGAACATCCTCAGCATCGTCCGGCAGATGTTAAAGGACCAACATGAGAAAATGATTCTGCTTTAGATTTTTATTTGTCTTTAAACCTAGCTTACACAGTACCTGTGCACTGTACAGCAGCTTTGATACCAATGTGATCCTCGAGCTTGATGGTTTTTTAGCAAGATTTGAAATATCTGGTTCAAGTTGTGACAGCAGAAGTCTTAGGTCCCCACGTGTAACAATGAGCCAATGACCAAGGGGTTTCTGTTTTTTGTGCGTATGTGGTTTACCGCACTGAAACCTCTTACAACAAGTTAAGAGGATAGAAATGCAATGAAGAGAAGTTTGGCTCTTCTCCAAAGACCAGGAAACTTCATATCATAGTGTAACCACATACCACAAATGCTGACATTTTTGAAAAGCATTTTTGGTTCATCATTCTGAGTTTTCAATAATTTCTTTTTGCAAGTTCTCTTCCTATTCTTCCATCTTGCAAAGAATTTCTAGATTGTTCAAATCTTGGAATTGATTCTGAAAATCCTTCTTCAGTGATTGCAGTTGTAAGCAGGACTCTTGCAAATCACAGTCTGTGAAGGGTAGTGCCATACTTTCCATGCACAGAAACTGTGAGAACATTCTTCTTCCAGTGATTTTTTATATATATCCAATCTTCCGATAAAAGTGAATGCTGCACTTTTTTTCCTGGATTGAATTGAAATTCTCACCCTGCAGTTTCATATTTAGAATGTTCATTTTGTCATACAGATCGTCTAGGTATGCTACATCTCCACATAGAAGTTCAATCCTGGTTCCCAAGCTCTTGTTGACTTTGAACAAAAATTCAACCACAGTGTCAAAAAGATCGAAGAAACATTTAATGAAGCAGCCTTTGGACAGCCAACACACTTCAGTGTGAAGAAGCAAGCATTCAAACTCTTCATTGCTATCTTGGCATAACCGGTGAAATATTCTGCTATTTAATGGATGAGCTTTAGTTTTGTTGAAAGGAGATATTATTAGAATCATGCTTGAAAGAAGTCACTAGCTGAGGATTTTGGTGGCGAGATGTTGACAATGAACAGCACAATGGATTGCAAACAGACTTGGAATTTCTTTTTTCATAAATACCACCAAACCAGCATGGTGACCTGTCATATATGGTGCTCCATCTGTTGCACAAGAAATCATGTCCTCATTGGAATACTTTTATCCTCAATATACATTTTGAGCTCATCATAGATTGATTCTCCGTTGATATTTATTTTTAACTTCTTACACAAGTGAATTTCTTCATAAACTTTTACATTTTTGTAAAACTGACCATATACCAATAGCAATGCCTCATCCAGTTGTATCCTAAATTCTCATTTTTTATAGCTCTGTGCATAGTAAATCCTCAATGCCATCACTCATTTTGTCAGTACAACGAGCTACAGAGCTATTACTCAGAGGAAACGATTTAAAAATACTGGTACCTATTTTGAGCACTTCTGATACAGCAGGCATTATTAATCTTTACCAATTGTATGAGATTTTCCACACTTTGTTATCAATTTGGAAATGCTGTAAGAAGCAATGAGATCACTATCAAGGTAATTTTTAGCTTTTTTGGCCAATTACTCGAGTGTGCAATGCTTTTCAGATGCCTCTTATATCTTCTAGAACTGAATAATACCATAAGTAGCTCTTTCAGGGTGTCTTTTACAGAAGTGTTCCTGCAACTTTGATGGTGCCATGGCTTCACTAGACAGTACAATATTACAATAAGCTACATGGGGTATCACTGATCTGACAGCAATGGAATAAAACCATGCTCCAGGTGTGTAACAGTTATTGACACACATTCCGTAGTTTCTGTTTCTTAGCAGGAGTATAATTCAAGGCTTCACCGGCTTCAGACTTATAGAAATCGTGCTATATGTATTTATCCATCATTAACGGGGCTAAAGTAAAATAAAAAATTAACACAAACTGGGCATGTCTATCGGATGTTGATGACAGAGTGAAATGACATAGTTGGTCAGGCCTCATGCCTCAAGTTAGGGTGCTGCTTACTGAAATGTGACCACCCCCGTCGGGAATCACTGATCTAGCTGGTGTGTACATTGTTAATAACCAAGGCCAACGTTAGACATTGTTAGACGCCAATTCCTCTCTACAGTCGTCTGACTCTCTTGTTATTAACTTGGCACCGGAATGTGTGATGACACTTGTGGGCTGTCCCCCACATACCCTGGGGTGTGTTGGTTGTTAACGCACAGGACATATTTCACTGTATGACAAATAAACGTGTGTCGTGAATCTTGAATATTGAATCTTTCTGCAAGGAGATAAATGATTATAATCTATTTTTAGCATTGTTGATTTAGGGATATATGTGTGTTTTTTTAGGAAACTGGAGATGATCTGCTTTACTCCTGTTAGAATGTTGCCAGGGTTACTATTAGAACCATTTGCGAGAGGAGATACACTCTTAGATTAAATTCAACCAAAGGACGGTATCCTTGACAGGGCAGTATACCCTTAGAAATACACAGACTGTCCATTGAGTATAAGTTTCTTATTAGTTTCTCCTAGCAGATTCTTTTTTTTTCCATCATGTCAACTTACCATTGAAATATTACACACTTGGTGGCACTTTCTGCCCCTGAATCAGAAAGTTGTCAAAGTAAGGCCTACTTCAGAAAGTTGACCATAATATTGGCTGACAATCTCAAGCAGCAGTGAGGCATTCAGGATGGTGCAGTGGCACAGCTGGGAGAGTTGTTGGCTCACAGTTTCAATGACGCAGGTTCAATCCTGACCTCTAGTGCAGTTTGTGCATTCTCCCTTAGACCAAATAGATTTCAGCTGGCTATTCCGGTTTCTTCCACTCCAGATACATGCAGGTTAGTAAGTAAATTGTCCAATGTAAATTTCCCTTTGTGTGTGAGTGAGGGGAATGATTCAGTAAGTACTACAGTATTAATGTATTTAAGTGCATAATAACTGGCACAGACTTAGTAAGTCCTTGCTGAATGATTCTATAACCTATTCAACTTCTTAGCTGAATATAAAGATTCCACAGAATCGTTTTGAAGAAGAGAATATCTAATACTTATTGATCAATCAATACTGTTGAAATATTTTTACAGTACTATTTCTAAATACTTTCAATCCACCAAAACTCTGCTACATTTCTAATGCCACAACAGTGACTATATCTGATTACAGAGAAATTTGGGATGTCCTTAGTCTGTGAGAAAAGAAGAATAGAAATACCAGTATTTCTTTCTTAAAGAGCCATTCCTAGATGTTCCAGATACGGTACTGTGCGCAAGTCTGTTTTCAAAAATAATGCAATGATAAATTTCTACATCTCAAAAATTTACCATAAGGAGCAGTAAGCAATAAAAATCTAAATCAAATCAATATTTGGCGTGACCACCCACCGTCTCTAAAACTGCATCATACTGGTAGGTTGTTCCAAGCACCTTGGAGAATTTGTCACAGTTCTTCGGCAGACTTTGGCTGCCTCACTTGCTTCCATCTCTCCAGATGACCCCAGACTACCTCGACAATGTGGAGATCAGAGCTCTGTGGAATCTGAAACCATGTAAAAAAATTCAGGGCACCTAAGACTTTTTGCACAGTACTGTAGAAATGTAATTGTTGGTTCTATAGCTATTGTTGTCTCTAATATCTCAATTTTTTATTGTTATTTTATTTATATGTAAAAGGCTGTGATAAATTCTTCTCAGATCTGCAACTCTACATTAAATTCACATTGAAATTCTTGACTAGAAATGCAAGTGTTTCACATTGACCTTAAACATAATTATATTTAAATTTGGAACACCATTCCATATAAATATTTTCTTTATCTGCTTTATTCATATTAAAATCAATTTGATATTTTGTTACACTGAATGCAGAGTATTATGCAAGTGTTTAAACCTAAGATCATGTATCTTTCATGATATTAGTTCTTATTCATCAGTTGTATTAAACAGTGGCAAATTAGCAGCATTGTAGATGACAAAGTAAGAAATGATTTAATTGCTCTGCAGGTTAACGAAACTTCTGATAGAAAGTGGATCTTCATCTTGGAATCAGCTTGTAGTGAAAATTGTTGTCACAAATCATCTGTCAATTTTCATTAAATCCAACTTGCAGCTGTAGCATAAAGGAGTTTGCAATAAATTACTCTTTGCTCGTGTAAGACCAAAGCAGGTTTTCAAATTCCCAGTCTTTGTATGGCACCTACAGTATATTTCATTCAAATCATCATTCATCCTTGTCAGAATTCCCAATGCACATCAAAACATTGTGTTAAAATCAGTGATCCAAATTAAACACCCACTGACCTGGTTCCAAACTGATGGCTTCCTCTAAGGATCACTCGTCTAAACACTCTTCACCTAGGAGGTGATAGAATGAAACATTCTTTGGGTCGGTAATGGAAAGATGTTCATACTGACACGACAAAAATCACCAAAGGATTGGAGTGCATTGATTGATAATGGTACTTCATCAAAAGTTTAAGGACATAAGACATCCGTGTTCTTCGAGACTGCATTCCTAATTTGGACTTTTTTCAAGGGAAAGAAACACTTTTAAACTTCAGTAAACAACAGTGCAAATATATCTTTGATCTCAGTTGAATAATTAGTGGGTGGTTTTATATTAACTGAGAAAGTTAAACAAAGCATTCCTTTATTGTATTATACAGATTCACTATTAACAGCTACCCTACAAGGTATATATTTCAGAGAAGTCAGTGAGTGAGGAATTTAGCTGAACATGTTATGGCTACAATAAAAGCAAAGAAAAGTTGAGCAGGATTTCTTTAAGGTAGAAGCCTGGTTCAAATGAAAATCTATTTTATTAAGCACAATATACATGTTCAGGTATGTTTGTCAAATAAATTGAAAAGTTAGACCATAGCTCTAGTATTTTGTTTATTGTGCGCTATTCACGATAACTCACCTCCAATTTGCGGCACAAATTTGCACACAGCTTAGCAGATTTCATGCTATCTAAGAAGAGACATGTGTGTACCCCAAAGTAGTTTGCAACAGCAGTCCTCAAGCAACGGGACTCAGTGACAGCACATGGTGTGCCTAGTTCAAAGTTCAAAGCAAAATTTATTATCAGAGTATCTGCACGTCACTACATACACACCTGAGATTCTTTTTCCTGTGAGTATACTCAGCAAATCTACAGAGCAGTAACTGTAAACAGGATCAATGAAAGAGCAAGAGCATAGAAAACACAAAACAGTGCAAATGCAAATATAATTAAATAGCAATAAATAACGAGAGCATGAAATAACAAGGTAGAGACCTTAAAGTGAGAACAACAGGCAGTGGGCACACAAGGTTTTGCTGGCAATAAATGTTACCTGATGGTTCCACAGGAGACAGATTGTCCTCACGTCATCTTGAAAGTGCCATCTGAAAGCATACAAATTGTTTCACTCCTCAATGAGCAGAAGAACTCCATTAGCTCACAGAAGCTCCTGCTGATCACTGCCAGAAAGCTACATTGGGAAATAGTGAGTGTTCATTCGTACCTTTAGCTTCCACACTCCTGGTGTGGCTTCATCTCTCAACCAGAGAAACATCTCTGCTGTGACCAAGTCTGACTCCTGGTCTCCGTACTTGAATGGGACAATCTATAAATAAGAAACACACTGTCGCCTGAAATATAATCAGAGAGAACACCTGGTGTTGAACAACAGTCCAGATTATTCTGAGGATCCATAGCATACCATTTCAGAGGAGACCTTCCAACTTACAATGGTTTGCTGCTGCCTGGATTTTGAAGATGTCAGTATCCACAAGGATACCAGGACAATGTTGAAAGTAAGAAAGGGACTGGAAGCTGCTCACAATTCCACTTAATTTTTATATCATCCACACTATCAGCTGGCTCAGCCTTGATCAGACAGTTTAACAAAATTTTGCTCACTTAGCATGAAAATTTGCTTTGTTCTTTTGTGTTCTTTCTTGTAAAAGTGGTGTATAATTTATGCCTAATTTATTTTTTTCTTGTGAATGCTGCTTATATGTTGCTTTATGCCCATGAATCTGCTGCATGTTTATCATTGTACCTGTGTATACATGCAACTGTGCATATAATGATAAATTTGACTTCGACTTTGATCAGCAAGCTTTAAAGCATGATTTTTGGTCTCCTCAGCCACATCACTGATATAGATCATGAATAACCAGGGCACAAAAACTTGTCCCTATGGTAACTACTGGTCAGCTCCTGCCAGCCTGAGAAGGGTTGGTTTATTCTTACATCTTCCTCTCTATCTGATACCAAAGTTCTCAATTCTTTGTTAGTTTATTACTCCTAAATGTCAGTACATTGCCCACCATTTTGGTGTTCTAAAAGTTCAGGCTGGTGTTGATAATATCAAATAATATTTCCAGCGCACAAGTGTCAAACATAACTATCGCCAACAAGAGTAAGTTTAAAGACTTCTGCTCGATAATCATTTACACTATCACTTCTGACATCCTGAAGAAAGTGCAGGAAGGGGTGTGTTGGGGCGTTCATTGTGATTCACCATTTTCCAAAAACCTAACAGTATCGATCATATAAATACTCTGCTACAGGTACACCTGAGCAACACATACAAAATACTGGAGGTACGAGGAAATCTGCAGATGCTGGAAATTCAAGTAACACACACAAAAAATGCTGGTGGAACACAACAGGCCAGGCAGAATCTATAGGAAGAGGTACAGTCGACGTTTCGGGCCGGGACCCTTCGTCAGGACTAACTGAAGGAAGAAACAGTAATCTGGCAGCATCTATGGGGAGAAATAAACAATCAAAGTTTCTGACCAAAACCCTTGATCAGGGCTGTCTATTCTCCATAGATGCTGCCTAATCTGCTGAGTTCCTCTAACATTTTGTGAACATTGCTCTGGATTTTCAGTATCTGCAGATTCTCTTGTGAAGTAGATTTGAGGATTATTATTCTGCAGTGAGTGACTCACCTGCTGATATTCCCAAGTCTTTTGACTCCCAAAACAAATCAACGATTATATTCTCTATCCTTAAAATTCTCTCCCTTGACCATCATTGTGTCTTCAATGCAGAATATAATTACTACAAAATACACAGCTACAACTACATAAATTCTTGAATAATCCTATTAAATTCTTAACTTCTCCTGTCTGTCAGAAGCTTAAAAAGAATGGGAAAAGACTACTAGCTGAAGGTTTTGGTACATCATGTGCTATGCTGACTTGGAATTAGCCAGTGAGTCAGGAAGGGAAATCTTTGCATCTTCCTGAGGACAATTAATGATAACAATTGGTTGCTGGGCTTGCCAAGATTAAACAGGGAATATCTTATAGTTCCTCATTTGACCATAGGTCCAAAATTCTTCTCCCCTCATTTCTGGTCATCTCAAGTACTAGTTTGTTCGTAGCTAAAGGTAACAAAACTAAATGAAATCAAAACTTAGTAAAAGAAAACATGCAAATATCAACTAATCACGCTAATGCTTATAATATCTGCCTTCCATCCCTCTCCCTCTCCCTCTCCCTCTCTCCTTCTTCCCTCTCCCTCCTGTTCTCCATCTCCCTCCCCTACCTTTCCCTCCCTCTCCCTCACTCCTGCTCTCCCTTTCCCCCTCCCTCCCCACTTCCCTTCTCTCTCTCTCTCTCTCTCTCACACTCTCATTCTCTCTCTCTTTCCCTCTCCCTCCCCCCTCCTTCCATACAAGGTTGCTGTTGCACACTCAACCAGCCAACCTATCTCACTCCAGTATGCCTCTTCATCACCACCTGAAATTCTGCCAACAACAGAAGTGTCATAGGTGAATTTATAGATGGCGTTTGATCTGTGCCTAGGCACACAGTCATGAGTGTAGAGAGACAGAGCAGAGAGCAGTGGGCTAAGCACACATCTGGGCTAAAGGGCCTGTACTGTGCTGCATATTTTCTATGTTTCTGTGTAAGGTGAGTCTGTCTTGCTTGTCAATGAGGCATAGATGCTTTTTCTGATCCACACTGACTGTTGTCTGTCCTGATGAGAAAGTCAAGGACCTAGTTGCAGAGGGAGGTACAGAGGCGCAGATTTTGAACCTTGTTGATTGGTTGTTCTTGAAGTGTAACTACAGACATCCCACCTCTCCCGGAAGTTCTGGGAGTCTCCCGCATAATAATAGTGGCTCCCTGATGCCCGCAAATTATATACAATGTCCTGGAAATTGATTTTTTTTTGAGAGCGAGCGTGAGAGGACGTGCGAGAAAGAGCGAGAGAACAAGCGCGAGATAGCAAGAGCGAGCGAGAGCGACCACGAGTGACAGAGCGCAAGAGCGAGAGCAATTGATTTTTTTTGAGAGCGAGCATGAGAGGACGTGCGAGAAAGAGCGAGAGAACAAGCGCAAGAGCAAGAAAGCAAGCGCGAGATAGCAAGAGCGAGCGAGAGCGACCACGAGTGACAGAGCGCAAGAGCGAGAGCAAGAGCGAGAATGCAAGCACGAGACAGCGAGCGCAAGTGAGAGCAACCACGAGCAAGAGAGCGCGTGCACGAGAGAGAGAGAGCGAGAGCAAGAGCAAGAGAGTTCCAAAAAAAGTCAGAGTGGCAGAGTGTTCCAGAAAAAGAAAATATAAAACGTACGTCACCCCAAGCTACACTAAAGTGTACCCCTGCCTAATATGGGTCAAAATAATGACAGTGTTGCTCACTACACTGTTTGCAACAGTGACTTTTCTATTGCCCATGGTGGGTTAAGACTGTAAAAGACATGTTGAGGTGAGTTTAACAGGTGTCATTAGCATAGCTAACGTTCTTTAAACTAGCTGGCCAGCTGCTAAGGAGCTACTCTATTGCAGACATCCCACCTCTCCCAGAAGTCTCCCGGAAATTGATGGTGCTACCTCCCTGAAATGAGTTTTTGCAGGGTGGGACATCTGTAACTATTTGAAGTTGAGAAGAATCCATTCTAGATGACACCTTGAGGATGATCTAGGTACCCAGAGGGCATGGCTTCAGACAACAGCGTCCGGCACAGAGATAGCAGTCCAGGCCAGATGGTGAACATCCCTGGAGGAATGTTATTGATGAGATGATGGGAGGGTGGCTAGTTCACACTGCACAAAATCACAGCCATTCCTCTGCACTTATTATCCCAGCGATCTGTTGGAACGTCATCCTGAAAGTTCTGGTGATCGTTGGTACTCAAAGTGATTAATGCAGCAGTTTTGATGGGCTGTATTGTCTCTTTATGGACAATGACATTCTACAACAGAGACACTGAGTCTGAATGTTTATCTCAGTCCATATATGTATGCCAAACCCAAGTATTCTTGGAACCAAAAGACTTCTACTAGGGAGAAGAATTATGGCACCGAACTCAAAATAGCTACAAGGGCAGGATCAGCAGCTACAATTGAATAGGAAAGCATATACTTTGTTTGGGGAAGCTTATTAGAATGATATAGCTACTTAAAGAGTAATGCAATGAGGCACTAGTTATATTCCTTTCAGTTTAACAGGTTGAGCTGTGGGGTAATTGTGTTGTTTATATATGATAAATGGATTTGATAAGCTAGATATGGAGAAGCTGGGGTGAAGGAAACCATAATAAAGGTATTAGAGAAATAAACCAAAAGCATTGTCAGATCTTTCTTCAGAATACATTCCTTTGTTGTAAGAGACAAATGATCTGGACTTTTATTGATGCCGTATAAAGCAGTGATATATAAAAGTCACAGTTAAAACTTGCTATACAAGATAAAGACGTTATTAGTCTGCCCAATCATAATCCTGTTATCACAAGATAGGTAATACAAATCAGACAATAAAAATACCCTACACAGTCCATCAACAAACCATATAAAAAACTGAATGAGCCAAATTAGCAGGATCTTACGAGAGCATCCTGAAGTAGGCAAGATGTTATTAACATGAACCTGTAACTTTAACACTCGGCTAAACTTTTACAGATTTTGGACCAATAAAATTATATCTTCACCTGTCTCATATTTGTGAAAACAATGATAAACCAGTGCAGAATTATTTGGGTCAAGAAATGGAGTACAAAATCAGGAAGAATTTATTCACATAAACCAGGCAGAAAGAAGCTTTTCAATAACACACAACAGATTTTGTTTAGTTTAATTTGCCCCTAGCAGAAAGCACAGAACATTGAACATCAAACAGTACAGTACAGGAACATGCAATTCAGCCTGTGATGTTGCACAAAATAACTAAGGGAATGATAATTAATCCCTACTGCCTGCATGTCGTCCATATCCCTCAATATCCCTACGTTCTCTGTATATTCGTGTGCCTATCTAAGAGCTTTATAAATGCAAATGCAAAGCATTCACTATTCTCTGTGTAACAGCTCGCCCGCATACCTCCTTTGAATTTGCCCCATCTCACCTTAAATGCAAGCTCCCTAACAGACATTTTGACCCAAGGGGTACTGGCTGTCTTCTCTGTTTATGTCTCTGATAATTTTATAAACTTCAGTGAGATCTTCCTTCAACCTCCACTACTGCAAAGAAAGCAATTCCAGTTTGTCTAAGCTCTCCTCATAGCAGATTCCATCTCATCCAAGCAAAATGCTGGTAAACCTCTTTTGCACCCTCTCCAAAGTCTCCAAATCCTCCTTATAATGCCTATACCTTTTAATTAGAAGCCTTGCTTCTGCACCCAAAGGCTATGGTTACAAGTCACAACCTGAAATCTTCGGCATATCACTAAACTGATAAATCACAAACAGAAGAAAATCTGGAGATGCTGGAAATCCAAAGAAACACCAACAAAATGCTTGAGGAACCCAGCAGATCAGGCAGCATCTATGGGAGAGAGTTAAAGAGTCGACATTTCGGGACAAGACCCTTCATCAGGACTGGAAAGGGAGGGGGAAGAAGTCAGAATAAGAAGGTGGGGAAGGGCAGGAAGAAGTATAAGACGGCAGATGACAGGTAAGACCAGGACAAAGGGAGGAGTGAAGTAAAGTGCCATGAAGTCAATTTTTGAAAGAAATAAAGGGCTGGAATGAGGGAATTTGATAGGAGACGACAAGAGACCATGGAAGAAAGTGAAAGGAAGGAGCACCAGAGGGAGGTGATGGGCAGGTAAGAGGAGAAGGTGTGATAGGGAAATATGAAAGGGTGGCAGTGGAGGAGGCCATGGACTGACATGACTGACATGTTGGAATGGTAGAATTGAAATGGATGGCCAGCAGGAAATCCCGCTTGAAGGAGGAGAGTAAACTTTGACTGTTTACTCTCTTCCATAGGTGTTGCCTGACCTGCTGAGTTCCACCAGCATTTTGTGTGTGTCCTCTGAACTGGTAATTTGCTCTACTACCAAGGATGTTTGATATGACTGCTCAGAGAAGATATTAAAGTGAGTTCTTTCTGTCCTTGTGGATGAACATGATGTCATGGAGTCCACCAAGAAGATCAGGGAAGTGTTTCTCGTGTGTGTGTGTGTGTGTGTGTGTGTGTTGCATTAATCCTTTAAAGAGCTTCACCAAAATAGTTGATCTAGTCACTTGTTTCATTACTGTTTATGGGCTTTCTTGTGAGTCTTTCCTTATTTATAATACTGACTGCAGTAAGACATCTTGAAATGTCATGAAAAGAACTGTATGCATGCAAGTTTCTCTTCTTCTGATAGCTTTTGTCTGCTGCATAGGTCAAAATAATACTACAAGCGCAGATTGGACTGGAGAAGAGATAACCCAGCAAGCCTAAGAGTCTGCATCTGTCCATTAGACATGTTGTGTTCGAGAAGTCCTGTACTGAACATACAAACGTAGTTCATGGAAGAAAGGGATATACAAAACGGGTTCTGGTTAGTCTGGAGATTTGTATCAGAACTTGCAATGGAAAGTGAACCATACCTTGAAGTGACTAGTGTTGTGCTTGGATTGCCTATTGTTTGGCAAGGCTCCATAAAAAATAGATCTCTGGGCTACGAGCAGATATATACAGTGAATATCCTGTCTCCAAACTGCTCGGAGATCCTTCCTGGTTCTGATTGCCTGAGGATTAAAGCAGAAGATCAATAATTATTCAGGTAAAACAAAAGTAAAGAATCTAAATACAGTATTGTGTGTCCAGATCTGATTTTTTTTTAGCCATTTGAGAAAACTGGGACAAAAATGCGAAAAAATACTGCGGCAGTATTACCATGCTGCCAGATTTCATATTTTAACTGCCTATGTACTTTTATTAAGAGCGATGTATACCACTATTTTAATTACTTCTACTTTTAACGTTTGCAGGAGGGAGGTCTACGGGGCTGAATTTCAAAGGTAAATGGCTCCACAGTGATGTTTGCAGGTGCCCAGTGTGAGCAAGTTTCTATATTTAGCCTCTTTAAGTAAAAGAATATGCATCTCGATTGCAACTGCTTGCTTTGCACTTCGGATGTGATCAGAATAGTAGAGTCAGGCCTGTACTGAAGAAAATTTCAGCCTCAATGTCATTATTAAAATTTTGTATGAAACTGTTGTAGAATCATAGAAAATTCACAACGCAGCGGGTGGCCCCTTGGCCCATCATGACTGTGCGAGTCGCAAAAGAACTACCCATCTTAACTTATTTTCCAGGACCAACTTATTCAAATTCAGGTAACCCTTATCTTCCTGTGTTTCTCCTCTCTCTCATTCCACTCCCTTTTTACCATAGAACCTTTTAGCAGTAACCTCCCCATCCCCATCTCCCAGTTTTATCCCCCTCCCCCACCTAATTGCCCACACACTTTTCCTAATGGGTCACCTATCCCTCTCAACCTGGGCCCAACTGCCCAGCAGCTCTTTGTAACTGGTACCTCTTATCAGCTTCCTCACCCATCAGAGTCCAGCTTCTGCACTTCTTATTCCTCCATTCATCAACCTCCAGGCTCTTTCTCCACATTTTCCCCCTCTTCACCCTTCCCCTAGCTCTTTTTGCCTTTTATTTTCCTTCCTTGTCTTTTCCCACCCAGCACCCTAATCCCTGTCTCCCAATTTCATGCCTACTTATTCTCCACCTGGATCCATTTGCCCACCAGCTCTCACTTCAGATGGGTTCACGTCACCTACGAGCTGCTACCTCATTGCTGCCCCTCTCTTCGTTAACCTGGCTGACCTTCCACTACACTCTCAGTCCTGATGCATGATATTGACCCGAAATGTTGACCATTCCTTTCCCTCCTGAATGGCTGACTTTCTCCACCAGTATGTTTGTTGCTCCTGATTCCAGCATCTGTTTTCTTCCGTGTCCAGGTGTTAATGTACGCAAGTCAATGGCAACATAAAGAATAGGTTAAGAGTCAATGAGTTGGAAACTAACAGCATGGAAACAGGCCTGTTGGCTGTCAGATCTGCACCAACCATCAACCATCCATTATCTTCAATCATGACTTTAATAAAGGGCTATTTTTGAATCCTTAATTTAAAATTTTCTGGCTCTCATTCTCTACCTCACTCAGCTACTAATAACATTACATTTGATTTATCCCTCCAAGATGCCATGTGTTTTCCTGAATCTTGTCATCAGCATTTTATTTTCTTCTGTTTACAGGGTAATTAATGCACATCTGAATATTCAGCTCTTGGTTTAGATCAGGGCTTCCTGAACAGGGGTCCACTGACCCTCTTGCTTAATGGTATTGTTCCACGGCATAAAAAAGGTTTGAGGTTCAATGTTCTTTTAGTCATAGTCATAGTCATACTTTATTGATCCCGGGGGAAATTGGTTTTCATTACAGTTGCACCATAATTAATAAATAGTAATAAAACCATAAATAGTTAAATAGTAATATGTAAATTATTTATGCAGGAAATAAGTCCAGGACCAGCCTGTTGGCTCAGCGCGTCTGACCCTCCAAGGGAGGAGTTGTAAAGTTTGATGGCCACAGGCAGGAATGACTTCCTATGACGCTCTGTGTTGCATCTCGGTGGAATGAGTCTCTGGCTGAATGTACTCCTGTGCCCACCCAGTACATTATGTAGTGGATGGGAAACATTGTCCAAGATGGCATGCAACTTGGACAGCATCCTCTTTTCAGACACCACCGTCAGAGAGTCCAGTTCCATCCCCACAACATCACTGGCCTTACGAATGAGTTTGCTGATTCTGCTGGTGTCTGCTACCCTTTTTCTAACATACTTAATTGAATTTTTTTGTGAATATAATGTTTTTGATTTCGCAGATAGCATGGACTTAAACAAAATCTAACATTGCAGGCTGATTCAGGAAGGTAAAGTCCCTTAGGATCCGATCCGATCTAAAATGGCAAGTCAGATTAAGATTTGCTCCAATCCTCCAGTGAAGTTGCAGAAGACTGGAGGGTGGCTAATATTCCATTGTTCAAGAAGGGTGGCAAAGAATAGGCAAGGAAATACAGGCTGAAGAGCCTGATTTCAGAAGTTACTTGGGAGAATTCTGAGGGACAAGGTTGATTCAAACAGTCAAGTCCTAATCAAGAATAGTCAGCATGGTTTTGGGCTCAGGAGGTCATTTCTGACAGATCACTTGGAATTTTTCGAAGAGATAATTAAGAGGATGAATGAAGTAGGGTGATCTGTAAGGTTAGGCCAGATGAGATTCCGGGGGAGCTGGCGAGGTGGATTCAGAATTAGCTCAATAATAAGGGTGCCCAAGAAGTTAGAGCTGTGACCTCAGTAATTCATTACTTATGTAAATCATTTGGATATGAATATACAAGGCACAATTAGCAAGTTTGTGGATGATGCCAAATTAGGGGTTCTTGTTGATAGTGAAGCAGGTTACAATGAAATGCAAACTGATGTTGATCAGTTAGGGGAATGAGCTGAGAAATGGCAAATAGATTTCAACTTAGATAAGTGTGAGGTGATGTATTTTGGGCAATCAAACCAGGGTAAGACTTAAACAGTGAATGGCAGGGCACTGATGCTTTGTATAATAGAAATTCTTAGAAGTAAATGTGCAAATTTCAGAGGAACAGTGCACTTGCTCCACAGTGAAAGTAGCTGCGTAAATAGACAGGATGGTGAAGAAGGCATTAGCATGCTAGGCTTCATCATTCAGGGCATCAAATTTAGGAGCAAGGTCATTATGTTGCAGTTGTCAGTGAGGCCATAATTAAAGCATTGTGTACAGTTTTGGTCACAATGTTATAGGAATGACATTGTTAAGCTGGAGAGATTGCAGAAGAGATTTACAAGGATGTTGGCTGGACTAAAGGGCCTGAGTAATAGGGAGAGGTGGGCCACACTGGATCTTTATTCCTTGAAGGGTAGGAAAATAGGGGTAACCTTCACAGATGTTCATAAAATCATGAGGAGTATGAATAAGGCGGACAGTCATAGTCTTTTCCCCAGTTGAGATGAGGGCTCCCATTTGTGTCCTCTAGTTTGGAGAGTCCAAAACGGATACAAAATAAGAGGAAAAGAAGTCTAAGAGGTGGTCATTTCTTTACACAGATGATAGTAAGTACCTGGAAAGGTTGAGGCAGGTACAATTGCAACATTTAACGGGTATTGGATAGGTACATGGAGGGGAGGGATCTGGAGGGTAATGACCATATGTGGGCAAATATGGGACTAGCAGGAAAGATGCTGTGGTTGGCATGGACCAGATAGGCTGAAGGGTCTGCTTCTGTGCTATGACTCAAGGAAAATGGGGTAATGGTGAAAAGGAGATATGATGACTAGAGTGGTGTGTAAACTGTGGTCCACAGATCAAAGTCCCTTGCTCTTTACAATATTCTTTGGACTTAAAAATAGCTGAAGTGTCAAAATTGTAATGTGGCTGATGAAGAGAAAGAATGATGCAGTCTACAAAAAGATACCAATGAATGAGTTCATTGGCACATAAATGAAAGATGGAGTTCAAGCCAGAGAAGTGTGAGCTAATAGATTGAGGCAGGGCAACAAAAAGACAAAGGAATACATGATTAGGATATCTTGAAATGGGCTGTACAGAAATGAAGAGGAACATCTTGGATTATTTGATTACTGACTCCTGAGGTGGTTAAGAAAACATAGTTATATTTGCCATTATTGATCAAGACATGGAATACAGTTACAGAAATGTGTTGTTAGAACTGAATAAAATACTACTTAATATACTAGTTAGAGTATTGTGTTCATGTCAGGTTATTATACAACAGGAAGGATGTGATAGCAATGGAGAGAGAATGGAATAGATCTATGCCATAGATTTCACTGACTGAATAAATTATGGTTAAGAATTGAGAATGGCTGAGGTTGTTTGCTTCAGAAAAAAGTACACAAAAGAGAGACACCAAAAGAGAAGATGCAGAGATTGGCATCTGGAGCCAAATAAAAACTGCTGGAGGAAATCAACAGGTCAGGCAGCCTCTATGGAGGCAAACAAATGGTTGACGTTTCAGGTTGAGACTCTGCATCTGGACTAGAGTGTAAGGGGTGGAGGGAATATCTGGTACGTATAAGGAGATGAGGGTGAGAGTGAGGAAGGAGCTGACAAGCAATAGGTGGATCTAGTTAAGGCAGAATTGATAGCTAGATGGAGCAAGGTGAGGGGAGGGAGGTGAATAGATAGCAACAAAGGCTAGGAGGTGATTAGTGTAAATGAAAGAGTGCTGTTGGTTATGGAATTGGACAAGAAAGGAAAGTGATATTTGAAACCAGATAAGAGAGGTGTTGAGCAGTTGGGAGCATTTGGAGGGTTGGAGGGAGAGGGAGGGATGAGGGACCAAGTGAATCGATTGTTTGATGATAGGCAAAATTAGTGAAGGGGTGGGGAAGAAACTGGTTTACCGGGACTGGGTTTGGAGGGAAGGTTGGAAAGAAGGGCTTGTGAAAAGACCTCGGTGGAATGAAAGGAACAGAAGCAGAGTGGGTTACCTGGATTTGCAGAATTTAATGTTGATGCAGTTGGGTTGTAGACCACCCAGGTGGAATATAAGGTGCTGTTTCTCTGGTTTACATTTTACCTCACCCTGGTAGTGCAAGGACAGATAGGTCAGTTTGGGAATGGGGAGAGGAGTTGAAATAGCTTGCAGTCAGGAGCAGACAGGGTGCACGTGCTCGGCAAAGTGTTCTTCCAGTCTATACTTGGTCTCACCAATGTAGAGGAGGTCATATCAAGAGCAGCAAATGCAAATGTCAAGGATAGACGAGATGACGGTGAGTCTCTGCCTCAAATGGAGGGGCTGTTTTGCTCCCTGAATGATGGTTGGGAAGGAAGAGTAGGAACATGTGTTGCACCTCATGTGTTTGTAAGGGAATATGCCAGGGGATGGGGAGTAATGAACGAACCAGGATGTTATGGAAAGAGTGGTCTCTGTGTAAAGCAGAAAAAAAGTAGGAAGAGCAAAAATGTAACCAGTGATGGGATTGTGCTGCAGCTGGTCAAAATGACAAAGAATAATTCACTGGATGCAAAAGTTCATAGAGTGATAGGTAAGAATCAAGGGAACTCTATCTCTCTTTAATGTCTGGATGGAAATGAAGTAAGAGCAGTAATGTGGGAAATGGAGAGATATGGATGAGAGTTTCATCAACCACAGTGGAAGAAGGCAAACCATGTTTCCTGTAAAAGGAAGATATGTCAGATGACCCAGATTGAATGGCTCATCTTGAGAGAAGATGCAGCAGAGGCAGTGAAACTGAAAGGAAAGGATCGTGTCTTTACAAGAGACAGGGTGCAAACATGTGCAGTGTAGTCACTGGTTTTATGGTAAATGTCAGTGGATACTGCACCTCTTGAAATGGAAACAGCAAGATCCAGAAAAGGGAGAGAGGTGTCAGTCGCATTCCATGTTAACTTAAGAGTGAGATGGAACTGCTGCGAAAGTAGAGGGATTTAACTGAGGTGCACAAAATGATGAGAAACCTAGACAAGGGAAACCATAAAAATATATACAGTATATTTCCTTTATACAGAAAAGTCAATGGCTTGAGGGGCATAGAGTGAAATGCATTTGACAAGAATTAAAGAGGACTTGAAGGGACAACAATCCATAAAAAGTGAATGGGTCTAAATCTTTGCCCACTAAACTAACTTTTCACATGTTGCAAGAAGATTCTTGAAGAACCATGATTCACGTAACTGTAGATTGAGCTCTGAAAAGGGATAGAATGAAGCTATTTCTATTTGGGCTAGCATAGACAAATGCATGAATGGCCTCTTTTCTGTGCATTTATTTGCATGACTGTGATTCTAATAATAAAAGCAAAATGTTTTATGGTCTTATAAAAGGCAGTTCCTTTTGATTTTATTAATTCTTTTAAAAAAGAGATTTCCACATCTCACATCCACCCCACAAACAACATTTCTTATGTGCTCAATAAACATAATTTCTGCCTTTCTGAGCATTACTTGAACTGATAGAATTATAACAGACTTATGCTTTTCAGTAAGAAAATGCAGTTATTCAGATCTGTTCCATCACTGCATACACTTAAGATGATTATATAATGTATCTTTGTGTTCTGAACTTCCTCCATTCCAAGCATCTCCATAACAACTACATAATTATGAGCCCAAAAACTGATGACAGCTTAGCACTGACTATGGTTTTGATATATTGCATGACCTAATATTGTTGTCTTTATTTGATATGGTTTTGTACTACTTTGTTAACTTCGTCCTTTTAATTTACACATGCACTGCAATCTTGCTGTTTCACTTTAACCATCTGCTCTGTTGATCTAAGATTCTGAAAATAGCAGAGTTGATACAATAATGAATAAGGAAAAAAAAACTACCATGAGTGCTGGTAATCTGAAATGGAAATGGAAGGTGCTAGAAAAGCACAGCAGGACTATCAATACTTAAAAGGGAAGAGGCAAGTCGATAGAAAAGAAAATTATTCAAAAGCTCATTGTCACCTCTAGCAACTCAGATGCAAAAGCTGGATACTCGGAGAACATGATGGGCACTACCCCTGGTTTTCGATATGCCAATAGGTGCAATAGATTTTCTTCTAAAATACCAAGGATGCCTAGTCTATGCGGTGCCCATCATGCGTGGCGCCAAGAATTTGTTTTTGTGCATACATCATTAGTATTTCCAGTGAAAAAATTAGCAAAATTCTTTATAATTGTAGTATATTTTAATCTGCAGCTAATGTCTTATTCGAGTTGTTTATTTTTTTTGTTCTTCCAAGTATCATTCAGAGTTTCTTTAAAGATTTCCAATTCAGATGAAAGTTTAATATCCGAGCTAATAACCTGGCTTCTTATTATTCAGATTTCAGTGAACCAATTATCTAACAGACTTATACAAAGTTTCTGTCTTACCAGCTGAGACACAGAATCTAAGAGATATTGCAATAACAATGTTTTGCTTTCACTAACAAGCTTTCTAATTATTCTATATTATTTATTTAAAATTGCAGGAACATCTTGCACTTGAGTAAGAATACTCCAACAACTTGAATATTTGTTTTAATAGTACATTATCCAAGTTGATGCGTGGGAATAAATTAGATGGTTCGCTGTCTACTGAAACACATATACCTGAACTGCTCTGACCGATGAGAAGAACAATAGCAGCATTTGTAAAGCTTTTACCTGCAGTGACTACTCAAGGGTTATTTCATGTCTATTGCTATGCCTGCTATTGATTTACAAGGCATTTACTAATATACAAATCAAGAATAAAGTAAAACTACCGTTTTTGTAGGATAGCTACATTTTACCTTTTTTTTCCCAGATCTTCCTGCACTGTATGGGGCTGAGGAAAATTGGATCAGCTTTGATGAAATGGCAGAGCAGACTCAATAGTCAAATGGCCTAATTCTGCTGCTATATCTTATGGTCTTATGATCTATATAATGCCCAAAAGTTTACCACACTTAGATCTCTAATCCTGAATTCATAGGTAACTCAGAGCAGCTTGAAATCCAATATTTTAAGACTTCATGAAAGTGTTACCTAAAACCAGAAAGACAAATCTGAAAGGATCTGTTTAATCGCCCTGCGTTCCTGGGGTTGAAAAGAGTCATAGAATACTACAGCATGGAAACAGGCACCTTGACCCAACTGGGCCATGCTGTCCACAACAGTAGACCGAGCAGTAGTCCCAAACAGTCCTTCCAGGACTTCACCTGCAAATCTACCGGGATTATCTATTGTGTTCAGTGCTACCAAAGTGGTCTCCTCTACATAGGTGAGGCCCATCATAAATTGGGGGACCACTTTGTCGAGTACCTCCACTCCATCTGTCAAAAGCAGAACTTCCCGGCAGACAAACATTTTAATTCTGATTTCTGTTCCCGTTCCTTCATGTCGGTCCATGGACTTCTGTTGTGCCGGATGAGGCTACACTCAGGGGGGAAGAGCAACAATTTATAATCCATCCTGGTAGCTCCAACCTGATGGCATGAATATCGGTTTCTCCTTAAGATTAAAAAAAATCCCTCCCCCTCCCTTCTTCTTCGATTCCCCACTCTGGCCTTTCACTTCTTTTTACCTGCCCATTATGTTCCCTGGCTTCCCCTTCCTTCCCTTTCTTCTATGGTCCACTCTCCTCTTCGATCAGATTCCTTCTTCTCCGGCCCCTTATCTTTCCTACCCACCTGGCCTCACCTATCACTTTCTAGCTGTCCTTCTCCTTACCCCACCTTTTTATTCTGGTGTTTTCCCTCACCCTTTCCAGTCCCAATGAAGAGCCTCAGCCCAAAACATCAACAATTTATTGATTTCCATAGATGCTACCCAACTTGCTGAGTTCTTCCAGCATTTTGTGTGTGTTACTTAGTTGTACCATTCATGTGTATTTGATCCACAATCCCTTGAAACCCCTCCAATCATGTACTTACACAAATGTCCTTCAAAAAACTGCTTTTTCTACAGCACATTCCATATAGGCATCACACTGTGCATTAGAGTGCCTCTCAAATCCCTTTCATTCACCTCTCACCTTAAACCTGACCTCAGTGGTTGGGAAGATGTTAGAGTCAATTGTTAAGGACGAGGTGATGGAGTACTTGGTGACACAGGACAAGATAGGACAAAGTCAGCATGGTTTCCTTAAGGGAAAATCCTGCCTGATGAACCTGTTGGAATTCGTTCAGGAGATTACAAGTAGGATAGATAAAGGGGATGCAATGGGTGTTGTATATTTGGACTTTCAGAAGGCCTTTGACAAGGTTCCTCACATGAGGCTGCTTACCAAGTTAAGTTGTGGTATTACAGGAAAGTTAATAAGATGGTTAGAGCATTCGGTAATTGGAAGAAGGCAGCCAGTGGGAATAAAAGGATCCTTATCTGGTTGACTGCCAGTGACTAGTGGTGTTCCACAGGGGTCAGTGTTAGGACCACTTCTTTTTATGCTGTATATAAATGATAATGATGAAATAGAAGATAGCTTTGTTGCCAAGTTTGCAGATGATACAAAGATAGGTGGAGAGGCAGGTAGTGTTGAGGAAACAGGACAGATGCAGAAGGACTTAGACAGATTAGGAGAACGGGCAAGAAAATGGCAAATGAAATATAATGTTGGAAAATACATGGTCACGCCCTTTGATAGTAGAAAGAAATGTGTGGACTATTTTCTAAATGGGGAGAAAATTGAAAAATCTGAGAAGCAAAGAGACTTGGGAGTCCTTGTGCAGAGCACCCTGAAGATTAACTTGCAGGTTGAGTCGGTGGTGAGGAAGACAAATGCAACGTTAGCATTCATTTCAAGAGTCTAGAATACAACAGCAGGGATGTGATGCTGAGTCTTTATAAGGCACTAGTGAGGCCTCACCTTGAGTATTGTGTACAGCTTTGGGCTCCTCATCTTAGAAGTGATGTGCTGGCATTGGAGAGGGTCCAGAGGATGTTCAGAAGGATATTCCAGGAATGAGAAGGTTATCATACGAGGAATGTTTGATGGCTCTGGGTCTGTACTTGCTGGAATTTAGAAAGATGAGCGGGGATCTCATGGAAACCTTTCGAATGTTGAAAGGCTACATGTAGAAAGGATGTTTCCCATGGTGGGAGAGTCTAGGACAAGAGGGCACAGCCTCAGGATAGAGGGGTGTCCATTAAAAAAACAGATGCGGAGAAATTTCTTTAGCCAGAGGGTGGTGAATTTGTGGAATTTGTTGCCACATGCAACTGTGGCCGCCAGGTTGTTGGATGTATTTAAGGCAGAGATTGATATGTTCTTGATTGGCATCAAAGGTTATGGAGAGAAGGCCGGGAAAGATTCAGGGAGAAGACTTAGGATGGAGATGAGGAGAAACTGTTTTTCCCAGAGAGTGTTGAATCTGTGGAGTTCTCTGCCCCAGGAAGCAGTTGAGGCTCCTTCACTAAATATATTTAAGATACAGTTAGATAGATTTTTACATAGATGGGGAATTAAGGGTTATGGGGAAAAGGCAAATAGATGGAGCTGATTTTACGGATAGATCAGCCATGATCTTATTGAATGGCGGGGCAGGCTCGATGGGCCGGATGGCCTACTCCTGCTCCTATTTCTTATGTTCTTATGTAAATGGGGTTGAGGAGAAGAAACAAAAAAGGATCAGCCATAATTGAGTGGCAGAGGAGACTTGATGGGCCAAGTGGCCTACTTCTGCTCTTATGTCTTATGGTCTTATATGGTCTAATCTTACGCCTTCTAGAATCTTGCAGGATGGGGGAATTTTTGTAATCAAGGGCATTTGCGGGGTAACCCTAATTCCCATTTCATGTAGCTTAAATCTAGGATTCAATGACTTCTAAATGTACCCTCTTGTCAGAATTGAAGGCAACCCAATGTACATTTTATCACTGTTGGAAGAATAAATGTTGCTGAAGTTAACAATCCTACTGTCACAGCTTGAAATTCTCCACAACCAGACATTGTCTATTTTGTTACCAATAATGATTCTAGTTCCTTCTGTTCAAAGTCATGTGACTGAGTTGTCAGTTTGACTGCAGTCAGGCACTTCACTGAATAGGAAGTACTTAACAGACTGAACAACTGATTATCTTGTACATAACCTACCTGATGCTTCTTAAGCTTGTCAGCCAAGATGGCATCATTTCAGCATCTCACAAGAAGTATTAGCTCATTTTCTCTAAAGTTAGAAGATCTTGGTATAAACTGATAGAATTTCTTGGAAGCAGCAAGTAAAAGATGTCATCACCAATAACAAGAACTAGCTAGAAGAATAGAAAGATAACAGTTTTTCCTTCAGACTGATTGCCAAACATTTGAAGCAACAATAAACAGAGGTGATAAGATTTGAGAGCTATTCCAGTGCTAAGTCAGCCTTCATTTTTCATAAACCTATGCTTCTTGTGCCTGTATTCTATGCCATAACAAATGGCAAAAGGCAAAAGGCTTATCAATATAATATGGCTAACACGGAAGTACATAGTTTTAAAGTGCTTGGAAGTAGGTACCGAGGGGATGTCAGGGGTAAGTTTTTTTACGCAGAGAGTAGTGAGTGCGTGGAATGGGCTGCCAGTGACTGCGGTGCAGGCAGATACCATACAGTCTTTTAAGAGACTCCTGGATAGGTAAATGGAGCTAAGAAAAATAGAGGGCTATGGGTAACCCTAGGTAATTTCTAAAGTAAGTACATGCTTGGCACAGCATTGTGGGCTGAATGGCCTGTATTGCGCAGTAGGTTTCTATATTTCTAAAAGCTGCTATCTTTTTAACCCATGTTTAATAATTGAAACTGTCTTTACATCCTTACAAGCTTTCAATTTAAAATTAACCAGCCTAGCAACATTTCATTTCTGCATCTTTGGCTTTTTGTGCATTCTTATTCCTTATGACATCCTGAGGCAGCCTACACCCAAGCTTTAGATACCTTTCACAATAAACAATCTGCTGGGGGATCTCAATGGCTTGAGGAGAATCTGTGGTGCAGGGTGGGGAGAAGGACTTGTCGATGTTTCAATTGGAAATAGTACATCAGTCCTGATTTAAATCATCCTCTGAATACTTCTTTATTTGGATCATTATCAATTATTGTCTAATTATGTTCAGTGAGGTAGCTGGGTCTGAGTTTCCATTTTAAAGGCATTCTATAAATAACAAAATATTGTCAATCTTGGGCTTCAATTAAAGGATCAATTTTGTTCCAAGATATGTTATATGAAACAAGTCGGCTGCTACGGAAAAAATAGATTAACATTTCTAATTTTCCACAAGTTAACTTTCTGGGATCTGGCCAGTATCATGTTAAACTTCTCAGACCTAGCTTTCATCAAGTTTTTTTTTTAATGAAGTAGGTGATTGCTGAATTTGGTGTCATTATTGAGAGTTCCTGTCAGATAGGAAGTTGGATTTCAGAAAGAGCTACTCTTAATTTCAAACTTCACCCTTGTATTTTCTTTTGAAAGTCCTCGCAAGCTGAGGTCATTGTGGGAGAAAGCTGAATTCATTTTTCTCCATGGGATCCTACGAGAAATATATCAGTAAGCACCAGGAATGGTAATAATAGCATCAAATGGAGAGAACAATGCCTCGCCTCGCCTCACCTCCCCTCCCTGCATGCTCCTCTGTCTGAAGACCTACGGTTAGGCATAGGAGAACTGATCCAACTTTCAGTTCCTCTGCCTGACTAAAGCTTGGCCAAAAGCACCGCCCACCATTTAAGCAATAATTGTCCTATCTGGGATGTTTATTGACCACCAATTCAAGACATTTGTTGGGACTCCAAAAGTTCACCAGACATTGCAAGAGCACAGTTATTGGAGAAAATGTTAGACTGTATAACTTGGAGTAGAAAAGGACAAGAGTAATTGGAAAGTTCATATGTGGTGCTCTAAGTGTTTTGCCTGCTAGCTCCTCCTCAGGCTGCATTTTCTCTTGCCCAGCTGATACTCAAACTTATCACAAATCTGGAGATGTGCTCAGGTGTAGTGTCTGCTTTCTGGCAGCCTTGATTTGGTTATTAACAAGCCTTGCCTCTGTGCATGAGTTGAATGAATCTGGAAGTCCAAGCCAGCTTGGAACTTGATGCATTGGTGGGAATAAAGATGACATGGAATAAATTCACAATATTCACTGCCAAGAAACTAATCACAGACTCAACACAATTTACTTTCATCAAAGTTGCTGGTGAACGCAGCAGGCCAGGCAGCACCTCTAGGAAGAGGTACAGTCGACATTTCAGGCCGAGACCCTTCGTCAGGACGAACTGAAGGAAGAGTTAGTCAGAGATTTGAAAGTGAGAGGGGGAGGGTTAGGGTCCTGACGAAGGGTCTCGGCCTGAAACGTCGACTGTACCTCTTCCTAGAGATGCTGCCTGGCCTGCTGTGTTCACCAGCAACTTTGATGTGTATTGCTTGAATTTCCAGCATCTGCAGAATTCCTGTTGTTTACAATTTACTTCCAGTGGCCTTATATTGACTGGACATTGAAGGAATGAAATTCACAATCAGAATCAACTTTAATATTATTGGCATATGTCATGAAGTTTGTTGTTTTGCAGCAGCAGTATTCCAACACATGACTTTTTAAAAATCTATAAACTACAATGACAAATATATTTTAAAACTAAATTAAGTAATTAGTGCAAAAAGAGAGCAAAAAATAGCGAGGTAGTGTTCATGGTTTAACATACATTCAACAATCTGATGGCAGAGGGTAAGAAACAGTTCCTGAAATGTTGAGTGTGTGTCTTCAGGCATGCGTATCTCCTCCTTGATGACAGCAATGAGAATAAGGCATGTCCTGGGTGATGGGGATGCTTAGTGGTGGGTTCCATTTTGAGGCATCATCTTTTAAGACCATAAGGTATAGTAGCAGAAGTAGGCCATCCGGCCCATCAAGTCTGCTCCACCATTCAATCGTGGGCTGATCCAATTCTTCCAGTTATCCTCATTCCCCTGCCTTCTCCCCATACCCTTTCAAGAACCTATCTATCTCTGCCTTAAATGCACCCAACGACTTGGCCTCCACAGCTGCTCGTGGCAACAAATTCCACAGATCTACCACCCTCTGACTAAAGTAATTTCTCTGCATCTCTGTTCTAAATGGACATCCTTCAATCCTGAAGTTGTGCCCTCTTGCCCTGGACTCTCCTACCATGCAAAATAACTTTGCCATCTCTAATCTGTTCAGGCCTTTTAACATTCAGAATGTTTCTATGAGATCCCCCTCATTCTCCTGAACTCCAGGGAATACAGCCCAAGAGCTGCCAGACCCTCCTCATATGATATCCTTTTCATTCCTGGAATCATTCTATGAATCTTCTCTGAACCTTCTTCAATGTCAGTATATCCTTTCTAAAATAAGGAGCCCAAAACCGCACACAATACTAAGTGTGGTCTCATGAGTGCCTTATAGAGCCTCAGCATCTTATCTTTGCTCTTATATTCTATACCTCTAGAAATTAATACTAACATTGCATTCACCTTCTTCACCACTGACTCAACTTGGAGGTTAAACTTTAGGGTATCTTACACAAGGACTCCCAAGTCTATTTGCATCTTTGTATTTTGAATTCTCTCCCCATCTAAATAATAGTCTGCCCATTTACTTCTTCCACCAAAGTGCATGACCATACACTTTCCAACATTGTATTTCATTTGCCACTTTTTTGCCCATTCCCCAAAACTATCTAAGTCTCTCTGCAGGCTCTCAACACTACCCGCTCCTCCACCTATCTTTGTATCATCAGCAAATTTAGCCACAAATCCATTAATCCCATAGTCCAAATCATTGACATACATTGTAAAAAACAACAGGCCAACACCGACCCCTGTGGAACTCCACTGGTAACTGGCAGCCAGCCAGAATAGGATCCCTTTATTCCCACTCTCTGTTTTCTGCTGATCAGCCAATGCTCCACCCATGCTAGTAGCTCCCCTGTAATTCAATGGGCTCTTATCTTGCTATGCAGCCTCATGTGCAGCATCTTGTCAAAGGATTTTCTGAAAATCCAAGTACACCACATCTACTACATCTCCTTTGTCTATCCTGCTTGTAATTTCCACAAAAAATTGCAGTAGGTTAGCAGGCAGGGTTTTCCTTTCAGGAAACTTCGGCCTGCCTTGTCATGTGCCTCCAGATACTCCGTAATCTCATCCCTAACAATCGATTCCAACAACTTCTCAACCACTGATGTCAGGCTAACAGGTCTATAGTTTCCTTTCTGCTGCCTCCCACCCTTCTTAAATAGCAGAATAACATTTGCAATTTTCCAGTCATCCCGTGCAATGCCAGAATCTATCGATTCTTGAAAGATCATTGTTAATGCCTCTGCAGTCTCTCCAGCCACTCCCTTCAGAACCCAAGGGTGCATTTCATCAAGTCCAGGAGATTTATCCACTCTCAGACCATTAAGCTTCCTGAGCACCTTCTGAGTCATAATTTTCACTGCACATACTTCACTCCTCTGACACTCTTGAATGTCCGGTATACTGCAGGTGTCTTCCACTGTGAGGACTGATGCAAAATACACATTCAGTTCCTCTGCCATCTCTGCGTCCCTCTTTTACCCTTTATATACTTAAAAAAGCTTTTAGCATTTTCTTTGATATTAGTCGCCAGCTTCCTTTCATAATTCATCTTTTCCTTCCTAATGACCTTCTTAGTTTCCTTCTGCAAGTTTTTAAAAGCTTCCCAATCCTCTATCTTCCCACTAGCTTTGACTTCCTTGTATGCCCTCCTTTGCTTTTACTTTGGCTCTGACTTCACTTGTCAGCCATGGTAGTGTCATTCTTCCATTTGAAAATTTCTTCTTTTTTGGAATATATCTGTCTTGTACTTCCCTCATTTTTTGCAGAAACTCCAGCCATTGCTGCTCTGCTGTCCTTCCTGCTAGTGTCCCTTTCCAGTCAACCTTGGCCAGTTCCCCTCTCATGCCATTGTAATTTCCTTTATTCCACTGAAATACTGACACCCTGGAATTTAATTTCTCTTTCTCAAATTTCAAAGTGAACTCGATCATATTGTGATCACTGTTCTCTAAGGGTTCCTTAACCTTAAGCTCTCTTATCACCACTAGATCATTGCACAACACCCAATACAGCAGAGCCGATCTCCTAGTGGGCTCCATATTATGCTGTTCTAAGAAGCCATCTCTTAGACATTCTACAAATTCTCTCTCTTGAGGTCCAGTACTGGCCTGGTTTTCCCAATCCACTTTCATGTTAAAATCCCTAACGATTATCATGACATTGCTCTTCTGACATGTCTTTTCTATCACCTGCTGAAATTTGTAATCCACATCCTGGCTGCTGTTTGGAGGCCTGTATACAACTGCCATTAGGTTCTTTTTACCCTTGCCGTTTCTTAACTCAACCCATAGAGACTCTACACCTTCCAATCCTATGTCAACACCTTCCAACCCTTTTGACAGTGTCCTTGATGCTGGGAAGGCTAGTGCCCAAGATGGAGTTGGCTGAGTTTACAAATCTCTGTAGCTTTTTCCAATCCTGTGCAGTAGCCCCTCCTTACCAGTTGGTGATGTAACCAGTTAGAATGCTCTCCATGGTACATCTTTAGAAATCTGCACAAGTCTTGATGACATACTAAGTCTCCTCAAACTTCGAATGAAATACAACCACTTCATGCTGTCTTTGTAATTGCATCAATATATTGGACCCACAACAGATCTTCAAAGATGTTGACACCCAGAAACTTGAAACTGTTCACTCTTTCCACTGCTAATCCTTTGATGGGGACTGGTTCCTTTGATTTTCCCTTCATAAAGTCCACAATTAATTCCTTAGTCTTACTGACATCCAGTGCAAGGTTGTTGTTGCAACACCACTCAACCAGCTGATCTTCTGTATGCCTTCCTGTCACCATCTGAAATTCCACCAACTATAGTTGTGTCATCAGCAAATTTATAAATGGTGTTTGAGCTGTGCCTAGCCACACTGTCGTGGGTGTAGAGAGAGCAGAACAGTGTGCTAAGCATACAACCTTGGGATGCACCAGTGTTGATTGTTAGCGAGGAGGAGATGTTATTTCCAATCCACACTGACTGTGGTCTCATGTTGAGGAAGTCACGGATCCAGTTGCAGAAGGAGGTACAGAGGCCCAGGTGATCCAAGGCCAAGTGAGCAGTCAGTGAGGTTGCCTGTAGACTTATTGTGGCGATAGACAAATTGCAGCGGGCCAGGTCTTGGTTAGGCAGGAGTTGATTTGGGCCATGACCAACCTCACAAAGCACTTCATGTGAATGCAACTAGGCAATAGTCATTGAGGCTGCTCACCCTACCCTTCTTGGGCACTGGTATGATCGTTGTCCTTTTGAAGGAGATGTGAAACTCAGACTGCAGCAGTGAGAGAATGAAGATGTCCTTGAACACTTCCACCAGTTGGTTGGCACATGTTTTCAATGCCCTAGCAGGTACACCATCAGGACCTGACACCTTGCAAGGGCTCGCTCTGTTGAAAGATGTTCTGATGACGGCCTCGGAGAGAGAGTTCACCGGGTCACCGGATGTTTCAATGATCCGTAGAGCTGTAATTTTATTCCCCCTTTCAAAGCATGCATAAAAGCATTGAGCTCATCTGGAGTGAAGCACCATAGCCATTAGTGATGTTAGGTTTTACCTTGTAGGAAGTAACGTCCAGCAAACACTGCTGGAACTGACATGCATCGATTCCATCTCCAACTTCAATCAGGACTGTTTTCTCATCTTTAAAATAGTCTTCCATAAGTTGTAGCTAGACTTGTTGTATAGCCGTGGATCACTGGTCTTGAATGCCATAGATCTAGCCCTCAGCAGACTACAGTTCCCCTGAGTCATCTGTGGATTTTGGTTTGGGTGTGTCCAGTATGTTCTCGAAAACACACACTCATCCACAGAGGCTTTGATGAAATCAGTGACAACAGTAGCATACGCATTCAGATTCAAAGATGAGTCCCTGAATATATTCCAGTCCACTAACTCAAAGCGGCACTCTAAGCACTCTTCTGCCTCCCTTGGTCAGACATACATTCTTGGTCCTCACCACGAGTGCTGCAGTCTTTAGTCTCTGCTTATACACCAGGAGTAGAAGTACAGCCAGGTAATCGGACTTTCCAAATTGTGGGCATAGGATGGCACGGTAAACATTCTTGAGTGGTATAACTGAGGTCAAATGTATAGGCTCCTCTGATTGCACAAGTGATATGTTGATGGTGGTTGTTCAGAGACTTCTTCAAGCTGGCCTGGTTGAAATCCCCCACAGTGATAGGGAAGGCATCAGGTGCACTGTTTCATGACTGCTGATTTTGGTGCTCATCTCTTCCAGAGCCAGTTTGAAATTGACCTGAAGCGTAATGTGCTCCGCTTCCGGGATGGCGGCAGGTTACTTCCTCGGCAGATTAAAATGGACGACATTTGTCCTCTAGATGTTCCAGGTCAAGAGAGCAGGACTGAGACAAGTTGTTTTCTCTTCAGGTTACCTGACCACTAAAGGGAGCAATGGTGAAAATTGTTCAGGGCACCATAACGTATATTGAGCCCTATATCTTTGACACCCACTAGCAATGCTTCCCATCCTTGGATAGCACATGCCATGGCTAAAGCAGTTCAAATAGGACTCCCTCATGAAACAAAGGCATCAGCTAAGAAAGTACCCTGAGGCATTGTAGCGAATAAAGCCTGAACTGTGCCCTTTCTCCACATCTTTCCTTTTGTCCCTCATTGTGTCCCCTCCTGATTGTTTCCCCAGGATTTACAGCTGCCAAACTTTTGATAGACCTCCTGTGACTCCTGTCAAGCTATTTGGAAAATGACCAAAAAAAACTAGCAATTACTTCTCCTCAGAAGTCAGAAGTAGTTATATAATATAAAAATTGAAACACAAAGATAGCAATCAGAAATAAAACAAAATGCCAGAAATAGTCAACAAGCTAGACAGTACCTGTGGACAAAGAGAGTTGCTTTCCAGATCAACGAGGATACATGATCACGGAAAATAAATAATTGTTTCTTTTCCCACAAGGTGGGAGGAGAAGATAGCAGTGCACCGCGCGCGCGCAGCTCTCCAGTGAAAATGATATCGTATCGGTTAAATAGGGGCCGTGGACAATTCTGATTTGATGGAGACAGATGTGAAAGCACAGAGGAACATCTGGAGAAATTTCTGAAACGCCGGTTCGCTGCCACTGTTACTGGGCGATTGAGAATCTTCCGGAGGGAAGGCCCCAAAATCCCCGGCTTTGCCTGCTGCTGGCAACCGAGACTGAGGACGAACCGTTCGGATAGAGATGGTGCTTGGTACTCGGTGTCGGAGGGCTGATCGGAGGCTCGAAGTTTTCGGACGACTCAGAGTCAGACTGTGGTTGGCCATGGCAGGGAGAGTTTTCTTCCTTCTCCTGTCTGCGTGAGATGTGGGACATTCGAGAGACTTTGAACTTTTTTACTGTGCCATGGCCTGTTCTTCATCAAGTTATGGTATTGTTGCACTGTTGTAACTATATGTTATAATTATGTGTTTTTGTTAGTTTTTTCAGTCTTGGTCTATCCTGAGTTTTGTGATATCACATCGGAGGAATATTGTATCATTTCTTAATGCATGCATTACTAAATGACAATAAAAGAGGACTGCGTGCCCTCATAATCTAATCTAATCTAAATACTCTCTGACTTGCTCAGTGTTTCTAAAGATTTCACTTTTATCATGAAAGCTAGACATCATTGAAAGAGATAGTGAGAAATGAAATGTACGCAGACTTTTGGGAGTGTAGAGGTCTTTTAACTGGTGTTGCTGAAGACTCCTTGCTGCCTGTTAACACCACAGCCAGCCTAATGAGCAAGTTTATTACATAGCAAGTCGGACATTGGGGCAGTCCAGTTTTGTGAAAGACAACCAGAATGGATGACTTATTTTATTGCACCCATACTGTCATGTATTACTGTACCTGAGTCCAAACAGATATTCCAGTTCAGTGGAGGATGCCTGCCATTTTGGGCATGTTGGTGTCTGTTTTATGCCAGTAGACAAGTCACCATGCCAAACAAATTTCTAGACATACCAGTTTCCCATTTTATTTATCATTCCTGCAACTTTTCAAGGTTTTTTTTCTGGGCCAGCTATACAATACCGCTAAGTTCAGGTAGGGGTTAGCTAGATCTTACTGTAAAATCAAGTTGGCCCCACCACCATGCCATGTTATAAATTTCCCCTTTAATGATGAAAGCAGCCAACAATAGACAGGGAAGACTGGTCTTCCATATTTCACAAACTTTCTCCTGGTTTAAATGGTTGCAGGTGTGATGTTGGCTGCCCAGCATCTAGCTACGTATGTACACTGCTACCAGGTCAGTAGGAGTTGAAAATGCTTTGCGATGAAAACAGTAGGAGAAAAAAGTACTGAGGGAAAAATTCCTGCTCCATTGCTCATCATTCATCTGGTGAAGATAAACAGGAACAGTAGGTCAGAGGAATAACTAAATCTGAAAGAAATGAATAAATATCATGAATTTGATGCGATTTTTTTTCTCCTGCTGTAAATCAAAATTCCCAACAGAATATTACAGATTTTCATCTCTGTTCCAAATTTTGAATCTATTCTAAATATCTTGTTGGGTTCAATGATGTTGATTATTCACTTAGGTATTCCTACATGTTTTCATTCAGGCATGGTTTCACATTACCCACTGTATAATTACCTGAGGGCATGCTTTCAAAGGGATAAAAAAAATGTCTCCCAAGATCAATCTCACTAGCACATAATATATTAATGTTTTCATATTGTATGTCACTTCCAGAAGTTTTGTTCCATTGACTTCTGGTGACGTTTTATGAATATTCCTCAGGAAATCTTCAAATGTAAGGGATTCTTACTATAAACGCTTATTGATTAGGAGTAGGACTTCAGAGTCAGGATCAAAATCAGATTTACTATCCTCGGCATATGACATGAAATTTGTTGTCTTTGTAGCAACAGTACAAAACAATGCATAATGATAGGAAAAATGTGAATTACAGTAAATATATCTATCTATATATAGATAGTTAACTAAGTGTGTG
Source organism: Mobula birostris (assembly GCF_030028105.1). Taxonomy (NCBI): domain Eukaryota; kingdom Metazoa; phylum Chordata; class Chondrichthyes; order Myliobatiformes; family Myliobatidae; genus Mobula; species Mobula birostris. Next base: position 195,518,640 of record NC_092371.1, read on the forward strand.
TATATAAATAGTTAAATAAGTAATGCAAAAATAGATGTAGGGGGTTTCTTCTTTTAGGTTACTGCGTAGGCTAATTAAAATGGCTCCTTTGTTATGTTAAATGCTGAGAAAGTCCTCTCGCTAGTAGCTTGCTTGGGTTATATTATTGATAATAGAGCAAATGAACCAATTGGGATAGATGTTATTCTTTCCAGTGTGTCTGTAAGTTATTGTGATGTGGGAGTTTTTTGGGCAGAAGGCGCGAGAGAGAGAGAGAGAGGATGGACAAGGTGCTGTGAGCCGGCTAACGGGGTCAGACACCGAGCAGGAGTCTGAGGTCCAGGGTTTTCGGCAAGGAGAGGAGACGGAGACAGATTCATGTGGAGCATTCCAGGTGGCAGGTCGAGGTGGTCAGAGGGGATCGAATGGTGAAGAGAGGATCGTTACTAGAGCTCCAACTGTTTGTGCACGAAGAGATTGAACTTTGATAAGCGTGGCACCTTTTATTTTCCTTTTATATTTTATCTCTATTAATTATATAGTTCCAGTAATATCTATAAACTTTAATTCATTTAATCGTATATGGTGTATTGTCTGTTATTTGGCGGGGTGGGGACATCACACAGCATCCACACAAACTTATTTACCCAGTTTGGCGGGGCCGAGGGCTGTTCCCTAGACGACAGCGAGTTGAGCGACCCTCAGGCTTACTGGGGGGGTACATAGAAATAAAAAGTAGTGAGGTAGTGTTCATGGGTTCAATGTCCATTCAGAAATCAGATGGCAGAAAGGAAGAAGCTCTTTCTGAATCATTGAGTGTGTGCTTTCAGGCTTCTGTACCTCCTTCCTGATGGTAGCAATGAAAACAAGACATGACCTTAATGATAGGTGCCGTCTTTTTGAGGCATCACTCCTTAGAGGATTGCCCATGATGGAGCTGACTAAGTTTACAATTCTCTGTGGCTTATTTTGATCCTGTGCATTAGCACCCCGCCCCCGCCACTTCCCATACCAGTGAGTGATGCAGCCAGATATAAGGCTCTCCTCGATACATCTGTAGAAATTTGCAACACCCCCTCAAACTCCTAATGAAATATGTCCACTGCCGTGTCTTTTCTGTTGCAGCATAAAATGTTGGATTCAGGACAGATTCTCAGAGATGTCGACACCGAGGAACTTGATGTTGCTGTCTGTAAGGTTCTAGCAATCCTATGCATTGGAGGCTCGCTGATGACACCACAGTTGTTGACAGAAGTGGGTTTTGTTTTGTTTGCTTCCATAGATGCTGCCTGACCTGCTGAATTCCTTCAGAATTTTGTATGTGTTGCTCAAGATTTCCAGCCTCTTTAGAATCTGTTGTGGATGATCATGCTCTCCCCAGCACAAAAGCCAATCTTTCACTCAAGAAAACACATTTCATATTTGCATAAAAAACTGGAATGATGAGGTGATCACAATGCACTAACTAATCCAGCAGAAACAGGATAAGCCACCAATAACCCATCCTCATAGCAGAGCCTAGGATAGACACAACAGATTCTAAAGAGGCTGGAAATTCTTGAGCAACACATACAAAATTCTGAGGGAATTCAGCAGGTCAGGCAGCATCTACAGAAGGGAATAAACAGTCGACCCTTCATCAACTCTGGAAAGAAAGGGGAATTATTCTGGCTTCTGCTCACTTTCTTTCCAGTCCTGCCCCAAAATATGGACTGTTTATCGGATATGGCTTTCCATTCCAGGACATCAGAGATGTCCTCCGTCTATAAAGAACAGGGTTTCCCTCCCTCCACTATTGATGCTGCCCTCACCCATATCTCCTCCATTTTTCATACATCCACGCTCACCCCATCTTCCCATCACCATAGCAGTGATAGAGTCCCTCTTGTCCTTACCTACCACCCTATCTGCCTCTGCATCCAACACATTATAGAATCATAGAGTCATAGAGAAGTACAGCACAGAAACAGGCCCTTTAGCCCATCTAGTCCATGCCGAAGCCATTTATACAGCCTACTCCCAACGACCTGCACCGGGACTTCCTAGTGGCCAAATATGTTAATCTCGATTCCCATTCCCATTCCAACGTGTCACTCCATGGTCTCCTCGTGTTCCGAAATGAGGCCACCATCACGTTGGACGAGCAACACCATATATTCCATCTGGATAGCCTCCAACATTCTATCTCCTTCCAGTGAACAAAATTCCCCTCCCCCCACTATATCCCCACCTCTGACCTTTTGCTTCTTCTCATCTGCCTAGTACTTCCCCCTGGGTCCCCTCCTCCTTTCCCTTTCTCCTATTGTAAACCCTCCTTTGCTATCAGGTTCCATCTTCCCTAGCCCCTGACCTTTCCCAGCCACCTGGCTTCACCTATCACCTTCTTGCTAGCCTCTTTCCCCTCCCCACACCTTTTTATTCAGGCATATTCCCCCTTCATCCTCAGTCCTGAAGAAAGGTGCCGGTCCAAAACGTCAGCTGTTAACTCTTTTCCATGGATGCTGCCTGACCGACCGCTAAGTTCCTCCAGCATTTTATGTGTGTTGTTTTGGCTTTCCAGCATCTGCAGACTTTCTTGCATAGGTGCTAATAACTTTCGAAGCCTTCTATTATTTTTCAAAACCAAGCTGTTACACAAACATCACTGGTTATAGCTTGAAACGTGATTCCACTGTCCATGCTGTATGCTGGGCTATGGGATGGTACTATGGTGCAGTAAGGAGGACAACAGACATGGGAGTACTGTCTTTACTTTTGCAGCCCCCCAACAATATTGGTCCTGCTCTGTGATAGGTCTGTCGATCAATGGTTCTGCTGTATGTTTCCCTTTGCTTCTTCTTTGTGTTGGAAAACAGTGGAAGGAATTAAGATTTTTTGGGGGACATTTAGATTTTGATTCCAAATTTTAATGGTCAAAGATCTTTCCTAAATGCACTGGATGTTTCTGCACATTAAGCAGTCTTGTGTGTCTTCTTATTACAAGGCATGTGAAAGGAACCTTCTCAGATATGCAACTTAAATTTTATCTGATTGCTGAACAAAGTGAAGAATATTCTCAAATCCTCACACAGGAAAATATACAAATTAAGAATCTATAGAATAACATAATTTTTATACAATATATTGCTTTCATAACATTGAAAATTGCATGCAGAGGTTGTTACAAAAGTAGCTGGCATTACTGTTCTTCAAAAAAAAATTAATTTGGAACTTAGATTGTCTCCATGGGAATAGTTTAGTATCCATGGTAATAATGGAATGAGGCCTATAGCAACAGGAATCTGGTGGAAATAGTAAATTACACTTAGCCTTCTATAAATATATAACAGAAAGAGCGTGCATATGTTAAGCACTGGCATATTCCAGGCTGCAGAAGTACATGCTGAGGTTCGTACCAAAGCTTGGTGCAGTCACCCAAGGGCTCGGAGAAGAAGGACCACTGTGTAGGGTTCTTCTTCTACTGGAGAGGGAGAGGCTGGATTGGGGGAGGATGGCCATCAATTATTATTGTAGCAGTATACCAGCCCAGGATGTCACACGAATGGCAGCATTACCACTGATATGTATGAATGCAATAGAATAGTATAGAAGCATTAACAATGAATATAAAGAATAAACAGGCAATGAACAGTTATTCTTTAAATAATTTTTATTAGGAATAAAGTTTAGTTTGTTTAAAAAATACGTTGAGCACTGAAGAAATTTTTTAGTTCTTATCAATAAAACAACTTACATTATTTTGCAGTTAAAGTAAGCATGTTCGAAGTGTATATTAATTGCTGTTATTAACTGTTTTATTCTTCTTGAAGATCCTTTTTTTTTATTACAAAATTTAGAACAGAGTTGGAGAAAGGCTGTGGCACTTCCAGATCAGCTGGTCCTGTGATCCTCAGTGCTGTTCTCATCAGGTACAGAAATTAACGTATTATCGAACCTATTATGTATATGCATCACATGTTGGCTGAGAAATGGAACCAGATTTTAGCTAGATGGAAGCTGCAGCCAAGATTCTTGAGCATACTACTATCTGCAAGAGGCCCTGGCAAGGCATCATGAGTAGCCCTTCACTTAACCAACATTATACATCTTCTTTTCACAATCTTTGTATGAGTTTTAAGTTACAAAGATACCAAGAGAGGGATGGTGTCACCTATTATTTATTGGTTGGTAAATATCATTATGTAAAATTCTAATCTCTTCAAGAATCACTAAGCAAACCTTATACTAAGTGAACCACACACAGAACCCTGGAGGAACTCAGCAGGTCAAACAGCATCTAAGGAGAAGAATAAACAATCGACACTTCAAGCCAAGCCATTTCATCAAGACACGTGTACTTAGGTTTTGCCAAAGGATCTCATTGTACTTATAAATGTTCAAAATCATACACGCTTCCTTTTCAAGTAAGCAACGATAATTTGCAGCATTCAAGTGGTGCGGCATAGGGAGAACTCGGAGAAAACATGAATGGAATTGGAAGGCATTGCTGGCATGGAAATAAGGATTAAGAAAGCATATAGCATTTGTACTCCTATCTTATTATCATGATTTCAGCTACAAGATGGGGCAAATCACTATATCTATTATTTGACTGAAGATATGCATATTCATCTGAAGGCAGTTTTCCTGTAATCAGTGGTGAAAATTATGCAATAGATTTCAGGCATTTGGAGGAAACCATGACAAATCACAAAGATGAGCAGGCATTGTGCTCAACACTGTAGCCAGTGAGTGACAGGAAGAAGATTTCCTTCTTTAATACACCTCGGAATTCTCCATATCTACAGCCAAAGTCAACACCAGAAGTGAATCCTGAAAGAATTATATTTACATTGAGTTCATTGTCACCATCAAATCGCATCTTCAAGAGCTGCACAACTGTATCACATAGAACCGAAAACAGTTTACTGATAATCAGGCCAATCTTGATGAACGTTCGCAGTCTGAAATATCGACATTTTAGTCCTCACCATAGATATTGTCTGACCTGCTGAGTTCCTTCAGCATTTTGTGTGTGTTAGAGGGAAAGATGTGCCTGGTGGTAGGACTCTGTTGGAGATGCAGAAGTTGCAGAGAATAATGTGCTGGATATGGAGGATCATGAAGTGATAGGTGAGGTCAAGGGGAACCATATTCCTGTTAAGATGAAACGGGGGAGAGTAAAGCCTGATTTACACTTCTGCGTCAATTCAACACCGTAACCTATGCAAGTGGCCTACGCCCATTGTGAGCATTTATACTTGTGCATTGGTGTGTCTGCATCGCTCTGCAATTCGGGCACGTTGCGCATGCGCACGTACCTGCTCACGCTAGGCTTCATGGTCATGGTAGTCTTTCTCAGGGTAAACAAGTTTAAAGCGAGCGTCTTTTTCCGTAAAAGCGAAATGTCCCCTCCATAATTTCGGAGGTCTGTAAAGCTTTATGGAAAGCATTGCAGCCAGAGTTCCTTCCCTGCCCTTCAGTCGCCCAATGGGAAGATATTGCAGCGTAGGAGGAAATGCGATGCTACTAAGCGGACCAATCACAGTTGTTGCGTTCTGCATTGCCGCGAAGCATAGTTACATTTTGGGAAAGGTGCACGTCAGGCTCTGGCGTAGGGATCCATGTCGGCTCTGCGTAGGGTTTGCAGCAACACAGTACTTACGGCATCGAGTTGATGCAGAAGTATAAATCGGGCTTTAGGTTAGATGTTTGGGAATTGATGACAAACGAATGAGGCCAGCAAAGATAGCTTTGTGTGATGGAGCTGGGGTAGTTGCTGAGTTCCTTCAGTATTTTGTGTGTGTTGCTCAAGATTTTCAGCATTTGCAGAATCTCTTGTGTCTTGTGATGATAAAAGCTGTGAATGTTAGTTTTCAATGCACTGGAGATTTTGGAGAGCGGAAGGATAACGGAAAATATCGGAAAGATTAAAAACACAAGAGATTCTGAAGATGCAGGAAATGCTGAGCAACACACATAAAATGCAGGAGGAACTCAGCAGGTCAGACAGCATCTATGGAAATGAATATATGGTTGACGTTTCGGGTCGAGACCCTTCATAAAGCCTTGGACTAGGGGTTGGCCAATATTTCCTCAGATAAACCATATTCCCACTCATTAAAATAATACTGAGCTAGTTGATCATACAAGTTAGCATGTAGAGAAGATCTTACTACAATATTGCAAACAATCCTTAAGCTTTGTACATACAATGAATAGAGAGACACACAGAGACTTACCTTGCTGAACATGACAGATTATAGGTGAACTGATTCAGCAAATAAATAATTCATTAGATAACTTAGCTATTTAATAGTGATTATTCCATTTTAAATGAATTTCATTAGTTGGACTGTTTATTATCTAATACTTGATGTCCATAGTTAACCTTGCACTCGTATCAAATTGCAGAGCATATTCAAAACCTAGTTATTAATAGACCAAGATGGTTTTCCTTCAACCATTCTGATAAGTGGATTATACAACGCTAATGGAGTTGTTGATAAATTGTATCATCAATGTCTATCAATTAGTCTTCAACAGACCCAGATATGCCACTCTGATTAAATATGATATCTGAAATTAGTCATACCTCTTTAGAAGAGTTCTGTCAAATTTGCAGTCTCCATGGGAAGCCTATTCCCAAGACTGATACCTTTTCATTGTAACGCTGATGTAGATATTAAAACAAAGGAAGTGTGATAAACTTGCTACCTTTAAAGTTAGTAAGCTAGGTAGTTGTAGGTTTGCAAACAAAAATTGCAAAAGATTTGGATCACTTGGGAACCTCCAATTTTAACAACCATGTAACTAAAATTTTAATTATAGTTTTGCATCTACAATAAAGATAGTGTACCAATTAAATATTTTTGAAATGTCAGTGCTGTTTGGTAGGCAATGTGACAGCTAATTTATACATAACAATCTCCAACAAACACCATTGCCATAATGATAAGATCATCTATTATCTTCTAAATCAGGGATAACTTCTAGCTGGAACAGCAGATATGAGTTCTTGCTCTTCAAATTCAAGTTCAATTTCAGGAGTGAGCAATTTCATTTCCTGGGTGTTCTAACCTGGACCAGCCATATTGTTGCAACCATAAAGAAGGCAAGACAATGGATATATTTCATTAGGAGTTTGAGGAGATTTGGTATGTCACCAAAAACACTCACAAACTTCTACAGATGTATTGTGGAGAGCATTCTAACTGGCTGCATCACCATCTGGTATGGAGGGTGAAAGTAAGCTGCAGAGAGTTGTAAAATTCGTCAGCTTCATCATAGGCACTGGCATCCATAGTATACAGGATATCTTCAAGGAGTGGTGCTTCAGAAAGGCGTTGTCCATCATTAAGGACCCCTATCATCCAGGACATGTCCTTTTCTCACTGCTACCATCAGGAAGGAGGTACAGAAGCCTGAAGGCACACACTTAACAATTCAGGAACAGCCTCGTCCCCTCTGCCATCCGATTTCTGAATGGACATTGAACGGATGAACACTACCTCATTACTCATTTATTTCTATTTTTTGCACTACCTATTTAATATATACGTATACTTACTGTAATTCACAGTCTCTTTTCTCTCTTTCTTTATGTATTGCATTGTGCTGCAATGTTAACAAATTTCACAACATATGCCAGTGAAATTAAACCTGATTCTGATTCTGATACACAAACACGAGGAAACCTGCAGATGCTGGAATTTCAGGCAACACACACAAAAAATGCTAGTGAACGCAGCAGGCCAGGCAGCATCTATAGAAAGAGGTACAGTCGACATTTCGGGCCAAGACCTTTCGTCGGGACTCATGAAGGGTCTCAGCCCAAAACGTCGACTGTACCTCTTCCTACAGACGCTGCCTGGCCTGCTGCGTTCACCAGCAACTTTTATGTGTGTTGCTTCTGATTCTGACATATTGCCATAGGATTTGCTGTGTCCAACTGACAGGACAGATAAAAAAATTTTGGAAATATTCAGCATTCACACTTTTCCATATTTATTCCAGAATCCAGCATCTGTATTTTATTGCATTCATTGGCAAAATATTATTTCTCTCAGTACTGTAACAAAACCTCACCCTATATTTTAAGTCTAAGGAATCCATCTTGCAACCACAACCTTCTGATCCAAATGTTAAAGTGCTACATCAGTCCTTGCTTCACATACGTCTTGAGTGAATAGGTGAGAAATGGATTCACATTTGATTTCAAATGGACTATTTAAAAGTACAATTTGCAGATGCCTTTTTGAATAGTTGGGGTCATTGTAATTAGTGATATGTGCTTTACACACCTTTAAGTTTTTTTGGAAGTAGAGGTTAGGTGGGAGGGAGTATACATGTGGCTGGAAGTTAGGAGTGTGTTCCTAGGAACGCTTCAGTCAAGCTCTCCTTGCTCCTGCCTCTGCATGTCACTATAATTCTTCAGTATGGGAAATAATCAGTTCATGAAACTGACGTTATTGAGTGAATACCCTTACTTTATCACTGCTTCCTCTGGAACCTCTTTTGCAGCACTCATTAGCAGTGACATCATCAAAGAGAGATGGTATTAAAGGACGCAAACAACAGGAATTCTGCAGATGCTGGAAATTCAAGCAACACACATCAAAGTTGCTGGTGAACGCAGCAGGCCAGGCAGCATCTCTAGGAAGAGGTGCAGTCGACGTTTCAGGCCGAGACCCTTCGTCAGGACTAACTGAAGGAAGAGTTGGTAAGAGATTTGAAAGTGGGAGGGGGAGGGGGAGATCCAAAATGATAGGAGAAGACAGGAGGGGGAGGGATAGAGCCAAGAGCTGGACAGGTGATTGGCAAAGGGGATATGAGAGGATCATGGGACAGGAGGTCCGGGGAGAAAGACGGGGGGGGGAGGGGACCCAGAGGATGGGCAAGGGGTACAGTCAGAGGGACAGAGGGAGAAAAAGGAGAGTGAGAGAAAAAATGTGTGTATAAAAATAAATAACTTCTGCTAATACCCCACCTCCCCCTCGTACCCCATCCGTTATCTATTTTTATACACACATTCTTTCTCTCACTCTCCTTTTTCTCCCTCTGTCCCTCTGACTGTACCACTTGCCCATCCTCTGGGCTCCCCCCCCGCATCTTTCTCCCCGGACCTCCTGTCCCATGATCCTCTCATATCCCCTTTGTCAATCACCTGTCCAGCTCTTGGCTCCATCCCTCCCCCTCCTGTCTTCTCCTATCATTTTGGATCTCCCCCTCCCCCTCCAACTTTCAAATCTCTTACTAACTCTTCCTTCAGTTAGTCCTGACGAAGGGTCTCGGCCTGAAACGTCGACTGTACCTCTTCCTAGAGATGCTGCCTGGCCTGCTGCGTTCACCAGCAACTTTGATCTGTGTTGCTGGTATTAAAGGAGCAGTCATTGTTCAGGGAGAGCGTTACATATGGTACATGCTGCAATACCTGGGCCAAAGTAAAGGTTTACAAAGTCTTCCAACTTAATCATAGAATCATCGAATTAAAAAGGATTTTAGCCCAAATGTCCACATTTGTCTATTTGGGCTGCTCCTATTTCCCTACATTTGGCTCATACCCCTCTAAACATTTTCTATACATGTATCTGTCTAAATGTCTTTTTAACATTGTAGCTATACCTGTCTCTAAAACTTCCTCTGGCAATTCATTCCATAATTCCAGTCAGACTTATCATAAGGTCAGAAAAAGATTTCAGCAGATTGATTCCATGCCAATCCCCATTTATACTAATCCTACACTGATCCCAGCAGATTCTTCCACTTTCTTATAAAGCCACCCAGATTTAAACACTCACCCATACCCTAGAGAAAATTTACGGTTTCCAATTTACCTTCCAGCACACACATCTTTGGAACATGGGAGAAACTGGAATATCTGGATGAAACCCATACAGTCATAGGTGTTAGAGTGAATTTTTTGGGGTAGATGATTTGTTTACACTTAAATGACTTTGGCCACCAGACTTCTATTTGACAAAGTACTGTGGATTGAGTTCACAACAATGTGCTTCCTAAAAAGGTGTGAGTACCAGATGCTTCTAGTGCTGTAGTTTGACCTGATGCTGTAGTTTCGAAGACAGTATCATTTATACATTATAAATATTAATTGTCTTCTATGTTAGCACGGGAAATGCCAAATAAATGTATCGTAGACTTAACTTGCATTCCTAAAGGCTGTGGATACCAACCCAGACATGTTGGCATTGGAAGGAAAGGATGGTGTGATATTTTGTATGTAGCTTCAAAAGGAAGCATTGTCTATGCATTGTCTATAACTTTTTAAGTTGCGATTGCCTTTGTGTTTAGCACATAAATATCGAGCCCACATTGAGCTAGCAGACCTTTCTACCGGAAGCGTCTCCGTCCGTATGATACCTGCTGTACCTTGTTGTGTCGAATAAAGAAGCTGCTTTGTACCTACCAGTGACTCTGTCTCTCTGGTGATTTCATCCACACTACAACAATAGGCTCAGCTGTATCCAAAGTAAAGCCACACTGTCACAGGAAGGTTGTTTAAGTTCCATACAGAGAGCATCGGAGGTCAGGGTTGAACCCAGGCTGGTGTAGCTGTGAAGCTGTGTCACTTACAAAGCAAACTAAATACATGGTTGCCTGAAGGAGAGAGTTTCGAATTATTTAGAAAGTTCCTCATCGCTGCTTCCTTGTCACGAGGATTGCTTCACTATAGATATTGCAACAAGTTTGTTCACTTGCGTAGGCGGAGATTTCTCATCATTTTTATGACCTTGACCTCCAATTTTAAGTGAGAGAATCTCAAAGTGCAGAAAACTCCTCAGAGCTGCTGCTGTTGCAGTGATATACTTTCAAAGTAAATTTTGTGGAGCTTTCTGCAATTTTGAGATCCTCTCGCCTCAAACCAGAGGTCAAAGTCACAAAATATTTGATCAACTGTTCAGGGCAGACATAAGAAGAAATTTCTTCATGCAGAGGCTAGTGAGTCTTAAAATTCTCTGTCCAAGTGGGCAGCAGAAGCTCAATCACTGAGCATATTCAAAGCAAAAATTAATACATGCTTAGGTATTAAGAGAATGAATTATATGAGCAATTGTAGGAATAGGTTCTGAGATAGATATGCAACCACAGTCTTGTGAATGGCAGAACAGACACAACAGGCAGAATGGCCTAGTCCAGCACCAATTTTTTATGTTACCCCAGAAATGTACGCAATAATTTCATTCCTGGTTAAAGAAAAAAGAAGTTGAATGCATGAGATCAATTCTAGTTTAAAAAAATTGTCACTGCACATGTATTTACATACACAAACAAAGCTTTTTGTGAACGCTCCATTATCATCTTTTTTGACACTCAGACTTTACTGGTATGAACCCTGATTCATTTGGCGGTCACAACTTTACAATAGAAGGATTGGCTTGCTTGTCCTGCTATTATCTTACAATGCAGAGAAGGTGTGGCAGAGACTGTGAAGGCACTTAATGCTTTGTCTGATCACAAACCAGCCAAGTTCTCCTGTATGTGTAATTTTGGCTTCAATAACACTGTGCCTTTGGATACTGCGCAAATTTATCCTCTAATTTATCCAAGTTTCACAAAAAATAATTGTATCAATACATGTTGGAGACCACAAAGATATGATGCCAACTCCCTGATGAATTGGTAAAATGCTGCAGCCTTCAGCCTCGATGTTTATCCAACACACAGGACTCATTCATTGCCTTAGCAGACCCTTAAGGTTTATGAACTAATGGTCTGATTTGATTGATTCAGACATTTTTAGAGTACGCATAATATAAGAAGTAGACAATTTTAAATAATTTATCCATTTAACGTTGGAGATGCTACTGTTGTAACAATTCTGATTTTGAGCTTCTAAGGGAGAGTGACTCGGAAATTCTAACATACATTGTGTGTTTCTGATTTTATTTATCTGATTTTCTAGTCATAGTGGGCAGCAAAACTCAATGGCAACAACTTTACGAATTAGTTTCGCAGTAGTGATCCATTGTATTTTCCCATGGTGGCAATAATGTAAAGATTTGTTAACTCAATGAATAGTGAGTGACAATTATATCTTTTGTAATTCATGACCACACAAACCATCTTTTTCAAACTTATGACTTAGTCTTCTACTACTAAATTCTAAGGTTGTGGAGAACGGATTGATCTTCTTAATGAGATAAACTCAACTGTTTTGGAAAGGAGTCAAAAATGCTTTCACTAAATTATCTGCACTGGTCGATGAATCAGGTACAAGGAAGAGGGAAACTATTAAAAGGAGAGTCAATTGTTTCATTCGCTTTGTCCATTGCACTGAGCTCTATCTGTGGTTTTGGAGTTCCACTTTATAAACCTCAAAAAAGAGCACCTGTGATTAGGATAGAATTTAGATGCCTGCTGATTGTGTCCCTGCAGTATGCTGATTTTAAAATCTTGTTATCACTGCTGGGATTCCAATGAACCCAGAGTGCATTTTCTTTTTAATTATTAATCTTCTATTTTAATTCAAGAATAAGAGAAGAATTACCATAATGTTTCCAAGAAGATAACTGCACAAGGCATAAACAAAATAACTCAAAGGAAAGATTAATACACAGAATATTCTATTTAGAGAAAAAAACAAGATTACCTAATAGAAAAGTACTGAGTAATTGTTAATTTGTTAAATTTCAAGGTTGTGGCTGGGTTGTAGACTGCCTTGGCAGCTGTGAGCTTCACTGTGATGCAAAATGTATGATTCCTTTCAAGAAGCTCAAGCCAAGCCAGAAGCTTTCAACGTAATTTGTTGAGGAAATGCGCCTCTGTGGAATTCAAGCTAACTGACAGTCTGACTGATTAAAGCAAGCGTGCTAATGTCTTTTGCAGGCCGCACTTCAATTTCCCTATGCCCTACTTCTGACCTGCATCGCCAGGGATTTGCACTGTCCACTGTTGCCACAATACCATATAATTTATTCAAAGGTTCTAGTGTTTGATGCAGCCAATGAAGCTAAATAGTTCACCAGATCATGTTAAGATAATAATTATTTAAGTTGAGCCCTATCTTCAAGACCTAATGTTAAGAATCTAAACAGGTTACATTCCTCTCATTAAGCTTCTGCCATTCACCATTTCATTCTTTTTCATAAGTTTGCTTTATTTGCAGGTAAAATACTCACCTGCAATATACAATCTACAGCCATTGTAGATTCCCATTAAATTTTGAAGAGACCTTTCATTAGAATGCACTAGAGCAATTATTTTATGGGTTCATGGCACATGAGCAATACTGATACAGCCAGCAATTATTGCCTAGCAATTCAGAAAACGTATTACATGTCAGCATATAATGCAAGAGAATTTGAATGCAAGAGTAAAGATGTCTTACTGCAATTACATAGAGGCATATAACAGCAAAACTGTGTACAGGTGTTACCTTGATCTCAAAAGGAGGTTGTACTTCCAATGGTAGAAATGAAACAAAGGTTCATTCGGTCGATTCCTGGAGTGGGGAGTTTATCCTGTGAGGAGAGGTTAAACACACCCCATCCATCGAAGAGTCAACACTTCTACTTCCTCAGAAGGCTAAGGAAATTCAGCATGTCCTTGATGACTCAGCATCATACCTTGATTTGGTAACAGATCTACCCAAGACTGGGATTTGAAAACATAACCCAGTCTATCATGTGAACCAACCTACCCTCCATTGCTTCCATCTGTCTCATTACTTCCATCTATACTTCCTACTGCCTCAGGAAAGCAGCTAACATGATCAACAACTTCTGTCACCTCAGTCATTCTTTCTTCTCCCTTTTCCATTTGCGCAGAAGACACAAAAGATGGAGAGCACCTACTACTAGAATCAAGGACAGCTGCTATTCCAGTGTTATCAGACTTTAGAATGGACCTTTCATTCTATTAATGATTTGCTCAATCTACTCATCATGACTCTTGCATTTTATTTGCCTGCCTGCACAGCCCTTTCTTTGTAACCACAGTACTAATTTCTGCATTATGTTTTCATTTACTACCTTTATTTAAATATATATGGTATGGCACGCAAAGCAAATGTTTTTCACTTATTCTCAGTACAGGGCACAATAATAAACCAATAAAAATACTAAAAGTGAATTCATTGAAAAGTACAAATTAATTACAGGTTTCACAGGATATCAGTGCATGAGTTATGTTGGGACGTTTATAACCAGGGTCAGACTATCAAAGTCAGGTGGTGGTCATTCAGGATTTAGATGTCAGGATAGTATGTGAATGTGTAGAGCTTAGAAAGAGTATAGTTACGTGCACCTGTGACCCTTGTTGTTCAAAGTGGTTGACTTGCAGTCTTAGGAGTGTGACAAGAATACACATAGATGTTAGCTGTCCTGTGTGATCAGCAGTTGGTCTGCCACCTGTCTTCGGGAGAGAGAGAGATAAGCAAGACAATGGAACAGTAATTGGAGATGTGTAATGAAGGGACGGGAAAGAGAGCTGTCTAGAGCGGCTCCCCCTTTGAACCCTGAACTGTTTGAAGTGATGGACAGGCGATACCCCAGCAGGGGGATAAAAAGGGACAGGTTCGCTAAGGCAACACACACACGACACCCGAGGTAACGAGACCCTGGAAGCGGGTGCGCCTCTCACAAGTTGGTGGGAAGCTTTTTGGACGGCAGATCGCGGGATCAAGCCTTAGACGCTCAGGGTGGAAAGGTACGATCAGCGGGAACCTGGTGTGTGTCCGCCCTTGCCTGGGTGCCGGGTTCACTGCAGAGGATCGACCGCAACTGAAGGAGGGGTCACAGTCGGTGACCTCAGAAGACACTACAAAGGGCTCGCCCGAAAGCTGCTTGTGAGCAATATCGAAGGTCTGTTTGGGAATCCGAGTTTTGAATATTCATTTCGCACTCTCTCTCTCTCTCCCTCTCCCACGGCAGAAATTACCGTGAGCTGAACTGAACTTTGCGTCACTTTAAAAACTGGTCATTTACCCCTAGACGACGATAGAGCTTGATTGATCCTGTTATCTTAATTCTGTGCACATGTGTGTTTATCATTGCTGAACTGTTGCATTTATTATCCTTTCGATTACTGTGTTGCTTGTTTCTTTAATAAAACTTTGTTAGATCTAGTAATCCAGACTCCAACTGAGTGATCCATTTCTGCTGGTTTGGAAACCCAGTTACGGGGTACGTAACATAAGTGGGGTTCTCGTCCGCGATTTTGAACGCTAAATTTGGGACGGAGTTAATTGATTGGGTCAAAATTCCCGAAAGAAAGAAAAGACAAACAGCAGAAATGGAGGCTGAGGAATTTATAAAGGCGCCAACCTTGGAGGCATTAGAGGATGCCAGGAAATCGGAATTGGTAGCTGTGGCCAAATGGTTGAATCTTGCTAAGGGGAAGTCGACAATGAGGAGAGAGGAGATACACAGAGCTATCGTAGAGCACTATGTATCTAAAGGTGTGTTTCCCCAAGGCGAGCTGGAGGTGGTGTCTATTGAAAAACCTGCTGGAGACGCGGTACAGGTGCAGCTTGAAAAACTGAGACTCGAGCACGAGTTCCGGGTACGACAGTTGGAGCGGGAAGAGGAAGAGAGGCAGCAGGAGAAAGAGTTAGAAAGGCAGGAGAGAGAGTTAGAAAGGCAGGAGAGAGAGAGAGAGAGAGAGAGACAGTTGGAGCGGGAAGAGAAAGAGAGAGAGAGACAGTGGGAGCGAGAAGAGAGAGAGAGGCAGAGGAAAGGGAATTTGAGCTGGAGAAGTTAAAGATGGTGGCAGCGCAGGGGCCCATGCCGAACCAAGGTGGAGGGTTCAGGGCGACCCAGGAGGTTAGGCTGGTTCCCCCATTTGACGATACCGATGTGGATCGGTACTTTCTCCATTTCGAAAAAGTGGCTATAAGTCAGGACTGGCCGAGGGATAAGTGGGTTGTTTTGCTTCAGAGTGTACTGAAAGGGAAAGCCCAAGAAGCTTACTCAGCTTTGTCCGCGGAAGATGCCCAGAGGTATGAGGTGGTGAAAGAGGCCATCCTCAGGATTTATGAGTTGGTCCCGGAGGCATACCGGCAGAGGTTCCGGAATGCGAGGAAGCAGTGGGACCGCACATATTTGGAGTTTGCCCATGAGATGCAGACATATTGAGAGCGTTGGTGCGCCTCGAAGGGGGTAGAGGGGGATTATGACAGACTGCTGCAGCTGATCCTGATTGAGCAGTTTAAAGGTTGTGTTCCTGAGGGTATGAGACCCTACCTAGATGAGAAAGAGGCAGCCACGTTAGCCGCAACTGCTAAGTTAACGGATGAGTATGCGTTGACACATAAAATGAAGTTTGCCCCGAGTAAAGGCTACCAGGAGGGTAGTCAGGATGGCGGGGAGAGTCCGCCAGAAAAGTCAGAAAGTAAGCCGGGGACTAGTGAGAAGGATAAGGTAGACCGGGAGCAGTCTGGTAGGAAGTCTCCTGGGGTCATCTGTTATAATTGCGGGAAAGTCGGACACTTCGCGTCCAGGTGCTTTGCCCCAAAGAAGGAGACGGGAAAAGGGAAAACAGCGATTTTGTCTGGCTGTATCGAGCTGGTACACGAACCGCTAGGGAAGGACAGGTCTGCCAAAGTTCAGGAAGGGCGCGAGAAGTTTATCTCGGCCGGATTGGTGTCACTGAAGGAGGGGTTAAAACCAGTTCCAGTGCGGATCTGGAGAGACACGGGAGCGTGTCAGTCACTGATACTGAAGAGTGTATTAGAGTTTAGCTCAGAGACCCAGACTGGGGAGGTAAAGGTCAAAGGTGTTGGGGAAGGGACAGAGTCAGTCCCTTTGCACCAGATACACTTACAAAGCAATCTGGTCTCTGGACTAGTCACGATCGGGGTGAGGTCCGAATTACCGATGAAAGGCGTGGAAGTCTTGCTCGGTAATGACGTCGTCGGGGGAATCGTGTTCCCAGTTGTGAGATTGACAGGTCAGCCTGCCAGCATTGAGGCCCCGCCCATGGCTCACAGGTTCATCACGGGACCGCGGTAGTGAATTTAGCTGAGACGTTTCTGCCAGTCTTGTACGAGACGGGGGTAGAAAATGAAAAGAAGGAGTGTAGTGAGACAAGAAGTAGTGAGGGAGCTGGGGCAGACATAGCAGTAGCCAGGAAAGAATTTGCGCAGGCGCAGGAGCGAGACAAGGGGCTGATGGTTTTGGCAGAGACAGCTCTCTCTGACACAGACTTAACAAGGGAACTAGTAGGCTATTGTGCAGAGGAGGAAGTGCTAAGGAACAAAGGGAAATCAAGTACCGTGCCCGCAGATGAGGAATGGGGGGTGGTGCAAAAGAGTTATGGGGATGAGGTTTTTAACCTGGCCCACAAGGTACCCCCCGGTGGACATTTTGCGGTGCTGGAGGAAACAGTTGGTGGAATCATGAAAGAGATTTACCGGCTGCCCAGGGGGAAGGATGTTATTAATTATGGCCGACGTGAACTGGGACGGTCACAGGCTTTTGATATGCTAACAAACCTAGTCGGGGTTAGCGCGGAAATCAATGAAGCTAGGGGCCCCCTGATAAGAGAAAAAAACCATTTTGAAAAGATTAGTATGGTATCGATCAGATGGGAGAAGGCTATTGTTTTGGCCAGGTCTGCTGATAAGGTCTCTCCCTTAATCCCCGAACAAAGCGACTCTTTAGGAGAAGTAATTAAACGACTCACACCCGTGTGTTTGATTGTCCCGAGGCGATGCAAAGAACTGGAACGTTGGGTGGTGTCTGTTACAATAGGTAGCCTAGTAAGCAACATCCATATAGAGTGAGTAATTCAGTGACTAAAGGGCTGACGAACACAGAGGTGTGTATTGGCAATTTAATACGGCTGTCTGAAGCCAGCTTGATAGTGAACCCTGAAAAAAATGAGTTCCGCCACACGAAGGTCACTTACCTGGGAATTGTGGTGACACAGGGGCAGCTAGCAGCGATGCAAGCTACAGTGCAGGCTATCGCTGACCTCCCAACCCCAACAGACAAGAGGGCCCTCAGAAGGCTCTTGGAGATGGTGGGGTACTGTAGGAAGTTTTGCAATAACTCCACGGTTACTACCCCTCCCCCTCCTACTAAGCCCTTGCAAGAGAAAACTAAGTCGGAATGGGATGACCCTTGTCATTGTGGTCCGGGACAAAACCAAATGAGAGGTTACATTGATCGCAATTCATCAGTGTTTTTGGCCACTGTGAAGTTTGCTAAGTTGGAGCCTGGTCTAAGGGATTATTAATAACACATATAAAAGGAACAGAAAATGTGATGGCTGACTGTCTGTCAAGGTGTTGACAACTTCAAACTCGCTGTATTAGCCAAATAGCTGATAAAGATGTATGTTTGTGTGTGTATCAAATAATGTGTTCATGTCCGTAATTTTTACCCCCCGGTAAAAATCCTTAAAGGGGGGAAGTGTGACAAGAATACACATAGATTAAGGTGTTAGCTGTCCTGTGTGATCAGCAGTTGGTCTGCCACCTGTCTTCGGGAGAGAGAGAGATAAGCAAGACAATGGAGCAGTATTTGGAGATGTGTAATGAAGGGACGGGAAAGAGAGCTATCTAGAGCGGCTCCCCCTTTGAACCCTGAACTGTTTGAAGTGATGGACAGGCGATACCCCAGCAGGGGGATAAAAAGGGACAGGTTCGCTAAGGCAACACACACACGACACCCGAGGTAATGAGACCCTGGAAGCGGTGCGCCTCTCACAAGTCGGTGGGAAGCTTTTTGGACGGCTGATCGCGGGATCAAGCCTTAGACACTCAGGGTGGAAAGGTACGATCAGCGGGAACCTGGTGTGTGTCCGCCCTTGCCTGAGTGCCGGGTTCACTGTAGAGGATCGACTGCATCTGAAGGAGGGGTCACAGTCGGTGACCTCAGAAGACACTACAAAGGGCTTGCCCGAAAGCTGCTTGTGAGCAATATCGAAGGTCTGTTTGGGAATCCGAGTTTTGAATACTCATTTCGCACTCTCTCTCTCCCACGGCAGGAATTACCGTGAGCTGAACTGAACTTTGCGTCACTTTAAAAACTGGTCATTTACCCCTAGATGACGATAGAGCTTGATTGATCCTGTTATCTTAATTCTGTGCACATGTGTGTTTATCATTGCTGAACTGTTGCATTTATTATCCTTTCGATTACTGTGTTGCTTGTTTCTTTAATAAAACTTTGTTAGATCTAGTAATCCAGACTCCAACTGAGTGATCCATTTCTGCTGGTTTGGCAACCCAGTTACGGGGTACGTAACAGGAGGTACTGTTGAAGAAGCAGGGTTTTATAAACGGTCAGCCTGCAAATGTGATATACCAGTTGTAGATGGGAGAAACATTTAAAGTGGAAGAGTGGGAGGTAGTCAAATGTGATGCATTGCTCTGGATTATATCAAACTTCTCGAATACCACTGGTCCCTTCCATGAAAATGGAGTACACCCATGTTACTGACTGGTGTGATGCACAACTGTACTTTCAGCACGTGGTATTTCAAGAATATTTTGATCCACTAGCTATCAAGGTTATGATGAAAGAAAATGACATAATCTATCTGAAGCACAAAGATTTAAGGACATCACCAAATTTGCAAATGTGATTTTTTTTTTGACTGGGAAATTTTAAAAAATATCTTTTATTACCTTGGCTGAGTTTGGTCTGTTACAGAGCATAAAATGGTATTGCACAAGAACAATGTCTGCATCATGAGCAATGATGCTAGTCTAAATGACTCTATCTGCCTGTACATCTATTTCTCTCTATCAAATCTGATTTAAGTAGCAAGTGAGAGAGCAAAACCTTGCAGGTGGGAACCATTTGGAAACAATAAGTCTCGTCGGAAGTACATCATTGTCTGAGCCAGTAAAAAGAAAGGAGATGCCAATGGAGCAGCCATTGTTGGAGTGGGCCAGTGTTGGAAAACTGTACAGTTTAACCAGTAGCTAAGGACTTAGTGCAGGAGGAAGGATTTCAGATTTTTAGATCATTAGGCTCTCTTCTAGGGAAGGTGAGACTTGCACAGATGGAAAGGTTTGCACCTGAACTGGAGGAGGACTAATATCCCAGCAGGAAGTGTGCAATTGCTGTACAGGGGATTTTTAAACTAGAGTTGCAGGGGGATGGGAACCAGAGCAGCAGAATGAATCATGGAGTGGTTGTGAAGAAAAGATGTTGTAAAGTTTACATACAAGGTCAGAAAGCAAAGTTTGAGCATGGTGGGACTAGTGTTCTGAACTGTGTAAATTTCAATGCGAGGAATATTGTAGGAGAGATGGATGAGCTTAGGGCATGGATCAGCACATGGAATTATGACATTGTAGCCATTAGTGAGACTTAGTTGCAGGAGGCACAGGACTGTGGGCTTAGTGTTCCAGGGTTTCGTTGTTTTAGATGTGATAGAGTGAAGGAGATTAAAAGGCGAGGGGTGCTATTAATAATCAAGGAAAATGTTATACAGTGCTCAGTCAGGACAGACTGGAGAGCTCATCCAGTGAGACTTAGTGGGTAAAACTGAGGAATAAGAAAGGTATGACCATGTTAATGGGTTTATAGTATAGACAACCTAACAGCTCACAGAATTTAGAAAAGCAGGTTGGAAGAGAGATTGCAGACTGTTGGAAGAAATATAAGGTTGTTATAGTAGGTGATATTAATTTTTCATATATTGACTGGGACTCCCACACTGTAAAAGAATTAGATGGGATAGAGTTTGTCAAATGTGTTCAGAAAAGTTTCCTTAATCAGTATATAAAAGTTCCAACTACAGATATACCATAGGAAGATAAGACCATGAGCCATAGGAGCATAATTAGGCCATTTGGCCCATTGAGTCGGTTCCACCATTCAATCATTGCTGATCATTTAGTTCCCTCCTCAGCTCCACTGCCTGCCCTTCTCTCTGTAATATTTAATGCCACATCCACTCAAAAACCTATCAAGCTTTGCCTTATACACATTCAACGACCTGGCCTCCACAGCTGCCCGAGGTAATGAATTCAACAAATTCACCACCCTCTGGCTAAAAAAAATTTCTCCGCATCTTTGTTTTAAATGGATGTCCCTCTATCCTGAGGCTGTGTCCTCTTGTCCTAGACTCTTCTGCCACAGGAAACATTATTTTCACATCTACTCTGTTTAGGCCTTTCAACATTCAAAAGGTTTCAATGAGATCCCCTCTCACTCTTCTAAGGATAGGGTGATACTAGATCTCCTATCAGGGAATGGAACAGGGCAGATGACGGAGGTTTATCTATGGGAATGCTTTGCATCTAGTGATCATAATGCCATTTGTTTCAAGGTAATTATGAAAAAGGATAGGTTTGGTCCTCCGGTTGAGATTCTAAATTGGAGAGCAGCTATTTTAGATGGTATCAGAAAGGATCTGGCAAGTGTGGATTGGCAAAGGTGTTCTCTGGCAAAGGTGTACTTGGAAAGTAGGAGGCCTTCAGAGATGAAATATTGGGAGGACAGAGTTCGTATGTTCCTGTCAGAATAAAAGACGAGGATGACAGGTTTATGGAATCTTGATTTTCAAGAAATATTGAGACCCTGGTTTAGAAAAAAAAGGAGCTCCATAGCAGGTATAGGCAGGGAAGAACAAATGAGGTATTTGAGGAGTTCAAAGTTCAAAATAAATTTATTATCCAAGTACGTACTGTATATGCCACCATATGAAATTCTGAGATTCATTTTCATGCTGGCATCCTCGATACATTCAATAACCATGAAAGCCACACAAATAGGGCGGACAACCAGTATGTAAAAGACAACAAATATCAAGAATATGAGATGAAGAGTCCTTGAAAGTGAGTCCATAGGTTGTGGGAACAGTTCAGTGATGGGACCATTGAAGTTGAGTGAAGTTATCCTTTCTGGTTCAAGATCCTTATGACTAAGGTGTAATAGTTGTTCCTGGATCTGCTAGTGTGACTCCTGAGATTTCTGTAGCTTCTTTTCGATGACAGCAGCAAGAAGAGAGCATCAAATAGATCGTGGGGGTCCTGATGCTGATTGCCACTTTCCTGCAATGTCGCTCCTTTTAGATGTACTCAGTGGGTGGGAGGGCTATACCTATGATGTATCCACTACCTCTTGTAGGATTTTGTGTTCAAGGGCATTCCATATCAGCTGTGATGCAGCAAGTCAATATACTCTCCACAACACATCTATAGAAGTTTGTCAAAGTTTTAGATGTCATGCTGAATCTTTGCAAACTTGCAACGAGTAGAGGCGCTGTCATGCTTTCTCGTAATTGTAGTTTAGTGCTGGGCCCATACCAGGTCCTCGGAAATGATAACGCCAAGGAATGTAAAGTTGCTGATCTTCTGCATCTCTGATCATCCAACGAGGACTGGCTCATGGGCCTCCAGTAGTCTCTTCCTAAACTCAATAAATAGCTCCTTTGTTTTGCTAACACTGAGTAAGAGGTTGTTGTTGTGGCACCACTCAGCCAAGTTTAAGAAATGCAAGAGATTGGAGGATTTTTGTTTCATTGTTTAAGAAAGACTCTTAGAATTAGTCAGGAAATTATAGGCCGGTGAGCCTGGCATCAGTAGTGGGAAAGTTATTGGTAGGTATTCTACGGGACTGGATATGTAATTGTTTGGATAGACAGGGGCTGAATAAGGATAGTCAACATGGCTAGATGCATGGTAAGTCATGTCAAAGCAATCTTATAGTGTTTTTCCAGGAAATTACCAGGAAAATTGATGAAGGCAAGGCAGTAGACGTTGTGTACACGGACTTTAGCAAGGCATTTGAAAAGGTCTCGCATGGGATGTTGGTCAAGAGGTTCAGCTGCTGGGCATTCAAGGTGAGGTATTAAATTGGATTAGACTTTGGTTTCGTGGGAGAAGCCAGAGAGTGATAATAGATACTTCCTCTTCTGACTGGAGGCCTGTGACTAGTGGAGCGCTGCATGGATCAGTGCTGGGTCTGTTGTTTCTCATCCGTATCAATGATCTGGATGATGAAGCGTTTAACTGGATCAGCAAATTTGCGGATGACCCCAAGATTGGGGGCGTAGTGTACAGCGAAAGCTTGCAGTGGGATCTGGACCAGCTGGGAAAATGAGCTGAGAAATGGCAGATGGAATTTAATGCAGACAAGTGAGAGGTGTTGCACTTTGAGATGACCAACATAGGGCACTGAGGAGAGGGATCTGGAAGCACAGAAAAATAATTCCTTGAAAAAAACATCACAGTTAGATAGGGTTTCCTAAAGAAGGCAGTATCCATCATCAGCAACCTCCCACCACCTAGGCCGTGCCCTCTTCTCACTGATTTACGAATGTGGACAGATAGCTTTGCAAAATTATATATTTACAATGGAATCTTATCCTAACTAACTGAACCCTTTAAATATTCTATACTAGTGGCTGGTGTGAATGTTTCTGCCACAACACCAGACACCTAAAATATTCTTCTTTTGTTACGCTGTTGAAGGATGGCTCCCTGAATATACAACTAGTTAGAATATTAAATTATAGGGTGGGACAGTAGCATAGTGATTAACATAACATTATAACAGTGCCAGCTGTAACATCAGGGTTCGATTCCTGCCACTGTCTAGAAGTTTGTACATTCTCCCAAAGGCCACGTGGGTGCTCCAATTTCAAGGTTCAACTCATTTCCGGTACACAAGTGTAAAAGAAAACAAAATAATTGTCACTCGAGATCCGATGCAGCACAAAAAAAATACAATAAGATGAAGAACACAACAATAAAAAGCACAAAAAATACAAATACCTAAGATAGGGGGACATAGAGAGGACTTGGTTTTAAGTTGCTTGGAAGTAGATACAAGGGGGATGCCAGAGGTAAAATTTTCACCCAGAGTGGTGGAATCATGGAATGCACTGCCAGCGAAGGTAGTAGAGGCAGATACAATAGAGTCTTTTAAGAGACTCTTAAATACGTACATGGAGCTTAGAAAAATAGAGGGCTATGCAGTAGGAACATTCTAGACAGCTTCTAGAGTAGGTTACATGGCTGACACAACTTTGTGGGCCAAAGGGCCTATAATGATTTTCTATGTTTTCTAAGATAGCTTATTATGGAAAGGAGTAAACAGTCGACTTTTTGGTTCGAGACTGTTCATCAGAACTGGAAAAGAAGATGAGAAGTAAAACTAAGAAGGTGTGATAGCTTATTATGTATTGGTTATATATCCATAAAGTGATGCTAGGCGCAGAAGTGTCTGTACATAAGGTACAAGATGGGTCTGACAGGAAATGATAAAGTAGTGATGGAGGAAGATGTTTCTCCCATGTTCCAAAGGCATATAGTTAGGATTAGTGAGCATGGGCTTTCTATGTTGCCGTCGAAAGCATGGCTACATTTGCAGGCTGCTCAGCACAATTCTCACTGATTTGATTTGATGCAAATGGTACATTTCTCTGTCTGTTTCGATGTACATGCAACAAATAAAGCAAATCTTTCATCTTTAAAACAGACTTGGCCTAGACTGTACATTAAGTGGCAGGTATATGCCTTTAGCAAAGTGTTAATAAAGAAGATGGCCACTTAATACCTTCCCCGATCTCATTCTATAGTTTTCACTGATCACCAATTAACATAAGCATTCATCTTAGCGACACACACAAAGTGCTGGAGGAACTCAGACAGCATCAATGGAAAAGAGTAAACAGTCAATGTTTCAGGCAGAGACCCTTCATCAGTCCTGAAAGTAAAAGATGAGAATATTCATCTATTGTCTTCCCTGCATAGTTTCAATGGCATTGAATTAGAATGTCACACCCACACAATGATTGGTTTCAATAGCCTTAAAGCATCAGTTGAAGTTAAATTGTGAACAGGTTTTATTTCCTGAAGACTGTCTGTCAATTGAATTAACATCTGTTATTCTAATTTCATGACTCCAGAATAATACCTAACACAATCGTGTGCCACACATTACATCATTTATTTTTTGATCTCTTTCATAATTTAGTATTTCAGATTTTATCCACCCCGGATACCAGCATTCACAATTTGACTCATTCTGACTTCCTTGGTCTCCAGACCTTTCCTCAATTTTTCTGCCCCTTTCTCCTCCATTCTCTCTGAAACCTATTTTATTTTCAACTTTTCTCCATACTGATCATGGCATTGACCTGAAACAATGATCTGGTTTCTCTCTCCACATAACTGCCTGAGTGGTTCCAACATTATCTGTTTTATTTCAAATTTGCGATATCTGCAGTATTTTATTTTTCACATAATTAATATACCTGACATGCTGAGTTCTTCCAGCAATTTTTGTTTGTTGCTTAAAACACCCTTACCTAGAAGGGTAACTTTTTGATTAACTGAAACATCATTGCATGTACAGTAGGTCTATCAGTAAGCCTGATCCTCTCCAGAAATATATCACTCATGTTTTTAAACTGATTTTGCAATAGTGTTGGCATGCATTTCAATTCAAGAGATAGTCAGAATTGTGACCCATGGGAGTTCCAATGAAGGCAGCTTTATTATAATCAGCCACTGCCAACTGACTGTGCAGAGCTCAGAAAAAATTGTTAACTCATAAAGGCATAATAATATTGCAACAGGACATTAGAACACATTGGCTGCCATGGAAAGAGTGAGACTACTGTCAAGAGAGCCTTAGACATTTGACATCTCTTTGCCTCTGTCCACTAAGATTCAATTCCTTCTTCCCCATCCATCCAACTCATTCCATCCAGGATCAGCGACCCTCCCAAAACTGTATACATAGACTGAAAACTTTTGAATCTGTACGAATGGTCTCCTTTGAGCTTAGGATCCAATTTTTGCAGTGATCCAATGTAAGCAACAGGTAAGGTGATTATCTCCCCTTAAATCCCAAGTATGGGATAATAGCTCTCTGAAACCCATTCCATGACAATCATCATGAGGAGCATTGAGCCATTGATTTTCCATGCCTTGGATAATGTTTTTGCTAACTTGAATTTTGAAATTCTAGTCAAATTTCATCAGAAATGGTATCAAGGAAGGGGAATTATTTTAGAGTGAGCTGAAACTTGAATTGAATGTGTGCCTAAAACTGGGAAAACTTCAGATGTGCTAAAGTGGATCACAAGGAGATGTGTGTGATCTATTTTCATTATCAGTACAATTTTACCTGGAAGAAATCACTCACATGGTTTACCCCAGGAGCTGTCAAGAATTATATTTTAGCCATCACCTCAGAAACCAAAGGGAGACTTGCTTGAGAACTCATTTCCCTTAGCAAAAGATTAAAATTCCAAAGGGGCAGAGATGTACAAGATTAGAAGTATGATACGCATAAATGTCTTCATTCAAAATGCTACGAGACCATAAGACCATAACATATAGGAGCAGAATTACACCATTAGGCCCATCAAGTCTGCTCCACCATTTCATCATTTTCCTTTCAGCCCTAGTCTCCAGATTTCTCCACATATCCCTTCATGTCCTGACTAATTAAGAATCTATCAACATCTGATCTTAAATCTACATGAAGACTTGGCCTCCGGATCCTTCTAGACCATGGGACTAGAACTCAGTTCCTGAAAGGCTACAAGAGACAGAAACCTTCATCAATTTTAAACAATGCTAAGATGTATAACTCCTGACCTGCAGGACTCTAGATCTACCTCTAGAAGGTGGGAGTAGGCTGAAATACTCTTTTTTGGCGACTGGAGAGGCTGCTTCTGTACAGTAAATTTTCCATGGTTACATTGCATGTCTGCATGATTCTGAATTGCAAAACAATACTAAAAACAGCCCTGCAGAATCCTAATTTTAGGCTTCTGAACTTCAAATTGAGTTTTGGGTGGAGTTGAAGTTTCCAGCTCTGGTTGGAGGTTTTCCTTGACCTTGTGACATTTGATCCTATGTCTACTATAAGTATTGTTGTATTTGGCACATCAAAGTTCATTTCCCTAGGGTTTAGTGTTTTTCCTACTGTTTTTATGCTAGTAACTGCTGAGTAACAAGCTCCATTACACAGGTGACATTCTGTGAGCTGGGTATGAGAAAAAACAGGGGGAAATCCACAACATTTCAGAGACTGACCCATACTCCTGAGTACCAACAAGGCTGCTTCCATTCTCTGGACACATGCTGAAGAGGACTTACTTGAGGATCATTTTCTCTTAGCAGAAGATTAAAATTCCAAGGGCTATACAGATGTATAAGATTAGGTGCAAGAGCAGCAGAAACGTTTTCATTCAGAATTATAAATGTCTGGAACTCAGTGCCTAATACACTCAAGGGGCAGAAAGCCTCATCTTTAAACAGTGTTAGGATGAACAATTGACTCATGATTACATTACCCGGGTATCAAATACCATACCACCCTCTGCCACTTTATTTAACAGAACTAGCAAAGAACCAGTAAGCGGATGTACTGAGACAGCAATTTTGATGTGTTGGTAATAACACTTGAGGACAATTTTCCAGAACCTTTTGGAGGGTTGGCAGCTCGAGGTCTGGGTCGAACTTGCAGGCAGCCAGAAACTCCACTGGAGAACTGCTTGGATAAAATTCAATCTCTCAGTGAGTCTTCCACTCACAGTGATAACTTAGTTTCTCTTTTCACAATGCTGCCTGACATTCCAATATTTTGCTGAACACCTACGCTCTGTCCGCCAGAGAAAGCAGGATCTTCTAGTGGCCACTCATTTTAATTCCACGTCCCATTCCCATTCTGACATGTCTATCCTCGGCCTCCTCTACTGTAAAGATGAAGCCACACTCAGGTTGGAGGAACAACACCTTATATTCTGTCTGGGTAGCCTCCAACCTGATGGCATGAACATTGACTTCTCTAACTTCCGCTAATGCCCCACCTCCCCCTCATACCCCAGCCATTATTTATTTATTTATTTATTTTCATTTATATACACACATTCTTTTTTTCTCTCTCTCCTTTTACTCTCTCTGTCCCCCTCACTATACCACTTGCCCATCCTCTGGTTTTCCCCCCTTCCCCTTTTCTTTCTCCCTGGGCCTCCTGTCCCATGTTCCTCTCATTTCCCTTTTGCCAATCACCTGTCCAGCTCTTGGCTCCATCCCTCCCCCTCCTGTCTTCTCCTATCATTTCGGATCTCTCCCTCCCCCTCCCACTTTCAAATCTCTTACTAGCTCTTCTTTCAGTTAGTCCTGACGAGGGGTCTCAGCCCAAAAGGGCGACTGTACCTCTTCCTATAGACACTGCCTGGCCTGTTGCGTTCACTAACAACTTTTATGTGTTTTCCGATATTTTTTACTTTTTAACTCCAGGTTTACAGCACCTACAGTTATTTTTTTATTGGCAGTATCATGGATAAGTTTTTGACCAAATGTGGTTTTGGATCTCTGATCTAATTTAAACAGTAGTGTTATCAGCAAAGAAAGGATGCACGGAGTTAACTAATACTGCTATAGAGGTGAAGCCTCATGCAATCATGTACAATAGAAGGAGGGTTGCACTGTTTCGGTAGGCAGTGTATCACAAAACAGTAGTGGACTGTGAGAGGGTCCTCCTCACAGTCTGCTGCAAACTAACAAGATTTTTCATGCTAGAAATACCAATTTTTACAGTTGGACATGTCTTTAGATGTTAATGCCTGAGGTCTTGAGATCCTGCTATCTGTCTTCAAACCTCAGATTCTAACATTGGCACCAATATCAATATCAAATTCAGCAACTGTAGCCAAAATGAAGCTTATGAAAAACAACATACACTAGAGCCAAAATAAACATGCCTCTTAAAAAAATATATTTTACTGGCAAAAGCATGGCAGGTGTAAAATAAACTTTCACTTTTCATGAATCACATTGAAACAGAAACCAGTTTGTTTGGATTTCATTAGTAAAATGCAAAAACAGTTCTGTGACACAAAGTTGAGGGAAAGTTGCTGTAGAAAATAAAGGCCAATTGACATCTGGTTACTTAGATGATCTCTTCCTGGACTCCAATTTAAGAAAAAGGCAAAAGAACACGATATAGTGCTGTGTTCATTATTTTAAGAATGATTTGTTAATGGATTTTGCAAAAAGGGTTCTTTGAGAAACACATGATTATGTATAAAGAAAGAGGATTTTATGTTAAATAGTGGCTATCAAAAACTCAAAATCTTTTAGAGCAATTTACAGTCAATAAAGCGCTTTAAGTAACATCACTGTCAAAAGGATATAATTACTGTTTTGTTCCATATGATAATTTCTACTTGATTTCCTGGAAATATGATCTGGGACCTGCTGCTTTATTCATGAATAGGGTGTGCAACATTATGTTTATTATTTCAGCAAGTTATGGAAGTTTTCTTAATACTACATGCATTGTACTGGATACTATGCTTTTTTTTGGAGGTGTTGGTCTTTAACGAGCAGAAATTAGTCAAGCTGACTAGGGTTGAGGATTGAGGATGTTATGGAAATCCTTAACGTGGGTCTTTACTTACACCTCATGATCCCATTACCACCTGTTCCAGGTCACACTGCCTCTTTTTGATCAAGTGGCCTTCTTCAATAACACAGTCCAAAGATATCACTGGGACCTGACATCATCATTAGTCAGAGGACTGAACGGGGAAGGAGTGTCAGATTAATCAACAGTCCAAAACTACCGGAGTGAGGATCATGAGTCAAAGCATGCCCAAGATTTATTTAAGACAAAAAGGCATTGTAGCTTTCCCTGCTGGCCATGTGAAGCACCGATGGATTTCACTTGCAGGTAGGAGATACAGAAGCCTGAAGGCACACACTCAGCGATTCGGGAACAGCTTCTTCCCCTCTGCCATCCGATTCCTAAATGGACATTGAAGCTTTGGACATTACCTCACTTTTCTTTAATATACAGTATTTCTGTTTTTGCACATTTTTTAAAAAATCAATTCAATATACGTAATTGATTTACTTGTTTATTTATTATGTTTTATTTTATTTATTATTATTTTTCTCTTTCTCTGCTAGATTGTGTATTGTATTGAACTGCTGCTGCTAAATTAACAAATTTCACGTCACATGTCGGTGATAATAAACCTGATTCGGATTCTGATTTTGATACTTCTTGTGATTCAGCGCATTGCATTCAATATTTGCAATGTGGCCCCCTCTGTATTGGAGAAACTAAACACAGATTGGATAACCTTCTTGCAAAACACTTCTATTCAGTCCACAAGTATGACACTGACTTTACAGATGCCTGTTAAATTTAACTCACTCCCGCTCTTCCTCTGGCACATTACCAAGTTCTAATGAAATCCAACACAGGTTTAAAGAACAACATGTAATTTCTCGGATAGGCATGTTACATCCATTACAGCTTGTTTCTACGTTCTGAGTGAGGAAGGAATGGGCATCCATGATATCAGATGTTCATTTTACCAAGGTGAAAGGACTACAGTCTATTCTAATCCCCAATTTACTCTCAGAGACATTCTGTTTCATGTACACTGCACATCAATTACAGGCACATTTTTCTGCTCTCTTCAGCAATGCACTGAATTCTCTGGTCTCGGCTTGGGTCTTCTTGTCTGAAACAGGACTTATGTGCTTAAATCTAAATGAAAATATACAGTACTGTACAAAAGTCTTAGGCACCCTAGCTATATATGTGTGCCTGAGACTTTTGCACAGTACTGTGTATACAGTAGTTTAAAATAGGAAGGTGGCTGGGAAATAAGAGCACTTAGCTCAGTAGTATTAATTGTTATTTGGTAACTGAAAAGACATTATACAGTACTGTGCAAAAGACACCCTAGCTATATACATGAGCCTAAAGCATTTGTACAGTACTATAGTTGTGGCATTCAGACATCTATGTGACTTTGTGTCAATTATGATCATTTGTTCTCCCCACAAACACTGAATCAGCTCAGGTGATAGATTGAAAAGGGTTATTTATCAAGTACCTCTGCATTCAGGCAATATTGGAAACCATGTTTTTAACCACTGTTCATTTTAGATAATCCATGTCTGAATAAGATTGACATCCATCATTGGCATAGACTATCCTTATTGACAGCTACATTAAATGCTTTAGGGGTTCCACAGAATAGCACTATAGTTGCTTGCTTAGAGGAGAAGGTGAAGGTTCCAGATTATTTACTGTACATCTGGACAATTATATACTATGCATTAGCTGTTAAACACAAGAATAATAAAGAGCATAGTTTGTAGGAAACCACTACCTCCATATAGTAATGATTTTAACACAGGAATTCTGGTGACTCAGTGGAATTGAGGACTTTTCCCAATGTACTTCAGTCAGAGGAATTAGAATTGAAAATACACGTGGACTAAGATGTTAACTGTGATCTCACCAGTGGGATCATCAGTTGATCTGCCACCTGTCTTCAGGGGTTTCAGCCCGCTTATGATCAAGACTCCCTCGAGGTGGTGGGCCAGCAGCACCACCTCCCACTGGTGAGCTTAAAAACTTGGCATCTGCCTCTATCAGAGTTGTTGGTCACTTCCATCTTCAGGTGTCTATGCAACTACTGAAGGGTTTGCAAAAGATGTATACACTGTCTGGCTATCTGCCCCTCTGGACATACTTGGTCCACACTCATGCTGATCCTTTCTCTGCTGCCTCAGCTACAGTCCTGCTGGTTGACTTGATCTCTCTTCTCGTGAAGCCAAGGTCACGCAGCCACTTCTGGAAAGTGAACACAATAAGCCCACGGCAGCCTACTTCGAATGGGTAGCATGAGACCTTCCACCCTCTGTCCCTGCACTCTGATCTTAATTCTATCACAATGTATATATCACAGTGAATTGCTGCATCCAAAAAGGAAAGACTTGGACCTACACATTGCTATTTGTGACTTCAAAACAATACAAAAATCAATAGAATTCCTTTAAAATTCACATGTTGTAATGTAGGAAAATATCAGTCACTTCGCATGTTCCTCCTTATGGCAATGCCATAGTTGGTAAATAATTTGTTATAATTTTGAGGGGTAGATATTTGGTAGAATGTTGAGGAAAACATGTCTGTTCTTCAAAGTACGATATAAAATCTTTTATATGTACTTGAGAGGGTAGATGGAAGTTCGATTTGACGCGTTATCTGAAGAGTGACAGCTCCAGGGATGTGATGCTCTGTCTGCAGAGCAATGAAACACATCCCGCATTATGTGTGTAAGTCTTCAGCATTGTAGCTGAACCCACAATCTTCTGATCTTGGAGGCAAGAGTGCTCACAAATGCACCATATCTGACAACTTTGATTTGTTCTAAAGGCCTACTGAGGGAAAGACAGTTCCGGCTTCTGATGGGTGACACCGACATGTGGCAAAGGAGGCTGAGAATCGACATTCACTGTCTGCCAGATGAGTTTTATGAGTCATTTCACGTACTGTCAATCTGCATGTTTTCAAGAGGGTTACTTGGTAGATTTAGAATGAGTGACAGAATGCCAGTCCTGACGAATAAACTAAGCATCACCAAGTAGGCGATTGGTAAAATGTTTTGCTGGACAGCAAAAAATGAACTAATTCTATAATATTTGTTCATAATTCTCACTCAATTAGATCACCCAGGAATTAAAAGAGAAATTGACACAGCAATTGAATTTTGTTGCACACTTTCAATAATACCTTAATGTCCTTATTAAACCATCTCTGTGAAATGGGATTATGAGGACTGTAAAAAGACTGATCTAGCTCCATTCTTCATTCACAGCAGTTGCCGTGGCCCAAGTAAGAGAGAGCTACTCCTATGCAGCCAGGAGAAGGGATGCTCTCTCTGGGAGCACTCTACACATGATTGCTCCTACTTCTTTTCCCTAGGATTGCTGATGAGCCAAGCGGCTTAAAATTCATTGTGAAAGTTAGTGAACTGTCTGTGGAGGAGGATGCATTATGACTGAATTGTTGTCTTCCCACCAAAGTCTAAATGTTGACAAAACTCAATTTTAACCGTCCTCAACCAACCCCAAGACGCTGTGAGAAAATGGTCCTGTGATGTGAATATTCCATTAGAAACATAGATTTATACGGCACAGGTATGGACCTTTGAACCAATGAGTCCATGCCAGCTGCAGTGCCCACCCAGCTAGTCTCAAATTCCCATATCACTCTAAGCCCCTCCAAAAGCATCTTAAATGGTTCCACGATATCTGCTTCAGCCTCTTTCTCTGACCACTTCTGTGTGGAAAAAGTTACCCCTCGAGCCATTTTTAAATCTTGCCCCACTCATCCTACATCCACGCCCCCTAGTTTTAGACTCCTCACCCCTGAGGAAAAGACTGTTAACATTCTCCTTAGCTATGACTCTCACAATTTTAAACACTTCTACAAAGATTTCCCCTCATTCTCTTACATTCCAAGGAATAGAGACCTAAATTGCCCAACCTCTCAATATAGCACAGGCTCTCTAGCCCTGGAAAATTCCATGAAAATTGTTTTCTGTACTTTCACCTGTTTAACCACATTTTTCCTTTAACAGGGTGAGCAATACAGTACACAGTACTGCAAATGGAGTCTCACCAATGACTCATAAAAATTGCTGGTGAACGCAGCAGGCCAGGCAGCATCTATAGGAAGAGGTACAGTCGACGTTTCGGGCCAAGACCCTTCGTCAGGACTCACGAAGGGTCTTGGCCCGAAACGTCGACTGTACCTCTTCCTATAGATGCTGCCTGGCCTGTTGCGTTCACCAGCAATTTTTATGTGTGTTGCTTGAAATTCCAGCATCTGCAGATTTCCTCATGTTTGCATCTCACCAATGACTTATACAATTGTAAAATAATGTCCCAAATCCTATACCCAGTGCTCTGACTGATGAACCCAGTGTGCTAAAAACCTTTTTCATTGCTGCTGTTTCCAAAACACACACATGTACTCCTCGGTCCCTCTGTTTCATTACACTGCTTAGTTCCCTATCATTCGCAGTGTAAGTCCTACCCTCGTCTGAATTTACAACGTGCTTTACCTGATAGTTACTGTATTTGTTTGGAACTCTACTTGCCATCCTCAGCCCACTTTCCTAACTGATCAACTATTCTGCAATAACCTTCTTCACATTCAACACCACCTGTTAATGTTGTGTCATCCGCAAATTTACTGGGCAATTTGCATCCAAAACATTGATATAAATAACAAACAACAATGGTCCCAACACCAACCCCAGCAGCACACCACTAATTGCTGGGCTCCATTCTGAGAAACGACCTCCTGTTTCCTACATCCAAGCCAATTTTGAATCTAGCTCTCATGGGATTCCATGGAGACCAGCTTATCATTAGAAGCTTATCAATTCTTCAAACAAAGTCGAAGTGTTTCATTCTTCCCTTGTTGTTTGCAGTTCCATAATTATCTATCAAAGGCATTTAGGTGATACAGTAGCATAGGGGTACAGCACAGTAGTGTGTGTGGGGGTGGGGGGGGGGGCGGCACACTAGAGTAGCAATTGTGTAATGCTTTACAAAGGCAGTGATTAAAAGATCAGGGTTTCATTCTGCCGCTGTCCATACAGAGTTTGTCTGTTATCTTGATGACCTCCAGTTTCTCTGGTTTCCTCACTCATTCCAAAGAGACGTACGGTTAGGGTTAGTAAGTTGTGGGCATGCTAGGTTGGCGCAGGAAGCATGGTGACACCTGGGGGCTGCCCCTGCACATTACAAATGACGATGCAGTCGATGCATTTCACTGTGTGTTTTAATATACATGAAACAAATAAAGCTAATCTTAGCCAATATGTGTATCAAGATCCTAATTTTCCACTCTTCTTCCCAGATCCTAGCATTTATTGTGTATGCTCTGGCATTATTAGTCCTCCTGCAACATAATACCTTACTTTTGCAGAATTAAATTCTATCTGTCACTTCTCTAAATTTACCAAATGAAGAATATCATTCAATAGCTCAGTACTATTCTCCTTATTATCCACAACAAAGCCAACTTTGGTGTTATACCATTCCTCCAACTTTCACATGCAGATGGTCAATATATATTACAACTAGCATGGGTTTTAGCACCAATACTGTGATACACTACTGATCACAGATTGCAATTGCTAAAACAACTCGCAACTATCATCCCCTGCTTCATATCAATGCATCAATTATGGATCCAATTTGCCAAATAATTCTAGGCCCTATAAGTTCTTTCCTTTTGGACCGGTCTCCCTTGTGAGATCTTGTCAAGCATGTTATTGAAATCCAATATACAACATCTGAAGAGCCTTTATAGCTCAATGGCATATCTTTTTTGAGAATTATGAATTATCTTCTTAAATGCCTGCCATTTATTTACAATAAGGAAATCTAAACTATTTCAGACAACTGTACCAGAAAATCTTTCTTGGAAGGGATTAAACTAGACAGTAAAGCTAATTATAACCAGATGTGCAAATGAGAGAAAAAGGCTAGGTGGATCAGTTATGTTTATAATACAAATAATATTCTTCTTGTACCTGTGGTATTTCTCTAATTGTAGAGAAAAAATAACATTTTTGTTTAACATGATGTACGGATGATAATTATTTAAACACAATGATATATTCTAAAACAAATCTTTAGAATATAGACATTTTGTTAAACTGGACCATGACAGGACTATATTTCAACTCCATACAGAACAATTGCAACAATTTTCAAAGTAAAGGCACCATAAGGTCCAAAGAAACCTAAGGACTTGAGGATCTGAGTTGTAGGGAAAAGTTGAATAGGTTAGTATGTTATTCTTTGGAGTGTAGAAAAATGAGGGAAATCTTATAGAGGTATACAAAATGATGAGGAAAATAGATAGGGTAAATACATGTACGCCTTTCCCCCTGAAGTTGCGTGAGACTAGAACTAGAGGTCATAGGTTCAGGGTGAAAGGTGAAAGATTTCAGGGGAACCTGAGGGGGGACCTCCTCACTCAGAGGGCGGGGTGCGAGTGTGGAACAAGCTGCTGGCAGAAGTGACAGATGTAGATTCAATTTTAACATTTTAGGCAGATATGTAGACAGATACTTTATTGATCCCAAAGGAAATTACAGTGTCACAGTAGCATTACAAGTGCACAAATATACAAATATTAGAAGAGAAGTAGAAAAGAATAAAAAATAAATTATCTCAAACAGTCTAACAGGAAGGATTCGTCACTCTCCCTGGCTATAGGTTGACTCATTATAGAGCCTAATGGCCGAGGGTAAGAATGACCTCGTACAGCGCTCTTTGGAGCAGCATAGTTGTCTTAGTCTATTACTAAAAGTGCTCCTCTGTTCAGCCAAGGTGGCACTCAGAGGGTGAGAAACATTGTCCAGAATTGCCAGGATTTTCCATCTTCTTTTTCCACTACAGTATGTCCAGTTTGACTCCCATCACAGGGCCAGCCTTTCTAATCAGCTTATAGAGCCTGTTGGCATCTCAGGTGTTGATGCCATTGACCCAACACACCACCACATAGAAGATTGTACTGGCAATAACAAACTGGTAGAACATGTGAAGGAGAGGCCTGCATTCTCCAAAGGACCTCAGTCTCCTCAGGAAGTGGAGGCAACTCTGGCTTTTCTTGTACACAGCCTCTGTGTTGGTGCTCCACTCAAGTGTGTCATCCAGGAGCACCCCCAAGTACTTGTAGGTCCTCACCATATCCATATCCTCACCATCGATAGTAACAGGGAGCAGTGCAGGCTTAGTCTTCCTAAAGTCCATCACCATCTCCTTTATCTTACTGATGCTGAGTTGCAGATGATTCAGCTTGCACTGTTTGACAAAGTCCTCCACCAGGGCCCTGTATTCATCCTCCCATCCTCCCTTTACACACTCAACTAGTGCTAAGTCATCAGATAATTTCTGCAGATGTTACGACTCAGTGTTGCATCTAAAGTTCGAGGAATACAGAGTAAACAGGAAGGGAGCCAATACAGTCCCCTGTGGGGTCCCAGCGCTGCTTATAGCCATGTCTGGCACACATCTCTGAAGCCACACAAACTGTGGTCTGTCACGCTATAACTCTTTGATTCATTCAAAATTATTTTCTTTTCCTCCTTAAAAAATTAGCATTCCATTATTATTCAGAGTCAGTGAACTTGGCTTAGTGATGGCTCAACTCTGACAGAGAGGAAAGTGAGATTGAACCCTCTTCTAGAAACAGGAGTATTTGATCTAAACGTTGTGCCTCTATGGTATGGCCATTGATGGATGTGTTATCTTTCAGGTGACACATTAAAATATGGCCCTGATTTCCCCTTTTGTCATTTGGATAACATTTATTACTCAAACACACCACCTGAAAGATGTTAGTCTCCAAACACATTTACTACACAGCAATAAAAAATGTTAAGAATATTTCACTGATTGTAAAACATTGTGGGACATCTTTGTTCCTTTGCCCGATTATGTGTCTTTCATTGTATGAAAGCCAACCAGTCTTCTTCAGCTCAACTGTCCTTTAAGATGTTTCAGAATTCTCTCAATAATATCAGTCCCTCTTCTACTTGTTGCCTGTTACAGTATGTATAGTCATTAGTAAATCATATATTATTTCAAGAAACCTTGCCTTCATTGTTATTTAGGACTAATATGAACAATGCTGACCCCATGAACCTCAGAGGATCATTACCTACAATCCTACTTGAAGGGAACAACTCTAAGTTACAAACACCTTCCATTTTCTACTGCAAACAGTTCCTGGACCAGCTGCTTATTTGTCATCAATCGCATAAACTTAATCTTCTTTGCAAAGCTGATTAGTGCAACTTTATTGAATGTCTTCTCAAAAATCAAGTAGATTGTATTCACTTTTCATTTCATTATTGCTGAAGATTGACGAGAAGAACTAATTTAATGTCTTTCACTTACCAACTAAAATATTTTCTGACATTAAAAAGTATTGCCCTCTTGCTGTTGTTGAAAATTTAGCAAATTCCTAAAATGCTGATCTGGACCTCAATTTTATTCCAGCACATATGACCAGACCTTGTTTGTTTATCTCTTTAAATGTTCTATTTTCCAGTTATTAAGATAAGACCATAACACATAGGAACAGAAATAAGCCATTTGGCCCATCGAGCCTACTCTGCCATTCAATCACGGCTAATCCTTTCTTTCCCTCCTCAGTCCTACTCCCTGGCCTTCTCCCTGTAACCGCTGATGCCATGTTAGAATTAGAATTAGAATATCTTTATTGTCATTGTTGTGGAGCAATGAAACACAGTTTAGCAGCTCAACGTTTTGCAGCATGAGAAAGAATATGTACATAAAATAAACTCTAAAACTCTAAAACCTCAGGAGTGCAGTCCAAAATTAATAATATATGGATGGGGGGGTAGGACAATTGCACACCTGCCATTCCTGGAAGTGTGATGCATTTAGCTGTCGCCGTCTTAGGAGGGGGGCAGGAGAAGGGAAGGGGGTGTTACACATTTCACTGCTTGTGGGTAGAAGCTGTTAAGGAGTCTCTTTGTTTTCGTCCTTAATGCTCTGTATCTCTTCCCAGTCAAGCTCTGCCTTAAATACACCCAACGAACTGCCCTCCACAGCAGCCTATGGTAATAAGTTCCACAAATTCACCACTCTTTGGCTAAAGACATTTCTTCGCATCTCTGTTTTAAACAGACGCCCCTCTATCCTGAGACTGTGCCCTCTTGTCTTTGACTCCTATCATGTTATTAAATTAAAAATCTGATGTAATTTTGTATGTTCATTCCTGTGGAAATGCAGAATAGTTTCCTCTCTCTCACACAACTTTTAGTGATTGTTCTTCTTTCTCAGCTGTGTAAGGTATTAATGTCATTTATTAAAATTCTATAGAGGTAAGGTTACCATGTTGAGTGATTCTTGTGAATTTTCCTACTTATGGACAAAATGGATTTGTAGACATCTGTAAAAATGGAACTCGTTCATTATCCAGGGAATGCATTTTCTACAGATATCTGTCAAAGAGCAGTCTTGCAATTGTAAATTCTCTTTATAGATAATTGCCCTTTACATTTTTAAATTTTCAGAAGTACATACCATGTCCATTTATTTTCAGAAATATAGTAAACAGTAAATAAACTGGAAATGGATGTTCAAAAAGCAAAGCAAATGATAAAGATTCTAGAAACTTAAAACAATTAGAGAAACGCTGGAGGTGGTCAAATGACCATAAAGTACCTATGGAGAAGGAAAACCAATGCTTCAGTTTAACAACATGTGTCCCGATCAATGGTTACCATCCCGAAACTTTTACTGAAGTCACAGATGAAAGGGTTGAATTTGTCAACTCTGTTCCACTGTGAAAACAACTTGTTCCATTTTGGCAACATCTTCTGCTCATTTTGTCTGAGGCTCACCTCATAGCACCTGAAAACTGTGTGCATTAATGCTTTATGCTGTCTCATAAGCATGCTTTGTCCAAGCATGCCCGATGAGAGGGAGAGAGGAAGAGAGAGAGGAAAAGAGAGAGAGGAAAAGAGAGAGAGAGAGAGAGAGAGAGAGAGAGAGAGAGAGAGAGAGAGAGAGAGAGAGAGAGAGAAAGAGAGAGAGAGAGAGAGAGAGAGAGAGAGAAACAGAGAGAGAGAGATCACTGTACTGTATGTATTACAGAACACATTGTGGAAAGGAAGGCAGATAAGATTTGTGAATCCTGCAATGACTTTGTTCATCCATTTAACATTTACTCCAGCTGCAAGACTTTCACACTATGGTAGTCCCCACACCATAAGGGTACCAGATATTTAAGGTTAAATAGTGTCAAAGAAACAGAATTAGATAGTTGTCAACACAATGTCAAGATACTTCCTTGATATACTGACAAGAAGCTAAGGTGAGGATTTTTTGTGCATGATCAAGTCTTCAGTATACTGGCACCCTTATCTCTCCAAAGAATATGCAAACACACTGGCTGGTTCTTCAGACATTCCAAAAGAAAAAGAATCTCACTTTCAAATCACAACAGGACAAGCATCAAATTGCAAAGGGAAGTCACACCACCACACTGCTGTACAATAACTTCTGAGAAGACCTCACACAGTTCCAGTACGAGAATACCAAGAATCAATAGACAATGTGCTTGAAAAACAATGAGGCAAAGGAAGGCTTCTCTGCCAACTTGAAAAACCTTGGCCAGCATCCCAGAGGGAAACAAACTGATTCTCCTGGGTGGATTTAATGCCAAGTTTGGAAAGGGATCAAAGCTTTAGAAGGAAAAATGGTGAAGCAGGAGCAGGGAAAGTTAATACCAAGCGACTTATCTGCTTGAGAGAATAACTGGAACCCTGTCCTGAAATAACACAAACTCTTCCATCAGGGCCACATGGCAACATCCTCAGTCCAAGCACTTATACCAGTTAGGCTATATCTGATCACTCTTACCATGATGGGTCTCAGTAACGGTTGTGTTCACTATTGTCACACAAATATTGATCTTAATAAGTCATAGTGTTAGTACAAGGAGAGAGTACCTTTCTATAATATCACCCAAACCAAACAACGATTCAAGGATTCCAGACTCAAAGTACAAATCTGAGATTCATCATCCTGCAGGCAGTCACAAAACAAAGAAACACCATGGAATCTGTTCAAGAAAATATCAAACACCCAAAGCGCGCAAAAAGAACAAATTGCACAAATGGCAAAAAGCAGGCAACGCAGAAAACATCAAACATCAAACCAGAGTCCAGTAATATTCAGTTTAGTTCAGTTCAGTGCCGGGCTGCCAGTTCAGTGCCAGGCTGCCAGCCCACTGCAGGCCGCAGAGACTTACTTTGCTGAGTGCTCCAGTCCACATTGATCAAACCACTCAAAAACAGCAAAAAGTAAACAGACTCCAGAAACACATGCAACATGAATCTCAAACTTCCCCAAAACAAGTTCACAGCCTCGTGGATCAATCCTTGCAATGTGGATCCCATTTCCTCTGACTTCCTCTGAAGGCATTTCCTGCACTTTCCTCTGAAAGCAGCCAGCGAGAGGGAGAGAAAGACAGGTCAAATGCAGAAAGGACCAACCCATTCTCTGCTCTCACCCCCCTTGGAGACAGCAAAGCACCAGATCGCTCATTCAGCCCAAAAACACCACATCAAAATGTAAACCACAACTCCAGCAGAGCAGTAGAATCATATTTATAACAAAGAAAAAGAACAAAAGAAGTAGCTTCATGAACTGTCTGCAGGATGTCACCATTAGTCACATCGTTTGCTGGAGCCATCTTGAAAAGCATACGCTTTCCACAGTTCTTTATCAATTGACACTTTCATCTCAGCTCTGATACAATTACCACTATAACAATCAAAATCTATATTGTCCATGTCAGAGATCAGTTCAGTGAGTCATTTATTTTTGTAAACATTACAGATCTAAATATTATTACATTGATAAGTAAAGAAGACAGAGTCAATCTTAGAGAAACTGATCAGTTGGGCAGCATGGGAAAGTTATATTGAATGTATACTGCTGGATGAATATTCCTCTGGAATAATTTAGCAAAGACAAGACAGCTCACTCTTTTAATGACAAAGAGGGTGGAGTATGCTTTATGATTAACTCATCATGGTGCCATCCCACACCCACAATTTGGAAAATTGATTTCTATCTGTGTTTCTATTCACTATGTATGGTCAGAGACTGAAGACCGCAGCATCAGTAGTGAGGACCAAGAACTTAAGAGATGGAGGAGGACCATGACCAGGGGAGGTGGAGGAGTGCTTACAAACCTGGCTGCATTCTGGCAGCCTGGTTTGCCTCTGCAACTCAGGTGTGTTTAACCTAAGTAGTGGTGGGGGGGGGGAGGGGACGAACTGGAAACATAAAGATGGAGATAAAGGGAAAGTGAGGATAAGAAAAGTTAAAAATGACAGCAGA
This sequence comes from Mobula birostris, assembly GCF_030028105.1. NCBI lineage: Eukaryota > Metazoa > Chordata > Chondrichthyes > Myliobatiformes > Myliobatidae > Mobula > Mobula birostris. The sequence continues at coordinate 195,560,266 of NC_092371.1, forward strand.
AACAACAGAGCAGAAAGCTCAAGAAGGGATCGTACAGTATGGCCAAGTGAAATAGGAATTGATATGCAAACAACAGGAATTCTGCAGATGCTGGAAATTCAAGCAACACACATCAAGGTTGCTGGTGAACACAGCAGGCCAGGCAGCATCTCTAGGAAGAGGTACAGTCTCTCCCCCTCCCCCTCCAACTTTCAAATCTCTTACTTTCTCCTCCTTCAGTTAGTCCTGACGAAGGGTCTCGGCCTGAAACGTCAGCTGTACCTCTTCCTAGAGATGCTGCCTGGCCTGCTGTGTTCACCAGCAACTTTGATGTGTGTTGTAGGAATTGATATGGGAGGTGAGGGGATTAATGAATTAAAAGTATTGTACATGAATGCACGGAGTATAAGAAATAAAGTGGATGAGCTTAAGGCACAGTTGGAAATTGGTAAGTGTGATGTTGTGGGAATAACAGAGACATGGCTTCAAGTGGACAGGGCCTGGGAAATGAATATTCAAGGTATACGTCCTATCGAAAGGACAGACTGATGGGCAGAGGGGGTGGGGTGGCTCTGTTGGTGAGGAATGATATTCAGTCCCTTGCGAGGGGGGACATAGGATCAGGAGATGTAGAGTCAGTATGGATAGAACTGAGAAATTCTAAGGGTAGAAAGACCCTAATAGGAGTTTTCTACAGGCCCCCAAACAGTAGTCTGGATGTAGGGTGTAAGTTGAATCAAGAGTTAAAATTGGCATGTCACAAAGGTAATGCTACAGTTGTTATGGGGGATTTCAGCATGCAGGTAGACTGGAGGAATCAGGTTGGTACTGGACCCCAAGAAAGGGAGTTTGTGGAGTCCCTCCGAGATGGATTCTTAGAACAGCTTGTACTGGAGCCTACCAGAGAGAACACAATTCTAGATTTAGTGTTGTGCAATGAACTGGATTTGATCAGGGACCTCGAGGTAAAGGAGCCATTAGGAGGTAGTGACCATAATATGGTAAATTTTAATCTGCAATTTGAGAGGGAGAAGGGAAACTCGGAAGTGTCAGTACTACAGTTGAACAAAGGGAACTATGGTGCTATGAGGGAGGAGCTGGTCAAAGTTCAATGGAACAACACCCTAGCAGGGATGACAGTGGAACAGCAATGGCAAGTGTTTCTGGGAATAATGCGGAAGGTGCAGTATCAGTTTGTTCCAAAGAGGAAGAAAGATCCTAAGGGGAGTAAGGGGAGGCCGTGGTTGACAAGGGAAGTAATGGACAGTATAAAAATAAAAGAGAAGAAGTATAACATAGCAAAGACGAGTGGGAAGCCGGAGGATTGGGAAACTTTTAAAGAGCAACAGAAGGTAACTAAAAAGGCAATATGCAGAGAAAAAATGAGGTACGAAGGTAAAGTAGCCAAGAATATAAAGGAGGATAGTAAAATCTTCTTTAGGTATGTGAAAAGAAAAAAAACAGTTAAGCCCAAAATTGGGCCCTTGAGGACAGAAGCGGGTGAATTTATTATGGGGAACAAGGAAATGGCAGACGAGTTGAACAGATACTTTGGATCTGTCTTCACTAGGGAAGACACAAACAATCTCCCGGATGTAATAGTGGCTAAAGGACCTAGGGTAATGGATGAATTGAAGGAAATTTATATTAGGCAGGAAATGGTGTTGGATAGGCTGTTGGGTCTGAAGGCTGATAAGTCCCCAGGACCTGATGGTCTGCATCCCAGGGTACTTAAGGAGGTGGCTTTAGAAATCGTGGACGCATTGGTAATCATTTTCTATTGTTCTATATGTTAGAGTGGATTTCTTTTTGGGTAGATGATTTGTTAACACTTAAATGACTTTGGCCACCAGACTTCTATTTTAACTGTTTGACAAAGAACTGTGGATTGAGTCCACCACAATGGGCTTCCTAAAAGGTGTGAATACCAGATACTTCTGGTAGTTTGACCTGATACTGTAGTTTCGAAGGCAGTATCACCTATACATTATAAATATTAATTGTATTAATTGTCTTCTATGTTAGCATGGGAAATGCCAAATAAATATATCGTAGACTTAACTTACATTCCTAAAGGCTGTAGATACCAACCCAGACATGTTGGCATCGGGAGGAAAGGATGGTGTGAGGTTTTGTATGTAGCTTCAATAGGAAGCATTGTCTATGCATTGTCTATAACTTCTAAGTAGCGATTGCCTTTGTGTTTAGCATATAAATATCAAGCCCACATTTAGCTAGCAGGCTTTTCTGCGGAAAGCGTCTCCGTCCGTAAGATGCCTACTGTACCTTGTTGTGTCGAATAAAGAAGCTGCTTTGTATCTACCAGTGGCTGGCTCTCCGGTAATTTCATCCATGCTACAACATCTGGTGTCAGGAGTGGGATACCTTCGTGACCCATCAAAAAGTGGCAGATTGTGGAATACATACTCTGGTTTTAAGTATGTACTGTTTAACTGCTACCCGTCTATGATATTTTGCGTAGTGTGGAAATTAGTGTGGGGATATCTCAGGGAGAGGTTTTACCCAGAGAGATTACCCAGAATGGCACCTATTGAGGTCAGGCAACATCAGGTTGAGAACCCTGATGATCTGAGCCAGCCCTTGACATTGATTACAACTATTCATAAGCCCTTCACCCCCGGGGAGAAACAGAGCATTTTGTCCGAGTTGCCCTCACTTAAAGTCGCCTGTGGGAATTCAGAATTCTGGCGTAAGCTCGAAGAAATGGTTGAAATTCACCAGATGCACCCTGAAGATATACACGTGTTAGTGGAAGTGAAGTGCCCGAGGAACATGTGGGACAGAATGGCCCAGGGCTTGCGGGATGGTACATGGGCAACTACCGGGAGCGCCAGTAATGAAGAAAGATATCACTTCTTTAAAGGGGAAGTGAGGCAGCAGCTGGGGGGAGGCGAGAGTAGCTGGGGAACGATAATGGCAGCGATTCAAAAAGCTGACGAGACAGCCATGGATTGTGCAGAACGTAAATATTGAGCCTACGAGGAGTATTCCGGGTTGGATAACCCAGGGAGGGACGATCCTGTCTTCCTAAAAATGCTGAAGGAAGGCCTGAGCTCAGCCCACCAGGAAGTTTTAGATTTACGCATAACAGTAGGGTCCAACTACTCTGCGATAGTTTTGTGGGCCAGTGAGATAGACCAAAGGAAATGCAAGAGAAATCGTAAAGTGTGTATAGTGGAGGCAGCCGCTGTGATGTCCCGGAGAGTTTGTTTTGCTTGCCAACAGCCAGGGCACTTTGCAAAGAACTGCCGGACCAGGTATAAGACAGTGAAGGAGTTGATATGCTACAGCTGTGGCCTATCGGGACAGAGCCGGAGACAGTGTCCAGAAGGGAGGGGGAAAACCCAGGCAATGGTCACAGCAGACATCCCAGTCACTCACCCCATCAGCAACCAGTCTGACTGTCGATCAGATCAAAGAGTTTGTGACAGCGCCTCTTAAGGCAGAAAAGGATGTAGCAGCTGGCTCCAAGGCCAGCTCTGATGACTCACGAATGTACATAATGGCATTGTTAGGGGGATGGCAATGCAATATGTTAGTGGACACAGGGGCATCTGTATCGATAGACTTGCCCTTACCAAAAACCGGACAGGCCAGTTATATCAGGGGTGTAGGAGGAAAAACAGTAATAGCAGAAAGAAGTGAGAAGCAAATACTAGAAATCAAGGGAGTACAGCTTCCAGTGTATTTCTGGGTATGTCCAAATAATGAAGGCACGATCTTTGGAATAGACATCCTAAGGGAAGCAGTAGCTGTTATAGATTCAGGAAACGGAGAAATAATATGGACGAGTCAGGGGCCGCAAACGCGTACAACCAACAGAATACGTGGTCTGGCTAGCATAGGCGCAGCTGCCCCGATCATTAGAGACTGGAGCCAGGATGGTGTCTATGGGTTACCTTGTCAGCAGTTCCCAGCTGTGTGGGCTAGAGACAAGCAAGATTGTGAGCAGGTAGAGATGGACCCAGTTAAAATAGAGGAGGGTCTGTATAAACCCCCGAAGCAGGACCCTATACAAACTGACACACTGACCGCTGTTCAGGGTATAGCGAAGGAACAAAAACACCAGGGGATACTCAGAGAGACTGCGGCCACTCCAGAACTTAAAGTTTTCCCAGTTCCTCCGAGGGCAGACATTGCTGCGAATAAGGAAGCAGAGGGACAAGAGGCAATTGAAATTGCAAGTGTGCAGGAGGAAACGAAAGAAGTCAGCTTAGTAAAATTATATGAAGAGGTAGAGGCAGAAGGGAAGGAAAAATGGAGGAGAAAAGGAGCGAAGAAGGGTCCAGATGGGTGCTGGACACATGGGGATGTTGAGAAATTCTGCTGCCATTGTATCACTTGTGCCCAGCATAACTCTGGTAAGGGCAGAAAGCTACAGCAGGCAAATCAGCCACGGGCGAGGGGACCCTGGGAAAACATCCAGATAGACTTCACAGGGTCCCTGCCAAAAAGCAGGGGGAAAAGTTACTGTCAACTTAAAGAATTAAAGGACCGAGCGAAACAACAACAACGAATCGCTGATCAGAAAGCGCCAGAGGGAAAGGGGATAGTTCTTCCACAGCCCAGCGACCAAGTTATGGTGAGGGTGCTGCCGGAAAGGCCAGGGTTTGCTCCCAGGTGGATAGGACCACAGTCGGTATTCTTAACCAATGATACGTCTGTCTGTGTACAGACTCGACGAGGCAGCCAGTGGAAACACTGGACCCAGATTAAAGCATATGACTCACCCTCTTGTTGCTCCCACAGATGGAGTGGGGAACCAAGTGTACCCAGTAACTATGTAATTACAGAAAACCTAAGAGAGGAACACCAGCCGGCCATGGCAGACCTGACCACAGCTGATGAAAACATACCCGGAGAAAACACAAAGGCAGGAAACGCTGAGAGCGTGGCAGAAGACACTGAAAATGTGTTGGAAAACCATGAATAGCCTGCTAAAGTGTGGTGACGATGGTACTCTGTAAAGAAGACTGGTTGCTGAAGGTAGATGATTAATTTTATAGCAATAGCATAGTATAGAAAATAATTTGGGAAATAGATGGGGAGAGATTTCTGAGTTAAAGCAGAGATGGCAAGTTCCACCACTTCGATGGCATTTCAGACTGCACACGGCATCTGGAAGCAATCACCCCCAGTCTGAGGAGCTGGGCCCTTTTCAGCAGTTGGGCCAGTGATCGACCGGACAGTTCGGAAGGGGGTGCCACCGGGGAGAGGTCCTTGCAGACGTTTATGTAGATGCCACCCCAACCCCTTCCTGTACATCGATGAGAGAGCCCGTGGGTGCTCCTGGAAGGAGAGTTTCAGCAACCAGAGGATAAAGGGCTGAAGACAAAGGAATGTGATTAAGATGCAGTCAGCCTGCAGGCACACGAAAGAAGCTGCATTCCTAAAGACTTGGAACAGCCTCTCTGCTTAACATTTGGTAGGTAATGCTAGGATAGACATCGAGGTACATAAAATTGGGAGGGAATTTCGAGACAGGGCATTTTTGCTGCCCTATTTGAGCAGATCCTCCTAGGTTGGCCTTTCCTGATACAAATTTAATTTGTCCAGGAGGACCAAGAGGAGGGACTGTTAGAGTGGATTTCTTTTTGGATAGATGATTTGTTAACACTTAAATGACTTTGGCCACCAGACTTCTACTTTAACTGTTTGACAAAGGACTGTGGATTGAATCCACCACAATGGACCTCCTAAAAGGTGTGAATACCAGATGCTTCTGGTAGTTTGACCTGATACTGTAGTTTCGAAGGCAGTATCACCTATACATTATAAATATTAATTGTCTTAATTGTCTTAATTGCCTTCTATGTTAGCACGGGAAATGCCAAATAAATGTATTGTAGACTTGATTTACAATCCTAAAGGCTGTAGATACCAACCCAGATATGTTGGCGCTGGGAGGAAAGGATGGTGTGAGATTTTGTATGAAGCTTCAATAGGAAGTATTGTCTATAACTTTTAAGTAGCAATTGCCTTTGTGTTTAGCATATAAATATCGAGCCCACATTTAGCTAGCAGACCCTTCTGCGGAAAGCGTCTCGGTACGTGGATACCTGCTGTACCTTGTTGTGTCGAATAAAGAAGCTGCTTTGTTTCTACCAGTGACTCTGTCTCTCCGGTAATTTCATCCACGCTACAACACTATAAATTCAGGATCAGTTCCTGTGGATTGGAGGGTGGCTAATGTTGTCCCTCTCTTCAAGAAGGGAGGAAGAGAGAAAACAGGGAATTATAGACTGGTTAGCCTGACGTCGGTGGTGGGAAAGATGCTGGAGTCAATTATAAAAGACGAAATTACGACACATCTGGATAGTAGTAACAGGATTGGTCCAAGTCAGCATGGATTTACGAAGGGGAAATCGTGCCTGACTAACCTTCTGGAATTTTTTGAGGATGTAACTATGAAAATGGACAAGGGAGAGCCAGTGGATGTAGTGTACCTGGACTTTCAGAGAGCCTTTGATAAAGTCCCACATAGAAGATTAGTGGGCAAAATTAGGGCACATGGTATTGGGGGCAGAGTACTGACATGGATTGAAAATTGGCTGGCTGACAGAAAACAAAGAGTAGCGATTAACGGGTCCCTTTCAGAATGGCAGGCGGTGACCAGTGGGGTACCGCAGGGTTCAGTGCTGGGACCGCAGCTGTTTGCAATATATATTAATGATTTAGATGAGGGAATTAAAAGTAACATTAGCAAATTTGCCGATGACACAAAGCTGGGTGGCAGTGTGAAATGTGAGGAGGATGTTATGAGAATGCAGGGTGACTTGAACTGGCTGGGTTAGTGGGCAGATGCATGGCAGATGCAGTTTAATGTGGATAAATGTGAGGTTATCCACTTTGGTGGTAAGAACAGGAAGGCAGATTATTATCTAAATGGAGTCAAATTAGGAAAAGGGGAAACACAACGAGATCTATGTGTTCTTGTACATCAGTCACTGAAAGCAAACATGCAAGTACTGCAGGCAGTGAAGAAAGCCAATGGCATGCTGGCCTTCATAACAAGGGGAATTGAGTATAAGAGCAAAGAGGTCCTTCTGCAGCTGTACAGGGCCCTGGTGAGACCACACCTGGAGTACTGTGTGTGGTTTTGGTCTCCAAATTTGAGGAAGGACATAGTTGCCATTGAGGGAGTGCAGCGTAGGTTCATAAGGTTAATTCCCGGGATGGCGGGATTGTCATATGTCGAAAGATTGGAGCGACTGGGCTTGTATACTCTGGAATTTAGAAGGCTGAGAGGTGATCTTATTGAAACATATAAAATTATTAAGGGATTGGACACGCTGCAGGCAGGAAGCATGTTCCCACTGATGGGTGAGTCCAGAACCAGAGGCCACAGTTTAAGAATTAGGAGTAGGCCATTTAGAAGGGAGTTGAGGAAAAACTTTTTCACCCAGAGAGTGGTGGATATATGGAATGCTCTGCCCCAGAAGGCTTTGGAGAACAAGTCTCTGGATGCTTTCAAGAAAGAGATGGATAGAGCTGTTAAAGATAGTGGAATCAAAGGTTATGGGGGTAAGGCAGGAACTGGATATTGATTGTGGATGAACAGCAATGATCACAGTGAATGGTGGTGCTGCCTCAAAGGGCCGAATGGCCTACTCCTGCACCTATTGTCTATTGTCTAATGTCTATAAATCTGCTCTGAGTTGGTGGACTGAACAATATTTAGGGATTCATATTTGAGTCTGAATGAATATGCCACAGTTATCACCGACTTCATCAAAGACACAAGAGGTACTGCAGGTGCTGGAAATCTAGAGCAATACACACAACGTGCTGCAGGAGCTCAGCATGTCAGGCAGCAGCTATGGATGGGAGTAAACAGCTGATGTTTCGGGCTGAGACCTACTTGAGAACATACTGTACATACCCAAATCAAAAGCTGTGGATGAAGCAGAAGATTCATATTCTGCTGAGGGCTAGATAGGAGCTCCGTTACGATCTATGGATGTTTAGTAAACGCAATTCTGATTGAGGTTAGAGACAGGATCAGATGCATGTCAGCTCTGGCAGGGTTTGCAGGCCATTACTTCCTTCAAAGAGAAGCATAACATCATGAATGGCTGTGATGCTTCACTCCCAGATGAGCTCAATGTCTTTTATACACACTTTGAAAGGGAGAATAAAACTACACCTGTGCAAATCTCTGCAGTATCTGGTGACCCTGTAACCTCTGTCTCTAAGCCTGACGTCAGAATAGGGCGAACCCTCGGAAGGCATCAAGCCCTGATGGTGTACCTGGTAGAGCTCTGGAAACCTGTGCCAACCAACTGGTGGGAGGGTTCAAGGACGTCTTCAACCTCTCACTGCTGTGGTCGGAGGTTCTCACATGCCTCAAATAGGCGACAACTGTACCAGTGCCCAGGAAGAACAGGGTGAGCAGCCTCACCAATGTGACACTCAAATCTACTGTGATGAAGAGCTTTGGGAAGTTGGTCATGGCTAGGATCAACTCCTGCCTAAGTGAGGACCTGGACCCGCTGGACTTTGCCTATCATCACAATAGGTCTACGGGGATACAATCTCACTGGCTCTCCATTCAGCCTTGAAAAACTTGAACTATCAAAATACCTATGTCAGGCTACTGTTTATTGACTACAGCTCAACATTCAACACAATCGTACCCTCAGTTCTAATCAACAAGCTCCAAACCCTGGGCATCTGTACCTCTCTCTACAACTGGATCCTAGGCTTCTTCAGTATGGATTCGGAACTAACATCTCCTCCTCACTGGCAATCAACACTGGCACACCTCAAAGATGTGTGCTTAGCCCAGTGCTCCACTCTCTCTGCACCCACAATTGTGTGGCTAGGCACAGCTCAAATGCCATTTATAAATTTGCCGATGACACAAATATTGTTGGCAGAATTTCAGATGGTGACGAGGCGGTGCACAGGAACAAGATAGATTAGCAGCTTGAGTGGTGTCACAGCAACAACCTTTCACTCAATGTCAGTAAGACTAAGGAATTGATTGTGGACTTCAGGAAGGTGAAGTCGATGAAACACACACCAGTCCTCATCGAGCAGTTTCAAGCTCCTGGGTGGCAACATCTCTAAGGATTTATCCTGTGTCCAATATATTGATGCAATTACAAAGAAGGCATTACAGTTGCTACATTTCATTAGGAGTTTGAGGAGATTTGGGATGTCACCAAAGACATTCGCAAATTTCTACAGATACTCCATGGAGAGTATTCTAACTGGTTGCATCACCATCTGGTATGGAGGGGCCACGGCAAATGATTTGAAAAAGTTGCAAAAGTTGTAAACTCTGCCAGCTCCATCATGGGCACTAACCTCTCCAACATCCAAGATACCTTCAAAAGGTAAAGCTTCAAATAGGCGACACCCATCATTAAGGACCCCCATACCCAGGATTCTTCTTGCTACCATCAAGGACAAGATACAGGAGTCTGTAACATTCAATGTTTCAGGAGCAGCTTCTTCCTCTCTACCATCAGATTTCTGAATGGACAATGAACTCATGAACACGACCTCATGATTTTTTCCTCTCTTTTTGCACTACTTATTTAATTTATGTATAAGTATGCATGTAGTATACAAGCAACACACATCAAAGTTGCTGGCGAACGCAGCAGGCCGGGCAGCATCTCTAGGAAGAGGTACAGTCGACGTTTCGGCCCGACTTTGATGTGTGTTGCTTGAAATTCCAGCATCTGCAGATTTCCTCGTGTTTATGTAGTATACAACCTTGAGATTCATCTACCCCACTGACAGCCAAGATACAAAGAAAAGCATGGAACCCATTTAAAGAATAAACATCAACCCCCCCTCCCCCCACACAAAAAAATCAAATCGCACAAACCGCAATGATTAAGCCTTGCCGAAGACCCAGGACTCCTGCACCATCCTCTGACAGCATCGAGAGAGAGAGAGACCATCTGAACCCAGGGACCTTCCTTCTGGAACAACAACATTCATAACTGTAGTTTATAGTTTCTATTATCAAGTATTGCAATGTACTGCTGCCACAAAACATTTCACAACATATGCTAGTGATATTAAACTTGATTCTGATTCTGAATTTCAATGGTTTTAACGCTTTACCTACAATGACAAAAAGAGTCAAGCAATGGGGCCAGGAGTACTGAAGGTACATAAATGAAAGGGTGTCATGCAGATTAAGGCAACAGAAAATTTTGACGCAAAGACACCAATGATGCTAAACTGAATAAAACTTTGTTAAGTTGCTTTATGTTTAGACAAACTTTTCACAATAGTTGATACTAATTTTTTTTTCTTGTACAATTACTATACAGTCCCAGTTACCTTGTTTACCGACTACCATTGTAGAAACATAATAAATTAAAGAATCAGCAGTTGAAGAAGTCTAAGATGAGCAAAGAACTGGAACAATTTGACTGTCCTTATCCATTCTAAATATCAGTATGGATTATGGAATATATTTTGCCTCTAATTAACTTACTAAGATGCGTATGGATATTATTTATTTAATTAGGTAATTTATCTTTTTACTTCAAAAACACAGAATGTGATGCTTGGAAATTAGCTTTTTAGGTACATGCCAATTGTCTGGTATGTTTTGAACTGACATAGTATTTGAAGCAAAGATTCTGTGTTATACGATGCTGGTATGATGCCATTGCAAGGCAGGCTGCTTCAGAAAGAGTGACCCCAATCCAAATATTAAGGGATCAGTTACTCCACTCGAAAAGTAGACCTCATAAGAGTAACATAATAAGTAAAAAATATTCTGTGGTGAAATTAAGCTTTCTCTTAAATGGAATACTATTGTATGTGTTCCTGCTAGCCCAGGAAGAAATCATTTAACAGCTGTACCGTGCATCCCCATAATGATGGTCTTCTAGAATTTGAAGTGTGACAGAGCCATCAGCCTCAGGTTTAGTCACCCTGGAGTGATTAATCAAATAGATTTTATTGTTATTAATGGTAATTAGATTTATTGCATGGAAGCTGCAGTTATCTGTTCCCCAAAATGCTGCCATCTTTACTGAGAAGGAACAGACAATTACTAAACCATTTATTTCCTTTCTGTTTTGTTAACATAAATCAACAACAAAAAAGGATTTTACAATGATAGTTTTACAATGAAGTCATAAATCACCTAAAGAGCACAATATATATAAGCCATATCCAGAAAGATATTTGGGCATCTTTTATCTTATGAGAGATTGTTTGCTGTTTGAAGAGTAAATCTAGTTTCTATCCTTTTTCACCAGAACCATCTGAAAAGGCCAGCAGAATGTCTAACAGTATTCAGATAACTGAATGTACATAGCTGTCTTTAAATTGACACAACTATCATCTCTGTTTTCAAAGATTCATGGGAGGTAGGAGATTGATAGGAAAAGGTGAGGAGGAAGTGGACTCCTTCTATAGGTGAGGTGTAATATCTGTGAAAGCTGTGAGAAATTAGATAAAATATTTTTAAAATTATGAAAATCATGATAACTAAACCCTTTTGATAAATACCCCAAAGCATGCTCCTGTTCTTATCACAAGCTTGAGTAGTTTGCAAAAATCTGTTCATGAGTTACATATGTGACATAAATGAAGACTTCCGTCTGGCTCTTCATAAACTTCCTTAAAAGGCAAAGTCAATGAATTCCTTTGACTGTGAGACAGTTACCATGACAACTTCCACCTCCTTCCCAAGGTAGACATGAGAATAACTGCGATTAAGCTATTAGCATTTTTAACCAGAGATATTAATTTAAATATAATTTTTTCATCTACCAGAACTAAGACACTGTTTATACCTGTAGACTCAACCACGGCAACAAATGCCAAATGAAAAATATAATGATTTATTGTCTCTTTACTGAATAAAAAAATGACAAACAAAAAGAACCAGAAGAAGAAAGAACACAGCCAGCATTTTAAAATGTAGTTATGTGAAAAGGTTCAAAATAGCTGAAGATAACAAGGTGTTGGTCCAGATCAAAGCTATCACCATTCTCGAGTGTATTTGTAAATCCTTCCTGCTGTTTATTAATTAGTTCTTCTTGTGTGTTATTTCCTACAGCTAGCATAACAAATTTAGCCACCAACTGAGAGGTAATTGACACAGCAGAGTCAGTACTCATTAGTGAAATAAAAAGACTTGGAATTCCTGAGGTGTTGGTTCTTGTGGTGGAGTGGAGCTTGACCCTGGCCATGCTAGTTCAAACCAAAAATCCACCTTGATTCTCAGAAATAGACAATTTGTATTCCCAGGGACAATACATAGGGTCTTCTAGGATGAATGGGACAGGTAGCAAAATGGTATGGGTCTAATATTCTGACTATTAAGCAGAACTATTGACCACAGTATAAGGACCATTTCATGTAATTCTACTAAAAAAAAAGAGATGATCTGGGTGAACCCAAAGAAAATTCCTTTGCTTAGTTTATTTCGCTTCCATCCCCAATTCCCTTGCCTTAGTTATATGTGACATAGTAGACTATGTGAATTATACTAAAATGCCCTGATAAGTTGAATTGTTTATTGTGCTGTAAATGTTATGCAAGCTTATTTTTTTTAAGACTTGCATTGGTTTCACCACCTCTGTTCATCTGTACTCCTCTAGGCCTACAGCACATTATCTCTGCACCTCAATTCTAGACTCGTCCTCACCCCTCATTTTAAGCTCTGTGTCATTACTGGCCCCAAACTTCAACTGCAGATGCTATAGGTTGTTGGAGCTGGCTCCCGACACTCCGTTAGTACTCTCCTTTCCCTAAGTCACCAATTTGATTAAGCTATTGGTGATTCATAGTAATATTTCCTAGAATCAAATCTGCCATCGTAATGCTCTTGTGATCTATCTGTTTTGCTATTTTAATGATGTTGTATCATTATGAACGTTTTTAATAACCAAAAACGGTTGAATAAAGGACCAAAGAAGAGGTGATCATTAAGATGAGGGGTATCAGTGTTGGGAATAAAACATATTCGATACTTTTGCAACTATTCAGCAATAAAATTGTTGAGGTCACAGGCAATGCATAAATTAAAGAACCCTTCAGCTCAAGCCCTGCACTGTATCCACAATTGCCAGTGTAAACAAATTATATCTTTATAATAGACCAGTTTATTGTCTATAGAAGTGAGATCCCCAAATGTAGTGACAAACTTTGCAAACTTTGCCAATTAGAAATTGGATTTACACAGATTAAGTGTATTTCGTATTGAATCCTCACAACTAGCAATGATATTTTCATCCTCATCCGTTCACTTAAGCATTGTTAGTTGAAAAGAAAATCCTCCTACTGTGGCACGGTCAACTTGACCTTCAGCACATCACAGTTCCAGGAGAAGTGCAGGAAGCAGCATCAGCCAGGGCACATGAAATTTTTTGACCTCACAAAAAACTTTGACTCCATTAATTGGTTGGGAGAGCCCTCCTTAAATTAGGTTGCCTGGAACATTTGAACATTTGATTTGAAATGCATGATGCTGACCATGATAGACCCGACCTGTATCAAACAGGGCCACATCACAGCCTCAATACTTCTCCTGAATCATTGTCATAGCAATACTGACTTCAGTTCCAACAGTGTCCTTATTGGAGTGGGAATCTTTACAACTAAAGAGATTCAGTCTACACCACCTCTATTGTACCTTACCTTTTTATTCAAGAAACAAGGTCACCCTTGAGTTAGTGGTCACATTGCAGGTCATAGATGATAATTACATTCAAAAGCTGAGTTCCATTTCACTGAGGTACGGAGGCACCTACTACAGCAGACATCTTAAATCACTGGAGATATAATACTGGTATTGGTTTATTAGTGTCACATATACTGAGATACAGTGAAGAGCTTGTCTTGCACGCAGCTCATTCAGATCAAATTATTACACAGTGCGCTAAAGTAAAACAATAACAATGCAGAGTAAAATATAACAGCTACAGAGAAGGTGCTGTAGCTGTTACAGATAGGATACTTTCTATAGTACATCAATATAAGTTGGTAAGAGCCGACAGGAAGATGCCAAATTGGAGGTGATGCTACCTACCCATACTGATTGCTGTCTGTTAGTCAGGAAGTGAAGGATCAATTTTATTCTGCAATATTCTCCAGATTCATTCATGGGATAAGCAGAGTGATACAAAAGTACATTCCTAGGACAATATCTCAGGTCTTGAGGCCCTAGTTAGTCTTGACCAGATCCACTGGACAAACCATGTCATTTCCATACTTGACATTGAAGTCTTGAAACATACATGTTATTCTGTCATGGGGGAAGATTACCAGGTAAGTAGAGGTGAAGGCCTAATGACATTTTCAAAATGGTCCTTGAAAGATTCCAATATCATTGCTATTTTTTGGCAATCTCTGGTCCATCCATTACTGCTCAGATGGAGAAACTCACACTCAGATGTCGTCAAGTTTATTGCCATTTAACTATATACATGTATATAACGTATATAACCATATAAAGTACATAGAAATGAGACAATGTTTCTCCAAACCAAAGTGTAAAGCACAGTTGTACACAAACACTCCTAATTTATGAAGGTAACACTAAACTGCTTGCATTCATGCAGAGAAATCCAGTGTAGTCATCAGAAGGAATGCACTACTTGTCAAATGCTCAACTATCTATTTCTTCAGGCACCTCCTGCCTCATCTGCAGTCGAGACTGGGTCCTGCATTGGCCTCCTCATTTCAAACCCTTGAGAACTGCACTGGAAGGAAATCATCCTCAATCTCCAGGGACTGCCAAAAGAGATTCCGTTATTATCCTCAACATAACTAATGCAAAAGAAAATGGGAGGGAAAAAGTCTGGAAAACCATACAGCATTGACTTTTCTGTTCGGACAGAACAGAAAAGAAAAATCGGGAAATGAAGGAAGTAGAACATTTCAAAACAGAAAGAAAGGAATAAAGAGGAAATAGATTGAGCTGACAGGATACTTAGAAACAGCAAAACGTCAATCAGAGAAAAAGTTTAAACTAAAGGTTAGAGTAAATTATTCTGATTTGTTTTTTATTTGTTCTGTATTTTTTGGATGAGGACATTACTGGGAAGATCAGGTTCATTATCCATCCATAATTGCTTTCAGAAGGCAGTGGTAAGCAGTATTCTACAATTGCTGCACTCCTTGTGGTGAAGATACAGTATATCCACAATTCCAGTTAGTAAGGAGTTTCAGGATTCAGACCAGTAAAAATGAAGAAATTAATATAGTTAGAAATCAATTGTGCAGCTTGGATTCCTCCTGGAGGACCTGGAGATGGTGATAGCATCAAATGAATTGCGCTCTTTCCCGTTGTGGTGGTAATATTACAGGCTTGTGACACATAGTACTACATGAGAGAAAAATGAACATAAGAATGGGTATAATAATTTCAGGGGGCATTATACCTGTGATAATATACTCTGAAATGCACAACTACTGCACCTCCCCCACTCCCCCACTACAAGTTTCCTCCCCATTGTAGCAAAATAGATCAACTTTATTGTCTCGTGTATATGCAGTATGTTCTCATTAGTTGAATACATCACACTTTTTAGGTAAACAAATACTGTAACTGATGCTTGTTTTAGAGAAAAAATTGAATTATGAATAATAATTAATGGCTTCAATTAAAAGTAGTATTCTTTACATTCAATCAATCCTGCTCAAGGCGTTTCCTCTCAGATCATTACAAATTATTTTTATCTCTTACCATGATGAATTCTAGATCTCCAAGGAATCTACAATTCATCATATTAAGAGATAAAAATTTGTTCCAAAATCATAAGATCGATGAATCTCCTTTTTAATTAAAGAAGGAATCATCCTGATCTTATGAGTGCCTGCCTAATTTCAATAATATCCTTGGCCAATGAAGTGCTGATAAACAGAAATATCACTATTTTCTGCATTGTACTTCCTTCCACATTCCACTGTTTGTTTTACTGACCTCCTGCTGTAGACTGCTCTCATATGTGAGAATTAGCTCTCTGTCCTAGAAAGTACTTGTCCTTATATCCTGTGCATTTGAGAAAGAAAAATGCAGCCTATTCCATACATTTCAAAGATGGTTAAAAGCAAAAACCCAGCATAGTTTTGGTTGAGCAAGAGAGGGAGGAGATGGGAACAAAGAGGGCTGCTTTGGAATAGTCAAGTCAGGAGATGACAAGTGCTTGGGTAAGAATTCAGTAACAGATATGCCAAGGCTGAATGATAGGTCACTGATGTACAGAGTTGCAGAAGGGAAGCAAATGTAGTGTGCAGCGTTTGTGGTCAGAGTTCACTGGGGACTCTGAAGCTGCAAAGATCAATTGCAATAAAATGTGAGTTGCTCATGTGGGATTGTCTGTTTTACAGCACTGATTTCAACTCTAGATGTATATTAAGCGTTAATCATAGTTTCAATAAATAGAAAATAAATACTTCAGAATTACTGCACAATGGTATGAAATTGACATTGTTCTTGTTCTTTTGCTTTTGTCAACTTGTCTGTGGTTACCTAGTTAAAGATAAACTGATACATTTTCAAAAAATGTGAATATAACTCTACAGATTTAATTAATTCTTTTTCAGAAAATAACACCAAATTAGCATGAATAAATTTCATACTTAGTTTGAATTTGCATTGAATAACATGGTCCCAGGCAAACTGACCTAATTTTCTTTTTGACTAATTCTATCAGTTTAAACTGGAAATGAAGCTGATTGTTGATCTCTTTGTTCCTGTGATGAATTTATGAAAAAGTACTTCACTATTGTAATACTTTAAATAGAATCATTGTGGATAACGAAATTGTCCTGATCATTCACCTGTGCTTTAGGAGAGCTTTCCTATGTTAAGCAAAGCATCCACATTCCTCCACAGGATATGCCAGGAATGTTCACAACAAAGAGCTTTCGACAAGAAAGAACCATCACCAGTTGGTTTCTCAAATATCTAGCTCAGCCCATACAATCAGGTTTGACCTGCTTGGGGGAAGAAGTCTTTTTCCATTTATATAAAAATTGAGATATAAGTGTTTCAAACAATTTTACAGACTCTGATTTTATTATGTGAACTTCTGGTAAATAATATGCCATCATTGCCACAGGTCCCTCGGATCTTGAGGACATAATCTTTGAAAATGTGGTGTGTATGCTATCTATTTCCCTCCCAATAAGCTTATTGCCTCTACCGAGTCAGCCTTCAGCCACCTCCACTCCAGGAAAAACTAGCACAGCTTATCTAGCCTCTCTTTATAATTGTAGCACTCCTATCCAAGAAATAGCACAATAAATATTGTCTGCATCCTCTCATGCACAATCACATCTTTCCTATAGTGTGGCAACCTGAATTTCTACCTCAAAGTTTGCTGATGCTGCTGAATTCCGTAACTATGTAGGAGGATGTAAACAGGTTTCAGTGGCATACGGATAAAATGAATCTTTGGAGGAAAACATCAGAATCAGATTTATTAGCACTGTCTTACATTAAGTGAAATGGCAGGTGGAATATAACATGGACAAATATCAAGCATTGACTTAGGAGCATAGAGCAGAAAAGCAAAATAGTTATTCAACTGTGAGGGATCACATGGTGTTGCTCAAAGTGAGCGACTTTTCCTTGTTTGCAAGTCACTATAAACCAAGGTGTGAACGCAGCAAGCTATGAGGAATGCAAAAGGTAAGTTACTGGAGGATTTGAATACAGGAGTAAGAAAGCCTTACTGATATTGTTCAAGGTGATGCTGAGTCTGTGTCTAAGTGTACAGTCTCAACAAGGTTCAGTACGTTCAAAACAGAGGTTGATAGATCCCTGGACATTGAGGTAGAAGTCCTGGTCGCCACACTGTAGGAAGATGTGATTGTGCATGAGAGGATGCACAGAATATTGACTGTTCTATTTCTTGGATAGGAGTGTTAAAATTATAAGGAGAGGCTAGATAAGCTGTGTTTTTTCTCTGCAGTGGAAAAGGCTCACGGGTGACCAGGGAGAGGAGCACAAACTTATTGGGAGGGAAATAGAAAGGATAGATAGAAGAAATATACTTTTCCCCATTGAAGACAAGATGGTGTAGGTTAAAGGGTGAGAGGTAGGAGGTTTGGATGGTATCCGAGGGAGAAATATCTCAGACAGAGGGTGGTTGGAGTATGCATTGCACTGCCTGAAGAGGTGGTGGAGGCAGATACTGTGGTGACATTTAAAAAGCAATTAGACAAATGGTGGCATCCGTTAGTCTCGCGAGACCATGGATCTGCGCCTGGAAAGTCTTGCTTCAGTCTGTGTGGGTATAGCAGCATCTGTTGTGGCTGTAGAGGCGCAAGCTTCATAACCGGTAGGCCGCTGCTTTCCGTGTTGTGCCGTCGCGGTGAGGCGACGCTGGAGTATCCTCTCCAGGGCGCAAGTCTGGGCAAGGTTGTATGGAAGACCGGCAGTTGCCCATGCAGCAAGTCTCCCCTCTCCACGACACCGATGTTGTCCAAGGGAAGGGCAAGGGCCGATACAGCTTGGCACCAGTGTCATCGCAGGAGTTTCCAGAACAAGTTTGAAGGCAACATCAGACTGCCTGAGGGACTCCAGCTCCGGATTTGTCCTCAGGGTTTAGTCCCGAAGCCTTTCCCATGAGTGGGTATGGCCGCAAGGCAGCGGAGGTTTGAAATCAGAGTTTTCCCTCTCTGAGATGGACTGCCTTCCCAGGCTGACGAGCTCCATCTATCCGAAGACAAGTATTTGATTCATAAAAGCATGGCATATTATGGAAGTAAACAAGATTAGTGTTGATCGGTACAGTAGGTAGCGTGAACAAAATGGCTGAAGAGGCTGTTTCTGCACTTTATGAATTTGACAGAGTGACTCACATTTTGATGAATGGCAGAACAGGCTCAAAGGGCCAGCTGGCCTTCTCCTACTCCTATTTCTCATGTTCATTGCATGTAACAGGCAGGGCTCATTTCTAATATTACAGCAGCTGTACATTATTTTCAAACTGATTTGGTTTAAAAAAAATCGATCATTTTAAATCAAAAGTAGACACAGCTAGCAAAATGCTGGTAACATTTCATGGTTACAATATTGTCATATTCTCCTTTGTTTTAAGAAAAAGATCTTCCAGAAACTTTATCCTTAGATGCTTTTGTTAAATATTTATCAAATTTAATTAGAGAACAGCTTCACACAATAATGCCTTATTCTTTTAATACTGGGTGATATTGTTATAGAAAATACTATATCCATACTACATGTACAACAAAATTGGCTATTTGTAACAGTTGACCATTACTTTTGGTGGCTGCTAAATATCCTTGGCTCAGGTTAAAGTTATATCCAGTGCTTTGTTGTTTCTATTTCATTTACATTATGATTTTAACAGCATTATGTAAGTAAGTGATTCTGCGCATGCTATTAGGAAGAGCAAGATTTATATATGGTTACATTTAACTGGCTGGATATCACTTACACAGAGATGTCCCTTCCAGCTTTCATGCACAATAGTACGAGCACCTTGCAAAATGTTATTAATGCTGTTCTGAATAGTTTGTGAAATTTAATACACTGTGACTTCATCTACGATGAATAAATAGAGTTGACACAAACATCTGACATTCCTTTGTCAAGAAACATTAAGTGTAGCCTTTCTGTCTAATTTCCGATGTCTTCTGATGGAGAGAATGCGGTTCAGGAATACATGTGCATCAGCTAAAGTGCCAAGTGTTCTAAATTGCTAACTCTAATCTAAACAAATAGGGGCCTCATAATCTACAAGTTAATCATCTTTAACACGAGAATCCACAAAGATTAGACATAGCTTTTGCTATCTAAATACAAAAATGACAATTCTTCTTATCTGATTGTTTGTGGCTATAACAGATTCCGCAATGTTTATATTCCACAATTTATTCAAATAAAACACCTCAGCTGTTAGAGAAAGCCTTATCATAAGAATAAATACACGAGATAGAACAATTGAGATGTCTAATGAGGCAGCAAGGTTTACAGGGAGCATAGACAAAATGTGAGGCAAAGTATCACATAAGAAAGCAGCATGTGGAAAGAATAATACAGCTAAAGACAGCGTGTGCATTTGATGATGTTTAGTGCATCCGACGCAGGGAATGAAAGGGAGTAAAACAGGACTGGAAGAAAGAATGAAGTTATTCATTTGTTTTCCCAGATAAAAATCATAATGTTCAAAGATTCAAAGGAAGTTCCTTTATTATCAAAGAAGGTATAAATTATACAACCTTGAGATTTGCTTGCTTACAGGTAGCCACAAAGCAAGAAACCTGAAAGAACCCAATTAAACAAAAAAGAGACCAAAAGCCCATGCGCAAGAGAAAGAAAACAAAAACACAAATCATGCAAACAATTGAAGTGAACAACAACATTCTGAACCAAATTGAATCCTCTGATCCAAAGCCCGGAGGAGCATGGAATAGGCCCAAAGCCTTGCTTATCAGTTCATCATATTAGCGGGCACGGAGCACAGCAGCCGGGGTAGCCTTCATAACCTCAGGACCATGGAGAGAGGAGTGGCCAGCGCAGAGAGCAAGTGACATCAGTTCTTGCATTGGATCCCAACTCCCTGTCTTTTCAGTCTATCTGGGCCAGCGCTTATATTGATCAAACTACAGAATAGTGAAAGGCACCAGCGAGCGGCCTGGAGAGAAGAGTGAACAATGCGGAGAGTGAGCAAAATTATCTCTCTCTTCCAATCTGGGCCAGCATTTAAATTGTCTAAACAATGGATCGCACCTCACTCAAGGACCCAGCTACTGCGAAGGGTTTGGGGCCTATACCACACTGCCCAGTGACTCACTCTGGCCCAGGTTTTGCTGCCCAGCCCAAAACCACTCTCAAGCTCTCAAATCAGCCTGGCGCCCAGAGCAATCCAACCTCACACTTGGGCCAATTGCACGGGCATCAAATCGCCTCTGCCTTGGCGTCTTCCAGGGCAATCCAAACCTTGTACCTGGGCCAGTGTACAGGCATTGAAGCTCCTTTGCCCTGACCTCTCCTCTCCAAATGACTCACTCCATCTGCATCGATTCTGCAACAGACCATCCCAGCTCATCCCTCGAACCTGCCTCGCCATCGCTCACCCCTCACTGTTTGCGGCAAGAATTTCACACAACTTACCTCAAAAAGGTGCTTTTAGTGCTATTTTTGGTCTGATTTCTTAACATTTTACCTACCAGTGAGCTGTCACTTGCATTCAATAGTGCCATCATAGCTAATATAATAAATAGGACATTTGAAATTAAACAGAACACTTTTTCAATAAAGAAATGATAGATAATTAATTTATAAGAGCATTTTTGTCTTATTAGTCCCAGACTATTGGAAAGTTGATTGATGCAGATGTTACTGATAGAGTGATGTTGACAAAATGGGCTTCTAATCAGAATTAGATTGTCATAACAGCTCAGCTGAAAGAGCGGTTAGGTTCCTAGGTTTCTTGTTTTCAATTGATTCAGCACCTTAGGCAAAATGCATCTAATTTCAACATGAGAAGTCATAGGGATGGTTCTTAAGAAAATGAAATGCCAATTCATTTCTGCGATGTCTGCTGTTCCTCCACTGGTAACCCTCTTGTCTCTGAGCCAGAAGTTCAATGTCCGTATCAGAATGGAACGTAAAAACTGCTAATCTGCCAGAATAGGGGTGGCATGGCAGTGTAGCGGTTAAGAAAGGGCATTACAGAGCCAGCATGGAACTGTATAACGGTATTACAGTGCAGCGCAGCATCGAAACCCACATGGTGAAGGGGGCAGTTGGTTCCGTTCCGCCACCGTCTGTGAGAAGTTGTACATTCTCCCCTTCACCATCTGGGTTTAATCTACCATTCCAAAGAGGTATGGGTCAGTAGCGAATATGGGTGTAATTGGGTGGTGCCAGCTTTTTGTGCCAGAATGGACCATTACCGTACTGTATCTAACAATAAAATAAAAATAAAAAAGTATTGTCGCTTGAATGCCTGTATGCATTCTCCAATATGTGCAAAAAATCTCATTGCATATTTTGAAGAAGAATTACAAAGTTAACCCGATGGCCATAACCAATGTATAACAAAGGGGCCATTCCCTTCCTGATTCTCTGGTCTGCTCTTCCATCCCCAAGAACAATCTGTTTTCTCACACTTTCTGACGTAACCACAAGAAATATAACACTTGCTCTTTTACTTCTTCCCTTTCCACAATCAAGAGATCCAAACAATCCTGAAGAGAGCTGAACTTTTGCAACTCCATACTCACGTCATTCTACAGATATAAGACCGTAAGACATAGGAGCAGAATTAAGCGATCTGACCCATCGAGTCTGCTTTTTCTATCTCCTCCTCAACCCCAATTCCCAGCCTTCCCCCCGTAATCTTTGACGCCATGTCCAATAAAGAACCTATCAATCTCTGCCTTAAATACACCTGACGACCTGGCCTCCACAGCTGAAGTAGAAAGCATCCTGACAAGCTGCATTACTGCTTGATACAGAAACTGCACCGTGGCAGAGAGTAAAATTCTGCCACGGGTAGTCAAAACTGCCTAACACATCACCAGCACCAGCTACCCTCCATTAAGGACATATATACAGAAAGTTGCAGGAAAAGGGCCAGTAATAGAATGAAGGAGCTCACACACCCTGTTTGTTCCACTCCCATCAGAGAGGTGGCTATGGAACATCCACATCAGGTACCAGTTACTTTTCCCAACCAGTAAGGCTGTTCAGCACCTGCACCCTCTAACTTTACTGTGTTCAACCTAAAGCTTTAACTTTGTTTCCACTTCTATAGATACTGCCTGATCCACTGAGCGCTTCTAGCGTTTTTCAGTTTTATTTCAGATTTTTTGCATCTGCAGTCTTTTTTAAATTTTCATGGAGAATGTGAAGGTCTTTATGAAAATTGGAATATAGTATGTTATTGGGCAATACTGCATCCTTTATAGATATAGCCCAATATTATGTTAGTATTCTGCTTGACCTGGCAATAGAATGAATGTGATGTTTTAATGTGCAAATAAAGGTGAAAGTTGAAGCTTGTCCTTTAAAAATTATATTTATTTTCTTCAATCTGCCAAGTGCACATCTGCAAATGCAGCCCTTATAAAGATAGACCAGAACTTTATCTGACAAAGCTCTAAATGTGATAGAGTTGAAGCTACAATGAGCCACGTTATGACTAGTGGAGAACAATTACCTCTGTGTCATACACACACACTAACAAACGTCAGGAAGAACTATCCCCTCAATGGGATCACTAGGTTTCAGCTAGCAGGCCATTCAGTAACTTGGTGTTTTTGGAACCAAGTCCACAGTTCCACAATTCCCACAGTTGCAGATTTGAGGATACAGTCATGCTTCTAGCTCAGTATGACTAGACTATTAAAAACTGAGCATCCAGTTATCCTTACACAAATGCTATAAAAAATGTAGAAAATGCAAGATACAGTACAACCTTTAGGCAGTAGGGGCAGATTTGCCTGCAAAAGTGGTGGAGATAGTGAGAACGACGCAAAAGGCTGTTGTATTGAAGGAGATAAATAAATGTAGCTTGCATGGTTGGTCCGATCTAGGCACACGTTGGGTGAGAAAATCAGAGAGATTTGAAGCTGTAGAACGATCAGGGTGCATCAAATAGTGTAGGTTTGTTATACCCAAAGAATGATCAAAGATAATAATGAGAGAATATCACTCATGTTTTATTAACGTAAATACTGTAGTTTCGTAACTTTGTCCTTTGGATGGCATAGACAAGGTTCTGGAAAAATTAGCCAAAGATTCTACAGTCTGGTCAGACTGTTAATCACAACCACCAAGAGTGCCATTCTAATCATGGAAGAGGCCCTGTGGATGAGCAATGTACCTACATAGGTCATTCTGCAAGAAGGACATGGACAGTATCCTAGTGCGGGTGAATAAACTATTTTACATGGATTGAGAGAAAGCACAGTGTTACACACCATCACTGATGCACAAAAGAGGAACTCAGATCCACTTTCAGATGAGTTGTATTGCGTAACAGTCCGCAGTTTCGGATATCTCAGCTTGAACTAAGTGAAACAAGGCGGGATGACACATTGCCCTACATCTCCTTACAAGTCATCTTCAAACAGAGAAGCTGAGAGATCAGTATGTATAGTGAAAGATTCACGAAAGTGAAAGACAGATAAAGTATTAATATAAAGCATTAACATAGATAATCCTCAGTAGAAGACTAAAGTCAAACTCTGCTGCAGTATAGATGGATAGATATTGTATTAATCTTAAAGGAGATTAAAGTGTCACAGTAGCATTACATTACAAGTGCACAGTTTCTACCTCCTACCCAAGATCCACAAACCTGCCTGTCCTGGCCGACCTATTGTCTCAGCTTGCTCCTGCCCCACCGAACTCGTTTCTGCATACCTCGACACGGTTTTATCCCCCCTTGTTCAATCCCTTCCTACCTATGTTCGTGACACTTCTCACGCTCTTAAACTTTTCGATGATTTTAAGTTCCCTGGCCCCCACCGCTTTATTTTCACCATGGATGTCCAGTCCCTATATACTTCCATCCCCCATCAGGAAGGTCTCAAAGCTCTACGCTTCTTTTTGGATTCCAGACCTAATCAGTTCCCCTCTACCACCACTCTGCTCCGTCTAGCGGAATTAGTCCTTA
Source organism: Mobula birostris (assembly GCF_030028105.1). Taxonomy (NCBI): domain Eukaryota; kingdom Metazoa; phylum Chordata; class Chondrichthyes; order Myliobatiformes; family Myliobatidae; genus Mobula; species Mobula birostris. The sequence goes on from NC_092371.1 coordinate 195,584,859, forward strand.
CTCTTAATAATTTCTCCTTTGGCTCCTCCCACTTCCTCCAAACTAAAGGTGTAGCTATGGGCACCCGTATGGGTCCTAGCTATGCCTGCCTTTTTGTTGGCTTTGTGGAACAACCTATGTTCCGTGCCTATTCTGGTATCTGTCCCCTACTTTTCCTTCGCTACATCGACGATTGTGTTGGTGCTGCTTCCTGCACGCATGCAGAGCTCGTTGACTTTATTAACTTTGCCTCCAACTTTCACCCTGCCCTCAAGTTTACCTGGTTCATTTCCGACACCTCCCTCCCCTTTAGAGATCTTTCTGTCTCTGTCTCTGGAGACAGCGTATCCACTGATGTCTACTATAAGCCTAATGACTCTCACAGCTATCTGGTCTATTCCTTTTCTCACCCTGTCTCTTGCAAAAACGCCATCCCCTTCTCGCAATTCCTCCGTCTCCGCCGCATCTGCTCTCAGGATGAGGCTTTTCATTCTAGGACGAGGGAGATGTCTTCCTTTTTTAAAGAAAGGGGCTTCCCTTTCTCCACTATCAACTCTGCTCTTAAACGCATCTCCCCCATTTCATGTACATCTGCTCTCACTCCATCCTCCCGCCACCCCACTAGGAATAGGGTTACCTTGGTCCTCACCTACCACCCCACCAGCCTCCAGGTCCAACATATTATTCTCCGTAACTTCCGTCACCTCCAACGGGATCCCACCACTTAGCACATCTTTCCCTCCCCCCCCCTCTGCATTCCGCAGGGATCGCTCCCTACGTAACTCCCTTGTCCATTCGTCCCCCCCATCCCTCCCCACTGATCTCCCTCCTGGCACTTATCCTTGTAAGCGGAACAAGTGCTACTCATGCCCTTACACTTCCTCCCTTACCACCATTCAGGGCCCCAAACAGTCCTTCCAGGTGAGGCAACACTTCACCTGTGAGTCGGCTGGGGTGATATACTGTGTCCGGTGCTCCCGATGTGGCCTTTTATATATTGGCGAGACCCGACGCAGACTGGGAGACAGCTTTGCTGAACACCTACGCTCTGTCCGCCAGAGAAAGCAGGATCTCCCAGTGGCCACACATTTTAGTTCCACATCCCATTCCCATTCTGACATGTCTATCCACGGCCTCCTCTACTGTAAAGATGAAGCCACACTCAGGTTGGAGGAACAACATCTTATATTCCGTCTGGGTAGCCTCCAACCTGATGGCATGAACATCGACTTCTCTAACTTCCGCTAATGCCCCACCTCCCCCTCGTACCCCATCTGTTACTTATTTTTATGCACACATTCTTTCTCTCACTCTCCTTTTTCTCCCTCTATCCCTCTGAATATACCCCTTGCCCATCCTCTGGGTCCCCCCCCCCCGCCGTCTTTCTTCCCGGACCTCCTGTCCCATGAGCCTCTCGTATCCCTTTTGCCTATCACCTGTCCGGCTCTTGGCTCCATGCCTCCCCCTCCTGTCTTCTCCTATCATTTTGGATCTCCCCCTCCCCCTCCAACTTTCAAATCCCTTACTCACTCTTCCTTCAGTTAGTCCTGACGAAGGGTCTCGGCCTGAAACGTCGACTGCACCTCTTCCTACAGATGCTGCCTGGCCTGCTGCGTTCACCAGCAACTTTTATTGACATTCATTCTATTGCTGGGTCAAGGTGGAGTGTAAAAGGTGAGAAACATTTTCCAGAATTGTTAGTATTTTCCATAAGGTCCTTTGTTCTACCACAGCCTCCAGTAGGTCCAGTTTGAATCCAACAACAGAGCCAGCCTTTTTAGTCATTTATTGAGTCTGTTGACATCTCTCATGTTGATGCCATTACCACAGCACACCACCACATAGAAGATTATACTGGTGACAACAGACTGGTAGAAGGAGAGGAAAGGAAGGAAAGGAGAGGCTTGCATATTCCAAAGGACCTCAATCTCATTAAGAAGTAGAGGCAGCTCTGGCCATTCTTGTACACAGCCTCTGTGTTGGTGCTCCACTCAAGTGTGTCAACCAGGAGCATCCCCAAGTACCTGTAGATCCTCATCATATCCATGTCCTCACCATCAATAGTAACAGGGAGCAGTGCAAGCTTGGTCTTCACCAATCTCCCTTGTCTTACAAATGTTGGGGTGCAGATAATTCAGCTTGCACAGTTTGACAAAGTCCTTCACCAGGGCGCTGTAATCATTCTGCTTTATACACCCAACTATTGCTGAGTCATCAGAGAATTTCTGCAGATGACATGACTCAGTGTTGTATCTAAAGTCTGAGGTATACAGGGTAAACAGGAAGGGGGCCAATACAGTCCCCTCTGGAGCCATATTGCTGCTTATAGTCATGTCTGATGCACAGCCCTGAAGCCGTGCAGACTGTGTTCTGCCAGTCGGGTAGTCTATTATCCAGGATACAATGGAAGAGCCAACCTGCATTGAATAGAGCTTTACCCCAGCAATGAGGGCTGTATGGTATCGAAGGCACTTGTCCAAATGGGAGTAGGCTCTGTTCAGCAGGTAGACGACAACATCATTGACTCCAAAGTGCTCCTGGTAGGCCTACTGCAGGGGAGAGAGGGCTGATCTGAACAGGGGTCGGAGGTGAGCCAGGACCAGCCTCTCTATGGTCTTCATGATGTGTGAGGTCAGGGCCTCTGGACGGTAGTCATTCAAGACTTTCAGTTGGCCCTTCTTAGCTACTGGGACCACACATGATGTTTTTCATAAAGTCAGGCTGAGACTCAGATTGAAAATGCACTGGAGAACTCCAGACAGCTGCTCAGCACACTCCTTCAGGGCTTGTGGTTCGCACCATCCGGTCCCAATGCTTTGCCATGTCTGAGTTTCCCCAGAGCTCCTCTCACCTGCTCAGTAGTGAAGGCAAGTCCATGATGACTGGGGAGTTAGTGGAAGGTGGGGGTTAGGGGAAGTGAAGATCGGGATGATAGCAGTTGATATGTAGAGGTGTGGATGTAGGTGCAGGGCAAGGAGGGAGTAGACAGTGGAAGCCTGTGTTGTTCATCCACGTGTTGAACTGGAGAGCGGAGGAGGGAAGAGGGGAGGCGTTGGTGCTGAGGGAGCATTGGGTGCCTCGGCTCCTGAACTGGTGTGCTGAGGGAGGTGTGACAGGGTGGGTAATTATCAAACCTATTGAAAAATTGGTTTAACTCATTAGCCCATTCACGGCTGCATTCCGAGGCTCTACAGCTGGGCTGATTGAAGCCAGTGATGTTCTCCATGCCTCTCCATACCTCCCGTGTGCTACTCTGCCCAAGCTTACTCTCTTGTATTTCTCTTTAGCCACCTTGATCTTCTCCTTTAGCTCCCTCTGCACATGTTTCAATTCCTCCCTGTCTCCTGATCTAAAGACTCTCTTCTTGTGATTGAGAAGATCCTTTAGATCACTGGTGACCCATGGTTTGTTGCTAGGGAAGCAGCAAACAGTCCCTGATGGTATTAGTGTCCACACAGAAGCTGATGGAGCCAGTAATGCAATCAGTAAGTCTGTTAATGGCCTCTCCATATGGTTCACAAGCACAATCTAGTCATTACCCTTAAAGCAGCCCTTCAGCCCTCTGGAGACTATTTCTATACTATCTTAATAGTTGCTGTACTTTGGGCTTGCACAAGGGCATGAGGTGAAACAGGTTGTGACCTGATCTTCCAAGTGAGGGACAAGCTGTCTAGCTGTATGCAACCTTAACATTTGCATACAAGAGATCCAGTGTTTTATTTTCTATTGCATGACGCTTGACAAACTGAAGATGGGTAGGTTTGTCAAGACAGAAACATGGTTGAAGTCTCCTGATACTGCAATAAACGCATTGGGGTGTTGAGTCTGGCATTTTGCAATGGTAGTATGTATGATGTCATACGCAGCATTGGGAAGGCAGAACGTAAACAATGATCAATATGGCGTGGCTGAACTCGCGTGGTAGATAATACGGATGCAAGCGCACAGCAAGCAGTTTGATGTCCAGACTGCAGATTTATTCTTTCACAGAAATGTGACCAGGATTACACCATCCGTTGTTGATAAGCACAGCAAGCCCACCTCCCTTCTTACCGCACTGTAAATTAACTCTGTCTGCTTGTATTGTTGAAAATGGTATATATGCCTACAGAAAAATAGACTGGTGCATCAAAGATTTTGGATGCATTTGAGTAAGATTCAGCTGAACCTGGAAGGGAAGATGATAAAAAGGCAATTGAAACAAGATAAACATCATGACAAAAACTGTGAAGAAAGATTCCAGGATAAAATTCAAGTTACATGTGCTGAAGTACAACGCATGCAGGAGATAAGAAAATGGAATATTGGTGAGATTGTGAGGATATCTAGTTCAGTTGCTCAGAGCCCCATGAACTCAGCACAAGATACTCGAGGTAGTAGTGAGAAAGACTTTGCTTGAATATATTCCTGAAGTGAATTCTACAATTGCTGAAGAATCAATACAGAACTGGTTTAACAAGTGGCGCTTTCAATGAGTCTAGAGAAGATGCTGCATCTTTAATAGTTATTGGGTCTCTGAGATTAACATAAGCAAGGGAATTACAAATTTTGAAAGAATTCAAAACTCAGTTAATCACTTAAAAACATAAATTAGTAAATGTTGTTAAACTAGTTTCAACCTCCTTTCCTATAAATCGGGAAATCAGTCTAGTGCCTGCAATGAAGTGTGATCTCATTGTACGTCATATCAGATAATACACCATTGTGTAAGTCAATACAGTACAGGAAGAAAGTTGAATAAGCCAGACATACCTTTTAGAACTCTCCGTGTTCCCATTGTTCTACTCTGTATATTCTGGAGGCTACTGCACAGACACTATTCATGAATGCAGCGGTTCTTTTAAACAGATTTATAACATCTGGATCCTTTCAGTAGGCCTGTTAGTAAACAGCATGTACCATACACTTGACATCAACAGGTGTTTTAATTAATGCTGTTGGATCAACCTTCTGTTTGGCTAAAACTTGGGCAATTTAAATCCATTCCCATCAATAAATGAGTACAGATGGTACACCACATGCCTGAATATTCAGACATATACTGGGTATTCAAATTGTAGCAACAATACAGACCGGTGGCTCATTAAACTTTCCAGCAATGGTAAAAAATAAGTATTATCAAATTCTTGTGCTGACCAAAGAAAACAATAAACAAAACTGCAGGATTAATGGAAGGAATATTCCTTAAAACTTCAGAGAACTGTTATGAAACAGAATTTGAGACCAACCCACATGTGATAGATGCTGTGAAAGTAGTAGTTGATGTCTACATGGTCTTTAATAAGGCCTTTGACGAAGTCCCATGTGGCAGGCTAATCTGGAAGGTTAGCTTGCATGAGATCTGAGGGAGCTGGTGAGTTGAATTCAGAATTGACTTGAAGATAGGAAGCAGAGCATGAATCTATGGAATTTGTTGCCACGGGCAGCAGTGGAGGCCAAGTCATTGGATGTCTTTAAGGCAGAGATTGATAGGTATCTGAGTAGCCAGGGCATCAAAGGTTATGGTGAGAAGGCGGGGCAGTGGGACTAAATAGGATAAAATGGATCAGCTCATGATAAAATGGCGGAGCAGACTCATGGGCCGAATGGCCTACTTCTGCTCCTTTGTCTTATGGTCTTATGGTCTTATGATTCCAGGAATGAGTGGCTTGTCATATGAAGACGGTTTGATGGCTCTGGGCCTATATTCACTAGAATTCAGAAGAAATAGGGGTGACTTAATTGAAACTTATCAAATGGTGAGAGGCCTTGATAAAGTGGATGTGGATGGTGGGAGAGTCTAAGACCAGGAGACACAGCCTCAGAATAGAGGGGTGTCATTTTAGAATGGAGATGAGGAGGAATTTCTTTAGCCAGAAGGTGGTGAATCTGTTGAATTGTTTGATACAGGCAGCTGTGGAGGCCAAGTCTTTATATATATTTGAGGTAGAGGTCAATAGATTATTGATTGGTAAAGGCATGAAGGGATATGGGGAAAAGGCAGGAGATTGAGGATGAGAGGAAAATTGGGTGAAACGGAGGAGCAGACCCGATGGGCCAAATGGCCTAATTCTGCTCCTATATCTTATTGTTTTATAGGCTTATGGTTGAAGGTCGATTTTCCAACTAGAGGCCTGTGACTAGGTGCCCCAGGGATCAATGCTGGGACCTGTGTTATTCATTGTTTATGCAAATATTATGAATATAAATGTACATGACACAATTACCAAGTTTGCTGAGTATGTTCAATTAAGGGTCTTGTTGATAGTGACGGAGATTGCAATGAATCATAATTAGATCTTAATCAGTTAGGGAGATGGGCTGCAGAATGGAATTCAACTCATGTAAATGTGAAGTGATGTATTTTAGACAATCAAACCAGGGTAGGATTTACACAGTGAATGTCAGGGCACTGACAAATGTGTGGAACAGAGGGGCCTGGGAGTACAAGTACACAGTTCACTGAAAGCAGTCATGCAGGTAGACAGGGTGGTGAAGAAAGTATTCAGCATGCTAGCCTTCACCAGTCAGGGCATAGGGTTTAGGAGTAAGGATATTGCTAGCGAGGCTGCACTTTCAATCACACTGTTAACACATCATCAAGCTAAAAAGGGCAATGAAGAGATTTACAAGGATGGTGCCTGGACTAGAGGGCTTGAATTATAAGGAGAGGTGGGTAACGCTGAATCTTTATTCCCTAGAGCACAGGAGAATGAGGGTGATCTTGCCCAAGTTTATAAAATCATTTTTATTTATTTTAGACATACAGCATGGAACAACCCTTTCCGGCCCAATGAACCACACCACCCAGCAATTAAAGTCTGTCACGAGCCTTGTGGCCCATCAGGCCGGTGCTTATGCTGGTTTCCGTGGCGTGACGCGACTGACAGTACAAGACCTTCCCCCCCCCAGTCTATCGCGAGGTTAACCCCCAGCATTTTTGCCGGTACCCATTCTCAGCTGGGTAGACTGGAGTGGTTGTGTGGTTAAGTGCCTTGCTCAAGGACACACACACCGCCTCGGCCAAGGCTCAAACCCACGACCTTCAGATCGCTAGTCCACCACCCTAACCACTTAGCCACGCGCCACACACACACACACCCCCAGCAACACTCCTACACTACTGTAGCGAAGGGTATGGATAACAGACACAAGATAAGAGGGGAGATATCTAAAAGGGATGAGAATGACCACCTCTTTACACAGAGGATAGTGAGTTCCTGGAATGAGCTGCCAGAGCAAATGGTCCAAACAGGTAGAAATGTGACATGAAAAGTGCAAATGGGAATGTAGTGGACAGTCAGGAAGGATATCAAAGCTTATAACTGAATGAGCTGGGACAATGGGCTCTAAAATGGCAGACAGAATTTATTGCAGACGTGTGAGATGTTGCACTTTGGAAAGACAAACCAGGGTAAGACTTACAAGTTAACGGTAGGGGGATAATGTGTGCAGTAGAATATAGGAGCCTGGGAATACAGATCCATAATCCCTTGAAAGTGGCATCACAGGTAGATAGGGTCATAAAGAGAGAATTTTGTGGGCATGCTATGTTGGCGTTGGAATGTTTGGCAACACCTGTGGGTTGCCCCAATGCCCGAAGCACATCTATGGGTGTGTTGTTGTTAAAGCAAACATCACATTTCATTTTACACATGTGATAAATAAACCTGAATCTGAATCTAAAGGAGAGCTTTCGGCATCATAAATCAGGGCATTGAATACAGGAGTTGGGATGTACAAGACCTTGGTAAGGCTGAATCTGGAGTGCTGTGTGCAGTCCTGGTCACCTTCCCACAGCAAAGGTATCAGCCAGCTTGGAGGAGTGCAGAAAAAATCTACAAGGATGTTGCTGAAACTTGAGGAGCTGAGTTACAGGGAAAGGTTGAATATCTTTTAACTTTATTTTCTGGAATGCAGGAGAATGAGGAAGATCTTACAGAGGGATACAAAATTATGAGGGGTACAGATAGGGTGAATGCATGGCAGCTATTCCACCTCAGGTTGGGAGAGACTAGAACTAGAGGTTTAGGGTAAAAGGTGAGATATTTAAGGGGAATCTGAGGGGGTAACATGGGGGGGGCACGGTGACATAGTGGTTAGTGTAAGATCAGCTGTAAGATTAAGGTTCAATTCCCGCCGCTGCCTGTAAGGAGGTTGTATGTCCTCCCTCTGATCACATGGGTTTCCTCTGTAGTTTTTCCCCCATTTAAAGACGTACGGGTAAGGGTTATTAAATTGTGGATATGCAATGTTGGCATTGGACGCGTGGCCACCAGTGCAACTCCGACCATGTTGGTTATTGATGCAAATAACACATTTCACTGTATGTTTCGATGCTTCAATGCACAAGTGACAAATAAATGTGATCTTTAAAAAAGTCTTCTTCATTCAGAGGGTGATGCGAATGTGGAATGGGCTACCAGTGGAAATAGTAAATGTAGTGCATTTAATACTACAGTAATATTTGGATAACATTCTAAATATATTTTGCTTGATTGAGCATTCTTTGTGGCTTACATAATTCCTTACGGGTTATATGTAAGAAGCAGGTGAATAGCATACAGCATTATGCCACCATGTCATATGAGAGAAATTGAAAAAAAAACAAGTACAAAAGTATCCCTGGCTCCTGTGTTTTTTGTTTCGATTAGTTTTTGGAGTTACAAAACATAACAGTGGTGACGAGATTTTTTAAAAACGAACCTGAGACGACGACCTACCTGTTGAAGTGCAGCATGTTTTTTCCTTCAGAAGAGGAGAGAGACACTTGTTTAAAAAAAGGCACATCACAAGGGCGGAGAGGTGGCTGAGTTAAAAAAAAGGCAGAACACAGATGAAATTCACAGTGAGTACTGGTGATAATAATAATAAATTTTGAAAAAGCAGATATGTCTGGCTATATCAGAACGATAGATGTCCAGTTGCACAACAGATAGCTGCATACTGTATACTGAAGGAATGGAGCAGTATTTTGAAACAAATAAAATAGACAATTTAATGCAAATGCCAGTATTACTGAATGCAATATGTGGAAAAGCACACAGTTGGCTTAGAGGTTTATCTGCTCCAACCAAACCAGCCAAAATGAGCTCTGCTGATATTGTGAACATAATGCAGGAACATTGAGAACCAAAAACATTGCTGACTGCAGAATGCTTTAGGTTTCGTAAGTGGAATCAAAAGGAGTCCATTTCAACATATGTGGTTGAATTGAAGAGATTGTCAGCTCAATGAAGGACTAAATGATGCACTGAGGGAACATTCTGTTTGTGGAAGCTTACAAAAAAGCATTCCAAAAACAGCTCAAGTGAAGCGCAACTCACATTTAAAAGTACATTTAAATGCTGTATCGATGGAACAGCAGCCGGAGATGCAAATTGTGTTACCATTGTGGCAGGGGCTCACATACACCAGACCAATACAGGTTTAAAGGCGAAACTTGAAGAAAATGCAACAAAGTAGGACACATACAAAGAGCAGGTCAAGCAGACAAAAATAAATGGACTACACAGAGAAGACAAAAAGATAAAAAATCAAGTTGCAGTTTCAAAAAGAGCACTAACCTGCCTGCTGTTGATGAAAAATCTGATGATGAAAGAGTCACAGGACTGGATAGCCTTAAGATGTACAATGTGATAACTAACAAGACAAATATAGCTCACACCAGAAGTGAATGACAAATTAATTAAAATGGAATAGGACACTGACTTGGCTGTTACAAAATGATTTTGAATGGCATTTCAAAGATACTGAACTAAAGCCTACAGACAACCAACTAAGAACTTATACTGGAAAAAAGATAACTCCTTTGGGAACGACATTTGGAACAGTGAAATACAACAATCAACAAGCCACGATGGGCTTGAATGTGGTAAAAACAGGAGGGTCAACTTTGTGGGGCCTGATTGACTGAGGCAACTACAAGTTGTTGGAGATCCATCCACCATGTTCATGCCCATCTCCTGCAAAAGAATCAACTGAAAGCAAATGAAGAAAAGGTACTGCATAATCCCACAACAGTTTGTCAGGGTTGCACTGGAAAACTCAAATGTATCAAAGGTAAAATAGAATTAAATGGAAGTTCACCAGCCAAGTTTTACAAAGCATGCCTGGTTCCTTATATCATCCGTGATAGAGTAGGCAATGAGCTAGATCACATAGAGGCTGAAGAAATTCTTTGCTGCGTAGAGTGAAGCCCATGGATAATGTCACCGGTCCCAATAGCCAAGAAGGATTGGTGTGGCAGGATCTGTGGTGATTTTAAGGCCACCATCAACCCAATACTGAAAGTAGATCACTACCTTCTGCCCAGGATAGAGAATATCTTTGCAAACCTTTCTGGAGAGAAACACTTCAGCAAAGTAGACTTATGTGAGGTCTACCCACAGATGGAGGTGGAAGAAGAGTCCAAAGTGTTTCTCACCATAAACACTCACAAAGGGCTTTATCACTGTAAATAGGCTTATTTTTGGAGTAACATCTGTACTTGCACTCTGGCAGGAAGCTATGGACCAGGTACTGCAAGGCTGCCCAAGCACTCAATGTTACCTCAATGACATCATTGTTATCGGTTAGAGTGACAAGGTACATATCCAAAACCTCAAGACAGTGCTAAAAAGATTACCAGATTATGGACTCGGACAATGACAGAACAAGTGTGATTCTTTAAACTGAACATCACTTACTGTGGTCACACCATTGACACACATGATTGACACAAGTGTGCTGAGAAAATTCAAGCAGTGGCAGATGCCCCAAGGCCAAAGACCATGTCACAGTTACAGTCCTTTTTACGATTTATAACAGGCTCCTGCCAATATTGGTTTTTGTGCTCCATCCTTGAACTCGTAACTACAGATCAAGAAGAAGTGGCAATGGACAAAGCAGTGTGGGGTGGCTTTCTAAAAGGCAAAGGAAATGGTGACGTCAGATACTGTGTTCATACATTATGACTCACATTGTCCAGTGGAGCTTGCCTGTTACGCCTCGTCTAATGGTATAGATGCAGTCATGTCACGTTATGAGTAATCGAAGTGAGCGCCACATAGCCTTTGCATCACTTTCTCTTACCACCACTGAGAAAAATCATGTGGTTTGACAGAGAGGCCTTGAGTCTGGTTTGGGTTGGGATGTGAAATGTTTCAACCAGTACTTGTATGAGAGACAGTTTATCCTCATTACTGATCACCTCACCAACCTCTAGTGTACATTTTCAAATCTCAAAAGGGCGTTCCACTAATAGCAGCAGCATGAATGCAGAGAAGGGCTCTGTATTTGTGAGGACGTGATAAAAAGATTGAATTCAAGATTACAACTAATTATGAAAATGCTGATGGATTGTCCCATTTTACCTTGAAAAAGGAAATACCTGAAAAAAAAGTTACAGAAGAGAATACTCCGCTTGATGTATTTTCCATAATGCAAATTGAAAGTCTCCCTATTGTGGCAGAGATGATCCAAAGGGAAACCAGAAAAGATGCCACACTGTCTCAGGTCTACATGGCTGCCCTAAATGACTAGAATGTGCAGCCAAAATTCCAGTTCCCCCATTTATACCAATGCTGTGATGAACTTGTCCTTAACAGGAATTGCCTTATATGGGGATTGACAGTGGTTGTACCATCCAAACTGAGAGCTAAAGTGTTGGAGGGGTTACATGCTGGTCATCTAGGCTTGGTTAAAATGACAGCGTTGGCTTGAAGCTTTATCTGGTGGCCTGGGGTAGATCAGCAGATCGAACGGCTTGACTTGCCGCTGTTCGGGATGCCAACAATGCCAGAAGAAAGGTGCCCAGAGCTGTTGGAATCACTTCCTGCAGTCGCAGAGTCAACCCTACAACCTCCACCCAGGAGGCCCCAGAACCTGAGATTGCAGACATCCCACCTCTCCCGGAACCTCCGGGGGTCTCCCGCATATTAATAGTGGCTCCCTGATGCCCGCAAATTATATACAACATCACAGAAATCAATTTTTTTGAGAGCGAGCGAGAGAGGGAGAGAGAGAGCGCGAGCGAGAGCGCGCCATTAGTCATAGTCATACTTTATTGATCTTGGGGGAAATTGCAGAGTGTTCCAAAAAAAAAACGTACGTCACCCCAGACTACACTAAAGTGTACCCCTGGCGAACAGGGGTCAAAATAATGACAGTGTTGCTCGCTGCAATGTTTGCAACAGTGACTCTTCTATTGCCCATGATGGGTTAAGACTGTGAAAGACATGTTGAGGTGAGTTTAACAGGTGTCATTCGTTCATTAGCATAGCTAACGTTATTTAAACTAGCTGGCTAGCTGCTAAAGAGCTACTCTATTGCAGACATCCCACCTCTCCCAGAAGTCTCCCGCAAATTGATGGTGCTACCTCCCTGAAATGAGTTTTTGCAGGGTGGGATGTCTGAGATTGCTTGACAGCCATAAGTCTCACCTGCCAAGCAGACTGACCAACTCCACCCGCACTCCCCGCCCATTCGGAAAAATGCTATTACAAGAGTAAGAAATCCTTCACAGTGACTAAACCTTTAGGCCTGAATGGGACAACTTTACTATGCTGTGAATATCTATACAGTAGGTATATAATTTACTCTGTGTGTGTGTGTGTGTGTGTGTGTGTGTGTGTGCGTGTGTGTGTGTGTGTGTGTGTGTGTGTGTGTGTGTATATATATATATATATATATATGTGTCAGGGCTTGAAGGGATACAGGAGACAGGGGCTGAGAGGAATAATGGATCAGCTATGATTGAATGGGGGAGCAGACTCAATGGGCCAAATGGCCTAATTCTCCTCCTATATCATGACTAGAGAGAAATATATTACATATCTGAGTTGAGATGCATTCTGTATTGAGTTGGAGTTCATAGCTATGGAGGGAAGAGTGTAGTTTATTTAATATTTGAGTAATGTGGTAAATATTTTGTTGGATTGAGCATTCTTTGTCCACATAGTTCCTTATGTGAGAAGCATGTGAACAGGGTACGTCATTACACCATCACAGCGTATGTGAGCGCCTCACTAAAGAAAAAGTAAAGAGAAGGGCACGAGTATCCCCAGATACCGTGTTTGGCGTTACAAAGCATAAAAAGGAGATGCTGGCTCAATTGTAACACTTAAGAGGAATTTGGATACATACATGGATGAAGGGGGTATGGAGGGCAGGTAGCTGGGACTAGGTAGAAGACTACTTTGGCATGGACTAGATGGGCTGAAGGTCGTGTTTCTGTGTTGTAATGCTCTACCACTCTGTGACTTTACGAAGCACTTGGATACCTAGATGGAGGAGAGGAGAGGGGCTTGTAAGAATACTGGCAACTGTGACTAGCAGGGAGCATGATGTGGTGGGCATGGACCAGATAGGAAATACAACCTAATTCCATGCTGCTTCTTTTTCTCTATGATTCTGATTCTAATTCACAAACTACAGTTCACTTTTTTAAGAATCTGCTAAAGTAATATCACGGCAAAACTGCAGTAAGGTAAGACTATTTGACATGTCTAAACAAGTAACTATTTACAAAATGAAGTGATATTTAGAATTCATTTAGAAATTCCAATGTTTATTTTTGTAAGTTACAGAGAAAACAAATAAATATATCCTAGTACAATAAAACAAAAACGCTTAAAACACTCAGGCAACAACTGTGGAAACGGTTAATGCTTCTGGCCCAAAGCACTTTCATAACAACTTTTAAGTGTTTCACTTTCTCCACAGATGCTCTCTGACCTGCTACATGTTTCCAATGATTTTTGCTTTTATTGCAGATTTCTAGAATCTGCAGTTAATTTTTGATTGTCAGAACATCCTGTAAACTTACTGTATATAAGATGATTGTCATGTTTCTTGCATTAAACAGTGACTGCATTTATCTTAAGAGACCATCTGGCCTCCTTGAAAAAATAAATGATTTAAATGAATCTGAATGATTGACAAGTTCTCATACTGCTTACTAACCGGCAGCTTCAATGTAAACGTTTTCCCAACAGTTGTCATTCAAGTTTACTGCCCTCCCACAGAGGTAACAAACTGCATTTGACACTATCAGAAATATATTCTGAATAAAACATTGACAGCTTTATATTTTTTTAGATTCTGGCTCCGAATGTAATTGCACAGATTATTTAAGTGTGTGTGTGTGTGTGTGTTGTACTTGACTGGTTAATATGCCGAAATTTTAAAAGGTATCCATTCTGCAAGCCTTTTTTGAACTGCTCATTGAACAGCGCCGGGTGCATGGAACACGCTGTTCTTTCATGCTAAATGTATCCAGTGCACGTTTCCACTAGATGTCGCGCCACTGCAAGTCTCTGTGACTTGATTTTCTTTGCAAAGGGCGAGCACCTTATGCAGTTCGATTTTAAACTCTTTCATTAATCGTATTTCTCATTTGCAGCGAATTCACGTTGCAATCGTCCACTTTGCATCTGTAATTAGTTTCTTGTTTTTCTTCTGTCTACATGATTAATAACTTCCCTTTGAGTTCGGTGTAGTTTTCCCTTGAAGCTGTTCCTGTTGTAAATCAGTGATTGACATTCAGCCCCTTAACCACAGTCCACGATTCCGCCCATATCGCAGAGCTACAATCTGATTCCGCCTATTCGCAAAGGGGCTTTTCTCATGAAAAAATACCCCTTTCCGTGATCCAAGATGATTAAATGCGTTAATGCAAATTTATGAATATTGCAGACATAAAGAGAAGCCGATAACACAATCTTTAAGCATGTATTCTCAATACATTTGGGAAATAATAAGGGTGCTTACTTTCGCGCCAAATCGTGGCTCCTCCCTTATGTAAATGAGAGGGGCTGGCACCGGGGATATTTTTTCCCCGAGTCCTTCCAATTTTTTTCAGATAATAATATCCAGCACTGCATCGAAGTTGCGCTGACAGACTTCTCTGTCAGCTCCGAGGGAATGATCAGAATCTAATGCGGGGCTTCTGACTCCTGGATCTGTTCAGATACGTACACTACATTTTAAGATATCGTGGAGTGTTGTCCTTTGCAAGAAAAAGCGCAAGTGAAAGGTGAGGCTGCTTTCTTTCCTCAAGTGCGATACAGAAGACTTTATGTTTTCTCGTATGTGTGTGTTTTCTGTGTATATTTTAGTAGAATCTGGCAGCGGGTCTCCACGTTCATTAGGTAATACAATGTAGGTCAGAACATTTCATACAGTATTATCATGCTTACCCTGGTGGAATCTGCAGACTTCTGATTGAAATCAGCTTGGGTTTTAAACCCTGGAATTGGTCGAACTTTCGCAAGGATGACAATTTAATCTTACAAATACTCCCGATAGATAAGTGTTTTAGCGGCGTCCTCGATAAGACAAGGATCCCACCTCCGGAGCACAGCAATCCCACTAGGACCGGCAGATCCTTTTGTTAAATGATTAAAGTCGACTCTTAAGGGTTGAATTCGGAGCACTAATCAGATCGCGGGAGTGCCCAATTTATCGCGTGAAATTACACCTTTGTTTTCCAGAGACACACAGGAAAGTATTTCCTTTTAAGACACCTGAGAACCATTTTTAAGACTCAATGGTGGTCCCCGATAGTGTCTTCACCTTCCACTCATCGCTCAGCCCACGGTTCTGAAACATTGTCTGGCGTCGAGAACCTGCTTAGATGTGTCTCTGTATATGTTACTAAAGGATCTGTTGGGGGGGGCGGGTGTTACTTGAATTTTGCTGTGGCGTGCGTGTTATTGACAGAAATTTTAAATTTAATTTTCTCTTCCCACCTACCTCCCTCTTCCCTCATTATCCCAGATTGTTTGCAACAAAAGATGCCTGGAATCATGTCATCCAGCAGCACATCGTCGTCCACCTCCGGCTCTCCCCCTTCCTCCTCCACCACCATCACCTCCTCCTCCTTGGCTTCCTGGTCCTCTGCTTGCTGCTGCAGCCGCTCCGCCTTCTGCAAGAACTACGACCTGGAGTATGACTCCTACCAGCCTTACTTCTATCCAGACGATTACGGCCCCGAGGCGGACTTCTATCCGCCCAGCGAGGACATCTGGAAGAAGTTCGAGCTGCTGCCCACGCCCCCGCTCTCCCCGAGCAGGGCTGGCTGGTGCGGGGCAGCGGCTCTCGGCGACGAAGACTGGGTGTCCGAGTTGCTGTTGCTGCAGGAGGATGGAGAGGGCGAGGACGGGCAGCTGGCCTCGGAGCCCGGAGGCATCCGCTGCTGCGGCGACCCGATTGCCGCCAGGGGTGGAGGGATTGCAGCGGGAGGAGGAGGCGGCGGCGGCGGCGGCGGGGGAAGCTGCACCAGCGGCAGCAAGAGCCTCCTGAACGCCATCGTGCTGCAGGACTGCATGTGGAGCGGCTTCTCGGCCAGGGAGAAGCTAGAGAAGGTGGTCAATGAGAAGCTGTCCGCGGCTCAGCAGGGCAAGGCTGCCAGCCCGGGAGCTGGTGCAATAAACACCCTGGCTGTCGCTGCAGGCGGGGCATCCGCGGACGCAGGCGGCACCAGCAGCCGATGTATCGCCCTGGGTGCCCAGGGCTCCGGCGGTAGGCACTCCAGCATCGGCGAGCTCCAGCACCCCGCCTCGCAGTGCGTAGACCCAGCTGTGGTGTTCCCCTTCCCGCTAAACCGACGCGAGGCGTCCCGGGGAGGAGCGGTGACTAACCCCGCTTCTAATTCGCTCGCCAGTTCCGGGAACGAGACCCCCAGCGATTCCGGTGAGTGCTCAAACCGGGAGGGTGGAGAAATGCAAAGTCGCTCTTGAGAAATGACTTCCTGTTCTATCTTGCAGTAATTTTCTCCATATTTTGGTATGTTCAACTTTGGTTGTGTTAAAGGGGGGCTGGAAAGCTTGTTGGCGCACTGGCGGAAATCATTCTGAACGGTCTTTATTGACAGCCATCAAGCGCCCAGTTTGCAGAAAGATTATGAACCTACCCTAGGTGCAAGTGTTAAAACTCCCATTTGGATCTTTTCCCGATCCTGTAATACCTTGCGTCGACACAGGTGCTGGCAGACCTCTCCTGTAGTTGTAACAAAAAAAAGGCTTTCCCACTTAAAATAAGGTGCCAGCCCCCTCCTGGGATTAACCTCCTACAACCCCCACACACTGTTATTGGCTCGTTTTGTCAGCTGGTGACTCTTTCCCTTTTGGCGGAGTTGGTGGGGGGGTTGGTCCATATAGAATCCAGTAGCATTACCAGATGACAAAGGCTTTAATCCACCACCGCAAATAAATAGCAGAAATGCTAATGAGTTCGGATGCAGTAAGTGGTGCCGCTGATTTCAGCTGCCACCTACTTGTGTTAATTTCATCAGCCTCCCTGAATGGCGGTTTTCCTCAAAAATGCTGCGGAGCCAACACTTGAAGCAGTTTTGAATTACCGGACAAATTAAGGTCTATAATTGCTGTCTACAATTGACACGAGTGCTCCAGTAGGCGGCAGCATTCTTCAGTTATCCCTTAGTTCCAGAAAAAAATGTTTACTGTTGTTGAAAATGCAGCAATTTGTCTCAGATATTTCGTTCCGATTTTTTTTTTGGGGGGGGGACACCACGTTTGTGTTCTCGTCCTAGAGACTGAACGCGAAATGTGCAAGAAGCCTAGATGGTGATAGTTGCAGTACCTTTGTAATGAAACAGCCCCATTAATCAAGTGTAATCTCAGAAGACCATGGGGAATGGAGTTCTTGGGATTCCACAGCAGAGCTTTGAAATCCTGAAATTCTATAAACATGCAATTAGCAAATTTAACCCTTCAGAGTTTTACTGAATCCCAGGATTTAGCATTTCAAAGAAGTGAAGGAAGGGGGAAGATAACACATCCAGTAGCTTGCCCACCAGTGCTGTACTTTTGCAAGAATATGCTTAGTTATTTTCTTTTCTCCCTTCCAGTCATTAATTTACACTTTTCTCCCTTCCAGTCATTAATTTACATTCTACATTGACAAAGCTGTGTTTTGAGTAGGGAGACTGAAGGAAGGACAGTGATGCTGAGGGTGTGTTTCTGTTAACTGGCGTATATTTCTGATTCAGGGTTCAACCAGAAAAAAAATAACCTGAATAGCATTTTCCAAACCCAAAAGTCTACCTAATTCAATTAAGGTAAACCAGCAAGTGGGTAGTGTAACCAGAAAATGAGTTGGATTGCTTTGAGCTTCAAAGCCAGATGGCCATGACTCAGGGAGACTGCATGTGGTCTGTTTGGATAATTAATTATTTATTCAGGTAACCTTTAATATATTGAATGTTAGGAATGATTTCAGGCTCTGGTCATTTTGATTTATTTTAATAGTTTTCCTAGTTGACGTAGTTGGTTCACACTACAAATGAAAGAAATCAGTGCATCTGCTTTACTTTAGACTTGAAATTTATGATCTAATTGTAATGTGTATTTTAAAACAAGCAGTCTGCTATGATGACACTGAGCATTACAGTAACCACATCTGCTAACTTTGTGTAAACTGGTTTGTAAACTCCTTCCCAACAGCTATTTGCCAAATAAGTGGGTTTCACAGTTGATAAAGCAGCTCTACAAGGTAGCCTCTCCTTCACGAGGCACATCTCTTTGAAGGAAGAGAATGGAATACAAGTCAATAATGATTAAACTGTTAATATTATGGGTATGATTTTTATTGAACCCATGTCTGTGTTTTGTTCCACCACATAATTTGGTCCATGGTTTAAACAATCAAAGAAATGGTTAACTGAATCACCTTATCTTAATCCAGTTGAGTTTTTTTTGAACCTCAAGGTTTTTTTTTAAATGGTATGAATTGCTTCTAAATGTAGTGGCATTATTTGGGATGATGGTGGAGGTACAGTGGTCTTATTAATAAATGTCATATTTTCTTCTGCTCCAGCTTAATGTTTACACCTTTATCTTTGGAAAAAATCCTTTATGATTAAGTGTTCCATATTTTTAGGTGTGGGTGTGATTATGCTCATTTTTCCATGTGGAACTGCCTGTAAAGAAACACTTGCTGTGTGGATAGAATCCACACTGCCTAACTCATCAGCTGGACAGAGAAATAAAAACATTCTTAACCACCAACACCACATTTACAAGAAAAAGCTTGTAGCGTTTGGAATCTGCCAACAGTTGATGGCTTTGTCCTAATTACATTGGCATACTGTGCCTTCTTGATTAAGGGAGACTTAATTTTTAGTGTTTTGTTTCTTCCAGCTGAGTGTTGGGAGCTTTGTTACACCTTGTATTACCTGTTTGGGTGCATTTTTTTTACTTCTTGTACTTTCAAACATTTACAGAGGAGGAAGAAGATGACGAGGAGGAGGAGGAGGAAGAAGATGAGGAAGAGGAAGAAGAGGAGGAGGAAGAGGAAGAAATTGATGTGGTGACTGTTGAAAAGCGTCGATCATCCTCTAGCAAGCACGTGACCACCCTTACTGTGACTGTACGTTCCCACAACTCTGGCTGTGGGTCACCGAAAAGCCACAGTGCCTCCCTGCTCAAAAGGTGTGCCCCAATACATCAGCAGCACAACTATGCTGCACCTTCCCCCTACGCAGAGTTCGATGAGATGCCGCCTCTGAAGAAGTTGAAAGGCGAGACCCTGCGCCTTACCAAGCAGGTGGCCTCCGCCAGATCCAAGAGCGTGAGCCCCCGCGGATCCGACTCCGAAGACAACGAGCGGCGGCGCACTCACAACATCTTGGAACGCCAGCGACGGAATGACCTGCGCTCCAGCTTCCTCACTTTACGGGACCAAATACCTGAGCTGGTGAAAAACGATAAAGCAGCAAAAGTCATCATTCTGAAAAAGGCCACAGATTACGTGCGGGCTCTCCAGTCAGAAGAGCAGAAACTGTTGTCGGAAAAAGAGAAACTGAAAGCCAAGCAGCAAGTGCTGGTAAAAAGACTGGAAGAAATAAGGACTCGCTAGGTTAAAGGCTGCCCTAACTGGTTGAATGCCATTTTTGCACAATTTAGACGTCAAGAATGTTTCAGAAGTTCTTTTTCTGGGTTTTCAATCCAGCTGCATTTAAACATGGACAAAATACTTCTAAAGCCTTAGAGGTACATGTATGTGTGAATGGAGATCACATTTCAGAGGGCACACTGGTAGCCTATTTCAAAACCTATGTAAATACTAGTTTAACAATCGCCTTTTTCATGTGATGGTCTGGGTTAAGAGAAAAACTAGCCACAGCCTATGCTGCCGTTTTTTTGGACTGGAATTTTATACAGAATAATACCTCAACGTTTGAGGAGCATGAATTTTTCCTATAAAGACTTCTTGTTAATCCTTGTTATGTACTGTACTAATTCTTACACTGCCTGTATCCTTAGTGTGATGCTGATACATGACTACATTTGATACCTATATTTTCGTATGAAAATGAGTTGTGAAAGGTTTGAGTAGATATTACTTTATCACTTTTGACTAAAATTTCTTTTGTACAGAAATTACTATATATGCCTCTTACCTAGCCTCTCTGTTTGTGTTGCTGTTGGGTTCCTAGAACTGGGTAATTGGCTGAGTTATGTGTTTTTTCATTATGTACATATAGTGCTGCAACTTATAGCACTTTTGAAATACCTCAAGTTTATGAAAATAAATCCTATGAAACTAACTGCCTCTTTGTTATACCTCTTGTCTTGGGACTAGTCAAGGATGGCTGAAAGCATTGCAAGGAAATGAAGTCTCCGAAATACATTTACTGATTTTGGCAAGCAAGTTCATCGTCCAAAACTGTCTAAAATAAGTTTTAGTTTGAACAAAGCACAGAAGTCGTTTCAGGAGTTTCATTGGCAGAAGTAAATAGTGAATTATTGCAGAGTGGCAGGGTTAAGTAGTTAAGAGTACCATGGCACATACAGCTAAGGCGCAGAAGGCTTTCTGAGCTAGGACTGTATTTGTCAACATGGAGCAGGGAGCGAGTTTGTAAATCTGGGAGACGATGTTGGAAATGGTAAGGGTAGAACGCCACGGGTGGTGTGCATGAAGGCAACTAGCCCTGAGACTAGTTCATTTGATTACAATTTGCTTATTGGCCATTACAGAATGCCTCTGCTTTATGCTGTCTCCCATCTCCCCCTTTTCCCAACCGTGATTCCCTTCTCCCTGGCTCCTTCACTCAGTTCACAATAGTCCTAAATCAGAATCATTATTCACATGCAATTTGTTTTTTTTTGCAACAGCTGGAGAGTGCAATACATCAAATTACTGCAGTACTGTGCACAAGTCTTGGGCACTTGCTATATATATAGGTATCTTACAATAACATTGGTGACTCATGAGTGGAACATTTTATATAGGTGTCAGTTGTGTGTAACAATAACATTGACATGCAGACATCCATCCACTCTTGGAAGAACAGGTGACTGCAGTTGAGATGTGGGAACCTGTACATAACTTAAGAATAATACACTTGTTCAAGATAGTACTTGCTTTGTAGACTATCAGTTTGTCGGGAAGAATGTCAAAATGTTTAATAATGGAGTTTTTTCATTGAAAGTCTGTCAGGTTTGCTCATGTAAGATACGGAATGATTCTGGTAATGCACATAATTACAAAGGCTCAGAATGAGGCTATAGTTGCCTCATTTGCAGGGAGTTGGCTGTAAAGACTTGCAACATCTTGTGCTCAAAGAGGTAATTGTGCTGAAGTTTATTAAAACAGCACATTGTCATTCTGGTTAGGTAACCTTTTGGATTGATCTCAGATCTGTACTACAGTAGGTGATAGCTGTTATTTTAATATATTTGCATGATTAGATTGTGGGTAGAATTCCAAATGACTGCTCTTTAACGAATAAGCAAAAAGGTTGCTGTTAACTGCACACCAAGTGCTTTAGGGCAATTGATTGCATTTTGTTCTATGACTAGTACAATAATTGTGGGAGTATACGGCTGACTACTGACAACACTAGAAACAAGATGAGGCAAAAGGTCCCAAATTCTATGGTGCTCATGAGAACTCACTGAAATTTTGTGCAACCATAACAGTATGGCTTTTAATTTCAATAACCTGAAAGGCACTGTGCTTTTAGCATTCTACTTCGCAACAGATATATTTAACGTACACGATGAAAGGCAGTCATGCTGCCTGGCCTGGTGAGCAATTTTTTTTATGTAGTTACATGTTAGGGTTGTCCAAAAATCAATTCACATTGGGAGAGCTGCCTTAGAGCAGAACATGTTAGGGCACCATTGGTTGTGAATGCAGCAGCAGCGTACAAAACTACTGGAGGAACTTGGCGAGTCTGGCAACATCTATGGAGGGTCCAGATTCTTCGTCAGGGCTGTTCTGAGGAAGGGTCTGGGGCAGAAGCGTTAAGGCTCAGATCTTTGGGAGAAGAACGAAAATGTGAGAAGGCAAAGAAATGCAGAATGAGAATGACAGCTGAGAGAAAGACGTTATTAGTTAGTGGCACTAAGGCGTTAGTTATTGAGAAGCCACGTTCCTGGAAATCACTTAAATGTCTTCTTCCTTCAACTTCATTCATTGTTGCTCGTAAAGTAACGACAGAAAATCCTGAGAGAAGCAATTCACCTCAGCCTCGACGCTGAGCTCGAGATTGGACCCTAATTGTGTGCCCTAATTGTCAATTGTCATCTTCCAATTCTTGGCTGTAACACTGTGAGCTGCTTCCGATCAAGCCAATGAGCTCTCGCTTTTATGGCGCCTTTTGAAGTTGCGCAAATAACATTCTCATGGATTGAGAAGGTTCATCTCTGGTCCGTATTGCGACGATCTCTAGCCTGTACAGACAATCCCGAGGCATGACTGCTCTGTTCCTGTAAACTGCTGCGACATCGGAAATGAGTGAAAACAGTGTGTGGAAGAGGATCACAGAATCTGGGGTGACGGGGGGAGCGAGGAGAGCGGCTGCCAGTTAGCGTCACACGCATAATCACTGAGCAAAAGTGCTTAGCGCTCCCACTACTATTCGGTTCGATCCAGACGCCATTCCTTTGTAGTTCGCTGGGGGGTGGGGGACGATAAATGTCACGGTTCAGGTGGATAAGGGAGAGAAGACACACAGAAATGCCCTGTTCCCACCTGGCAGAAGATCACAGCAGGTGACAAATCCATGCTGGTGGTCTCCTAACCGCTTATTTGCATGCCTAGTTTTGTTATGAAATCGGTGGAGGACCTGTACTGTGATATCCCTGGCCTCATCATGATGATGGCTAGTGTGTGAAGCAACAATTCCTCTGTTGATTGTTTGGAATGCAACATTCAATGCCTCTGGCTTCGGACAGGAAAAGAGGGTTGCAGTTCCTATTTATAGTCCATTCATTCATTCTTGCAGTGCATTTGTTACTCATCTGACAATTTACGTTAGGGTGACTATCGTAAGAAGCGCTGGCAGGCCACTTATGGAGCCGCTGCAAGCAGGTTAATTGCAGCTGCTGCAGAATTTAGCAAAATCTTGGCTGACCTTTTTCCTTCAAGTATTGGCGACCAAAGCATCATGAACCAGCTGGCCTTACCCCTGACCTTAGGGAATCACCTGACGGCAGAGAATTTGCGGGGGCAGTTTTGTCTGTGTGAGTAATAGTGACATTCATGGAAGGCAGAAATACCATCTCCTGGGGCAGTTTCCTAGCTCCATGTTAACATCAGTTTACAGCCTTCTTAATAGCAGATGGCAGAGACAAATGGTGTTAAAGGAAGTTTGCAGTTACTGAGTTTTAAAGCACCTTAACAGCAGATGGTTCAGAGACGGAAAGCTGTTAAAAGGACACAAATCATTCTGCTCCACAATTTAAAGAACTTTTTTTTTGTTTATACTGAATCAAGAAACAACAAGTTCCCACCAAGCAACTGTTATTCTTGGGCTGGTTTTTAATCTGTGTTGTTTTAGTTTGGATTCTGGGATACCAACATCTGGTGGTTAGCAATTGGTATATATGCTCCTTATCTGCTTCCTTATCCTGTCTTCTCTTGGAAATGCTCAGAAAGAAATATGTAAAAGAGAAAAGCTCAGTACTTGCAGTGTCATATGGCCTAGAAGTTTCTTGTATGGACTGAAATAATTGCACACATGTTGATATAGAACATAGAGTACAGCACAGTACAGCATAGGCTAGGCCTTTCGGTCCACAACGTTGTGCCACCAACCTTTTAACCTACTAAGATCAATCTAAACCTTCCCTCCTACCACCTACCACCCCACCATCCTCTGCATCCAGCACATAATTCTCCATAACTGCCAACATCTCCAGCCGAAGCCCAACACTAAGCATATCTTTCCCTTCCCCCGCCCACTTCCTGCTTTCCGCAGGGATTGCTCCCTATGCGACTCTTTTGTCCATTTGTCTCTCCCCACTGATCTCCCTCCTGGCACTTATCCTTGCAAGAGGAACAAGTTCTACAGCTGCCCCTACTCCTCCTCCCTCAGTACTATTCACGACCCTAAACAGTCCTTCCAGGTGAGGCAACACTTCACCTGGGAGTCTGTCGGGGTCACCTGCTGTATCCGGTACTCCTGGTGTGGCCTCCTGTATATCAGGGAGACTTGTCGCAGATTGGGAGACCTGTTTGCCAAGCACCTACGCTCTGTCCGCCAGAAAATGTGGAATCTCCCAGTGACCACCCATTTTAATAACACTTCCCATTCCCATTCCGACATGTCAGTCCTCTACTGTCGGAATGAGGCCATATTCAGGTTGGAGGAGCAACATCTTATATTCTGTCTGGGTAGCCTCCAACCAGATGGCAGGTACTTCGATTTCTTGAAGGCCCCCTCTCCCCTTTCCTTCACCATTCCTCATTCCCATATCCCTGTCTCACCTTGTCTCCTTACCTGCCTATTACCTCCCTCTGGTACTCCTCCCCCTTTTCTTTATTCCATGACATCCTGTCCTCTCCCATCGGATTCCCCCTTCTCCTGCCCTGTACATCTTTCAGTAATCAACTTCCCAGCTCTTTCCTTCACCCTTCCCGCTTCTGGTTTCACCTGTCACCTTGTGCTTCCATCCCCTCCCCACTTTCTTACCGACTCCTCATCTAATTTTCCAGTCCTGATGAAGGGTCTTGGCCTGATACATCGACTATTCTTTTCCATAGATGCTGCCTGGCCTGCTAAGTTCCTCCAGCATTTTGTGTGTGTTGCTTAGATTTCCAGCATCTGCAGATTTTCTCTCGTTTGTGATTGGACTCCTACATAGTCGTCCATTTTTCTATCATCCATATGCCCTTGACAGAGTTTCTTAATTGCCCTTAATGTATCTGGCTTTCTTAGATACCACTGGCAACATGTTCACACATCCACTACTCTCTCTATGAAGAACTTACCTCTGACATCCCCCACTATACTTTCCTCCAGTCACCTTAAATTTATGTCTACTGGTATTAGCCATTTCTTCCCTAGGAAAATGTCTCTGACTGTCCACTCAATCACTCACTTTATCATTTTGAACACCTCTATCATGTCACCTCTTATCCTCCCCCTAAGAATAAACAAGTGAGCAATGTGAGAGAGAAAGGAAGAACATTACAATATCTCCAGTCTCAACCTCCTCTTAGAGCATGGAAATTATTTGTAGGAGCCATCTGAAGAAATGGGTCCCTGATGCAAAGCCTTTGGTTTGATGTGTGGGAGTGGGTTTGTGGCAGAGCAGGATACACTTCATCACATTTAGATGGAGAATGCATGTACATGCTTTTGGAAGATCTGATCCAAAACAGCAGATGGTAAACTATCGTGTTCCCTAAACTTACCTTGGGTGCTTGGCATAATGTAAGACCATAAGATATAGGAGCTGAATGAGACCATTTGGCCCTTCGAGTCTGCTCAGCCATTTCAACATGGCTGATCCTATTTTCCTCTCAGCCCCAGTCTCCTGTCTTCCCCCCTCCTTCATGCCCTGATCAATCAAGAATCTATCAACCTTTGCCTTAAATATACATAAAGACTTGTCCTCCAAAGCTGCCTGCGGCAAAAAATACCACAGATTCACCACTCTCTGGCTAAAGAAATTCTTCCTCATCTCCATTCGAAAAGGACGCCCCTTACTTCTGAGGCTGTGGCCTCTAGTCTTAGACTCTCCCACCATTGGAAACATCTTCTCAACCACTCTATTAAGGTTTCACCCCTCTTTCTTCTGAATTCTAGTGAATACAGGCCCATAATAAAGCATAAATTCCATGAAATTATATTGTGATAATATTTTCAATTCACTTTGTTTTTTGAAAGTAGCTCTCTCTGCCGATCAGCAGGAATGTTGGAGTGTCAATTCAGGGATGTCAATCTTTTACCAGTTCAAGCTCCTCATTTCACCATCCCACCTCTGCTCTTGTTTCCATGATAAAACGCATACAACTACTCACTCTCAATGCCCGGACTGATTTACCAGTGACACCATGGGAGGAAACCCAAGAAAGATGCATAAGCACAAGAAAATCTGCAGAAGCTGGAAATCCAAGTAACACATACAAGCTGCTGGAGGAGCTCAGCAGGTTGGGCAACATCCGTGGAAAAGAGTAAACAGTCAGCGCTTTGGGCCAAGACCCTTCATCGGGACTCAAAAGAGGCATGA
The DNA here is from genome assembly GCF_030028105.1 of Mobula birostris. Taxonomy (NCBI): domain Eukaryota; kingdom Metazoa; phylum Chordata; class Chondrichthyes; order Myliobatiformes; family Myliobatidae; genus Mobula; species Mobula birostris. The sequence continues at coordinate 195,611,285 of NC_092371.1, forward strand.
TGTGGGATTGTTTATTGTGATGGATAAACAACAAAAGTCAGTATTTAATTAGTTGCAATTGTACAAAAGTTTACAGAAATAGAGACAAATTGCTGAAGACCTGTTACTTCTGCATAATGGATGTAATGTAAGGTAACTTGTTGGTGGCTATCTCAGTTACATCAATGCTGCCAAGACCTGGCTTGCATGAAAACTTTTAAATACTGTTTGTTGCTGAAATATTTTTAGCTCCTCCCAAATGTGGCAGGTGTTTAATTATATGATGATTGCAGGTCACTGCTTCCTTAAAGAGGTAACAAGTTAATTGAAAGCCTGTTTGGCAAAGCTTTTATTAATGTTTGGAAACACCTGGCTTGACATGACATTACAACATAGTATTTCCATATTATATCTACATGACAAGAATTTTGCAATTCTGATTTTTAAAAATCCCAAATAATTAAACTTCTATTGTTTACGCTATCGCTGTCGTCTCTTAGTAGAAAGTCCTTGGACATCTTATTTTTTTGCCAGTTATTAGTAAATTATTTTGTTCACTTAATAACTGAAGTGGCAAATTTCAAAATTGCTCAGTCACAATGAAATCGCATTCTGTGTTTAGATGGATTTAGAAATACATCTCCAAATTTAGCATCCAGATCTTTCAACCACCAATACAATGATGTTTACTGAAAGAAAATACAACTCAACATGAAACAACGGCTCTGAATTACTGTCCAGATGTTATTTTTAAACTTTATAGAAATAAAGACTTGGAAGTGTGAGAAGTGGTGAGCACATATATATTCTTTTTAGAAAAAAACACATAACTTAAAGATTTGATAAACAATGGGCCATTTTCATTGTAGTTTGTTAGTTTATTGTTAGTCTCTGTCACCTTGGTAATGGCAGCTGCTATTGACGGACAGGAACTGGCTCAGTTCCCTCAGTCGCCTGTCTGTTTGTGTTCAATACACGTGATCTGCAAGATAATCACACTCTGCTGTAGTTGGTGCCATGCCAGAGTGTGTTAATAAAAGAAGCACGAGGTCAGTGTTTACCAACATCGGCCACATGGCTCCTTCTCTGCTTTGCCCCTGCTCAGACTGCACCATTTCTGCAGGGTCATACGGAGCATCAGAAAACTTGTAAAGCCCTCATCCTTCAATCAATGATGAGTAAATTCAACAATTAAAATGTCAGTACAGTCAAAAAAATATATATATATACACTGTGAAAAACGTTTTACTTCGAAGTTCAAAGTAAGTTTTATTATCGAAGTAAAGTACATTTATGTCACCATATACACCCTTGAGGTACACTTTCCTGCAGGCATACTCAGCAATTTTATAGAATAGTAACTATAACTGGATCAATGATAGATCAACTAGAGTGCAGGAGAAAACAAACTATGTATAAATATAAATAAATAACAACAAATAATGAGAACAAAAGATAATAAGATAAAGAGTCGTCCTTAAAGTGCAATCATTGGTTGTGGGAACATCGCAGGGGATGGGCAAGTGATTGTAGTTATTCCCTTTGTTCAAGAGCCTGATGTAGTAACTGTTCTTGAACCTGCCGGTGAGAGTCCTGAGGCTCTTGTACCTTCTACCTGATGGCAGCAGCAAGAAGAGAGCATGGTCTGGGTGGTGGAGATCTTTGATGATGGATGCTGCTTTCCTTCGACAGCGTTTCATCAACAAAATTGTGAATATATCCACAATTTGTCAACTTTGGTTAGGAGAGCACTTTGAAATAATCTTTATAAAACTAAGGGAATTACCAAAATTGGACTTTTTGAGAGAGCGTTCTGAGACAGTCTGTATTGAGAGTTTTCTAATTGAAATGCAGTGATATGTAATGTGTAGGATTAATTTTTTGGGACTGAAGGGCCTACTTCCAAGCTGTAAGTTTCTATAACTCCGTTCTTTTACTCTACGTACTGGCAATGGTTATCAAATTCATTTCAGAAATGGGTCACTTGGCATCCCACAAGATAATGAGATTTATTTATACAGTGCCCAGAATTAATCATTTAGTAATTTCAGCTCTTGGAAGGTGAAAGATAATGAAAGAAGCATTTTGTTTTAAATACTAAACAAAAAAAAAGCAATGTGCCCTTGTGAGTGGGTTTTCATGATTATTGATTTTTTTCCATAGCCCTGAATTTTGATCATTACATGAATAACCTACTATATTACATGGAATTTTCTGATTAAGTAATTTTATATTGCTACTGATATATTAAAAATGCATGAACTTTCATATTTTTTGTGGTTTAGACCATGCTTTCGCAAGATGGAGAAAGAATCTTATGACCAAAGACAATGGAGAAAAGCATCAAAAACAAAAATTTTTAAATCCTGCAGATCCTAAAAATGTGAAATACTCAGCAAATCAGACAGTATGAGAGAAATAGAGCCAGTAACATTCATCAGAAATACAACTGAGTTGTGTTTTAGTTGTAGTGCATTTTACATAGAATAGTTTAAATTATCCTCTTTAAATTATCTGGTGGAGAATTTCTTTCTGAACTTATAGTAGATGTAACAGCAACAAAAATGACTGAATATATTTTAACAAAATGCAGATTTGTTTTCAAAGTAAACTGCTGCAAAATATTCAAGTTATGGATAATGTAGTTCACGTAAGGTGTCCATCTTATTTATCAATTTCCAGAGAATTAGGCTTAGGTTGTTGAAGATTCAACCTGAGTTCCTGAATGTATGCTGAATGACATCTTTGTCAAGGTCCTTCCTATCCTACTTTATTTCTTAAAAAGTAGGATTGTTGCTAGTTAGTTACCAGGCAATTAACGAGTATAAGTATGATTGTAATTATGATAAATATCATTATATGGATAGAAAGTACTAAGGAGACCACATAAGCAATATAATGAGCAGCAGAACATAACTTAGCTTGTGTGCCTCATAAGTTTCATGCTTTTAATGTTGGCATGGATATACATTTTCCTGCTAAACAATAGTCCATTTAATGAGAGGTGCCATGGTTCTATTGCATTGCTCATTGTTTTACAGCAATTATAAGTCCTAAGCATGAGCAGTCCTTCCTATTCACAGTCTCCCAAACAACTCTGAACAACAGCTGTCATATCTCCTGCTGGACCTTTTCTCCCTGAAAATGCATGCTCATCTCTTTGGCAGGGTGGTGGTACAACCTAAAGTGGGCAATATGTCAAACTCCACTTAACATTCTAGCCCACCCAGTATTTATATTCGATTCATTCAACCTGTTTTACAGGAGATGTGATCTACTTGCTTAGAGTCAGCAAAGGTAATCAAAGCACAAAGGTGTGGCAGTCGGGGTAGGATGTGGACATGCAATGCTTTATATTCATGTTTTTTTTCTAGAGAATGCTGCTTATATGTTGCTATGTGCCATGATACTGCTGAAGTAACTTTTCTATTGGACTTGTGCATACATGACCAAATACATATAACGATAAACTCAACTTTGCATTTCCAAGTCAAGCCTCAACAAAATGGATGCTGTGCTGCCAAGAAGTGTGATGACGTGAGCCGTAACATATCAATGGGTACATCTTTAAATGCCATATACCACCAACAACACTATGCTCAATGGCCCACACTCTCATAACTCATAACCCATAATCTCTGCGATGAGAAGGAACGCAACATTCAGTCGTCCATTGCACCTTTAGCACAGCTGTGGCCCTCAGGACTCTATCTCACAACATAGACACACCACCTGCTTTGGAACCACGACGTTCACATCTCACATGCATGACACACTCTAACACACTTTACCTTTCCCTTGCAAGAGGAGATCACACATAATTGGCAGCAGCACTAACTACCAGGGCGCAGCCAGCGGTATCTCCTTCCCTATCAAGGAAACGATGCTGACTGCATTCAAAAGCCACCACTATGGAGATCATGGTCAATGGGGAACCACAAAATTGTTTCAAGAAGAGGCTAAGGTAGGATGAATGAGGCAGGGGGAAAGGTAAAAGTAATAGTGCTTATCAGATATTGTGTATTGTTCCATTTCCTTTTCATTATACAATAACTAATAAACACCGTGACCTTTACCTTTCTCCCAGCCTCATTCATCCTACTGTCAGATTCGCAAGAACTGCTGTTGGGGCAGGCAACAGAAGAAGGGAAAACAGAAGAGTAGAGGTGAAGGTATACAGCCACTCACATTAGCACCTGCAGAAACCAGATTAGATATCAACATTGTATAATTTACAGGATAGTTTCAAGGCATTATCTGCACCTGGTGAGACACCTGGCACAAGTGGCTTTCAGCCAGGCAAGGGAAAGGAGAGTGCAGGTGTCAGTTTACTAGAGGGTGAAGTTGCTTAAAGGTTTTGTTGTAGAGGCTTTGTCTAATGGAGAAGTTCACTCTTTACTGATGGTGGAATGGACTGTTTGTAGGGTATCTGAAGTAAAATTGTTTATAGTCCTTGTCTGGTGTAAAAATATCTTCAGTGCAACCATTCACAAGGTAATTACATAGATAATCACTAGTTTTCAGAACTATTTTAACTGGTACAAGTTCACATTCACTTAAAACATATATTAATATTGCAAATAATATTCATAGAAAATATTCAAACTTTCCACCTCAAGACAGCACTTTGCAATCCTCCAATGTACTATTCTATGTGACGTGATTCTAAGATAATTTTAAAGTGTTCTTTTTGTACACTGTGGTGCTTGGATTCAGATGTTCTAGAATTTTTTTTACTTATTGAAATGGTCTTGTGTCAGGTATCTTGGCCAAGTTCATACGAGATTGAGTGGGAGCACTGAGGTAATATGCACAGTATTCTGTGCTATGCTCATTAGGGAGGTTGTGTGAGAAACCCAAATTCTGCTGCAAGATATCTGCCACTGCTGAAGTTCTTGGAGCAGCAGTTCCCTAGTGGACTGGTTTTTCTTCAGTTTAAAGTGGGCAACTAGAATGGGAATTGGCAATAGATAAAGTGAATCAGGGGCAAGCAGTGCTGTTGCCCAGAGCCTATCCACGTCCTTGCAAGATTTACTTGGGAACTAGACATCATGACTAGCCTTAAAGTCACTTCAGTTATACTGCATGCTTTCTATTCAAGAAGGAACAATCACTTTCAGTTGCAAACCTCAACTCTGTGATCATCGTCTGAAATTTCGATTTGCAGCTTTTGCCTTTCACGAAGCATGAACTTGCACTCGAGCATTGGGACTTGATGTTTATTGTGCATTTTATGCCAATCATATGACTGCAACATACAAAGTTAGATTATGTTGCCATTTCCTGAGGAGCTCCTGTTGTACTCTAGCAATCAGTTTGCTGAAAATAAGCCTGTGCAATTTAAAGAGTTAGAATTTCTAACCCGAAGAGAATGCAACTTCAAATGGAATTCTCTGACTAAGATTAATGGGCAATTCAATGAGGTTCTTAATGTCATTGTGTATTACCTATGAAGAGCAATTGTAAGGAGATTTGTATGAAGTATCAACCAATAATAATCTTCTTTAGACAAAGCAATGTGGTGTATCAAATCAATGTAGCCAATGCCACTCCTTGTAGATTGATCATTCCTATAGGCTCTTTTATATCAGAGGTTTTCTTGGTCTGACATCATCTAAAAATTAACAAGATTTGCTTGTTATTGCAAGAGGCTATGAGAGTGACGAACTAAAACATTTGACATCACATGCGTAATTGTGCATGGTTACATCAATCCAAATAACCAAATAACCCTTTTGCATCAACATGTTACATCATTGTCCACACTCAGAGCAGCTCTTGATTGCTATAAAGAAGCTTCAAATACAAACGTATTTTAAAAAAGACTGAATTTGCCTAAGAGCATTCTATCCTTTCTATAGTTTCTGGAAAGGCCACCTCTCTACAGATGAAGGGACAGCAGGCTCACTGATTTCAGTTTGTTTATGCTGCTGAGGCGAGGACGTCGTAGGCCACATGATCTGCTACTATGATTGCTCTATTGGCAGTCAATGCATATTTAGCCCAGGGCATTGTGATCGGCAATAACCTACTTGTGGCAGAGCGCCTTGGCTCAAATGTTAGCATCACAGAAGCTGCCAGCACCTCTGACTGGACAGAGCTTGTTTGCTTTGTGATTATTATTCTGCTTCAGGTAACCAAGAGGCACTCTCTTGACTGAGAAAGGAATCGGACTGTGCTACAAATTTTTCCATGCCCTTAGAATAATTCTATTTTGCAGTTCACAGAACTTAAAGAACACTTAATCTGTTAAAAATTAAAAGTTCAAAGTAAATTTATTATCAAAGTACATATATGTCATCATATATAACCCTGAGATTTGTTTTCAGTAAATCCAAGAGCTATATCAGATTCAATCAAATACCACACCCAGCATGGCAGACAAAGAACCCATGTGAAAAAATACAACAAACTGTACAACTATAAAAAAAGAAAGAAAGAATCATGATAAATAAATAAGCATAAATATCAATAACGTGAGATGAAGAGTCCTTGAAATTGAGTCCATTGGTTGTGGAAACTGTTCAGTGACAGGGCAAATGGAGTTGAGTGATGTTTTCTCCTCTGGATCAAGAAGGGCAATAACTGTTCCTGAAACTGTTGGTGAGAGTCCTGAGGCTCCTATACCACCCTCTTAATGGCAGCAGCGAGAAAAGAGCATGACCAGGACGTCCCTGATCTTGGGTGCTGTTTTCCTATGGCAGGGTCCCATGCTCAATGGGGAGGAGGGCTTTACCCATGATGGACTAGGTCATGTCAACTATTTTTTGTAGGATTTGCTGTTCAAGGGCATGGGTGTTTCCATACCAGGCTTGCACTCCATGGTGAATAGGGAGTCAACAAGCAACTGAAAGTGTTAATAAACTGGTGGACTACTAATACTACTACGTTGACTCAGGCCGAGGGGGCCGGTGTCGGGCACGATGACAGACTCTCCACTTCTCCCTGTCCTTCATCAGTGTGTTCAGTTCAACTACATTAGCCACACCGCTGTCTTCTAGGAACGTGTTGACCATAGTCTTGGGAGGACGCCTCCCAAGACTAGTTGGAAATAATGCAAAACTCTCAACAGTCCATTCACCAACTCAAATATTCACTCACTAGTCCATCTGAATAAGATAATCCAGGAAGCTGGAGATAACTTTGCAGTGACATAAGATAATTATTAGCTATCAATGCAAACTTATAGACCTAGATTTAAATCTATAATTTTATATTTATGTTAATTTCTTGTGCTTGATGAAACTTTGAAACCCCTAAGAACGTGGACCACCCAAGATCACAAATATTACCACCATGCATATTACCTCACCATCATATTTTCCCAAAATTGCAGTATCCACTGTTGTCACTAGGTCAGACTGCACCTACTACAAATGTTAGGAAATACTACCCAGAGTACATGTCAAAATTACCTCTTTTTCTATTTAGTAATAGACAAAAATGGATAGAGGAGCATCCCAATGACATCATGTGATATCTACCAAGGGAATGGCTTGATAGAGTGAGAAAGGAAAGTTGCAGCTGAGCTAGACTTGACTTCTTGGCAAGCTGAGTTAAGTTTATGTTTATATGAATTTTGTTCAAAGTGGTCAAAGTTGTCATAGTGTTACTATACTGAGGTAATGATAACGGTTGCACCAGATGGTTTAAGAACCAAATGGTTGAAAAGAAGTAGCTGTTCCTGAGCCTGGTGTGTTGGAATTCAGGTCCTGAGCCTGGTGTGTAGGAATTCAGGATTCAATACTGCATGCCCAACAGTAGCCGCAAGAAGATGACATGGCCTGGATGGTAGAGCTCTTTGATAATAGATGCTGCCTTTTTAAGGTAGCGCCACAATTAGATTTAGAGTTAAAAAGAGGTATGAAAAGTGCGGAGTAAGTGAAGGCACATCATACTACCAGCAACACACATAAAGGTTGCTGGTGATCGCAGCAGGTCAGGCAGCATCTCTGGGAAGAGGTACAGTCGACGCTTCAGGCCGAGACCCTTCGTCAGGACTAACTGAAAGAAGAGCTAGTAAGAGATTTGAAAGTGGGAGGGGGAGGGGGAGATCCAAAATGATAGGAGAAGACAGCAGGGGGAGGGATGGAGCCAAGAGCTGGACAGGTGATAGGCAAAAGGGATATGAGAGGATCATGGGACAGGATGCCTAGGGAGAAAGACAAGGGGGAAGGGGGAAAACCCAAAGGATGGGCAAGGGGTATAGTGAGAGGGACAGAGGGAGAAAAAAGAGAGAGAGAAAAAGAAAAAGAATGTGTATATAAATAAATAACGGATGGGGTACGAGGGGGAGGTGGGGCATTAACGGAAGTTGGAGAAGTCAGTGTTCATGCCATCAGGTTGGAGGCTACCCAGACAGAATATAAGGTGTTGTTCCTCCAATCTGAGTGTGGCTTCATCTTTACAGTAGAGGAGGCCATGGATAGACATGTCAGAATGGGAATGGGACATGGAATTAAAATGTGTGGCCACTGGGGGATCCTGCTTTCTCTGGCGGACAGAGCGTAGGTGTTCAGTGAAACGATTTCCCAGTCTGTGTCGGGCCTCGCCAATATATAGAAGGCCACATCGGGAGCACCGGACGCAGTATATCACCCCAGCCGACTCGCTGGTGAAGTGTTGCCTCACCTGGAAGGACTGTCTGGGGCCCTGAGTGGTGGTAAGGGAGGAAGTGTAAGGGCATGTGTAGCACTTGTTCTGCTTACAAGGATAAGTGCCGGAGGGAGAACAATGGGGAGGGATGGGGGTTACGAATGGACAAGGGAGTCGCTTAGGGAGCGATCCCTGCAGAATGTGGGGGTGGGGGGAGGGAAAGTATCACTAAGACAGTGTTTGCCCTTTATTCCATTGTGGTTTGATGCCTTGTACAGTCATGTCGCGCACCATACAATAATGACTACCCCTTCCTAACACCTCATTAGTTGTGAAGAATATTGGGGTATACCAAAATCAAGAATGGACCAATTCTTCCTACTCATGGCTGATGTTTGTTTTTAGCCCCATTCTCCTGCCTTCTTCCAATAAATATTAACCTCTTCACTAATCAAGAGCCTATCAGTCTCTGCCGTAAATGCATCCTTTTAAAAATCGATGTAAACGATATCCACTGACATACACAAAATGCCGGAGGAGCTCAGCAGGTATGGAGAAGAATAAACAGTCAATGTATCAGGTCAAGAACCTTTATCTGGACCCCTTTCCTTTGTCTATTCTGCTTGTTAATTCCTCAAAGAGTTTCAGCAGATTTGTTGGGATTTCCCCTACTGGAAACCATGCTGACTTTGGCCTCCAAGTGCCTGAAATCCCATTATTAATAATGGAGTCTAATATCTTTGCAAACATAGAAACATAGAAAATAGGTGCAGGAGTAGGCCATTCGGCCCTTCGAGCCTGCACCGCCATTTATTATGATCATGGCTGATCATCCAACTCAGAACCCTGCACCAGCCTTCCCTCCATATCCTCTGATCCCCCTAGCCACAAGGGCCATATCTAACTCCCTCTTAAATATAGCCAATGAACTGGCCTCAACTGTTTCCTGTGGCAGAGAATTCCACAGATTCACCACTCTCTGTGTGAAGAAGTTTTTCCTAATCTCAGTCCTAAAAGGCTTCCCCTTTATCCTCAAACTGTGACCCCTTGTGAAGTCAAGCAAATTTACCTATATTTTCCTGTCTTTTGCCTCCCTCCTGTTATTCTGTTGTTCTTTTGTTAGTGCAGAAGAGCTACACTGACCCACATGGAGAGATAGTAAACAATAAAAAAATAGAAAATGTTGGAAGTACTCATATCATGCAGCATCTGGGACAGAGAAACAGAATTAATATTTTGCGTCATTAACCAAAAATGCTGTCCATGTTGGAACTTTGAAATAAATTCAGAAAATGCTGCAAACACTTAGCAAACCAGGTAACAACAGTAGAAAATAATACTGTTATGTTTCAAGAAATTGACCTTTGTTAGAAATGGGCAAGAGAAAAGAAAAGGATCAAGGTTGGGTTTCAAATTTGAGTTTATTGTCATGCACATGTATGCACAGATGCAATGAAAAATTTGGTTTTAGGTTAACGCAAACGCTGCTTGACTTGCTGGTTACTTTCAGCAAATTTATATATATATATATATACTCAGTGGGCCACTTTATCAGATACAACTGTATACCTGCTTGTTAATGCAAGCATCTGATCAGCCAAACATATGGCAGCAACTCAATACATAAAGGCATGCAGACGTGGTTAAGATGTTTGTTGTTCAGACCAAACACCAGAATGGGGAAGAAATATGATCTAAGTGACCTTGACTGTGGAATGATTGTTGGTGCCAAACAGGGTGGTTTCAGTACTGTATCTCAGAAACTGTTGACCTCCTGGGATTTTCACACCCAACAGTCTCTAGAGTTTACAGAGAATGGTGTGAAAAACAAAATAAAATCCAATGAGCGGCAGTTCTGTGTCAAAAACGACTTTTTAAATCACAAGGTCAAAGGAGAATGGCCAGACTGGTTCAAGCTGACAAGAAGGTGACAGTAATTCAAATAACCACATGTTACAACAGTGGTGTGCAGAAGAACATTTCTGAATGCACAAGATGTCGAACACTAAAGTGAATGGTCTACAACAGTTGGCGACCATTTCTGCTCCTGCACCCAATAATAATTTTTCAACAAAAGGAAGACTTTTTGATAGATAAGCTGGTCAAGGTTTTAATAAGCCAATTAATAGAAAGAATAGCGGAAAAGAATGAAGAAAAAAAACCTAAATTGTTGATGATTATAAAAGCTAGCTTGACCAACAGCTTTTGCCAATGCTTGAGTACTTATACAAAAACACACAAGTGAAGTGTGGTGTCTATCTTTTAAACCATTTACTATTACACAAAGAGTTGGCATATAAAGTCAGTGCCTTACAGCCAGTTAGCAGAAGAGAAATCAAGCAGCACTGTGCTCTCCAGCAAGTTTCCTGCTGGAACATAGGGTGCCAAGCTGATCAAAGCTCAAGGTGAAAGCCAATATTTTAATCGGCTCTTTCCTCATTGTAGAATAGAACTTGCTGGATACTAAACTAAAGCCTTTAACAGATAGAGAACATGAGGAAGGGAGGATTTCAAGTTGAAACTGCATCTTGGAACATGAAACCATGCTAAAGCCTGGCACCTGCTGCCCAACGGCCAGCAAATCGGAACATACAAACTATGCTATCTATTAATCCAAGTAAACAATAAGTACACATATCCACAATCAAATGATAATCATTAACTCAAAAGCTAAGTATTCAACAAGATTTTGGCTCTCTATTTTCTGTTTTAACAGTTGGCTTTGCTCTTATGCCAAAATGGTCTCTGGTGTGCTCATACCTAGGATAAATACACACCTGTTCATTCACTGCTTGCTCTGAAAGCCACATTGTTCCATTTAATTGTGGTACTTACACTAACAAAGTTCGACGTTTCTTGGAATGGTGTGAAGTTAAAGCTACATCCAGGAACAATAGAAACCACAAAATAGTCATTCAGTCTAAAAAGAAATTTCAGATGTTTGATCAAAGTATCTTATATTCCCAATATTCGAAGTTAGAATAAAAGTTGCCAAGTAGATTTTTTTTTAATATATACGTATGAAAAGAATTATGTTGCCCATTGGTTGTGGTGCTTCTGTAAATGGATTTACAAATGAATGGATGAGGATTTCAGCAGCAGATGGTGTGGGAAGAAATAGTGTTTCGAAGTGTGAAGATTGCACTTGCAATCAGAAACTCAGTTTGACGTTAAGCAGGACGCCATGCTTGCAAACTGTTCGGCTCATCCTAAAACTATGTCTAGACTCTAAGAAGTTCCTAAATTGGGTGATATTGCCTCCCCCTGGGGAAAGTGGGAATTTCCAAGGTGGTGATAAAGATAAAAAGGGTGGCTGGGGGCACTCAGTGCAAGAGAGGCAGCTGAGGGATTACATGGTCTTAATTTAAGAAATGAATTACTAACTCTAAGCATTTAATCCTCAGTTCCTCTGAAAAGACTACAATGAATACGTAATCAACACAGCTCTTGCTAAACCACTATTCTCTTTAGATTTTGCTCAAAGTACATTATAGCTGCTGAGAAGCAATGTGTCATTTCTGACTTTGGTATATCATGAGAAATCTGGACTGAAGAAATTGTATTTCCAGGCCTGGCCCACGCATTATTGCCACTCACTACTGTAGTACAGTGTTAGCCAGTATGATTCCCATACTCTAATCATGCAGTGACACAATTCCATGAATTATGGTATGGCGTTCAGTGGGATGAAGTCCTGTAGAAGGGTCATGGCCCAAAACATCGACTATTTAGTCTTTACCATAGATGCTGCCTGACCTGCTGAGTTCCTCCAGCATTTTGTGTGTGTTGCTTTGGAATCTACCCTTTTAAATGGTCTTGACTGCATTTCTCTCACCCAAAGCCCTACTGAGATATCACTGTCCCACTTTAAATGCTTCTAAACAGAGAGTCAGGATTCACCTGAGCTATGATGACATCATAACTTTCCCCTTTATTGATCGCAATACTTGAGGTTGGACTCAAACAATAGGCAATTGACCAAGTTCATTAATCGATAGTGAAAATGGCAGAAGCAGACCAAATGAAAAAGAAGGGTGGAGTACCTGAAATATGGATTTATACCAGCACCAAGCACCCATCAGCAGCCAGGTGCCTATTGTATGAAAAAGGCTTTTTTTCAAACAAGGCAATGAAACCATCCATGCTCCTTGAATATTTGAACAGAGTAGTCTGATAAAGCAAACATGAACTTGTCTTCTTTTCAATCACTTTGTGAAAACTTTCAGAATGGAAAACACTTCAAAACTTTTTGCCAGCACTTCATGACAAAACAGTGATGGTTTGTGTGCTTCCTGCAAAATTTCATTGCTTTTTATTAAATCTGGAAAGATCCATACAATGGAGAAGAACTGATTCTGACTATATTTTTGCATAAGTCAACAGAAGAAATAATTAAAGTGATTCCACTCCGTGACAACTCTGTTCAAAGATGAATAGATGAAAGTTCTGAGAATGTGGAAGACACATTGTGCAACATACTTAGGACAAGAGAGTTTGCTCGGCAGTTGGATGAGTCAACTTACCCAGACAACAAATCTTTGCTTTTTGGTTATGTTCACTTCATAAAAGATGAAAGCATGATTAAAGAGTTGATATTTGCAAGGGGACTAGAAACAAATACAAAGGAGAAGTCAGTATTTCAGGATGTTCAGCAACTTTTAAAGAATCATAATCGTTTAATATCACTGGTGTATGTCATGAAATTTGTTGTTTCATGGCAGCAGAACAATGTAATAAAATAATAATAGAAAAAAATGTGAATGACAGTAAGTATATATACACACACACACACACACACACATATAAACAAAATAGTTAAATAAGTAGTGCAAATATAAAAATAAAAGATTGGTGAGATAGTGTTCATAGGTTCAATGTCCATTCAGAAATTGAGAAATTGGATGGCAGGGGAAGAAGCTGTTCCTGAATTGTTAAGTATATATCTTCAGGCTTCTGTACCTCCTTCCTGATGGTAGTAATGATACAAGGCACGTCCTGGGAGATCGGGGTCCTTAATGATGGATGCCACCTTTTTGAGGCATCACTCTTTGAAGATGTCCTGGATACAGCGGAGGATAGTGCCCATGATGGAGTTTTGACTAGGTTTACAACTCTCTGCAGCTTATTTTGATCCCGTGCAGTAGCCGCCAACCGTGCCCCCCCCCCCCCCGGCCCACCAGCCAGTTAGAATGCTGTCCATGGTACATCTGTAGAAATTTGTGAGTACCTTTGGTGACATACCAAATCTCCTCAAAGTCCTAATGAGATATAGATACTGTTGTACCTCCTTTGTTGCTGCATCAATATGCTGAACCCAGGATAGATCCTCAGAGATATTGATAGCCAGGAACTTGAAATTGCTCACTCTTTCCACTTCTGATCCCTCAATGAAGACTGGTATGTGCTCCCTCATCTTACCCATTCTGAAGTCCACAATCAGTTATTTGGTCTTACTGATGTTGAGATGCAAGGTCCTTGCTGGACACCACTCAACTAGCTGATGTATCTCACTCCTGTATGGCCTTTTATCACCATCTGAAATTCTGCCAACAATAGTTATACTGTATCCTTAGCAAATTTATTGATGGCATTTGAGCAGCAGCTAGCCACTCATGGGTATAGTGAGAGTAGAGCGGTGGGCTAATCACACATCCCTGACGTGCGCCAGTGATGTGGAGATGTTATTTCCAATCCACACAAATTGTGGTCTTCTGGTTAGGAGGCTGAGGATCCAGTTACAGAGGGAGATACAGAGACTGAGATTCTGGAACTTTTCATTCAGAACTGTAGGAATAATTGTATGAAATGCTAAGCTGTAGTCAATAACCAACATCCTGACACTGGTATTTGTATTGTCCAGATATTCCAAGGCCATATGGAGAGCCAATAAGATCACATCTACCGTAGACCTATTGGGATGATAGACAAATTGCAGTGGGTCCAGGGCCTTGCTGAGACAGGAGTTAATTCTAGCTATAACCAACCCCTCAAAGAACTTTGTCACCTGCTCTTCTTAGGCATTGATACAATTGTTACCCTTCTGAAGCAGGTGGGAAATTCCAACTGTAGCAATGAGATATTGAAATTGTATTTAAACCACAATCGCGCCCCCCCCTCCCGCCCCAGTTGGTTGGTACATGTTTTCATAGCACTGCCAGGCACTCCACTGGGGCCTGTCATCCTCTTGAAAGACATCCTGATGTCAGCCTCCAAGTCAGAGATCATAGGGTCACCGAGCGCTGCAGGGATCCTCATAGCTGTAGTTTTATTCTCTCTTTCAAAGCGAGCATAAAAGGTGTTGAACTCATCTGGGAGAGAAGCATCGCTGCCAATAACGATGTTAGATTTTGTTTTGTAGGAAGTAATGGTTTGCCAACCCTGCCAGAGTTGATGTGCAACACACATAAAAGTTGCTGGTGAACGCAGCAGGCCAGGCAGCATCTCTAGGAAGAGGTACGGTCGACGTTTCGGGCCGAGACCCTTCGTCAGAGTTAATGTGCAGCTGATTCCACCTCTAACCGCATTCAGAATTGTTTCCTTGCTATTGAGATAACCGTCTGCAAGTCATACCTGGTTTTCTTGTACAGACCTGGGCTGTCAGGCTTGAATGGCACAGATTTAACCCTCAGCAGACTACAAACCTCCTGGTTTATCCACACCTTTTGACTTAGGCATGTACAGTATGTTCTCGTAGGCACACACTCATCCTCACAGGTTTTAATGAAGTCAGTGACAGCTGTGGCGTACTCATTCAGACTCAAAGATGAATCCCTGAATACAGACCAGTCTACTGATTCAAAGCAGTCCTGCCCTCCTTTGTCCATACCTTCTTGGTCCTCACTACTGCTGCTGCAGTTTTCAGTCTATGTCTATACTCAGGGAATAGAAGTACAACCAGGTGATCAGACTTTCCAAAGAGTGGGCGTGGAATAGCATGGTGCAGTGTAACAGTGGTCCAGTGTGTTGGTTCCTCTGATACTACAAGTGATTTGTTGGTAATAATTATTCAAAGACTTTTTCAACTGGCCTGGTTAAAATCCCCCAAAATGATAGGGAAGGTATCAGGATACACTGGTTCATGCCTCTTTATTATGTTGCTCAGTTTCTCTATAGTTTTTTTCTCTATACACCACTCCCAGAATGATGACTGAAATCTCCCATGACAGATAGGATGGATGACATTTGATCATGACACATGATGCTACCAATCTTCTTGCTTGTCCTGTCACTGATGGGGCCCGATCAATAACAGGACGCCACCATGGGGTTATCACTTTATTGAAAGTACCTGTACCTAATATATTTACCATTCACTGTGCAATTCACAGACAACATCTTGTCACAAAAAACCCAAGTGATCAGCTGCACAAATCATTAAATACTATTATCACAGTAGTAAATAAAATCAAGTCCCTGCTCTCAGTTCTCGACTACTTTGAGAGCTTTGCCTTGAGAATGATGAAAAATTTGAAAATTTGCTGTTGCACACAGAAGGCAGATGGCTCTCAAAAGGAAACTGCCTGAGGTGCTTTTATGCGCTTTTTGAAACTGTGATAAAATTCTTCGAAGATTTGAATGTTTCATTCAGTAATCACTCAAGAATATTAGGCTTGATATTGCTTCTTTATCAGAATTATTCACTGAGTGTAATGAAATCAATCTTCAATTGCAAGGAAATGATGTGAATCTTATCAAAGTCAAATCAGTTGTCTCCATATTTCTGTCCAGGTTAACCCAGTTTAAGTGCAATATTGGCCACCACAACTTTTTCCAATTTCTGAGCCTTTCTGAGTTAGAAGAAAACAAAAGAATACCAGATGATGATCTTCCAGTATACCGTACCCGCCTGGGTGTGCTGCATAAAGACATGCCAGAGAGATTTTTGGATCTTCTCTTGATCCAAATTCCAGATAAATCCATTCCCAAACACTTGAAATGAGGAATTAGCAGGAAGGATGGTGGAAGAACCGACCCTACCACAAATGACTTTGAACTGAAGGTGAGGTTCAAAACATAATATCAAGACTCTTAGTTGCAGGAAAAAAACTCTGAGTACTATCCTGCACTGTGAAAAAAGGTCAAGATGTTCTTTATTTCCTTTCCAACATTCTATTTTGTGGAGTGCGGTTTCAGTACAGTCACCCAACCTCTTTCAAAGCAATGAAACAAACTGCAAGTTACTGAACGGGGGGGATCCGAGATGCCAGTGACACTCACTCTGATGTTGAGAAGCTGATATCATTGCTGCAAATCCATCCATAGCCAGTGAAAGGTGAAAAAGCAATGAAGTAGTGAATGGTCGAACTACTGATGTTCACTCAAAAATTGTTAATGAAAATCTTTTTTTCCTGTAATTAAATAAAGAAATAACTTTATTTTCAGCTTTAAATAAATTTGAACAAAATTTGTACTTATTTTTCACTTCTTGTGAATTTGCATTTCTTATTTTCTTTCACTGTTTATTGTAAATCAAAATTCTTTGTAGTATTTACGTAATGGTCAGAGAGTGAGATCGGGCACTGAGGATGTGGTCTGGGAACTAAGGGGACGGTACCTCAAAGAAGTTTGAAAACTACTGTTCTAGAGAGATGAACGTGCCTCTGAGATTCAAAGACAGTGACTTAGAAATTCTTCAGTTCCTGAAAATGCCTGGTATGTCGGTCCATAGTGGGCTGATGTTTCTCTGAAGACCATGCCTGCAAAATTCCCACAACCAAATGTGATAACATACTTAAAAGACTTTCCTTGATGCAGTCTGCCATTGTCGAGGATCCGGGAGGAAAATTCAAACTGCAGGTTTCATGGCTTTTCCGGGATTATGCTTTATAAATAATTTCTGATGACGTCTTTGATGCATTGCACATGCTGTAATCTGTGACTGAAACTGTACGTCAACAGTTTTAACTGATGACATGGACACTTGCACCTTAGATTAATGGCAGAGAAGGAATGGAATCAGCTGGGGGGTATGGTTTCCTGGCAATCAGTTCAGACCTCCTTAATTTCCATTTGAAGGAGGTTTCTGTTTATTTCATGCTAGATGCCACACAAGAAATCTAATGACCTGAAGACAGTTGAAAGGTTGAGAGTAAACACTGAGGTAGCCAGCAGCTTAAAATTTAGATGCAACCACATCGATGCATAGCACACTGGTGTCTTTGCTTTCTTAGGAGGTTATTACTGAACGATCTGACAAACCTCTGCAGATGTACCATTGAAAATACTAAATGCACAGGACTGTAAGAAACTGCAGAGGGTTGTAGACTCAGACAATTCCATCACAGGCACAATTGTCCTCGCCATTGAGGATATCTTCTGGAAGTGGTGCTTCCAAAAGGCAGCATCCATCATTAAAGACCCTCTCCATCAGGGATAACCTCACTTCAAACTACTGCCCTAAGAGAAGAGGTACAGGAATCTAAAGAGTCACATTCAACATTTTAAGAACAGCTTCTTCTCCTCTTTCATCAGACCTCCGAATGATTCATTAATCCATTATTGTTATACCTCGTTATTCCTTTTTTGCAGTATTTATTTTTGTAGCTTATATTAATTGTTATATATTGCACTGTACTGCTGCCACAAAAGAATAAATTTCATGACATATGTTGGTGATAATAAACCTGATTCTGATTCTGATTCTGGTCTGGGATGGCAATTTGATTGTAGAGGAATGCAAGAGGTTGCAGAGAGCAGTGGCCTCAGTTTGATATAACACAGGTACATCCCCACTAGGAGGCGCTGCCTCAATAAGGCATCGTTAAAGATCCCCACCACCTATGCCATTCTATCTACCTGCAGCTCCCATCAGGTGGGAGCGATTGAAGTCTTAAGTCCTACACCATTAGTTTCAAGAAGAGCTTCTTTCCTTTAACCATCTTGTTCTTAAACCAATGAGTGCAACCCTACTCACTACCTTAGTATTGTTACGATAACCACCCAACTGCACCAACCTCCGGAGTTTTGAAGCTCTAACTCTCCGGAGTATAGTTAGCTGGCGTGGCCCCTTTAAGGATTCAGGACCATCCTGCTAATTGGCAATCACGTTTTGGTACCGGGATTTCAAGATTTAAGGAGCACCTGAATGGAAGCTCAACTTGGGTTATTGTCTAGCACCTTGTTTAGTTCTCAGTTCTCATTTCAGTCTTGTACTGTGTTCGATCCTGTCTTCGGATACTCCAGCACCTGGTTCCGAACCACCCTCGTCAAAGTCTCTCGTCACAAGAGCTGCAACAATATAACCACTTTATCTACTTTGCACTAAAATAATCTTTTTTTTCACTCGAATCATGTTCTTCCTTGCAAGATTGTGTATAATTTATGTTTAATTTGTGCTTTTCTTATGAATTTTGCATTTATGTTCTACTGCAAGTAAATTTTTCATTATATATAGCAATAAAAGATTTATGGAGATGGGGAATGGAAGTGACTCAAGGAAATATCTTTGCTGGAGCCCAGAATTAATGGAGTACATGAATGAAGAGAAATCTGGAGCATGATGGAACCAGGAAAGTGCTCCTGACATTTTGGACAATTACAGGTATGCCCTGCTATTTTCTATATTATTGCTGTGGTCAACTTTAGGGAAATATAAATTTTGAAGGGGGCACCTGGATTTGAACCAGAGACCTCTTGATCTGCAGTCAAATGCTCTACCACTGAGCTATACCCCCATATCTGAATAAGACTCTTGTCAGGCTGTACTTAAGAGTATTGTCAACAGTGTTAAGCCCCTTATGGGCAAACATGCCAAAAGTTGCTGACGGGCCAAAAAGATTACTTTATCAAAACTGTTGCACGTTAAACTAAAATATAGACAGCTCCATAAACAGGCTAAATCCCAGTAAAGAACAGTCATCTTTTCCACTCAGTGCATACACTAAATTTACTGTAACACTTTATTTTAAAGTATTTTCTTTTCCAAAATAAAGTGTGTCATGTAACTGGGTCACTTAACAGTGCCATCATTCTCTAATGTTCTCTCTTCAGGAATCAATCATCTCTCCAGCAATAGTTGGTCATAATTTACCGTTCAAAATAACATAACATTTCTGTATTTTTGTCATTTATTTGAAATAAGAATCTCCTGAAATTACTTTTGTTATTACTATAATTTCCTAAATTATATTTTATTTTCCCACGCTTCTCCTGGTGTCTGTATACTAAACTCAATTCCCCACTCCTCGCAAGATTATTGGGTGCACCTGACCAGGTACTGAAATCCTGTGCTTCCAGCTGGCTGGTGTGTTCAAGGACATCTTCAATCTCTCACTACTGTGGATGGAGGTTGCCACCTGCTTCAACAGGGCTGCAAGCGTACTTGTGCCCAAGAACCACAGGCCGAGGTGCCTCAATGTCTATTGTCTGATTGTGCTCACATCTACCATTATAAACCGTTGCATAAGATTGGTTATAGCTAGACTTCTGTCTGAGCGAAGACCTGGACCCACTGCAATATGCCTACTACTACAGCAACAGGTCTACAGTGAATGCAATCTCATTGGCTCTGCACATGGCTTTGGAGCACCTAAACAACAGTAAAACAATTGTCAGTCTGGTGTTTATTTATCATAAACAACACTTCAATACCATCATCCCCTCAGTATTAATCACCAAGCTTCCATACCTGAGCCTTTGTACCTCTCTCTACAACTGGGCCCTTGACTTCCTAATTGGGAAACCACAGTCAATACAGATATATGATAACAGCCCCTCCTCACTGACATCAGCACCAGTGCACTTCTCTGCTCTCTCTAAACTCACAACTATGTGGCTAAACACAATTCAAATTCCATCTATAAATTTTCAGACAACACAAATGTTTTTGGTAAAATCTGTGAGGTCAACAAGGAGGCACCCAGGGGTGAGATAGCTGGGCTGGTTAGCTGGTATTGCAACAACCACCTCACACTCGCATCAGCAAGATCGTGGAATTGATTGTGGACTTTGGAAAAGGAAGGTCAGAAACTATGCATTAGTACTCAATCACGGTGAGCAGCCTCAAGTTCCTAAGTGTCAACATCTCTGAGGATCTATCCTGGGCCCAGAACATTGATGCAGTCACAATGAAGGCCTTCCAGTGGCTGTACTTCGTGAGGAGTTTAAGAAGATTTGTTGTCACCAAAGACTTGGAGAACATACTGGTCGGTTGCATCACAACCTGGTACTGAGGCTTCAACGCACAAGGTCTCAAGTGGCTGCCATGGGCCGTAGACTTAGCCAGCTGGCACAATCCTTCCACAAAAGGCAGTGTGTTATGGTGTATCCATCAGTAAGGACCCTCAGCATCTCAGGCAGTCCCTCTTTTTGATACTTCCACAGGGAGCACTATATTTCAGGAACAACTTTCCCCCTCTGCTATCAGGTCTTTGAGTGTTTCTCTAACCCATGAATATTACCTCACTATTCCCTTTTTTATGTAATATTTATTTATTTCGTAATTTATTGTGTTTATGTCTTTTCATTGCACTGCTGCCACAGAACAACATATCACGTATATTAAACAAAAGACTCTGCTGGAAAACTTCGGCAACATATACAAAATGCTAGAGGAACTCAGCAAGTCAGGCAGCATCTATACAGCAGACATCCCACCTGTCCCGGAAGTTCCGGGAGTCTCCCACATATTAATAGTGGCTCCCTGATGCCTGCAAGTTATATACAATATCCTGGAAATCAATTTTTTTGAGAGCGGGCAAGTGAGCGAGAGAGCGCGAGAGCGAGAGAGTGAGCACGGGAATGACCACGAGAGAGAGAGCAAGCGCGCGCGAGAGTAAGAGAGCGAGCGTGAAGGCGAGCATGAGAGAGAGAGAGAGCGACCATGAGAGAGGGAGAGAGTGAGCGCGCAAAAGAGAGAGAGAGAGTGAGCGTGCAAGAGACAGAGAGAGCGAGCGAGTGAGCGAGAGCGAGCATGAGAGAGAGAGAGAGCATGAGAGCGACCATGAGAAAGCGAGAGAGAGCGAGCGCACGAGAGAGTGCGAGAGAGACTACGAGAGAGAGAGAGAGAGAGAGAGAGAGAGAGCAATGCGAGAGAGGGAGAGAGAGAGAGAGAGAGAGCGCACCATGGCAGAGTGCTCCAGAAAAAGAAAATATAAAACATATGTCACCCCAGACTACCCTAAAGTGTACCCCTGCCTAATAGGGGTCAAAAATAATGATAATGTTGCTCGCTGCACTGTTTGCAACAGTGACGTTTCTATTGCCCACGGTTGGTTAAGACCGTAAAAGACATGTTGAGGTGAGATTAACAGGTGTCATTCATTCATTAGCATAGCTAACGTTATTTAAACTAGCTGGCTAGCTGCTAAGCAGCTACTCTATTGCAGACATCCCACCTCTCCCGGAAGTTCCGGGAGTCTTCCACAAATTGATGGTGCTACCTCCCTGAAATGAGTTTTTGCAGGGTGGGATGACTGACACAGGGAAATAAACAGTCAAAAGGCCAAGACCCCCTTTAGGACAGGAAGGGGTTTCTCAGGCTTCTTATCAATACTACTTTTAAATCTGTCTGTCGGGAAATATGGGAAGGTACCTAATGTGCCTTAAGCAACACACACACAAAATGCTGGAGGAACTCAGCAGGTCAGGCGGCATCTATGGCAATGAATAAATAGTCGACATTTCAGGCCGAGACTCTTCTTCGGGACTGAGAAGGAAGGGGGAGATGCCAGAAGAGAAAAGGTGGGGAGGGAGGTAAGGAGACTAGCTAGTAGCTGATAGGTGACTGTGGTAGTGGATCTGGGTGAGTACATGGTCAAAGAGTTAGAGGGTAGCAGAGAAGCAGCGAGAGAGGGCTTAAATTTGTTTATTCTTTCTGTGAATGATTTAGTTTAAACTTGAGCACAGAGATCTTCTGCCCTGGTGTTCTGTGACACTTTGTGCACATTGCCATTCATGGCCAATGTCAGTTGCAGCTAAACTGCTTTCTGAATCAAATGACTGGGGGCTCAAGACACACATGTCTGCCCATGTCCTTATGAAGTGCTACACTGCTGGAAATGATAAACTGAGGCCCCATCTGCTGTCTCAGCCAGACATAATATTTTAAACATGAGCATGGGGAGCAATCCATGGTGTTCTGATCAATATTTATCCTTTAGGAAACATCACTAAAACAGATTATCTGGCTATTATCGAATTGCTGTTTGTGGAAGCTTGCTGTGTGCAAATTGGCTGCTATGTTTCCCACAGTCCAACAGTGACTGTGCTTCAAAAGTACTTTATTCCTTGAAAAAAAATGCTTCAGGATGCTTCGGGGTCATAAAAGGCAAAATGTAAATTCATGTCTTCCTTTTTCATGTGTCTACTGCTAATCATACAGGATTTCAAGTAAAAACAGTCTTAAATTGACAAGTTTAGTTTGTATTTAAGTTAATTTTAAAAATAGAAAATTGAACTTTTTTTATGGATAAGTAGTGTTATTAAGAGTTCATTTCCTGCTCATAAACAGGGTGAACAGTCTAAGACAGTCACCAAACACTGCTCATGTAAACAAGCAGCAGATTGCTTTTGTCTCTTCTGACTGGCCACTGATAATCTAGTGATAATCTCCTCTCTGCTGTATACATGTTAAGAAATAAAAGAAAGCAGATCAGAGTTTGCTGTATTACAGGAGCCATTTGGAAAAAGCAAAAAGTGCTAAACACTGCAGCCAAGTTCTACCATCTGCTGCAAACTACTGCAGGTGTCAGAGGACCTAAACTTTTCACAAAGTGTAATAAAATAGCACAAAGAGCCAATGTGCTCTAATGATTGCAAAACAGAGAGAGAGGAGGTCGGCACATTTTATCAAAGTTTACTTAGTCTACAGAGATTTGCATACAGATGGCAGGGTCATGCGATGTGTGTGCTGCTCCAGAAGCTGGGGATAGGCTTTCGCTTATACAGCCTTTATACACACACAGCTTTCACCGAGGCAACGTGGAGAAGTCTAAGTCTAGAGGCGCTGAATAGTCATTGAAGTAGCTAGCTTTGTTTAAAGGGGAAAGAAAAACGCTCAGAGAAAGTCTTTGTGAAATGGACAGGGTGTGTTTTGGGAAAATGATCAGTAGGGTGAAAGAATGAGGGCCTGCTACCAGGAATGAGAATGAGGGGTTGGTGAGGGCAGTGTTGATTATTGCAGTTATGCATCCTCATTCCTGAGCTGGAAAGGACAAATACAGCTGATTAATGGATTAACACCTTCTCCAGTACAGGCAAATAATGTTTTCCTTGCATAGCTGTGTTACTGCTCAGCAGAACATGTAGAGAACTAAACATACGTAGGTAATTTTAACCATTTCCTATCTGCTTTGATGAAACTCAGCGTCTTGCATGAAAATAGTTAAATTATTGGTTAACAATGAAACCATATTCATATATTATCCTATGTTTTTTGCTCAACTGGAATTTTTTAACAGACTACGAAAAAATTGCCCGCTTGGAATTAATAAGTAAGCTGCATAAAAAAATTAGCAGGGAAATTAAATCGATACCAAGTCAGCTGCTGGTGAATTCTTTCAATGCTGATCATAAGACTACACCATGATCTGAATTAACAGCAATATGTGACACTTAGCATTTAGTAAATATATCTCCACTCATTTTAATCCACAAACTTGGTGGTGTACCAGCATCACTGTCAAGTGACAGTGGCATCACCTCATCTTGTGAATGTGTCAACAAACCAAACATCAAAGAAAGAAGATTGCTCTGGGTGATGTCAAAGGAACGCTGTTTCCACTGGCAACAGGCTGGACTGTTCAAGGCTGTGCTCATTTATTAGATGAGTGCCCATATTGCAGCTGCGATAATGCTGGAGCTTTAATGTGGTGGTTCTGGTGATTTAGAAAATTATAGCTGACAAAAAGTTCTGCCAATTTGAGTATAATTTTGGAAGTAAACTGATGTTTTTGTCAACGCTGGACATTAATCCTTCTCAATTTGATTTTCTCAGATGAGAGATAGAAACAGTGTTCTGAAAAACCTTTTACATCGATCCAGAAATTTGTCAATAGTCCTTACAGAGAAGTTGTTCCAAAATTTGCACAAGTTTTTATGCCAATCGGCAGTTGCTTCTAAATTTTCTAAAATTGCACCAGGCACTAAAGATGACAAAAAGAAATGGAAACCAGTGTAAGCAATCCTGGTTAATGCAAAGTGTGGATTACATGTCTTCTACATTCTTTAAATTCCTTCTCACTTCATTGATGTTATGAGAAAAAAAAGCCTTAAAATCATTTAGCAGTGTTTTGAAGACATAATAATCAGAGCTGGGCAAAATTTTCACTTTAGATACCATTCAGGACAAATTGTGTCCAAAACTGCATCTGTTTTGAAAAGGTGTTTTTCTTTATGTAAATTCATAATTTTTGGTAGTCCAACAGAACAAGGTAAAAGAGATTTTGAAATTTTAATGAAAATATACTTCGATTTATTTAAGGTTGGCAATTGCTAAAAGTTTAATGAAGCCATCTGAAAATCAGTTCTTCATAAATAAGGCTACGTCCACACTACGCTGGATAATTTTGAAAACGCCGGTTTCCAGTAAAAACGACAAGCATCCACACCAAGTGTTTTTCAAAATATCTCTGTCCACATTAGGCGGATATTTGGGTGAATCTCCTACTGGGCATGCGCAGGGCACACAGAAAACAAGTGAAGAGGAAACGGTATACTTGGTGAGTGTTTGTTCAGTTACGGAGCAGAAAAAGTTAAAAGAAATTGCTCTTGGCTCTCGCGCAGGAGGACTTAAAACTAAAATAAAAACAAATACTGGAGCGTATGGAGGCAACCGACAGGGAGTTCACGGACAGTATGACCCGGCTGACGATGAACATTGAAAAACTGACTAACTCTGTTGCATTAATAAAGTACCTTGTTAAATGTATAAAACATGTCTGCATCAGTGTTATCTTGTATTTCCATACAATGTTACATTAGGCTGTTACACATCTATTGTCAGAGAAGTACTTGCATAAATAGGGAAACCACCTTGCTTCTTGGTTCTTGATCCTCCAAAATATTCCGCATGGAATTTAAACTGAAGGTGGCAGAGGGTGTTTTCTGTCCTTACCTTCATACAAGCAAGGACAGAAAACAGGGCAAAGTGAGTATACTCATTTATTCAGTAAGCTATGGGTCAAAGTATTTGGTGAGTACATTTCTAACTCTTCTGGCTTCAGTCTGGTTGCTGTCTATTCTGAAATTGTTAGTTTCTGCGAAGCGCAGAATCAAATATCGCTGTGATGATTGTACGCTCTAGTATCAACTGTTTGGCGGCAATAAAGTAATAATAATAACAAAACAACGAAATGCTGGGCTGCCGCCATCTGTTCTGGCACGTCATGACAGCAGTTTTAAAAAGCTCCGGTTACCCCGTACACACTGCAACGGATATTAGGCGTTTTCAGATTTATTCACTCTGGAGACCGTTTCTGAAAAGCTCTGTTTTCGGGGGTTGAAAGCATCGTTTCAGTGTGGACGGAAGGTCAAAACGAAGAGAAAAAGCTTCATTTTCAAAATTATCCGGCGTATTGTGGATGTAGCCTAAGTCTTTTTAATGCCTCTACTTTCTGAGTAGGCTGGATAGAGCTGGTATATGTGCGACCTTCTACAGATGCACAGTGGAGAGCAGTCTGACATGCTGCATCATCACTGTATGGTACAGAAACTGCACTGTGGTAGACAAGAGGGCTCTGCAACAGGTAGCTTTAAACTGCCCAATACATCACCGACTCCAGCCTAGTCATCATCAAGAAGGTGCCTGGAAATAGCCAGCAATATCATGAAGGATCCCACCCACCCTGCTTATGGACTGTTTGTCCCATACCCATCGGGGAGAAGCTATGCAGCATCCATGCCAGGACAACTAGCTTCGAAAACAGTTACTTCCCCCAAGCTGTCAGGTTGATCAACACCTCCATCCACTAATCCACCTCACCCCCACTATATACACATCAAGTAGTATCACTTTATGTACATACAATCAGTCTATGTATGTAATGGGCTAATTGTACATTGCGTTTATAGGATTGCTTTTATATTTCTATTTATTGTATTTTTGTATTGAATTCTTTATGCCTATTGAGTTTTCTTATGCTACGGCAGATCTAGAGTAATAATTTAATTCTCCTTTACACTCATGCATTGACGAATGACTATAAGCATTCCTGAAGCTTGAATTATCAATCTTAAAATCACTTTTCCAGTTGCATGTAGCCCACTTTGCTTGCTGACAGTAATTTGAAATACAAAACCATATACCAGTTTTGTTGAGATGGTAGTATAAGCAGTGCAATTGAGCAGAAACTCCAGGTCAACATATTTAAGAAAGAGCAATTTCACAGAGTTATTTATTACAATGTGACAGATTTTGATTCCATAAACAAACTTCACAAGTCATTTGGAAACTAAAGTACAGTCAATGTTTCGGGCCGAGACCCTTCTTCCTATGGATGCTGTCTGGCCTGCTGCGCTTTGTGTGTGTTGCTTGAATTTCCAGCATCTGCAGATTTCCTCGTGTTTGGGATTTTTTTAAGTTCACCAAAAATAATTGTCCCAGGACAGCTTTTGGTGAAATCAGGAGGGTTATAAGAAGGTTTGAGGTTTCTGTAGTAGACAAAGTGCAGAAGAATCCCACGAGCTTCTCTACAGATATATCTAGAGCAAACAGATAGCAAGGGTCAAAATTGGTCCTCTGGAAGATCAGAGTGGTCATCTATGCATAAAGCCAAATGAGATGGGGAATGCAGTGCCTATAAAATGTATTCTCTCCCCCCACCCCGCCAGAAGTCTTCATGTTTTATTGTATTACAACATTGAATCACAGTGGATGTAATTTTGATTTTTTGACACTGATCAACAGGAAAAAATGCTTTTGTGTCAAAGTGAAAACAGATCTCTACAAAGTAATCTAAATGAAGTACAAATATAAAACACAGAATTAATGTTTGCATAAGTATTCACTCCCTTTAATGTGACACACCCAATCATCACTGTTACAGCCAATAGGTTTTAGAAGTCATATAATTAGTTAAATGGAGATCACCTGTGTGCAGTCAAGGTGTTTCAATTGATTGTAGTAAAAACACACCTGTAGTTGGAAGGTCCAACCGCTGGTGAGTCAGTACTCTGGCAAAAACTACACCATGAAGATAAAAGAACACACCAAGCAACTCAGTGAAAAGGTTATTGAAAAGCACAAGTCAGAATTTGGATACAAGGAAATTTCCAACTCAGTGATTATGGCTGGAAGACCAAGGTTTTCCCAGTAGAAGTGGGATGCAGGAGATTCATTGCTACATCTACGACCAGTCTATTGAAGAAGATGGGGGTGAGGGGTCACTCCCTCCAACAAGCAATCAAGTCCTTGTCAAACGCAGCAGAAGAAAGCAGCAATTGGATTTGGATTGAAAGGAAAGACAACAACTGTGCTGCAAGATGAAGACAGGAGGGTATGGAACTGAGCGGGGTGTATCTGGGATGCCAGGTGGCACCATTGAGCCCTCCGGAGACGTCGTGGGCTTATCAGCAAAATGAAGAAGGAGGGTGCCCACCTAATGGTACCTACCTTCCTTGTCACCACTCCAAGCCCATTGCCAACATCGAGAGTGCCAACTTACCATAGGGATTGAAACATCAAGTCCTAGTAGCTTTACTAATTACCCTTGGAGTACAGTTAAGTCAATCATCAAGAAACGGAAAGAATATGGCACAGCTGTAAATCTGCCTGGAGCAGGCTGTCCTCAAACCCTGAGTGACTGTGTATGAAGGGGACTAGTGAGAGAGGCCACCAAGAGACGTATGACAATTCTGAAGAAGATAAAAGTATCAGTGGCTGAGATAGGAAGGACTGTGCAGACAACTGTTGCCTGGGTGTTTCACCAGTTGTAGCTTTATAGGAGAGTGGCAAAGAGAAAGCCACCTTTGTGGTGGTGGGGGGGGAACTCACATGAAATCTTAGCTAGAGTTGGCCAGAAGGCATGTGGGAGACTCTGAAGACAGCCTGAAGAAGGTTCTATGGTCTGATGAAACCAAAATTGAGCTTTTTAGTCATCAGACCAAATGTTATCTTTGGCATAAGATAAACACAGCACATCATCAAAAACATACCATCCCGACCATGAATCATGGTGGTGGCTGCATCATGCTGTGGGAATGCTTCACTGCATCTGGTCCTGGCAGGCTTGTGAAGGTAGAGGGTAAAATGAATGCAGCAAGATACAGGGAAATGCTGGAGGAAAACCTGATACAGTCTGCAAGAGAATTGCGACTTGGGAAAAGACTTCTTTTTTCCCCAGTAAGACAATGAACACATGCATAAAGCCAAAGCAATACAGGAATGTTAAAAACTACAAAGTTAATGTCCTGGAGTGGCCAAGTCAGAATCCAGATCTTAATCCAATTGAGAATGTGTGGCTGGACTTGAAAAGGGCTGTTCACTCATGATCCCCATGCAACCTGACAGAGCTTGAGCAGTTTTGTAAAGAAGAATGGGGAAAAATTGCAGTGTCCAGATGTGTAAAGCTGATAGAGATTTACCTACACTGACACAAGGCTGTAATTGCTGCCTAAAGTGCATCTACTAAATACTGATGAAAAAGGTGGGTAATCATGCAATCAATTATTTTGTTTAATAATTCTAATAAGTTTAGACGAATTTGTAAAAATTTGTTTTGACTTTGACATGAGAGAATCTTTTCTGTTGATCAGTGTCAAAAAAGCCAAAGTAATTGTGATTCAATGTTGTAAAACAATAAAACACGAGAACTTCCCAGGTGAGGGGTGAATACTTTCCATAGACACTGTACCTTAAATGGATTTTTTTTGCATTTGTATTTATTCAGGAGATGGTCACAGAGTCCATAGAAATGAGGCAAAACAGCAATAAGGTCATGGACCATGTACAGAATACAGAGGAGGAAGTGTTTGTTATCTTGAAGCAAATTCATCATCATTATGTGGCATATATGATGTGGGCGATCATGGTTATCCATCTGTTTTAATCTGATAAGTTTTAATAAGCTTTTCAAAACTTTTGTCTATCCATCTTTTGATGTAACTCATGAATGTCAACTGCGACTCCTTCTTCCATCAGATTTTTCCAGTTACTGCAAAATGTTCGAGCTTCTCTTTCCTCAGTACGTGTCCCAGAAATTCCAGCTGCCATTTCCTGATTAATATCAGCTTTCTTTGTATTCTGACTTTTCACAGCACATCCTGTTATTCTGTCCTTCCACGATATTTTCATCATTCTTGTCAAAAACCACATTTCTGCAGCTTCAAGTCTTCCCTCATTTTACTTTGATATTGTTCAACATTTGCTTCCATATGTTAGTGTGGAATGAACATAGCACTGTAACAATGTAGTTTCACAACAATCTGAAGCAATTGGGGTGGATAAATCCCCAGGGCCTGACAAGGAGTTCACCTGGACATTGTGCGAGGTTTCTGCAGAAATTGCAGATGCCCTAGTAGAGATATTTACAATGTCCTTAGCCATGGGTGAGATGCTGAAGGAGTGGAGGATAGCTCTGATCTGTTGTTTAAGAAAGGCTCTTAGAATAAACCAGGAAATTGTAGACGAGTGAGTCTGACATTAGTAGTGGGTAAGTCATTTGAAGGTATTCTAAGAGACTGGATATAAGTATTTGGATAGACGGTGACTGATTAGGGATATTCAACATGACTTTGGTTAGACACAGCCTACGACACACAATCTTGTAGAGTTTTTCAAGGAAGTTTCCTGGAACGTTGGTGAAGACAAGGCAGAGAAGGTTGTCTACATGGACAAGTAACCCATATAACCAGTTGCTCACAGAGTCATAGAACATTACAGCACAGAAATAGTCTCTTTGGCCCATCTAATCCTTGCTGATCAATTAATTTGCCGTCTCATCGACCTGCACCCAGACCGTAGCCTTCCATAACCCTCCCATCCAGGTACCCATTCAAAATTCTCTTAAATATTAAAATTGAACTCGTATCCAAGCACAAAGAAGTTACCCCTCAAACTCCCCTTGTGGTCAAGGTGGTTCCATCACTTGGCATTCAAGACGAGGTAGTAAATTGGATTAGACATTGGCTTCATGGCAGAAGCCAGAATGATAGAAAATGGTTGCCCCTCTGACTGGTGACTTATGCTGCAGAGATTGGTTTTGAGTCCGTTGTTGTTTGTCATCTATATCAATGATCTGGATTATACTATAATAACCTGAATCAGCAAATTTAGAGATGGCACCAAGACTGGGGGCATAGTGGACAGTGAGGAAGGCTATCAAACCTGCAGTGGGATCTGGACAAGATGGGAAGGAAAAATTGGGCTGAAAAGCAGATGAGTGTGAGGCACCGTCACTTGCTATATTCTATCACTTCCGTGATAGAGTACTGGAAGTTCTGGGAGGCTATGGGGTCTGGCTGATCTTTCTGTCATACAGACTAGCATAAAAGGATAGGCAGCTCTTCAGCTTGCAACTCTATTAGGATATAACTCTTCTTTAAAGCTGTGGGTCACAGAGCTCCCCATGACCCTTTTGGAAGAAGTGTGCACATGCCTCATCCTAGAGGTCTATGGATCTGAAGATGATCTTGGAGGATTCAGAGGATTTGGAGACTCATTTTAGAGTTCCTCTCTCACAGGTCAACTTTTTCTTCTCTGTTGTCCTCGGCCTGTGGCTTTCCTGCTTGCATTTCTTGCAGATGACTGAACTGCAAGGAATCAGAATCAGAGTAGGGTTAATTATCATTGGCCTGTGTCATGAAATTTGTTAACTTAGCATCAGCAGTTCAATGCAATACATTTATAGAAGAAGAAGAAAAAATAAATCAATCAATTACAGTATACGTATACTGAATAGATCAAAATTCATACAAAAACAGAAATAATATATTTTTTTAAAAAGTGAGGTAGCATTCACGGGTTCAATATCCATTTAGGAATCGGATGGCAGAGAGGAAGAAGCTGTTCTTGAATCACTGACTGTGTGCCTTTAGGCTTCTGTACCTCTACCTGATGGTAACAGTGAGAAAAGGGCATGTCCTGGGTGCTGGAGGTCCTTAATAATGGATGCTGCCTTTCTGAGACACCGCTCCCTGAAGATGTCCTGGGTACTTTGTACGCTAGTACCCAGGATGGAGCTGACTAAATTTACGACCCTCTGCATTTTCCTTCGGTCCTGTGCAGTAGCCTCCCCCCACCCCCCCCACCCTTATACCAGACAGTGATGCAGCCTGTCAGAATTCTCTCCACAGTACATCTATAGAAATTATGAGAACTTTTGTTGACATATCAAACCACTTTAAACTCCTAATGAAATATAACTGCTGTCTTGCCTTCTTTATTACTGCATCGATATGTTGGAACCATGTTAGATCCTCAGAGATCTTGACACCCAGGAGCTTGAAGCCGCTCACTCTCTCCACTTCTGATCCCTCTATGAGGATTGGTATGTGTTCCTTCATGATACCCTTCCTGAAGTCCACAATCAGTTCGTTCGTCTTAATGACATTGAGTGCCAGGTTGTTGCTGCAGCACCATTCCACTAGTTGGCATATCTTTTTGAATGTACTTGTTGACATGCCAAATCTCTTCAAACTCCTAATAAAGTATAGCTACTGTCTTGCCTTCTTTATAACTACATCGATATGCTGGGATGTAGTTAGAGCCTCAGAGATCTTGAAACCCAGGAACTTGAAGCTGCTCACTCTCTCCACTTCTGATCCCTCTATGAGGATTGGTATGTGTTTCTTTATCTTGCCCTTCCTGAAGTCAAAAATCATCTTACTGATTTTGACTGAAAGGTTGTTGCTGCCACACCACTCCACTAGTTGGCATATCTCACTCCTGTACACCCTCTCGTCTCCATCTGAGATTCTACCAACAATGGTTGTATCATCAGCAAATTTATAGATGGTATTTGAGCTATGCCTAGCCACACAGTCATGGGTATAGAGAGAGTAGAGGAGTGGGCTAAGCATGCATCCCTGAGATGCACCAGCGTTGATCGTCAGCGAGGAGGAGATATTATCACCAATCCACACAGATTGTGGTCTTCCGGTTAGGAAGTTGAGGATCCAATTGCAGAGGGAAGCACAGAGGCCAAGGTTCAGTAACTTGTCAATCAGGATTGTGGGAAAGATGGTGTTAAATGCTGAACTATAGTCGATGAACAGTGTCCTGACATAGGTGTTTGTATTGTCCAGGTGGTCTAAGGCTGTGTGGAGAGCCATTGAGATTGCGTCTGCCATTGACCTACTGTGGCAATAGGCAAATTGCAGTGGGTGCAGGTCCTTGCTGAGGCAGGAGTTCAGTCTAGTCATGACCAACCTCTCAAAGCATTTCATCACTGTAAATGTGAGTGCTACTGGGCGATAGTCATTAAGGTAGCTCACATTATTCTTCTTAGGCACTGATATAATTGTTGCCTTTTTGAAGCAAGTGGGAACTTTTACCCGTAGCAATGAGAGGTTGAAAATGTCCTTGAATACTCCTATTAGTTGGTTGACACAAGTTTTCAGAGCCTTATCAGGTACTCCTTCCATGCCTTCTGCCTTGTGAGGGTTCACCCTCTTTAAAGATAGCCTAAGGTTGGCCTCTGAGACAGAGAACACAGGGTCACCAAGTGCAGCAGGGATCTTCACAGCTGTAATTATATTCTCCCATTCAAAGCGTGCATAGGAGGCATTGAGTTCATCTGGTAGTGCTGGCACATTTCCAGGTTGGTTGCAATAGATACAAATAACTTAAAATGTGTATGGCCAGGCTCAAGGACAGCTTCTATCCTGCTGTTCTAAGGCTATAAAATCATTCCTTAGTAAGATAATATGGATCTTGATCTTGTACTATATTGTTTACCTGCCCTGGACATTGTAGCGGCTACACTTTTTTCCTGCATTATTATTGTTTTACACTGTTCTACCTCAATTTATTGTGTAATGATTTGATCTGTATGAATAATATTCAAGACAAGTTTTTCGCTGTATCTCAGTACATTTGACAATAATAAATCAATCTCATGTAATAGCAAACTTCAGGTGATCATGTACCTTGTACCCACAGTTTCCTCCAATGGTAAGCACTGAAGGAAGGTGGAAGATGGTTCTACTAACATTTATCTAACTTCTGTTAATGTCCCTCCTCTCGTTGTTACCCCATCCTTTATTTATTTATTTATTCATTCATTCATTCATTCATTCATTCATTTTTTTTCCTTTTTACTCTCTCTGTCCCTCTCACAATAACTCCTTGCTGGCTCTCCATCTTCCTCTGGTGCTCCCCTCCCCCTTTCTTTCTCCCTAGGCCCTCCGTCCCATGATCCTTTCCCTTCTCCAGCCTTCTATCCCTTTTGCCAAGCAACTTTCCAGCTCTTGGCTCCATCCCTCCCCCTCCTGTCTTCTCCTATCATTTCGGATCTCCCCCTCCCCCTCCCACTTTCAAATCTCTTACTATCTCTTCTTTCAGTTAGTCCTGACGAAGGGTCTTGGCCCGAAACATCAACTGTGCTTCTTCCTATGGATGCTGTCTGGTCTGCTGAGTTCCACCAGCATTTTGTGTGTGTTGCTATTAACATTTATCCTTAGTTTGTTCTTCACCAGGCATTTGCTGGTCCAGATCTCAAATGGGTCCTTTATTTCCACAAGGCTTCCTGCTCCCTCAAAGTAACAAGCCAAAATGTTGGGGATGTGCACAATGGTCACATGTGGGCTAAACATGGGCATCACTATCTTATGCTCCTTTTGGATGGGGATGGTACAAAGTGACTGCACCTGTAATGGTGACAGCAGAGTTCACTCTCCTTCTCCCTTACATACATCGTCTGCCATCCCAACACATTAAAGTACTTGTTATTTGGGAAGACCCAGAGGTTAGAGAAGGTCTTCCATTACCACCCTGACAATTTTTCAAATCCCTCTCCTCCTGGGGAGCTCGTTACTGCAGCCATTCTGATGGAGCTGATTGGGTATAGCAAGTTTAGTTGCTGCAACAAAAGTATTAGATTGATTTCCCAATCAGCATTAGGATTCCCTACGTCAACAGGGTAAGCTCTCATCAGGCAGTCACTTGATTGTGAAGTGTAAGTATTGTCTTCCTCTTTCAATTTCAAAATTTAAATTCACCCATGAATCTGCTGCACACATCGGCCTCTGAGATTACTGTTGATAATGATAACAACACTTCAGTTCTCACATGCATCATTCCTCCTGGTTCATACGATTGGTGAAGAGACCAAAATGTTCAGAAAGAAATGAAGCTGAAATTATTTCTGCACCAAGTACCTGTCCAGAAAGAATCGTATTGCTCATTTATTTTTTCACACATGATAAACAATGATCATTGATATCTAAACATATCAATAGAACATTAAATGGTAATTTGTTACTTAAGTGCATGGGGTGCATGGGAGGGGTAGCACCTCTAGATGGGGGGCTTGTCGCACTCCTTGGAGTGACTTGCCATCTATTGGTCCCCACCAACGGCCAGCTTTCACCTCTGGCTCCTCGTAGCTGTTTGCATGTGACAGTGGACACACCCCGGGCAACGGCTTCAACGGGCCAGCTAAACCAGGTGTGGGTAACCAATGAGTCTGAAACGCTTGCAACACACATCAAAGTTGCTGGTGAACGCAGCAGGCCAGGCAGCATCTCTAGGAAGAGGTACAGTCGACGTTTCAGGCTGAGACCCTTCGTCAGGATAGGGATTTGCTCATCCCAGCATGCGAAGACTGCTTCAGTGGATCAGACGGAGAAAACCCCGGGGGTTCAACGGCTGAGAAGACGCAGCCATCCAATGCAGCCAAGGAAGTTGCCAGACGTAATGATTCTTCATGCCACTGGATCCAGACTTCTGAGGCCGAGATGGTGGGATCGTCTCTGTGCAAGGCTTTTTCACTTTAATATCTTTCACACACTGGTTATATTGTGCAACATTCATCTCCCAACTTTCAATTCCTACCAGTCTTCTACAAGTGCTACGGCAATGGGGGAATGGCGAAGCAACAGGTGGAGATGACCACTGGGAGTTGTAGTCACAAACCCGCACGAAGGCGGCCTTCGGACAAGTGGTCATTCTTCTCTGTACCCAGGGCAGCAGAGGAACCCGGCAGCACCACTGGCGACTGAGCAGCCCTTTTCAGGGCAGCACTGCTCATCTTTTGATAGGGAGGGGCCTAGGAAAGGTGGCCTAAACATTGCCTGCCCTACAGACAGATAACTGGCCAGCTTGCCACGGCTGGCAGTTCATCCGCCAATGTGGTTACACTCAAAGGAGAAGAAAGAAACTTCTGTTAGGATCATGATATGTCCGTACACTCATGGACAGAGAGAACTCAGCAAGACCCCAAAGAAGAACAGCCCTTGTTGCCAAGGAACTTTCACGTAACAACATCGACATCACAGCCCTAAGTGAAACCAGGCTTGCAGAGGAAGGATCCCTGACTGAAACCACCAGCGGCTACACTTTCTTTTGGAAAGGAAAAGTGCAAGATGAAGAGAGGATTCATGAAGTTGGATTTGCAGTCAAGTCCAGCTTCCTGAAACTACTCTCTGACCTGCCCGTGGGAATCAATGAAAGGCTTATGTGGCTACGTCTGCCCCTCAGCCACAAACGTCATGCAACAGTCATCAGCGCTTCTGCCCCCACCATGACTAGCAAATACGAGACCATTGAACAGTTCTACACCGACCTTAGCTCTGTTCTGTGCTCAGTCCCTGTCAACGACAAACTAATCCTACTCGGTGACTTCAATGCCCGGGTAGGCTACGATCACAGTCGCTAGGAAGGGAGTTCTAGGCAAACATGGTATTGGCAATATGAACTGCAATGACTTCTTGCTCCTTAGCAAATGTGCAGAATACGACCTCCTCATCACAAACACAGTATTCAGGCTGGCGAACAAGTACAAGACAACATGGATGCACCCAAGATCCAAACATTGGAACATGATTGACTATGTCATAGTACGTCACCGAGACATCCAGGATGTCCTCATCACCAGGGCCGTGTGAGGAGTGGAGTGCTGGACTGACCACAGGCTTGTCTGCACCACATTGAAGCTACGTATTGCTCCCCACCATCCCAAGCGCCCTAAGTTCATCAGAACAGCTTTTAACTCCACCAGACTCCAAGAGCCGCTGTATCTTTGCAAGTTCCAGACCACCCTTGATGAGAAGCTGTCTGCCAATTGACCACTAACTGGTGGGCCATCCCAGAAGTGGAATCAGTTTAGAGAGACAGCAAAATCAGTCCTCAGCCCCAAGGACTGGAACCACGAAGATTGGTTCGACGACAATGACAGTGCCATCAAAGATCTCCTAGCCAGGAAGAACAAAGCATTCATGGAGTGGCAAAACGACCCAAGCTCCATTTCCAAAAAAGAGCGGTTCAAGTCACTTCAGGCCCATGCCCAACAGGAAATTTGAAGATGCACGACCTGTGGTGGGATAGGAAAGCTGAAGAGGTGCATCAACAACTCGAAGCTGCTCTTCAACTCCATCAAGATGGTCTTCGGCCCCTCAAGGTCTTGCTCATCTCCACTGTTGTCCACTGATGGAACCACACTTCTAAAGGACAAAGAGAGCATCCAACACGGATGGAAAGAGCATTTCAGCCAGCTCCTGAACCGCCCTTCATCAGTCGACCAGCCTGCTCTGGACCAAATTCCCCAACAGCCTATTCAAGAGGAACTAGATGATCCTCCCTCAATAGATGAACTCAAGAACGCTATCACGCAGATGAGCAGTGGCAAGGCGCCCGACAAGGATGGAATACCTGCTGAACTGTACAGGGCACTCAGCAAGGAATCACTTGAGGCTTTCCAGAGCACCCTGACTAGCATTTCGGAAGATGAAGAGATGCCCCCTGACCTTGGAAATGCAGCGATAATCACCCTCTACAAAAATAAAGGTTCAAGGACCAACTGCGGGAACTACAGAGGCATCTCACTACTTTCCATTGCCAGAAAAATCCTCGCCCGCATCATCCTCAACAAACTGATTCCAACAGTGTCAGAAGAGAACCTTCCTGAGTCGCAATGCGGCTTTCGTCCCGAACGCAGCACTGTCGACATGATCTTCGCAGTGAGACAGGTACAGGAGAAGTTTGTGGAACAGAACATGACATTATACTCTGTCATCATTGATCTGACGAAGGCGTTTGACACGGTCAATGGAAACACGCTGTGGATCATCCTTAGAAAGCTTGGCTGCCCGCAGAAATTCACTATACTCATCCGCCTGCTCCACGATGGCATGACAGGAGAAGTATTCTCAGGTGGTTCCTCATCCGGAACTTTCAACATCCCAAATGGCGTGAAGCAAAGGTGCGTTCTAGCACCAGTGCTCTTCAACCTCTTCTTCACCCAAATGCTGAAGCATGCTGTTAAGAACCTAGACCTGGGTATTTACATAAGATATCACCTAGATGGATCAATGTTTGACCTGAGACGCCTTGCTGCAAAGACCAAAACGTTGAGGAGGCTCATCACTGAAGCCCTGTTTGCTGATGACCCTGCCCTCATGGCCCACCAGGAGAACCACCTGCAGACGATTGTCAACAAGTTCTCTGCAGCCTCAAAGCTGTTCAGCCCGACAATCAGTCTCGGTAAGGCTGAAGTTCACCTACAACCTGCACCAAAAAGTCACCCTCGTCAGCCATGCATCACCATCGACGGCACTGTCCTGAAGAATGTGGAGAGCTTCAAGTATCTAGGAAGCACCATCTCCAGTGACAGATTCCTTGACAAAGAGATCATAGCAAGGATCCAGAAAGCCAGCCAGCCACTCGGGAAACTCTGTGTCAACGTTCTGGAGCACAAGGATATACAGCTTTCAACCAAGCTCAGGGTGTACAAGGCTGTGGTCCTCACCTCTCTCCTGCACGGCTGCGAAACCTGGACCCTGTACCGCAGCCACATCAAACAGCTGGAGCAGTTTCACATGCGCTCTCTGCGGTCAGTCATGAGGATTCAATGGCAGGACCGAATCACCAACCAGGAAGTCCTTGACGGAGCCAACAGCACAAGCATTGAGGCAAGGATCCTTCAGGCCCAGCTACGCTGGACTGGCCATGTAATCCACATGGGTGAAACAGGAATCCCTAGGCAGCTGCTCTACGGTGAGCTTGAGCATGGCAGTCACGATCAGGGCCGCCCCAAAAAGAGATTCAAAGACAATCTGAAATCATACATCAAATGGGCAGACTTCCAGCCTCGACAACTTGAGGAGTCCACAGCCGACAGGGCTGCGTGCCGCGCCCTGACCAGAAAAGCTGCATCTGACTTTGAGGATGACCGAAATCAGCGCCTTGCAGCAGCACGAGACCGATGCCACAAAGCTGTGTATGCACCTGTTACAACAACCGCCATTCCATGTCCAACCTGCAACTGCATGTGTGCTTCGTCCTTCAGCTTCCAAAACCACAGATGAATGCACAATGCTTAGTCTTCCTCGGACCCCGAGAGACAACCATCACTTAAGTATATTTACTTGCTCAAAGGTAATTTATTTACTTGGATTTTCAGAAGACATTTGATTAAAACTGAGAAGCCATTTAAAGAAGATTATGGATTATAGAATTAGTGATAAATTAACTTGCATGATAGTAAATTGGCTTACTGATAACAAGACAAAGGTAGTTATACTTAGCAAAGTTTCTAACGGCAGGCTTTGATTCACGAAGCTCTCAAAGGTCTCTTCCACCGCATCTTTGTTGTTTGGAATATTCATGAGCGATATGTGGTCGACTATCAGTAAATTTGCTGATAACATTCAACTGCTTGACCAGGTGAACAGTGTCAGAGATATTAACAGTGTTCATAAAAGATTTGGACAAATTTAGTATTTGGATTAGATGATGGCAGATGGATTTTAATATGGATTAAAGTAAGATAGTACACTAGAACAAGAAGCCCAAAACACACTTACAAGTTGAAAGATAGCTATAATCAAAAGTGAAAAAGGAAAAAGATGCATAAATCACTACAGTTAGGTCACATGTGGGGTATTGTGTGCAATTCTGACTTCTTAACAGAGGAATGTGGAGGCTATGGAAAGGGTACACAAGATATTTATCAGGATGCTGATTCAAGGTGAGAGGGAGAAAGTGCAGGAGATGTTTTTAAGCAGATAGAGATACAGATACATTGAAACATGCAGTGAAATGTGTACTTTTTGTGCCAATGTCCAACACAGTCCAAGGATTGCAATGGTGGCAGCCGGCGAGTGCTTCACACTTCCAGCAGCAACAGAGCATATTCATAACTCACTGACCTTAACCATAATCCTTGGCATGTGGGAGGGCGTACAAACTCCTTACAGACAGGGGTGGGAATTAAAGCCTGATTTTACAACTGGCGCTGTAAAACAATGCGCTAACTACAATGGTACTGTGCCTAGAATAGGCTGTTAGGGGGAGTTGTGAAGCAGATATGATAGTGGTGTTGAAGAAGCTGTTAGATTCACACATAAAAATTGGAAAATGGAGAGATATGGATCACGCATAGGCAGAAGAGAATTGTTTTAATTTGGCATCATGTTCGCTGCAGATATTGTGGGCCAACAGGTCAGTTCCTGTACTATATCGTTCTGCTTATTGTATGTCTTTGATGTTATTGATAGTCACTGTGTATCCAGGCAATGTGAAGCTGTTATAAATAATGTCTATCACAAATTTTGAAATAATATTTTATACAGGATGGAAACATTTCATGCAATTGTTGTACTGAACCAGCTAAAAAGCATATCAAAAACACTCAAACACTAATCCCTCCTACCTATGCCATGTCCATATCCCTCCATTTTCCTTGCATCCATGTGCCTATCCAAATATCTCTTAAAAACATCTAATATATTTGTGTATATAGTATATATAAAGTATATCAGATACTTGGATTCTCAATCCTCAAATATGAATTCAGCAGCTGTTGAAATTTAGATTAATATTGATTAATAAATTAAATAATCCCCGAATGGGGGAAAATGCTGGATAAAGTGACCACAGTTATAGATTCTGTAAACCCCATGCAACATAGGCATATGAATAGGGCATTCAAACTCTTGTATATGCTCCATTATTCAATTAGATTGGGATTCATATGACTATAACCCTAACTCCAGGTTCTCCCCTATCCCTTAACTTTTCATTCCATGTTTGTGAAGATTTTATCTACAAATTCAAAGACTCTGCTTCCACCACCATTTAGGGAGGAGTTCTAAAGACTTACAACCTACTGAAAGACAAAACTTTGCCTAGCCTCTGTCTTAAACTGGTGACCCTATTCTTATTCCTAGTTTTAGATTCTCTCACATCCACCCTAACAGAATATAGTATTAATGATAAGGCACTTGGCAGCGTAGAGGATCAGAAAGATCTTGCGTTTCATGTCCATAGGACACTCAAAGCTGCTGCGCAAGTTGACAGTCTTGTTAAGAAGGCATACGGTGTGTTGGCATTCACCAACCGTGGGACGGAGTTCAAGAGCCGTGAGGTAACATTACAGAACATTACAGCTGTACAAGACCTTGGTTAGATCCCACTTACAGTACTGTGTTCAGTTCTGGCCACCTCACTCCAGGAAGGATGTGGATACTATAGAGAGAGTGCAGAGGAGATTTACAAGGATGTTGCCTGGATTGGGGAGCATGCCTTATGAGAATAAATTGAGTGAACTTTGCCTTATCTCCCTGAAGTGATGGAGGATGAGAGGTGACCTGATAGGGGTGTACAAAATAGTGGGAGGCATAGATTGTGTGGATTAGCTAGAGGCTTTTTCCCAGGGCTGAAATGGCTAACACGAGGGGGCATAGTTTTAAGGTGCTTGGAAATAGGTAGAGGGGATGTCAGAGGTAAGTTTTTCACAAAGTGTTGGGTGCTTGGAATGCATTGCCAGCAATGGTGGCGGAGGTGAATACATAGGGTCTTTTAAGAGCCTCTTAGATAGGTACATGGAGCTTAGAAAAATAGTGGGCTATGCAGTAGGGCAATTCTGTGCAGTTTCTAGAGTGGGTTACATAGTTGGCACGACATTGTGGGCCAAAAGGCTGTAATGTGCTGTAGATTTCTATGTTTTATGTTCTTCAGTACCCTACACGTTCCTCCACACCACACAATATACTTCCATTTGTTTTATATTCCCTTGCCTTTTTGCAATTTTCCTAGTGTGTTACACCACCATTTGGATTAAACTTCATTTGCCAGTTTTCTGCCCAACTGATCAAACATTCTATAACTGCCTACAGCCTAAAGCCCTCACCCCCACCATCAATCATATAACTATTTTGTAAACATAATTATCAAACGCCCAATATTAACAGCTAATTCAAGAGAGTTTTACACGAAATCAAGGGATTGTGCATTGTGCCTGTGTCAGCCTTCCAGGCACAAAAGCACCAATTAGCATTGTGATAGTTCCTTTTGTACTTGCCTGTTATCCATCAGCCTCCGCATCCAACACATTATCCTCTGCAATATCTGTCAGCTCCAAAGGGATCCTACCACTAAACATACCTTTACCTACCCCACCTCTGCTTTCCACAGAGAACACTCCCTCTACATTTCCCTTGTCCATTCGTCCCTCCCCATTAATCTCCCTCCAGGCGCTTATCTCTGCAGAGCCTAAAGGCCAATTTATACTTGTGTGTCAAATCATCGCCGTAGGTACGGTGTCGCCGCGTACCCTACACCGTACTCTACGTCTTACCCTATGCCTTAGCCTGGTGTGCACCTCCCCTAAAATGTAACTACGCGTCGCGGCGGCGCAGACTGCACAACTGTGATTGGTCCGCTTTGTAGCATCGCATTTCCTCCTGCACTGCAATAGCTTCCCATTGGGCGACAGAAGGGCAGGGAAGGAACTCTGACTGCAATGCTTTCCATAAAGCTTTACAGACCTCTGAAATTATGGAGGACCCTGTGCTTGACGCCAGTTTGTACCTAGCTGCTACAGCCTGTTGACTTCCACCTGAAGCTCAAACTCGAATGGTGATTGCCAGTCTCTGAATATACTGTGCGTACGCTGATGCAAAATAAATGGTTGGAGACAATGAACCAAATCGTCAGATATACCTGCCGACATCTGAAAATATTTGAAATGCATTTCCTCGTCCATGTCTCTCAGTGGCCGGACAAGCACAGAAAATTCACCCTCCTTCAGTTTCAGTCGCCATTGTTTGAAGTTTGAACACAGTGGCATGGAAACCCCACCGCCAACTAGCGTTTTGTCGTTGAATTGCAGAGCGATGCAGACACACCAACGCAGAAGTATAAATGCTCACAACGGCGTAGCCCACTTGCGTAGGCTACGGCGTAAGCTAGTATGCACAGATATAAATCACCTTTTAGTGCTACACCTGCCTATATGCTTACTCCCTTGCCTCCAAGCAGGGCCCCAGGCAGTCCTTCCAGGTGAGACAGCACTCCAAGCTGAAAATCTTCTGGAGTCGTCTATTGTGTCTGGAGCTTCCAATGTGGTCTCCTCTACATTGCTGAGATCCATTGTAAATTGGAGGACCACTCTATCGAACACACCCGTCACACCTGGGACTTCCCAGTGGCCGAATGTATTACTTCCAATACCCAATCCTGTTTTGACATTTTGGTCCATGGGTTTCTCTTGTGCCAAGATGAGGCACCTCGGGGTGGAGGAGCAACACTTGTATACCTCGTATACTGCTTGGGTAGCCTCCAAACTGATGGCATGAGTATCAACTTTTTCCTTCTCCCTGGGTTCCATCCTCCTATGGTTCACTCTCCTCTCCTATCAGATTCCTTCTTCTCCAGCCCTTGAGCTTTCCCACCCACCTCAGTCCTGAAGAAGGGTCTTGGCCCAAAATGTGGACTGTCTATTCATTTCCATAGTTGCTGCCTGCGTCCCTGCAGCTCAAATGTGGCCCAAGTGCAGAGCTGGAGACACTGAAGTGGGTCGATAGTTCACAGACTTTAATGTGATTAGCGTAAAAAGGGGTAAGAAAACAATAAGCACTAGGCCAAATAGGGCCGCTAACTAAAACTCTCAAATGGAAAAATGAAACCTATACTGCGGCTGAAAAGAACAACTAAAATATAAAACGAATACCGCTAGTCTTGCGAGTCAGATGACTCGACAGTCCAATCTCTCAGGCAGGGCTAAATTCAAAAAGGCAGCAAAGTGTTGCTGAGCTGAGTCCAAGTCTCGACAAGCACTGCAACGACAAGTACGAGTTAAATATGATTACAATGAGCTGACACGTGAATATTCACAAGCGCAATTGCCGTATCTACTGTGCTGCCGAATCCGTGGATGTGACAGCCTGGCCTGCTGAATTCCTCCAGCATTCTGTGTGTGCTGCTGTCAAGGTTGTTTCCTACCACTGAGAGAATTACGGGTTTAAGAACATAGAACATCACTCAGTGGCCACTTTATTTGACCCACCTTTACACCTGCTTATTAATGCAAATATCTAAATCAGCCAATCATGTGGCTTTAACTCAATGCATAAAAGCATACAGACATGGTCAAGAGGTTCAGTTGTTGTTCAAACCAAACATCAGATTGGGGAAGAAATGTGATCTGAGTGACTTTGACTGTGGAGTGATTATTGGTGCCAGACAGGGTAAGGAGTATTTCCGAAATTACTGATCTCCTGGGATTTTCATACACAACATCTTACAATTTAGTGAATGGTATAAAAAAAAATCCAGTGAGCAGCAGATCTGTAGTTAATGAGAAAAGTCAGATGAGAGAATGGCCAAACTGGTTCAAGCTGACGGAAAGTGGCAGTATCTCACAACAGTGGTGTGCAGAAGAGCATCACTGAACCCACAACATGTCAAACCATGAAGTGGATGAGCTACGGCAACAAAAGACCATGAGTATATACTCATAGTGCCGGCTGGTGAT
The DNA here is from genome assembly GCF_030028105.1 of Mobula birostris. Taxonomy (NCBI): domain Eukaryota; kingdom Metazoa; phylum Chordata; class Chondrichthyes; order Myliobatiformes; family Myliobatidae; genus Mobula; species Mobula birostris. Next base: position 195,655,708 of record NC_092371.1, read on the forward strand.
GTAGTGGCATCAGTACCGGTCTTCAAGGTGAATGGTCCTGAGTTTGAATCCGGCTGGCTCCTTGCACACTTTCCATCCGTGCTGGGTTGAGCATTGAGCTTGCAACCTGGCTTCACTTTTAACAAAAATCGTCAAATGCTACAGAAACGACAAATGCCACCTAATGTGACACAAGGAGTAGAAAGGGTCAGCAAACAAAAATGATACACTCAGTGGGAACTTTATTATTTACAGGAACCTAGTAAATTGGCCTGAGTGTAGAACATGGAACTGTACAGGCCACTACCGAAAGATACTGTAAGGCAACATGGATGATCTGCAGACACTTGCGTCAGACAGGGTAAGCTGACCATTAAATGAAACGTTCGCTGAGCCCTTTTTCTCTGTTTCCATAGGAAGCATTCAGGTGTTTTCCATAATTTTTTTCTGGAATAATTATAGGGTTATTATAGAAACACGAGAAACTGCAGGTGCTAGAATTTGGAGAATCAAGATGCTGGAGAAACTTTGCAAGGTCAGACAACATCTGTGGAGAGAAAAGGACAGGCAGATTTAAGGTTTGACCCTTCATCTGAAATGTTTTATAGGTTGCTTACGGTAGCGTGGTAAAAGCTCATGTGTGTTCACATCTCATAATGGTGGTGGAAAGTCTAAATTTTCAGTAGCAGTGACAAAGAAAGGATTGGTCCCTTCTTCATACCCTTCAGGGAAGGAAATCTGTCCTATTTGACTTCCAGCAGCCCTCTGAAATGGACTCATTTCACGGGTCAACTAGGCATAGGCAATAAATACTACCCTCGCAGTGATGTCCACAGCATGGTAAATGGATTAATGAGAACAAAGCAATGTTTCGCTATGTCACATTGCAAGATTATTGGTGCAATTCCTCACTTGGAAATGTTTCCTGTTTGTGCTGCTGAAGATCTGGACTAAGTCTCAAGCAATAAAACATTTGATGGCATTTTCCTGACTTTTTACCCCTCACCACCACCAAAATAATTGATTAAATGATAGGTTGAAACAAAGGTTCAAGTTAAAGTGATAAATATTTATAGAACACAGTAGTTCACACCACTAGAATGAGGTACCTGAGGCAGACACGTGGAATTAAGGACTTGTTAGGCAGTTTAATAGCACTAAATTCACTTTATTAATAGTTGATTGTTTGATGTACTACGCTGCAAGTGGGACACAGACAGCTGAAGGCATATCTGCTGACAATGAAGATGGAATGCATAGAGCTTGGAGGTCATTTTGCAGTTGAAGGAATGTGGAATAAGTCGGAGCAAACCTGTGTATGGCTTTGCCATGAGAAGAATAATTTTGGATTTGGGTCAAGGAGAACCCAGAGATGAACCCTTGATTTGTGAGGAGAAATGTGGTCCATTTCGGTCACACTGCTGGTGAAAGGAGGTCAGAGGAAATTTATGAGGATGTTGCCAGGACTTAAGTGAGAGAATTTTGGGAGTGGGACATTATTCATTGGAGCATAGGAGAACGAATGGAGATCTTTTTCATGGTGTGCTCTCGAAGGACTGGACCCAGATGCGGAGGAGTGGCAGACTTTCTCTGTCATGGAGGTTGCTGGCAACTACTTAACCCAGGAGCTGTGAATGGCAGGCTCACAACTCGAACCAGGAGCAGGGGAATGGCAGGATCCCCAGGAAGAGACGGAACCGAGAGGTTCCACATCGGAATCCAACCGAGCCTTGGAGGAGCGACTGAGCGATGCCACAAAACAATTCATTCTCTCTGACACAGTGACCAACCCCTCCCCAAGGCACTGAATCAGAGTCTTCTTTAAACAGTCATAGAATGCAGGAAATGTGCCAGCCACAATTAACTTGACGAGATTAAACCGAAAACAAAGGGTTTAACAACTCTAAGGTACTGATAAGTAAATGCAGGTGCTCAAAAACCCGAGAAGCTCAATGCTCTATAGCAAGCCGCACGGCTCATTATAGTCCTACAGTGGCATATAAAATCATGAGCGGTATAGACAAGTTGAATGTGTAGTCTTCTTTTCTCAATATTGGGGAATTGAGAACTAGAAGACGTAGGTTTAGGGTGAGAAGGGAGAGATTTAGTTGGAGCATGATGGGGTACCTTTTTCACCATATTTGATGAGTTTCCAGAGGAAGTGGTTGAGCTAGCTACATTAACACCATTTAAAAGGTACCTGGACAGATACAAGGAGAGGAAGGATTTTGAGGGATATTGGCTATAGCAGGTAAATGGGACTAGCTTAGATGGGACCCTTGGTCAGCGTGGGCTAGTTGGGCTAAAGGGCCTGTGTCCAAGCATACACAGCATCCAGATTATGCTTTCTTCTTATTGCTGCCATTTGCAAATGAGGTACAGGAGTCTTAGGCCCCACATCACCAAGTTTAGGAACAGTTATTGCCCTACAACCACGAGGTTCCTGAACCAGCGTGGGTAACTTCACTCACATCATTGAAACAGAAATCTGCAGCACATTACAGGGCCTTTGGCCCACAATGTTGTGCCAACTATGTAACCCACTCTAGAAACTGTCTAGAATTTCCCTAAAACATAGCCCTCTGTTTTTCTAAGCTCCATGTATCTATTTAAGAGTCTCTTTAATTAAGGCATCCGTTACTCTTGCGAGACCATGGATCTGCATCTGGAAAGTCTTCACTCTCCAGGGCACAGGCCTGGGCGAGGTTGTATGGAAGACCAGCAGTTGCCCATGCTGCAAGTCTCCCCTCTCCATAACACCACTGTTGTCCAAGGGAAGGGCATTAGGACCCATACAGCTTGGCACTGGTGTCGTCACAGAGCAATGTGTGATTAAGTGCCCTGCTCAAGGACACAACACGTTGCCTCGGCTGGGGCTTGAACTCACGACCTTCAGGTCACTAGTCCAATGCCTTAACCACTTGGCCATGTGCCCACAAATCTCTTTAAAGACCCTATTATATCTGCCACTACCAGCTTCGCTGGCAGTGCATTCCACGCACCCACAACTTTCTGTGGAAAAACTTACCTCTGACATCCCCCTTGTACCTACTTCCAAGTACCTTAAAACTATGTTAGCCATTTCAGCCCTGGGAGAAAGCCTCTGGCTATCCACATGATCAATGCCTCTCATCTTATACACCTCTATCAGGTCACCTCTCATCCTCTGTCACTCCAAGGAGAAAAGGCCAAGTTCACTCAACCTATTCTCATAAGGCATGCTCCCCAATCCAGGCAACATCCTTGTCGATCTCCTCTGCACACTCTCTATAGTGTCCACATCCTTCCTGTAGTCAGGTAATCAGAACTGAACACAGTACTCCGGGTGGGGTCTAACCAAGGTCTTAACACTGAACTAATCCCACAACCTGTAGACTCACTGTCAATGACTCTACAACTCCTGTTCTTAGTATTTTTTTATTTACTTACCTTTATTGTTATTACTGCTTTTTTGTATGTGCAGATTGTCTTTTGCACATTGGTTGCTTCTCATTTTTTTTAAATGCTTTTTTTCATTCTTTCTTTTGTATTTCTTTTTTGTACTGTGAACACCTTCAAGTAAATGAATCCTGGAGTAGTATATACATACTTTAACAATAAACTTACTTTAAACTTTGAAATGAGAAAGCTAGTCTAAGAAACTATCAAAGGAAAGCACAAACCACCAGATCAGGAGCAACAGCTTGAAAAGATAATCCATTGAAAAGTGATCTGAAGGGGCTTCATGAACAAGACCAGCAAACCAATTACAGAAGCAAGCAGATACAAAACAAAGGTCAGCCTACTTAAGTCCATTACTGATCCTCTTTTTGACCTGTTACAATTTGATCTTACAGTGTATTGCTCAGTTGAGGATGCAGCTCACATTTGGAATCCTCCAACAACTAGAGTTACATTAAGTATATACAGTGTCTATAAAAAGTATTCATCAACCCCCCCCCCCCCGAAGTAATTATCTTGTTTTACATCATTAAATCATAGTGGATTTAATTTGGCTTTTTTAATCACTGATCAACAGAAAGACTCTTTCGTGTCATAGTGAAAACAGATCTCTACCAAGTGATCTAAATTAATTACAAATATAAAACAAAGTAATTGATTGCATTAAGTATTCACCCCCTTCAAGTCAGTATTTAGTAGATGCACCTTTGGCGGCTGTTAGTGTGGATAGATCTCTATCAGCTTTGCACATCTGGACATTGCAATGTTTCCCATTCTTCTTTACAAAACTGCTCAAGCTCTGTCAGATTGCATGAGGATTGTAAGTGAACTGCCCTTTTCTCACTGTTACCATCAGGTAGGAGATACAGAAGCCTGAAGGCACACACTCAGTGATTCAGGAACAGCTTTTTCCCCTCTGCCATCCGATTCCTAAATGGACATTGAACCCTTGGACATACTTCACTTTTTTTAATATACAGTATTTCTGTTTTTTTGCACATTTTTAAAATCTATTCAATAGATTTATACTGTAATTGATATACTTGTTTATTTATTATTATTATTTTTTATATATATTATGTATTGCATTGAACTGCTGCTGTTGCTAGGTTAACAAATTTCACATCACATGCCGGTGATAATAAACCTGATTCTGACACAAGTCCAGCCAAAATTCTGGATACTGACTTAACCACTCCAGGACATTAACTTTGTTGTTTTTAGCCATTCCCGTGTAGCTTTGGCTTTATGCTTGGGATCATTGTCTTGCTGGAAAACAAATCTTCTCCCAAGTCGCAGTTCTCTTGCAGACTGCATTAGATTTTCCTCCAGGGTTTCCCTGTATCTTGCTGCATTCATTTTACCCTCTACTTTTACAAGCCTTACGGGGCCTGCTGAAAGTGAAGTATTCCTCACAGCATGATGCAGCCACCACCTTGCTTCACGGTAGGGATGAAGTGTTTTTGATGATGTGCAGTGTTTGATGGACAAAAAGCTTAATTTTGGTTTCATCAGACCATGGAAGCTTCTTCCAGCTGACTTTGGAGTCTCTCACATGCCTTCTGGCAAACTCTATTTAATGGGAGTTTTTTTTCATTCATGGGTTGCTCTTTGCCACCCTCCTATAAAGCTGTGACTGGTGAAGCACCTGAGTAAGTTGTATGCGCAGTCTTTCCCATCTCAGCCACTGAAGCTGGTAACCCCTTCACAGTTGTCATGGGTCTCTTGGTGGCCTCCCTCACTAGTCCTCTTCTTGCAAGGTCACTCAGTTTTTGAGGATTGTATGCTCTAGGCAGATTTACAGTTGTACCATATTCTTTCCATTTCTTGATGATTGAGTTAACTGTACTCCAAGGGATATTCAGTGACTTGGAAATTTTCTTGTATCCATCTTCTGACTTGTGCTTTTCAATGAACTTTTTGTGGAGTTGCTTAGAGTTTTCCTTTGTCTTCATCGTGTAGTTTTTGCCAGAATATTGACTCACCAGCAGTTGGACCTTCCAGATACAGGGATACTTTTACTATAATCAATTGAAACAGCTTGAATGGTGATCGCCATTTATCTAATTATGTGACTTCTGAAACTAATTGGCTGCACTAGAGATATTTGGTGTGTCATTTTAAATGGGGGTAAATACTTATGCAAACAATTATTTGGTGTTTTATATTTGTAATTAATTTAGGTCACTTTGTAGAGATCTGTTTTCACTTTGACACAAAAGCATCTTTTCCTGTTGTCAAAAAGCCAAATTAAATCCACTGTGATTCAATGTTGTAAAACAATAAAACAGGAAAACTTTCTGGGGGGAGGAGTGAATACTTTTTATAGGAACTCCATGTGAGGATCTTGTTTGTGGAATTTTAGCTCTGCCTGTAACACTATTGTTCCAAGTTGCTCCACAGCAAGCTAGCTGTACCCTGCAGTATCTGTCGGTAGATTACGAACTTTCTGACAGGAAGGAAGCAGGATGCAAGGCTTGGCTCATACTTCTCTGATCCAGTGTTTATAAGCACTGGCTCTATCGAGGGCTATGCTCTTTCACCCCTCTTTCTCTCACTTTATACAAATGACTGCCTCTACGGACAAATCTGTTGAAAGCCTGAAGTTCGCAGATAGCATGACTGTAGTTGATGTGACCTGCTGTCAGAGAGTAGGCCATCTTGCAGCATAGTGTGCTTGTAACAATTTGTAGCTTGAAGTTTCAAAACAGTGAAAACTTGGATCGACTTCCACTGGCAGCCTTCTACATGTCCCCTTCCCACCCCCCAGAATTTCATGCTCCGACTGTGCCTGTGGTTGAATCACTCCAATTCCTGAGGACTACCACCAACAGTACATTGAAGAGGGACAAGCATATTACGCTCATCACTAGGAAAGCCCAGCAGAGATTGTTCTTCCTGCACTATCTTAGGAGACTTAACATCTCAGGAAGTATCCTGATGAATTTTTACTCAGCCATCATTGAGAGTGTTGTGACTACCTCGATTGCCATTTGGTTTCTCGTTGCCTTCTCCCTCTCCAAGTCCACATTACAGCGAGTGATCCACTCAGCGGAGAAAATCATTGGCTGTCAGCTACCATCATTAAAAGACCTGTCCATCACCAGAGCAAAGAAAAGAGCTGATAAAAATCACTGCTGATTCTACCCACCCTAGCAGTCACCTATTCCACTGATTCTCATCAGGGAGATACTACAAGTCCATCACCACCAGGACTACATGTCCTCTCTGTAGCTTCCTCCCTATAGCTATCCAGCTTCTCAACAAAACTCACTCGGGTAAATACCCCAACTGTCCCTGCACAATATCCATTAAATGGTCTTTTCTGTTCTCCTTGTGGATAATTGATTCTGTTCATGTGCTCACATTTATTTAAGTTTGATAATTGATGTTTCTATTTGTGACCATTCTGCTAATTGTTGATTGTTCATGGCTGTTTGCACTATTGTCTCCTAAATTTTTGGTTGCCATTGCATTGTCTGTTGTGGTATTTTTGTGTTTTATGCTTTGTACTGAACTACAATTAATTCTGGTATGTTTCTTGTACTGGGAATAAAGTGATTCTGAAATGTAACCACAAGACCACAAGACAAAGGAGCAGAAGTAGGCCATTCGGCCCATCGAGTCTGCTCCACCACTCCAACATGAGCTAAACTATTCTCCCATCTAGTTCCAATTTCTGGCTTTTTCCCCATATCCCTTGATACCCTGACTAATTAGGTACCTATCAATCTCCTCCTTAAACACCCTCAATGATCGGGCCTCAACAGCTGTATGTGGCAACAAATTCCATAAATCCATGACCCTCTGGCTAAAAAAATTTCTCATCTCTGTTTTAAATGGGTACCCTCTAACTCTAAGACTGTGGCCTCCTGTCCTGGACTCACCCACCAAGAGAAGCAGCCTTTCCACATCTACTCTGTCCAACCCTTTCAACATTTGAAATGTTTCTATGGGTTCCCCTCTCATTCTTCTATACTCTAATGAATACAGTCCAAGAGCCGACAAACGCTCCTCTTATGTTAACCCCTGCATTCCAGGAATCATCCTTGTAAATCTTCCCTGAACTCTCTCCAACATCAGTACATCCCCTCTGAGATAGGGGGCCCAAAACTGCACACAGTATTCCAAATGAGGTCTCACTAATGCCCCATAGAGCCTCATCAACACCTCCTTACTCTTATATACTATTCCTCTTGAAATGAATGCCAACATAGCATTTGCTTTCCTTACTGTCGATCCAAGCTGGTGGTTAACCTTTAGGGTATCCTGCACGAGGACCCCCAAGTCCCTTTGCACTTCCGATTTTTGAATTTTTTCCCCATCTAAATAATAATCTGCCGATTATTTCTTCTTCCAAAATGTACAACTGTACATTTCTCAACATTGTATCTCATCTGCCATTTCTTTACCCACTCTCCTAAACTGACCAAGTCTCTCTGCAACCTTTCTGTTTCTTCTACACTTCCTGCTCCTCCACTTATCTTGGTGTCATCCGCAAATTTAGCCACAAAACCATTTAATCCATAATCTAAATCATCGATATACATTGTAGAAAGAAGCAGCCCCAACACCAACTCCTGCAGAACACCACTAGTAACCAGCAACCAATCAGAATAGGATCCCTTTATTCCCACCCTTTGCTTTCTGCCTATCAGCCAATGCTCCACCCATTTCAATATCTTTCCTATAATTCCATGGGCTCTCATCTTATTAAGCAGCCTTATATGCGGCACCTTATCGAAGGCCTTTTGAAAATCCAAATACACAACATCCACAGCCTCTCCCTTGTCAATCTTATTCGAGATTACCTTGAAAAATTCCAATAGGTTGGTGAGACAGGATCTTCCCTTCATGAAACCATGCTGGCTTCGGCCTATCTTGTCATGCACCTCGAGGTATTTCATAACCTCGTCCTTGAGGATTGACTCCAATAACTTTCCAACTACCAATGTCAGACTAATAGGTCTGTAATTTTCTTTTTAACCTTCAGGGTGAGTTGGAAACCAACGGGAACTCATCACACTAATTTAATGTAGAATGAAATATCCCAGCAAAAGCTTACTTTGGACCTGATGATAAGTATTCCACAATTCTGGAGACAGCTTTGCCGGTACAACAGTAAACTCTTTAAGGTTGCTGCTGCTAATATTTAAAATGAAGTAGTTTGTGATTTGGCAAGGCAAAGTTTACGGCTGGAGCTCTTCCAAAGTCATTAGAGTGAAAAGTGGGAACAAAAAGCAGCAGTCAAACTTAATGCTCGACTTGAGCATCTCCTGGAGAGGAAGGTTGCTCTTTTCAGGAAAAAGTGTTCACTTACTAAGAGCAGTCCCTATGCTATTGGAGGAGGTAGAATATAGAATCACTGCAGCACTTGGCCATTGAATGAATTTACACAAGGCTGTGTGCTTAGTCCCCTGCTCCACTCGCTTTATACTTATGGCAGTATGGCTAAGCATAGCTCCAATACCATAATCGATTTTGCTGATCAGACTACTGTCATTGGCTGAATCAAAGGTGGTGACGAATCGACAGTATGTAGGAGGGAGATTGAAAATCTGGCTGAGTGGTGCCATAACAACAGCAAGACCAAGGAGCTGATTATTGACTTCAGGAGGAGGAAAATGGAGATCCATGAGCCAGACCTCATCAAGGGATCAGAGGTGGAGAGGGTCAACAACTTTAAATTCCTTGGTGTTATCATTTCAGAGAAACTGTTTTGGTTCCAGCATGTAAGTGCAATTATGAAGAAAGCACAGCAGCACTTCTACTTACTTAGAAGTTTGCAAAGATTCGGAATGACATTTAAAACTTTGACAAACCTTGACATAGATGTGTGGTGGAGAGTATATTGACTGGCTGTATGAAAAGTTGGGGTAGAAACACCAAAGCCCTTGAATTGAAAATTCTACAAAAGGTAATGGATTCGGCCCAGCTCATCATGAGTAAAGCCCTTCCCCAGCATTGAGCAAACCTACACGGAGAAAAGCTGCATCCATCATCAGGGATCTGCACCACCCAGGTCATGTCCTCTTCCCGTTGCTGCGATCAGGAAGAAGGTACAGGAGCTCCAGGACTCTCACCATCAGGTTCAGGCACAGTTATTACCTATCAAACATCAGGCTCTTGAACCAAAGGGGATAACTTCACTTGCCCTATGACAGAAATGTTTCCACAACCTATGGACTGACTTTCAAGGCCTATTCATCTCATGTTCTGGATATTTATTGCTTATTTATTATTATGTTTTTGTACTTGCACAGATTGTTGTCTTTTGCACACTGGTTGGATGCCCACTTAGTGAGGTCTTTCACTGATTCTATTATGTTTATTGGATTTATTGAGTATGCCTGCAAGAAAGTGAAAATCGGAGTTGTATATGGTGACATACACGTACTTTGATAATTTACTTTTGAACTTTAACTTTTCAAAATCAGACCAGAGTCATAGTCATATAGCACAACAGCACAGAAACAGAAGCATTGACCCATCCAGTCTGTGCTGAACTGTTATTCTGCCTGCTCCCATCAACCCACATGTGGACCAGATCCTTCCATACACCACTGTCCATGTTTTTATCCCAACGTCTCTTAAATGTCGCAGTTGAACCCATATCCACCAGTTCAGTTGGCATCTCATTTCACACTCGCACCATCTTCTGAGAGATGAAATTCCACCTCAGGTTCCCCTAAAATATTTTGCTTTTCACCCTAAACCAGGGGTTCCCAATCTGAGGACAACAGACCCCTTGCTCAATGTTATTGGTCCAAGGCATAAAAACACTTTGGGAGCCCCTCCTCTGAACCTATGTCCTTCAGTTTTTGTCTTACCCAACCTCAGTGGAAATGATTTCTCCATGGCTGTAAAACAATATAATTATCCTTGTCAATGTGAGGAAGTTTGAAAGGTAATTTAGGTCACAAGTTATCTTTGTGCACTGATATACTTCCCAACACTACCTCATTATCTGCCGCACCAGTAACTTGCCTGATCTTTAATAGGCCTTCAAACAGGTCCTATCTTGCTTGTTTATACAACACCACTCCCTGCACCCATCCTTTCCATTCACCATTCTCTGTACCATGGGTACTAGCTTTGCTCACCTGGGGTACAACTGCCAACTCTCTTCCCTCAACTGCTCATGGAGCCAGCATCAATGGCTCCTTCTGGGTACGTTGCAATTTTATAACCATTACTGTTTAATAGTTTGTTGCTGTTTCCTACATTGCCAAAGGGATTATCTTTCAAATGAATTTCATTGGTTTTTAAGTACATTGAGACCTCTTGTGATTGTTCCAAATGTTATGGAATCGCAAGTATATGGCAAATGTTCCTTTATAATCCATTGGCAGTTTCCATGAGCCAATGAAATTTTAAAGATCAAGCCCAAGATGTGATAATAAAATGCAGATTGCATGGTTGCCTATGTTCATTGATGTAATGGTTTTAGTAATGGGATTCAGACAATTACACATACATAGGTTACATAGTAGAGACATAGATCTGTACAGCACAGAATGATGCCATTCATCCCAACTCATCCATGCCAAACAAGGTATCTATCCAAGCTGCTTCCACTTGCCTGCATCTGGTCCATATTCCATAAGACCATAAGAGATAGGAGCAGAATTAGCCCATTTGGCCTATCAAGTCTGCTCTACCATTATATCATGGCTGATCCACTTTCCCTCTCAACCCCATTTCTCCTGTTTTCTCCCATAAACGTTCATGTCTTTACTAATTAAGAATCTATTAACCTCTGCTTTAAATGCAGAGTCCTGGCCTCCACAGCTGCCACAAGTTTACCCTGCTCTGGCAAAAGATGCTACTTCTCACCTCTGTTCTACAAGGTATAAATGGACGTCCCTCTATTCTGAAATTGTGCCCTCTGATCCTAGATTCTTGCATTATAGGAAATGTCTACTCCACATCTGCTGCACCTAGGCCTGTCAACATTTGACAGATTTCAATTAGATTGCCCTCTCATTTTTCTAAATACCTGCAAGTATCGGCCCAGAGCTATCAAACACTCATAAAATAAACCTTTCATTCCTGGAATCATTCTCATCAACCTCCTTTGAACCCTCATCTTTTCTTAGATAAGGGACCTCACCAGTGCCTTACAAAACCTCAGCATTACATGCATTACATCCTTGCTCTTATAATCTAGTCCTTTCGAAATGAATGCTAACATTGCATTTGCCTTCCTCACCTCCAACTCAACCTACAATTTAACCTTTAGGAAATCCAGCATGAGGGCTCCCAAGTCCCTTTGCATCTTGGATTTAAGTATTTTCGGTCCCTTTAAAAAATAGTCAATCCTTTTGTTCCTTATATCACAGTGCATGATTGTACACTTTTTGACTCTATATTCCATCTGCTACTTCTTTTCCCATTCTCCTAATCTGTCTGAATCTTACTTCTGCAGCCTCCCTGATTCCTCAACACTACCCATCCCTCCACCGGTCTTGTACCGTCTCCAATTTTGGCCTCAAATCCATCAATTGTCATCCAAAGCATTGGCATATAATGTAACAAGGAGTGATCCCAACACTAACCCTTGCAGAGCACCACGAGTCACCAGCAGACAAGAAGAAAAAGTTCTTTTTATTCCTACTTTTTGCCTCCTGCCAATCAGCAGTACTCTCTCCAATCAGCAATACTCTCTCCATTCTTTCCTTTAATACCATGAGCTCTTACCTTGTTAAGCAGCCTCATGTGTGGCTCCTTGTCAAAGGCCTTCTGTAAAATCCAAGTACACAATATTCACCAATTTTCCTTTGTCAATCCTGCTTATTATATCCTCAAAGAATTCCAATGGATGTGTCAGGCAAGATTTTCCCTTTAAGAAACCATGCTGACTAAGGCCTATTTTATCACTTGCCTCCAGCAACCCTAAGAGCTCATCCATAACGAACAAGTCCAAATATCTCCCGGACCACTGAGGTCAGTCTATATGGCCTATAATTTCCTTTCTCCTGCCTTCCTCCTTTTTTGAAGAGTGAAGTGACATTTGCAATTTTGCAGTCCTCTAGAACCAAACTAAAACCTAGTGATTTTTGAAGGATCATTACTAATGCCTCCTCAATCTCTTCAGCTACCTCTTTCAGAACCCTGGGGTATAGTCCATTTCTCCAGATTTATTTACTCATTAATTATATTTTTATTTATTAAGATGCAGCGTGGAATTGGCTCTTCAGCCCCTTAGAGCCGCACTGCCCACTAATCCCCCTATTTAATCCATGGGACAACTTTACAATGACCAACTAATGCACCAAGGGGTACATATCTGGACTGTGGGAGGAAATTGGAACACCAAGAGGAAACCTCACAGTAATGGGGAGAACGTACAAACTCTTTACAGGCATCAGTGGGAATTGAAACCCGGGTTCCTGGCATTATAAAGCCTTGTGCTAACCACTACACTACCATGCCTTTCAGCTACCTTGAGAGCATTCATGTTCCCAAGCATCTTCTCCCTAGTAATACCAATTGCACTCACTTCTATCCCCTGACACTCTCGAACCTGTGGCATACTGCCAGTGTCTTCCACAGTGAAGACAGATGCAAGATAATTATTTAGTTTGTCTGCCATTTCCTTGTCTCTCATTACTACCTCTCCTGCGTCATTTTCCTGCAGTCCAATATCTACTCTCGCCTCTCTTTTACTCTTTACCTCTAAATCCATTTTATAGTTGTCCGTGTGTTTAAAATATTGTAATTGTTGCTACCTGTAGTAGGTCACTCTGTAAACAAACCATCTCTGTGAGGAAGTTCCATTCAGACTCCTTTTACATCTTTTCCCTCTCACCTTGAACCTAAGCTGCCGGTTTTAGATTCCCCTAGCTTGGGATAAAGACTGTGCCCCTAATGATTCTACATACCACTTTATAAGGTCACCACTCAATCTCCTGTGTTTAGGAAAGGAAATCCTAGCTTAACCAGCCTCTCATTATAATTCAAAAGCTCCAGTCCCGTTTGTGAATTATTTTTCTACCCTTTTCAGCATAACAGCATCCTTCCATTGCTTAGCAACCAATACTGTACACAACACTCCCAGTGTGATCTCACTAATGCCTAGTATAGGCGCATAATGATGTGCCACTTCCAGTGCTCAGTGCCGTGACTGATGATAACAGACGTGCCAAATGCCTCCAACACTGTCCTGTCTGCTAGGGGTGGGGGATGGTTTGGGGGACAGCCTACCAGGGAGAACCCACAGCGAGCAGGTCTCTGACACTGAGTCTGGCTCTGTGGCTCAGAAAGCAAGTGGGCAGAAAAGGAGTGCAGAAGTATTAGGGTTTTCCATAATTACGGGAGCAGACAGGAGAGTCTGTGGACATGATAAAGACACCTGGATAGTATTTTGCCTCCCAGGTGCCAGGGTCAGGGAAGTCTTGGATCGGGCCCACAGCATTCTGAAGGGGGGGGGTTTGAACAGCCAGAAATCGTGGTACATATTGGTACCAACGACATAGAAGAGAGGATATAGGGAGTTAGGTAGATGCTGAAAAGCAGGACTTCCAGGGTAGCAATCTCTGGATTGCTGCCTGTGCCACGCACCAGTGAGGGTAATAGTAGGACACAACATACGCAAAAATGCTGGAGGAGCTCAGCAGGCCAGGCAGCATCCATGGAAAAGAGTACACGCTGAAGGCGTGGATCAACATATGAAATTGAAGCCATTAGTGAGACTTGCTCAATATTCTGGGGTTCCGTTGATTTAGATTCAACAGAGCAGGGAGGATTAAAGGAAGAGGGGTGACATTACTAGTCAGGGAAAATGTCATGGCAGGTTTCAGTCAGGACAGACTGGAGAACACGTCTAGTGAGGCTTTATTGTGGAACTGAGGAATAAGAATTTAATGAGCCTACGTATATTACAGACCACTCATCAGTCTGGGGGATTATATTTACAAATTTGTAGAAAGATAACAGACTGTTGCAAGAAATACCGTATAAGGTTGGTATAATAGGTGATGTTGACTTTCCACATATTAACTGGGACACCCATACTGTAAAAGGACTAGATGGGATAGAGTTTGTCAAGTGTGTTCAGGAAAGTTTCCTTAATCAGTCCATAGAAGTCTGAACGAGAGAATATGCGATAGTTGATCTGCTATAAGGGAATGAGACAGGGCAGGTGACAGAAGTTCGTGTAGGGGATCACTTTGTATCTAATGACCATAATGCCATTAGTTTCATAGTAAATATGGAAAAAGATAGGTTTGGTTAGTGGGTTGTGATTCTAAAGGCAGGTAAAGGAGGTGCATAGCAGGTATAGTCAGGTGGGAACAAATGACGTACTTGTAGAACTAGGCAGGTTAAATGGACGGAAGGGGCTCTTTCTGGGCTGTACATTTCTGTGACTCTAAATAACAGGGAAGATAGACAAAGGGGAGTCAGTAGATGTTGTTTACATGGATTTTCAGAATGCCTTTAGCAATATGCTGCAAATGAGGCTGTTTAACAATAAGAGCCCTTGTTATTACAGGAAAGATACTAAAATGGGCAGAAGATTGGTTCACCTGCAAGTGACAAAGAGTTGGAATAAAGGAAGCCTTTTCTGGTTGGTTGCCAGTGCTTTGTGGTGTTCTTCAAGGGTTGGTGTTGGGACCACTTCTTTTCACGTTTTATATGAATGAGTTGGATGAAAGAATTGACAGCTTTGTTGCCAAGATTGTGGATAATATGAAGATGGGGGGGCAAGTAGTGTTGAAGAACACACACAAAATACTAAAGGAACACAGCAGGTAAAACAGCGTCTATCAGTGTTGAGGAAGCAGGGAGTGTGCAGAAGGACTTAGACAGATTGGAAGAGTGGGCAAAGAAGTGGCAGATGGAACATAGTGTAGGGAAGTATATGTTCATGCAATTTGGTAGAAGGAATAAAGGTGTAGGCTATTTCCTAAATGGGAAGAAAATTCAAAAATCAGAGGTGCAAAGGGATTTGGGAGTCCTTGTGCAGAATTTCCTAAAGGTTAACTTGCAGGTTGAGATAGTGGTAAGGAAGGCAAATGCAACATTAGCATTCATTTTGAGAGAACTAGACTATAAGAGCAAGGATGTAATTCTGAGGTTTTTTCAGGCACCGGAGAGGCCTCACTTAGCGTATTTGAGCAGCTTTGAGACCCTTATCTAAGAAAGGATGTGTTGACATAGACAGGATTCAAAGGAGATTCACGAGAATGATTCCAGGAATGAAAGGGTTAACATATAAGGAATGTTTCATGGTTCTGAGCCTGAACTTGCTCTCAAAATGAGGAAAGAATTCATTGAAACCTATCGAATATTGGAAGGTCTGGATAGAATGGATGTAGAGAGGATGTTTCCTATAGTGAGTGATTCCAGGACCAGAGCACAGACCCTCAGACTGGAGGGATGTCCATTTAGAACAGAGATGAGGAGAAGTTTCTTTAGCAGGATGTGTTTAATCCATGGAATTTATTGCCACAGGTGGTTGTGATGGCCAAGCCATTAAGTATATTTAAAGCAGGATCTCCCAGTGGCCACACATTTTAATTCCACGTCCCACTCCCATTCTGGTATGTCTATCCACGGCCTCCTCTACTGTAAAGATGAAGCCACACTCAGGTTGGAGGAACAAAACCTTATGTTCTGTCTGGGTAGCCTCCAACCTGATGGCATGAACATTGACTTCTCAAACTTCCACTAATGCCCCATCTCCCCCTCGTACCCCATTCGTTATTTATTTATATACACACATTCTTTTTCTTTCTCTCCTTTTTCTCCCTCTGTCCCTCTCACTATACCCCTTGCCCATCCTCTGGCTCTTTCCCCCCTCCCCCTTTTCTTTCTCCCTAGGCTTCCTGTCCCATGATCCTCTCATATCCCTTTTGCCAATCAACTATCCAGCTCTTGGCTCCATCCCTCCCCCTCCGGTCTTCTCCTATCATTTTGGATCTTCCCCTCCCCCTCCCACTTTCCAATCTCTTACTAGCTCTTCTTTCAGTTAGTCCTGACGAAGGGTCTCAGCCCGAAACGTCGACTGTACCTCTTCCTAGAGATGCTGCCTGGCCTGTTGCGTTCACCAGCAACTTTTATGTGTGTTGCTTAAAGTGGAGGTTGATAGGTTCTAGTCTAGACAGGGTATTAAACATTCTGGGGATAAAGCAAGAGAATAAGGTTGAGAAGGGCAATAAATCAACCACGATGGAATGGGAGAGCAGACTCGGTGAACTAAATGGCCCAATTCTGTACCTACGTCTTATGGTTTTATGGTCTCTCTGTTTAACACCCTCCAGTGCCGTACCATTTACTGTGTATATCCAATCAAGTTTGAATTTACAAATTTACGTGAGTTAAGTTCCATCTTTCACACAAGCAATCATTTTGGTTGCTTTGTGGTAAGGTGGTGGATTTCTGTTTTTGTGTTGGGGTTGACAGGTGCTGAAAAGGAGGGTCCTGCTAATCATGGAGCTCCAGCAAGACGGTGTTGAGCCTATGAATATGGCACAGACATAATTTGTGCAACCTTTCCATGGTTTCCTCAGTATTTCCATCTGTCCAGCAACCACAGAAATTAGGCCTCATTGAAATGAAAGAACTGCAGATACTGGAATAAAAACAGTAAGCATTGCAAACACTGAACAGGTGAGACAGCATCCATGGAAAGGGGAAGAAATTCAACATTCCTCGGCTGCTGACACTGTCTTACTGTTCACTGATGCTGTCTTACCTGTTGGGTATTTCCAGCAACTTCAGCTTTTATTCCTATATGGAGGGAAGTCAGAGGCCTGATGTCTGGTGTACACTGGAATTTGGAGGCCCGGATTGTCCTGGGGTTGGAATCTGTGTGTGAGTGGGTAGGAAGTTTGATTTTTAAAACGCTTACTAACTCTTCCTTCAGTTAGTCCTGACGAAGGGTCTCGGCCTGAAACGTCGACTGTACCTCTTCCTAGAGATGCTGCCTGGCCTGCTGCGTTCACCAGCAACTTGGATGTGTGTTGCAGGAAGCTTGATTTGTTGTTTTGTTGCTGTTGTTGGTGTAGTTGAATGTTGCGGAAATGCTATTATAGTGCCAGAATGTGTGGTAACACTTGCGGGATGACCCCAGTTCATCCTTGGGTTGTGATGGATGTTAATGCAAACATCGCATTTCACTGTACGTTTCACAGAATAATAAATTATTGAACCTGAATATAGTTCTGCCTGGCTAGCTTGAAGAAACTGGCAGCCAATAACAACCATTTAAGTTGGTTGATGCTGGTACTTTAACTCCAGCTCTAATGGGAGGACCTACATTCTGAAGCAATGGCAGCATAATTTTTTCTGACTTCTACACAGCAATCTATATGCATTATTTATTAACTCAGTGCAGCAGATAAACAGATACAGAATGTGGTAAAATGGTTAAAAGGAATTGATGGAAATGCTGATCTTGCGGTCACTAAATTATCAGCAGCAGCAAGCATGAAATCTCTTTGATCTGAGTGAGCCCCAGAGGTCAGCGCACCCTGACCCACTCAGTATGTTGGCCTTTTGCTATTGTTTCAATGCACTCCCACATTAACTTAAACTAGGCACCAATGCCTCTGTCTATCCCACAAATCCAGCTAATCTGCACAAAGGTGAAGGGCTATTGTTTCAGTTTTTTTTTAAAGCTGGTCGAATGCTGACAGTTCAGCAAACTGCCTTTTTTCTTCAGAGTGAGGACTCCAGCGCAGGAACTAAGGCTTCGTGAATTATAAAGATCCCACAATCATCTTCACTTTTCCAGGGTGTTGGACAGCAGTAAAGTATGTGGCTTCTCTGCCTCTGTTTCCTCTGCAGACACACTCTGCACGTTTTTTTTTGCCAAATGATAAATATCTTGGTTTTCCGTATTTGTTTTCTTAGAAAGCTGACCGTGCTGCTCTGAGATAATAGCAGTGGAAAGCCCTGGCAGAATGGAATCTAACGAAAACACCAGATGCTCTGTGTATTAGTGACACTTCTCATTGTTTGTGTTCAGGCCTATCAGCACGTCTTCTTATGCAGTATCTGCCGCAAATCAGCCAATAAATTTTTAAAGACAGTGAGACTGTAAGCCTCTCAACTTGACATCCTAGCTGACTTTCCGAGGAGTGGGGCTACACAGTTGAAGCCGCATTGGGAAACCATAACTTGAAGCATAGAAGCAACAGAATCTGAGAGGAGAATGCTTCAGCTATGATTTTTAAATTCACCAGGCACATGGCCTGGATTACCCTTTTTCAGACTTTGAACGAAACAGGGCGTGTTTCCATTAATCTTAGCATTTGATTTTTAACTCCCGGGTGGGAACACTCCAATGTGGTTGGCCAGAAAGTGACTGCTTGGCTGTGAAAGACTGACAGTGGGAGGCTACTGCCGGGGTTTTGCTGAGAGGATCCTTGCAAATAAATAAATGGTTATCTAGGAGCACCAAAATTGGGTGGATCATGGTGAGTGGAAGTGGTCTCACAACTCCTGTTCCTCTTCATCCAAAATAAGAATGTGCCTTCTGTTCTTGGTTCCTTTTCCTGATTGGTTATATAGATGTGAAAGACCCCACTGTGCTCATGCATGTTAAAATGGCACCAACAAGCAGCAAGAACATGCTTGGTTGGCAGTAAGAGGGGCTCTTCCAACAGTCAGATCTTTCCTGTGCTGTCAAAATTCCCAAAACATGCTGCTCTCATGCAGCAGTGGGGAGGAGATTGTCACCCTGCTCTTTGCAGATTGTGGATTTGCTAAGAGGATGTGGAGAAAGACACAAGCATCCTTGTTCATCCAGAGCAGCTGGGTAACACAGGGCTCTGTGATCTACAGGCTGTTCCCAGGGACACACACCAAGACTAACACCAAGAATTGTTAGATGATCATCATCTCTTTGTTCAATCCAAAACTTGTTGACCCTCCTGCACAACAAGATGTCGTAAGATGCTGACAACTGGCACATTTCAGCCGGTGAAAGAGGCTTCGTGGAGAAGATCCTCTGTCTCAGGTCCTTCCACTACAGGTCATAGACCATAAGACAAAGAAACAGAAGTCGGCCACTCAGCCCATCGAGTCTGCTCCACCATTTTATCATGAGCTGATCTATTCTCCCACTTAGTCCCACTCCCCCGCCTTCTCACCATAACCTTTGATGCCCTGGCTACTCAGATAGCTATCAATCTCTGCCTTAAATACACCCAATGACTTGGCCTCCACTGCTGCCTGTGGCAACAAATTCCATAGATTCTCCACCCTCTGACTAAAAAAATTTCTTCTCATCTCTGATCTGAATGGGCGCCCTTCAATCCTTAAGTCATGCCCTCTCGTACTAGACTCTCCCATCATGGGAAACAACTTTGCCACATCCACTCTGTCCATGCCTTTCAACATTCGAAATGTTTCTATAAGGTCCTCCTCATTCTTCTGAACTCCAAGGAATACAGTCCAAGAGCGGACAAATGTTCCTCATATGTTAACCTTCTCAGTCCCAGAATCATTTAGTGAATCTTCTCTGTATTCTCTCCAATGTCAGCACATCACTTCCTTAAATAAGGAGCCCAAAACTGCCCACAGTACTTCAAGTGAGGTCTTACCAATGCCTTGTAGAGCCTGGTAATCACATCATCACATCCCTGCTCCTATACTCTATTCCTCTAGAAATGAATGCCAACATTGCATTTGCCTTCTTCTCCACCGACTCAACCTGGAGGTTAACCTTAAGGGTATATTGCATGAGAACTCCCAAGTCCTGTTACATGTCAGAACTTTGAATTCTCTCCCCATTTAAATAATAGTCTGCCCGTTTATTTCTTCTGTCAAAGTGCATAACCATACAATTTCCAGCATTGTATTTCAATTGCCACTTCTTTGCCCGTTCTTCCAATCTAAGCAAGTCTCTCTGCAGACTGTCCGTTTCCTCAGCACTACCGGCCCCTCCACCTATCTTTGTATCATCAGCAAACTTAGCCACAAAGCCATCTATTCCATAATCCAAATCGTTGATGTACAACGTAAAAAGAAGCGGCCCCAACACGGACCCCTGTGGAACACCACTGGTAACCGGCAGCCAACCAGAATAGGATCCCTTTATTCCCACTCTCTGTTTCCTGCCAATCAGCCAATGCCCTATCCACGTATGTCACTTTCCCGTAATTCCATGGGCTCTTATCTTGTTAAGCAGCCTCATGTGTAGCACCTTGTCAAACGCCTTCTGAAAATCCAAATATACAACATCCACTGCATCTCCCTTGTCTAGCCTACTTGTAATTTCCTCAAAAAATTGTAATAGCTTTGTCAGGCAGGATTTTCCTTTAAGGAAACCATGCTGAGTTCTGCCTATCTTGTCATATGCCTCCAGGTACTCTATAACCTCATCCTTGACAATCGACTCCAACAACTTCCCAACCACTGATGTCAAACTAACAGGTCTATAATTTCCTTTTTGCTTCCTTGTCCCCTTCTTAAATAGCAGAGTGACATTTGCAATCTTCCAGTCCTCTGGAACCATGCCAGAATCTATCGACTTTTGAAAGATCATTGCTAATGCCTCCGTAATCTCCGCAGCTACTTCCTTCAGAACACAAGGGTGCATTCCATCTGGTCCGGGAGATTTATCTACCCCTAGACCATTCAGCTTCCTGAGTACTTTCTCTGTCGTAATTGTGACTGCGAACACTTCTCTTCCCTGTCACCCTTGCGTGTCCGGTATACTGCTAATGTCTTCCTCAGTGAAGACTGATGCAAAATACTAGTTTAGTTCCTCCTTATCTCCTTATCTCCCATTACAATTTCTCCAGCATCATTTTCTATCGGTTCTCTATCTACTCTCACTTGTCTTTTACTCTTTATATACTTGAAAGAGCTTTCAGTATCCTTTTTGATATTGTTTGCTAGCTTCTTTTCATAGTTCCTCTTTTCCCTCTTAATGACCTTCTTAGTTTCCTTTTGAAAGCTTTTAAAAACTTCCCAATCCTCTGTCTAATTTTTGCTTCTTTGTATGCCCTCTCCTTTGCTTTAACTTTGGCTTTGACTTCTCTTGTCAGCCACGGTTCCATCTTTTTTCCATTCGAAAATTTCTTCTTTTTTGGAATATACCTGTCTTGCACCTTCCTCACTCCTCGCATAAACTCCAGCCACTGCTGCTGTGCTGTCCTTCCCGCTAGTGTCTCTTCCCAGTGAACTTTGGCTAATTCCTCTCTCATGACACTGTAGTTTCCTTTACTCCACTGAAATACCAACATATCGGATTTCGGCTTCTCCTTTTCAAATTTCACAGTGAACTCAATCATGTTATGATCACTGTCTCCTAAGGGTTCCTTCACCTCAATCTCTCTAATCACCTTCGGTTCATTACACAATACCCAATCCAGTACAGCCGATCCCCTAGTGGGCTCAAAAACAAGCTGTTCTGAAAAGCCATCTTGCAGACATTCTACAAATTCTCTCTCTTGAGATCCAGTGCTGACCTGATTTTCCCAATCCGCTCGCATGTTACAATCCCCCACAATTATCATAATACTGCCCTTCTGACAAGCCTTTTCTATTTTGTTGTAATTTGCAGTCCACATCACTGCAGCCGTTTGGAGGCCTATAAATAACTGCCATCAGGGTCCTTTTACCCCTGCTATTCCTTAGCTCAACCCATAAAGATTCTGCACCTTCTGAGAATGCACCTTCCACCTTCATGGAGAAGCTGAGAAGGTGTGAAACCTCTCAAGCATTGAAAGAGTGTATTATCCCAGAGGGGCACATAGGTAGCAATGATTACAAAGAAAGTGTTAACACTACTGAATGTATTGAACAAACGACACAAATAAATCATTTTATAATATATGTATTTTGTTATGAATGAAGTCCATTTCTGAAATCTTAAAAATAAAACGGAACAAACTCTAGTGGAACTGGAACATTCTACATAATGAGGACTACGGCTGATTCACTGGATAATCTTGTTCCAGGGTCATAAGGTCATTGGGTTATAGACCATAGAGACATGCCCTTTGTCTATGCCGACCATTGATCTCCCACTTTCTGTGTTACGGGTACACTGAAACTTACAGCAAAAGGCATTGTTTGTGTCATCCAATCAGCGAGGATTGTACTGGGTAGCCTGCTAGTGTCGCCATCTTCCTGGTGCCAACATAGCATGCCCATAAATCACTAAACCTAATGCTTTGGAATGTGGAGGAAACCCACGCAGACACGGGGAGAGCGTACAAACTCCTTATGGATGTTGGTGGGAATTGAACCTCAAAGTTACAGCTGGCGCAGTAATAACATTACGCTAACCGCTGTGCTACTCTGCCACTCCTACATCAATTACATCACTTACACTAATCCTACATCAATCCCATCCTATTTGCCATCAGCAAACATACTAACCAATCCTTCCACTTCCTCTTCCAAGTCCTTTTTAAAAGTCATAAGAACCATGGGTCCCAGAATAGCAAACACGAGGAACTCTGCAGATGCTGGAATTTCAAGCAACACAAATAAAAGTTGCTGGTGAACGCAGCAGGCCAGGCAGCATCTGTAGGAAGAGGTACAGTCGACGTTTCAGGCCAAGACCCTTCATCAGGACTAACTGAAAGAAGAGCTAGTTAGAGATTTGAAAGTGGGAGGGGGAGGGGGAGATCCAAAATGATAGGAGAAGACTGGAGGGGGAGGGATGGAGCCAAGAGTTAGAAAGTTGATTGGCAAAAGGGATATGAGAGGATCATGGGACAGGAGGCCTAGGGAGAAAGAAAAGAGGGAGGGGGGAAGCCCAGAGGATGGGCAAGGGGTATAAGTGAGGGACAGAGGGAGAAAAAGGAGAGAGAGAAAAAGAATGTGTGTGTGTATATAAATAAATAACGGATGGGGTACAAGGGGGAGGTAGGGCATTAGCGGAAGTTTGAGAATTAAATCTTCATGCCATCAGGTTGGAGGCTACTCAGATGGAATATAAGGTGTTGTTCCTCCAACCTGAGTGTGGCTTCATCTTTACAGTAGAGGAGGCCGTGGATAGACATATCAGAATGGGAATGGGACGTGGAATTAAAATGTGTGTTACAGTAGAGGAGGCTGTTGATAAACTACAGTAGAGGAGGCTGTGGATAGACACGTGGATGGGTCCCAGAATAGATTTTTACGGAACGCCATTGGTCATTAAATTTCCAGGCAGAATACACTCCTATCCATTTCTGACCCTCTTCCTTCTGTGGGTAAACCAGTTCTGAATATCCATACAGCCAAATTTCCTGGTATCTCATGTCTCTTGACTTTCTGAATGACCTTACTAAAGTCTATAAACACCACATCCACTGCTCTGCATTCATCGGTACGTTTTGTCATTTCTTCAAAGTATTCCGTCAGGCTCAATAGGTACAACCTGCCCCTTACAAAAGCATGCTGACTATCCTTAATCAGTCTACATTTCTCCAGCTGCTCATGAATCCTGTGTCTAAGAATCTTCTCCAATAATTTACCCACACTGAAGTAAGACTCACTGGTCTATAATTCCCAGGGTTATCCAACCAACAATCATCTGATACTTCTCCTTTTCATTGTTACTGGCCACAGATCTTTGCCAAGGTCCAGCAATCTCTTCCCTCACTTACTGTAGTAACCTGGGGTACATCTCTTCTAGCCGCAGAAGTACCTGTCCAAATGGTTCTCAAAATTTCCAGCACATCTTATTTCTTAATGTCAATATGTTCCAGCATATCGATCTGTCCTATGCTAACCTCACATTCATCAAGGTCCCTTTCACAAGTGAATACTGAAGCAAAATATTCATTAAGGACCTCTCCTATCTGCTCTAACTTCAGGCACATGGACATAGAACATTACAGCACTGTATCTACCCTTCGGCCCATGATGTTGTGCTGACCTTTTAATCTACTCTAAGATCAATCTATTCCTCCCCACCCCCACATTGCCTTCCATTTTCCTATTACCGATGCGCCTATCTAAGAGTCTCCTAAATGTTCTTATGTATCTCCTCTAGCTCCAACCGCTCTGTATAACCTCGGGCAATGACCCTATATTTTCCTCCAAACATCTTAAAATTATGCACTCTCATATTAGCCATTTCTGCCGTGGGGTAAAGTATCTGGCTATCTACTCGCTCTGTGCCTCTTAACATCTTGTGCATCTATTTGTCGGGTCACCTCTCATCCATAGAACCATAGATCCATAGAACACTACAGCACAGAAAACAGGCCATTCGGCCCTTCTAGTCTGTGCTGAAACATTATTCTGCTAGTCTCATGGACCTGCATCCAGTCCATAACCCTCCAGACCTCTCCCATCCATGTACCTATCCAATTTATTCTTAAAACTTAAGAGTGAGTCCACATTTACCACATCAGATGGCAGCTCGTTCCACACTCCCACCACTCTCTGAGTGAAGAAGTTCCCCCTAATGTTCCCCCTAAACCTTTCCCCTTTCACCCTAAAGCCATGTCCTCTTGTATTTCTCTCTCCTAATCTAAGTGGAAAGAACCTATTCACATTTACTGTCTATACCTCTCATAATTTTGTAAACCTCTATCAAATCTCCCCTCATTCTTCTACGTTCCAAGGAATAAAGTCCTAACCTGTTCAACCTTTCCCTGTAACTCAACTCCTGAAGACCTGGCAACATCCTAGTAAATCTTCTCTGCAATCTTTCAATCTTACTGATATCCTCTTTCTTTCCAAAGAGAAAACCCCTTGCTCACTGAACCTCTCCTTATCAGACATGCTCTCCAATCCAGGGAACATCCTGGTAAATATCTGTACCATCTCAAAGTTTGCACATTCTTCCTAAGATGAGGTGACCAGAACCGAACAAAGTATGCCAAGTGTGGTCTAACCAGGGTTTTGTAGAGCTGCAACATTATCCTGCAGCTCTTGAACTCAGTCCCCTGACTAATGAAGGCCAACATACCGTATACTATGTTAATATCCATATCAGCTTGCGCAACAACTTTAAGGGATCTATGGATGTGATCCCCAAGATCCCTTTGTTCCTCCACACTACAAAGAATTCCTGCCATTAACCCTGTATTCTGCCTTCAAATTTGATCTTCCAAAGTTCATCACTTCACTTTTCTGAGTTGAAAGCCATCTGCCAAATGCTTTCTCTTTTATACCTGATTAGTCCTATCCTCACTCTAGTTAACATCCTGTTCTTCACATACATGTAGAATCCCAAGGGGTTTTCCTTAATCTTACTCACCAAGGCCTTCTCATGTTCCCTTCTGGATCTTTTAAGTCTGCACTTAAACTCCTTCCTGGCTGCCTTGTAACTCTCAAGAGCCCTGACAGATCCCTGCTTCCTAAACCTTAAGTATGCTCTTTCTTCACTGCACTGAAATCAGTCCCAAGTTCAATTAAATCTCTTTTGTCTGTTCATGATCCATATCTCCCCATTCTCTGCATACTTTTGTTCTACCTCTCTACTGCCCATTATGCTGATGCTTAGGGCAGCAATGAAGGTCCACCATCTATGCTAGTGTTCAGGGCTTCCTTCATCATTATCTGATTAGAAAGGTTGACTCTGTCCGCTGTTATAGGACACACTGGAGGCTGTGGTCAAACAAAGGATCTTACAGAAAATCCTGGCAATTCTGGATGATGTTTCTCACCCTTTGCATGCCACTTTGGCTGAGCAGAGGAGCTCTTTTAGTAGTAGACTAGGACAACTGTGCTGCTCCAAAGAGTGCTGTATGAGGTCATTCTAACCCTTGGCTATTAGATGATGAAGACACGCCGTCCTCTTTTATTGTCATTTAGTAACGCATGCATTAAGAAATGATACAATATTTCAATATTTCCTCCGGTGTGATATCACAAAACACAGGACAGACCAAGATTGAAAAAAACGAACAAAACCACATAATTATAACATATAGTTACAACAGTGCAACAATACCATAACTTGATGAAGAAGTCCATGATCACAGTAAAAGTTCAAAGTCTCTCAAATGTTCCACATTTCATGCAGATGGGAGAAGGAAAAAAAACTCTCCCTGCCATACCTGACCACGGTCCAACTGTGAGTCATCCGAAAACTTCGAGCTCTGATCAACTCTCCGACACCGAGTACTGAGCGCCATCTCTGTCCGAATGATTCGATCTCCTTCTCGGTTGCCAACGGCTGGCAAAGCCGGGGAATTTGAGGCCTTCCCTCTGAAAGATTCCCAACCCCGCAGTAACGACAGCAGCGAACGAGCATTTCAGAAATTTTTCCACATGTTCCTCTGTGCTTTCATGTCCGTCTCCATCAAATCAGAATTGTCCACGGCCCCTATTTAACGGATACGATACCATTTTTCACCGGAGGGCTGCGGGTGACATGGCGCGTTGCTATCGCCTCCTCCTGTCCTCCTTTTAGGCTCTATAATGAGTCAACCTATAGCCGGCGAAGTGATGACCCCCACCGCCTTTTGTTAGACTGTTTCAGGTAACTTATTTTTTATTCTTTCTTACCTCTGTTCTAATATTTGCATATCTGCATACTTGTAATGCTGCTGTGACTCTGTAATTTCCTATGGGATCAATAAAGTATCTATCTATCTATCTAACCAATCATGTCAGTAACTCGGTTTACACTACTGTCAGTCATGCAACTTCGAAGTTTCATTTATTATCAGAGTATACAACCCTGAAATTCTTCGTTTCTCTGGGTAGCCATGAAACCAAGGAAAAAAAGAAAGGCAACAAAATCATCAACTCCCAAATTTGAACAAAAAAACCCACAAAAAACTTAACAAAATGGATCAGGCACATCAACCCCAAAATCCCTCCTCCTGCACAAGAAAAAGCAAGCAAAATAGATGAGGCACATCAACCCCCAAAACTCCCTCCCTGCACAAAAAAATACAGAACATAAAAACTATTTTTAAAAGTCTGTAGTCCAAAGTCCACATCCAAAATGCAGAAAAAACCTGGGCAACACGTTTTGGGTGCAATGGCAGTCAGGCCTCTCCGGCTTTAATCGGCGAACAGTGAAAGCTATCATCGGTGAAATGGGGTCAGACATTGGTTCGCATGCTTTCTTGCCATGAGGTTCGCTCATATTGCCTTTGCCTCCTGGAGTACTCTTGGAGACTGCAAAGCACCAAGGTACCCAAACGATTTCCAAACAGTAAAACATAGGCTCCAACAGTTCTATAATCACATTCAAGATGAGAAACAAATTTAAAAGACATAAAAGAAGAGAAAAAAATGGTTTCATTATCTGTCCAGAGGATGTCTGCACATGGAGACTCAGAAATACAATCGCTCTTAGATGTAGCACAGCTCTCATTGCTGTTTCCGTAACTGTTTTTTTATACCAGTCTGGATTGTTAGGCTGAACCCCCGAACCTGGAGGACCCATATGCAATCTAAAAGGTTCTTAAGTCCCGTGATTGTGTCTGCTTCTACAACCCTTGGCTTTCCATTCTCGACAGCTATCACTCTCTGTGTGAAAGAAACTTGCACATTTCTCTTAAACATCACCATTCTCACTTTAAATGCACAATCTTTAGTATTTGACATTTCTATCCTGGGAAAAAAGATTTTGACTCTCTACCCTATCTATTCCTCTCATCCTTTTATAAACTTCTAACAGGTCACACCTCAGTCTCTGATGCTCCAGAGAAAGCATCCCAACTTGTTAAACTCTCTTATAGCAAATGTCCTCTATTCTAGGCAGCAGCCTGGCATACCTTTTCTGTAAGTCTTTCTAAAGACTCCACATTCTTCCTGTAATTGGGCAAGCAGAATTTCTCACAATTATAATGGAGCCACCAGAACTGCAAATTCCCCCACTCCCCAACCCATTAACTCATCCCACTCTTGTTTTGCCTGCAGTTCTCTGAATATTGTGCTTTTATTTGGCTTTTTTATAAAGTATTTCCTGTAAAAGTTGTGATTATAGTTGTCTATATTCATTTAGCTTTGAAACAGCGAATATATCTAGAAGGCAGCAAAATCTGGCTAGAGATCAGATAATGAGGAATTTCAAGTCTGCACATGCTCCCAATGAGTACTGTGCAACTCCTATATGATGAAATAAATGTAAGTTAAGAATAATTTTCAGTCACTTAATCAGACATATTGAGTGTAATTAGTCTGCATGCACAGGTAAATTTGAGTTGGTAAAAATGCAGGGTTAGTTCATTCAGTAGATCTCACTTCTAGGCCTTTCTCAAAGTATTAACCAAATCTGGTTAAAACTGACAAAACTTCATGCAGTATAGAGTGGACTGGGGATTGTCTGGAAACCACAGTGGTAGTCACAATCACAAGCAATGTTGTGGACTGTGGTTGTAGTGGGTGAAGCTGTTAGTAATGACTTGATAGATGTAGGTGGAGAGGTCCAGGTTGCATGGACTGGATGG
This sequence comes from Mobula birostris, assembly GCF_030028105.1. Taxonomy (NCBI): domain Eukaryota; kingdom Metazoa; phylum Chordata; class Chondrichthyes; order Myliobatiformes; family Myliobatidae; genus Mobula; species Mobula birostris. The sequence continues at coordinate 195,684,441 of NC_092371.1, forward strand.
TGGGGTTCTTGAGATGGATGTTGCTTTCCTGCAACAGCACTCCTTGCAGAAGTGTTTAATGGTGGAGAGGGCTTTACCTGTGATAGACTGGGCCATATTCACTACTTTCTGTAGGCTTTTCCATTCAAGGGCATTGGTGCTTCCATACCAGGAATACACTCTCCACCACAGATCTACAGAAGTTTGTCAAAGTTTTAGATGACATGCTGAATCTGTGCAGACTTCTAAGATAGTAGAGGTGCTGCTGTGCCTTCTTTTTAATGTCACTTACATGCTGGTCCCAGGTAAAAATGATAATGCCTGGGAATTTAAATTTGCTGACCCTCTCCTCCTTTGATCACCTGATGAGGGGTTCTGGTTTCTTGCATTCACGCCATCTTTGTCTTCCTTTCAGAGAAAGTCATAAGAGTCATAGGAAACTACAGCATAGAAACAGGCCCTTCAGCCCATCTCATCCATGCCAAGCCATTTAAACTGCCTAGTCCCATCAATCTGCACCCGGCCAGGCCCTCCATATCTCTCCCATCCATGTACCTATCCAAACTCCTCTTAAAAGTTGAAATCTAAATAGCCTCCATCACTTGTGCTGACAGCTCATTCCACACTGTCACCACTCTCTGAGTGAAGTTGTTTCCCCTCATGGTCCCCTTAAGCATTATACCTTTCACCGTTAACCTATGACCTCTAGTTGTAGTCTCACCCAACCTCAGTGGAAAAAGCCTGCTTGCATTAACCCTATCTATACACCTCATAATTTTGTATACCTCTGTCAAATCTCCTCACAGTCTTCTACATTCTAGGGACTAAAGTTCAAACCTATTCATTCTTTCCTTATAACTCAGGTCCTCCAGATCCAGTAGCATCTTTGTAAATTTTCTGTGTACTCTTTCAATCTTATTTACATCTTTCCTTTAGATAGGTAATCAGAACTGCACACAATGCTCCAAATTAGGCCTCACCAATGTCTTTATAACCTTATCTACCTGTGATGCCACTTTCAATGAATTATGGACCTCTGTTCCCAGAGCGCTTTGTTCTACTGTACTCAGTGCCCTGCCACTCACTGTGTAAAACTGACCCTGGTTGGTCCTCCCAAAGTCCAAGACCTCACACTCATCTGCCATTTTTCAGCCTATTTTCTGAGCTAGTCCAGATCTCACTGCAAGCTTTGATAGTTTTCCTCACTATATACTACATACCCCTCTGACTGGAAATGCAACAAGATCATACACATAAATACTATAGGCACATGAAGCGGTGTGAGACCTGGATGAGTAATTCACCTTCATGATACCCTGAAGCTTTTTTTTACTGTCTATAAAGCACAAAGCAGGAATATAATGAAATACTTGCTGGATGAATACGGCTCTAACAACACTCAAGAATCTCAGTTTCAATCAGGACAAAGCAGATTGCTAGGTTGGTATTCTCTACAGCAGTGTAAGCATATATTCCCTCTGCCACCACAGAGAAGTTTTTCTGCGAGGTACTACGACAGAAGTTCCTGTATTTGTGACCTCTGGTACCATCACCAAATTCAAGGGAATCTGTCCCATGATCTCATTAAGACCTTTTGAGTTTTGAATAGACTAGACAGAGTGGACGTTGAGAGAATTTTCCAATAGCGGGGGAGACCAGAGAGCACAGCTTCAGAATACAATGACATCCCTTTAGAACAGAGATGAGGAGGGCTTTCTTTCGCCAGAATACGGTGAACCTATGTCATTCATTGTCACAGATGACTGTTGAGGCCAAGTCATTGGGTATATTTAAAGCAGAGGTTGATTGTTTCTTAATTAATAAGGGCATCAGAGGTTATGGGAAGAAGGCAGGAGAATGCGGTTGAGAGTAAAGCCTAGTATGTGAAAGCTTATCAAACACCTTATCAGCAGTCCATATAGTATACTGCCCTTCTCTCATTGACCTCCTTGGTCACTTCATCAAGAAAGTCAATCAAATTCATTAGACATGATCTCCTATGCACAAAGCTGTGTTAGCTTCCTCTAATCAACCCCAGTTCTTCCATATGCATGTGCATACCATCCATTAACTTGCATATTGATCTATAGTTCTCAAGTTTTCCTTTGCAGCTCTTCTTCAATAATTCACTACCTTCCAGTCTTCTAGCACTTCACCCATGACTGTTGATAATGCAAGTACCTCAGCCAATTTCTTTTCTGACCTCCCATAGTGTTAGACTCTGGAGATTTGACAACCTTCATACATTTAATGCATTCTATTTCCCCAGCAGTATGGAAAATAATGAATTCTTGCTAAAGGATGAAATAGAGATGGACACAATGCACCACTGGTAGATCTGCTGCCTCATAGCTCCAGCAAATTGTATTCAATCCTGACTTTCAGTGCTGATGCATGGAGTTTGCACATCTCCCCCATAGGTTTCTCTTGATTCCTCCAGAAAATAAACTTGCTCGGCGCATGGGTCAGAATCAGAATCAGAAATAGGATTACAATTATTCTTTTATATAAAGTGAAATTTGTTTTGTAGCAGAAGTGCAGTGCACAGATGTAAAATTACCATAAATTACAAAATAAATAGTGCAAAAAAGGAATAATAAGGTAGTGTTCATGGGTTCATGGACCATTCAGAAGTCTGACAATGGATGGCAAGAAGTTGTTTGTAGTAGTAGTAATGAGAAGTAGTAATGAGAAGAGGGCATGTCCCAGATGGAGAAGCTTCTTAATGATGAATGCTTAGCCCTTTGACCCATCTAGTCCATGCTACTTGATCTGCACAGTCCCATCTACCTGCATCCAGACCATATTCCTCCAACCTCTCTCATCCATGAACCTGTCCTAACATCTCTTAAATGTTACAATTAAACCTGTATCTATCACTTTAGGGGAGAAAACCAGTATGAATTCACTCTATCTGTACTCTTCTTAATTTTGTATTTTATCACATCTCCCCTTATTATCGTTCGCTCCAGGGAATAATGTCCTAACCTATTGAACCTTTCCCTATCAAAGAGGTCTTTAAGTCCCAGCAAAATCCTTGTAAATTTTCTCTGTGCTCTCTCAATCTGATTGATACCTTTCCTGTAGGCAGATGATCAGAACTTCACACAATGCTCCAAATTTTATGTCACCAATGTCTTATACAACCTCAATGTAACATAACAGCCCAAGTCCTGTACTAAATACTTTTATTCATGTTCAAGTTCAAATTCAAGTTTAATTGTCATTCAGCCATACATAAATACCCATGGTTAGCCAAATGAAACAACATTCCTCCATGGCCAAGGTGCAAGACACAGTACAGACAGTCATACACAGCACAAGATGCATATACGATAGCAGTAAACATACAGTCACACACACACACACAAAAAAAAAGCAACAGTATATGAAGTCCAATGTACCAAAAGCTCTCTTTATGACCCTATCTGGTCTAATGAGGGGAGGAGAAGATGGCGACGTGACGCAGCGTGCGCCCCCGCTCCAAAATGATATCGTATTTGTTAAATAGGTACCATGCACAATCCTGATTTGATGGAGATGGAAGTGAGAAGCAAGAGGAACATCTGGAGAAACTTCTGAAATGCCTGCTTCGCTGCTGCTGCTACTGTGTGATCGAGAATCTCCAGAGGGGAAGGCCCCCAAATCCTCAGCTTTGCCTATCGCCTGTTGCTGAGGCCGGGGTCGAAGCGCTCAGTGGAGATGGTGCTCGGTGCTCAGTGTCAGAGGTCTGGTCGGAGGCTCAAAGTTTTCTGACGGACTCAAGAGTCGGCTGTGGTCGGGTGCTTCCGGGGTGCTGCATCGGCAAGTTTGCGGCGCTGGAGGTTCATGGCAGGAAGAGAGTTTCTCTTCCTTCTACCGTCTGCGTGAGATGATGGGACTTTCGAGAGACTTGGAGACATTTTTTTACCGATCCCGTGGTCTGTTCTTTATCAAATTACTGTATTGCTTTGCACTGTTGTAACTATATGTTATAATTGTGTGGTTTTTGTCAGTTTTTTTAGTCTTGGTTTGTCTTGTGGTTCTGTGATATCATTCTGGAGGAACATTGTATCATTTCTTAATGCATGCATTACTAAATGACAATAAAAGAGGACTGCGTGTCCTCATAATCTAATCTAATCTATCTGTGATGCCACTTTCAAGGAATCATAGATCTATATTCCCAGGTTCCTTTGTTCTGTAGCACACCTCAGAGCCCCACAATTCTCTATGTAAATCTTACTGTGGTTTTTCCTCACAAAGCACAACAGCTCACAATTGTCTGCATTTAATTTTGTCTGTTATTTTCAGCTGATTTTCCCAGCTGTTCATGATCATGCTGCAAGCTTTGATAGCCATTATCCACTAGGCCTCCAATCTTGGTTTCATCTGCACATCTGCTGATCTAGTTTACTACATTATCAATAAATAATAATGGATCCAGCACTGATCCCTGTGGCATACTATTAGTCACAGGTCTCCAGCCAGGGAGGTGACCATCTACCACCACTCTCTGGCTTCTCCCATTAGCCAGTATTGGATCTAATTCTCTACAATATCCTGAATACCGACTGACTTAACCATCTAGATCAGCTGACCTATAACTTCGTGGCTTATTTTTAGAGCCTTTCATGTTAAATGCAGCAAGTAATTGAGGAAAGCTTCTATTAAAAATTTCTGTAGTTATTCCTGTAGTTATTTGATACTAATTAAGTTGAATTATAGTCTATTAATTCAAATTTATTGAAAAATTCGCTCTGAAAGTAATTTGGGTTACTCCAGTCTTTGTTAATAACCGCTGATAGATATGTAATTGAAGTGCACAAATGGGTGCAAAACATTTTAATGCAGTAGGGTGAATCATCCTCAGAGTTGTTGACTATTCCATGTGGAATTGCTGGTCACTGATGCGAACAGAAGGACATCACCTATTATACAGATCCGTTGTGAGTCCAGCACCTGCTAAATGGCAGATGCTGTTATGCTGGGATCTGTTGATCTGGCTTGGTCTTGCTGGAATTGCACAGCACCTCTTTTTGGGCTTTTGCCCCTCTGACTCATCACAGTTAGACATGGAGATGGACCAGAGCACCACCCCTCCCCCCCCAACAGTTCACTTTAGTATGAATTCGTGACCATTATCCATCATATTGGCCAGGTAGGTTACTTAAACAAAAATATCTTGGAGTAATGACAGAAAACAAAATCTTTTGCTTTTCAGCAAGAGTAGCTGGGGCATTTCTGGAGACAGAGTGTTATTACCACACTGCATGAGATTTGGGGTTTGTTCCCAACTCCAGTGTGTAGAGGTAGGAGGGAATGTTCATTGGTAAGGAAGATTCGGATCAACTTGTTGCAATTATTTTTTTTTGGTCTCTGACAATTTTGCCTCTTTCCACCACTTGTCTGGGTGTTGCCTTTAGAACTTTCCTACATGGCTATTTTAACATTCATGAACTAAGTTGGTGGGCACTGATGGGTCATTTAAGCATGAAGAACTTCAGATTATATAAAAAAAAACTCCAAGAGTACACCATTCCATTATTCAGAAATCCTGGTAATTCAGCATCTGGCTCACCCGTTGAGGCTTCCTGCACTCCTTTTAAACTCACCTGGGCCCTCTTTCAAACCCTCCCATTAATTGTCTGGGACTCTATTTCCCATGGTCCCTGGAAACTCACTGGGGGCCCAATTCCCAATTCTGACATGCTATACCACTGAATAATATCTTTTAAAAATATGACTGATTGGTATATTGGGGTATTTCAGTAACATCCAGTAGTCCAGAAAATTGCCAGTTCAGCATCTCCTCACTGTCAAGGATGCCAGATTAACAAAGGTTTACTCTAAACAGAAGCATAAGTAGGTAACTTGGTCCCTTGTGCCTGTTCTGGCACTGAGAAGATGTGCTTACACCTCAGTGCCGCTTTCCTGGACTTACCCTATATCACTTCAGTTCCTTTGCCAGCTCAAGTGGTTCCAGCTAGAATTACACCAACAAATGTGGATCATGTGTCATCCATGACTTGGTTGTGCCAAGATGACTGACGTGCTGTGTGGAGTAGGATTCTTCTACTTCAAATTGTTCAATGTGCCTTATAGAATTATTAGAAAGATTTGAGAACAAGACCCTTAAACGGGCATTCCCTCTAATGGTCAGTAAGGGACTGAGAGAAATAAAATGCTAAGTCACTGAGTCTCTCAGCAGTCTCTACTGCTTTTAATCAGACAGTTCAGTGAAGGCTAAGGTTCATATCCTCAGTGTGTGCCAAAGGTGAATTTTCTCAGTTCTGTATTTTCAGATGCAATCACAAATCAATCATTAAGGTTTTAATAACCAATAACATTCCCAGCATTTCCTTTCCAGAAGATCAGTATGTCAAGACCCCGCCGATTGCCTTGTTCACCAAGACACTGCTTTACTTATCTTGGCACCGGTCATCATGGAGCTCTGTGGGTATAATGTTATTCATTGGTTAAAATCGTTATACAATGGAATGTCTGTGCCTGATAAACAGAAAGTTTTGTTGTTTGGGAATTTTTCATGTTCCCAGACAAAGGTCTTAGAAATTTTTATGTTTACAGGCGAAACAAGTTTGCTTATCTGTCAGTTGGCTGGTCTGCACCCGTTGTTTCAAAATGTTATTATTTTAATCTCAAGGCGATTTGTGGCAGAGAGAAATAGCCTAACACAACAGCCATTTTAAGCGAGTTGCTCGAAGATGTTTTTTTCTACAACCTACTTGTTTGGAGACTAACTTTTCTGTGTTGTCTTTTTGTGCTATATGCTGTGGATTATTTTATTTGTAAAAGTTTGGAAATTATTATACATAATTGTTAAATGTTTGGATTTCTATGCATTGAAGAGATGTAATGGAAGTTCACAAATACATAGAATGCAGAGCTTGGCTTTTCAGAAAAAGACCATTTGGTCTCCAGGGGCTTATTGCAGTGTGCCTGTTCTACCCCAATTCTCCAATTCCTCTTTATCCTGTTTCCTTTTACTCATGCATTCAGACAGACATTGAATAAATCAATACTATTGTCTTCAGTTGTTCTATGCTGAATCTATGCGGCAATTAATTCTAAATTTTTGATTGAATTTAATGTTTGCCTCATATTTTATGCCCCACAAGAACATTCAAACCCTTTCCTAATTGTAAAGACTTCTAGACAGATTCTTCATAGTCTTCACTTTGCTAACCACCTTTTCTTTCCTAGTAGTTGCATGCTGTCAGTGATGTTTAAATCCCTGAAAATCTTTTCTGAAATTTTGCTCGTGTTTCATTATTCTATTTTAACTTGAAGCCCACAATACATCAAAGGTGTGTTGATAAATTTCTCTGTATAAATTTACCTCCCTACTTTTATATTCTGCTTTATTAGAAAGAAATAACGGTACACACACTTTATATCCATTTCAACTGGCAATGCCACTTCTATGATTTGCACATCTCTTTGCTCCTTTAACCGATTAATTGTTTACCATTAAATAAATAAATGAATAATTCCATGAGTGTCTATCTTTTGCTTAACTGAGTCACCATGCACTTTGTTATATTAAATTTAATTTGCTCTGTATGCAGGTTTTGTATATGTTTGTTTATGTTCTCCAGTCCATCAAATTATTCCCCCCCCGACCCAATCATCTCTCTCTTTTCTCTTCCAATTTAGAGAATTCAGCAACAAACTTCTGATAACGTGATTCTTCCATCCACCTCTCCAGTCTCAATACGTTTGCATTCTTTGTTGTTTCCTGTTTTCTTTTTTTTTCATTTTTCTGTCTGTATTTTGCTGTTCTCCCCTGCTCTGTTTCCTTCTTCATCAGATTCTACCCATTTCGCTTTGCTTCTCTTTGCTCTTTCCCATTCCATTCTTTATTCATTCTTTTGCTTTTCTCTTTGCTTTGGTTTCCCTCCCTGCTTCTGGAGTCATTTCTTTAAGACTTTTCACTTCCTTGTAACCCCCTAAAGTTCTCGTCCAAGTCTCCATTTACTGTGGATCGGAAAGGAGGTGGGCAACTGGAGCGAGAGGGATAATGGTACAGACAATACTGCTAAAATAGTGTGGGCTGTGTGTCAACAGTGAAACTTTTGCTGTTCTATTGTAAAGTCATTGGGCTGAGAATGTTTGTCTCCTCTCCACAAAAGCAATTTTGAACTGATTCCATAACTACAGACTCACTTTCAAGGACTCTATAACTCATGTTCTTATAATTGCATTTTTATTCCGCAGTTTGTTTTCCTTTGCACATTGGTTGTTTGTCAGTCTTTATTTATGTGTAGTATTTCATAAATTATATTGTCTGCAAATTTCTGCTATTTTCTGCAAATACTTGCAAGAAATTGAATCTCAAGGTAGTATAATTAGTGGCCACTTTATTAGGTACACTTGTATGCTTGCTCGTTAACGCAAAAATATCTAATCAGCCAATCATGTGGCTGCAACTCATTGCATAAAAGCATGCAGATATAGTCAAGCCCTTCAGTTGTTGTTCAGACCAAACATCGGAACTGGGAAGAAATGTAATCTAAATGACTTTGAAAGTGGAATGACTGTTGGTTTAAGTATCTCAGTAAGGGCTGACCTCCTGGATTTTTATGCACAACATTCTATAGAGTTTACAGAGAATGGTGTGAAAAACATCCAGTGAGCAGCAGTCCTATGGACAAAAAAGCCTCACTATTGAGAAAGGGCAGAGGAGAATGGCCATCTGGTTCAAGCTGACAGGAAGATGACAGTAACTCAAGTAATCATGGATTGCAAGTGGTGTCCAGAAGAGCACCTCTGAACATGCAGTATGTCAAACCTTGAAATGGATAGGCTAAAGCAGCTGAAGATCACGAATATGTCCTTAGTGGCCATCTTTTTATGTACAAGAGGCACCTAATAAAGTGGCCACTGAGTCTACAGCATATGTAATTTGATAATAAATTTACTTTCAGTGAGATTAAAAACAAATTTTACAGGTATCAGATAGAATACTATCATCTTAGAGATGTATATCAGCAGCTGAAACATTTAGGGAGAAGGCTGAACTAAGCCACATCATCCACTTCTCAGCCCAGCTCTGCATCCTATCCTTAATAAAAAGTGCACCTTAAAATGCTGGTAATGTAATATATTACAGACACAGTCATGGATATGTACAGCAGAGTTGTCAAAGGGTACAGCTCAAATCATGTGAAAGCGAGGGATAAGTGAAATTTTAGCTGAATTTAAAGTTATATATTCTTTATTTATTTTTATCTTTGATTTTGTGTCATTTATTATGTAATCCTCATGCATTTGCCAGAACTTAAGAGAGTGTTCGGGTAAAGCGGGGATAATTGAAATCGGGAGTTAACATAAAATTATACTTTAAAACCACACTTCCACTCTTACTTTATATTTTGAATCCATGTGTCAATGTCTATACTAAATCTCTCTTTATACAACGTGACATGTTCATATTGGCAAAGATGGTGTTGGAGCACCTCCATTGGAAGATGGGTGCAACTACAAGTTAACACGTTTACTTATAATTTCCATTGCAAATGTCGACATAAAGCATAAAATGCAAATGATGACAGTCAGTAAGCTATTGGTTAGTTCTTCAAATCAATTTGCAATTAAGTAATATGAACTGCAACATATCCAGGCCAGGAATTTCTCTCTGATCTCAGGTTGTGATCAGAAGGAATTCCAAACGATACTGATGACTTTGACATTTCCCCCTGGAGCACACATGGGCTCAGTTTCCACTCCGGAGACAAGCACATATGCCAGCTGACACATCAGTGCAATATCGAGGGAGTACTGTACAATTAAAGATATCGTTGTTCAGGTGTAACATCAAACATAGCTCTTATCTACCTTCTCCAGTGGCATCTAAATGAACGTGGCAGTACACCTTGATGTCTTGTTTCACAAAACAGCTACTCAAACAAATTACCTGTTCATCATCAAATTACTGTTTATGGAACCTTGCGAAGTTGTTTTTGACATTTCAATACGGATTACATTTGAGAGGACTTTCGTTGGCCGGAAAGCAATTTGGTTTATCTTGAGATTATGTAAACCACCTTGCTCATGTTCCCTATGCATACAGATGCATGTCATTTCTTTAGAATTCCCCAGGAGTGCTGCTCTTGTTTATATGTGGAGATATCAGCCTGCTCCTGGAAGCCACCGCAGCTGCCTTATGAATATTAATAATTATGCAGACACTGTCCAAGCTGACAAGCCTTTCCACAGGTGCCAGTCGTCACCAACCTTTGGCATCCGCCATGCCAGGCTGATCTCTCATCACATTCAGGACCTTTACAAACATTCCTCTAAACTGGTAATTGGACACCATTATCATTTTGCTGGCTCAGTGGATGTTTGGAGGAGTACATACTTGGATTATTCAGTGCCACTTTGAAAACAACCAGTAAAAAGTGAGAAGGAAGTTCAATAAAGGTTAGCTTTTTATGAGGCTCTTGGGCAGTTCCATAAACATTTTTCAGTTTCTTCATAGATAGAGAATGATAATTCCATCAATTTCTCTTTCAAAAGTTGAATCACGATACCAGAGCATAAGACATAAGATATACCAGAGAACCATTTGGCCCATTGAGTCTGCTTCACCATTTCAACATGGCTGATCCATTTCCATCTCAGCCTCAGTCTCCTGCTTTCTCCCAATAACCTTTCATGCCCCAACTAATCAAGAATCTATCAACCTCTGGCTTAAATACACCCAGTAACTTGTCCTCCTCACTTCTGTTCTACATGGATGTCACTCTATTCTTAGGCTGTCCCCTCTGATCCTAGACTCCTCACTTTAGGAAACATCCTCTCCACATCCACTCTGTCGACGCCTTTCGACATTCAGTAAGTTTCAATGAGATCCCCCTTCACCGTTCATTCTTCTGAATTCCAGTGAGTACAGGCCCAGAGCTATGAAATGCTACTCATATGATATTCCTTTCAATCCCAGAATAATTTTTGTGTATCTCTTCTGGACCCGCTCCAAGATCAGCATTTGCTTTCTTGGGTAAGGGGCCCAAAACTGCTCACAATATTCCAAGTGAGGCCTCACCAGTGCCTTAAAAAGCCTCTATATTGCTTTAATTTTTCTGTCCTTTCAAAATTAATGCTAACATTGCATTTGCCTTCCTCGCCACCAACTCTTCTTCTAAATTAACTTTAGGGAATCCTCCACAAGGACTCCAAAGTCCCTTTTTCACTCAGATTTTTGAGTTTTTTCAACATCTTAAACATTAGTCTATGCTTTTATTTCTCCTACCAAAGTTCATTACCACACAGTTCCCAACACTGTATTCCATCTGCCAATTCTTTGCCCATTCTCCTACTCTGTTTAAGGCTCTCTGCTTCCTCAACACTATCTGCCCCTCCACCTTTCGTTGTTTCATCCACAAACTTGGCCACAAAGCCATCAATTCCATCATCCAGGTTATTGAGATACAATGTAAAAAGAAGCAGCTCCAACACAGACCCTTGTGGAACACCATTACTTACCAGCAGCCAACCAGAAAAGGCTCCCTTTATTCCTACTCTTTCCCTCCTGCCAATCAGCCACTGCTTTATCCATGCTAGTATCTTTGCTGTAATTTCACTGGCACTTAACTTGTTAAGCAGTCTCATGAATGTCACCTTCTCAAAGGCCTTCTGAAAGTCCATGTATCTAACATCCACTGATTCTCCTTACTTGTTATTTCTTCAAAGAATTCCAAAAGATTTGTCAGGCAAGATTTTCCCTTTAGTAAACCATACTGACTACAGTCTGTTCTATTATGTGTCTGCAAGTACCCCAAAACCACATCATTAACAATCAACTCCAACATCTTTCCAACAACTGAGATCAGACTAATTGGCCTATAGTTTCCTGTTTTCTGCCTCTCTCCTTTCTTGAAGAGTGGAGTGACATTTGCAATTTTGTAGCTCTCATGACAGAATTTATTGATTCTTGAAAGATCATTACTAATTGGAGGGTTGCGGATGTTGTTTCATTATTCAAGGAAGGGAGTAGAGATAGCCCAGGAAATTATAGACGAGTGAGTCTTACTTCAGTGGTTGGTAAGTTGATGGAGAAGATCCTCAGAGGCGGGTTTTATGAACATTTGAAGAGGCATATTATGATTAGGAATAGTCAGCATGGCTTTGCAAAAGGCAGGTCATGCCTTACGAGCCTGATTGAATTTTTTGAGGATGTGACTAAATACATTGATGAAGGTAGTACAGTAGATGTAGTGTATATGGATTTCAGCAAGGTGTTTGTCAAGGTACACCATGCAAGGCTTATTGAAAAAGTAAGGAGGCATGGGATCCAAGGGGAAATTACTTTCTGGATCCAAAACTGGCTTGCCCACAGAAGGCAAAGAGTGGCGGTGGACGGGTCATATTCTGCATGGAGGACAGTCACCAGTGGTGTGCCTTAGGGATCTGCTCTGGGATCCCTCCTCTTCGGGATTTTTATAAATGTCCTGGACGAGGAAGTGGAGGAATAGGTTAGTAAATTTGCTGATGACACTGTTGTGGCGTGGATGAAATCACTGGAGAGACAGTGTCACTGGTAGATACAAAGCAGCTTCCTTACACAACAAAGTACAGCAGGCATCTTACGGACGGAGACGTTTTCGGTAGAAAGGTCTGCCAGCCCAATGTGGGCTCGATATTTATATGCTAAACACAAAGGCAATCGCTACTTAAAAAGTTATAGACAATGCATAGACAACGCTTCCTTTTGAAGCTACATACAAAACATCACACCTTCTGACTTCATCCTTTCCCTCCAACGCCAACATGTCTGTGTTGGTATTCACAGCCTTTAGGAATGCAAGTTAAATCCACAATACATTCATTTGGCATTTTATGTGCTAACATAGAGGACAATTAATATTATGAAGTATAGATAATACTGTCTTCGAAACTACCTGTAAACTTCACACTTCCATCTGCAGTGTCTGGCTGGTATTCCGATATTCACAGCTTTTAGGAAATACATTGTTGTGAACTCAATCCACAGTACTTTGTCAAACAGAAGACTGGTGGCCAGAGTCACTTAAGTGTAAATGAATCATCTACCCAAAAACTCACTCTAACAACACAAAGGTTGGAGGTGTTGTGGATAGTGTGGAGGGCTGTCAGAGGTTACAGCAGGACATTAATAGAATGCAAAACTGCGCTGCGAAATGGCAGATGGAGTTCAACCCAGATAAGTGTGAGGTGGTTCATTTTGGTAGGTCAAATATGATGACGGAATATAACATCGGTGGTAAAACTCTTGGCAGTGTGGAGATTCAGCGGGATCATGGAGACTAAAAGCTGCTGCGCAGGTTAACTGTGGCTAAGAAAGCATACGGTGCATTGGCCTCCATCAATTGTGGGATTGAGTTTAGGAGCTGAGAGGTCATGTTGCAGCTATACAGAACCCTGGTCAGACCTCACGGAGTACTGTGCTCTGTTCTGGTTGCCTCACTACAGGAAGGATGTGGAAACCATAGAAAGGGTGTAGAGGAGATTTACAAGGATGTTGCTTGAATTGGGGAGCATGCTTTATGAGAATAGGTTGAGTGAACTTGGCCTTTCCTGCTTGGTGCGTCGGAGGATGAGAGATGACCTGATAGAGGTGTATAAGATGATGAGAGGCATTGATCATGTGGATAGTCAAAGGCTTTTTCCCAGGGCTGAAATGGCTAGCACAAGAGGGCACAGTTTTAAGATGCTTGGAAGTAGGTACAGAGGAGATACTAGGGGTAAGTTTTTTATGCAGAGGGTGGAGAGTGCGTGGAATGGGCTACTAGCGACATTGATGGGAGGGAGGAGAAGATGGCGGCGTGACGCAGCTCGCAGCGGCCACTCTGGTGGTGATGTCTGTTATTTGTCAAGTAGGGTGCCGTGAACAATCCTGATTTGATGGAGACAGATGTGAGAGCACGGAGGAACATCTTGTGAAACTTCTGAAATGACTGCTTCGCTGCTGCTGCTACTGTGTGGTCCAGAATCTCTGGAGGGGAAGGCCCTGAGTCCTCAACTTTGTTTGTTGCTCAGCAGCCGGGGCGGGGTCAAAGCGCTCGGCAGAGGATGGTGCTCGGAGAGGCTGTGTCAGAGGGGCTGGTTGGAGGCTCGAACTTTTCGGACGGACTCAGAGTCCGCTGCGGTAGGGTGCTTCCAATGGTGCTGCATCGGCAAGTTTGCGGTGCTTGGAGGTTCATGGCAGGGAGAGGTTTCTCCCTTCTGCCGCCAGCATGAGATGATGAGGCTATCGGGACTTTGAGACTTTTTTTTTACCGTGCCCATGGTCTGCTCTTTATCAAATTATGGTATTGCTTTGCACTGTTGTAACTATATGTTATAATTATGTGGTTTTGTCCTGTGTTTTCTTGTGATATCATCCTGGAAGAACGATGTATCATTTTTTAACGCATGCACTTCTGAATCGACAATAAACGAGGACTGAGTGTTCTCATAATCTAATCTAATCCGATAGGGTCTTCTAAGAGACTCCTGGACAAGTGCATGGAGCTCAGAATAATAGAGGGTTATGGGTAACCCTAGGTAATTTCTAAGGTAGGACATGTTCAGCAGAGCTTTGTGGGCCGAAGGGCCTGTATTGTGCTGTAAGTTTTCTGTGTGTCTATGTTTAATGCCTCCACAGTTGTTTTACTGCCTCTTTCAGAGCCCTGGGGTTCAGGTGACTTATCTGTCTTCAGACCTTTCCCAAGCATCTTCTCCCTAATAATGGAAAATTCATTCACTTCTGCCTCCTGACACTCTTGAAATGCTGGCATACTACTAGTGTCTTCCACAGTGAAGACTTATGCAAAATACTTATTCAGTTCATCCACCATTTCCTTGGTCCCCACTACTGTCTCTCCAGCATCATGTTTCAGCGGTCCGATATCCTCCCTTGCCTCTCTTTTAACTCTTTATGAATTTGAAGACACTTTTGATATCCTCCTTAATATTATTGGTTAGCTTATATTCATATTCCATCTTTTCCCTCTTTATGACTTTTTTAGTTGCCTTCTTTTGTTTTTTAAAAGTTTTCCAATCCTCCAACTTCATGCTAATATTTGCTCTATTACATGTCCTCTCCTTGGCTTTTATGTTGCCTTTGACTTCCTTCGTCAGCGGCAGTTGTGTCGTCCTGCCTTTGGAATACTTCTTCTTTGGGATGTATCTGTGGTGCGCCTTCCGAATTGCTCCCAGTATCTCCAGCCATTGCTGTTCTGCTGTCATCTGGCTAGCGTCCCCTTCAACCACCTTTGGCCAGTTCCTCTCTCATGCCTCTGTAATTCCCTTTACTCCACTGTAGTACTGATACATCTGAGTTTAGCTTCTCCCTTTCAAATTTCACGGTGAATTTGATCATATTATGATCACTTGTCCCTAAGGGTTTGTTTACCTTAAGCTCTCTAATCAATTCCGGTTCTTTGCCTGACACCCTGTCCAGAATAGTTGACCTGTAGTGGGCTTGACTATGAACTGCACTAAAAAACCCATCTCATAGGCATTCTAGAAACTCTCCCCTTGACATCCAGCACCTACCTGATTTTCCCAATCTACCTGTATATTAAAATCCCCCATGACTATCGTAACATTGCCCTTTTGTCATGCATTTTCTATCTTACAACTGGTACACCACATTTTTGTTACTGTTCAGAAATCTGTATATACCTCCCATAAGAGTCTTTGTACCCTTGCAGTTTCATACCTCTATGATTCTACACCTTCTAATCCTATGTCACCTCTTTCTCAGGACTTGATTTAATATTTTGCCAACAGAGCTACTTCAGTCCCTCTGCCTTCTTGCCTGTCCTTTTGATACAATATGTATCCCTGAGTGTTAACTTCCAATCTATAACCTTCCTCAGTCATGATTCAGTGATGCCCACAACGTCATACAAGTTCATATACCTTATTTCGTGTATGGTGTCCATTTAAATATAACAACTTCAGTCATGTATCCATCAATCTTTTTGATTTTATTCTTCATTTACATTGCAATTTATCCCATTGACTGCAATTTTGTTCTATCATCAGCCTGTCCTTGCTAGCACTCTCACTACACACTGCCTCTATTTGTAAACCAACTGCCCCATCCTCAGTTCTCTCACTCCAGTTCCCATCCCTCTGCTAAGTTTGTGTAAACCCTCCCAGGCAGCTCCAGCAAACCTGCCTGCAAGGATATTGGACCCCCTTGGGTTGAGGTGTAACCTATTCCCTTTGTGCAGGTTATTCCTTCCCCTGAAGAGATCCCAATGATCCAGAAATCTGAACGTCTACCCCCTGCACCAGTTCCTCAGCCATGTATCCATCTACCAAATCATTCTATTCTTACCCCCACTGGAGATAATCATCCTGGCTGATCTGCTTTTCACTTTTCTACCAAGCACTTTAAAATCTCTTCATGACTTCCTTGCCTTTCCTGCTTGTGTCTTTGGTGCTATTATGTACCAAGACTTCTGGCTGCTCACCCTCCCCCTTTAGAATGCCATGGATCCAATTCGAGACATCCCTGATCCTGACACCTGGGAAGCAAACACTATGTGTGTGGGTGATTCTATTGCATACAGAGAATCTCGTCTCTATTCCTCTAACTATGGAATCTCCTATCACTGCTGCAGTCCTCTTCACCTCTCTTCTCTTCTGAGCCACAGCCCAGACTCAGTGTCAGAGACCCTGTTGCTGTAGCTTCCTGGGTAGCTCGTCCCCCGCAACAGTACCCTAAAGGGATACTTATTATTGAGGGGAATGGCCAAAGAGGTACTCTCTACTGGCTGCTGATTTCCACTTCTTCTCCTGACAGTCATCCATTTACCTGCCTTCTGCAACCTAAATACCTCCCTGTAGGTCCTATCTATCACTTCTTCAGTCCTGTATGAGCTGAAGGTCATCGAGCTGCAGGTCCAGTTCCCTAACTGTAATACGTTCGCTGAGGAGCTACAGCTTGGTGCACCTGGTGCATATGTGGTTATCCACGAAGCTAGAGGTCTTCCAGAATCCCATATCTCACACAAAGAACACAACACAGCCCCTGGAGCCATTTTCACTGCACTGACTGTGCCCTAGTAGCAGAGGAATGAAGAATAAAGAAGAAGAAGAAGAAACTTTCCAGATATTTACCTCACCCAAACCTAATGTTGCTTAAGGTTGATGAGCCAACATCAATGCCTCACCACTCTAACAGTGGCCCACTCACACAATGGCCCCTCCGCTTGCCCCTGCCTTATTTTTATTCGCCCTTGCTAATGAATCTTGATTGGGCATAGTTAAAACTCTGATAACTGCTGCAAAGTGCTGCTTCTTTAATGCACTTCTGACAATAAACTCAATAATGTGACAATAAACTCAACTTTGACATTTACACAATGTAGTCTCATCCACACCAACAAACAATCTGCTGGAGGAATTCAAAAGATTTAGCAGTATCTATGGGAGGAAAGAACCACCAGCATCTGCAGTCTCTCGTGTCTTTGTAATCTCATCCATGTCTGTTTTTGATTGATGGGCATTTAAAGATTATTTGTGTTAAATAGGGTCAGTAGCAAATACTTGAGTGACAGTCAAGTAATATTGTGCAAAACTTGTTGCACCTATTTAACAGGTGATCTTCTTCTAAACAGCTTTCCATTAAGTAGGAAGTAGAAATTGATTGTTGTGATCAAGTAAGCTATAATTGTTGCATTACAGATCTTAGAACATTCTAAACACAAAATAATCTGCAGATGCTGGGGTCAAAGCAACACTCGAAACACTCACAACACGCTGGAGGAACTCAGCAGGTTGGGCAGCATCCGTAGAAAAGATCAGTCGAAGTTTTGGGCCGGAACCCTTTGTCAGGACTGTAGAGGGAAGGGGCAGAGGCCCTATAAAGAAGGTGGGGGGAGGGTGGGAAGGAGAAGGCTGGTACGTTCCAGGTGAAAAACCAATTAGGGGAAAGATAAAGGGGTGGGGGAGGGGAGGCACGGAGATGATAGGCAGGAAAGGTGAAGAAAGAATACGGGAAAACACAATGGGTAGTAGAAGGAGGCGGAACCATGAGGGAGGTGATAGGCAGCTGCAGGAGGGGGCAGAGTGACGTAGTCATATTCATACTTTATTGATCCCGAGAGAAATTGGTTTTCGTTACAGTTGCACCAACCAAGAATAGAGTATAAATATAGCAATATAAAACCATAAATAATTAAATAATAATATGTAAATTATGTCAGGAATAAGTCCAGGACCAGCCTATTTGCTCAGGGTGTCTGACCCTCCAAGGGAGGAGTTGCAAAGTTTGATGGCCACAGGCAGGAATGACTTCCTATGACGCTCTGTGTTGCATCTCGGTGGAATGAGTCTCTGGCTGAATGTACTCCTGTGCCCAACCAGTACATTATGTAGTGGATGGGAGACATTGTCCAAGATGGCATGCAACTTGAACAGCATCCTTTTTTCAGACACCACCGTCAGAGAGTCCAGTTCCATTCCCACAACATCACTGGCCTTACGAATGAGTTTGTTGATTCTGCTGGTGTCTGCTACCCTCAGCCTGCTGCCCCAGCACACAGCAGCAAACATGATCGCACTGGCCACCACAGACTTGTAGAACATCCTCAGCATCGTCTGACAGACGTTAAAGGACCTCAGTCTCCTCAGGAAATAGAGACGGCTCTGACTCTTCTTGTAAACAGCCTCAGTGTTCTTCGCCCGGTCCAGTTTATTGTCAATTCGTATCCCCAGGTACTTGTAATCCTCCACCATGTCCACACTGACCCCCTGGATGGAAACAGGGGTCACTAGTGCCTTATCCCTCCTCAAGTACACCACCAGCTCCTTAGTCTTTTTCACATTAAGCTGCAGATAATGCTGCTCACACCATGTGACAAAGTTTCCTACCGTAGCCCTGTACTCAGCCTCATCTCCCTTGCTGATGCATCCAACTATGGCAGAGTCATCAGAAGACTTCTGAAGATGACAAGACTCTGTGCAGTAGTTGAAGGGAGGGAATTACCGGAAGTTGGAGAATTCTGTGTTCATACCAAGGGGCTGGAAACGACCGAGACGGTATATGAGGTGTTGCATTGTCTATAACTTTTGCATCCATGCTAAGCTCGTCAATTTCATTGACTTTACTTCTAACTTCCACCCAGCCCTCAAATTCACTTGGTCTATCTCGGACACTTCTCTCCCCTTTCTCGATCTCTCGGTCTCCATCTCTGGAGACAGACTGTCCACTGACATCTTCTACAAGCCCACTGACTCTCATAACTACCTCAACTATACCTCTTCCCACCCCGACATATGCAAAAATGCCATCCCCTATTCCCAGTTCCTCTGTCTCTGCCGCATCTGCTCCGAGGATGAGGTTTTCCGTTCCAGGATATCTCACATTTCCTCTTTCTTTAAGGATCATGGTTTCCCTTCTGCTGTCATCAATGATGCCCTCATCTCCTCCATTTCCCACACCTCGTCTCTCACCCCAACCTCCCGCCACCACAACAGGGACAGAGTTTCCCTTGTTCTCACCTACCACCCCACCAGCCTCCAGATCCAGCATATTATCCTCCGCAGCTTCTGCCACCTTCAACAGGACCCCACCACTAAGCACATCTTTCCCTCTCCACCCCTCTCCGCTTTCCGCAGGGATCGGTCCCTCCGTGACTCCCTGGTCCACAAGTCCCTCCCTACGGATCTCCCACCCGGCGCTTATCCCTGTAAGCGCAAGTGCTACACCTATCCCTACACCTCCTCTCTTGCCACCATTCAGGGCCCCAAACAGACCTTCCAAGTGAGGCAACACTTCACTTGTGAGTCTGTTGGGGTCATTTATTGCATCCGGTGCTCCCAGTGCGGCCTCCTCTACATCGGTGAAACCCAATGCAGATTGGGGGACCGCTTCGTCAAGCACCTCCGCTCCGTCCGCCACAACAGACGGGATCTCCCAGTAGCCACCCACTTCAACTCTGCTTCCCATTTCCATTCAGATACATCCATACATGGCCTCCTCTACTGCCGCGATGAGGCTAAACTCAGGTTGGAGGAGCGACACCTCATATAGTGTCTAGGTAGTCTCCAGCCCCTTGGTATGAACATAGAATTCTCCAACTTCCGGTAGTTCCCTCCCCCTCCCTTCCTCTATCCCTATGTCACTCTGCCCCCTCCCCCAGCTGCCTATCACCTCCCTCATGTTTCCACCTCCTTCTACTACCCATTGTGTTTTCCCCTATTCCTTCTTCACCTTTCCTGTCTATCACCTCCCTGCTTCCCCTCCCCCACCCCTTTATCTTTCCCCTTACTGGTTTTTCACCCGTAACCCACCAGCCTTCTCCTTCCCATCATCAAGCCACCCTTCAGTCTTTGATTTGCCAGTGAAAAATATCCAGGTTTGTCCAAGTGCTTCTTATAGCTAATACTCTCCAATCCCGGCAATATCCTGATGAACCCGTTCTGCACCTGCCTTAAAGCCTCCACATCCTTCCTGTGGCAACAATACTGCGCACAATGTTCTTGTTGCATTTCATGCGGGGGGGGGGTGGGAGAGGGTTTGGGGGGGTGCTTGATGGTCCTGTTGGTGAGTTTGCTATTTCTCTCTGAACTGACTTTCATGTTCTTTCTTTGTTTCGTGGCTATCTGGAGAAGAAGGATCTCAGAGTTGTATACTGCGTACGTACTTTGATGATAATACAAATGAAATGACAATATTCCAAATGCATTCCAACTAAAGCTTTATACAGCTGCATTATGACTTTTTAACTTTCATACTCAATGCCCCAACCAATGAAAGCAGCATGCTGTTCACCTTCTTAACAGTTTATCCATTTGTTGCTGCCATCAGGGAGCTATGGACATATAATGAAGCTATTTCATTTGAGAACATTTTCCATCCACAACTCCACCAGTGTTTGTGTTGGCTGCAAGCTACTGACCAAACTATCTATATGTTCATTCAGATCATTTATGCAAGTCGCAAACAACAAAGGTCCCAGCACTGATTTTTATAGATTCAGATTAATTTAATTATCACAGGTATCTTGAAAGATATAGTGAAATGTGTTATTTGTATTAACGACCTAAAGATGTGCTGATGTGCTGGGTGCAGTTCACAAGTGTCACCACACAATCCGGCGCCAACATAGTTCATCAGAACAACAGCAACAAAACAAGAACAGCAAAACAAACACCGACACACACACACACACACACACACACACACACACTCAGGAATGGCCACTACTGGCCATCAGCTTCCCTTGGACTCACAGACATCAGGCATCTGACTTCCTCAGTGGAGTGGCAGACTCAGGGCTTCAGCTATCGGGCCTCGCCCTCTGCCAATCTTCAGGACCCTGAATTCCAGGTCTCGAACTGCAGATACCAATGACTGTGTTCTGAATTCCAGGCCTTGACAAGGACTCACTGACTCGCATTCTTAGGGGATCAATGGCCCTCGTGTCCTGTCTGTATGGATATCCGATCACTCTGATCTCACGGGGTCACACTGACTTGGGGGAGTGGTCTTCATCCACAGAGCTTGCTGACCCCACATCCATCCTTGGATGTCCTATTGGGTAGAACTTAGCTTAAGTTATTGTGTAGTATAGCTTAAATGGATCAAATGGCCCTGTACAACACTGTGATTTTAACAGATAGGTTAAGATTAATCTATGGGGAAAATGAAGCAGATTAATATATGATTATTGTAACATTTCCTGCTAAATGGTCTTCGAGGACTTGGGTGGGGAAAGGGTCTATTTCTGGGCTGTATGTCTCTGTGAGCCATGTAGATGTTCCCTCACCATAAGCACTGCAGTAGGTCAGGAGGATAGCTCCTCATTATTCTCAACGGTGAATAGGGATGATCAGCCTGTGCTGACCTCCCCCTGGTACGCGTCAACCATGAGCAACAACGGTTAGCCTGCTGGGGTGGCAGAATTCATGTGTGGACATTGACATGGTGTGGTGAACCCACAGTTGTCAGTGCAACTTTGTGCTCTCCTGATGTTGAAATCCTGTAGGATCTCTTTTCAACTGCTCACCCTTTCCACCAAACTCTCATGATGATTTCTGTGTCTGTGATGCCATTGTTGTTGTCAGCATTATTTCAGGAATACATGTTGGCTTCTAGCAGTGTTGGAATTCAAAGCTCAATTCCCCTTTAAAAGATATAGGATTGATATTGATTAGCTCTAATTAGTCCTATCAGTTGTGTGGGACTCCGGAATCTGCTCATGCTTCATATGTCCAATGGGGTAAGCACTGCAAATGCTAACCACTTAGTACAAACACACTTGCATGAGGACCATAGAGGAAACTTGGGCACCAAATCCAAAATATGATTTGGGCACATATTTTCATGTGTAATGCCTTCCTTGGCCAATTTCCTTTCATCTCCTGCAATCTAAGCCACTTTACTCATACTTCATTAAGGCTGAAGCAATTAACGAATCAAATCATTATTTTTTTCAACACATTCCTCCCTTACATCTGCAATATTGGTTGCCTAATTGCAATGTTATGAATATTCTGGAGTTACGTGAATGTAGCTGATATTAGTTCAAGCAAGAACTTGTCCAGCAAGCAGTAAATTGAAGTTAAAAGCTCACAGACTAAGAGATATGGTTTGCAAAATGGTGACCATGAGATATTGGCATATGCATGAACCAACCTTTAAGACAAAAGGATTGTGTTAATTGACTTGCAGACTTTTGTAACTGTGAACAAAGTTACTAGAGAGACACTGGAGCTGGTGAATATAGAAGTATTTATTAGTCACAACAAGCAGACATTCTCGTGGAGATACGGTCAGTCCTGACTGGCTGCATCACTGCCTGGTATAGGAACGGTACCTCCCTCAATCGCAGGACCCTGCAGAGAGTGGTGCGGACAGCTCGGTGCATCTGTAGTTGTGAACTTCCCATGATTCAGGATATCTACAGGGACAGGTGTATAAAAGGTGCCTGTAGGATCATTGGGGACCCAAGTCATCCCAACCACAATCTATTCCAGCTGCTACCATCCCGAAAGCCTCCTATGTGAAGAATTCAAGAAATAAAGTCAGTTCAATTCAATTCAATAAACCCAAAGATACATCACAGTTTTCTCCCCTTAAGATCAAAGCTAACAGCAGGTGATTCAATGCAATTTCAATAGTTACCATGACATTGTTCACTTCAATTATTTTTAGTTAACAAGGCTTCTTTTAAATTACATATCTACAGTGTGAGACAATGCTAAATGTTCGAACTCCTTTGTCACAAAGTAACTCACACAATTAGTCTAAAAGCTTCTGAAGATAAAGAGTCAGACACTCAAAATTAATGTTGTCAGGGCTGTCTCTGAGTACATAAGTATCTTGAGTACAGTCTGGTCTGCCAGCTTGAACTCAAGTCACAATAGTGCAAATAACTTAGCCCCTGTTGCCTGGTTTGGTGCAGGCCAATTAACACAACCCCCCCCCCCCATTGTATTAATGTTTAGCTGATTTATATGCAAATATCTTATGGTCACCATTTTGCAAACCATATCTCTTAGCATTTGGGCATTTAACTTCAAGTTGCTGTTTGCAGTTTACAATCAAAGCTGATGACTGGTTCTTGCTTGAATTTTTTTTTGCGTGCCATACTCTGCCAGAGCCTCGGCGACCACTTTTCAAGTGGTTGTCTTGGAGGAAAGATTCTGTGAGTGGTCCCCCACGTCCTTCTCACAGCGCAGTCTTTTTTTACGAGGTCAAGTTGCGAGCTCGACACTCAACCTGGCACGGATGGAAAGTGTGCCCGGAAGCAGCCTGACTGGGTTCGAACTCGGGAACCTTCACTCCAGAGCCCGGCGCTGATGTCACTGTGCCACCAGCTGGCTTGAATTAATATTTGCTATATTCACCTAACTGCAGAGTACTCCCTAATAACAAGATTCCATTTCTCAGTTCTCAGACTAAGGGAGACAAAGGTGGGGAGCGGAGATGAACAAAACTTGAACCAGAAAATAATGTGTGGTTTGTATGTTATTTTACAGGCATTATTAATCTGAAAAAAATTGAAATCTATCAGTTGTTCCCTATAAATCCTAGGTGCTTTGTGTTTGATCCAAGTGGACTCAATGATTCAATATAAAATGGACATCTTTGGCCAAAGGCTGTTGTTTCAGATTTGACTATGTTCTCTTGTTGTTTGCTGAACTAATACTCCACCATTATGCATGTGTTTGCTTGCTTGTCAAATACAAATAACAAGTCAACAATTTAATTTTAAATTGAAGTTAAAGGTACAATCTAATTGTCTTTACCTTTACAGATCAAAAATCACAGCTGGATGTGGAAAATGTGTACATATAATCCAGATAAATAATCTAATCTGTTATCAAAAACGGATACAATGCTGGAACAGAGTAGATTTAGCTCATTTTATTAGAGTGAAGGTAGCATTATGGATACTTTCTCCATGGAATAAATAAACATTATACATACACAAGAAAACTGAAAATTGGAATGCTACGAGTATAGTATTTTGATTGTTCTTTCTTAAGTCATGTTGATATTGAATAGAAATTTGCAGATATCATGCAAAGTCATCCTGGTGAAGGATCTCAGCCCAAAAAGTGTCTGCACTCATAGTCCTGACTCTGTGCCTAATACAGATCTAGTATTGGGGTAAAGAACACTGAGATTCAAAAACATATTTAGGTTTGCCGTAGGAAACCGGGACCAAAATGTCTATATGTTTCCTGTAATTTTTAAACACTCTTGGATCATTAGAAAATGTATAATACTAAGAAAAATGAAATAAAAATTGTTGTAACAGGAGAGACACCCAATAGTCCAGAAAATTTGATAATCTGGATTATCATTTTTAAGGATGCAAGATTATTGGAATTTTAATGCATCAGGGCATAAGTTCAAATGATTTCTCAATGAGGGATAGAAACATAGAAACGTAGAAAATAGGTGCAGGAGTAGGCCATTCAGCCCTTCGAGCCTGCACCGCCATTCAGTATGATCATGGCTGATCATCCAACTCACAACCCTGTACCTGCCTTCTCTCCATACCCCCTGATCCCTTTAGCCACCAGGGCCATATCTAACTCCCTCTTAAATATAGCCAATGAACTGGCCTCAACTGTTTCCCGTGACAGAGAATTCCACAGATTCACCATTCTCTGTGTGAAGAAGTTTTTCCTCATCTCGGTCCTAAAAGGCTTCCCATTTATCCTTAAACTGTGACCCCTCGTTCTGGACTTCCCCAAGTTGTTTTAAGAAGTATCTTAATCAAGCAACACAAGGTAGGGAAGAATTCCAGAGCTTATGTTTGCTGGTTGAAACCACATGTGACAATAGAGAGGGATTAAATTCAGGCATGATCCACAGGCCAGAAATGGAGGATTGCAGTTATCTTTAAGTGTAGACATCTGGGTAAAGCTAGAGAAGATTAAAGATAAAGGCATAAATAATCTCAATGAGGGATTTGAGAAGAAGGATGAGAATTTGAACAGACTTTATTTTGCTAGTAACATCTGCACCATTAATTTCTATCATAACTGTTGTTGCATGAATGAAATCATCAGAGAGAGAGTTATTGGTAGATACAAAGCAGCTTCTTTATTTGACAAAACAAGATATAGCAGGCATCATACAGAGATGCTTCCGGTGGAAAGGTCTGCTGGCCTAATGCGGGGCTTGATATTTATTTGCTAAACACAAAGGACAATTTCATATTTACAAGTATAGACAATGCTTTCTTTTGACAATACCTACAAACTTTACACCTTCTGATTCGCATCCATCCCACTGGCGCCAGCAGTGTCTGGACTGGGCTTTTAGGAATCCATTATTCCAAACTGAATCCACAATACATTTATTTAGTATTTTACGTGCTTAACATAAAGGACAATTGTATATTTACAAAGTATAGATAATGCTGTCTTTGAAACTACATGCAAACTTCACACATTCTGGTTCACATCCATCCCACAGGCGCTAGCAGCATCTGGACTGGGATTCACAGCTTTGAGGAAATGTATTGTTACAAACTAAAACCACAGTACATTGTCAAGGAACAGGGAGTGGTGGCCAAAGCCATTTGCTAAATGTAAATGATCTAAACCCAAAAATCACTCCAACAGTAACCTAATGTAGGAAAACGTCCAGATTAGCTTGACAAGAGTGCTATCAAACAAAAAATAATACTGAACCAAGTAGGGAAAGATTAAAGGACACAAAGCTTGATGTCAGACTGGGGTTTGAAGCACCATGTAAAGGTAGAAAGGGAAATGGAGAACTTCAGCAAGGGATTTCAGAATCTACGTTTAGAATTGAAGGCCTTCAATGACAGAGGCCATCAATTTCAGGTGCTGGTCAGTTTGGTGTGGGAGGAATGATGAGGGATCTGAAAACAAGGATTAAAATTTTAAGATGGAGTTGTAAAATTGGCCAACCAGTAATGCATTGGGATAATCCAGTCAAACCTATGGATGTGGGATATAGCAGGAGATGAGTTGAGACAGGGGTGAAATGCAGAGGAAGAAATATATTGTGTTAGTGGTAATCTAGAGCACAAACAATCTGCTGGAAGAACTCAGTGCCAGTCAGCATCTATGGGAAGAGAAGGATTCAGATTTATTTATCACATATACATTGAACCATACAGTGAAATGCATCATTTGCATTAACAACCAACACTTGCAGCCCGCAATTGCCACCACACATTCCAAGGCCAACGTAGCACTCCCAAAATGTGCGGCAAAACCACATAGAACACAACAAAACAGAAAAGAACAAAACAACAACAACAAAACAAGTCCCCTTCCTTTCTCCTAACCTCCCTCCTACCCAATACACAGGCAGACCTCCAAATCCAGGATTGGCCTCTGGATCACCAAGCTTTGACCATCGCTGTATGACTTCTGGATCAACCTATGGGCGTCGATTGATCGGACCTTTTGCATCCTTGTGCCTCCTGTTCACATGGAATTGTCAATGGTTTGGGTCAAAACTCTGCATCATTTCTCCTAGAAGATCGTTTGTTGATCTATATTCCAGATTCTTCAGTCACTTGCATCTCCTTGGTGACGATCTTCATGTGTGATTCAAAGCTCATAGTGAAGTTGGATATCTCTGAATCAATATCAAACTATTGCCTTGGAACGTATGGAGTTGGTGCTCAGAACGGGAGTTTCAGTCAGGGAGCAAAGATAAAGCTTCCAGCTCATCCAGTACTATTGTCAGATGAGCAAAAACTATTTAGGATTAAAAGGCTGATGAGATAAAGCTGGTGTCATGAGTGCATGCATACAGAGAAGCATAATAGGAATAAGAAATGCAGTAGACATGAATATCCACTGGAACCACTAGAAGTAAGGATGGCAGAGGGGGGAAGAAAAATAATGTTGGATGATATAAGTAGTCCCATCCAAATGGGAAAAGGTGAGAGATGATGAAGGAAGATAGCATGGTGAATAATATAAAGTCAGCAAGCATCGTGAAATGGATGGTGGTTGTGGTGCTAAGTTAACTTTGTTGTCATTAGTGAGATGACATTTGTAAGATGGGGGTCATTAGTGACTTTGATATGAACTATCACGTTCATATGGCAGATATGATTGCTGAAATACAAAGCAGGATTGTATCAAAGATGGGCATAAATTTAGAAAAGGAAGCGACTGAGAAAATCTGGCAGTAGTTTGCATGGATGGAGGTCCAAATTTACTGCTTTCTGAGGATAAAGTAATGACTGCATATTTGAATGACACCACTGGTAAAATATGCTTCTGAATGGATTAGATGGTCTTAAAATGCAACAGCTTTTTGTGAACACCTTATTAGTAATGGTGCAGGTAGGATGACAAAATTCCACATTAAGTGTGGGTGATAACAAACATTTTGCATGATTAATCTTTCTTCAGATTGTCTAACAAGTCTTAGAAAGAGCAATAAAATGTCTTTATTCTGGATAGATGATACAGTTTATATGAAGCACTTTGATCACTGAAGTGCCTGTATTGTTTATTGTGTTACTTAAATTCCTGGGCAAGTGTGGAGGCTCCTTACATTAAACAGGCTGTTACAGCTTTAAATTGCTCTTAAGTTATATGCCACTGATACTGGTGGAATGTAAACAGCCTGGCGTCAATACCACCCAGATAATTTAGTTTAAGAATAGGCTTAAAAAACTCCACCTCACTGTTTTATGACACTTTTCTGATGTGTTACTGGGTTAACGTTCTACATTACAGCTACTCCAGTTCTCACTGCTACACAAAGCATTAATATTAAATGGCATTTAACCATAAACAAACCAATCACATCATTTGGGGTTTTATATCAAACCTTGGCATGTTCACACTGAGGTTTAGGCAGCATGCAGACATGGACCACACACAGAAGCCACACATATTCTTGTCACTTATATTGTGAGATTCTTCATATCGAATATAATGGAGGATCCTAATAACGAAGTTAACCCCAAACATAAAGAGATCCTGCAGCCTAAAGTAAACTCTTAACTGTATTGTTAATGGTGCCTTTAACCCTATTCCAAACCTTGTTTAAGCCTTTGTACTAGAGATGAGAGAATAAGGTCTGATAGACAGTTGGTAAATAGACAATACACAATGAAGAACAGTAGGATACGTAGCTTGATTTGCTTGCAAATAAGACCTTGCAGCTCAAGTCTTACTCATGAACAGGATGAACTCAGTCTCCCACTGTTTTACAGTTTTCATTCAGTTTATAACACAGGTTAAGATTTAAACTAGTTTTAAATACAAAAGTAATTAGGGTCTGTGACTATAATGTGTCTTAGAGCTGCTGATGATAAAATGGTTGGTTGCATACAGGAAAGCTCAACTAAAAGGATACATTTTGAGTGAACTTTGGGGATGGAGAAATTATGCACTAAAAGGACTGCAAGTTAATCACGAAACACAGAAAAAGGGGAATAATAAATGTAATTGGGAAAAGTTTAGAAACTACAGTAAGAAAAGTCGGTAAGGGAAAGAAATCAAATTAAGAAAATGGATATAAATTAAAGCCTGTTGTTGAGTTAACAGAAGGAAAGGAACATGTAAAAACAAAAGCAAAATGTACAAAATATTGCAGCCATTGAATAAAATGTATCAAAATGACACTGCATATTGAAAAAGTGGTAATATTTCTTAATAATAGTTTCCTTGCAAAATTTTATATTCCTTATAAATGTGACAATAGAGAATAAAACTAAGCTCAGAAAAAAAACAGCAAGCAGTAGTATGAAAAATAAATGTTTTCAAAGCAATATTATTTTCATTAAGCAAAAGTACCAGAGAGGATGCATTAGGAAAATGGAGTAACTTTAAACAAGGAAAAATCCGTTGAAGATTCTTCCTGAAGGATTATCTATGAGTTAGAAGCAACAGGACAATAGTTCCAAGAGGATTCACAACTCATTTAACCCAGGTGATAGAAAGTATTTCCTGTAATTCCCTATTCTTAACAAATGTTTACATCGGAGGATTTCTTGGTGGCACCCCAAGGTGAGATGCACCAGTATAAACACACGAACAGTGGGGTTTGATCTCAGCCAGATTTACTCTCAGAATACATCACTGATCACATTGGAGAGTCATATTCAACCAATCAGAATCAGTTTTAATATCACTGCCATATGTGATGAAAATTGTTGTTTTGCAACAGTGGTATAGTTGGTACATAATAATAAAAAAACTATAAATTACAATTAAAAATATATACATAAAAATAAAGTAAATATTAATTATTTAATTTAAAATAATACAATTATTTTATTTTATTACATTCATTATAAGACCATAAGATCTAGGAAGAGAATTAGGCAATTCGGCCCAGTGAGTCTGCTCTGCCCTTCCATCATGGCTGATCGATTATCCCTCTTAACCCCATGCTCTTGCCTTCTTCCCATAACCCTGGACACCTTGATTAATCAGGAACCTCTCAACATTCACCTTAAGTATATACAGTGACGCGGCCTACACAGCCGTCTGCAGAGAAGAATTCTGCAGGTTCATCATGCTCTGGCTAAAGAAACTTTTCATTAACTCTGTTCTAAATGTACGTCTCTCAATTCTAAGGCTGTGCCCTCTGGTCCTGGACTTGTTATTAAAGGAGACATCGTCTCCACAACTACTCTATTTACGCCTTTCAAAATTCAATAGGTTCAATGAGATCCCCCCCCCCTCACTCTTCTAAGCTCCAGTGAGTACAGGCCCAGAGCTATCAAATGCTCCTCGTATGGTAACCCTTACATTCCTGGAATAATTCTTGTGAACCTCCTCTGAACTATCTCCAATGCCAGTACACCCTTTCTTTGAGCCTAAAATGCTCACAATACTCCAAGTGCAGTCTGATTAATGCCTTATAAAGCCCCAGCATTATATCCTTGCTTTTGTCTTCTAGTCCTCTTGAAATGAATGCTGACATTGCATTTGCCTTCCTTGCCACCAACTCAACCTGCAAATTAACCTTTGGGAGAATCCTGCGTGAGGATTCCCAAGTCCCCCTACACCTCTGAGTTTTGAATTTTCTCCCAATTTTACAAAATAGTCCATACTTTTATTCCTTCTGACAAAGTGCATGACCATGCGTCTTCCTGCATTATGTTCCATCTACCTCTTCTTTGCCCATTCTCCCAATCTGTCTAAGTTCTTCTACAGATGCCCTGTTTCCTTAACACTAACTGCCCTTCTACCTATCTGCTTACCATCTGTAAACTTGGTCACAATACCATCAAGTCCTTCATCCAAATCATTGACATGCAACATAAAAAGAAACGGTCCCAACACCAAGTCCTGCGGAACATCAGTAGCCAACCAGAAAAGGCCCCCTTCATTTCCACCATTTGCCTCCACCAGTCAGCCAATCTTCTATCCATTCTGGTACTTTTCCCATAATACCATGGTCTCTTGTTTTGTTAAGCAGCCTTATTGTTTGGCACCTTGTCAAAGGCTTTCTGAAAATGAAAAATAAACAACATCCACTGACTCTTCTTTGTCTATCCTGCCTATTACTTCCTCAAAGAATTCCAGCAGATATGTTAGGCAAGGTTTCTCCTTTAGAAAAACAGGCTGACTTTGGCCTGTTTTATCATGTGCCTTCAGGTACACCAAAACCTTATCCTGAAGAATTGGCTCACACATCTTTCCAACCACTGAAGTCAGGATAACTGGCCTATAATTTCCTTTCTTCTGCCTCCCACCCTTCTTCAAAAGCGGATTTTGGAATTTTCCAGTCCTCAGTAAACATTCCAGCATCTGGTGTTTCTTGAAAGATCATTACTAATGTCCCCAAAATCTTTTCAGCTACCTCTTCTAGAACCCTGGGTGTAGTTCATCTGCTCCAAGTGATTTATCTACCTTCAGACTTTTCTGCTGCCCAAGTACCTTCCCCTTAGTAATACCAACGACACTCACTTCTGCACCCGACACTCTTGCATTTCTGACATTCTTCTAGTGCCTTCCACAGTGAACACTGACACAAAATACTTATTAAGTTCATCTGCCATTTCTTTGTCCCCTATTACTACCTCTCCAGCATCAGTTAGTTTGCATGGACTCATTGTACATTCAGAAATCTGACAGCAGAGGGGAAGAAGAAGTTCCTAAAATGCTAACACCTTCCGTCTCCTGTACCTTCACTCTGATGGTAGCAATGAGAAGAGGGCATAACCTAGATGATTGGGGTCCTTAATGATAGATGCAGTATTTTTGAGGCATCACCTTTTGAAGATATCCTCGATGCTGGGGAGGCTAGTGCTGATGATTGAACTGGCTGAGGTTGCAAATTCCTGCAGTTTTTTTTTTGATCTAGTGCAGTGGCTCCTCCATAACACACCGTAATGAAACCAGACAGAATGAACTAACCCATGATTATTAATCAATATAATGGAACATTGGCTTTGAATGTAAAGAATGAAAAGGCATTGCATCATTCATTTTGCAAATAGTTTTATTATGAATAAAGTTTATGCTGTTTTTTTTAAAAAAGCCACCCTTGATTATTAATCAATGCTTCCTGCCAGAAGACGTAAGGTGTCAGGTGACAATATTCTATAGGCTTAGGCAGAAATGATGGTTGTTTGAGCTTCCATAAATCTAAAAATTAAAAGATAGGACTAGGTCAATCAAAAGGTATGTAGAGATCTCAGATGCAAGACTACTACATGAAAAGACACAAAAATTCTGAGGTAAAGCAATGTACGTTTTTGTAAAATCTATTGGAATTTTATGGCCATCTGATATTTCATAAGTGAAGGGATACCATCAAATTTACTCTATCTAATGTGCCCTGATGTCCCAAATGCCTTATAATGTTCTGTTATACAATGTTGTTATACAAGTAGTTCTTTCTGTAAGCATGGGGGATTTTCCATGGAGAAATTGAGCACTGGAGGTGACAAGTTAAATCAAAAGTAGAGAAAAGTAGGTGGCTGGGAGAGAAATATTTTCAAGTAGTGTGCGGCTGGCATCTGGAATTCACTGCCTGCTATGGTGGAGGCAGGTCCATTTTGGCCTTCAGGAAGAAATTGGATAAATATATGGTAAGGAAAAAAATTGTAAGTCTACAGAGAATGTGGGCTGGAGATGAATAGTTGTTATCTGTAGAAAAAGTGTGTTGCTCTGTTACAGAGCCAGCATTGATACAGTGAAACAAATACCTCCTCTGTGTTCTGAGCCTCTATGATTCTTTTTTATCCAACAATGCTGAAGCCAATAATGGTCTTCCTAGGCTGGAAATATGCGACACATACAGCACTTACTGAGACATTCTGTACAGTGCTTCCTACATACTGTAGAAGAGACCATTCAGCCGTTGAGCCCATTCTACTATTAAATATAGTCATGGCTTATCTGCATTTTATTTTCCAAACTTCACTTAGTACTACGACCCAGGAAAAAATCTACCGAGCAACCTCAGTGTTGACAGATCTTGAGGAAGAGATTTCCAGAATTTCACGACACATTTTGAGGAATGATGATTTTCTGGCTTAATTCCTTAATTCCCCACTCATGATTTAAAGATCATGCCTCTTATTCTGCATCTGACGTGTTTGTTATTTTGCAATTTCAGCTAGAACTCGTCACAATCTTTTAACCCCAATAAAGAAAGATTACTTGTTTGCAACCTACCCCATTACTTTTACTCCTTGAAGTTTATGATACCTTGTATATTGACCATAAGCATTATTACAATGGGCATAACTTCAAAGAACCCCATTTGTCTGTGACGTTTGGAAAGTCAATGTATTAATGATGACCTCATTTTCCTTTTGGGCATCCTCCACAATGCTCACTTGAGGGTCCTCTGTCCATGTGTTGTTTTTCTTTTCCATATTTTATGACATTTTAGCCATACCATAACTATGTAAGCTGCACTTAGATTTCTACATCTGACATAATCCATCTCATTCCTATATGACAATGACCACTCTCCACTATTACCCTAATTCTTTTTGGCCTATCTTCAGCCCTTAAGATGTTGACTGCACAAATATCTTCCATCTTGCATGCTGATATTTGGCTTCACTCTTCCCTGTCCATTCACAACCAGAGAGCTTCCTACAGTGACTTTTCTGCCCTTCCATGGAGTATAACCATAGAAACCAGCCCCTCCACCCTCCTCACCTACCCCCTGTTTATTGTGTTGGCAATGTCTCTGAAGATTAGATTAGATTATCAGGACACTCAGTCCTCGTTTATTGTCATTTAGAAATGCATGCATGCATTAAGAAATGATACAATGTTCCTCCAGAGAGATATCACAAAAAAACAGGACAAACCAAAGACTAACACTGACAAGACCACATAATTATAACATATAGTTACAGCAGTGCAAAGCAATACCATAATTTGATAAAGAACAGACCATGGGAACGGTAAAAAAAGTCTCAAAGTTCCGATCGACACCCGATAGTCCCCGATAGCAGGCGGCAGAAGGGAAAAACTCTCTCTGCCATAAACCTCCAGGCACCGACAACTGTCGATGCATTGGAAGCTCCCGACCCCAGCCGACTCTGAGTCCGTCCAAAAACTTCGAGGCTCCGACCAGCCCTTCGACACCGAGCACCGAGCGCCATCTCTGCCGGGCGCTTCAATCCCGTCCCGGCCGCTGAGCAACAAGCAAAGCCGAGGACTCGGGGCCTTCCCCTCCGGAGATTTCCAATCACACAGTAACAGCGGCAGCGAAAAAGGCATCTCAGAAGTTTCTCCAGATGTTCCTCCGTCCTCTCACTTCTGTCTCCATCAAATCAGAATTGTGCACAGCATCCTACTTGACAGATTAGAGATATCACTCACCGGAGTGGCCGCGCAAGCTGCGTCACGTCGCCATCTTCTCCTCCTCCAGAAGAGATATACAATTGGTGCTTTCATATTTCAGTTCCAACATTTTTGATCCCTTCAGCATCTTGTGGTGCCAAACTTGTTTTCCCCAAAATCCAGTCCTGTAACATAACACCAGCAAGGACCCTGCCAGCATTTTAACCCTCAATGCAAAATCTGACCTTACTACTATTTCAGCTCCCTTTTTCCCAGGCTACATCATTCTGCCTGCAACCTTGAATTTCAATCTAACACTGAATGAAGCTTCCGACCATTTTCAATTTGAAGCAATATCCCCCTCTCACTGTGTCTGACTCAGTTTAATCTGCTAAATCCCTTTCTGTGCCTTTGTTAATTTTGCACTTTATGATTATGAAGACATGTAGTCCTCTTTTATTGTCATTTAGTAATGCATGCATTAAGAAATGATACATTATTTCCTCCGGTGTGATACCACAAAACACAGGACAAACCAAGACTGAAAAAACTAACAAAACCAGATAATTATAACATACAGTTACAAACAGTGTAACAATACCATAACTTGATGAAGAAGTCCATGAGCACAGTAAAGTTCAAAGTTTCTCAAATGTCCCACATCTCACGCAGACGGGAGAAGGAAGAAAAACTCTCCCTGCCATGCCGACCACAATCCGACTCTGAGTCATCCGAAAACTTCGAGCTCTGATCAGCTCTCCGACACCGAGTACTAAGCGCCATCTCTGTCCGAACGATTCGACCTCCTTCTCGGTCACCAAAAGCAGGCAAGGCTGGGGATTTTGTGGCCTACCCTCCGAAAGATTCCGGACCACACAGTAACGACAGCAATGAACGGGCGTTTCAGAAATTTCTCCAGATTTTCCTCTGTGCTTTCACGTCCATTCTCCATCAAATCAGAATTGTCCACGGCCCCTATTTAACAGATACGATATCATTTTTCACCGGAGGGCTGCGCACACGCAGGCGCGCCGCCATCTTCTCCTCCCTCCTCCCAAATTTATTGGCATTTGTGAAGTTCTCTAATGTTCTTCTGGCAGTTATTCTTTACCATCTATAAATGTAAGGTCATCCAAAGCAGTATCCAGTTCTGCTCACGCATCATCCTTACACAGGCTCCCAGCTCACCGTGTCCCAACTTTTGAAGTTCTCATCTTCATGATTAAACCTGTATGCATCCCTATTTTCATATCCCTCTTCATTATCTTCAGACCACTGTGTAAATCCGTAAAACTGGTGACAGTGTCTTCTGCCCAATAAGCCCCAAATTCCAGATTTCCCAGTCTAAACCTTTTCACCCTTCTACTCCTCCTTCCTCTCAAGATCAGCTTAACACCTGCATTTCAGACAAGTTTTATTTTGGAACTGTGAAGTGCCTGTGGTAACTAAGCAATGAGGTCTCAGAGCTAAACTTTCTGATAGAGGGAGAACTTTGCAATTGTCCTGACCCTACTTGCTGAAAACTCATAGTGAGTTAGGATCCATGTTGAGGTACATTGGAAATGGGAATGTGAATGGCTACCCACACAATTCAGTGGAGGGAAAGATAACTTGGAGGATATTTTAAAATGAATAAATTCTGATCAGTTGTAGTTCAAATTCTAGTCGTAATATTGTTTATATTTCATACTGTCTTTTCTGCTGCACACTGATTTTGTTGCAGTGATACTATTATGAAATAATTTTACAAGTTAGATGAAAAACAATCTTTTACAGTGAAGTTGGTGGAGTGGGGGAGGTGATACGGCTAGAATATTTCAAATAACAGAACAGAAAAAGACGCCAAGCGCAATATTTCAGTTGATCCCTTGCAACAAAGGGATTGTTTTATGTTTGCAACTGCATTAAATTGCCGACGAGTCTTGCCTGCTCTCTTGATTCAAACCCGCAAGGTTTAGCTGTCCAGGAATACTCTGCTGGCTGAAAACATGGCAGTTCCTGCATTGCAACAATGACAACAAAGCTTGATTTAGGCTCATTGTCATCTCCATGGTGGTATGGTGAGTGAATGTGAGGCATTGATGTTGATTGGCATTTGAATTCAGATGCATTGAGGACTCATGAATTTCACTTAACACTTCTGCCCATTTATTGGCTACTCTTTAATCAGAGTGATGGATTGCAAGGGTGTTTGATGAAGTGGAACAGTTTCCTTTTTCCCTTATGCGCCCGCTCTCCCCGTTCTACCCCTCCTCCTCCCATTTGAGCTGCTCTGACCCAGGGCATCTCCTCCCCATTTGGAGCTTTGTTTTGTTTTGTGTCTGCATGCTGTACCTTTTATTTTGGTCATGTGATGACAGCCACACGCTAGATAGTACTAAGAGGAGCCTGGGAAACGAAAGCTGCAGGAGACTGCTGCGCAGCAAGGGTCAGAGAGCTATTGAAGTTTCTCTTCATGTGCTTGGGGCTGCCCTGTTAAATCAATTCAGGTGAGCAAACTGGAGCCAATTGTCACTCTGGATGAATCCTTTTTTTTTGCATGTATCCAGGTGCCAAACCAGCAAACTTTTGGAGTCATACTTCTCCTCGGCTTAGAGTGGAAGTAGTGAAAGAACCTCCAAATCTCTGGCATCGTCCCTCTTGCATGTCAGTCAGACAAACAGTTGCACATGATTTTCCTGCGTGATTGGTAGCGTGGATAATTTGCTCAAGTTCTTAACTCCAATTACCACAGTGAAAGGGCTTGCAAGCCACTGGAAGATCCTTGCAACTGGCTGCACAAATGCAGGACAGTTCACCTTGGTGCCAAAACCCACATCTCCTTGGCTCCATCTGCAGTTTTCTTTGGCTGTCGCAGAGAAAATGGGTGTAAATATCAAAATTATTATAGCTATAAGCCTCTTTACAGCTGGACATTGGATTGATGGCAACAATAAGAATGAAACAATAAAAAGACCACACAAGGAAAGAAAAATTTAATGAATAGGTTCTGGGTATAGATCAAGTCCTAGAGGAAATAGCCGACAGGAACAGGCTGTTCAGCCCATCAAGTTTACCCTGACTTTTAACCACCCTTTTTTCCCCACATTGTCTTCAACTCCCCTGGTTTCTACCAATTACTTGTAGCAAGTGACAGTGGCATAATTTGCCTCTAGTGAGCGGTAAAACTTTGGAGGAGTTGAAGAGCATGTGGGGAGAATATCACCTACAAAGCCCACAGGGAGAAACTGGAGTACCAGGAAACCCAATTATGTAGTAGAAATGTTCCGAAAGAAATGCCTAGAAAAGCAGAAACCCGATGGTTACTTGGAGCAATATGTTCCCAATACAAATTTCAGTAACATCTAAGGCTCAAACCTACGACACTGATAAAGGATGTTGCATTTTTTTTTGGTTGGAAAATTGTCACCTGGGATTAATGGAGTGTCCATTTGTTCAGTGCGAGAGAAGAAGACAGAGAGAAGCTGATCAGTATTGGGGACATTGAGCAAAGTCAGCTTCCAGGAAAATAGAGGGATTGGAGGGGTTTAAGAAGGGTTTTAGAGGGGACTTCAGGGACTGGCTATCAAGAAAGTGGGTTGATGAAGGTAGAAATTAGGGCTTCAGTCAAAGTAACTAGGTTCAGGTAACTGGGGCTGGTAGGACAGTGCAACCAGGCTGGTGGAAGGATAAACGAACTTGGTAATCAATATCGTTCACAAACCTGACAACAAAGCCATCAATTCCTTCATCCAAAGGATTGACAAATAATGTGAAAAGAAGAGGTCTCTGAGGAACACCAACAGCCAACCAGAAAAGGCCTGCTTTCTTCCCACACTTTGTCTCCTTCCAGTCAGCCAATCTTCTGTCCATGCTGGTATCTTTCCTAAAATACCATAGACTTTTAACTTGTTTAGCAGCCTCATCCTCAATAATAAACTCCAATATCTTTCCAACCTGACATCAGGCTAGCTGGTCTATAATTTATAAGAGAGGGAAGCAGAAGAAAGGAAATTATAAGCCAGTTAACTTGACTTCAGTGGTTGGAAAAGTTGGATTTTATTATTAAGCCTAAGGTTTCAGGATACTTGGAGGAAAATGACAAGATAGGCAAAAGTCAAGCAACATACATCAAAGTTGCTGGTGAACGCAGCAGGCCAGGCAGCATCTGTAGGAAGAGGTGCAGTCGACGTTTCAGGCCGAGACCCTTCATCAGGACTAACTGAAGGAAGAGTGAGTAAGGGATTTGAAAGTTGGAGGGGGAGGGGGCGATCCAAAATGATAGGAGAAGACAGGAGGGGGAGGGATGGAGCCAAGAGCTGGACAGGTGATTGGCAAAAGGGGATACGAGAGGATCATGGGACAGGAGGTCCGGGAAGAAAGACAAGGAGGGGGAGGGACCCAGAGGATGGGCAAGAGATATATTCAGAGGGACAGAGGGAGAAAAAGGAGAGCGAGAGAAAGAATGTGTGCATAAAAATAAGTAACAGATGGGGTACAAGGGGGAGGTGGGACCTAGTGGAAGTTAGAGAAGTCGATGTTCATGCCATCAGGTTGGAGGCTACCCAGACAGAATATAAGGTGTTGTTCCTCCAACCTGAGTGTGGCTTCATCTTTACAGTAGAGGAGGCTGTGGATAGACAGAGCGTAGATGTTCAGCAAAGATCGCTTTGCTGAACATCTACGCTCTGTCCTCCAGAGAAAGCAGGATCTCCCAGTGGCCACACATTTTAATTCCACATCCCATTCCCATTCTGACATGTCTATCCACGGCCTCCTCTACTGTAAAGATGAAGCCACACTCAGGTTGGAGGAACAACACCTTATATTCCGTCTGGGTAGCCTCCAACCTGATGGCATGAACATCGACTTCTCTAACTTCCGCTAAGGACCCACCTCCCCCTCGTACCCCATCTGTTACTCATTTTTATGCACACATTCTTTCTCTCACTCTCCTTTTTCTCCCTCTGTCACTCTGAATATACCTCTTGCCCATCCTCTGGGTCCCCCCCCGCCTTGTCTTTCTTCCGGAACCTCCTGTCCCATGATCCTCTCGTATCCCCTTTTGCCAATCACCTGTCCAGCTCTTGGCTCCATCCCTCCCCCTCCTGTCTTCTCCTATCATTTTGGATCTCCCCTCCCCCTCCAACTTTCAAATCCCTTACTCACTCTTCCTTCAGTTAGTCCTGACGAAGGGTCTCGGCCTGAAACGTCGACTGTACCTCTTCCTAGAGATGCTGCCTGGCCTGCTGCGTTCACCAGCAACTTTGATGTGTGTTGCTTGAATTTCCAGCATCTGCAGAATTCCTGTTGTTATAGGCAAAAGTCAGCATTGTTTCCTTAAAGGGAAACCCTGCCTGACAAATCTGTTGGAATATTTGAGGAAATAACAGACAGGATAGAGAAATGAGAGTCATGTATGTTGTTTATTTGGATTTTCAGAAGGCCTTTGATAAGATGCCGTACATGTGGCTGCTTAACAAGATAAAAACCCATGGTATCACAGGATAAATGCTCACTTGGATGGAAGATTGTCTGACTGGCAAGAGGCAAAGGGTGAGAATAAAGGGAGCCTTGCTTGGTTGGCTGTCAATGACTATTGGTGTTCTGTGGGGGTAATTTCTTTTTATGTTATTTTTCATTAATTTGGATGAAGGAACTGATGGCTTTGTGGCCAAGTTTGCAGATGATACGAAGATAGGTGGAGGGACAGGTAGTGTTGATGAAGCAGAGTGTCTGCAGAAGGACTTGCATAAATTAAGAGAATGGGCAAAGAACTGGCAGATGAAATACAGTGCAGGGAAGTGTATGGTCATGCACTTTGATAGAAGGACCACTCTGAAAATGGGGAGAAAATCTAAAATGAGAGGTGGAAAGTCCTTGTGCAGGATATCTTAATAGTTAACTTGCAGGTTGGGTCAGT
The DNA here is from genome assembly GCF_030028105.1 of Mobula birostris. Lineage (NCBI taxonomy): Eukaryota > Metazoa > Chordata > Chondrichthyes > Myliobatiformes > Myliobatidae > Mobula > Mobula birostris. Next base: position 195,724,534 of record NC_092371.1, read on the forward strand.
GGTAAAGAAGACAAATGCAATATTAGCATACATTTTTCAAGGACTAAAAGCATACAAAAGCAATGCTGAGGCTTTATAAGGCAATGGTCAGACCATACTTGAAGTATTGTGAACAGTTCTGGGTCCCTTGTCCAAGAAAGTATGTGTTGGCATTGGAGGGGGTTCAGAGGAGATTCACAAGAATGATCCTAGGGATAAAAAGGTTAACAAATGCAGAACATTTAAGACCATAACGCCATAAGATACAGGAGCAGAAGTAGGCCATTCAGCCCATCGAGTCTGTTCCGCCATTTAATCGTAGACTTATCCAATTCTTCCAGTCATCCCCATACCCTTTGATGACATGGCTAATCAAAAACCTATCTATCTCTGCCTTAAATGCACCCAAAGACTTGGCCTTCACAGCCGCTCGTGGCAACAAATTCCACAGATTTACCACCCTCTGACTAAAGTAATTTCTCCGCATCTCTGTTCTAAATGGACGTCCTTCAATCCTGAAGTCGTGGCCTCTTGTCCTGGACTCCCCTACCATGGGAAGTAACTTTGACATATCTAATCTGTTTAGTCCTTCTAACATCTGGAACGTTTCTGCGAGATTCCCCCTCATTTTTAAGACCATAAGACAAAGGAGCAGAAGTCGGCCATTCGGCCCATCGAGTCTGCTCCGCCATTCTATCATGAGCTGATCTGTTCTCCCATTTAGTCTCACTCCCCTGCCTTCTCACCGTAACCTTTGATGCCCTGGCTACTCAGATAGCTATCAATCTCTGTCTTAAACACACTCAATGACTTGGCCTCCACTGCTGCCCGTGGCAACAAATTCCATAGATTCACCACCCTCTGACTAAAAAAATTTCTTCACATTTCTGTTCTGAATGGGCGCCCTTCAATCCTTAAGTCGTGCCCTCTCGTACTAGACTCCCCCATCATGGGAAACAACTTTGCCACATCCACTCTGTCCATGCCTTTCAACATTCAAAGTGTTTCTATGAGGTCTCCCCTCATTCTTCTAAACTCCAAGGAATACAATCCGAGAGCGGACAAACGTTCCTCATATTTTAACCTTCTCATTTTTGACCCGAATCTGGGCCGTACCCTCCAAATAGCCAGACCTGCCCCTTGGTTTTTTTGCACTGCCTTACTTTCCCTTTTCTATTTTCTATTTATGATTTATAATTTAAATTTTTAATATTTACTATCAATTTGTACTCCAGGGAGCGCAAAGCGCAGAATCAAATATCGCTGTGATGATTGTACGCTCTAGTGTCAATTGTTTGGCGACAATAAAGTATAAGGTATAAAGTATTTTCCTGAACTCCAGGGAATACAGCCCAAGAGCTGGCAGACGATCCTCATACAGTAACCCTTTCATGCCTGGAATCATTCTCGTTTGTGCAATCATTTGATGGCTCTGGGCCTGCACTTGTTGGAGCTTAGAAAAATGAGGAGGGATTTCAATGAAACCTATCAAATAATGCAAGGCCTCGATAGAGTGGACATAGAGAGAATATTCCTCACAATGGGAGAGTCTAAGACCAGAGTGCACAGCCTCAGAATAGATGGCCATCCATTTAGAACAGAGATGAAGAAGAAAAAAATTTCTTCAGCCAAAGGGTGGTGAATTTATGGAATTCATTGCCACAGACATCCTGGGTGTATTTAAGGCAAGGTTGATAGGTTTTTGATTAATCAGAGTGTCAATAGTTATGGGGAGAAGGCAAGAGAATGGGGCTGAGAGAGATAATAAATCAGCCATGATGGAATGGTGGAGCAGACTCAATGGGCTGAATGGGCAAATTCTGCTCCTGTGTCTTATGGTCTTTAGGATGTTGAGATTCTGTGGATCTTTGAGGACGTTGAAACAATTGAGGAAATCAGCACTAATAATGGATTAGAGTGTATTGGTTATGGCCATGGGCTCAGGAAACAGGAGAAGAACATTGAGTGAGAGCAACTTGAAGGATCAGTGGTAAGAATAGGACCTTGGAGCTGAAGGAGTTCTCTAACCTGTGCTATATCTTTCAATTCAAATTGCCTTGTGAATTCTCAGAGTAAAAAGTGCTACAATCTCCTCTTCATTGCTTGCCATGGAATGATATTATTCATGCAGAAATCACACCAAGTGCACAAGGACAAACCCCTCTGGGATGGGCCCATTTGAGTTTCTGTAATTGACCTGGAAATAATAGCCATTTAATTATTGGGCTTCCTTCCTAGTTGCTCAACAATTAAATGTGCTATGATGCCTTGAGGCAGAAATGCTTAGTCATAGTCATACCTTATTAATCCCGGGGGAAATTGGTTTTCGTTACAGTTGCTCCATAAATAATAAATAGTAATAGAACCATAAATAGTTAAATAGTAATATGTCAATTATGCCAGTAAATTATGAAATAAGTCCAGGACCAGCCTATTGGCTCAAGATGTCTGACCCTCCAAGGGAAGAGTTGTAAAGTTTGATGCAATCAGAGGGTATGTTCTGCCCATTGTATGTAATGCAAGCTCACAATTGTGTATCTACTGGAACACAATACAGTCTAGAATCAAATGCATGTGACACCAAACTTCCCAAGTCCTTGCAATGAAGCAACAACTTGCAGTATATGGTTTCCTGAAACTTAATAAATTCCCAAGTTGCATCACAGACCTATTACCAAACAAAACATGTCACCAGGACAGGTAAAGAGTAGATGATGAAAACCGTTTCATAGAGGGTGGTTTAATTAAGTATCTTAAAGGGGAAAAGAAATACAGTCGGCAAAGGGAATTCTATGAGAGGAGAAACAGAGTCAATATTTCAGATCCAAAGCTCTTTGTCAGAAACAAAAGCTAAGTGATGTCCACAGGGCAAAATGGGAGAAATGAGGACAAATCTGATGACTGTTGGAAGTGATGTAGATGGAGAGGGGAAAATCATGAAAGAATTTGAAAGTACAATTTAGGATTTTCAAATTGTGACATGCTTAGTCATAAGTCAAAATTGGTAAGCATGAACAATACTTCTGTGTGAGAAGGTTAGGCCATGGTGAACAGAAATTTGGTTATAGAGTCATACAGTCATAGAAGACAGGAGTTCATTAGATTCAACGATGCTGTCAACTACCTGCTGAACAGAGCCTACTCCCATTTGGATAAGCAGGGCAGCACTGTGAGGATTACGTTTTTTGATTTCTCAAGTGCCTTCTATAACATACAGTCCTCAGTGCAGGGGGAAAAGCGCCATTCAATGCAAGCTGGGACTTCCATTGTGTCCTGCATAATGGACGAATTGACTGGCAGACCAGTTTGCATGGCTTCAGAGATATGTGTTACATATGGACATAAGCAGCACTAGGGTCCCACAGAGGACTGTACTGACTCCATTCCTGTTTACCCTGTATACCTCGGACGTTCGATACAACACTGAGTCATGTCATCTGCAGAAATTCTCTGATGACTCGGCAATAGTTGGGTGTATAAAGGAGAATGAATACAGGGCCCTGGTGGAGGACTTTGTCAAATGGTGCAAGCTGAATCATCTGCACCTCAGCATCAGTAAGACAAAGGAGATGGTGATGGACTTTAGGAAGACCAAGACTGCACCACTCCCTGTTACTATTGATGGTGAGGACGTGCATGTGGTGAGGACCTACAAGTACCTGGGGGTGCACCTGAATGACAGACTTGAGTGGAGCACTAACACAGAGGCTGTATACAAAAAGGGCCAGAATCCCTTCAACTTCCTGAGGAGATTGTGGTCCTTTGGAGTATGCAGGCCTCTCCTTCACTTGTTCTACCAGTCTACTGTCGCCAATACAAACATCAATGCGTTGGTGTGCTGGGGCAGTGGCATCAACATAGGTAATGCCAACAGGCTCAATATACTGATTAGAAAGTCTGGCTCCATTACAGGAGTCAAATTGGGCACACTGGAGGCTGTTGGAGAATAAAGGACCCTATGGAAAATCCTGGCAAATCTGAACGATGTTTCTCACCCTCTGCATGTCACCTTGGCTGAAAGAAAGGAGCGCTTTTAGTAAGAGACTATGACAACTGTGCTGCTCCAAAGAGTGTCATTCTTATCCTTGGACATTAGGCTCTATAATGAGTCAACCTATAGCCAGGGAAGTGATGACCCCCTCCTGTTAGACTGTTTGAGGTAACTTATTTTCAATTCTTTCTTAATTCTCTTCTAATATTTGTATATTTTTATATCTGTGCACTTGTAATTGTACTGTAACACTGTAATTTCTCTTAGGATCAATAAAGCATCTATCTATCTATCTATCTATCTACAGCACAGAAACAGGTCCTTCAGCCCATCTAGTCCATGCCTATTAGTCTGACATGTCCAGAGAGTGGATAGCAGGAGAAACGGAAAGAGGACAATTTTTGACAGTATTTCTTCGCAAAGGATGAACATTTGAAATGGTCTTCCTGATGACAAGTTGAATTGAAAACATTGGACACATGTTTTAACTTATTGGATAAGGCAGGCCAAATCGTTTTCTTCAACCATACCAGCACTAGAAAGTGATCTTCATTAATCCCTGTGAATGCTACAAAATGTCCCTTGTATCCAAGAACATCATTGAAGATTTTTATTTCTGATAAATCAGCAAATAAAAAGTCACCTTCAAGCCATCCCCACTATTCAATGTGATTATGGCTAATTTATAGTGGCCTCAACTCCCCACTTCTGTATCTGTTCCCCATAAGCATCAATTCCTCAGTTTTTCTTACTGGAGTCCTTTGAGGATGTAATGAGCACAGTGGATAGAGGAAGCAGATGGACATTTTTTACTTGGATTTCCAGAAGGCGTTCGATAAGGTGCTGCATAAAAGACATCCATAAGGTAAGTATACATAGAGTTGGGGGTGATGTATTAGCATGGATAGAGGATTGGTTAACTAATAGAAAGCGCAGAGTTAGGATACATGGTTGTTACTCTGGTTGACAATCAGTGGTGTGCAGTGTGCCACAGGGGTTGGTGCTGGGCCTGCAACTGTTCAAGATGTATATTAATAATCTGGAAGAGGGAATCAAGTGTAGTGTCACTAAATTGAGTGGAAAAGCAAATTGTGCAGAGGATTCAGAGGGTCTGCAGAGAGATATAGGTAGGTTAAGTGAGTGGGCAAGGATCTTGCAGATGGAGTCCAATGTTGGTAAATGCAAGGTCATCCACTTTGGAAGGAAAAATGAAAGAGCAGATTATTATTTAAATGGTAAAAGATCACAGCATGCTACTGTGCAGATGGACTTAGGAGTGTTTGTTTATGAATTGCAAAAGGTTGGTTTGCAGGTGAAGCTGGCTATCAAGAAGGCAAACGGAATGTTGGCCTTCATTGTTAGAGGGATTGAATTTAAGAGCAGGGAGGTTTATGCTGCAACTGTACAGGGTACTGGTGAGGCCGCATCTGGAGTACTGCGTGCAGTTCTGTACCCCCTACTTGAGCAACGATATACAGGCTTAAGAGGCAGTGCAGAGGAGGTCCATCAGTTTGATTCCACAGATGAGGGGGTTAAACTATGAGGAGAGATTGAGTCACCTGGAACGGTACTTGCTGGTATTCAGAAGGATGAAAGGAGATCTTATATAAAATTATGAAAGTAGTAGATAAGATAGAGCCAGAAAGTTGTTTCCACTGGTAGGTGAGAATAGAATTAAGAGACATAGACTTAAGATTCGGGTGAGTGAATTTAAGAATGAGATGAGGAGGAACTACTTTTCCTAAAGAGTGGTGAACCTATGGAATTCTCTGCCCAATGAAACAATGAAGGCTATTTAAGACAGGGTGGGATAGTTTTTCTGCATGGTAGGGGAATTAAGGTATATGGGGAAAAAGGCAGGTAGGTGGAGATGAGTACATGTTCAAATCAGCCATGATCTTACTGAATGGCGGAGCAGGCTTGACAGGCAAGATGGCCTACTCCTGTTCCTGCTCCTATTTTCTTATGTTCTTAACACTGAGTCCATTAAATAATTTAATACATCTACCATTTCTTTATCTCCTCTTATTAATTTACCAGCTTTATTCTCTGAGGAGTTCGTCTGCTGGGGTTGTAATGGTATCACTTTCCTGAAAATGTTTTCAACCATTCACAGAAAAATAACATTAAAAATATTAAAGATACTCAGCAGCCAAGCAGCATCTATGAAAATGGAAACAGGATTAAAGGTATTCATAGATGCCATGTGACCTGGTGATAATATTCAATCAGTTCTGTTATTAGAGTCAATATTTGAGATTGAAAGCCTCTCATTAGAACTAAGTAATGTTAGACAATTAGAGTTGGAGATAAAAATGTTATAAGTTGCAAAGAATGGATGAAATGACAATTTAAAATCTTTTCTCTGTCTTTCCCCCTTTTCTCTGTAAATTTAAACATTTTTTATAAGACCATAAGACCATAAGACAAAGGAGCAGAGGTCAGCCATTTGGCCCATCGAGTCTGCTCCGCCATTTTATCATGAGTTGATCCATTCTCCCATTTAGTCCCACTCCCCCGCCTTCTCACCATAACCTTTGATGCCCTGGCTACTCAGATACCTATCAATCTCTGCCTTAAATACACCCAATGACTTGGCCTCCACTGCCATCCGTGGCAACAAATTCCACAGATTCACCACCCTCTGTATATCTGTAACATTTCCCAGTTCTGGTGGAATATTTTCACTTCCTTTATCTATGTTTTCCAAAGACATTTTCTTCTCTTAACAGTACTTTTTGAGTCCTCAAATGAAAGCTATCCTACAAATGACATAAATGCTCCTTTTCTGAAACAACAAAGCATTTTTTAAATCATACAAACACCTGTAAACCACTCAATGTAGACAAAATGTATAATTCAGCTTAGAATGCATCACAGCCAAATCAAATTCTTTATGACCTGACTTGATTAAAAAGTCTACTTAAGGTCACTCATCAACAACTAGGAACAGAAATGGAGATTATAAGTACAAAGGTTAAAATTTAAATTTCCCTTTAATTCATTCTGAAAGCTATTTAATAGGGCAATCTCTAAACTGCTCATTTCTTCAAAGTGCAGGGTCCCCTGGAATTACAGTATTACATTAAAACAATGTAATTTTATACTATTGCAACTTGCTTGTTAAGCTTAGTGCACAGAGGGCTGAACTATTGATTCAGTAGTCAGGAGATTGAATCTCACCATGGCAGCTAAGGAATTTAAATTCAAGTAATTAAATAAATCCCATTATTCCATCCATTTTGTTTGTTCGTGAAGATTACAAAGGGAATGATCATGCAACTAGAGAACTCAATAATAATTAAAGAGATAGGGATTGCAATCAGCTATTTATCCACTGAGTTTATTCTCCAAGTATTAGGATAGAATTCATAACCACCAGGAATCCTGGGTTATTACAGGGGATGTAAGAAAGATATTGTTCATTTGATTTTTGTTGCAGAATATCTAAGCCCTTCACTGTGACAAATTCCTTGTAAATCAATGTTTCATATCAGTGGGAAGCTTCTAGAGTTGAAAAACGTAAGCCCGACTAAACACTTTAATATTTCTGATTGACCCAAGTCAAAATTTAAAAAAAGAATGGCAAGTAATTTATTTGTCTTTTGTGAAGTGTGCTAAAGGTTCTTTTCTCAAGCTCAGTAGTTCCCCGAAGTTTCACTTCTACTCCTTGTTGACATTCTACTTCAAAATGAGGGACTGGAAGTTGAGGCTATTACTGCTGCTATTGTTCTTCTTTCCCACTTCCACCTTCGAGCTGCTCTTTACCCTTCTCCCTTCCTCCATCCTTCACTCCCCTTACCCCTCCGTCCTTCCTTCAGGACATTCCGCACTCCCCCTCCAACCCCATCGTCCTTCATCACCTTCTCCCTTCCAGTTCATAAAGTAGTCATATAACCAATTAAATGGCAGGCACAAGCAACTGAAGATGCTGGAACCTGCTGCAAGAAACAATTTGATGGAGAAACCTCAGTAAGATGGGCTGCATCAGTAATGGGGAGAGAACTTGTCCAAGTTCCAGGTTGAGGGTCTGCATCAGGAGATGAGCAGGAGAGAGAAGATAGCCGGTATGAAGAGGAGTGGGGCGAGGGGTGATACAGGGTCTAATAGGTGATTGATGGACTAGGAGGGGTAGAGGACAGCTGGAAGATGGACCCAGGAGAGGGAGGGAGAGGTGGAATTAGGAGAAGCAAGTGAGTGATAGGTGGAGGAAGACTTAGGAACAAAAGACAGATGGAGTCAGGTGGGGAGAGAATGAAGGTGGAGACAGCCAGGAGGTTGAAAAAAGGGTACATAAAGGTAACAAGTGCAGAAATCTGAGAAGTAAGGATGACGATAATAGGAACCATTAGGGGAAAAGTGGAGGACAGATGGAAGCAGACAGGGGAAGAGCATCCAGGAGAGTGAAATGTGTTTGAAGTAGGTTGATGGGACCAGGGAGGGGAGAGGGTTGAAAGAGGATGATAGGACTGAAAGGGATTGGGTATGAGAAAGCGGTCAGACGTAAGAGGACCAGAGATAGATCATAAGGAGAAATATAGGAGGAAGGGAAACACAGGAGTGCAGATATCTGAAATAGGAAAATTCATTTGGGTTGTAGACTGCCTAGGTGGAATATGAGAACTTGAAATCGAAGGTATAATTCATTTAGTGGTGTGGCTTTGGCTAACTGTCAAAGTGTTTTATAGGTAGTCTTGTTGAATTAATAGTTTATTGCACCTTGTTTGGAAGGATTGCTCCTGGATATCTAGATGGGAAGACTTCTCTGAATATTCTTTCACAGTGACCTTTTTGTCCACCTCCACTACCGCGTTGATCAGCCAGGATTTATCTTTTCAGGTAGGAGGCCCAGGTTAAAAGAGTTGTACCAGGAGCAGGTACTGATATTGTTGGGAAGAGTCAATTGCCTGCTTAAGGGATGGATGACAACCCTTGTTTCCACCCTTGTCTAAACCTTGCAACACAAAACAAACATCATCCAAAAGCAGGGGTTCAGCTTCCAGGGCAGCAGAGTAGCATAATGGGTACCGTAACGCTATTACACTTCAATGATCGCCAATCAGGGTTCAATCCCTGCCACTGTCTGTAGAGCATTTGTACGTTCTCTACGTGATCGCTGTTGTGACTGTAAACTAAGTCACTGGAGAGGCACTAAAGCTGATGATATAGACGTCTTTCTTCATCACAAAAGGGCATTCTCATGAAGACACCCCTGGTAGAGGCTCTCAATCCCAAAGGTACATCACATTTTTATATCCTTAAGTATCCTGAGTAGACAAAAAGTATTGATTGCCTATACCTGCGACTACATTTGATATGCAAAGGAACAGCACCCATCTGGTCTGCTAGCTTGCACTGAAGTCACAATGGTGTAAATGATTTTGCCATGTTGCCTCATTTGATGCAATCTAATTAATACAACCCCTGTTGTTTTAACATTTGGTTCTTGCATATGCAATCTCTTAGTCTGTGGAGCAGCCTGTGCTTTTAATTTCAATTTACTGCTTGCAAATTACAAAGAACAAACTGAAGGCTAATTGCAAACTTCCTGAATTTACATACATTTACAGAACTGGAGCCTGGTAGTATCTACTATATTCACATAACTCCAGAATACTCCCTAACAACTACATGGGTCTCCCCTGGGTGCTCTGGTTTCCTCCCACGGTCCAGAGATGTATGGCTAGAGTTAGTAAATTGTGGGCATGCTATGCTGGCATCGGAAGTGTGGTGACACTGGTAGGCTGCCCAGCATAATCCTCGCTGATTTCACTTTGATGCAAATTCGTAGAAAAATTCTTCAAGACCAACGCATTTGACCACAGGGCCATCAGGCAGTGGTCGGCACGTAGTGTCCTGCAGGCACTGCAGGAGAAGGACGTGATGGACACAGTGGCGTGGTTCCCTGAGCAGACTGTCCAGTTCATCTGGCAAAATGCCTCATCGCCAGATCTCACCAACAGGCACAAAGACCTCGCCTGGCTGGCGGTGAGAGGGGCCCTCCCAGTCAGATCCCTCCTGTATGCCCGGAACAGTTCCTCCACACCCCACTGCCCACGGGAGGACTGTAATGGGGTGGAGTCGGTGGCTCACCTCTTTGCACACTGTGGGTTCGCAAAGAAGGTGTGGAAGAGAATGGAAGGGACAGTACTAAGATTCATGCCCAGCAGCTGCGTTACCGAGGACTCTGTGATCTACGGGCTGTTCCCGGGGACGCACACGGAGACCAACATCTGGTGCTGCTGGCAGATCATCAATTCGGTGAAAGACGCTCTTTGGTCGGCCCGAAACTTGATGGTCTGCCAGCTGACGGAGATGTCCGTGACTGAATGCTGCCGACTGGCACACTCTCGTCTACAGGAGTACGTTCTGAGGGATGCACTCAAACTTGGTGCAGCCACCGCGAAGGCCCGGTGGGGAAGGACCACAGTTTAACGTTCATCACCCGTAGGAGGGGGAGAGGTTGGGTGGGGAGGAGACCTACTCTCATCAGCGGTGTGGACAGATAATCAACATGGTGCCCAAGGAGTGGGTGGAATTGTTAATTTGGGAAAGTATTAGAGCCATTGCCTGCCTTTATTGTTGAAAATTTTGATTGTTATTAAGTCTTAACTCTTGACCAAGGGTTGAGAGTAAACGCATGATTTACTTTAAACATCTTTCATTTGTAAATGAACAGAGTCAACGCAAAATTTTATTGTTAATAACTGTATTGAATAAGGACTCACAGTCAATGAATGGTTTTCTTTTCCTGTATGTAATTATTTTTATTTTGTAATATTTCTGAATAAAGTATTTTTGGAAAAAAAAATTTTAAAAAATGACATATCACTGCAGGTCAGTGGGACTAGGCAGAAAATGGTTCGGCACAGCCAAGAAGGGCCAAAAAGCCTGTTTCTGTGCTGTAGTGTTTTCTATGGTTTCTATGGTTTTTATGGTATGTTTTGATGTACATGTGACAAATAAAGCTAATCGTTAGATATTCCACAGGTAATGTGACAACACGCATCTACCTCTGCAACACCTTTTCTCAACTATGTGCCTGCAACTGTTGTGCCAGACATTCCCAGATTGGAATATGCTGCTTTTTTCTCCAGCTAAACTTTGTGATTCCTAGAGCTTTCACTTATGCCATAAACTTTGCATCCTTGAAGGTCTTTCAAATTGATTTCCCGCTTCCTCAATCCCAACATCCCTCTACAAGTAGTGTCTGTGCTTTCAGCTGCCTTAAACTCTGTTATTCAACTCCTAAATACCTTTTCTGATCCAACTTGCTTCATGCTCAAAATATTAAAAAAATGTTGAAAATACTCAGTAGGACAGAGGTAATATTGAGCCTGATGACCTGTCATCAGTTTCATTGATTTAAGGTGATTAACTTGACCTGTTAACGCTGTTTCTCCTTCACAGATGCTGGCAGACAGCTGGAGCATTTCTAGTATTCTACTATTATATTTCAAGTCTTGAGCACCTGCACTTTTTTTTTAACCTTTACCTCTTCGACTTTGTCTCACAGCCTTACAACTATATACAATATCTCTTTCTCTCTCTCTCCCTTTCCTTCTCCCTCTCCCCCTCCGCCCCTCTTCCCCCCCACTTCCCCTCCCCCTCCGCCCCTCTTCCCCCCCACTTCCCCTCCCCCTCCGCCCCTCTTCCCCCCACTTCCCCTCCCCCTCCGCCTCTCTTCCCCCTCACTTCCCCTCCCCTCTCCCCTTCTCCCCTCCCCCTTCTCCTTCTTCCTCCCTCTTTCTTACTCCTACCCCTCTTCCCCCTCCTCCCCCTCTCTCACCCCCCTGCCTCCCTCCCCAGATTTATGCATGTAATCTTTCTTTGCCTTTGCATTACTCCTTCTAATTTCTACTGTATCTGCGCTCCTTCAGTCTTTCTCTCAGCTCCATTTTCCTCCCTTTCAACCTGATTTCCCAGCCTAGTTTCTCCATAGTACCCAGATGCTGGGAGGCTTGTACCATCTCAGATTGTGGGTATTTGTCTCTGACAGCCACTGGCTGTCTGCTACGTTGATGCCCTCTGAATGCTGGCCTTCCTCTCTCTATCCTAGTATGCACTCTGCCCAAATTCTGTAACCAGCAGCAGACACCACCTTCTTTAAGAGACTCCAGGAAATCCTGAAGAGAATCTTCAGCCACCACTCAGCTTTGACTGATGTGGGAGATTGCCATCCCAAGTGCTTTGCTGTGGATTGGTATACAGCAGTGATGAGTTCTGGTGAGGAAGACATCTCAACTGGCCACTGTGGAAGTGGGAACATCTCTACTGGCCACGATCATCACAAAACCTATTGAGTGGAGCCTTTCACAAAGTGAACCATTTGATTCCCATTCATCTAAATCTCAGCAGAAAAGTGTTTCAAACTTGAATCCTCACAACTGGGTCAAAGAAGCTGTAAAAGAAGCATGTGGTTCCTGCAGTCAACCACAGGGAAAAGTCTTGCTGGGGTACTTCTCGATCACCTTTTTGTAGTGGCCAAGGATCTGATTTCTAAATCATAGTCTGAAATCTCGATGTAGAGTGGACATAACCTTCATCAGCAATAACTTCAAGACAAATTCATGATGCAGCCACAATCCCTGTACAGTGTTTTTCTCAGCCTTATTAAAGCCTTGGACTCCTTCAATGCACAGCACCACCCTCAAATTCAGATCCTTACAAAAATTAGACTAATTTTTATGCTTGCTTTATCAACACATACATGCCATAATCCTCAGCTACTCGTCCACAATAGACTCAATTTCTCTGAGGACTGCTGTCAATAAAGCAAGCATATTTTTGTCTACACCTTTTGTGTTACAGTGCTTCATCTCACCTCCAGCAAGCTTCTGGTTGGAGTTGAACTTCATCTAAAGGATCAATGGAAAACTGATTGACAGCACTGTACTGTAGTGGTAAGCACAACACCTTACAGCACAGGTGATCAGTGTTCAATTCCCGCCGCTGCCTGTAAGGAGTTTGTAGTTTCTCATTGTGACCACATAGGTTTCATCCGGTTTCCTTCCACAGTCCATAGACATACCAGTTCGAGGTTAATTGGTCATTGTAAATTGTTCTCTGATTGGGCTAGGATTAAATTGGGGGATTGCTGGGAGGTGTGTCTCGAAGGGCTGGAAGGCCTAGTACACGTTGTACCTCAATAAATAAAAGTTTAAAAAGAACTATGGTCCTGCTCTTCAGAATTGAGAAAACCTCAATTTCAATATTCAAGTAGCATCACTCCCTCCACAGCCTAGAACTTTGTGGTCATGTTTCAAGTCTGGTCCGGAATTGAGCCACAACCGACAAAGGAAAATTGCACCTGGATTTACTTCAGTAAACTTGTTATGTCTTCTCATAGGGAAGAAACTAATTATCACACTGCAAATTTACTATTCAGAAATGCTAATAGTATATAATGGAAAAACTTGGAGGGAATTGGGTAGACTAAATTTTTAAAAATATATTATCGATGTACAAATGCCTGACACATTTTCTATTGGTCAGTTAACATCTGGTGCTTTGATAAGGGCAATCTTTGAACATATTAGCTGATTGTGGTCCCTGATTAAAGGTCATGGCATGCATCTGATCTAGCCTGTGCTATACTTGAAGGGATGTGATATATGATGCTAGGAATGAGAATATGTTCCAAATCTCATTCCTTTAGAGTCTTACATTCATTAAAACAAGAAAAAAAAGTTGAAAATTATTCAGTCAATATGCTAGAATTCGGAAATCACTCCTAAATTCTTTGATTATCAAGTCATTATTCTTAACCTTCATTGGCTCAACACTATTTTTCTCTGACTACATCTCTAAGATGCAGTTCTGAGTACTTTCCAATGCAAACTTTGCTGTATCCTTGCTTGTTATTTTTGCAGCAAACTGCTTGCGTAAACACTTTCTTTGGTTTTGTACAGCAAGCCGGCAATCATTAAGACGGAAACAAGTGTCGAATTTTTGAATGCATTACCCTTAGCGTGCGCAGTCTAAGATTTATGTGCCTGAATCTGTACTTCTTCCAGCTCCAGTTATGAATATGCCATCATTATCATTGACCAAAAATCCTACAAAACTGAAATGCAGTCACCTGTTGTGACTCATTGGTACATATATTCCAGGATCTCTAGGGTATGGCTGGCTATACTATAAATGTTCATATTTTTTCTTAGACCAAATCTATACAGCAAGAGAATAAATATGTTTGGGGTTTATATCAGGCAGTTGAGATGCCGGGCCTACGATGTCTCAGATCATTTTCATCTGACTCCTTGGTCCTTAATTTGAAAGATATTTTTTCAGTTTGATAAATTCCCCAAAGGCCCATTTTAACCTTTCTACTGTTTGGGTAATTAAAAAAAGATCCTCCTTAGAGTGGTCTACCTTCAATTAATCATTGTCACAGAGGTCTTGCTTTTTGGAAAAAAAGGAAAGAAGTGATGCGAGATTACATCTCAAGGCAATTCCAGCTCCTGACTGATAATCATTATGAAGGTCACTGTGCTGAATCTGAGGCTACCATAGTGGGTGTCTGGTTGGAATTGAACATGCAATCTTTCCCTCTAAAAGTGTTGAAACAGCATTCTAGATTCCTGCAACTTTAGGGCCAGAATTTCAAATGCAACTAAATAAATCCTTTAAATTGTCTAGAAGCATTTCACAAGAGAGATTGTCTGACAACATTTAAAATTTTATTTGACACTGTAAGGCACAGATCTGGACTACATTTCCTACTTCTGCAGAGCTAGTTTTGTTTCACAAGCAATTTTAAACTGGGCCTTAGAGTCTTACACTGAAGAATCAGCTTTGACACCCAAACAGTACTTTTCATCATTACGATAGCATACTTGCTATGTCTACTACGCTGTGTAATAGTCAGCAGAGAGCATAGCCCTTTGCAAGGGAATACACAAACATATTCTGAATTTGAAGTACTGCAATGAAACTATATTTCTTATCTGTTGGTCATGGAAAGGGATGTCACCAGCAAGATATTACAATTTCAGGGGCATCTTCACCTCACTGCCTATCCAAATTTCCAGTCTGTTACCATGGTAATCTACTGACAATAGGTTTAAATGGCTAATTAATATTTATTGGGTGCTGTACAAGTAGCCACCACAACAGTTTACTCCTCCATGTTGTGCTGCTATGGCCGGTGGTTTATCCATCTATCATTTGAGAACTATGTCCTGAATACATTAGCATTTGGTGTCCTGCATATTCCAGCATTCACTATTCAAACATGCATATTTTAAAATTACTTATAATTCTATGGCTACCGATGGTGAGGCTATGGCTCATTCTAAAGGGGTAAGCTAATTGAAGAAAGGAGACTGCTGACTTGAATTCCAAGATAACTTTGTGGAAGAGAATTTAATTTAAAACGATGCTAGAGAAGTAGGTTTCCATTGCTCTCACATTACTCATAGCATTCTAATGGAGCAATCATTACAAAGAAAGACACTTGATATCTGCTCCTTCTCATGCACTTTACTACCTCTCACTCCAAGTTAATGAAAATCTGATATCACACAACTAAGTGGTGCCTATTCAAAGTTCAAAGTTCAAATTTCAAAGTCCAGAGGCAATTTATTGTTGAAGTACATATATGTCACCATATGGAACGCTGAGATTTGCTTCTTGTGGGCAATAGAATCAATGAAAGGCCACACTCAATAGGGTGGACAACAGCCAATGTGTTAAACAAAACAACAAACTGTGCAAATACAAAAAGAAAAAGAAGATAAGTAAAAATAATAAATAAACAGTAAATATTGGGAACACAGGTCCTTGAAAGTGAATCTACTTCAGTGGGAACGGTTCAGTAATGGGACGAGTGATGTTGTCTCCTTTGGTTCAAGGGCCTGATGGTTGAGGGGTAATAACTGTTTCTGAATCTGGTGGCGAGGGTCCTGAGGCTCTTGTACTTTCTTGCTGACGGCAGCAGTGAGAAGAGAGCAAAGCCTAGATGGTGTGGTTCCTTGATGGTAGATGCTGCTTTCCTGCAACAGTGCTCCATGAAGATGTGCTCAATGGTGGGCTTGGTTTTACCCATGATGGACTGGGCCGTGTCCACTGCTCTTCGAAGGCTACTCCATACAAAGGCATTGGTGTTTCTATCCCAGGTTCTGATGCAGCCAGTCAATATACAAGTTTTAGATGTCATGCTGAACCTTTCAAAGTTTGAAGGAAGCAGAAGTGCTGCTATGCTTTCTTTACGATTGCACATGTGCTGTGTTCAGGACAGATTCTCAGAAATGAGGATACCGAGGAATTTAAAACTGCTGACCTTCTCCACCTCTGATCCCTAATGAGGACTAACTCATGGACCTCTGGTTTCTCCTCCTGAAGTCAATAATGAGCTCCTTGGTCTTGCTGACATGGAGTGAAAGCTTGTTGTGGCATCACTCAGCCAGATTTGCAGTCTCCCTCCAATTTGTTGATTCATAACCACCCTTGATTCTGCTAATGACAGTGGTGTTGTTGGTAAACCTAAATATGGCATCAGAGCTGTGTTTTGCCTTACAATCATAAATATAAAGCAAGTAGGGGAGGGGGCTAAGCTCACAACATGGCACTGCGCAGGTGCTGAGGGCAATTGTGGAGAAGACGTTGCCAGTCTGAAATGGCTGGGGTCTGAAAGTGAGAAAATCCAAGATCCAGTTGCACGAAGAACATAGTGAGGCCAAGGAGTCGAAGATTATTGATTAATTTTGAGGGGATGATAGTAGTGATTTGCACTTCTCTCTATTGAATTAACCGACACATCCCAAGTGACCAAGGGCCTTGCAGTTGCTGTCCATGTCAGCACATAAAACTTATAGGAAATTGCCAGCAATGATGCTTATAAAGTCATCCAATAGTTCCCCTGATCAAAGTTGACATCCAACAACAGCTGTGCACTGCATTTTCCTTTTATCTGTGTGAGGCATACTTTATGTCATGACTTTTGCTTACACCACCGTTTTTGCTATTGGTCATCATGTGCACACCATTCCCCACATTATTTACAATCAACAGTGATGCCAGATGGCAAAATCAATATGAAACCAAAACCAATAACTAGGTTTTAATGAGAATTATAGAAATCCCTTAGGGGCGAGACCTGTTGGCATTGTATGTTATATTGTTTAGTCTTGTTTTAATGACATTTTCAGCTTTGACCTAATCCCGGAGCCAGATGACAGATAGTTATGTGCAAGGCAGCTTGTCAACTGGTGCAGTTTCTGTATCACACAATGATACAGTCTGACAGGGCACTCTTGACGGGGCTCCTGTAGAAAGTTATTAAAATGGGGGCACGGAGCCTTGCCTGCTTGAATCTCGGAAAGTGTAGGATGCTGCTGTACCTTCTTGACTAGTGAGGAGGTGTTGTGGATCCAGGTTAGATTGTCAGTTAAGTTCATGCCACGGAACTTTGTGCTCTTCACTCTATCCACAGCAGGCAGAGCGATTGGTATGCAATGGAGAGTGGTTGACTAGTGCCTTCCTGAAGTCCGCAAACATCTCTTTTGTTTTGTTCATGTTGTTGCTCTGGCACCATTTGGCAAGCCTTTCTCAGACCTTGTTTGATGTTCTTGCACTAACAATTTGACTTTTGGTTTCTTGCTCCATTTCTTGCAAATAATCCTTAAATCCTAAGCTCACACTCTGGAATCTGTTAACTTCTCTTTCTGCTAAACCTTGGTCTTTTAACCTTTGTCTACTGACACTACCCTCTGAATTGCTGAATATATGTTGGTGATATCTTTTTCTACAGTTGCAATCTTCCTCCTAGTTACTTGGCTGAAATCTCTTCACTGCCCTGCTCTCAAAAATTGTCAGTGTTTTTTTCACAACTCAGTGTCTTAGAAGCAATTAATTAATTGAATCATAGAAATCAGAATGCAATTCAGCCTAATCTCCCCACGTTGGTTATTACAATGTCAAATCAATCCCAAACTCCTGCCTTTTATCTATAGACTGGAGACTTCACATATTGGGAATTTATCTACTGACCCATCGGAATCTTTTACTGAAATTGTTTGCACATCATGTCAGATAGTGAATTATGATTACAATAAGGCATTGCAATTTTTTTTCTATGTGTCTCAAGTTCTTTTTCCAATAACTTTGAATCTTCCCACCAGTAGAAGCGATTTTTAAAAATTATCATTTATTCTTTTCAAACCTCTATATAATGCCTCCTTAACTTTCTCTGGCCCAGTGAAGAACAGTCCAATTCCTCCAGTCCCTCAAACAAACTAAAGTCCTTCAAACCTGGCACCTTATGGCAGTCTCTGCGGTCTCCAAAATCTCCATGCTCCTACTTAAAGCATAGTGTCGGAAACAGAACACATTGCAGCAAACCCTCTGGCAATCCTAGGCTCGCATACACCTGCTGTAAATCTGAGACCTACCAAGTGACAGATGGCATTGCATCTGCCATGCTGCTCCATTGTTGGCAGCAGGACCCAGTCTTTATGGGGCATCCTAGCATTATATTGGGGAATCCTCCTTCCTGGTCCTTTGACAGCTCAGAACTTTTTAACTCTTAATTTCATTCTCAATCTGTAGATTTTTTTAAAAAGGGAGAGAATTATTTTACCTTACTTCAAATTATTTCTCTGCATTTTAATATTTTTTTTGGTAACTTTTTTTATATTTTTAATTTTAAAATATCAACACATCAGTGCAACAGAAGGTGCTGGAAACTATGGAGAGAAATGAATAGTCGATGTTTTCTCCATAGATGCTGCCTGAACTGCAAAGTTCCTCCTTTGCTTTCTGTGCGGCTCCAGATTCCAGCATCTGCAATCTGCAGAATCTGAATGTCAGCCTGAATGTCTGTGATATTTAAAAATCTCTCAGATTATGGGCTTTGGCAAGAAGCAAGGTTTCATCCCAGTTGTTTGATACCAAGACCTCATCACCCAATACCAGAGTGTGGAGGGAAAGCATGAGCAAGGGAGTTCCCAACATCTGGCATAGGTGGGGATTCTGGGAATCAACACAGGGCTTCGGGCATCCTCCAGGAGCAATCAGTTCTTATGTGCCAGACACACTTCACCAAAGCTCAGTGTGCCTTCCTTCAGGCTCCATGTCCTTTACTGAAGACCTTCCTTTTCTGAAAAGCCAATGGTGAAAATATTGCACTGGGATTCATTAACATGATAAATGAAAAATTGGATTGGCGACACGTGAAAAGTAATGGCCGCATGGTTTCACCTGATGTCACGTCAAGCCAAATTCCCCACCGCTACCTGTAAGGTGTTTGTATGTTCTCCCCATGACCATGTGAGATTCCTCCAGGTGCTCTAGTTTCCTCCCACATTCCAAAGATGTATGAGTTAGTAGGTTAATTGTCACATGGTGTAATTGGTGGGGGGGGTAGGCACATGCTCATTGGGGGGGAGGGGAAGGGCCTGTTACTGTGCTGACTCTCTAAGAAAATATTGGCTGAGAATGCCTCGAGCCTCATCCACACTTTGTGTTTGATTAACGGAGTGCTGAAAATGGATTCCAACATGGTCTTAGAAGAAGAAAAGTATTCAGGAATCCGCAAATGATCACAATCCAGCAGATAGTACGTCATAAACCTAAACTGGATTTAGCTGTAGGCTTCTATAGCTAAATAATTGTCAGTGTTTCTGTGCATGCCGTATATTAAGATTAGACACCATTGATTAATAATGGTAGATATCCAAAATCTTGGGTATGATTTTAGAATTTTTCATTCACACCATAACTATCTGAATTTCACCACATCAGTGCTGATGTCACTTGGGCCCTGATCTGAAGCAGTTTCCATCCACCTCACCCACCCCTTAATCCTTGGACACCATCAAACCTGTCTCCCAGTCACGTATCCAATGCCTGATGAGTCAACTGATTCAAGGCATGAGCCTCCCTACCCACCATCTACTCAAACTCCAATATGGTGAACCCTTTCCACAAACAATATTCATTTTGGAGCCAGTGCAAGAAAGCGCTTATATACAAACAACAGGAATTCTGCAGTTGCTGGAAATTCAAGCAACACATATCAAAGTTGCTGGTGAATGCAGCAGGCCAGGCAGCATCTCTAGGAAGAGGTACAGTCGACGTTTCAGGCCGAGACCCTTCGTCAGGACTTATATATGCTTTATTCTGAGTAGTGTATAATATCTGGGTTTTTTGTGATATTAGTAAAGTAGCTTTACTGAAGAGGGTGAGATTGAATACATAAAATCCGTGTTAAACCTCTGTACAATTCCAGTTCAAGATGCCTGCATTGGGGCTAAAGAATTTCAAGCCACCCCCACCTCCTCACTCCATCATAGAGGAACATATCTCATTCATTGTTCAGGACAATGGCCATGTTTTGACTAAATTTTAACACTTTTCTACACAAAAAAAAACAAGCTTCGTACACGTTTTTGGACGCTTGAAGTACATTACATCTGTAAAGTCCGAACAGATAAACATATAAATAAGTCATACATTTCCTGTCTATACATTACTGCCATTTGTCATTTGTTACTTCCATGAGGCAAGAATCTTCAACACTTCTTGCCTCATTTTGGAAGGGAAAACAATATTATTTTTCCAGTGATTCATCACTGCTTTTTGTCTGCTTCAACCACCACCCATAGCAGCCCCTTCCAATCAACCCATGGGCGATTTCATTCACAAAACAACAACTTGGAAGGTCACTTCGGAGGATTGTTTGGGAGTGGCATATAGGCTAGACCAGGTAATCAGAATCAGGTTTAATATAATCAGCTCATGTCCTGAAATTTGTTGTCTTTGCAGTAGCAGAATAATGCAATATATAATAACAGAAAAAAGACATCGATGGTTTCATTCTCTAGGTTTTTCATTGGGCCAGTCAGTATCTTGTTCAAATCCACCATTGCTTCCTTGGTTTTGTACTAATTGTATATATATTTCAAAAACAGAAAGAAGATCAAACATCATTAACTTTGCTGATCATTACTTTGGTTTTTAATGATCAAGAAATTAAATAAGTGTAAATTAGTGCAACTGCAGATGAATTTTGGCATATCTGCAGCCTTCGATCTCTCATCCTTTCATTCTGATCAGAAATATTCTACTTCTCATAAAGATTTTACAGATTTCATAATCAAAATATACTGCTAGGCATTCTTCTGCCTACATTCCAAGCCTCTATTGCCTTTATGCTCACAGTTTGCAATGTCCACTAATTTGGTGACTTTACTAGCACACTCTAAATTCTACTTGCAAATGAGTAATCCTTCTGAAAGTAAACACCAACACATGCCTGCATTTTATGTAATTTATAAAATGTCATTGAAAGAGAAAAACATGTGTAAGTTCAAGAGACTACCCAACAAAATTTAACATCAAGCTGCATCGAATGGTGTTGGAAAAGTTGGTCCAAAGCTTGGCTGGGGAAGTAGATTTAAAGGAGTATCTTAAAGTCGATAATGGGAGAGATTTCAAGAGTCAATTTGAGAAATTGAAGTTTCAGCGAACGGGAATAGTGAGACCAAGGAGGGAACTTACCAGAATCAATCAGAGGCATATGCGAGATAGTTGTCAATCAGGCCAAAATAAAATGCAGAATTTAGCTAGAAATAATGAAACACCGTGTACTTTGGGCACTTCATGTCAGTGAGTTGAGCATGCTATGCATAACTTTTTTGAACGCCTGGTTGAGAAAAATGTCAAAACTATTTTCCGATGCCTCGAACCACTTGAAAATATTTTAAATAATATTTTAGATAATTAAATGAGCTCTTTAGAGGGAAAATGTAACATTTGTACTGTAATCTTGTGCTATTTTTTCCAAACAACTCAATAGATTTTCCAGCTCTTATTCTTTGGTTGTGCTTTAAAAGTGAACTTGAGCTGCTCCAGAATAATAGTTTGCTGTATGATATTTCTCTGTCCAGCAACAGCTGCTTGGGTTGCTGATATGCATGTATTGAACACATTGTCTGTGATTCTAATAGCTGTAGCCAGCTGTTTAGTGAAGAGCACAGTATACCAATTAGAAATGCAGACAGTGTAGCTCCCTAATGGCTCGGCAGGTTTATCGAGTGAGAAGCTGAGCGGTGTGGGTAGGTCAGCTATTCCCAGATGATGCACAGTTCTGCTCTGAAATGCTGATCTCAGCTGCCTTGGTGCTAAGGCTTCTAGGCATACTTTGAATGCTCTTGAAAGCAGCATTCACTTTCACCGATTAGTGTAAAATATAATTCAATCATAGTTCGAAGTGGACTACTCAGCCTATTATGCTTGTGCTGACAACTTAAATTGCCACAGTTCACTGGTCTTTTCCTAGTGTGTTACAGAGATCGTAGAACAGTACAGCACAGGAACTGTCCTTTCTGCCTGAGCCTATGCAGACAATGATGCCAAATGAAACCAATCTCATCTATCTGCCTAGGATCCATGTCACTCCACACTCCTTCTGATCATATGTCTGTCTAAATGCCTCTCAAGCACTACATAAACAGTCATGTCTGCTTCTTTCTTCCTTTATTAATCTTTTTGTTGATTTAGAAAGAACATATATACGAACAAGAGGAGAATTTTCTCAAATATATATATCAACAACAATACAAACAGAAAGTAAAACAGACATTATCAAAATCATACATAGCATTAAGCAAATATGTAATATATAATTAAAAAGATAACTAATTATCCTCTTATCAATTCATAGAGAGAGAAAAAAAACTTTAAATTTTTAAAATGAGAAGCAAAAGAACACTACACTATAAGAAAAAATGGAAAAAAAAGGGACTGGGCAGTCCATTCTGAGAATATGACTTTCTAATCAAATCTAAAACTTCGAAAAAAATAATAGGAAGAGTAATAAGTCAAATCAAATGAAAATATTGAATAAAAGGTCGCCAGATTTGCTCAAATTTAAAAGATGTCCAACTTCTTATTTTCTCTAAACTTAAACAGGACATAATGGATGAAAGCCACAAAAAGACAGTAGGTGGATTAGAATCCTTCCACTTCAATAAAATGGCTCTCCTAGCCAATAAAGTTGGAAAGGCTATCATACGTTGAGCGGAAACAGGAATATTTCCTGCTTCCGATGGGATAATCCCAAAGATTGTTGTAAGTAAATTAGGTTGTAGGTCCAGATCCAAGTCTTTTGATAGAGTTTTAAAAACATCTCTCCAAAAATTATCTAGCTTTATACAAGACCAAAACATATGAGTTAAAGTAGCCACCTCAATATTACAACTGTCACAAACAGGATTAATGTTGGAAAAAATACGTGCTAGTTTATCCTTTGACATGTAGGCCCGATGCACTGCCTTAAACTGTATCAAGGAATGATGGGCACAAATAGATGAGTTATTAACCAAATGAAAAATTTTACTCCATTGATTATCTGATAATGACTCTTGAAATTCCAGTTCCCAAGCACGCTTAATTTTATCGTTAGGTATCATTCGTAAGTTCAATAACCGTTTATAAATTATAGCTATCAATCCTTTTTGAAGTGGTTTAAGCTGAAAGAGAGCATCTGTCATATTAGGTGGACAAGCAGAAGGGTAATCTGGCAGCAAACCACGTAAGAAATTTCTAATTTGTAGATATCTAAAGAAGTGTACATTAATCATATTTATCCACTAACTGAGAAAAAAAATTAAACAATCCCCTAAAAGCAAATCTGAAAAAGTTGTTATTCCCTTGGTTTTCCAAATTAAAAAGGCCTTATCCAAAACTGATGGTTTAAAAAAACAATTGAGATGGATATTACTAGAAAGAACAAAATTATTTAACTCAAAAAATCTACGAAACTGAAACCAAATTCTTAATGTATGTTTAATAATGGGATTAAAATCTTGTCTACTAATCTTAGAAAACAAAAAGGGAAGAGGAGCTCCCAGTAAAGAGGCCAAAGAGAACTCGGTCACTGAGTTTTCCTCCAAATCCACCATGAAGGACATTCATGTATATCTGAATAATGAATCCAAAAAGTAATGTATTGAATATTAATTGCCCAATAATACATTTTAAAATTTGGCAAAGCCATACCACCATCCTTTTTTAATTTCTGTGATAAAGGATTACTCAATCTAGGATTTTTACTATTCCAAATATAAGATAATAGAGTCTATTCTGTCAAAAAAGCATTTTAGGAACAAAGGAAGGAACTGCCTGAAATGTATATAAGAATTTCGGTAGAATTATCATTTTAATAGCATTAATTCGACCTATTAATGACCATTTAGAAAGCATTTGTTGAGTGTAATCAATTAATGGGAGAAAATTATATTTATAGAGGTCCTTAAAATTTTTAATAATTTTAATACCAAGATAAGTAAAGTAATCACTAGCAATACTGAAAGGTACTTGATGATTTTGATCCGAGTAATTATTAATGGGAAATAACTCACTTTTATGTAAATTTACTTTATATCCAGAAGAACTACTGAATTCAGAAAATATAGAAAACCTAGAAGGAATAGATTTCCTAGGATCTGAAATATAAACTAACAGGTCATCTGCATACAATGAAACCTTGTGTACTTTGTCCCCTGAACAGTATTAGAATCTCTAAGAGCAATAGCAAGGGTCTCTAAAGCCAAGTTAAAATAATAAAGGGCTAAGAGGACATCCCTGTCTAGTACCCCTGTATAATCTAAAGTCAGGAGATTTATGATTATTAGTTATAACCGCAGCCATAGGGGCATGGTAGAACTATTTGATCCAGGAAATAAATCTTGGACCAAAATTAAATCTTTCGAAAACCTCAAATAAGTAAGACCACTCCACCCTATCACAGGCTTTCTCTGCATCAAGAGAAACAACACATTCAGATTCTTTAGCTGGAGAAGAGTGAATAATGTTTAATAATTGTCGAATATTAAAATGTGAATATCTATTTTTAATAAATCCAGTTTGATCATTGGACATAACACTAGGTAAAATACTCTCAAGTCTATTAGCCAAGATCTTAGAAAGAATTTTAAAATCCACATTCAGTAGTAAGATTGGTCCATAGGAAGTGCATTCAGCTAAATCTTTTTCGTTTTTAGGAATTAATGAGATTGATGCTTTATAAAAAGTTTTCGGGAAAATCCCAAAGGATAGAGTCAGTGAAAATTTGACATAAATGAGATGTAAGTATTTCAGTGGAAATCTTATAAAATTCCACTGTATATCCATCCGGTCCCAGAGCCTTACCTGGTTGGGAAGAGGATATAGCCCTTGCATCAACCCCTTCCAAGAACCTCCCATTCTCTGTGTAAATAACATGGCCTGCATATCTCCCACAAGCTACAGGCACACCTCAAGGATTGTTACTTAGTTCACTGCTCTATTCCTTCTACACAAGAAGGTGGTATCCATCATTCAGGCTACTCACCATTCAGGACAAGTCCTCTTCTTGATGCTAACATCAGGGAGGAGATGCAGGAAACGGAATTGAATTGACTTCATTTCTTACATCTTTCACATACATGAGAAGTAAATTTATTTACGTTACATGTCCGTCTAAATGTGCAATGTGAAATCATGGTCATTTATAATAATTAGAATAAATAGAACAGTCAATGTAACATAGAAGTACACTCAGATCGGCATGAGTTAATCAGTCTGATGACCTGGTGGAAGAAGCTGTCCCAGAGCCTGTTGGTCCTGGCTTTAATGCTACAGTACTCTTTCCCAGATGATAGCAGCTGGAATAGATTGTGGTTGGGGGTGACCTCAGGTCCCCAGTGATCCTTTGGGCCCTTTTTTCACACCTGTCTTTATAAATGTCACACACTCAATGATTTAGGAACAACTTCTTCCATTCAACCATCAGATTTCTGAATAATCCATGAACCCTTGCCATCTGATTCCTAAATGGACATTGAACCCTAAACACTGCCTCACTTCTTTATATAATTTCTGTTTTGCACTATTTTTAATCTAATTATTGAATATACATATATATACTTATTATTGTAATTGATTTACCTATTTATTTCTTTACGTTCTATATTATGTATTGCATTGTACTGCTGCTGCTAAGTTAACAAATTTCACGACACATGCTGGTGATAATAAACCTGATTTTGATTCTGAATACTAACTTGTTATTCATTTTCTTTCACATTGTTTTATTATGACTCTTCATCTCATGCTCTCAATATTTACTGCTTATTTATTTATTATTATTGCTTCTTCTTTATGTATTTGCACAGCTTGTTGTCTTCTGCACTGTGGTTGAACACTCCAGTTGTGTGGCCTTTTATTGATTCTGTTATAGTTACTATACTGCAGGTTTGTTTGATTATGCCCACAAGGAAATGAATCTCAGGGCTGTATGTGGTGACATATAAGTACTTTGATAATCAACTTTCTAAACTTTACCTGTATCCACTTGCCTTCTCAAAATTTCTACTGAAATGGTATCCGCTAAGCTTTAGGCATTACTTTCCACTTATAAGAGATCAGTGGAAAAATACATTTAATTTTCTCGGTAGTGACTTCTTTTTTTCAATTATTGTTTCAAGCTCCATCCATTGTATATTGTAGACCATAAGGTACTGCAGCAAAATTTAGCCATTTGGCCCATTACATCTGCCCCACCAATTCATCATGGCTGATTCAATTTTTCTCTCAGCCCGAATCTCCTGCCTTCTCCCCGTATCCCTTCATGCACTAACCAATCACAAATCTATCAGCTTCTGCCTTAAATATACATAAAGATTTGGCCCCCAGAGCTGCCTGTGGCAAAGTATTCCACAGATTCACCAATGTCTAGCTGAAGAGATTCCACCTCATCTCCATTCTAAAAGGACAACCCTCTATTTTGAGGCTGTGCCCTCTGGTCTTAGATTCTTCCACCATAGGAAACATCCTCTCCACATCTACTCTATCAAGGCCTTTCACCATTTGATAGATTTCAATGATGACATCCCTATTATTCTGAATTATAGTGATTATGGGCCCAGAGCCATCAAACACTCCACATATGACAAACCATTCAGTACTGGAATCATTTTTGTGAACCTCCTTTGTACCCTCTCCAGTTTCAGCACATCCTTTCTAAGATAAGGCGCCCAAACATAGAAACATAGAAACATAGAAAATAGGTGCAGGAGTAGGCCATTCGGCCCTTCGAGCCTGCACCGCCATTTATTATGATCATGGCTGATCATCCAACTCAGAACCCCGCCCCAGCCTTCCCTCCATACCCCCTGACCCCCATAGCCACAAGGGCCATATCTAACTCCCTCTTAAATATAGCCAATGAACTGGCCTCAACTGTTTCCTGTGGCAGAGAATTCCACAGATTCACCACTCTCTGTGTGAAGAAGTTTTTCCTAATCTCGGTCCTAAAAGGCTTCCCCTCTATCCTCAAACTGTGGCCCCTCGTTCTGGACTTCCCCAACATCGGGAACAATCTTCCTGCATCTAGCCTGTCCAATCCCTTTAGGATCTTATACGTTTCAATCAGATCCCCCCTCAGTCTTCTAAATTCCAACGAGTACAAGCCCAGTTCATCCAGTCTTTCATCATATGAAAGTCCTGCCATCCCAGGAATCAATCTGGTGAACCTCCTTTGTACTCCCTCTATGGCAAGGATGTCTTTCCTCAGATTAGGGGACCAAAACTGCACACAATACTCCAGGTATGGTCTCACCAAGGCCTTGTACAACTGCAGTAGTACCTCCCTGCTCCTGTACTCGAATCCTCTCGCTATAAATGCCAGCATACCATTCGCCTTTTTCACCGCCTGCTGTACCTGCATGCCCACTTTCAATGACTGGTGTATAATGACACCCAGGTCTCGTTGCACCTCCCCTTTTCCTAATCGGCCACCATTCAGATAATAATCTGTTTTCCTATTTTTGCCACCAAACTGGATAACTTCACATTTATCCACATTAAATTGCATCTGCCATGAATTTGCCCACTCACCCAACCTATCCAAGTCACCCTGCATCCTCTTAGCATCCTCCTCACAGCTAACACTGCCACCCAGCTTCGTGTCATCCGCAAACTTGGAGATGCTGCATTAATTCCCTCATCCAAGTCATTAATATATATTGTAAACAACTGGGGTCCCAGCACTGAGCCTTGCGGTACCCCACTAGTCACCGCCTGCCATTCTGAAAAGGTCCCGTTTATTCCCACTCTTTGCTTCCTGTCTGCTAACCAACTCTCCACCCACACCAATACCTTACCCCCAATACCGTGTGCTTTAAGTTTGCACACTAATCTCCTGTGTGGGACCTTGTCAAAAGCCTTTTGATAATCCAAATATACCACATCCACTGGTTCTCCCCTATCCACTCTACTAGTTACATCCTCAAAAAATTCTATGAGATTCGTCAGACATGATTTTCCTTTCACAAATCCATGCTGACTTTGTCCGATGATTTCACCGCTTTCCAAATGTGCTGTTATCACTTCCTTGATAACTGACTCCAGCAGTTTCCCCACCACCGACGTTAGGCTAACCGGTCTATAATTCCCCGGTTCCTCTCCAAGTGAGGCTTTGTTATGAATTAATATATAATGGGTGGCTTTGGATGGTTTCAAAAATGTAAAACCCTGACGAAGGGTTCCGGCCCGTAACGCCGACTGATCTTTTCCACTGATGCTGCCTGACCTGCTGAGTTCCTCCAGCGTGTTGTGAGTGTTGCTTTGACCCCAGCATCTGCAGATTATTTTGTGTTCAAAAATGTAAAGTCCAAAATCAATAAATCTTTCAGTTAGGAAAGGAAAAGAGTTCCTACTGATTATTATCCACCAACCCTTCCAAAGAATGTAAGGGAAACAAATGATTGGAAACTGAGTTTGGTTTTAAAAAAAGGCTTCCATGTCTGGCACATGAGAACCTGCAATTTATATCAAGCATTAATTACATAATGATTAGTGTGATGGTAACAATTTCATTAGCCCTAGGCATATAAAATTCCCAAAATTCTTCAGCACAAAATACTTGGTTGCATTTAATCCTCAAGAGAAGACTGGTGTGTGAAAAAACACTTCGGAGTTTAGTCATAGTCATAGTCATAGTCATACTTCATTGATCCCAGGGGAAAGTGGTTTTCGTTACAGTTGCACCATAAATAATAAATAGTAATAGAAATAGTAATATTACTATTAGTAAATAGTAAATAGTAATAGTCATAGAAATAATAAATAGTAATAGAATAGTAATAGAAAATAGTAGTAAATAGTTAAATAGTAATATGTAAATTATGCCAGTAAATTATGAAATAAGTCCAGGACCAGCCTATCGGCTCAGGGTGTCTGACCCTCCAAGGGAGTAGTTGTAAAGTTTGATAGCCACAGGCAGGAATGACTTCCTATGACGCTCTGTGATGTATCTCAGAGGAATGAGTCTCTGGCTGAATGTACTTCTGATCTTCTTCCTGAGGGAGTCCTTTGGGAAGTAAATGTAAATGTGTTTGTTGGATTGAAAGTGGAACCTTTTCCAGCAGCACTTCTTTGGCAGCTGTCAATCCATCATTAAGGACCATCACCATCCAGGACATAATCTCTTCTCATTGCTATCATCGGGGAGGAGGTACGGGAGCCTGAAGACCCACACTTAATGTTTCAGTAATAGTTTCAATCCCTCCACCATCTAATTTCTGAATAGCCCTTGCACATGAAAATATTACCACATTGTCCGCTTTTGAGTTATTGATTTTTTTATTTTTTGTAGCTTACAGTAATTTTCATGTCTTGCACTGTATTACTGGCCCCGAACAACAAATTTAATGAGACAAAAGAATAGAATAGAATTTTATTGTCATTACTCAAAACAACAAGATTGCAGAGCTAATCCAGTCCATGCAAAACAGATATTTATAATGCATGTGCAACAGCTTAGATTATGAGAACACTCAGTCCTCTTTTATTGTCATTTAGAAATACATACATGCATTAAGAAATGATACAATATTTCTCCGGAGTGATATCACAGAAAACAGGACAAACCAGAGACTAACATTGACAGAACCACATAATTATAACATATAATTACAGCAGTGCAAAGCAAAACAATAATTTGATGAAGAACAAACCATGGGCACGGTAAATAAAGTCTCAAAAGTCCCCAAGTCGATTGACTCCCAAGTCCCTGATAGCAGGCAGCAAAAGGAAGAAACTCCCTGTCATAAACCTCCAGGCACCGTCAACTTGCTGATGCCTTGGAAGTAGCCGACCACAGCCGACACTGAGTCCGTCCGTCCGAAAACTTCGAGCTTCCGACCAGCCTCTCCGATACAGCCTCCCGAGCGCCATCCTCTGCCGAGCGCCTTCAACCTCGCCCCGGCTGCTGAAACACACAAAGCCGAGGATTTCGGGGCCTCCTACTCCGGAAGTTCCGGTTACTACACAGTAGCAGAGGCAGCGAAGCGGGCATTTCAGAATTTTTCCAGATGTTCCGCTGTGCTCTCACGTCTGTCTCCATCAAATCAGAATTGTGCACAGTCCCCTACTTGACAGGTAACAGACATCACCACCGAAGTGGCTGCGTGCGCTGCCGTCGTGCCGCCATCTTCTCCTCCTCCTGGCTTAATTAATTTTTTAAAAATTCCCATATTTACATGCAACAAGTGACTTCGGTAGTCCATAACACTCAAAGGCCATTGACAAGCTGAGGTGTAGCATTAATTGTTCACCTGCACAACAGCCCTCTGGAGAAGCTGTTTTACAGTCTAACTGTCTTGTCTAAGATGCTTCTGTGTCTTCTATCAGGTGGCAGGAGATTGAGCAGTGTCCGCGATGGGAAGTGTCGAGCACCCCATAGGCATTGAGAATTGTAGATTGTCTCCAAGTCTGGTAGTTGAGTCCCAGTGATGTGCTGAACTGTCCTAATCACCGGCTGGAGTGCCTTGAGATCTGCCTTGCTGCAGCTAGAGTACCACACGGTCATTACGTATATCAGTATGCTCTCTATCACGCTGTGATTAAGTTTGGCCAGCAATTTTTGAGGCAGGTTAGCTCTTCTTATGCTCATCCTTAAATAATGGAATCATTTACAAACATATTTCAGAGACATTTATATATATTTACATGGGCATTTGATAGGCAAGGCATAGAAAGATATGGACTGGATGAAGATGGATAAAAGAGTCAGCACAGTTATGATGGGATGAAGGATGAAGATCTTCAGAGTAGAATGTTGAGTCCATCTGGGTAGAGATTAGGAATAGTAAAGGGAAAAAAAATCACTGGTGAGAGTTGTCTATGGGCCACCTAATAAAAATATTGCGGTGGCAGAGGCAATTAACCAAGAAAAAACTGAGGCTTGCAAGAACGGAATGGCAGTTGTCATGGGGAATTTTAACTTCCACATAGATTGGGTGAATCAGGTTGATCAAGGAAGTCTTGAGGAGGACTTCATAGAATGGATCCGTGATAGCTTTCTTGAGCAGCACGTTAGTGAACCTACAAGGGAAAATGCTACCTTAGATCTAGTCCTGTGTCATGAGACAGGTAAGATTAACGACCTTGTAGACAGGGATCCTCTTGGAAAGAGTGATCATAGTATGATTGAATTTTGCATACAGATGGAGGATGAAATATCTTATGGTGTTATGGAAATAGTTAGATCTAAAACTAGTGTATTATGTTTGAACAAGGGAGACTACAACGGGATGAGGGAGGAGTTGGCTAATGTGGATTGGGAGCACAGGCTATTTGGTAGGACAGTTGAGGAACAGTGGAATACTGTACTTTCAAAGAGATTTTTCACAGTGTTCAACAAAAGTATATTCCAGTCAAAAGTAATGACAGTAAGTGTGGGGAGAGCCAGCCTTGGATAACTAAGAAAATGAAAGATAGTATCAAATTAAAAGCTCATGTGTATAAAGTCGCAAAGAGTAGTGGGAGACTGGAGGATTGGAAAAACTTTAAAAAGTCAAGTCAAGTCAAGTCAAGTCGCTTTTTATTGTCATTTTGACCATAAACTGCTGGTACAGTACACAGTAAAAACGAAACAACGTTCCTCCAGGACCATGGTGCTACATGAAACAACACTAAACTACACTAGACTATGTGAGACAACAAAAGGCTACATTAGACTACGTAAAACAACACAAAAACTACACTAGACTACAGACCTACACAGGACTGCATAAAGTGCACTAAACAGTGCAGGGCAGTACGATAAATAATAAACAAGACAATAGGCACAGTAGAGGACAAATTACAATATAATAATAAATGATGTAGATGTCAGTCTGGTCTCTGGGTATTAAGGAGTCTGATGGTTTGGGGGAAGAAACTGTTGCACAGTCTGGTCGTGAGAGCCCGAATGCTTCGGTGCCTTTTGCCAGACGGCAGGAGAGAGAAGAGTTTGTATGAGGGGTGCGTGGGGTCCTTCACAATGCTGTTGGCTTTACAGGTGCAGCGTGTAGTGTAGTGTGGTGTAAAGCAACAAAGAACAACTAAACAAGAAATAAGGAAAGGGAAGATAGAGTATGGAAGTAAATTAGCACAAAATATAAAAACAGATAGCAAAAGTTTTTACAAATATATCAGGCGGAAGAGGGTGGCTAAAGACAACGTAGGTCCCTTGGAAGACGAGAAGGGGAAATTTATATTGGGTGATAAGGAAATGGCTGAGGCATTGAATGACTATTTTGTGTCGGTCTTCACGGTGGAGGGTATGTCTAATATGCCAAAGAATGATGTTATGAATGAAATGGGAGGTGAGGACCTTGATAAAGAGACAGTGATGAGCAAACTAGAGGGCCTGAAGCTAGAGAAGTCCCTTGGTCCTGATGGGATGCATCCCAGGGTGCTGAGGGAATTGGCGGAGGTTACGGTAGATGCGTTGGTAATCATTTACCAGAACTCTCTAGACTCTGGGCAGCTCCCGGCGGATTGGAAGACAGCAAATGTCACGTCACTTTTAAAACAGGATGTAGGCAAAAGACGGGCAACTATAGGCCAGTTAGCTTAACATCTGTAGTCTTGAAAATACTTGAAGCTGTCATTAAGGAAGAAATAGCGAAACATTTTGAAAGGAGTGGTTCCATTAGACTGATGCAGCATGGATTCAGAAAGGGCAGGTCCTGTTTGACAAACTTACTGGAGTTCTTTGAGGACATAATGAGTGCAGTGGATAGAGGGGAACAGGTGGATGTTGTATACTTGGATTTCCAGAAGGCGTTCGATAAGGTTCCGCGCAAA
This sequence comes from Mobula birostris, assembly GCF_030028105.1. Classification (NCBI taxonomy): domain Eukaryota; kingdom Metazoa; phylum Chordata; class Chondrichthyes; order Myliobatiformes; family Myliobatidae; genus Mobula; species Mobula birostris. The sequence goes on from NC_092371.1 coordinate 195,757,625, forward strand.
AGACTTATAAATAAGATACGGATGCATGGAGTCGGAGGAAGTATATTGGCGTGGGTAGTGGATTGGTTAACCAATAGAAGGCAGAGAGTTGGTATAAATGGGTGTTTCTCCGGCTGGCAGTCAGTCGTGAGTGGGGTGCCGCAGGGGTCGGTGCTGGGCCCGCAGCTGTTTACCATTTATATTGATGATTTGGAAGAGGGGACTGAGTGTAGCGTAGCAAGATTTGCTGCTGACACTAAACTGAGTGAAAAAGCAAATTGTACAGAGGATGTGGAGAGTCTGCAGAGGGATATAGATAGGTTAAGTGAGTGGGCCAATGTCTGGCAGATGGAATACAACATTGGTAAATGTAAGATCATCCACTTTGGAAGGAATAATAGAAGAGCAGAGTATTATTTAAATGATGAAAGATTGCAGCATGCTGTTGTGCAGAGGACTTGGGAGTGCTTGTTCATGAATCGCAAAAAGTTGGCTTTCAGGTAGAACAGGTTAAGATGGTGAATGGAATGTTGGCCTTCATTGCTAGAGGGATTGAATTCAAGAGGAGGGAGGTCATGCTGCAACTATACAGAGTACTGGTGAGGCCGCACCTGGAGTACTGTGTGCAGTACTAGTCTCTGTACTTGAGGAAGAATATACTTAGGGTTGACAAATTTCTCATTCCCAAATAAGGAACAAAAGTAGCAGTCAAATCCGGGACACTTGTGTTTATCCTGAGGTAGACTACCATGACCATGAAGCACCTGTGTGCACATGTGTGACATGCACATACGTGGTGTGTGCATGCGTGTACGTGCCGATTTTTTTTTCTAAAAATCAGTTTTGGCTTAATCTTCCCAATTCTGTTCAGTGAAACTACACTGTACATATATTATTTCTACTTTATATCGGCTGTGTATTTATCCTGCTTTTACTATATGTTAGTGTTATTTTCGTTTTTATGAGTTATTTGGTATGATTTGGTAGGTTATTTTTTGGGTCTGGGAACGCTCAAAAATTTTTCCCATATAAATGAACGGTAATTGCTTCTTCGCTTTACGCCATTTCGGCACAAAAGGTTTCATAGGAACGCTCTACCTTAGCGGGGGAAATACAGGACAAGTGCGGTCCCATATGGGACAAACCAATTTAGCCCAATATACGGGATGTCCGGGCTAATACAGGACAGTTGACAACCCTAGATATACTGGCTTTGGAAGAAGTGCAGAGGAGGTTCACCAGGTTGATTCCAGAGATGAAAGGGTTAACCTATGAGGAGAGATTGAGTCACCTGGGTCTATACTCTCTGGAATTGAGAAGAATGAGAGGGGATCTTATAGAAACATACAAAATTTTGAAAGGGATAGATAAGATAGAAGTAGGAAAGTTGTTTCCATTGGTAGGTGAGACTAGAACTAGGGGACATAACCTCAAGATTCAGGGGAGGAGATTTAGGACAGAGATGAGGAAAAACTGTTTTTCTCAGAGAGTGGTGAATCTGTGGAATTCTCTGCCGGGGAGCAGTTGAGGCTTCTTCACTAAATATATTTAAGAAACAGTTAGATAGGTTTTTACATAGTAAGGGAATTAAGGGTTATGGGGAAAAGGCAGGTAGATGGAGTTGAGTTTACTTACAGATTAGCCATGATCTTATTGTATGGCGGGGCAGGCTTGATGGGCCAGATGGCCTACTCCTGCTCCTATGTTCTTATGTTCTATTTCTGTGCTCTGCAGCTCCATGATTCTATTACTTAAAGTGTTTCTATATTTTTGGGGAATATCGCCGAGAAACCTTAACTGTTTAATGTGTATTCAAAATGCCTAGTGTTCTGTCAAATTCAAGCTAACGTGCATGTATGTGTACAATCTGTGTAATAGGCCTTCCTCCACCATTTCCTGAAATGGTGGCACTTAGGATGAAATGACAAGTGGGGGATGAGAGAAGGTTACAAGGTGGGAGTATGGTGAGGAGGTAGTTGTCAAAGCAGAATGAAGAAGGGTGGGGAGGAGGTCACAGGGATGGAAGTAGGTAGATGGATAGGATTGCAAAAGGGAAGAGATGGGAAGAAGAATGGTGTGAAGGGGTGTAGTTAACAGAAAGGTAGTGGGAGAAGGATGGAGTGGGACGGGGAGAAGATCAGAGAGAGTCAAAGGAAATGTTAAATGTGAGTGAAGAAAGAGATGACTTGTGAAGGAAAGATGATTTGAGAGGGACCAAGGAAAAAACAAGGAGATCAAGAGGAGAGTGGGTAAAGTATTTTGAGGTAGCAGTGAGAGCTTGCAGAGAGGTATTAATTGGTGTTCAGGTGGACACAGGAAGAATATTGGTGATGGGTCGGTGAAGATATAAGGCTCTGTAATGGAATGTGGGTGGGGAGCCTTTAATGAAAATGTTTAGAATAAACCAGAACTTTCTTTAAAAATGATGTGCCTTGAACGATTCTTCACTACTGGATGTCCCAGCAGCATCCTAGTTTTCTATTCATTTTAAAATTAATTCTGGAACATATCTTAACACTTTAGTTAATATCTGTTTCTGCTGTTAAGATGTGTTCATATTAAAAACATACACACAGAGTAGAAAATCATGCAAATTGCTGTCAATCATGCATTACACACTGATTGACATCAATGACATGTCCACCAGGCCCCAAGCCCATCACAAGCCTTATGTTTTATAGAAGCATGTCATGTGCACACAAGATACTCACTTGAATTCAACATTTGGGTTTCTGAATAATTAACATAGAAAAATTCTGTGCACATAAATTGTGAGGATGCATTAATCCACATTTCATTTTACATTCTGAATAAAACCTTTGTCAAAAATCAGAAAGGGCAGAGTGGAACTAATTCGGAATAAACTCAGGCCTATGTAGTTTTCAGCAATACACATGAATTGCTTGAACTACGCATCCTTCACAATAAGTTGTGAATTGCAAACAAGTCTTAGATATCACTTTCACAAGAGACATGGTAGCGTAGGGGTTACGTGATACTATCACAGCTCGGGATGCTGGAGTTTGGACTTTAATTCCGACATCATCTGTAGGGAGTCTGTACATGTCTGGGTTTTCCCCGGGTGCTTCAGTTTTCTCCCACAGCTTAAGACGCATTGGTCAGTAGGTTACTTGGTCATTGTAAATTGTCCTGTGATTAGGCTAGGGTTAAATCAGGGGTTGCTGAGCAGCGTGGGTCGAAGTGCGGGAAGGGCTTATTCCACACGGTATCTCAATAAATAATAAATAAATAAAGCATGCCGCATTTTCAAATTCAAGTTCAAATTTATTTATCATTCAACCGTGCATGAATAGAGCCAAACGAAACAGTGTTCTTCTGGGGCTAAGATGCAAAACACAGTACCAACAGTTTTACACAGCACATATACCACATATTAAGTAACAAGTGAATGTAAAGTCACCAAAAGCGGCTTCATCTTTGTGAATTTAATCATTCCTGTAGGAGCAACCATAGCTTCAGCTTGTAAGTTGTTAGGCTCCAGTATTTCCTCTTTAAATCTCCACGATTCTCCCTCCTTTTGATTCTTAAAACTGACATGGGACCATCTATCCTAATAACATATTGGTTCAGTGTCAAACTGATGATAAATAGCACATTAATGTTCCTGGATTATCTTGCTGTACAGAAGGTAGTATATAAATATGAGTGATTGTTGTCAATGATGCTTCACCATCTGAGAACACTAACTGAGAATTAATACTACATTAATTTCTTTAATCAACCTCTCCATTTACCATATACAGTACATTGTTACATTAGACTTAAAAATGTTGCTGTTTCCAAATGGTAGCAAAAGAGGGAAAATGATAACTGGGGACTGATCCAGTTAGGATGACTGCACTTTAAGTAAATACTTTAAATAAGTAAAGCAAAGACTCTAGATAATTATCACTAACATATCACTTCTGGAACCAGAGGAGCCAACACACTGGTCCACCGTTATACTACCATCAAGAATGCATACTGCGCCATCCCATGCCCAAACTAAGGAAAGTCTGATCATCTGGCTCTACTTCTATTCCTCGAATGTAGGCAGAGACTGAAGACCACGGCATCAACAGAGAGGACCAAGAAGGTATGGACAAAGGAGGTGGAGGAGGCTTAAAGCACTGCTTTGAGCCAGTGGACTGGACAGTATTAAGGAGTTCATCCTCGAGTCTGAATGAATACACTACAGTTGTCACTGTCTTCATTAAACCTTGTGTGGATGAATGTGTACCTACGAGAATGTACCATGCATAGCCAAATCAAAAGCCATGGATGCACCAGGGGATTTGAAATCTGTTGAGAGTCAGATCTGTGGTGTTCAAGTCTGGTGATCCAGGACTATTCAGGAGGCCCAGGTACAATGTAGAGAGGGTCAACTCAAGAGCAAGAGAACTATTCCAATTGAGGTTAGAGGCGGAATCATATGCAGGGTCAACTCTGACAGGGTTTACAGGGATATTACTTCCTGCAAAGCGAAACCTAACATCATGAATGACAGTTGTGTTTTACTCCCAGATGAGCTCAAAGTCTTTTATGCACTCTTTGAAAGGGAGATTAAAACTACAGCTATGAGGCTACCTGCAGCATCTGGTGACCCTGTGATCTCTGCCTCAGAGGCCAACATTAGAATGTCTTTCAAGAGGGTGAACCCTTACAAGCCAGCAGGCCCCAATGGTGTACCTGGTAGGGCTCTGAAAACCTGTGTCAACCAACTGGCAAGGGTGTTCAAAAACATTTTCAGTCTTTCAATGCTACAGTTGGAAGTCCCCACCTGCTTCAAAAGGGCAACAATTATACCAGTGCCCAAGAAGAGCAGGGTGAGCTGCCCTAATGACTATTATCCTGTACCACTCTCATTTACTATGATGATGTGATTTGAGGGGTTTGTTATGGCTAGAATCAATTCCTGCTTAAGCAAGGACCTGAACTCATTGCAATTTACCTGTCAAAACAATAGGTCTACAATGGATACTATCTCATTGGCTCTTCAAACACCCTGGATCACCTGGACAACACTAATACTTACATCAGGCTGCTGTTTATTGACTACTGCTCAGTGTTTAACACAATCATTCCTACCATTTCAATTAAAAAGATCTGTATCTCCCCTCTTCAACTGGATCCTTGATTTCCTCACTGGAAAACCAAGCACATGTAGATAGGATATAACATCTCTACCTCGCTGGTAATCAAAACTGACACACCTCAATGAAAACAACAGGAATTCTGCAGATGCTGGAAATTCAAGCAACACACATCAAAGTTGCTGGTGAACGCAGCAGGCCAAGCAGCATCTGTAGGAAGAGGTGCAGTCGACATTTCAGGCCGAGACCCTTCGTCAGGACTAACTGAAGGAAGAGTGAGTACGGGATTTGAAAGTTGGAGGGGGAGGGGGAGATCCAAAATGATAGGAGAAGACAGGAGGGGGAGGGATAGAGCCAAGAGCTGGACAGGTGATAGGCAAAAGGGGATACGAGAAGATCATGGGACTGGAGGTCCGGGAAGAAAGACAAGGGGGGGGGACCCAGAGGATGGGCAAGAGGTATATTCAGAGGGACAGAGGGAGAAAAAGGAGAGTGAGAGAAAGAATGTGTGCATAGAAATAAGTAACAGATGGGGTACGAGGGGGAGGTGGGACATTAGCGGAAGTTAGAGAAGTCGATGTTCGTGCCATCAGGTTGGAGGCTACCCAGACGGAATATAAGGTGTTGTTCCTCCAACCTGAGTGTGGCTTCACCTTTACAGTAGAGGAGGCTGTGGATAGACATGTCAGAATGGGAATGGGATGTGGAATTAAAATGTGTGGCCACTGGGAGATCCTGCTTTCTCTGGCGGACAGAGCGTAGATGTTCAGCAAAGTGGTCTCCCAGTCTGCGTAGGGTCTCGCCAAAATATAAAAGGCCACATCGGGAGCACCGGACGCAGTATATCACCCAAGTCGACTCACAGGTGAAGTGTTGTCTCACCTGGAAGGACTGTTTGGGGCCCTGAATGGTGGTAAGGGAGGAAGCACTTGTTCCGCTTACACGGATAAGTGCCAGGAGGGAGATCAGTGGGGAGGGATGGGGGGAACGAATGGACAAGGGAGTTGTGTAGGGAGCGATCCCTGCGGAATGCAGAGAGAGTGGGGGAGGGAAAGATGTGCTTAGTGGTGGGATCCCGTTGGAGGTGGCGGAAGTTACGGAGAATAATATGTTGGACCCGGAGGCTGGTGGGGTGGTAGGTGAGGACCAGGGGAACCCTACTCCTAGTGGGGTGGCGGGAGGACGGAGTGAGAGCAGATGTACGTGAAATGGGGGAGATGCGTTTAAGAGCAGAGTTGATAGTGGAGGAAGGGAAGCCCCTTTCTTTAAAAAAGGAAGAATCTCCCTCGTCCTAGAATGAAAAGCCTCATCCAGAGAGCAGATGCGGCCAAGACGGAGGAATTGCGAGAAGGGGATGGCGTTTTTGCAAGAGACAGGGTGAGAAGAGGAATAGTCCAGATAGCTGTGAGAGTCAGTAGGCTTATAGTAGACATCAGTGGATAAGCTGTCTCCAGAGACAGAGACAGAAAGATCTAGAAAGGGGAAGGAGGTGTCGGAAATGGACCAGGTAAACTTGAGGGCAGGGTGAAAGTTGGAGGCAAAGTTAATAAAGTCAACGAGTTCTGCATGCGTGCAGGAAGCAGCGCCAATGCAGTCGTCGATGTAGCGAAGGAAAAGTGGGGGACAGATACCAGAATAGGCACGGAACATAGATTGTTCCACAAAGCCAACAAAAAGGCAGGCATAGCTAGGACCCATATGGGTGCCCATAGCTACACCTTTAGTTTGGAGGAAGTGGGAGGAGCCAAAGGAGAAATTATTAAGAGTAAGGACCAATTCCGCTAGACGGAGCAGAGTGGTGGTAGAGAGGAACTGATTAGGGATGATGATGACCTCAATGATGTGTGCTTAACCCACTGCTTTACTCTGTCTACACCCATGACTGTGGGGCTAGGCACAGCTCAAATATTACCTATTAAGTTTGCTGAACAGACATCTATTTTTGGCAGAATTTCAGATGGTGACAAGGCGGCATAAAGGAGCCAGATAGATCAGCTGGTTGAGTAGTGTTGCAGTAACAACCTTGCTCTCAGCATCAGTAAGACCACACAAATGATTTTGGATTTCAGATAGAGAACACTTACCAGTCCTCATTGAGGGATTGGAACTGGAAAGGGTGAGCAATTTCAAGATCCTGAATGTCAACATCTCTAAGGATCTGTCTGGGCCCAACACATCGATGCAGTTACAAAGAAGGCATGACAGTGACTATATTTCATGAGGAGTTTGAGGAGATTTGTATGTCACGAAAGGCACTCGCGAATTTCTACAGTTGTGCTGTGGAGAGCATTCTAACAGACTGCATCCCTGCATGGTACATGGGGGTGGGGGTGTTTGATCCATGGTACAGCATCAAAATATGTTGCAGAAAATTGTAAATGTAGTCAGCTCCATCATAGGAATCAGTCACCTCAAAAAGTCAGCATCCATCACTAAGGATTCTCCATCACCCAGGACATACCCCCTTCTCATTGCTGCCATGAGAGAGGAGGCACACACTCAATAATTTCTTTCCCTCTGCCGGCCAAATCCTGATTGGACATTGAACCCTCAAACACTGTCTCACTACTCCATTTTCGCTTTTCGTGCTATTTATTTTATTTAACTATTTAAATCTATATATACTTACTACAGTAATATACAGCTTTCATTATTATGTATTGCAATGTACAGCTGCTGTATTACAACAAATGTCCCAGCCTATGCCAGTGTTAACATGCATCACTGCATTAAACTGAAGGAAACATAGCGCTTAAACTAATCTTAGATGATACTCCTCACAATGGATCACCACAGGGGCAGAAACAAATAAATTAAGTTTAATGACATTTGGAGGCACATTCTAAACGTGCATGCATGCTATACGCATTTGTGCTTTCGAATAACTAGGAGGAATGGTGTATGCCTACTAGTGGCCTTACCAAGGTCACCCTGGTCCATTGCTGCTGGTGTCCATGGGATATCAGCAGCATCCATTGTTAAGTTTTCCTTGAATTCTCCCCTGCAACATGGCAAAGAAGGAATATGCACATGCACACGTGAAAATATGAACTTGGAGCTGGAGTTTTATATTTCTTGGCAGTCTACCAACACCAGAGTGAAAAAGCACATGCCACCAGACTATGATTCTGGTATCATTAGAATACTGAGTGCAAACCGGGAAGCAGAAGGATTTCTGTTATTTTATTGACACCCATAACATCATAAGCATACCAAAGGGGATTGATTCATTTTTTCTAATAAAAGCAAATTGATAATTTCAGAGCATTACAGTACTATGTGAAATTGCAGTGAAATTGGAAATAACTGGAAATCTTCCAATTATTTTAGTGTTAGTATTGCAAAAAAATAGGGATAATATTTGACAGCTGTGTGTGTTTTTTTAATTTTATAAATTAGCCAGCATTTGTTAATGCAGATGCATTTGAGTTGCAGAAAGTTGTAAAACTGGTCAGCTCAGTCATGGGTACTAACCTCTGCAGTATCTAAGACATCTTCAAGGAGCCTCAGAAAAGCTACTTCCAACGTTCAGGACCCCTATCACCCAGGACATGCCCTCTTCTCATTGTTAACGTCAGGAAAGAGGTGCAGAAGCCTGAAGGCACACACTCAGTGATTCAAGAACAGCTTCTTCCCCTCTGTCATACGCTTCCTAAGTGGACATTGAATCCATGATCACTACCTCACGACTTCTTTTTATTTATTTCTGTTTTTGCATTACTTACTTTAACTTAACTATTTAATATACATATATACTTAATGTAAATCATTTTCTTCTATATTTATCATGTATTCAATTGTATTGCTGCCTCAAAGTTAACAAATTTCACAAGATATGCCAGTGATATTAAACCCGATTCTGATTTGAGGGCTCTCAATACCTCTCACCCTTGTCAGAACTGCACACTGTATTGCAAAAATCAGAGCAAAAGTTTGCCAGAATTGCCATTTAAGTCCTCTTTTAGGACTGTGTAAATTAAAAATGGAATTATTTAGTGCTTCAATTGAGATTATATAGTAAATTGTTTAAATCATAGCTGGTAGAGCAGACAGCAAATTCAAAGACTTTACTCACTCAAGACATTCTCTCTTCTTCACCCTCCCATCAGGCAGATTATACAATAGCCTGAAAAGCACATACCACCCAGCTCAAGGACAGCTTCTATCCCACTGTTATAAGCCTATTGAACCATCCCCTAGTACAATCATACGGACTCCTGACTTCAAACTCTAATCCGTAATAAACTTGCATCTTATCATCTGCCTGCACGGCACCTTCCCTGTAACCGTAACTCTCTATTCTGCCCTTTGTTATTATTTACCTGATGGTACCTCAATCTACTATTGAATCAATTGCTTTGCATGAACAGTATGCAAGACAAGATTTTTATTATACTTTATTCCCTGTGACAAGAATAAACCAATTTACTAATGTATTTCAAATTCAGGAACGTGCTGCTTTCAACTGGTTCTGAGATTCAGCTATTGCAAGCAGACTGCTAATCTTATACGTACATAATTATATAGCAGAGAACATTACAAGGCAGCCTGCTGAACCATTGTACCTGGGAGAGAAGAGAGAACTTACAGGAAATCGGTGAAGTACAGCTCTGGTGCTTGTGGACTAAAACAATCTCTTATAAGGGATATAGAGATGAGTCCTGCAAGCCCATAAGTGATTTTCACTGAAATAGAGTAACTAATCCTTTGGATATCCCATGTAGTCCAGGTTCAATGAAAATATTAATTACTTGACTGATTTTGATTATCTTACAGGTAAGATGAGATCATGGGAATGCTATGATCGGTTGAAGCTAGAAAAAAATCAACCGTGTCTGAAATGAAAGCACTTAATATCTGCATTTCGCCGCGCTATGAGTCAAGTGAAGCTGTGCCCAAGACTGAGGCTCAGCCTGTACAGCCACAGCATGGGTTAATTTATTCCCTGGAGCAAGGAAATGCAAGCTGAAAGAGGAGGGACTGTGTGACGCAGTGACTTAGAACACTGACCTTTCACCACACAAATCAATGCTTGTTTGATAACAATTTGACCTTTTAATATTGCTGCTGAGGGGTAAATTAGGGTATTGAACGGAAAATTGATATGCTACTAAGAGGAAAAACCGGTAGCAAATCCACTGCTATTCACAAGAGGGGAACTCATGTCATGCAGCTGTTCAGCTTATTCAAAGATAATAGCTCAGAAGAGAGAGTTTAGAAGAGAGTCATCAGGGATATAGCCTGGATCGGAAGGCTATACTCATAAGAAGAGGTTGAATAGGCTGGGTTCATTCTCATTGGAACATTGGAGTTTAGTGAGTAACCTTTTATATTTTACACAGTTACAAGAGACAAAAGCAATCTGAGGGGGAAATTTTGCATACAGAGAATGGTGAACATCTGCAATAAACTGCCAGAGGAGGTAGTAGAGGAATTTTCTATCACAACATTAAAAGGGCTTTTGGACAGATACTTAGATATGAGTATCTAGAGGTATATGGCCTAATGTAGGCAGCTGGGATTATGCTAAATCGACTTCACAGCTGGTATAGATGACAGTTGCCAAAAGGGCCCATTTGTACGTCTGTACATTTCTATAATTCTATGATGCTGAGATAGCTTGAGTGGAGAATTATCACTAACATAGACTGGTGATGTAGAATGGACTGACCCCATATTAGAGGTTTTATTTAATTTTAGGCTGGCTGTGATTCCCCCCTTGCATCTGTGGAGTCTGTCAAGATACTCTGTCCTATCTAAATAATAACTGATTGGATGAAATTTCTGTGGATGTCTATTTAGCAGTGTTCCACTGAAGGAGCCAACACCTTTGGGAAAAGACGGAATGTGAGGAATTGGAGACAATTTTAAATAAGTCATGCTAGAAACCAGGTTTTTCTTGGGTTTGAAGATCCCATCTGTTTTCCATTCCTTCCTTGGACACAGGAGTCACTGTAAGAGCACCAAGTTATCCACAATCAAACTCTAATTGCTCTTGAGAAGGCAGAAGTGAGGCTCCTTCATAAACCATCGCAGTCCCTGGGGTGAAAGTATTCTTTCTATCAGTCCTATTCAGCTGGGATGCAAGAATTTGATTGAGCAAAGATGAAATCAGAAATTTTGGGTAAAGACAAGATGTGTATGAGTTGGAGGGGAACTTGGAGCTGATTGTGTTTTCATGATCTTACCGTTTTAGGTTTGGGAAATGCTATCTAAGAAACTTAAAGGTGTTAGCTATGGCTTTGGTGTTGTGGTCAAAAACTAAGTGCAACATTCCAGGGCAGTATTGAAGGTGAGCTGCACTGTCAGGGAATCTCTCTTTGAACTGAGGTGTTAATCTGCTCTTTCTGGTGGATGTTGACATTCCCAGAGAAATACCTGGTGTCAATACATGGGAGGAGGTACATCTATTATTCTGTCCAAAAGGTAACCCATATCATTGTTACTCTCTCAGACAATGGAGCGCAGCTGGTAAATTTAACTAACAAAATATTAAACAAAGGATATGACAGAGAGAGAGAAAGAGAGTGTCATGCTGTCCACTGGCAACAACTGAACCCAGGAGGGGAAGAACAACAGGCTCCCATGTAGAGAAATAAAATGAGAAATATATATAGGAATTTGAACAGAAGTTTGGTGGTTCAACTGAGCAACATCACAAGAAAAATCATTCTCAAAAACAAGGACCCCATGATAAATGCTGATTGGGTGTCCACTTTAAATAATCACAGAACATGGAAAACCCAAGCCACTCAAAATAAACTTGACAAGATTAAACAGAAAGCACAAGGACTTAATGTCTCTAGTTAATACAATTATCAAATACAAGTGCTCAAGAAAGCTCGAATCTCAATGTTCTACAGTGAGTCACACAGGCTTGAAGGGCTCATGACAGAGAGAGAGAGAACTAGAGAACTTAACAAATACCTTATAGGCTACTAACCCTCTGCAAAGTGTTAAAAGAGATGCGAATGGTGTTATTGAAAAGCAAGTCTTTTTTTCATTGAGCTTGAGAATGTCATGGAGTATTCTCTTTATGTTAGTTGCTTCATTGTCCACTATGGTTGCTTGCACCGCAGGACTTCAAGGACATTTTTGGTTATGAAATCACTAATCTCTGTCTGTATCATTCTGTTTCCACTTTAATTCTGCAGACAGCTCTCACTAAAGAACTAATGAATGGACTCCTGATCTGGTCTAAAAATCAACACACAAAAAATGCTGGAGGAACTCAGCAGGCCAAGCAGCATCCATTGAAAAAAGTACAGTTGACGTTTCGGGCCGAGACTCTTCATCAGGAAATGAAAGGAAGGGGAGGAGTCAGAGTAAGAAGGTGGGTAGAGGGGAGGAAGAAGAACGAGGTGGCAGGTGACATATGAAACCAGGAGAGGGGAAGGGGTGAAGTAAAGAGCTGGGAATTTGATTAGTGAAAGAGATAAGGTGCTGGAGGAGGGGGAATCTGATAGGAGAATAGAAGAAACGGAAGCAGGAGAAGCACCAGAGGGAGGTAAGGAGATATGGTGAGAGAGGGAAACAGGAATGGGGATTGATGAAGGGTGGACTTACTGGAGGTTCGAGAAATCAATATTTATCTCAGGCAGCTGGGAGATCCTGCTTTTTGTGGTGGATGGAGCAAAGGTGCTCAGCGAAGCAGTCTCCCAGTCCACTTCAGGTCTCACCAATATACAAGAGGCCACACCGGGGGCAACAGATACAGTAGATGACTCCAACAGACTTGCAGGTGAAGTGTTGCCTCACTTGGAAGTACTGTTTGGGGCCCTGAATAGTAGTGAGGGAAGAAGTGTAGGGGCAGGTGTGGCACTTGTTCCACTTGCAAGGACAAGTGCCAGGAGGGAGTTTAGTGCAGAGGGCCAACCCCTGTGGAAAGCAGAAAGTGGGTGGGAGTGGAGAAGATGTGCTTGTTGGTGGGATCCCGTTGGAGATGGTGGAAGTTATGGAGAGCTCTATGCTGGATGAGGAGGCTAGTGGGATAGTAGGTGAGGACAAGAGGAACCCTATCCTTGATGTGGCGGCAGCATAATGGAGCATGGGCAGGATGTGCGCGAAATGGAAGAGTTAGGGAGAATTATGTGCTGGAAAATGTTCAGTGTCAGCTTGAGGAACAGCATCTGATCTTCTTATGGACTCAGTAATGAATTTAACAATGTAAGTAAGGTTTCAAAGGTTTCAGAGGTACATTTAATGTCAGAGAAATGGATACAGTACACAGTACATCCTGAAATGTTTTTCCTTCGCAACCATCCACAAAAACAGGGAGTGCCCCAAAGAATGAACGACAGTTAAATGTTAGAACATCAAAGTCTCCTCCAGCTCCCCTCCCTCCCACGCGTAAGCGGCAACAAGCAACAATCCCCCCTCCCTCCACCGGCAAAAATAAAGAATCGGCACCCATCACTGAGCACTCAAGCGTGAGCAAAGCAACAGCAAAGACACAGACTTGCAGTACCCCGAAGACTACATTGTTCACCTGGCATTCAACATACCACAGGCTCGTTCTCCGTTCTCTCCCTATTATGGGAGAAAGAGGTGTCTCCGTTTCACAGCGAGAGGGGAGACATAACAAACAACTTGCTGGTTTACGATGTTAAAAGTCTGTTATGTCGCTTTTTTCGAGCTCTGTGCCCAAAGATCTCGAGTCTCTGGGCACACAGCCATAGATCTTCTGTCTCCCCTGACAACACACAGATCTTCTGGCGTGAAACCAACCTTTGATCCGCCTGTCTCTAGAGCCGCGCGATCCTAGGCCTCCAAAGGCGAGCTGAACTCTTAGGCTGAGCCCTTGGCATGCCGAACAATGGTCATTTGTAAAACCCTGAGAGCAGGCCTCATTCCACTAAGAACTGTAGTCAGCATGTAACTCCAGGTCAGGGTCTTCAAAAGAACCCTGAAAGGGAAAAATAAAAATCGTAAAGATGGAAATAAAGCTGTTTCCGAAGATGCAAGCAAAGGAGTCGCTGTTTAGCACCATCATTACTTTCTCTACTTGTACCAGAATGGGTCAGCTCTGCTGTAGGTTATCTGCGTGTGATTTTAACTCACGTTTTCTCTCTGCTGACAATGCTGGCTGTGCGCTTCTTACAGATCTGCATTCTGCAGCTTTTAAAAATGATGAAACTATGTACAGGGAGGAAGTCAAACACCTAGAGAGCTGATGCAGGGATAACAACTTGATGCTTAATGTCACCAAAACCAAGGAGATGATCGTCGATTTCAGACGGTCTCAGCCTGAGCACACACCCCTCAGCATCAGCGGCTCCACAGTAGAGAGAGTGGAAAACATCAAGTTCCTTGGGGTGCAGATCTCGGACAATCTCACCTGGTCCAGGAACACCACTGGGATTGTGAAACGGGCCCAGCAGAGATGGCACTTTCTGAGGAAGCTTAAACAAGCATCACTCCCCACTAACATCTTAACTACATTCTACAGAGGCGTGGTTGAGAGTGTGCTGACCTTTTGCATCACAACCTGGTACTCCAGTTGCAGTGCTGTCAACAAAAAAGCCTTGCAGAGGGTGGTTAGGGGAGCAGAGAAGGTTATTGGGGTCTCCCTACCTTCTGTCCAAGACATCTTTCAGAGTCGATGCCTCCAGAAGGCACGGTACATCATTAAAGACCCCTCACACCCTCTCCATGAACTGTTAGTTCTTCTGCCATCAGGCAAACGTTACAGGAGCATCAAAACTAAAACCACAAGGCTACTAAACAGCTTCCTCCCACAGGCAGTCAGACTGCTAAATAGCTGCTCCACCTGACTATGCGCTGGACACTTTTAACTTGCACTGGACACTTATAACTGATTTAACTGACATGTGGCTGTTGTGTTTTACTATTTATTGTTATGTTTATTATTTAGTGTTGTGTTTGTTATGTTATGATTGCACTGCCGCAGAGGAACGTTGTCTCATTCTGCCCTGCAGAGCTGATGTATGGTTAGAATGACAATAAAGTTTTTTGAATCTTGAAATGAATCTAAATGGTCTTTTGTCTGATCTCTCTTTTTCCCATTTCTGCATTAACATCCCAATCAAATGATTTCATCAGCAGTTTATCAGCATGGCAGCCCTGGTCTTATCACAAGCAAGAGAGTCCTGCTGAAGGGCTTCAGCCTGAAACATTGACAATACTCTTTTCCATAGATGCTGCCTGGCCTGCTGAGTTCTTCCAACATTTTGTGTGTGTAGCCCTGATCGTTTACCATTTTTCTTATCTACTCCTGTTCCTATCTTTCCTTCAACTTGAAATTAACTTGCTTTCTATCTTTCTCAGTCCTGACAGTAATCTTCAGCCTGAAGTGCTAACTCTGCATCTATTTTTACAAACGCTGCCCAACTTGCTGAGAGTTTTCAGCATTTTCTGCTTCAATACTTCAGCATGCATGTAATGCTGTTCTGTAACTTTAGCAGTATGCCGCCTCAGTATTCAAGATGCCTGCTGCTCTTTTTGTCATATTCACTTGCCTGGCTCAACTATATTTGGTATGTACCTAAACAAATCAAATTTCAAGTGATGTCTAGAATTAGCTAAAAGGTGACTGCAGTGGATCATTAGTCAACAATCTCTGAAAGTTCATTTGCAAGGTGATAGATAGATTGGAATTAGACTTTACGATACAAAAATAAAATCCCACAAATGTTTGAAATATGAAACAAAAAGAGAAAATGTGGAAATGGTCATTTAACTTAAAACATCACCTCCGTTTTTCTCTCTACTGATGCTGCCTGACCCGTTCGGTATGTCTAGCACTCTCTGGTCTTGACTATGATCAGAACTACGATGATGTTCATTATTGACTTTCACCAATGAAATGATAGTTACTTGTGTAAGTTCCAGAGCAATGCGTTGCCTGTGGGGCATTCCCCCAAAGGGGAAGGGATAAACATGAGGGAGAAATAAATAAATTTGAAGTGATTTTTCAGATATGAGGCTATCTCTATGCTTCAGGACTGTTTTGAACTAGCAGTTGTTCAAGGAGCTTGCGACAAATGGAGAAGACATAGACCTCAGGGAACTGCCTCATTTGTCACTGCCTGCATCAATAAGTGTGTAGAAGATGTTGGTACCTCAAGAACAGTCATCTCACAGCCAAACCAGAAGCCCTGGCTGAACGCAGAGGTGCGCTCCCCACTAAAAGCCTGGGACACTGCCTTCAATTCTGGTATCAGAACAGCTCTCAAAGTAAACACGAGAAACCTCATTTAATGGCATCAAGATGGCTCAGACTGCCTGAAAACAAAAAATTCAGGAACGCTTGTTCGGTAATGATTCATGGCCTAAGTGGCTGGACTTCAAAATTCAAAGTAAAATTTATTCTCAGAGTGCATACATGTCATCACATATAACCCTCAGGTTCTTTTTATGCGGACATATTTAGCAAATCTGTAGAACGGTAATTGTAATCAGGATTAGTGGACAACAAACTGCGCAAATGCAGGTATAAGTAAAGAGCATGAAATAACAAGATGAAGTGTCCTTAAAGTGAGACCATCAGTTGTGTGAATGTCAGAAGTGGACTGAGTGTAGTTATCCCCTTTTTTTCAAGAGCCTGATGTTTGAGGGGTAGTAACCATTCTTGAACCTGGTGGTGCAAGTCCTCTGGCACTTGTATCTTCTACCTGATGGCAGAAGCGAGAAAAGAGTATGGCCTGGGTGGTGAGGATCTTTGATGTGGATGTTGATTTTCTATGGCAATGTTTCACATGGATGTGCTCAATGGTTGGGAAGGTTTTGCCCGTGATGTATTGATCCGAATCCACTACCTTTTGTAGGCCATTCCACTCAAAGGCATTGGTGTTCCCATGCCAGACTGTAATGCAGTCAGTCAGCACACTTTCCATCACGCATATATTTGTTGATTGCCAAGGTTTTTGATGACATGCCAAACTTCCACAGACTCCTGAGGAAGTAGAGGCACTGTCGTGCTTTCTTTGCAATTATATTCATATGATGGGTCCTGGACAGGTCCTCTGAGATAGTGACACCCAGGAATTTAAAGTTACTGATCCTATCCACCTCTGATTATCAGATGATTACTGACTCATGGACCTCTGACTTCCTTCTCCTGAAATCTACAATCAATGTAAGGGCATTGTGGACTACACAATTTAAAACAGTGTCGACTGTTCCAGTAATGGCCCCCTCCCTCACTGAGGTTTTATCTGAGATGGTTATCGACTTCAACAGCAATCAACCAGTCACATCCCTCTTTACATTGAAAGCACAGCGGAGGAAATTGCAAGCAGCTTGAAACTCCTGGGAATACATATCCTACATAACCTCTCATGGTCCTATAACACATTGAAGATAATCGCAAAAGCTCACCAGCACCTCTACTTTCTGAGAAGGCAAAAGGGAGCTGGACTGTTCACATCTTTACTCATGTCATTGGTACAAAATCTGTGGACAGGAAGGCTCTACATGGGTATTCAAAACTGCCCAGTGCATCACTGGCATCATCAAGGACATATACACAGAAAGGTGCCAGAAAAGGATTAGTAATATTATGAATGACCCCACCCACCCTGCTCTTGGACCGTTTCTTCCACTCCCATCAGGGCGGAGGCTTTGGTGAGGAGGCACAGTTGAGTAGCGGGTAAGGCTTTAGTAGTGGTTGAATAAAAATGTCACCAAATAACAACTCATTTGATAAAGTAAGGATTACAAACTCCAAGGCAGAGTACAAAGTAAGTGGCAGGATACTTGGTAGCGTGGAGGAACAGAGGGATCTCGGTGTACATGTCAAAGTTGCCTCACAGGTGGGTAGGGTAGTTAAGAAAGCTTATGGTGTGTTAGCTTTCATAAGTCGAGGGATAGAGTTTAAGGGCCGCGGGGTAATGATGCAGCTCTATAAGACTCCGGTTAGGCCACACTTGGAGTACTGTGTCCAGTTCTGGTCGCCTCACTATAGGAAGGATGTGGAAGCATTGGAAAGGGTACAGAGGAAATTTACCAGAATGCTGCCTGGTTTAGAGAGCATGCATTCTGATCAGAGATTAAGGGAGCTAGGGCTTTACTCTCTGGAGAGAAGGAGGATGAGAGGAGACATGATAGCGGTGTACAAGATAATAAGAGGAATAGATAGAGTGGATAGCCAGCGCCTCTTCCCCAGGGCACCACTGCTCAATACAAGAGGACATGGCTTTAAGGTAAGGGGTGGGAAGTTCAAGGGGGATATTAGAGGAAGGTTTTTTACTCAGAGAGTGGTTGGTGCGTGGAATGCACTGCCTGAGTCAGTGGTGGAGGCAGATACACTCGTGAAATTTAAGAGACTACTAGACAGGTGTATGGAGGAATTTAAGGTTGGGGGTTATATGGGAGGCAGGGTTTAAGGGTCAGCACAACATTGTAGGCCGAAAGGCCTGTACTGTTCTATTTTCTATGTTCTACATTCAATGATGCAGGATCATGTGCTGTGCTGTGGCTGCATGATGTGGGAGCTAGTGGACCCTATTATGGTTTCTGTTGACCACATCTGCAGCAAGTGTTGACTGCTTGAGGAACAGGCTCAAAGTTGATGACCTGGAATCTGAGCTTCAAACACTGTGGCACATCAGGGAGGGGGAGAGTTTCAGGAGGTAGTCACACCCATTAGATTAGCTGCCTCCAATTCAGTCTGTGGTCAGGGACAAGAGGGTGTGACTGCAAGTGAGACAGATAGTGAGATCCAAGAGACAGTGCTGGAAGACCCTCAACCCTTGAGCTTGTCCGACGTGTCTGAGATTCTTGCTCCTTGTGTGGATGAGAGTGGGGGCCATAGGAAGGATGAGAAACCTAATGGTGGCACCATGGTTTAGGGAGCCGTTCAAGAGGGGAAGGGAAGAGAAATGTAATGGTAATTGTGGATAGTATAGTTTGAGGAATAGACAAAGTTCTGTGCCGCAGGGATAGAGCATCCCAAAGATTGTGTTGCCTACCCAGTGCCTGGGTTCGGGACATCTTATCTGACTGCAGAGGAATTTGCAGTAGGAGACGAAAGATCCAGTTGTTGTGGTCCATGTGGGTAACAACTACATATGTAGAATGAGGATAGAGGTTCTGCTGAGGGAATATGAGCAGCTAGGGACTAAATTAAAAAGCAGAACCAAAAAGGTGGTCATCTTTGGATTACTATCTGAGCCACGTGCAGACTGGCACAGGGTTAAAAAGATTAGAGTTAAATGCATGGCTGAAGAATTGGTGTGGGAGAAGCGGGTTTGAATTCATGGGAAACTGGCACCAGTACTGGGGAAGGAGGGAGCTGTACCAATGGGACAGGCTCCACCTGAACCGTGATGGTATCTGGATCCTAGCGAATCACATAACTAGGGCTGGGGGTAGGGCTTTAAATTAAATAGCAAGGAGCAAGGGGGTTGGGTTCAACAGATTGGAGAAGTATGGGTAAATTAACAGAGAAAAGTGTGGATAAAGATAAAGTAAAAGCAAAAGCTAAAAAAGAGAAAAATGAGGGTGGAGTACAAAAGAGACAAAGATTACTAGATTTTAAAAGCACGATGCGTGTAAGGGCATTTTACAGAATGCCTGTAGTATTTGTAATAAAGTGAACTTGTGGCACGAATCAGTACAAAGTGGTATGATTTAGTGCCTATGACAGAAACATGGTTGCAAGGTGGAGAGGATTGGGAATTAAATACCCAAGGGTATCAGGTAATACGGAAGGATAGGCAAGAAGGTAAGGGAAGTGGGGTAGCTCTCTTAATTAAGGATGAGATCAGGGTGATAGTGAGAGACAATATAAAATTTAAAGAGCAGAATGTTGAATCCATCTGGGTAGAGATTAGGAATAGTAGAGGGGAAAATAATCACTGGTGGGAGTTGTGTATCAGTCATCAAATAATAACATCACAGTGGCACAGGCAATAAACAGAGAAATATCTGAGGCATGTCAGAATGGTACAACAGTTAACATGGGAGACTTTAACGTGCACATAGATTGGGTGAATCAAGTTGGTCGAGGCAATCTTGAGGAGGACTTCATCGAATGCATCTGTGATGGCTTTCTTGAACAGCATGTTACTGAACCTACAAGGGAGCATGTTATCTTGGATCTGGTCCAATGCAATGAGACAGGTAAAATTAGCAATCTTGTAGTTAGGGATCCTCATGGAAAGAGTGATCACAGCATGATTGAGTTTCTCATACAAATGGAGGGTGCAATAATTTGATCTAAAGCCAGTGTATTATACCTAAACAAGGGAGACTACAATGGGAAGATGGAGGATTTGGATAGGGTAGACTGGGAACACAGCCTATATGGTTGGACGGTTGAGAAACAGTGGAAGACTTTCAAAGAAATTTTTCATGGTTCTCAACAAAAGTATATTCCAGTTAAACACAAGGGCAGTAAGGGTGGGGAGAGCCAGCAATGGATAACTAAGGCAATAAAGGAAGGCATCAAACTAAATGCTCATGCATACAAGGTTGCCAAGAGTAGTGGAAAAGTGAAAGACTGGGAAAACTAAGCAGCAACAAAGAACACTAAACAAGCAATAAAGAAAGGGAAGATAGATTATGAAAATAAGCTAGCACAAAATATGAAAATGGATATTAGACATTTTTATAATTATATAAAGTGGAAAAGGCTGGCCAAAGTGAACGTAGGTCCCTTGGAGGACGAGAAGGGGGGAATTAAATATTGGGTAATGAGGAAACAGCCAAGGCTTTAAATGAGAAGCACACACAAAATACTGGAGGAACTCAGCAGGCCAGGCAGCATCCATGGAAAAGAATACAGTTGACGCTTTGGACAGAAACTCTTTGGCAGGAACGTTGACTGTACTCTTTTCCATGGATGCTGCCTGGCCTGCTGAGTTCCTCCATCTGTTTGTGTGTGTTGCTCTGATTTCCAGCATCTGCAGATTTTCTCTTGTTTGTGAGGCTTTAAGTGACTATTTTGTGTCGGTCTTCACAGTGGAGGACAAATTTAATATGCTGAAGAGAGATTATATGGATGCGATGGCAGGAGAGGACCTCGATACAATAGCTATCACTAAATTAGTGCTGAGCAAAGCTGTGGGCCTAAAGACAGACACGTCCCCTGGTCCTGATGGAATTCATCCCAGGTGTTGTAGCGTGGATGAAATTACCGGAGAGACAAATCATCTACCCAAAAAGAAATCCACTCTAACACCAGGGTACTGAAAGAAATGGCATAGGTTATAGTCAAGGCTTTGGTGATAAATTACTAAAATTCTCTGGACTCTGGCCAGGTCCCACCAGATTGAAAGAAGGCAAATGTCATGCTACTGTTCAAAAAAGAATATAGGCAAAAGGCAGGTAACAACAGGCCAATTAGTTGAAAATCTGTAGTTGGGAAAACACTTGAAGCTACTGTTAAAGAAGAAATAGAGAGGTATTTGGAATTGTACCCATGTGACCAATTAAGCTACTAACTGTAGGTCTTAGGAATAGGGGACAAAACCCACATGGTCACGGTGAGAACAGACAGACTCCTTACCGACAGGGCTGGGAATTGAATCCAATTAACTGGCACTGTTATAGTGTTATCCTAACCCCAACACTACCGTGCTACTCATAGAAGCAGTAAAGACACAGGTATACCACTTTTCAAATCTTAGGAGTCATCCAGTCCCGGCGAATTGGAAGAAGGCAAATGTCACGCCACTTTACAAAGAAGGATGTAGGCAATAGGCAGATAACTATAGGCCAGGTAGTTTAACATCTGCCATTGGGAAAATGCTTGAAGCTATCATTAAAGAAGAAATGGCAAAGCATCTCTCACAACACGCTGGAGGAACACAGCATGTCGGGAAGCATCCGTGGAAATGATCAGTCAACGCTTTGGGCCGGAACCGTTCGTCAGGCATCTGGAAAGAAATGAATCCATCAGGCAGACGCAGCATGGATTCAGCAAAGGCAGGTCCTGTGGAGTTCTTTGAGGATATAACAAGCTCAGTGGATAGAGGAGAACAGATGGATGTTAGCAACACTCACAACATGCTGGAGGAACTCAGCAGGTCGGGCAGCATCCGTGGAAATGATCGGTCGACGTTTCGGGCCGTAACCCTTCGTCAGGTGGATGTTATTTACTTGGAATTCCAGAAGACATTCGATAAGGTGCCACATAAATGACTTATCCATGAGATAAAGATGCATAGAGTTGGGGGTGATGTATTAGCATGGATAGAGAATTGGTTAACCAACAGAATTCAGGGAGTTTGGATACAGAAGGTTTCTCTGGTTGGCAATCAGTAGTAAGCAATGTATCGCAGGGGTTGGTGCTGGTCCCGCAACTGTTCACGATATACATTAACAATCTGGAAGAGGGTACGGAGTGAAATATATCTAAATTCTGCTGATGATACTAAATTGAATGGAAAAGCAAATAGTGCAGAGGATACGGAGAGTCTGCAGAGAGATATAGATATGTTAAGTGAATGGGCAAGGCTCTGACAGGTGGAGTATAATGTTGGTAAATGTGAGGTCATCCATTTTGGAAGGAAAATGGAAGATCATATTATTATTTAAATGGTAAAAAAATTGCAGCATGCTGCTGTGCGGAAGGATTTGGGAGTGATTGTGCATGAATCACAGAAGGTTGGTTTGCAGGGGCAGCTTGCTATCAAAAAGACAAATGGACTGTTGGCCTTCATTGTTAGAGGGACTACATTTAAGAGCAGGGAGGTTATGCTGCAACTATGTAGGGTACTGGTGAGGCTGCATCTGGAGTACTACGTGCAGTTCTGTTCTTCTTACTTGAGGAACAATATACTGGCTGAGGAGGCAGAGCAGAGGAAGTTCACCAGACTGATTCCACACACAAAGGGGTTAGACTATGGGGAGAGATTGAGTTGCCTGAGACTATACTCTCTGGAATTCAGAAGGATAAGAGGAGATCTTATAGAAACATATAAAATTATGAAAGGGATAGATAAGATAGAGGCAGGAAAGTTGTTTCCACTGGTAGATGAAACTAGAACTAGGGGACATAGCCTCAAGATTCCGGGGAGTAGATTTAGGACAAAGATGAGGAGGAGCTACTTTTCCCAAGGAGTGGTGAATCTGTGGAATTCTCTGCCCAATGAAGCATCTGAATAAATATATTTAAGACAAGGTTGGATAGATTTTTACATAGTCGGGGAATAAATGATTATGAGGAAAAGGCAGGTAGGTGGAGACAAGTCCATGGCCAGATCAGCCATGATCTTATTGAATGGCGGAGCAGGCTCAATGGGCCAGATGGCCTACTCCTGCTCCTATTTCTTATGTTCTTGTGTTCTTATGTTTATAAAGTTTCAACATTACATCCTTGCTTTTATATTCTAATCCTCATGAAATGAATGCTAACATCACATTTGCCTTCCTCGCCACAGATTCAACCTACAAATTAACCTTCAGAGAATCCTGCACAAGCACTCCCGTCCATTTGTGCATCAGATTTTTGTATATCCTCTCTATTGAGAAAATAGTCAGCCCTTTCAATTCTTCTACCAAAGTCCATGACCATACATTTCCTGACACTGCATTCTATCTGCCATTTCTTTGCCCATTCTTCTAATCTGTCTAAATCTTTCTGTAGCCTCTCTAATTCCTCAATACGATCTGCCACTCATATTGTCTGCAAACTTTGCAACAAAGCCATCAATTCCATCATGCAAATCATTGACATATAACATAAAAATAATTGTAACATGCTGTAAGTTTTCACTGCTAATGTAATGATTTCTCTGTACTGTTCCACTGCTGTAGTAATGGTTTCTCTGTAGCAGCAATGTTTGGGTTATGACTAGAGATAACGGGACTTGCTACCAATGAGCAAAATGTTGTTCTGTCTTGTGTGTCTGGAAGCTGGGAATTCACGAGTCTTTGCTGGGGAGAGATGAGGAGAGAAGACGTGAATAAAGAGAGTTGGTAGACCGCCGGACAGAGTGGACTTGGAATGAGGGTCCGAAAGTCAGCGACGATCAGAGGAGGTCAATGGTGGAGGGACGGCCTTATCAGTGAGCTCCAATGTCGTGCATTAGACTGTTTCATGAGAATGGGCCTTTTTCCTTTTTTGTTTTCTTTACTAACCATATAGTCAAATTAAGAATTATAAAGCTCAATTGTTTAATCGCATATTGTGTACTGTTCGTTATTTCGCAGTACTGATTTGTAACAAGGGACACATTATGCAGCATCCACCCAAATGAGATTTCTTAAGTTTGGCCGGGCCGGGGGCTGTCTTCCCCTATATTAAGCCACTAGCTGAAGCGAGAGTTACACAATCAACCCCAATACAGACCCCTGTGAGCACCACTACTTACTGGCAACCAACGAGAAAAGTTTCCCTTTATTCCCATTCTTTGCCTCCTGCCAATTAGCCACTGCTTTATCCATGTTAGAATCTTCCTTGTAATACCATGGACTCATAGCTTATTAAGCAGCTTCATGTGTGCCACCTTGTGAAAGACCTTCTGAAAATCCAAGCATATGAGATCAACCGATTCTCCTTTGACTATTCTTTGTTAATTTTTCAAAGAATTTCACAGATTTGTCAGGCAAAATTTTCCCTTGAGGAAACCATCATGTCTGTGGCCTATTTTACCATATGTCTCCAAGTACCCTGAAGCCACATCCAACATCTTCCCAATCACCTAGGTCGGACTAACTGACCTATAATTTCCTTTCTTCTGTCTCTCTCCCTTCGTGAAGAGTGCAATTTGCAATTTTCCAGTCTTCTGGAACCATTCCAGAGTCTAGTGATTCTTGAAAGATCATTACTAATGCTGTTTTCAGCCACCTCTTTCAGAACCCTGAGGCGTGCACCATGTGGTCCAGATGACTTATCTACCTTCAAACTTTTAATTTCCTAAGAACCTTCTCTTTAGTAGAGGTAACTTCACACACTTCATGACCCCTGACATTTGGACCTTCCACAGTGAAGACTGTTGCAAAACGCTTATTCGTTCATCTGCCATTTTCTTCTTCCCCATTACTACCTCTCTAGCATTTTTTTCCACTGGTCCAATATCTGCTGTCACCTCTCTTTTACACTTTATATATCTGAAGAACCTTTTAGTATCCTCTTTAATATTGCTGGCTAGATTACTTTTGTATTCCATCTTTACCTTCTTAATGACTTTTTTAGTTGCCTTCTGTTGGTTTTTAAAAGCTTCACAATCCTCTACCCCACTAATCTATGTTCTATTATATGCCTTCTGTTTGGCCTTACGTTACCCTTGACTTCTTGAAATCTTGAAAACAATAGATAAAACTAATCTGAAGTACACTATGTGCAGAAAGGTTTAGGTGCAGATTGGATTGATAAAACTGAAAATCTATTACCACAATTTACTCAGGTCAATGGACTATAACTTCTGTCAAACTATTTTGTGATTTACTGTCTATTCTTTAAATTCTAAAAAGGAAATTTGTCTTTCCAAGTCAGTTTTTCACAAAAACATGATCTATTTATTTTGTAAATTCAGTGAGTACTGCATGGGTGGATTGAGGACAGTGGAATGTTAACCTGATGCTAAATTATCAGATTGTTATTCATCCAGATATCATTTGTCTGATAAAGAGCTGGTAAACAAAGAAGTAAAAGGAGAATTTCAGAATTCCCTCTACTCTCACTTATAAAGAGATTGGGCAGAAACAAACACTTAACTTCCTTGGTAAATTGTTGTCAGTAGCAGCAGGTAAAGATGAAGTTTGGATTGCTCTATTAACTGGCCTGCTAAACTTCTCGCTGAAGCAGCATGTTTCCATTACTTCAAAAGAATCTGCAAATAGGAGCAGGTTGCAGGTAATGAGAAGAGGAAGAATGGTGGCACGTAGGTATGCAATAAAGAGCACCACCTGAATTTGCCACACACAATACTGAGCTACCTTATCAAGATATTACTATAAGGTAAAGGAATGTATTCAAGTGACTTTTACACTTTCATGAAGGGCTTACTGAAAGGCTTGGAAAGAATGGACATAGAGAGAGTGTTTCCATTAGTAGGAGAGTCCAGAATCCAAAGGCACAGCCTCAGAGTAAAGGGAGGATGAGGAATTTCTTCAGCGTGACTGTGTTAAATCTGTGGAATTTGTTGCCACAAAGCACTATGGTGGCAAAGTCATTGGGTGTACTGAGGCAGATACTGACTGGTTCTTGGTTGTTAAGGGGTTTAATGGTTATTGGGAGAAGGAAGGGCAAAGGGTTAAAAAGATTCAGCCCTGGTTAAATGATGGGACAGACTTTATGGGTCAGGTAGCTGAATTCTTTTCCTTTATCTCATGTCTAACAACACAACACATTTTTGTGTAATGATGTTGTGGTGCTGTAATAATTGCATCCATCGCATGATCATGATAAAAGGACCCAGATTACTGAAACCTGAAAACCAGCCTCCCCTCCACAGACTCTGTCTACACTTCTCAATGCCTCAGTAAAGCAGTTGACATAATCAAAAATGAAACCCACCCTGGACATGGACATTCTCTCTTTTTTGGACAGCTTCTATCTTGCTGTTATAAGACTATTGAACAGTCTCCTACAAACTGATCAGATGGACTCTTGACCTCCAATCTACTCATCATGGCTTTGCTGCACATTACCATTTGTCTGCATTGCATGTTCTTGGTGACTGTAGCTTTTTATTCTGAGTTTTATCATTGCTTTTCCTTGTATCTCCTCAATGCACAGATATGATGAGGTGATCTGTATGGATGGCATGCAATACAAAGTTTTTCACTGGTGCTCAGTGCAATAATAAGCCAACTTTCCAATTTAATTCATCTCCGACCATTCCGAGCATCAAGGAATGATTCAAGCCATTGGAGCATCTTCCCTTTAATACCCATTGGTGAGTGTCTTCGACCACCTACTACCAGGCAGGAGGTACCGTAACATTAAGACAAGAATTGTTCAGCTTCCTCCCTCAGGTTGTAAGACTACTGAACTCCCTGCCACCACCCAGGTCTCAAAATATATGAAGGACTGGTAGCATTATGCTGTTTGATTTGTGTAAGCACCTTATTATTTGTTAGCTTATTTGTAATAATATTACTTTAGGTGTCACATGTGTGAGTTATACGTAAGGTGTAGTGCACCTTGGTCCGGAAGAATATTTTTTCCTTTGGTGGTATACCTGTGTACAGTCAATGATATTAAACTGAACTTGAATTTGGTTAAGAGCAAGCACTGATCAGTCTGACTTGGTTTGTCCTGACTGTTTTGCACAGTACATAATTGGGCAATTTTCACATCTTTCTTTGGAAGATGCCAGTAAAGTCAACCCGTTTACATTAATTACTTTTATTTGGGAAAGAATAAATCAGTACATAATAGAATCTACAGTCTAGGTTTGGCTCCATACCTATCAGCAGGGCGCAGCTCGTCAAAAGTGCTTCCTCACTTTAAAACCACATGGGCTAGGTTTGACAATCCCCATCATTAACCTGGTTAAACCACACCCTGCTTTTTTTAAAAGTACCACAAGTCCCACTTTATTGACATTAAGTAGGCGCTCACCCTCCACTGTTCAATTATTATACAGAGCCACTACCCCACACTATCTGAGGATCGGAACGAGGTTATATCATTTTTCTTTCAATTTGTTTTTGATATTTTCTTTTTTTTATTTCAGGAAAGTCTTCAATTTGTGCAGGCATAGTTTGTAGTCTCTCTGAAGACCCATTAAAGTTTATGTAACCTGAGATTTCTCTCATCACTGCACTCCTCCCCCTCCCCACCTCTCCACCTCACTGTGTGAGTTCAGCTGTGAGCTTTCACACATTACCTCATGTTTCCATTATGTATTACTGTAAAAATGATATAATGGCCTGCTTTCACACTGCACTTCAGATCAGCACGCAGGCTGCCTCAAGCAGAGGAGAGGACTGCTCTGCTAATACACGCTGACTAACCCTTTATGAGGACTTTCAAATGCTCGCAGCCATTATGTCTGATGACAATCCTAATGCTGGTCATTCTCAGCAGAAAGAGGCTATTGTCCTTTCTTGCATATCTGCTGATTACAGCAGCTGAAATGAGCACTGTATAAGGCTCCCTAAGCCTTGCCTGGGGGAGCAGCTCAATAGAGTTTGTGTATGAATTTCCCATCTGACTGAATCTGAACGACTGTTCTGACAGGGGTGGGTGGGGGTGGTTGTGCGAAGGAAGAAAAGCCACTGTCTAAACTGACAGGCGTGCTTCATACAGAAAATCTCAGGAGAGTCATAGATATAAGCATCCGCAATCCATTCCAGAGTAAGTGCTGCTTTGTGATCCTGTCACCTAGAAATCCCTCCCCAGGTGGAAGTGGAGAATTATGTAGCAGCAGGTCTACACTTCATTCTGCTTCCTAAACTGGTAACCAAATTCCTAAAGCAAAGTTTGCAGTGTCACTGCTCATATGGGCAGTATAGCAATATCACAATTGCAAGTAAAACGAATGGAGGACTCGTGTCAGGATCCAAAGGTGTGCTAGCCCATGAACACTTAAGTAGTCTATTAGGGTCAAGGAAAACATTATAACTCTAGGAGCTATACAACAATGAATCAAGCCCTTTGATCTAATTCGTTAATACCCACTGAGTTATACACCTGAGCTAGTCCCTGTCAGGTGGCAGATGAAAATATTGTGGGATCTGCAGAATGTAGCAAGGAGGGTAGGATATGACTTAGGGGGTGGGTGGATATATAGTTTGGGAGGTGGTACATTCCTTCTGTCTTTTAAGCTGGGTTTCTGTGTGGTCCTGGAAATGAATAACATTTTGTGCGATCCCAAATGTTCTATCTGGCCCAGGGTTTCCCATGTGTTGCTCTACCTTCCAAAGAGGACATTCTTCAATTTTAACGCTTAACTTTATTTGTTACACGTACATCTAAACGTCAAAGCATACAGTGAACTGTGACATTTGCGTCAAATCAAATCAGCAAAGATTGTGCTGGGGGCAGATTGCAAGGGTTAATGTGCTCCCAGCGTCAAAATAGAATGCATATTTGGAGTGTGGGAGGAAACTGGATCACCTGGAGGAAATCAACAAAGTCACAGGGAAAACTACAAACCCTTTACAAATTGTGGTGGGAATCAAGCCCCAGCCAGTGATTGCCAATGCTGTAAGATGATAGCATTAACCGCTATGCCACTGTGCCACATTCTGTCCTCCTGGTAATTCCTTGTCACAACAGAACTTGGAATGAAGTGGGACAACAGTTTTCCTATGTAGGCATTGTTGCTTGTCTGTTAGAGCTGCCGTAATGTAGTCAACGGCTGATTGCTGGGGATATGGATCTGGCAGAAGACAATGGGCTTGCAATGCATTGGTTATTGGATCATGTTGAGAGGAGCAAAGGTAGGGAAGTGAGAACACCTTTTGCCATGGCTAACTACATAAATAATAAATCGAATCGATCTGCTGAACTAAGCTTCAAAAATGTAGCATTGAAATAAAATGTTAATCTAAGCCTGAGCTTGTGAAATCCTGTTGTGTATTAATTGTGACATCAGTATTATTGTTGGAAAAACATGATAGTAAGAATACATATATAGCATATTGTGTACATAATAATTAGTATTTGTATATGTGGCTGTTTTCTGATTTCAAATTCCATTCTTTCTATTTGAAAAGCAACCTATTTATTCTCCGTGATACCGTTTGTCATCTTGCTGGCATCTCACCAGATACTGTAACACCAGTAGCTCAGTGTTCTAGTGTGGTCAGGACATATCAGAACTTAATGTGCTCTTCAACCTA
This sequence comes from Mobula birostris, assembly GCF_030028105.1. Taxonomy (NCBI): domain Eukaryota; kingdom Metazoa; phylum Chordata; class Chondrichthyes; order Myliobatiformes; family Myliobatidae; genus Mobula; species Mobula birostris. Next base: position 195,787,402 of record NC_092371.1, read on the forward strand.
CCAATAACCAGACAACATTGTGAACAAACATTCAGGATGGCCTGGAGGTAGAGCTTCAGGCTTTCTTCAATGAAAAAGAAAGTAAGGAATGTTGTGGAGCGAAGTAACAAGCATGAAGCACGAACAAACAAACCATCATGCTCTTTCTGTACCAAATTTATAAGTACTCATTGTGAACCGATTAAAATCCAGAAATCTCACTTTAGCTGAGGAACAGCTGGACTTGGCTTCTGATGATGGCACAACAGATGTGGACAGTGAAGAAAAAGTGGTTAACAGGATTAGTGTTTAATACTACCAATGTCAATTCCACAAATTCCTCTGAATTCATGGCCAGATAGGCCGTGTCAGCACATTGTCCCAGCCTAGTCCAACATTGCTGATATCAAGACTGTGAACATGCTCAAGCTGCCTGAATAGCTAATGCCCGAGAGGAGCACTTCACTCTGAGCCCTGTATGAAAATGATTCTGACCATGATAGCATCCCAGAGATGTCTTCCAATCCACAATGAAAGATGTAAAACTCATACTGACTCATGGAAATCCATAAACCAATAAGGCATAGGAGCAGAATTAGGTCATTTGGTCCAGTGTGTCTGATCTACCGTTTCATCAAAGCTGATCTACCTACCCCCTCCACCCCATTCTTTTGCCTTTCCCCATGACCTTCGCCCTTACTAATGCCCCATGACAGATGCCCTCACTAATCAAGAAACCATCAACCTCTGCTTTAAATATACCTAATGACTTGGCCTCTACAGTCATCTGTGGCAATGAATTCTACATACCACTCATTGGCTAAATAAATTCCTTTTTATATCTGTTCTAAGGGACTTCCTTCTATTTGGAGACTGCGTCCTCTAGTCCCAGACTCTTCCATTACTGGAAACAACATCTCCATCCAGGCCTTTTAATATTTAGTTGGTTTCAAAGAGATACCACTCATCCTTCTAAATGCCAGTGAGTACAGGCTCAGAGCCATTAACGCTTCTCATCTATTAATCCTTTCATCCGCAGGATCATTCTTGCAAATCTGCTCTGGACCTTCTCCAATGCCAGCACATTCTTCCTTAGATAAGGGGCCCCAAATTGCATATAACATTCTAATGCGGTCTGACCAACTCCTTATAAAGCCTCAGCATTATGTCCTTGCTTTTATAATCTAGTCTTCTAAAAATTAATGCTAACTATGCAGTTGCCATTATTACTGCTGACTCAACCTGCAAATTAACCTTTAGGTAATCTGCACCAGGACTCCCAAATCCCTTTGCACTTCCAATTCTCTCCCCATTTAGAAAATAATCAAAATCTTTATTTAGGATGTCATGGTAGTGTAGCAGTTAGTGCAATGCTATTACAGCTCAGGCTTTGGAGTTCAATTCCAGTGCTATCTATAAGAAGTTTGTACGATCTCCCTTGACTGCGTGGGTTTCCTCTGGGTGCTCTGGTTTCCTCCCACAGTCCAAAAACATACGGTTAGTGAGTTAATTGGTCATTGTATGTTATTCTGTGATTAAGCTAGTGTTAAATATGTGAGTTGATGGGTGGTGAGGCTTGCTGGGCACAAGGGTCTATTCTGCACTGTATCTCTAAATAAAATTGGTCGAAGGAATATTATTTATTTATATATTTCAAAGTGCATGACCGTACACCTCCCAACCCTCTATTCTATCTGTCTTTGACTATTCTCCTAATGTTCCAAGTCCTTCTGCAGATTCCATGTTTCCTCACCCAATCTTTGTATCAACCGTAAAGTTGGCCACAAAGCCAACAAAAATGGTGGCACGGTAACATAGTGGCTAGCATAACACTTTACAGAGCCAGGATATATAAAACCAGAGTTCAACTTCCGCTGCTGTCTGTAAATGGTTTCTATGTTCTTCCCGTGACCACTTGAATTTCCTCTGATCCGGGTGGTCCATTTTCCTCCCACATTCCAAAAATCCAACGAGTGAGGTTAGCAAATCGTGGGAATGCTACACTGGTGACGGAAACATGGTGACACTTGAGGGCTTCCCCCAGCACAATGCAAAGACACATTTCACTGTATGTGTCGGTGTACATGTGACAAATAAAGCTATTCTTTAGCTCATCTCTAATTCCATCATCCATATCATTAACACATAGCGGTTAAAGTAACGGACCAAACAGTGACATTTGTGGAGCACCAGAAGGAAAAGTAGTGGGGTAATTGGATTACTCTGTGAGGCAGCACTGACTTGATAGGGCTAATTATCTCCTTGTATCTCATACAGAAATATGATATGATTTTTATTAAGTCACTCTTCACGCTTGTAGTGTGATTTGCTCAGTATTTTCCGGTTTTATTTTGGATTTCAGGCGTCCACTTTATTTTATTTTGAATTAATCAATACAGTGGTTTTTGCTTCTTTAGCCAAGTAACTACCCCAGCTGCCATTGTCTTTCACTCTAATACCACATGCATTCACATTAACAATTGCCTTATTCACGGGCTCGCTGAGCAACTTCCAGCCCAGTGACTTTCACAGCATTTCCTTTATCAATTCATTCTATTGTTTCCTCAGAAATTTGCGGAAGAAACAAATTATGTGTCACAAATTTATGTTTCCCTTAATTGAAACAAAAGCAGACAATAATGCAAATAACACACATCAAAGTTGCTGGTGAATGCAGCAGGCCAGGCAGCATCTCTAGGAAGAGGTACAGTCGACGTTTCAGGCCGAGACCCTTCGTCAGGGGGTTGCTTGAATTTCCAGCATCTGCAGAATTCCTCGTGTTTGCAATAATGCAAATACTCAACAGGTTGGACAACACCTGTGGAGAGAAAAACGAGTTAACATTTCAGATTGATAAGATTTCATCAGAATACATTATTGCTTATATCTGTGTGAATAACATGTAAGTTATCTCAAATTGTTGCCTTCAGAAGCTTATCCGCTGTTTATGTACAGAATGCTAGAAATACCCAATTGGTCTAGCAGCATCCATGGAGAGAGAAAGAAAATTAATTTTGAAGATGACCAGTAATTTCTAACGTTCACAATTCTCTTGTTAGATTAATTCACCTGTACCGGTTTATAAAATAACTTTATTGATTGGATTTGTAAATCTTCAGCCCCCTGCCACAAGCACACAAGGTTATTTAAAAATTTACAATCAGAATATTTTCTGTTGTCCCTCTTTATCTGACGCATAGTAATGTATCACCTCCTTTCACTGTTTGCTGAGGAGGACCTTTCTAAAACATAAATTTTAACAATCCATCAGACGACCCACATATGTTAAACTATGTTAGTTTTAATATATATAGTGGCTTTGAAAGCAAGATGATCTAGAGTATATTAGTTCAAAGTTCAAAGTAAATTTATTATCAAAGTACATATGTCTGACTATATACAACTCTGAGATTCATTTTCTTGTGGACACCCTCAATTAAATTTCTTCAGCGGTTTGATTAGGGCACGACTGCGCAAGCACATAGATTTCGCCAGTGAGAACAGCGAAAGGAGTGTAAAAGTGAGAAGAGTTTAAAGGGAGAGGGTTCTTTCTTCAGCGGTTTAATCGGGGCATGTCACTAGATAGAGGAGTTTAGATGGGGTGGAGTTTGTTAGGTGTGTTCAGGAAGGTTTCCTGACACAATATGTAGATAAGCCTACAAGAGGAGAGGTTGTACTTGATCTGGTATTGGGAAATGAACCTGGTCAGGTGTCAGATCTCTCAGTGGGATAGCATTTTGGAGACAGTGATCACAACTCTATCTCCTTTACCATAGCATTGGAGAGGGATAGGAACAGACAAGTTAGGAAAGTGTTTAATTGGAGTAAGGGGAAATATGAGGCTATCTGGCAGGAACTTGGAAGCATAAATTGGAAGCAGATGTTCTCAGGGAAATGTATGGAAGAAATGTGGCAAATGTTCAGGGGATACTTGCGCGGAGTTCTGCATAGGTACGTTCCAATGAGACAGGGAAAGGATGGTAGGGTACAGGAACCATGGTGTACAAAGGCTGTTGTAAATCTAGTCAAGGAGAAACGAAGAGCCTACGAAAAGTTGAAAAAGCTAGGTAATGATAGAGAACTAGAAGATTATAAGGCTAGCAGGAAGGAGCTCAAGGAAGGAATTAGGAGAGCCAGAAGGGGCCACGAGAAGGCCTTGGTGGACAGGATTAAGGAAAACCCCAAGACATTCTACAAGTATGTGAAGAACAAGAGAATAAGACATGAGTGAATAGGACCAATCAAGTGTGACAGTGAAAAGTGTGTATGGAACAGGAGGAGACAGCAAAGATACTTAATGAGTACTTGGCTTCAGTATTCACTATGGGGAAAAGGGTCTTGGCAATTGTAGGGATGACTTACAGCAGACTGAAAAGCTTGAGCATGTAGATATTAAGAAAGAGGATATGCAGGAACTTTTGGAAAGCATCAAGTTGGATAAGTCACCGGGACCGGACAAGATGTACCCCAGGCTACTGTGGGAGGCGAGGGAGGAGATTGCTGAGCCTCTGGCGATGATCTTTGCATCATCAATGGGGATGGGAGAAGTTCTGGAAGATTGAAAGGTTGTGGATGTTGTTCCATTATTCAAGAAAGTGAGTAGGTATAGCCTAGGAAATTATAGACCAGTGAGTCTAACTTCATTGGTTGGTAAGTTGATGGAGAAGATCCTGAGAGGCAGGATTTATGAACATTTGGAGAGGCATAATATGATTAGGACTAGTCAGCATGGCTTTGTGAAAGGCAGGTCATGCCTTACGAGCCTGATTGAAGTTTTTGATGATCTGACTAAACACATTGATGACGGTAGAGCAGTAGATGTAATGTATATGGATTTCAGCAAGGCACTTGATAAAGTACCCCATGCAAGCCTTATTGAGAAAGTAAGGAGGCATGGGATCCAAGGGGAAATTGCTTTGTGAATCCAGAACTGACTTGCCCACAGAAGGCAAAGAGTGGTTGTAGATGGGTCATATCCTGCATGAAGGTCAGTCACCAGTGGTGTGCCTCAGGGATCTGTTCTGGGACCCCTATTCTTCACGACTTTTATAAATGACTTGATGAAGAAATGGAGGGACGGGTTAGTAAATTTGCTGATGACACAAAGTTTGGAAGTGTTGTGGATAGTGTGGAGGGATGTCAGAGGTTACAGTGGGACATTGATAGGATGCAAAACTGGGTGAGAAGTGGCAGATGGAGTTCAACCCAGATAAGTGTGAAATGGTTCATTTTGGTAGATCAAATAGGATGACAGAATATAGTGTTAATGGACAGACTCTTGGCAGTGTGGAGGATCAGAGGGATCTTGGAGTCCATGTAAATAGAACATTCAAGGCTGCTGCGCAGGTTGACTCTGTGGTTAAGAAAGCATACTGTGCATAGGCCTTCATCAATTGCGTGATTGAGTTTAGGAGCCGAGAGATAATGTTGCGGCTATATAGGATATTGTTCAGACCCCACTTGGAGTACTGTGGTCAGTTCTGGTCACCTCACTAAAGGAAGGATGTGGAAACCATATGTAACCGGGTGACCGTCGGATCTTATTCAGTATCGTTAAATATGTACTTAGGCATGCATCCGGGTAATGCTAGAATAGCTGTCTGTGCCTTTAAGGGAGACGGTGATGTCATTACACATGCGCAAGATAGTGAGGAGACCATTTTGCTTCTGCTGAAGACGCTGTTGGGGTGTTGGAATTGAGTTCCTCCCTGAGTCTGGGCATGGTGAGGAAAGGTGAGCATTAATTGATGATATCCATGTGAATTAGTTTATGCTTGTTGGTGGATCGAGAATAATGGTAATTTGACATGTTTTACATGTGGATGCTTTAGATTTCCATGAGTGAAGAAATCAACGCTGGGTAGCGTGACTTATGTAAAGTTCCTCACCAGCCAAGTAGGTCAGTCTTCCTGTAATTTAACTCCCAGGCAATACCTTGTAAAAGTTGTGCCAAAGTGTACCTTTTGTCTAACTTTATTGTATCGGGACTGATCGTGCATGTAACCATGTAACGTGAATGTTTAGTCTCTGCTCGGAAGTTCAGCACGCGTGTATATCTTAGATGAGATGTATTCGCTTACATTTTTCGCTTTTCTGTATAAGATGCAGGGTGGGTGGGATTCTAATGTGGTTCGTATTGTGTTCCTTCAGGATTGCCACTATCGTATTAGTACCGTATTAGTATCGTATTAGTACCGTATTAGTTCTGGTATTTTTATACAGCATACGCAATTCTGTCCATACACGAGGGTGTGGATCGAAAGTTAAACTGAGATTGTAACAGCAAGAACTGGTTGTAAATTCACTCGTTTTGTTTTGCGACCCTCTTCTGGCACTTAAAAAGTAAGACGGCGCCGGTAACTGGCGACTTTGCGCGTGCTGTCCCGAGCAAACTGCCCACTACACTATCCTATACCCGAGAAACCCTTCTAAACCTCCAATCTGCTACATCTAGCAAGATCAACAACACCCTGGCGAAGCTACTGACCCAGCTGGAATTGCTTCTTAAACTCCGGACCGCACCTGGACCCGACCAGCGAGGCTCACCACGTTCCCGGAGACCCGCGGTCTGCTACCGTGCCGGAGCGCTTGGAGACATGGCCCATTCCGACCAGCACCTCTCCGGAGCAGACGACCACACAGAAGTGACGGCAGAGACCTCAAGGTTCCCCAGACGCTTCCCCAGAGCGACCACCGTAAAGCCCTGTTGGTGGCCATCCACAGCTGCCAGAAGTGAGGCCTCTGCCGCCGACCTCAGAAATCGAGCCCGAGGCTCGGCTGGAGCGGAGGCCTCCGCAACCATGACTCAGCTTACGGACTTGTTTCAGCCAGGAGGCTGGCCATCCAGGATTAAGTGTCGGCTTCGGGGCCCAACCCAATCGACAGCCTGGGCCCCCAGCAGCTGGAAGTGGCAGTGGAGCCTCCCCCGTCACTCGGCCCAACCCGGAGCGCCCGACGACGCGACCCGCCGATCAATCCCCATGGGACGCGTCCACCAATCTCAAAGAGCTGACAACAACACACTGCATCGATGGAAACCTGGAAAGATGCACTATTTACCGAGGAAGCGTGGGAAAAGAGCTGAGCTGCTGGTCAGATTGAAGCTGGGGGGCTTCGGGGTCCCTATGCCCACCATCCTACTAGCTAATGTTCAAGCCATAGAGAACAAGGTGGATGATCTTAAAGGGAGACTCACCCACTGCATGGAGATGCAGAACTGCTGTGTATTCTGTTTCACCGAGACCTGGCTCTCCCCTGCCACCCCCGACTGTGCCATCCGACCGGAGGGATTTTCGATCCATCGGATAGACCGCACAGCATCTTCGGGCAAGACGAGGGGAGGTGGTGTCTGCCTACTGACCAACACTGAATGGTGCTCAGACACAGAGGCACTGACAAGCTCCTGCAGCCCGGCCCTGGAACACCTGTCGGTGAAGTGTTATCCCTACTATCTGCCACAGGAATTCACCTTGGTCATACTGACAGCAGTCTACATTCCCCCCCAGGCGGACGTGGAGTGTGCTCTGAACATACTGTATGCCAACATCACTGAAATTGAGACCAGGTATCCAGAGGCTTTGCTCATTACATCCGGGGACTTTAACCAGGCCAACCTCAGAAAGGCGCTGCCAAAGTTATACCAACGTGTCTCCTGCCCCACTAGAGGCCTGAATATACTTGACCACTGCTACACAGCAGTCAAGGATGCTTACCGTTCCGTCGCATGACCTCACTTCGGAAAATTGGACCATCAGGCCATACTCCTCCTCCCGGCTTACAAACAGAAACTGAAGCAGGAGGTCACGGTGTCAAAAGTAGTGTTGCGTTGGACGGAGGAAACGAATGAGGTCCTCTGTGACTGCTTTGAATCAGTGGACTGGTTGTCACGGACCTTATTTGGAAATGCACGAAGGACTGTGTGTCTCGCAAGACGATCTGGGTATTCCCGAACCGGAAACCTTGGATGAATTATGAGGTCAAGTCCTTTTTAAAAGCTAGAGCTGCGGCTTTTAGGTCCGGGGATACTAGTCGCTACACGGAATCCAGGCGTGAACTCCGGAAAGCCATTAAGGGCACCAAGAGGCAATATCGAACCAAGTTGGAAGCCTATGCTAACCAGAGGGATGCCAGTAGACTATGGCAGGATCTAAATGAGTTCACTCGGTGCAAAGAAAAGGCTGGGAATATCAATAACTGTGGCGCTTCTCTTCCTGACGAACTTAATGTATTCTACGCAAGATTCGAACAGAAGAGGAGCGTTCTGCTCCCTCCGGATGAACCGGACCTGGTGGCATCGAGATTCATTGTCACCGAAGAGGACGTTAGAAGGGCCTTCCTGAACATAAATCCAAGGAAGGCGACAGGCCCAGATGGCGTCCCAGGACAGGTTCTCCTGGCCTATGCAAGCCAGCTAGCTGAAGTGTTTGCGGACATCTTCAACTGCTCCTTGCTACAGTCTAAGATCCCCTCATGTTTTAAGAAGGCAACGATAATCCCAGTGCCGAAGAAGAGCAAAGTGGCATGCCTGAATGACTATCGACCTGTGGCTCTGACATCAATTGCTATGAAGAGTTTGGTTATGGAACACATCAACCACAACCTACCGGTCAACCTTGACACTTTGCAGTTCACCTACCGGGGCAACAGGTCAATGACAGATGCCATCTCTCTGGCCCTACATTCCTCCTTAGAACACCTGGAGAATAAAGACACATACGTAAGGCTCCTTTTCATTGACTACAGCTCTGCCTTTAATACCATCATTCCAAATAAACTGATTCCTAAGCTCCAGAACCTGGGCCTTAGCACTCAGATCTGCAGCTGGATCTTCAATTTCCTCACAGACAGGGCCCAGGCTGTAAAAACAGGGGACAAGCTCTCCTCTACAATCACTCTGAGCACCAGTGCCCCACAAGGCTGTGTACACAGCCCCCTGCTGTACTCACTGTACACCCATGATTGTGTCGCCAAGTTTCCATCAAACTCAATATATAAGTTTGCTGATGACACAACAATTGTAGGGCGTATCTCGGGTAATGATGAGTTTGAGTACAGAGAGGAAATTAAGAACCTGGTGGCATGGTGCGAAGACAATAACCTATCCCTCAACGTCAGCAAGACGAAGGAATTGGTTGTTGACTTCAGAAGGAGTAGCGGACCACACGATCCAATTTACATTTGTGGTGCGCAAGTGGAACAGGTCAAAAGCTTTAAGTTCCTCAGGGCCAATATCACAAATGACCTGACTTGGTCCAACCAAGCAGAGTTCACTGCCAAGAAGGCCCTTTACTTCCTGAGAAAACTAAAGAAATTTGGCCTGTCCCCTAAAACCCTCACTATTTTTTATAGATGCACCGTAGAAAGCATTCTTCTAGGGTGCATCACAACCTGGTATGGAAGTTGTCCTGTCCAAGACCGGAAGAAGCTGCAGAAGATAGTGAACACGGCGCAGCACATCACGCAAACCAATCTTCCATCCTTGGACTCACTTTACACTGCACGCTGTCGGAGCAGTGCTGCCAGGTTAATCAAGGACATGACCCACCCAGCCAACACGCTTTTTGTCCCTCTTCCCTCCGGGTGAAGGCTCAGGAGCTTGAAGACTCGTACGGCCAGATTTGGGAACAGCTTCTTTCCAACTGTGATAAGACTGCTGCAGGGATCCTGACCCGGATCTGGGCCGAACCGTCCAAATATCCGGACCTGCCTCTCGGTTTTTTTTGCACTACCTTACTTTCCAGTTTTCTATTTTCTATTTATGATTTATAATTTAAATTTTTAATATTGACTAATTTTTACTATTTTAAATTACTTTTAATATTTAATATTCGTAATCCAGTGAGCGGGAAGCACACAATCAAATATCACTGTGATGATTGTACGTTCTAGTATCAATTGTTTGGCGATAGTAAAGTATAAAGTATAAAGTATAAACATTTAAAACAGATAAAGGAATTAAAACCCGAAAAAGTATTTGTTGTCCTGAGTGTGTGCTTTTCCCCACACTACACATAGAAAGGGTGCAGAGGAGATTTACAAGGATGTTGCCTGGATTGGGGAGCATGCCTTATGAAGACAGGTTGAGTGAAGTCGGCCTTTTTTCCTTGGAGCGATGGAGGATGAGAGGTGACCTGATAGAGGTGTATAAGATGATGAGAGGCATTGATCGTGTGGATAGTCAGAGGCTTTTTCTCAGGGCTGAAATGGCTAGCACAGGAGCGCACAGTTTTAAGGTGCTTGGAAGTAGGTACAGAGGAGATGTCAGGGGTAAGTTTTTTATGCAGAGAGTGGTGAGTGCATGGAATGGGCTGCCGGTGATGGTGGTGGAGGTAAATACAATAGGATCTTTTATGAGACTCCTGGATAGGTACCTGGAGCTTAAAAAAATAGAGGGCTATGGGTAACTCTAGGTAATTTCTCAGGTAAGGACATGATCGGCACAGCTTTGTGGGCCGAAGGGCCTGTATTCTGCTGTAGGTTTTCTGTGTTTCTATGTTACTAAATTGAATAACCATAATAGAATCAATGAAAATCCACACTTAACAGGATGGACATCAACCAATGTGCAAAAAATAGCAAACTGGAAATACAAAGATGAAAAGAAATGACAATAATAATTAAATAATATAAGTATCAGGATCATGAGATGGAGAGGCTGTGTAAACTGTTTAGTAACAGGGCAATTGAAGTTATCCCTTCTAATTCAGAAGCCTGATGGTAAAGGGTCATAACTGTTCCTGAACCTGGTGGTGTGATTCCTGAGGCTCCTGTACCTTCTTCCTGCTGGCAGCATGGCCTGGGCGACAGGGGTTCCTGATCATGGATGCTGTTTTCCTGAGATAATAATACTTGCAGATTAGTTTCAAAATTTTAAAGTAGATTTATTATCCAAGAATATATACATTACCCAACCTTGAGGGTTGTTTGCTTTCAGGCAGCCATAAAGCAAGAGACCCGAAAGAACCCAGTTTTAAAAAAATGAACATCAATATCGGATGTACAGAGGACGGGGAAAAATACATATCATGCAAATTAAAGTAAGCAACAATATTCCAAGCCAAATATGAGCCCTTGGATCCGAACCCCGGAGCAGCCTGGAGTAGGCCAAAAGCCTCAGTATCATTCCATCATATTACTGGGCATGGAGCACAGCATCCAAGAGAGTCTTAGTCTCAGCACCATGGAGAGAGGAGCGAACATCGCAGGAGAGCAAGCAATGTCTTTCCACTCTATCTGGGCCAGTGTTTAAATTGTCCAAACATTGTATGTTATCTTTTGCACTAGGACCCGGGCCTTAGTGCAGCGAAACGCACCGGACCTAGACCACTCCACCCAGTGACTCGCTCTGGGCCCAGATTTCGCCACCTAGCCCAAAGTCGCTCTTGATTTCTCAAATCAACTCGGCACCCAGAGTGACCCAACCTTGCACCTGAGCCAGTTGTACGGGCTTCAGACACTCCTCTGCCTGGACTTCTCCTCTCCAATTGGTTCACTCTAAATGAGTCAATTCTGCAACGTACCAGCATGGTTCACCCCTCGAATTCACTTTGCCTTCGCTCTCCTCTTCATTGTTTGTGGTGTTAACATACCACAATTTACTTCAGAAAAGGTTTTATTAGCAACGTTTTTAGTCAAATTTGTTTCCTTTTGAACTACCAGTGAGTTACTGCACGTGTTCGGTAACACCATCTTAAACCACCATCTGAATGTTATATTCTACTAATTCAACCCCTGTCCGAACCACTAAAGGAGCATCAGTGCATTGAGCACTTACTCATTTGTTTTCTCATTGAATTGTAACCCAAACACATTTCAAAACCTGTGAAACTTTGCACATCCATTCAAAATGCAACGTGATTGAACTCTGATGGGCAACCAATCTGGGCATCAAAAGTTTGCAAGGAGGGGAGTTCACTCAAGTCCACGGCCCAAGTCGAGAAAGGCAAGCAGCTGCATAATTGAGCTCTGACAAGTGCCCAATCTGCATTTGGAATTGATTAGCAAGAGCAAATTAAAGGAAGGCGGGGACAAGCGCAGTGGCCATCGTTTGAGTGGTGTTCTTGAGGCCTTAACTCTTCAAGGCTTCTGCGAACAGAGAATGCAAAAGAAAGTGAAGCTCAGGGAAATTTTTTTCTTTCTTCCCTTCTTTATATCTGCTCATTTTGGACAGTAGAAATGCTAGATAGGATAGTGAAATGCTCCTTTTGTGATATGTGGGAAGGCAGGGAAGACTTCCAGTGACCCGACGACTACAACTGCAGGACGTGCATCCGGCTGCAGCTTCTAACAATCCACGTTAAGGTGTTGGAGCTGGAACTGGATGAACTACAGATCATTTGGGAGGATGAAGGGGTGATAAATAGGACATATAGAGAGGTAGTTACACCAAAGGTGCAGGACACAGGAAACTGGGTGTCAGTCAGGAAGGGGAAATAGGTTAAGGTGCCAGTGCAGGGTACCCCTGTGGCCATCACCCTCAACAACAGGTATATGACTTTGGATACTGTTGGGGGTTGTCCTAACAGAGGAAAGTCACTGTGTTCAGGTCTCTGGCTCTGTGATTCAGAAGGGCAGGGGTTGGAAGAGGGGAGATGTGGTGATAGGGGATCCGTTAGTTAGGGGAACAGAAAGGAGGTTCTGTGAGTGAGAAGGAGATTCCAGGATGTTATGCTGCATCCTGGGTGCCAGGAGCCAGGACTCTTCGGATGAAGACCTCAGCATTCTTAAGTGGGAGGTTGAACAGCCAGAGGTTGTGGTCTATGTAGGCACCAACGTAGGGTAACATAATGGGAGAAACTTACATAATTCACAACAACCAACATTGAGTTGGGGTTTCAATTTAAGAGGCTGGCCCGTGCTTTTACCACGCCTGCTTTTTTAGGAATGCTAGGAGATGCTGACCACCCTGCAACTTCGACAGTGCCAACACATCGGGACATTGGAGGTCTGTGAACGCTGTGGGTTCCAGCTGCCAGGGTCATTTGCTTTACATTTCAGGGTGACGCTTCCTGTGTGACAGGGGTGCTCAGGTGGGTGTGCAATGAAACCTCACTGCAGGCCGTCATTCAACAGCAGACTTACAGGACATGATGAGCGACACCCTGCTTCAGTGGTTGAAGTTACACATGGGACTTTATCCTGGCTGAAGTGGCTAGACCTCTGCTCAGTACAGATTTCCTGTGTGCCCAAGGACTGTTAGTCTCTCTTAAGAACTGACAGCTTGTGGATGTCAAGGACTCTGGGTTGTTAGCCTGCTCCCCCAGTAAGTTCCCCACAATGACTCTGTCAAGCTCAGGCACCACCACACGTGAGTTTACTCGACTGCTGAGCGAATTCCCAAACCTCACCAAGCCCACCTTCTCCACGACAGTCACAAAACATGGGGTTGAGCACCACATTGCCACAACTGGACAACCAGTCCATTCACGCAAATGTAGACTGGACCCAGCAGCCTGAGTTTACCAATGTGGAAAGACTCAGATTGTACACCGGTCGAATAGCTCCTGGGCTTTACCCCTCCATTTGGTCCCTAAGTCCGATGGTGGTTGCCACCCATGTGGTGGGTACCGACGGCTTAAGGAGGGCACTATCCTCAATCGTTACCTGGTCCCACATGTTCATTTGTAGAATGTCTGCGAGATGGCTTTTTAGAACAGCTTGTTGTTGAGCCCACTAGGGGTCAGCTGTACTGGATTGGGTATTGTGTAATGAACCGGAGGTGATTGGAGAGATTGAGGTGAAGGAACCCTTAGGAGACAGTGATCATAACATGATTGAGTTCACTGTGAAATTTGAAAAATAGAAGCCGAAATCTGATGTGTCGGTGTTTCAGTGGAGTAAAGGAAACTACAGTGGCATGAGAGAGGAACTGGCCAAAGTTGACTGGAAAGGGACACTGGCGGGAAAGACGGCAGAGCAGCAGTGGCTGGAGTTTATGTGAGAAATGAGGAATGTGCAAGACAGGTATATTCCAAAAAAGAAGAAATTTTCGAGTGGAAAAAGGATGCAACCGTGGTTGACAAGAGAAGTCAAAGGCAAAGTTAAAGCTAAGGAGAGGGCATACAAGGAAGCAAAAATTAGTGGGAAGACAGAGGATTGAGAAGTCTTTAAAACCTTACAAAATGAAACCAAGAAGGTCATTAAGAGAGAAAAGATTAACTATGAAAGGAAACTAGCAAATAATATCGAAGAGGATACTAAAAGCTTTTTCAAGTATATAAAGAGTAAAAGACAGGTGAGAGTAGATATAGGACCGATAGAAAATGATACTGGAGAAATTGTAATGGGAGATGAGGAGATGGGAGAGGAACTGAACAAGTATTTTGCATCAGTCTTCACTGAGGAAGACAGCAGGATACCGGACACTCAAGGGTGGCAGGGAAGAGAAGTGTGCGCAGTCACAGTTACGACAGAGAAAGTACTCAGGAAGCTGAATAGGCTAAAGGTCGATAAATCTCCTGGACCAGATGGAATGCACCCTCGTGTTCTGAAGGAAGTAGCTGTGGAGATTGCGGAGGCATTAGCGATGATCTTTCAAAAGTCGATAGATTCTGGCATGGTTCCGGAGGACTGGAAGATTGCAACTGTCACTCCGCTATTTAAGAAGGGGGCAAGGAAGCAAAAAGGAAATTATAGACCTGTTAGCTTGACGTCGGTGGTTGGGAAGTTGTTGGAGTCGATTGTCAAGGATGAGGTTTCAGAGTACCTGGAGGCATATGACAAGATAGGCAGAACTCAGCATGGATTCCTTAAAGGAAAATCCTGCCTGACAAACCTATTACAATTTTTTGAGGAAATTACCAGTAGGCTAGACAAGGGAGATGCAGTGGATGTTGTATATTTGGATTTTCAGAAGGCCTTTGACAAGGTGCCACACATGAGGCTGCTTAACAAGATAAGAGCCCATGGAATTATAGGAAAGTTACATACGTGGATAGAGCGTTGGCTGATTGGCAGGAAACAGAGAGTGGGAATAAAGGGATCCTATTCTGGTTGGCTGCCGGTTACCAGTGGTGTTCCACAGGGATCAGTGTTGGGGCCGCTTCTTTTTACATTGTACATCAACGATTTGGATTATGGAATAGATGGCTTTGTGGCTAAGTTTGCTGATGATACGAAGATAGGTGGAGGGGCTGGTAGTGCTGAGGAAACGGAGAGTCTGCAGAGAGACTTGGATAGATTGGAAGAATGGGCAGAGAAGTGGCAAATGAAGTACAATGTTGGAAAGTGTATGGTTATGCACTTTTTGCAGAAAAAATAAATGGGCAGACTATTATTTAAATGGGGAAAGTATTCAAAGTTCTGAGATGCAACAGGACTTGGGAGTCCTCATACAGGATTCCCTTAAAGTTAACCTCCAGGTTGAGTCGGTAGTGAAGAAGGCGAATGCAATGTTGGCATTCATTTCTAGAGGAATAGAGTATAGGAGCAGGGATGTGATGTTGAGGCTCTATAAGGCGCTGGTGAGACCTCACTTGAAGTACTGTGGGCAGTTTTGGTCTCCTTATTTAAGAAAGGATGTGCTGACGTTGGAGAGGGTACAGAGAAGATTCACTAGAATGATTCCAGGAATGAGAGGGTTAACATATGAGGAACGTTTGTCTGCTCTTGGACTGTATTCCTTGGAGTTTAGAAGAATGAGGGGAGACCTCATAGAAACATTTCGAATGCTAAAAGGCGTGGACAGAGTGGATGTGGCAAAGTTGTTTCCCATGATGGGGGAGTCTAGTACGAGAGGGCATGACTTCAGGATTGAAGGGCGCCCTTTCAGAACAGAAATGCGAAGGAATTTTTTTAGTCAGAGGGTGGTGAATCTATGGAATTTGTTGCCACGGGCAGCAGTGGAGGCCAAGTCATTGGGTGTCTTTAAGGCAGAGATTGATAGGTATCTGAGTAGCCAGGGCATCAAAGGTTATGGTGAGAAGGCGGGGCAGTGGGACTAAATGGGAGAATGGATCAGCTCATGATAAAATGGTGGAGCGGACTCGATGGGCCGAATGGCCTACTTCTGCTCCTTTGTCTTATGATCTTATGGTCTTAAGACTTTTCAACACATTTAGACAGAAAGTTATTTTTTTTCCAAAGTTGATCTAGTTAGGGGCTAACATCAGGTGCCTCTGTGGTCAGAGGAAATTCCCAAAACAGCTGTTATAACCCCATTTGGACTTTATGAATTTCTGTGCATGCCATTTGGACTGAAAAATGCAACACAGACTTTCCAATGGCTGATGAACTCTGTATTCAAAGATTTAGGTTTTCATTTTGTTTACTTGAGTGACATACTTGTCACCCGAACATCCAGCTCCAAACATGTATCACATCTCTGCACACTTTTCGAGTGCTTAAGCCAACATGGGTTGATTATTAACCCTGCTAAATGCCAGTTTGGGTTGTCAACCATTGACTTTCTTGGCCATCACATCCCTGCAGAGGGTGAGAACACGCCCATCAAAGGTAACTGCTATTATGGGTTTCCCATCGTCCCAGACTGCTAAAAAACGACTGGAATTTTTAGGCATGGTGAAATTCTATCACCACTTCAAACTGCGGTCTACTGAACCTATGCTTCCCCCCCCCCCCCTGTATATTGCGCTTAACTGCAACACCTAATCAAGTCCTGGACCCATCTGCAGACATGACCGGGGCATTTGATGAAACCAAACAAGCTTTTTCTAATGTGTCCCTACTGGTGCACCCGGTTCCCAACCCACCCATTGCCATTACTACTGATGCCTCAGACTATGCTGTGGGTTCTGTGCATGAACGGTTGGTTGGAGGCATGCGACAGTCACTTGTCTTCTTCAGTCGGCAGCTCCATCCCCTTGAAAGGAAGAACAGCATGTTTGACTGTGAGCTTCTTGGCCTCTATCTAGCTGTCCACCATTTTGGTTTTCTTCTCGATGGTTGCCATTTCACGGCGTTCGTTGACTACAAACCCCTTGTGCACTCAAGGGCCAAAATATCAGGTGCTTGGGCTGCAAGGAAGCAACACCATCTGGCCTACGTATCCGAGTTCACAACCGATATAGAACATACTGTAAAAGCTGCAGCATGCTGCAACATGACTGACTGTAAAAGCTTTTATAGATATGTGAAAAGGAAAAGACTGGTGAAGACAAATGTAGGTCCCCTGCAGACAGAAACAGGTGAATTGATTATGGGGAGCAAGGACATGGCAGACAAATTGAATAATTACTTTGGTTCTGCCTTCACTAAGGAGGACATAAATAATCTTCCAGAAATAGTAGGGGACAGAGGGTCCAGTGAGATGGAGGAACTGAGGGAAATACATGTTAGTAGGGAAGTGGTGTTAGGTAAATTGAAGGGATTGAAGGCAGATAAATCCCCAGGGCCAGATGGTCTGCATCCCAGAGTGCTTAAGGAAGTAGCCCAAGAAATAGTGGATGGATTAGTGATAATTTTTCAAAACTCGTTAGATTCTGGACTAGTTCCTGAGGATTGGAGGGTGGCTAATGTAACCCTACTTTTTAAAAAAGGAGGGAGAGAGAAACCAGGGAATTATAGGCCAGTTAGCCTAACGTCAGTGGTGGGGAAACTGCTGGAGTCAGTTATCAAAGATGTGATAACAGCACATTTGGAAAGCGGTGAAATCATCGGACAAAGTCAACATGGATTTGTGAAGGGAAAATCATGTTTGACGAATCTCATTGAAATTTTTGAGGATGTAACTAGTAGAGTGGATAGGGGAGAACCAGTGGATGTGGTATATTTGGATTTTCAAAAGGCTTTTGACAAGGTCCCACACAGGAGATTAGTGTGCAAACTTAAAGCACACGGTATTGGGGGTATGGTATTGATGTGGATGGAGAATTGGTTGGCAGACAGGAAGCAAAGAGTGGGAATAAACGGGACCTTTTCAGAATGGCAGGCGGTGACTAGTGGGGTACCGCAAGGCTCAGTGCTGGGACCCCAGTTGTTTACAATATATATTAATGACTTGGATGAGGGAATTAAATGCAGCATCTCCAAGTTTGCGGATGACACGGAGCTGGGTGGCGGTGTTAGCTGTGAGGAGGATGCTAAGAGGATGCAGAGTGACTTGGATAGGTTGGGTGAGTGGGCAAATTCATGGCAGATGCAATTTAATGTGGATAAATGTGAAGTTATCCAGTTTGGTGGCAAAAATAGGAAAACAGATTATTATCTGAATGGTGGCCGATTAGGAACAGGGGAGGTGCAAAGAGACCTGGGTGTCATTATACACCAGTCATTGAAAGTGGGCATGCAGGTACAGCAGGCGGTGAAAAAGGCGAATGGTATGCTGGCATTTATAGCGAGAGAATTCGAGTACAGGAGCAGGGAGGTACTACTGCAGTTGTACAAGGCCTTGGTGAGACCACACCTGGAGTATTGTGTGCAGTTTTGGTCCCCTAATCTGAGGAAAGACATCCTTGCCATAGAGGGAGTACAAAGAAGGTTCACCAGATTGATTCCTGGGATGGCAGGACTTTCATATGAAGAAAGACTGAATGAACTGGGCTTGTACTCGTTGAAGTTT
This sequence comes from Mobula birostris, assembly GCF_030028105.1. Lineage (NCBI taxonomy): Eukaryota > Metazoa > Chordata > Chondrichthyes > Myliobatiformes > Myliobatidae > Mobula > Mobula birostris. Next base: position 195,805,898 of record NC_092371.1, read on the forward strand.
AGAAGATTGAGGGGGGATCTGATTGAAACGTATAAGATCCTAAAGGGATTGGACAGGCTAGATGCAGGAAGATTGTTCCCGATGTTGGGGAAGTCCAGAACAAGGGGTCACAGTTTGAGGATAAAGGGGAAGCCTTTTAGGACCGAGATTAGGAAAAATTTCTTCACTCAGAGAGTGGTGAATCTGTGGAATTCGCTGCCACAGGAAGCAGTTGAGGCCAGTACATTGGCTATATTTAAGAGGGAGTTAGATATGGCCCTTGTGGCTACAGGGATCATGGGGTATGGAGGGAAGGCTGGGGCGGGGTTCTGAGTTGGATGATCAGCCATGATCATAATAAATGGCGGTGCAGGCTCGAAGGGCCGAATGGCCTACTCCTGCTCCTATTTTCTATACTTCTATGTTTCTATATCAAGGGGAAAGATAATGTCGTGGCCAATTGCCTCTCATGGTCAGCCGTTTAGTTCGTACATTGGTTATGCCGGCATGGCAGCTGACCAAGTTACTGACCCAGAGGTCCAGGCTTACCAGAAAGCAGACACAGGCCTGCAGTTGGCTGACATTAATTTGAGGAAGCTGGGGTTACTCTCCTGTGCAATTTCTCAACCGGTTGCCCTCGCCTCATTGTGCCTGCAAACTGCAGATGGACTGTTTTTGACTCCATGCATGGCCACTTGCATCCAGGCTGGAAGGCCTCACAGAAAGTGGTTGCACTAAAGTTTGTTTGACATGTCCTCAGAAAGGACGTGCATGATTGAACAGTATCTTGTGTGGTGTGCCAGCGGGTAAAAATTAACTGTCATGTTCAATTGACTCCTTTTGAGGTCTCTGAGTGATGGTTTGGCCATGTCAATGTGGACATTGTTGATCCCCTTTCCTCCTCCCATGGTTTCACGCACTTCTCACCATGGTGGACTGTACTACCAGGTGGCCAGAAGTCATCCTTCTAGCATTGACAATGGGTGCTGCCATTGACCAGGTCTTCATCAGCACCTGGGTTGCTCGGTTTGGCAACCCAACTGACCGCGGTCCCCAATCACATCAGACCTCAGGGGCATGATGGCCTTGAACTTCAACATTAGGATACGTCACAGCATGGCGTATCACCCACAGTCCAAAGGCCTATGCGAGTGGTTTCATTCCTTAAAGGTGTTCTAAGGGCTTCCCTGACATGAGTGTTGGCACGATTGGCTCCCATGGGTCCAGCTGGGGCTCAGTACTGATCCAACAGTGGACCTGCAGTCGTTTGCGGCTGAGTTGGTGTACAGGCAGCCACTGTGAGTGCAAGGTGAACGGCAGAGCAGGCTTGATAGGCTGGATAGCCTAATTCTGCTCTGATGTCCTTCTCTTTTCCACATTCACATCAACTCCCTCCAGATTTTACCACTCACCTACCCGCCACAGACTATTAAGAGGGATCAACCTACAAATAAGCACACCTTAGGAATGTGGGAGAATACTAGTGGACAGGAGAATGTGCAAACTCAACACAGGCAGCATCGATGAACCAATGATTAAGATCGAACCGAGGTACATAGATCGATAGGTATATACTTTATTGATCCCAAAGGAAATTACAATGTCACAGTCGCATTACAAGTGCACAGATATAAAAACATACAAATATTAGAAGAGAATTAAGAAAGAATAAAAAATAAGTTACCTCGAACAGACTGACAGGAAGGGGTCATCATTTCCCCAGTTCATTATAGAGCCGAGGGCCGAGGGTAAGAATGATCTCATATAGCGCTCTTTGGAGCAGCATAGCTGTCTTAGTCTATTACTTAAAGCGCTCCACTGTTCAGCCAAGGTGGCATGCAGCAGGTGAGAAACATTGTCCAGAATTGCCAGGATTTTCCGCGGGGTCCTTTGCTCTGCCGCAGCCTCCATTGTGTCCAGTTTGACTCCTATAACAGAGCCAGCCTGTAGCAGGTATTTGGAGCTGTGAGCAGCAGGCCTAGCAGAGGCACCACAGCTGCACCGCGATGTTTTAGGTCAATGACCTTTCATCAGTTTAAATGCTGACTGATCTGCTGAGTATCTCCAGCACACTCATTAGCACAGGTTAGTTGATGCATTGCTGATGGCCATGATGTAACATTAGCATTTCCTGTGTATCAGATGTTCAGTGTTCTTCAATTATTTATGGAGTATTTACACACTTACCATTTGTCACACAACAGAATGCAAGAAGTATAATGAACTTCAGAGGGGATTTCAGCAGGACATAGGCAGGTGATTAGATTGCTGGAGCTAAGTGAAATGGAATGCTGAGAATGCTAATTGAGGAAAAGAATCAGGAAAAAAAGGTTTATCTCAAGGAATGTGGCCTCTCCCACATCTCGTAAAGTTTTAATCTGAGTAATTTATTCATTTCTGAAGTCAGCTCTTTCTCCAGGTTTGACCGATCATTGGCACCAGCTTCGTCTCACCCTCACATTGCATGCTACCGCTTTCTGCAACTTTCTCCATGCTGCTGAAACCCCTGTTTAGTTGTTTATGGCCTCATGAGAAGAGGTTGAGAATCAAATGGATTAATGAGTTTCTGCGTACAACTTTTAAATGTTCATGGGATCTGAAATATGCAAAGTATCTGCATGTGCTGGAAAAAACAGAATAGTTCCTGCTTTCATTAGTAAAAGGGGTATTCTTGGAGCTTGTTGCATAAAGAAGTGGTACAGTATTACTTGTTTTAAAACACTAATGAGAAACACTGGGGATTGGATAGCACGGTAAATCAAAATGTTCCTTTTATCCTGGCATCCAAGTTCAGAACCCATCTTGACACAGAGCACCTGCTTAGAAATGAACTGACATCAGCTCTAAATGTATCCTTATTCGATTTAATTCTTTTCCCATGGGTTAATATACCTAGGTGGGCATCTACAGTATCCCATGGGCACAGAACCCTGGCAGCCTACTGCGTCCTGACAGTTCATTCCCCAGATTCTGATCTATCAAAAAGATTGTATCGTTCATCACCATCTTCACAATCTTAGCCCTCACTTCCTGACTGAACCATGCCATGAACGGTCCCAAACTCAGCTGCGAAAGCAGGAAGTTGAGCCTAGGGCTAACAACCCCATTCTGTAAAATGTCGGCGCTACAAAAACACTAACAGAAGCTCCAAAGACCTCATTCCTGGGAGAGAAAGGATCTTCACCCAGAGGACATATAAAGTTGTATTGTGATGGTGGAAACCACAGTCCAAAGAAGCTTCAATCCTCCCAGTACAGAGGACTCTTGCTGTCAGTGGCTTAAGCCCTAGTGGGTGTGAAGACTCAGTCAAACACTGGTTCAGTTTTCTTTATCTCCAACACTATATTAATATCACTATTTTAGCTGACAATACGTACATCTCCAAGCCATGGTGAAGTCCTGATCCACAATGAGGACAATGCTTCAATCACTTTAAACAATCCTTATCTTTGAACCTCTTCTGATTTCTCCTCATCTGGTTCTGCGATCACACCCATGCATTTCTTCTCTGGCTCCGCTTCTTGCATATCTCTTGAAACTATTCTCCCCGACAATGCTATTTCCCTCATGTTGCTTTCTGTCTCCAGCTCCCTGCCCACAAATACTATAGAAATCAGTGGTGCAAGAAGTAACAAAGCTTCACTGATCCTTCTTAGGGGAAGTTTTCGGAAGAGTACAATGTGCCTGAATTCCACACAACAATTCAAAAATGCTCACAATGAGTGCAAACATGTTTTATCTCTTATAATTGGCCTTCAAGGAGGTATAAATGAAACAGAGTGTCGATGTCAGGTGGAGATATTGCAGAGAGATATGAGTTCAATTGTTCAGGTTCTGTAAATCAGTGCAGATGCTTTCTCTCTCTGAACAGATGGATTTTAGAAAAAAACAAAAATAAACCAAATGTGTAATTTTGTAAGTGCCTGGTTGTCAGTTTGACAAACCACTATGCCAGCTGAGCAAACAGAATATCAGTGCCAGGGCAATTGTTACTGCCTCTCCAGATTGAATAAAACAGATGTAAAATATCGTACAACCATCTGCTTAAAAATACCATGATGGATATTAATTTTAATACACAATTAATTCACATTAACCTCTTCCTTGATCTATGCCATGAGCACATGATAATTCACTGAATTATACTTTTATGTTTCTCCTCAAAATTTAGTGCTTGTGATTGGCTTCTGCTGGCCATTCCCCAGCCAACTAGCTGTTAACTGATTTTCACCAAATCTGCATGTAATGGGCTTCCTTGAGGTACAACTCATAAACCACCATTGCATCGAGTCACTTAAGCATAAATTATCTCTGTAGCTTCCATGGCAAAACAGTTAAAATGTGCATTATTTTACAACATGGGCAAACGCTGGTAGTTGTTGTTGGACACTGCTTATACTTGGAAAACCAGGTACCTTCACTAAGTAATAAAGGTGTTACAAGAAAGGTACTTTAATTTTAATTCAGTTACATCTCCATCACTATCCTCTGTGTGTTACATCGCTGGCGTTTAGGGCAGCAATGGAAGTCTTCCATCTCTGGCGGTGTTCAGGACTTCCTTCATTGTGTTAGTAGCTTCGCTCGGTTTTCACGACTGTCAGTCATTCAAGTCCTGGGTGGAGACTCAGGAATGTCATAGCACTCAAATACAGAGAGATTCTTCATTATCGTTTCCATAACAATTTTGTTTTACCAGTCAGGGTTGTTCGCCCTGAGCTGAGCCCCCGAACCTGGAGGATTGGTGGACCACTCTTAGTCTGTGCCCTATCCTTTAACCTGCTCGACATGGGTGACCCTACCAAGAGCCAAAGTATAAAACCCTGACTGCAGCCAACATAGCTCCCTGGGTCACTGAAGCACAAAAATCTCCAAAGCATGACAAGGTTGTGGTCCTCTTCGAAAATCTTCATCACTAAACTGATGATACTGTTGAGATTTATAAAGTTTGCTGTATCCAGTTTCTTCAGGTGATTTTTTTTTTTTGCTGTTGTGAATCTTATCAGTGGAATATAATTTTCTGTACTAGTGAGGCATCACAGGTGGACACCAGGGTACCTCAGTTCTGATAGAAGGTGGTTGTTACACCTTGGCCTTTGACATACAAATATAATTGAGGATGAGATATTCATGGGACCTGTTGTTTATTGTCTAGTACTCTCCTCCATTCTTGATTAATAAGATGCCGAGATGTAATCTGATCTTTTTTTTTTGAAAGATCACTTAGTTCCATTGGGTCCATGCTAATTTGTTTGACAGCCATGGTCCTATATTGAAGCTTCACTAGGCTGACACCACACCTGATTTTGCACCTCGCATTTCTCTTCTACACACCTCATTGAGCCACTGTTGGTCGCAAATTATGTGATTGTGAAGGATTCATTGGAAGTCACCGGAATTTCTTCTGCAGTTGATAACACACAGAACTATACTACACCAAGTTTTAAGCTGCTAGGTTTATTAAGAATCTACCTCATTTGGTACAGTGTCAGCAGGGCAGAACATGAGAACACAAAGCCACTAACCTGTGTTGTGGTCATTTCAGCCATTGCTCTTATGGCTTTCTGGCTCGGAGCATCCATCGTAGATGGACGGATGAGGACAAATTCAAGGATTTTTCACTCAAGCTTTATGTCTGATCACCTGTTGCAGATCCTGTCTTTCTGGACTTGGCCAACACTGCCGCTGTTGAACTGTACTTGATGGTAGATCGTCGGGACCTTTTCTCCAGGTGTTTCACTTTCCTCCCACATATCATAGTGCTATTCAGCAAGGAAGCGGGCCCTCCAGCCCATGTTGTCCGTGCTGAGCAAGTTCCCTAACTGAGCCGCTCGCACTTGCCTGCATTTGGTTAATATCACTCTAGACCCTTCCATCCAAGTCCACGTCCCTTTTAAATATTAGAATTATATACATGTCTGACATTTCTTCTGGCTGCTTGCTCCACATGCTCACCTTTCCATCCCAAAGATGTACTGGTGGGTAAACTTGTTTCTATAAATTTCCCCTCGCTGAAAATAATAAAAATAGATGTGGGAATGTAAATTAAATAAATTACATGGAAACAAGAGAAAACATGAGGTACGGGGTACTGGAATTGATAGCATTGCTCTGCTGAGAGCTGATGTGGAATTACTGGGCTAAATAGTGGTCTTCTGTGTAGTACTAAATGTGTCATCATACTAGTTAGCATAAGATCAGTATTGGAAGAAAGGGGACCAGGGCTGTGAACAGTATTGAAGGATATGGGTGTACTAAAATAAAACAATAGGAGATGGGGTATTTCAAACACCAGTTGAGTCTTGATAGATTGGGTCAATTTCCCCCAATTACTTTATGTGCATCTTCATCTATCCTACATCCCTAATCACTAGATACCAAATGCTAAACAGAGAGGTTGTTCCAGAAATTTGAACAACAGTCTTTAGAAATGCAGCTTTGTTTGTATGACTGTCAGCTTTTTCCCTATTGGCCGATAGTAGCTTAATCACATTCTTTGTCTTCACCCCTTCATTCTCTGGTAGCTACAGCTCTTTCTTGCCAGGAGCACGAGCAAGGTGAGTGCATCAGGCTCACAGGCCCTCTCATCGATGTACAGGAGGGGTTGGGGTGGTCTCCATTTGAATGACCTGCAAGGACCGCTCCCCAGTGACACCCCCTTCCAAATATCCAGTTGATCATTGGCTCAACTGCAAAAAAGGGCTCAGCTCATTTGTATTCAATCCCCACTCAGGGTGGGGGTGACTGCCTTCAGATGCCATGTGCAATCTCTCTCAGTCTGCCATACTATTGAAGTTGTGGAACCTGCTGTCTCTGCTTTAACTTGAATCCCTCCCTATCTATTTTCCCCAATATCTTTTTTATTCTATGCTATTCAACTAATCATCTACCTTCAGCAACCAGTCTTCATTACAGAGTACCATCACAATCACATTTTAGCATGTTGTTCACGGGTTTTTGTCGCACTCTTGGTGTCTTCTGCCTTTGTGTTTGCTATGTGTGTGTTTCCATCAGCCATGGTTAGGTCTAGTGCGGCTGGCTGGTGTTCATCTCATAGGTTCTCTGTAATTACATGGTTACTGGGTACAGCTGATCCCCCACTCTGTCTGTGGGGCAACAAGAAGGTGAGTTGTACAGTTTAACCTGAGTCCAGTGTGTCTGCCTCACTGAGTCTGCACACAGGCACAAGTGTTGCTTGTTAAAAGTACCAGCTGTGGTCCTATCCATCCGGAAGCAAACCCTATCCTTTCAGGCAGCACCCTCACCGGTCACCCGGTGAGGCTGTGGGAGGACTATCTGGTCAGCAATGTGCTGCTGTTGCTTTGCTTGGTCTTTGAACACTTCAACAGTGTCATTACCAGCCAGCTGCTTCACATCCTGATGAAGGGTCTCGGCCTGAAACGTCGACAGCACCTCTTCCTAGAGATGCTGCCTGGCCTGCTGCGTTCACCAGCAACTTTGATGTGTGTTGCTTGAATTTCCAGCATCTGCAGAATTCCTGTTGTTTGCTTCACATCTGACCACTCCTGATGGAACAAATTTCACGTCACACACTGGTGATAATAAACCTGATTCTGAGGAGACCTGTGGATGAACAGGAATGGGAACACAAGTGCAGAAGACCACAGGGAGTGCATCAGCAAGCCATGAATAAAGTATTAACGGTAGTGCTACTTTGTAATGAAGGCTGGTTCTGGAAGGTAGGTGATTAGTTATTGTATATAGATCAGGATAGAAAGATATTGGGAAAATAGATGGGAAGAGATATGGATTATGGCAGACATCATTCATTCGACAAACTCAATGGCAAAACAGACCGGGAAAGAAGGAATTGTACACAATGCCTGAAAGCAGCCACCCCTGTCTGGATGGAAGTGAACACAAATGATTAGGGCCCTTTCAGTGGTTGGGCCAGTGATAGCAGGACACACCAGGAGTGGATCCCATTGGGGTGGGGTCCTAGGAGCCATTGAAATAGAAACCACCCCAAAACCTCCTGTAGATCAATCGAAGAGACTGAGAGAATTGCTGTTAGATTATTCTGACAATCATTTGTCATGGCATTTGATCCTGAAACAAAGTTAGCTTTCTGTGCCTCTGCTCACCAAATAGCTACTGATAGCCACTACTGAGATTAGAGATCAGATTTTAAAGGAGTGAAAATAAGCATATTTAAACTGCAATAGTGAACGCACACATGAACAACAAAGCTGTATTTTAAAGACTGGTTGAAACTGAGGGGAGAAAAGAATCCAAGAAGAAGATGTGGCCAAATTTCTGTAATATGTTATTGACATCACTGCTTAGTTTTGCAGATGGGAAGTTAGGGATGGTAGTATAGACAAAGATGCACATAAGAATAAAATAGGTTAGTAATGGGAAGTGATCTAAAGTGAAGGGTATTTTTGCTGCCCTACATTATTAGATCTTCCTTAACGTTTGGTCCTCCTGGGAAATATTTCTGTCCAGGTGCCAAGGGGACGGTATGTTAGGGAGTATTGTGGAGTTACGTGAACATAACAAATATTAATTCAGTTAAGAACTAGTGCTCAGTTCTTACTGTGAATTGCAGACAGTAAATTGAAGTTAAAAGCATACATTTGCAAATAAACAACCTGACCCACAGACTAAGAGTTTGCATATGCATCAGCTAAATGTTAAGACAATGGAGTAGTGTTAATTGGCCTGCATCAAACCGGGCAACATGGGCTAAGCTATTTGCACCACCGTTTTTTCAGTTCGAGCTTGCAGACCAGATTGATGTCGTCACTCAGCAGGTCAGGCAGCACCTGTTGTGACTGTGATTGAAGTCATTGGAAACATTCTGAAACTGGTGTTATAATTTTAATAGTTAAATGACAAGCTCAGCGGTATAAAAACATAAGAATATAAGAAATAGGAGCAGGAGTAGGCCATCTGGCCCTCTGGGCCTGCCCCACCATTCAATAAGATCATGGCTGATCTGTCCGTAAACTCAGCTCCATCTACCTGCCTTTTACCCATAACCCTTAATTCCCTTACTATGTAAAAACCCATCTAACTGTATCTTAAATGTAGGTATTTGTAATCAATAGTTTTTTGCATCCTCAGGATATTTGTATACTTAGAGACAGCCCTAATGACATCAATTTTGGGTGTCTGGGATTTCTGCTCCCAGAAGCTTTTAGAGTTTTCATGTAAGTTACTTTGTGACAAAGGTATTTGAACATTCAGAGGTGTCTCTTATTGTAGGTATGTCATACAAAGAAGGCATTATTAAACCAAAATGTTGAAGTAAACGATGTCATCATAAATTTTAAAGGTATATTGAGTCACCTGCTGTTAAAGGTATAAATATGTGATGTACTTTGAGGAAACCATGTTGTCTACGGCCTATTTTATCACGTGCCTCCAAGTGCCCTGAGATCTCATCCTTAATAATCGACTCCAATATCTTCCCAACCACTGAGGTCAGACTAACTGGCCTGTAGTTTTCTTTCTTCTGCCTCTCTCCCTTCTTGAAGAGTGGAGTGACATTTGCAATGTTTCAGTCTTCTGGAACTATTCCAGAATCTAGTGATTCTTGAAAGGTCATTACTAATGCCTCCACAATCTCTTCAGCCACCTCCTTCTTTGAAGCTGTGCATGAAAGTTGTTTCCAAAGTCATCCCATTGTCTCCTTCCCCTCTGTCAGTTTACCACCATCTTCTAACTCTATTAACTCCCAATCTAAAAACTCAGAAATGAAATGAAGAACTATACCATCTTTTTTTCTGTTATTGTTATTCCTCCTCAATTAATGCACTGAAAATCGATTTGTAGTTCTCTTTCTTTGCCTCCACAATACCGCGATTAAAAAGCAGCAATTTCCTTTTCTAACCTTCCTTTCTAGCTTTCTTCCCCCACACTACCATGTCAATTGTTCTTTTTCCTTTCATCCCTTCTTTACTTCCTTCTCTTTCTTCCTTTATTTACTTTGTTATTTTTGTAGCCTTCGATAATGTCAGTGGAAGTTATTTTCATCGTACTGATTGATAACCTTCAAGGGCTGTGGATTGCCATGAGAAAAATATATTAATGAAAGAACTTAAAAGAACCTATTAATGAACTTGCCTGCTATTGTTTGGTGTGCAAGCATCAGAGAATATTCACTATTCTGAACCTTAAGCGTCTGTAATGAATGACTGATACAGAGAAATTCAATCAGCCTTCACAAAGATGGAAATTGTGATGCAGCAGAAGCCACTTAATTTTTGAAATGATTTACATAAAAGCAAGCCTTACCACGTACTGAAATATATCTGATGGCTCATGTTATTCATATAATTTCAGTTTTATTAGTCCTAATCTGGTAGAAGGCACATTCCTCTTTAGAGGGATTAAGGGAAAGCAGCGATGCTCATACATAGGGTATCATCGTGGCTGGACACACAAATAGAAATGTGGTTAACTAGCATAGAAAGATGAAAATGGACATGTCTGAGTGTAAGAAGAAAGTCTTGCATTTTAAAACATTGAACAATACAGCACAAGAACAGGGCCTTTGTCTCACAATGTTGTGCTGAACCAATTAATTTTGTAATCAAATGGCCAACTAAATCAAGCCCTTCTGTCTATATGTTGCCAGCATCCTTCCATTCCCCTCATATTATTGCACCTATCTAAATGCCTCTTAAAAATCCCTAGTGTATTTCCCTCTAACATCAACCCAGGTAGTGCACTCTAGGCACACAGCACTCTCTGTGTAAAAGCCTCGCCCTGCTCAACTCATTTGAAATCACCCTTTCTCACATTATATGCATGCCCTCTGGTACAAGACATTTCAACCATGGGCAAATGATACTGCCAGTCTACTCTATCTAGGCCTCTCATAACCTTTTAAACATCTTTCAGATCTCCCTCAGCCTTTTCCGCTCCAATGAAAACAACCAAAGTTTGTCCAAGGTTGTTGGTTACTTAGGGCATCTTAGGTTAGGGGGAGAAGGCACTCAGACATGTTATTGCTCATGCCCTCTAATCTAGTCAGCATCCTGGCAAACCTCTTCTGCATCCTCCCCAAAGCCTTGGCATCCTTCCTATAATGGGGTGACGATAAATGTATGTAATACCCCAGATACGGCCTAACTAGAGTTTTATAAAGCTGCAACATAACTTCCTGACTTTTGAACTCAATACTTCAACTAAAAAAGGCAAGCATGCCATATGCCTTCTTAACCACCGTATCAACCTGTGGAGCCACTTTCAGGGAGCTATGACCTAGAACCCCAAGATCCCTCTCCTCATTAACACTGTACTGTCTCTTACATTTGACCTACCAAGGTGCAAAACTTTTCATTTGGCTGGCTTAACCTCCATTTGTCAATTCTCTGCCTGTATCTGCAAATGACCTATATCCCACTATGTACTTTTGAGGATGTGATTAAGCACACTGACGAAGGTAGAGCCATAGATTAGATTAGATTATGAGGACACTCAGTCCTCACTTATTGTCATTTAGAAATGTATGCATTAAAAAATGATACAATGTTCCTCCAGAAAGATATCACAGAAACACAGGACAAACCAAGACTAACTGACAAAACCACATAACTATAACATATAGTTACAACAGTGCAAAGTAATACTCTAATTTGATAAAGAACAGACCATGGGCACAGTAAAAAAAAGTCTCAAGTCCCGATAGCCTCATCATCTCATGCGGACGGAAGCGCTGCAAACCTGCTGATGCATCGGAGCAGCCGACTGCTCCATTGTAGATGTAGTGTATATGGATTTTAAGAAGGCATTTGATAAGGTGCCCCATGCAAGGCTTATTGAGAAAGTAAGGAGGCATGGGATCCAAGGGGGCATTGCTTTGTGGATTGAGAACTGGCTTGCCCACAGAAGGCAAAGAGTGGTTGTAGACTGGTCATTATTCTGCATGGAGGCCGGTGACCAGTGGTGTGCCTCAGGGATCTGTTCTGGGACCCCTACTCTTTGTGATTTTTATAAATGACCTGGATGAAGAAGTGGAGAGATGGGTTAGTAAATTCGCTGATGACACAAAGGTTGGGGGTGTTGTGGATCGTGTGGAGGGCTGTCAGAGGTTACAATGGGACATTGATAGGATGCAAAACTGGGCTGAGAAGTGGCAGATGGAGTTCAACCCAGATAAAGTGTGAGGTGGTTCATTTTGGTAGGTCAAATATGATGGCAGAATATAGTATTAATGGCAGTGTGGAGGATCAGAAGGACTTTGGGGTCCGAGTTCATAGGACACTCAAAGCTGCTACGCAGGTTGACTCTGTGGTTAAGAAGGCATACAGTGCATTGGCCTTCATCAATCGTGGGATTGAGTTTAAGAGTTGAGAGGTAATGTTGCAGCTATATAGTACCCTGGTCAGACCCCACTTCTGGTGCTCAATTCTGGTCGTCTCACTATAGGAAGGGCGTGGAAACCATAGAAAGGGTGCGGAGGAGATTTACAAGGATATTGCCTGGATTGGGGAGCATGCCTTATGAGAATAGGTTGAGTGAACTCGGCCTTTTCGCCTTGGAGTGACGGAGCATGAGAGGTGACTTGATATATGTGTACATGATAATGAGAGGCATTGATCGTGTGGATAGTCAGAGGCTCCTCCCCAGGGCTGAAATGTTTAGCACGAGAGGGCATAGTTTTAAGGTGCTTGGAAGTAGGTACAGAGGAGATGTCAGGGGTAAGTTTTTTACGCAGAGAGTGGTGAGTTCATGGAATGGGCTGCCGGCGGTGGCGGTGGAGGTGGAAAAGATAGGGTCTTTTAAGAGACTCCTGGATGGCTACATGGAGCTTAGAAGAATAGAGGGCTATGAGTAAAGCTTAGGTAGCTCTAAGGTAGGGACATGTTCGGCACAGCTTTGTGGGCTGAAGGGCCTGTATTGTGCTGTATGTTTTCTAGGTTTCTATATTTCAATGATTTGACCTCCACAGCCACCTGTGGCACTGAGTTCCACAGATTTACCACCCTCTTCTAATTGGATGTCCCTCTGTTCTGACTCTGTGCCCTCTGTTCTTAAACTGACTCACCTCCCACATCCCTCTTTTCCTAGACTTTTCAATATTCAAGTGGTTTCAGTGAGATCTTCCTCATTCTTCTAAATTCCTGTGCACAGGTCAAAGCCATCAAAAGCTCCTCATACATTAACCCTTTCATTCCCAGAATCATTCTTGTGAACCTCCTCTGGACACTCTCCAATACCAGCACATCTTTTCTTAGATAAGGGGCCCAAAACTGCTTACAACACTCCAAATACAGTCTGATGAATGTGTTGAAAAGCCTCAGCATTACATTCTTGCTCTTATATTCTAGTACTCTTGAAATCAATGCTAACATCATGTTCGCCCTCCTCACCACAGATTCAACCTGCAAATTAATCTTTAGGGATTCCTGCACAAGGACTCCTAAGTCCCTTTTCACCTCTGATTTTTGAATTTTCTCCATTTAGAAAATAGTCTACACCTTTATTGTTTCTATCAAATTGCACGAGCATACACTTCCCTATGCTATATTTCGTTTGTCACTTCTTTGCCCGCGTCCCAATCTGTCCAAGTCCTTCTACGGACTCCGTTTCCTTAACACTACCTGCCTCTCCACCTGTTTGTATCTTTCGCAAACCAAAGCCATCAATTCCCTCATCCAAATCGTTAACATATAATGCGAATAAAGTGGTTCCAATACCAACCCCTGCGGAACATCACGCGTCACCTGCAGCCAACCAGAATAGGCCCCCTTCATTCCGACTCTTTGCCTCCTGGCAGGAGTCAAACATTTATCCATGCTAGTATCATCTGCCAACTTAGTAAACCACCCATCCACATGTTCATTTATATACATCACAAACAGCAAAGTCCCAGTTCAGGTCCTTGTGGAACACCATCACTGACCAACATCTAAAGTAAGTCCCTTTGACCACTACTCTCTGTTTTCTATGGGCAGGCCAGTTCTGAATCCAAATTACCAAATCACCATGCACATCATGCACCTTAATCTTCTAGATTAGCCTCCCATGAGAGACTCTGTCAAATGTGTTACCACTAAAATCCATGTAGACAACATTCACAGCTCCTCCTTCATCAATCACCCTCGATATCTCATCAAAAAATTCAGTCAATTTAGTAAGACACGACTCCTCCTGCACAAAGCCATGCTGCCTCCCTCTTGGTTTTCCAAGTACTCATTAATCCTATGTCTAAGAATTCTCTCTAATGTTGTCCTTACTACTGACATGGGATTCATAGGTCTATAGTTTCCAGGATTATCCTGGTTCCCTTCTTGAAGAATGGAATAACATTAGCTACTCACCAGTCATCTGGAACCTTGGAGGACACATTGTTCTTAGGCAGTCCCTTGGGATGAAAGGTTTACTGTATGAGGAACATCTGCCAGCTCTTGGATTGTATTCCCTGGAGTTCAGGAGAATGTGTGGGAATCTCATAGAAACATTCCGAATGTTAAAAGGCCCGAACAGATTAGATATGGCAAAGTTATTTCCCATGGTAGGTGAGTCTAGGACAAGAGGGCATGACTTCAGGATTGAAGGATGTCTATTTAGAACAGAGATGCGGAGAAATTACTTTAGTCAGAGGGTGGTAAATCTGTGCAATTTGTTGCCACGAGCGGCTGTGGAGGCCAAGTCATTGGGTGCGTTTAAGGCAGAGATTAGCCAGGTCATCAAAGGGTATAGGAAGAAGGCAGGGGAGTGGGGATGACAGAAAGAATTGGATTAACCCATGATTGAATGGCGGAGCAGACTCGATGGGCCACATGGCTTACTTCTGCTCCTATATCTTATGGTCTTATGGATCAATGATGATTTGCCTCCAATCTGGCTTTTTGGTTTCCAACGTTAATTTGGAACTTCTGTCTTTCCAGAGATTGTGCAGAAGTTGTCTGATGAGGCAGGTGGATGAACATTGAGGGCAATTGTAAATTTCATTAACAATAACTGCTTTTGCCTAAAGTTAGCTCCTGAAATGAACAATTTTTGAGGTGATCCATTTCTTTCCGCACTTCTGCATGTATTCTATGTGCTGCTGATATATGGATGCTTCTTTCCCATTACAAATCAAATATTCTCAAGAGTCTGTGGGAATCCTGCACTTATTCAAGGTGGCTTTGAGTAAATTCTTCTTCTTGCAATCTGGCAATCTCTTCTAGTTTAGAACAGAGGGTGATTTTGGGATCTGATGTTATCAATGTAGCCTATCTATCATAACTGACTGAAAGTAACTAGGGCCTTTGTGGTGGGGAATTTGGCCTTGAAGAAGGCACTGACTTTGGTCTGAGAACTTGAAGAGTTTTGTTGAAATAGGATAGTCGCAAACAACAGGAATTCTGCAGATGCTGGAAATTCAAGCAACACACATCAAAGTTGCTGGTGAACGCAGCAGGCCAGGCAGCATCTCTAGGAAGAGGTACAGTCGACGTTTCAGGCCGAGACCCTTCGTCGACTGTACCTCTTCCTAGAGATGCTGCCTGGCCTGCTGCATTCACCAGCAACTTTGATGTGTGTTGCTGGTGCCTTATAGTGCCTGTTATAGATTGCCAGATTTCAGAAGCATGCAGGAAGAAGAGATCACAACCATTCAGTAAACCATGAATTGAAAAGGAAAAAATAGTGGCTGAGGTTTGTGTCCAGTGGAATTCTACAAGGATCAGTGCTGGGACCCTTTATTCTTTGTTATATTGCTTAAAAGAAGTGAACAAGGCAAGTTGTTTTACACATTAATTTGTAGGTGCCTGGAACATGCTGCCGGGAGAGGTGGTAAAAAAACAGATATAATAGAAACAATTAAAAGGCATTTAGATGGACAAAAACTGGGAATGGCATGCGGATGAGATTAGTTTAAAATAGCATCATGATTGGCTCAGATGTGGAATATTTTCCTGTGCTGTGTATTTCCATATTCATTGTTTGTGCCTCATCTGAGAGCTTGATCTTCCCACACCCCTTTTCTCAATCAACCAAAGTCTGTGATAGCACATTGAAGGCAATTGTGAATTACATTAATAATAACCGCTTTTGCCTAGAGTTAGCTCCTGAGAAATGGGTCCCATTTTCCAACTGCCTGCCATGAGCCAATTACCTCATGTGAATTTATCTGCAAAAATAAAGTTGCAGGTTAAAGTGTTGATCAGCAATAATGTACAATAAAGTGAAAATCAGCTTCAAGTCTAGCCTGTGCTTCACTGAAGTTGAGTATTGCTTCAATCACAGGGTTCAAGCAACTATTGTTTTAAAAATTATATCTGCACTCAGGCTAGGCTCTTTCTCAGTCCTGAGGAATGGTATCGGCCCGAAATGTCAACTGTACTGTTTTCCATAGATGCTGCCTGGCCTGCTGAGTTCCTCCAGCATTTTGTGTGTGTGTGTTGTTTGGATTCCCGGCATCTGCAGATTATCTCTTGTTTGTGACAATTTGTGAGTTATTTTGGCTGTGGAGTGATTTTCCTCAGACTGACACATATGGTGACAAAGAAAAGCAACACAGCCCTTACTCACTCTTCCTTCAGTTAGTCCTGATGAAGGGTCTCGGCCTGAAACGTCGACTGCACCTCTTCCTAGAGATGCTGCCTGGCCTGCTGCGTTCACCAGCAACTTTGATGTGTGTTGCTTGAATTTCCAGCATCTGCAGAATTCCTGTTGTTTACATGCTTTGTGAGTTGTTGCCTTGTTCTGGTCATGCAGTAGTTATTGCGAAAATCACAAGGGTGCTGTCTCAGTGCCACATAACGTGCTTGGATGTACAGAATCTTTGTACAGCTGAGACATCAGCATCACATCAGCAACAACTTTGGGCAAACTGCTGCCAGCAGATTAGCCATAAAATATGTGTGTAAAGTGGTTTCAGATGGCACAGTGTAATTTTCATCTACCTGAATTTTGAATGTTAATAGTTTTCAACTCTGAACTGTAAATGGAATTAGAGGCTGACATCTGAAGCTCTCAGGTAACGATGAAAGTAAAGTTTTTAGACCAGATCAAAGACACAGACTGAAAGGAGATTTAACACATTTCCCTCCTGGTGTTTACTAAGTGGTATCTGCCCCCAACCTACATCCTTCACAAACCAACGTTACTGTTGGCAAAGTTACAGAGCAGCTCATTAACCTTTCCAATTCAAAGTAGAATATCTGATCACACAACAAGACATGAAGCTTCCAGAAACAATTTAACAAACACTAGCCCAAGCTTGTTAGATGCTTCTATTCTTTATTCTTTGAAGGTGGCCTGTTCTCAGACTTCCTTTTAACAACTAACAGCCTTTGCCACAGAGCCTGTCGTAGTTTATTGCAATTCAATTAGGAATTGTTTCTCCTCTCCCAAAGGCTATTGTGCATGTAAGAATAGGCTTTTATCAGAGAATATGGTCCAGCATTTCAGCCAGAATTGAAAAGGAAAGACCATTTATCTCATTTTATTTATGAATTTTCATTACTTTCAAAGGATAAAATCTCATTGAATTGAAGTAGAACTACAAGGTATATATTACAGGTAGAGTTTTGTCACCAATGCAACATTTATTTTTGGGAGTCTTAGTAATAAATCTTTGTCTTTTTCACTGCAATCAGAGGACTTTATTTGTTAAATATAACCAGAAACCATATTTTTATCATAGGAAGATTTCTCCATGTGTCCATGTATCTCATTTCATTTACCTTGATACTTTCTTAGAGAAAATTGCTGAGCAGATTTTCATTTTTATTGCTCTTTTACTTTAAGGTAGAAAATGTACTTACAAGTTTGGAGGTTGTTAATTCAGCAGTTAGTTAAGATTTCAGAGAGTTATGAGGTCAAGTTACAGACCAGAGACCAAATCATGATGGGGAAGCAATGAGCTATTCCCTTTTCTCAGTTCCCTTGTCTCTGCCGCAGCTGTTCCCAAAATGAGGCTTTCCCTTCCAAGACATCAGAGATGCTCTCCTTCTTCAAAGAATGGGATTTATTTTCCTCCATCACTTGTTCAGCCCTCAACCGCATCTCCTCCATTTACTGTACATCAACACTCACCCCATCTTCCCTTCACCCTAACAGTGATAGAACTCCTCTCGTCCTTAACTACCATTCCATGAGCTTCTGTATCACTTCATTCTCCGCAACGTCCACCATCTCCAAAGGGATCCGACCACTAACCATATCTTTACCTCCTTCCACCTTCCACTTTCCACAGAGATTGCTCTCTCCATGATTTCCCTGTCCATTCATCCCTCCCCACTAACCTCCCTCCTGGCACTTATCCTTGCTGTTAGCACATATAGCAAATAACTTCAGCTACTAATTTTCAAATCTGAATATAGATTGTAGATTAAATTTAAAAATGCAGCTCTGAACAATAGGTTCCTAAAAACCTGAATCACAGTCCAGACAATGCAGATGAAAACTCATTTGGATGTCTGCAGTGTGGGTGTGAATTGGGAGGTGTGAAATTTGTGTGTGGTTTCAAAGAAAGTATTGTGGTGCATTTTAAATATGAAATTGTTTAACACATAAAACGTCTGGTGGCATTAGGCCAGCCAGACCTTTCCACCGAAAGGGTCTCAAAATAACACCTGCTCTATCATGTTTTGTCAAATAAAGAGGCTGCTTTTCTCCGTTGACTTCATTCACACAACAACACCCACAAGAGGCCAAAGTGCTTCTCCTTACCATTCACTTCCTTGCCACCTCCATTCAGGGCCCCACAGGTGAGGCAATATTTCACCTGTGAATCTGCTGTGGTTGCCTATTGTACCTGGTACTCCCAGTGCAGCCTCCTCTACATTAGTGAGACTCATTGTAAATTGGGGGATGGGTTCATCGAGCACCTCCACTCCATCTGCCAATAGTGGAATTTCCCAGTGGCCCTACATTTTAATTCCAACTCCCATTCCTGTTCCGATATTTCAGTCCACAGCTTTATTTTGTGCCCTAAGGTGGAGGAGAACCACTTTCTATTCTGGCTGGGTAGCCTCCAAGATGATGGCATGAATATTGATTTCTCTATTCGGTATAAAAAATTTTCCCCCCTTTCCCATTCTTCTATTCCCCACTCTGGCCTCTTACCTCATCTCACTTATCACCTGCCCCTGGTGGCCCTCCTCCTTCCCTTTCTCCTACGGTCCGCTCTCCTCTGCTCTCAGATTCCTTTATCGCCAGCCCTTTACCTATCCCATCTCCACCTGGATTCACCTATCACCTTCTTGTTATTCTTATTCCTCTCCCCACCAGCTTCTTATTTTGTCTTCTCTCTTCCTTTCCAGTCCTGAAAAAATGGTCTCGGTCTGAAACTTCAACTGCTTGTTCATTCCATAGATGCCACCTGACTCTGCTGAGTTCCTCCGGCATTTTGTGTACGAAGCAGTGAGCGATGTGCCTCACAAGTTCAAGAACCAGATTTTGATCCTGACCCTAGGTGCTGTCTGTGTGGAGTTTGCATGTTCAACCTGTGATCACATGGGTTCTATGAGGTGCTCTGGTACCATCGCATATCCCAAAGATGCATTTTTTGGTTAACTGCCTATCGTTAACAATATTGTAAAAAATTATCAAAAAGGGGCTGATGATCATGTGAGAGACAATAAATTACAGAGCCCCCAGAAAATAAAGAAGGGGAATGGTACTAACAGGGTTGTTCTGTTAGAAGAAAGCAGAAACGCAGTGGGCCAAATGGCCTCCCTTTGTTTAGCAGTAAGAATTTTAGACTCAAATTCTATTGTCATAGTTGTTCAGATAGATGCACACTTGAAGCCCTGTCTGTCATCTTCAACATTCAAGAGTATTTAATGTCATTTTCAGTACACAAGTGTAGAGGAGAAGAAAAAATAATTGTTACCCTGGATCTGATGCAACACAAAAAAGTACACAATAAGATAAAGAACACAATAATTAAAAAAAACACAATGAATATCAATACATAAGATAGCTTATATATGTAAATAGATTGATTGTATATACTGTGGTCTGTGGTCGGATATGGCAAGGAGAGTTTTCTTCCTTCTCCCATCTGCGTGAGATGTTGGACTTTCGAGAGCCTTTGAACTTTTTTACCGTGCTCACGGCCTCTTCATCAAGATATGGTATTGTTTTGCACTGTTGTAACTACATGTTATAATTATGTGGTTTTTGTCTGTTTTTCAGTCTTGGTCTGTCCTGTGTTTCTGTGATATCACACCAGAGGGATATTGTACCATTTCTTAATGTATGCATTACTAAATGACAATAAAAGAGGACTGCGTGTCCTCATAATCTAATCTAATCTAATAAAGTAATATTAGGGACAGGGGTGTCTGTGCATAATATGACTGACAGGAAATGATAAAGTAATGGTGGTTGGGGGTGTGGAGGAGTGGGTTAGTAGGGCGAGGTGTTGATCAGCTTTATTGCTTGGGGAAAGTAACTGTTTTTGAGTCTGATTGTCCTGGCATGGGTGGGAGTGGGACAAACAGTCCCTGAGCAGAGTGGGTGGGATCCTTCATGATATTATTGGCCTTCTCCTGGCACATATACATGTCCCTGGGGGGGGTGCGGTAAGCTGGTTCAGGTGATGTGTTGGGCAGTTTTGACTACTCGTTGTAGAGCCTTCCCGTCTGCTGCAGTGCTGTTTATGTACCATGCACCATATAAGGATGCTCTCTCCAGCTCTCTTCAGCCTCCTCAAAACATAGATCCATTGGTGAGTTTACCTGATTGTGTATGATGTTCAATGGGCACAAAATGTTACACAAAACCATTCTAAAGGACAACAAGTGATTTTCTTTTGTTCTTTCCTGGTCATCAACATCATATTGAATTAACTTCTGTGGGATTTTACAAGCAGCCTCATCAGCAGCATGATTACATGTCTAAAGTAATTCACTATCTATCAAGTGTTTTGTTGACATCCTGAGGCTGTGAATGAAGCTCAACAAATGAAAGTAATTTCGATTGAACTGGGGCTTCATAATGGCCAGCTATGTGATGTACTGCAGACACTTGGAACTGTAAGGAAAGATGGGGGAGACTAAGAGTCTAAATATGTTTCAGTATTTGACGGTATTTTGTAATCTGATTTGTTCGGCTTACACACAGAGGGATGAAGGGTCTTTTTCTCTGCTGCATAACTCTATGATCCTAATATTATCCATATTCTGTGTGCTGGTGAAATATGAAAACCTGCAGGAGAAAAAATAACATTTTGCTTAAATCACTGCAGGTGAATTACTGTCATGACTACTTTTGTTTTATACATTACTTGAAAGAGAACTTAATCACAAGAACTACAGAAACAATTGACAGATAATTCCAGAACACCTTTCAGAAATTTGTGCTGCACTGACCTCCATACTGGCTTATCCTTGATTTACATCTCCCTCTCTTGCTTTACTACTGTCAGACATTTGTGACTATGGACTGATCTAAAGCAACAAGAGAAAATGTTGCTTCTGGAATCAGCTGATGCTTCTTTGCTTCCGAAACCTGTTGACAGGTACCAATAATGGATATGCTTTAGTCCACACTTCCTGAAAGTAATAGCAGCTAATTTAATCTAAAAAGGTCCATCTGCAAGATTCCTTACACATGAGCCATCTGTCTATGATATTATGCATTTTCTGCTGCCCTGTAGTTGAGAGGAAGGAGAAGGTTGAAGTAGAGGGAGGGGTGGTATAACCAATCCTCAATCGAGTTCCTTGTCCGTGTGGAGTTTGCACAAATGTGTGTTTCATAGGTGCTTGGGTTTCCTCATGCACCCGACAGCCTTGCAGGTTGGTAGATTAATTGGTCACTGTATCTATTGTGTCATGAGTGGTAAGACTGGGGGAGTTTTTGAGAATATGTGGGGAGGGGAGTAAAAACAGGGTTATTTTACGATTAGTGTGAATGGGTGGATGCTGGTCAGCACAGACTTTGTGGCCCTGTTTCTCTGCTGTATCTCTCTATGACTGTAATTTATGAGGAGCCATCAATTCTTTGCAGCAGTAGAACACATTGGATACCTTCCTTTACTTGTCAATATGGGGCAAACATTTATCCGGATCTGTTTTAGGGCCAGTCAGAACTGTGTTCACTCCAACTTGCTTGGGGACACAAGTGGTTCAGACATTTTCATCACATGAATACTGGGCCATTTATCTATGCAAGGCCAGAGCAGAAGCATCTATCTCGTGTCCTTGGGGATTTCTCTGACCTACCATCACCATTCATTGGACGGAACATTGTCCATGCGCCATGACTTTTGTGGACAGACATGAAAAAAAGATGGAGGCCTTATTGGTAGTGGCCTGAGGTCAAATCCTAGGTTAAAAGGGCTGGTTGGTATAAAGGTCAATAGGGAATGGGGAAATCAGAACAAGCATTAGAGGAGAATAGGTGCTATTATGATGATAGTGTCTGGGTCATAGTGCTTCATCCCCAGTTTCCAAACAAGGGAGGAGGACCTAAGATAATGCTAGAAGGCAACTTATTTGAGGTAATCTGCAAAACAGCTTAAATTCCTCTTTAATGTCCTTTTTTTTTCCTTTCCAAGGTGGTTGGGGTTCTGTCATGATCTACAGCTGCACTGAAACTGCCGTTCTTCACGATGGTGGGTTACTGCTCCCAGAGCACACCAACTGGCCATTTTCTATACCTCCAGGAGAGGCCTGGAAGATGTGCAACCTTGGGGATCGGCCCTGTGGACAACCGATTCCTAACCGGCTTCGCCAAATGAAGTGTCGCGGGAGATTGGAATATCAAGACGGAAGGTGTGGCTCTTGGAGGCCTCTGCACTTGGGCAATTGCTCTTTCTCCATGGTGAGAAAGAGTTTGCTGCTGATTCTTGAGTCTGCGACCTTTCTCTCCCTTGTTAGTGAGAGTGAGAACCCGTGGCATGTCGAAGTTCTGGGTTATAGACTGCAGTTTTGGTGAACCTAGATCATGATCTCTTTGGGGAGCCTTGCTATTGTTTTCTTGGTGGGGTGGTGATAATGGCTGATGCTTCCTGCTAGAACAAGTGGGGGGAGGAGGAGAGGGAAGGGTTAATGCTTTACTGCTTCTTACATGTGGGAGGGGAGGGGACTTTTAGGCTTCTAGTGCTTTTCTGTCATTTATTCTTTGGGGTACTCTTCTGTTTTCTGGATGTCTGCGAAAAGTAAGTATTTACTTCTCTGAATCATTGAAACATTGAACCTTTGAAATCTCACATTTCTATGGGTGGGATAAAAGGTGGTATTAGGTTTCTAATTCAAATATTTAATGAACTTATGCTTCTTTTAGGCAGCTGCTAGGGATTCTTGAAGAAGACAGTCTCCCTGAAGCTGTACTGTTTCATAGGCTTTTGTGGATTGTATGAAATCCTTGATTTTGCACTTTGTAGCAATACAACAGGAATAATAAGGTCCAATTCCTAGTTTAATTAAATTATGTTTTCTCAAAGTATTTTAGTGACGAATATTCAACCATGATTTTATTTTTTTCATCATTGATTACTTTGTTTAAGGCTGCCATGACATAAAGACTTCAGCCATCCTAATGTGAAATAAAAACAGGATATTCTCAAAATAATCAGCAGGTCAGGCAGCATGTATGGACACACAAGTAGCATGGTTTTTCTTTGAAGTTTCCAGCATCTTCAGCTTTCTGATTTCACTTCCTTTGCAATTTCTCTCCTAAACTTCTCTGCATCTCTTTCCTTCTTTCCTTAAAAACTATTGCTTTGTCCAAGCTTCAGGTCACAGGTCTTAATATCTCAGCAACAATATTTATAGGTATGGCAGTATGGCAATGATGTGAGGTGGAGTGGAGATACATCTCTACCAAAAGAGGTATAAGACACTCCTTTCCTCTGCTAGCCTGCAAGTCACCCTTGGACAAGGAGTAGCACCTGCCTAGCCATGGGAGCAGGAGGTGATATCACAAGCCCTGATTATGCAGCCACTGATGCCAGGCAGACAATCTCTGAAGAGTATTAATAATGGCTGGGGTCACCCGTCTTGTAAAGACACTGCCCAGAAGAAGGCAACGGCAAGTGACTCTGGTAGAAAAATTGGCCAAGAAAATCATGGTCACAGGAAGACCTTGATCACTCACATCATATGACACAGCACATAATAAACAAACAAGTATAGCAGTGATAGTGTTGTGGTTAACTTACTAGATTAACAGTACAAAAAGTTTGTCCTACCCTGGCTATTACACAATTTTGATTTACTTTTTAAACTATTAATTAGGAATTTGCAAAAACAATTAAATATGAGTAACGATAATTAGAAAAACCTACTTTGTTGTCATAAAAATAACCATCTGGTTCAATAATGTCCTTCAAGTAAAAAAAAATCTGTCACCCTTACACAGTCTGGTCTACATATGATTCCAGATTCAGTCCATGTGGTTCACTGTTAAATGCCCTCCAAAATGGCAATCACTCTCTTGCAAATGACTACTACTTTTTCAAGTACAAATGAAAAAGCGTAGGTTTGCTAACAACACCCAGATTCCAAAATACTGAATTTAAAGCATAATTCCTGTGAGGCACTACAGAATATTTTACTGCTTTAGAGGCACCAAAGAAAGAAGAAGAAAACAAGTTGTTGTTTTTTTGATGTGTGTTCCCCAAGTGAATCAAAGCAAGCAGTGTAAATCAATAAATAACGCCCAGCAAACAGTGTAAATAAACAATCACCAAGTCCAACTGCAGATGTGTTTTCTACACATTGCCTGGGTTTTATCACTTGGGGCACGAGGTCAGAACCTTGTTGGTGCCAGTGGCCCTGTACACCACATGAGTCACCAAGAGTCAAATTTATGTTGTCTGAAAGAACGAGAAGGATGGCCACAGATTTGCTATTGTTCTTCAGAATCGGAATCAGGTTCAATATCTCCAGCGTATGCCATGAAATTTGTTGTTTTGTGGTGGTAGTACATTACAACACACAGCAGTAAAAACTTTGAATTACTATAAGTATATATATAAAAATAAACTAAATATGTAGTGCAAAAAGAGATAAAAAAGAAAGAAAAAAATACTGAGGTAGTATTCATGAGTTCATTGTCCACTCAGTAATTCGATGGTAGAGGAGAAGAAGCTATTCTTGAAAAGTTTAGAGGATGTCCTCAGGCTCCTGTTCCTCCTCCTTGATGGTAGCTACGAGAAGAAGGCATATCCTGGGTGATGGGGGTCCTTAATGATGGATGTTCAATGGCTCAATGGTTCAGTATAATATCAGAGAATGTATACAGTGTACAACCTGAAATTCTTACTCTTTGCAGACATTCATGAAACAGAAGAAAATCCTAAAAAGGAATGACAGAAAAATGTTTGAACCCCAACCCCTCTCCCACGCACAAGCAGCAGCAAAGCATCAACCCTCCCCCTTCCTCCTCCCCCACTTGCTCCGGCAGAAAGTATCAGCCTCCCCCTCCACCACCCAAGACACAAACAACAAACCCCCCACAGAGACCATGATCTAGAGTCCATCAAAAGCTATAGTCCATAACCCAGCACATCAACATGCCACAGGCCACAGGCTCTCTCCCTCACCAATAAGGGAAAGTGAGGTGTCACCCTTCCACAGTGAGAGAGAGACCAACAGCTCGCTCTTTCACTGTTACATTCTGTAGCCTTGCTTATTCGAGCTTACCTGACAGGAGAACTGGCAGGCTTTGAGGTACAGAAAGAGACAAAGAGAGACAGACAGAGACAGAAACAGGCAGAGGCGGTGGTGGGGGGGGCGAGGGGGAGGGGGAAGAGAGAGAGAGAGAGAGAGAGAGAGAGAGAGAGAGAGAGAGAGAGAGAAAGAAATGGCACTCTTTAAGAAGTCCGGAGCAGGTCACAGCCTCAGCTGAATTGAGCGCAGAGCTGAGTAAACATCATTCAGCCCTCAGAAATGGAGCTCGGAGCAGGTCACAGCCTCAGCCTCAGTTCAGCACAGAGCTGAGTAAGCATCTTGGTGCTCAGAGCTCTCTGACACAGAACTTGCAGGCTACAGCCTCAGCCTCAGTTCAGCGCAGAGCCTAGTAAATGTTGCGTTGCAGTGAGCAGAACCAGCCCAACCCATGCCTCTTGTCCTGACACACTGCCTTTTCAATCCATCTGGCCCGGCGTTTAACTCATCCAAACATCAGGTTGTTCCTGGCACTAGGAGTTGGACTGTGTCGCATTGATGCCACTGTAGGCCTGGATCCTGCCATCAAGTTTTGGCCTGTACCCAAACTTTCCAGATTAGCTGGTGCTTAGATTGATCAAACCTCACTCTTGGTTTAGGTGGATGGGACTCATCTCCATTTTGACTTTTCTCCACTCCGCTTTTCCCCACTTTTCCTCAAACATGCTTCGACCTCGCCCCAACTTCGCCTCGCACTTGTACACCTCGACTCAGCCTCGCCTCCACACGCCTCTCCATTGTTTGCAGTGATCGTTCACCATAAATCTTGCAAGTAGTAACATTAATAAAGAATTTTTTAGATTAGATTATGAGGACACTCAGTCCTCGTTTATTGTCATTTAGTAATGCATGCATTAAGAAATGATACTATGTTCCTCCAGTATGATATGACAGAAACACAAGACAGATCAAGACTAAAACTGACAAAAACCACATAATTATAACATATAGTTACAACAGTGCAAAGCAATACCGTAATTTGATAAAAGCAGACCATAGGCACGGTAAAAAAAAAATCTCAAAGTCCCGATAGCCCCATCATCTCACGCAGATGGTAGAAGGAAGAAAAACTCTCCCTGCCATGAACCTCCAGCGCCGCAAACTTGCCGATGCAGCACCCTGGAAGCATCCGACCACAGCCGACTCTGAGTCTGTCTGAAAACTTCGAGCCTCCGAATAGCCCTCCGAAACCGAGCACGAGCACCATCTCTGCCGAGTGCTTCGATCCCGGCCCCGGCTGCCAAGCAACAGGCAAAACCGAGGATTCAGGGCCTTCCCCTCCAGAGATTTCCGATCACACAGTAGCAGCGGCAGCGAAAAAGGCATTTCAGAAGTTTCACCAGATGTTCCTCCGTGCTCTCATGTCTGTCTCCATCAAATCAGGATTGTGCATGGCATTGTACTTGACAGATTACAGGTATTCATTCCGGAGTGGCCGCTGCGCATTGCGTCGTGTCACTGTCTTCTCTGATTTAGTTGTATCCCTTATTTTGTTTGCCACCAGTAAGCAGTCACTGAGCTTAACCAGAGCCATCTTAAACAAGTTGTTGTTTTTCTGGATTTTCAGAAGGCCTTTGACAAGTTGTTGGGTGGGATAATAAATCAGCCATGATGGAACAATGGAGCAGAGAAGGAGAAGATGGCAGCGTGACCCATCGCGCGCGGCCTCTCCAGTGATGAATATCTGTTACCTGTTAAGTAGGATGCTGTGCACAATTCTGATTTTATGGAGGCAGACGTGAGAGCACGGAGGAACATCTGGTGAAACTTCTGAAATGCTTGCTTTGCTGCCACTGCTGCTGTGTGATCGGAAATCTCCGGAGGGGAAGGCCTCGAATCCTCGGCTTTGCCTGTTGCTTGGCGGCCAGGGCCAGGGTCGAAGCGCTTGGCAGAGATGGTGCTCAGTGCTCGGTGTTGGACGGCTGGTCAGAGGCTTGAAGTTTTCGGACGGACTCAGAGTCGGACTGTGGTCGGGTGCTTTCAGGATGCTGCATCGGCAAGTTTGCGGCGCTGGAAGCTCATGGCAGGGCGAGTTTCTTCCTTCTACCGTCTGCGTGAGATGTTGGGTCTATCGGGACTTTGAGACTTTGGTCTGCTCTTATCAAACTACGCTATTGCTTTGCACTGTTGTAACTATATGTTATAATTATGTGGTTTTTGTCAGTTTTAGTTTTGGTCTGTCTTGTGTTTCTGTGATATCATACTGGAGGAACATTGTATCACTTCTTAATGCATGCATTTCTAAATGACAATAAACAAGGACTGAGTGTTCCCATAATCTAATCTAATTTAACAAGTGCAGATTGTTATTAATGAATATGATATAGTTGGGATCACAGACATAGCTCCAGGGTGACCAAGGATGGGAGCTCAACATTCAGGGATATTCAATATTCAGGAGGGATAGACATGAAAGAAAAGGAGGTGGGGTAGTGTTGCTGGTTAGAGAGGAGATTAATGCAGTAGAAAGGAAGGACATTAGCCGGGAGGATGTGGAATCGATATGGGTAGAGCTGCATAACACTGATGGGCAGAAAACACTGGTGGGAGTTGTGTACAGGCTACCTAACAGTAGTAGTGAGGTTGGGGATGGTATTAAACAGGAAATTAGAAATGTGTGCAATAAAGGAACAGCAGTTATAATGGGTGGCTTCAACCTACATGTAGATTGGGTGAACCAAATTGGTAAGGGTGCTGAGGAAGAGGATTTCTTGGAATGTATGCGGGATGGTTTTTTGAAACAACATGTCGAGGAACCAACTAGAGAGCAGGCTATTCTAGACTGGGTATTGAGCAATGAGGAAGGGTTAATTAGCAATCTTGTCGTGAGAGGCCCCTTGGGTAAGAGTGACCATAATATGGTGGAATTCTTCATTAAGATGGAGAGTGACATAGTTAATTCAGAAACAAAGGTTCTGAACTTAAAGAGGGGTAACTTTGAAGGTATGCGACGTGAATTAGCTAAGTTAGACTGGCAAATGACACTTTAAGGGTTGACAGTGGATATGCAATGGCAAGCATTTAAAGATCACATGGATGAACTACAACAATTGTTCATCCCAGTTTGGCAAAAGAATAAATCAAGGAAGGTAGTGCACCCGTGGCTGACAAGGGAAGTTAGGGATAGTATCAATTCCAAAGAAGAAACATACAAATTTGCCAGAAAAAGTGGCTCACCTGAGGACTGGGAGAAATTCAGAGTTCAGCAGAGGAGGACAAAGGGCTTAATTAGGAAGGGGAAAAAGATTATGAGAGAAAGCTGGCAGGGAACATAAAAACTGACTGTAAAAGCTTTTATAGATATGTGAAAAGAAAAAGATTGGTTAAGACAAATGTAGGTCCCCTACAGACAGAAACAGATGAATAGATTATGGGGAGCAAGGACATGGCAGACCAATTGAATAATTACTTTGGTTCTGTCTTCACTAAGGAGGACATAAATAATCTTCCGGAAATAGTAGGGGACAGAGGGTCCAGTGAGATGGAGGAACTGAGGGAAATACATGTTAGTAGGGAAGTGGTGTTAGGTAAATTGAAGGGATTAAAGGCAGATAAATCCCCAGGGCCAGATGGTCTGCATCCCAGAGTGCTTAAGGAAGAAATAGTGGATGCATTAGTGATGATTTTTCAAAACTCGTTAGATGCTGGACTAGTTCCTGAGGATTGGAGGGTGGCTAATGTAACCCCACTTTTTAAAAAAGGAGGGAGAGAGAAACCGGGGAATTATAGACCGGTTGGCCTAGCATCGGTGGTGGGGAAACTGCTGGAGTCAGTTATCAAAGATGTGATAACAGCATATTTGGAAAGCGGTGAAATCATCAGACAAAGTCAGCATGGATTTGTGAAGGGAAAATCATGTCTGATGAATTTCGTAGAATTTTTTGAGGATGTAACTAGTAGAGTGGATAGGGGAGAACCAGTGGATGTGGTATATTTGGATTTTCAGAAGGCTTTTGACAAGGTCCCACACAGGAGATTAGTGTGCAAACTTAAAGCACAAGGTATTGGGGGTAAGGTATTGATGTGGATAGAGAATTGGTTGGCAGCCAGGAAGCAAAGAGTGGGAATAAATGGGACCTTTTCAGAATGGCAGGCAGTGACTAGTGGGGTACCGCAAGGCTCAGTGCTGGGACCCCAATTGTTTACAATATATATTAATGACTTGGATGAGGGAATTAAATGCAGCATCTCCAAGTTTGCGGATGACACGAAGCTGGGTGGCAGTGTTAGCTGTGAGGAGGATGCTAAGGGGATGCAGGGTGACTTGGATAGGTTGGGTGAGTGGGCAAATTCATGGCAGATGCAATTTGTAGTAGTAGTACTAGTAGTAGTAGTATTACTTCCCTGAGAAATTGGACTTTCAAGTCAACTGATTCTGAAGACTAACAATATTTGTTTAATGTTTAGATGTTCTTTTCAGCCACAGTGTAGGCTTCGTTTTCCATTTGGGAGTTTTAGTTAACGGCCCTGTTTGGCCTAACATTTATTGTTTTATTTTCCGTTTAACACTGTTCAATTTAAAGTCTGTGAACTATTGACCTGCTTCAGTGGCTCTCACTCCGCACTTCGGCCATATCCGAACCTAGTAACAATAAAAGCAGGTATTGATTTTTATGTTTGCAGGCCATGGACGTGCAAACAGATTGTGTGTGTGTGTGTGTGTGTGTGTGTGTGTGTGCGCGCGCCCTCCAAATATCCGGAGCTGCCTCTCGGGTTTTTTGCACTACCTTACTTTCCACTTTTCTATTTTTCTATTTATGATTTATAATTTAAATGTTTAATATTTACTATTGATTTGTAATCCAGGGAGCGGGGAGCGCAGAATCAAATATCGCTGTGATGACTGTACATTCTAGTATCAATTGTTTGGCGACAATAAAGTATAAAGTACAAAGTATAAATATATTCCTGTATGCTATGCACAAATTTGTGCCATGATGTAAAAGCATTTCTAAACTATGCCAACATAAGATCACATTCACAGCCTCAAATTGGATTTAGCTGCCTATGGCAAGGAATTAGCTAACCAAGTGCATATTACAGTATTGTTTCATTTTGATATATTTTGCCTTTAAAAGCTTCTAATGCCATTATATTTCCATCATATACCTTCCGGCCCAATAACTTTTACATTACTTTCAATAAAGCTACATTCAATTCCTATTACTAGCTCATTATTCAGTGCTGGTAGATATATACAAAAAGGCTCTAATAAAGTTAAGCATAATTTGTCAGACTATGGATTGAGGAATGACTGGCTAATTTAAGATCTTTGCTTTTCCATAGTATTAGCTGTTGAAAAATAACATTTCCGTTTACCCTACTCAGACATCAAAAGAACTAGCACCTCACTGACAGAAGCCTTTGTTTGTTGTGTCTCTCTACCATTTGACATTAACAATTCTGCTCACCTCATTTAATTTTATTGCCTATAGCCAGCAATAAAGTGCTTATCTGTTGCCTGTTACAATAATGCCCCAGTGTTGCACTCCAAACTGAATGGCAGTAATTGTCACAAACCAATAGTCAGCAAACAAAATTTGAAGACGTTCATTTGCATCTTATTTGCATGATAGCCCTCTGTAGATGCTAGTTAAAACCACTAAATAATAACCCTGTTCCACTTAATTACATTTTATAGGATTTCCCCTTAATGGATCGTAGCAGCTTGAGGATCTTCTTATATCGCCCAATGTACATGACAGATATATTAAAACACTTTTAATTTTGCTAGAAGGAAAGGGTTTTTCCACAAACTTGTACAGCTTCAGGCAATGTCTTATTCGCATGAGCTGATTAAAAGTGGAAGAAATGCTGATCTCAGGGGTAATGATGCCACATCCTTCTGCCAGAAGGATAGACTTCTGATTTGATATTAAAAGGGTCCCATTTATGTTTGTTTATTTAAGGAGATAGCAGATATTTTTAGTAAGCACAAGGTTGTGATTGTGGGAGATTTTAATTTTCCACACATAGACTGGGAAGCCCATTCTGTAAAAGGGCTGGATGGTTTGGAGTTTGTCAAACGTGTGCCAGATAGTTTTTTGCAGCAATTCATAGAGGTACCAACGAGAGATGGGGCAGTGTTGGATCTCCTGTTAGGGAATAAGATAGGGCAGGTGACGGAGGTATGTGTTGGGGAGCACTTCGGATCCAATGATCACAATACCATTAGTTTCAATATAATTATGGAGAAGGATAGGACCGGACCCAGGGTTGAGATTTTTGATTGGAGAAAGGCTAACTTTGAGGAGATGCAAAATGATTTAGAAGGAGTGGATTGGGACAATTTGTTTTATGGGAAGGATGTAATAGGGAAATGGAGGTCATTTACAGGTGAAATTTTGAGGGTACAGGATCTTTATGTTCCATTTAGGTTGAAAGGAAAGGTTAAAAGTTTGAGAGAGCCATGGTTTTCAAGGGATATTGGAAACTTGGTTCAGAAAAAGAGAGGGATCTACAATAAATATAGGCAGCTTGGAGTAAATGAGATGCTCAAGGAATACAAAGAATGTAAAAAGAATCTTAAGAAAGAAAATAGGAAAGCTAAAAGAAGATAGGAGGCTGCTTTGGCAAGTAAGATGAAAATGAATCCAAAGGGTTTCTACAATTATATTAATAGCAAAAGGATAGTGAGGGATAAAATTGGTCCCTTAGAGAATCAGAATGGGCTGCTATGTGCGAGCCAAAAGAGATGGGGGAGATTTTGAACAATTTCTTTTCTTCGGTATTTACTAAGGAGAAGGATATTGAATTGTGTAAGGTAAAGGAAACAAGAAAGGTAGTTATGGAAAGTATGACGATTAAAGAAGAGGAAGTACTGGCACTTTTAAGGAACATAAAAGTGGATAAATCTCTGGGTTCGGACAAGATATTCCCTAGGACCTTGAGGGAAGTTAGCGTGGAAATAGCAGGGGCTCTGACAGAAATATTTCAAATGTCATTAGAAACGGGGATGGTGCCGGAGGATTGGCGTATTGCTCATGTTGGTCCATTGTATAAAAAGGGTTCTAGGAGTAAACCTAGCAATTATCGTCCTGTGAGTTTGACATCAGTGGTGGGTAAATTGATGGAAAGTATTCTTAGAGATGGTATACATAATTATCTGGATAGACAGGGTCTGATTAGGAACAGTCAACATGGATTTGTGCGTGGAAGGTCATGTTTGACAAATCTTATTGAATTTTTTGATGAGGTTACTAGGAAAGTTGATGAGGGTAAAGCGGTGGATGTTGTCTATATGGACTTCAGTAAGGCCTTTGAAAAGGTTCCACACAGAAGGTTAGTTCGAAAGGTTCAATTGTTAGGTATTAATATTGAAGTAGTAAGATGGATTCAGCAGTGGCTGGATGGGAGACGCCAGAGAGTAGTGGTGGATAACTGTGTGTCAGATGGGAGGATGGTGACTAGTGGTGTGCCTCAGGGATCTGTACTGGGTCCAATGTTGTTTGTCATATATATTAATGATCTGGATGATGGGGTGGTAAATTGGATTAGTAAGTATGCAGATGATACTAAGATAGGTGGCGTTGTGGATAATGAAATAGGTTTTCAAAGTTTGCAGAGACATTTAGGCCAGTTAGAAGAGTGGGCTGAAAGATGGCAGATGGAGTTTAACGCTGAAAAATGTGAGGTGCTACATTTAGTAGGACTAATCAAAATAGGACATATATGGTAAATAGTACGGCATTGAAGAATGCAGTAGAACAGAGGGATCTAGTGGTGAAGAAAGCTTTTGGTATGCTGGCCTTTATAAATCAGAGCATTGAGTATAGGAGTTGGGATGTAATGCTGAAATTGTATAAGGCATTGGTGAGGCCAGATTTGGAGTATTGTGTACAGTTCTGGTCACCGAGTTATTGGAAAGATGTCAATAAAATTGAGAGAGTACAGAGGAGATTTACTAAAATATTGCCTGGGTTTCATCTCCTAAGTTACAGAGAAAGGTTGAACAAGTTAGGTCTTTATTCTTTGGAGCGTAGAAGGTTGAGGGGGGACTTGATAGAGGTATTTAAAATTATGAGGGGATAGATAGAGTTGACATGGATAGGCTTTTTCCATTGAGAGTGGGGGAGATTCAAATAAGAGGACATGAGTTGAGAGTTAAAGGGCAAAAGTTTAGGGGTAACATGAGGGGGAACTTATTTACTCAGAGAGTGGTGGCTGTGTGGAATGAGCTTCCAGCAGAAGTGGTTGAGGCAGGTTTGATGTTGTCGTTTAAAGTTAAACTGGACAGATATATGGATAGGAAAGGAACGGAGGGTTATGGACTGAGTGCAGGTCGGTGGGACTAGGTGAGAGTAAGATTTCGGCATGTACTAGAAGGGCTGAGATGGCCTGTTTCCGTGCTGTAATTGTTATATGGTTATATGGTTATATTTATTTGATTAAAGAGCAACTGAATTACTCAACAATTGCTCATCTCAAAGGGGACCTTCTCAATCTTCTCCATTTTTACTGGCGGGGGGAGGTGGAAGAAGGACTGTGATCAGGAAATTCAAATGCACAGGAACCTAAGACACTGTAGGAAGTAATGGATTCATCCTCACTGGCACTAACACTGGAAGAATATGCATTAACCAGAACGTAGAACAATACAACGCAAGAGCAGGCTACCATGCTTAGTATCCAGCCAAGATGGCGCCGGCATACAACGCTTCTTCGAACGATATCTCCTGAATTCATCATGAAATCATATATTTCACTTCTTTTAAGTCTTTTACATTTGTATTTTGTCTTGAATGTGATTCTGGAACTGTTGGAGCCTGTGTTTTGTTGTTTGGATATTGTTTGGGTGTTCCGGCGCTCTGCAGTCCCTGAGAGTATTTGGGAAGGCAGAGGCAGCGTGCAGAAACCCCATGGCGAGCAGGCTGCGAGCCGATGTTCAGCTTCATCTCGCCATTTAAATCTTCCATTGTTCTTCGATTAAAACAATGAGGGAGATTGAAACACTGAGGTGAATCTGGAAGCTTGGAGATTATTTGGGTGTTTCAGTGCTCTGCGGTCTCCGAGGGGATTCTGGGAGATAGCGTGCACAAACTTCATGGCAGGAAGGCTGCACGACAGGGGGCAAGCCATTGTTAGACTTCATTTTGCCGACTAAATCTTCCGTTGTTCACTGATTAAAGTGATGAGGGAGATTGAAGTATTGAGGCGAGTGCGAACAGTGAGCACCGACTGCCTGTCTTTTGATTGCTTTGTACTGGAGAGGGGAAGGTCTGCCACTGGGCCCAGAGAGTGTTCCCCAGGTTTTCTGCGTTTTGGATGTGAACTTGGACTACAGACTTTTTTTCAGTCTTATAGTTTTTTTTATATTCTGTGTTTTTCACCCGATCTTTCTTGTTTTTTTGTGCGGGGAAGGGGATTTGGGGGTCAATGTGCCTGTTCTATTTTTGTTCTTTTTTGTGCGGGAGGTGGGATTTTGGGGTTGATGTACCCATTCTGTTTCAGTCCATTTTTTGTGTGGGAGGGGAAGTTTTGGGGGTTGATGATCATGCTGCCTTTCTTTTCTTTCTTGGTTTCATGGCTTCCTGGAGAAGAAGAATTTCAAGTTGTAGACTTTAATAATAAATGAATCCTTGAACTGACTGCAATGCCAATCTAATACCATCTGCCTGCATCATGGTCTGTATCCGTCTATTCTCTGTCTGTTTATTGTTTATCTACTGTAAATGTCTCTTAAACATTGCTATTGTATCTGCTTCAGCCACCTTCCCCTTCCAGAAGCTGCAGAGAGCAGTGGACTCATCCTAATATATCACAGGCAAACCCCTCACCATCACGGACAGTGTCCATATGAGGATCTGCCACAAGAAGGCAACATCTATCATCAATGATCATTTGGTACTACACATGAATAAGGTTGAATGACAATAAAATTGAACTTTATGTTTAATTGATCATTTTCAGTTGCATATTGAGTATATGAAGCTATGTGCCTGTGATACTGCTAAAAATAAGGTTTTCATTGCATCTGTTCATACATGCACTTGGGCATATGACAATAAACTTGACTTTGGCTTTGAGATCCTGCTGATGGGTGAGTCCAGAACCAGAGGCCACAGTTTAAGAATAAGGGGTAGGCCGTTTAGAAGGGAGTTGAGGAAAAACTTTTTCACCCAGAGAGTGGTGGATGTCTGGAATGCTCTGCCCCAGAAGGCTGTGGAGGCCAAGTCTCTGGATGCTTTCAAGAAAGAGATGGATAGAGCTCTTAAAGATAGCGGAATCAAAGGTTATGGGGATAAGGCAGGAACTGGATACTGATTGTGGATGATCAGCCGTGATCACAGTAAATGGTGGTGCTGGCTCGAAGGGCCGAATGGCCTACTCCTGCACCTATTGTCTATTGTCTATTGATACCAAAAGACATAAGCAGAGTCAGAGTGTTCCCAACCTTTGCAGATGACTCAGCACAGATTCAGCTGCATTCTCCCAGCAATGGTGCTACAGATCTATCATTGCGCAGTTAAATCTTGAGCCAAAAGAAAATTTGAGATTCATGCTGATATAAAATTGGCATTGTGGAACAGAAAGAAAAAAATAGAGAACACCAAGTAGAACTCAGCTGTGTGGATTGGGAAAAAAAAACATCTTGTTATGTTTTGCAACTCCAAAACATAAAATTAATCGAAAGAAAATAACAAAGCCAGGAATAAACATGTCGAGTTCGTTCTTTACTTTTCGCAAGGCATGCACATATAACACGATGGCATAATAACATATGCCATTCACATACTTTTGTATATAACTTGCAATGAGTTATTTAAACAAAATATGCATAATCAAATAATATATTTACAAAATTACTCAAATATTACTGAAGTATTAGATACACAATTCTCCCTCCTGCTTAGCTGTAAACTCCAACTCAATATAGAATGCAACTCAATTTATATGCATATATATAATACAACTGCTATAGAGACTTCCACAGCCAGCATAGTAAATTTTAAATTGTCCCATTCATGCCTAAAGATTTAATTGCTGTGGGGGATTTCTTGCTCTTGTAGAATGACGTCTTTTCTTATGGGGGGGTGGGCACTCTGCTTGATAGATGAGACTTGTGTCTGTGAAACAATCTCAGGTTCTGGGGGCTTCTCCATGGTGGTTGTAGGTGTTGACTCTGGGACTGCAGAAAGTAGTTCTGACAGCTCCGCATACCTTTATTCTGGATGTGCTCGCATCCCAAACAGTGCATAGCAAGCTGCTCGATCTGCTGAACTATCCCGAGCCAGCAGACAAAGCTTCGAGCCATCGTTTTCATTTTGACCACGCCTAGATGACTGGATTGTAGCCCTTCCAACACTTGAGCTCTCAGCTTGGATGGTACAACAACTCTCAATCCCCACATTGGCAAACCCCGATAAGGACGAGTTCATCTCTGTGCTGGTAAAAATGGGGTAAGAGGAGTTTCTGCAGTACATTCCGGCCATCCTGCGTGGTCACGTAGACCTCAGGCAGTGTGGGACTTTTTCTGGCTTCCCTTTGGATCATCTCTGCCGTAATAGGGAGATTGTCGATTTGCATTACGGAGTATACATCAAGAGGAACATCCACTTTTGTAAAATTTCCAGTATTTCCTTTACAAAGGGTAAGTGGGACAATTCTTCAGCATTTCCATTATTAGACGTCTTCTTGAATTCGATCTTATAATTGTGTCATCCAGGAAACAGGGCCCAATACTGCCTCCCTGCTTCTGCCCTTAGAGGAACACCTTCTGAGGTTTGAACTGGCTGATGATCAGGAATGAGGGTAAACTCTCTCCCACACAAGTACTGATTGAAATGTTTTACACCTTACACCACAAACCAGACTCAAGGCCTCTCTGTCAATCTGTGTATAATTGATCTCAGCAGTGCTAAAAGAATGAGATGCAAAGGCTGTGGGGCATTCACCTCATTCAGTTGACTGCAGCCATACTATACGGTGAGGCAACACATGCAAGCTTCACTGGATGATGTGGATCATAATGTGTGAGTACAGTGTCTGACGAAACCATTTCCTTTGACATTTGGAAAGCCACCTCACACTGCTTTACCATTGCCACTTCTTCCTGATCCGTAGCAAGGAGTTCAAGGGGCGGGAATGTTCAAGGGCATCTTCAATCTCTCACTTTTGCAGTCAAAGGTTCCCACTTGCTGCAAAAAGGGCAGCAATCATTCAAGTGCCCAAGAAGAGCCGAGTGAGCTGCCTTAACTACTACTATTCAGTAGCACTCACATAGCGCTTTGAGAGGTTGGTTATGGTTAGAATCAACACCTGCCTAACAAGGAGCTGGACCCACTGCAAATGGCCTGTCGCCACATTAGGTCTACAACCAATGTAATCTCGTAGGCTCTCCACTCGGCCTTGGATCACCTGGACAATACCAATACCTACATTAGGCTGCCGTTTAATTGCAGCTCAGCGTTCAACACAATCATATCCTCAGTTCTTATCAACAAGCATCAAAACCTGGGCCTCCTTCTGCAACTGAACCCTTGGCTTTCTCACTGGGAGACCACAGTCAGTGGGAATCAGAAATAATGTCTCCTTTTCACTGACAACCAACACTGGTGTGCTTGGCCTACTGCTTTGCTCTTTCAACACCCACGACTGGCTAGGAACAGCTCAAATGACATCCATAAATTTGCCAGTGACACAAGTATTGTCGGCAGAATTTCAAATGATGATGAGGAGTCATACAGGAGCAAGATAAGTCATCTGGTTGAGTGGCGTCACAACAACAATATTGCATTCAACATCATTAAGAACAAAGAATGGATTGTGCGCTTCAGGAAGGGGACGTTGAGGGAACACACACTGATCCCTCAACTGATCGAGGGACCAGCTGTGAAAAGGGTGAGCAGTTTCAGGCTTCTGGATGTCAACATCTCTGAAGATCTATCCTAGGTCCAACACATTAATGTTCACAAAGAAGACATGACTGCAGCTATATTTCATTAGGAGTTTGAGGAGACTTGGTAAGCCATCAAAGATTCTCACAGATTTCTACAGGGGTACCATGGAGCACATTCTCACTGGTTGCAGCACAATTTGCAATGGAGGAACCACTGGACAGGATTGGAAAAAGCTGCAGAAAGTTGTGGACTCAGTCAGCTCCAGTAATGGCAATGTCCTCCCAGCACCAAGGACACTTTCAAAAGGAGATGCCTCATAAAGACGGCATGCATCATTAAAGGCCCCCGTCAACCAGAACATGCCCTTTTCTTATCAGTCCCATCAAGGAGGCGGTACAGGAAGCTGCAGACTCACACGCAACATTTCAGGACAAGCTTCTTTGCCTCTGCAGTCAGATTTCTGTTTGGACAATGACACCATGTACACTACCTCAACATTTTTTACCTCTCATTTTGCACTATTTAGTTAATTTATATATATTTCTTATTGTAATTTGTAGTTTTATTACTTATTATTGTGTATTGCAATGTACTGCTGCTGCAAATAGTCTTTATGCAAGTGCCCTGTCAACGCTTGGACTTGATACTTCCTGGAGTTGGAGATCAAGCCCTGTCAATGCGTTTCATCCTGATGCAAATAGACTCTGCATGTGAGAAGGCTGCCTGCTGCCTTATCTTGGAGTGAGACTGGTCTATGCAAGAAGCTTCTACAACCAATGGAAGATGATATCTGCCAGGAAGATGGTGAATTGATTTAGAAAATTGATTTATCATTGTCACGAGTCCAGAGGTACAGTGAAAAATGTGTCTTGCATGCCATCCATACGGATCATTACAACAATGCAATAAGGTAAAATAAAAGATACAGAATAAAGCAACAGAGAAAGTGCAATGCAATAAGGTGCAAGGAAATAATGAAGATTATGTGGTCAAGAGTCCATCTTATAATACTAGGGAACCATTTAATTATCTTATAAGAGTGGGATAGAAGCTGCTCTTGAGCCTTGTGGTAGATGCTTTTAGACTTTTGTATCTTCTAACCAATAGGAGGGAGCAGAAGAGAGAAGAGAGAGTTAAGCTAAAGTCTACATAGATTCCTGACTTTAATCATACCTGAAACTCACAGGCAATGCTAAAGCACACCTGCAAGTGTATGATAGACATATGGCCAACAATAGAACAGAAAATGACTCATTGCCTGAATCACAACTTTAAAGGAGTCACACCTCATCACATCACTAATTCTGGGAACTATTTGTTGTAACCGCCTGAGTATGAAATTCTAGTTGATGTCCTTCTTCTTCATCATCAGCCATACGTAGAAATGTGCACTATGTTATCATTGATTGACAACAGTCTATCATTTTTCACACTAAAATATATAAATTCATGTTTCTTGGATTATAATATTTAGAATAGTTATAGTTTTCTAGTCGCTAGATTTCATTGGTAACCTGCACTACACCTTACCAGTTATTTAATCTATAAATGCATAGCTTGATTTTGTATACAGCTACTTAGACCAGGAAGAGTTCTGGTCTACATCAAGGTAGTTAATTTAATGTGAAGCTATTTTAAAACTTCATCATTATAATGGATGGTGTAATTTTCTCAGAGGCCTTGGGCTAAAACTTCATAATAAGCAACTAAATCTAGTTCCACATTATCATTCTACTTCATCCCTGCACTAAATGATCTTTTACAGAAACCCTTAAACTTTAAGACTCAACAAATCCAACAAATCCAAGTCATCTAATATGTCACCTTCCAAAATTCAAAAGTATGCAACTCTTGTCCTAAATCAAGCTGAATGTTCTTTACCTACTGTATTTATGGTTCAATGCAGTAACATAACTTGGAAGTTACTGGATCAAAATTGAATTGAATTGTCTTTATTACTTACATCCTTCATATACATGAGGAGTAAAAATCTTTACGTTACGTCTCTGTCTAAATGTGCAATTTATAGTAGTTACTGGTTATCTAATAGATTGTTATTTTTTCCACTTTCCTGGAGTTAAAGGAATTACTTGGTTTTAGGGCGTATTCTGGAGTTAGGTTAGGAAGCAAACTATTAATTTCAGCAACCAATGATTAGACCTGAATGTGGATTGTAGATTAAATTTATAATGCAGCCCTGGACAATCGTTTCTTGGAGTTATGGATACCAGTTTATTGAAAACCAGACAGTGCTGCTTAGCATTCATCTTGGGTGCCTGGAATGTGGATGCGAATAAGGAGGTATGAAAATTATATGTAGTTCAAAGGAAGTGTTGTAGGTACATTGTAAATATAGAAGTGTCCTGCTGCTACCTTTAATCTTTAGCATGCAGTATAAACTAATCATGCAATACTACGTCAAACAGGGCTCTTCCTTTGAGAGAGTTTCATTTTATTGAATAAAACACTTCTGTATCCACTAACTTCTGTGTCCCTCCAGTGTATTTGTTCACCTTACAACACTTGGCAAATGACAAAGATGGGCCATCAGATTAGTCACCGTTATTTAGAAACTATGTAATTCTAGCCACAGAAGGTTTACTTATTGGAGTAGTCTTTGATACCATACACACACAAGATAGCTAGTGAAAATAAAACTAATTCACAGGGGGACACCTCGAGATTTCTTTGAGAGAGTTGTTAACAGCATATCCCCATCTCTTCTAACAATGTTCAGAAGACTTAGAAACTGCTGTTGCTGCTGCCTTGCTTAGATTGAATTAGATCAGTGATAATTAAAAAGAATTGTAAGTTGTGACTCAAGTAAAAGAGTTTATTCACATTCAAGATTCTTGAAGTCAGCCGAAAACTTGTGCCTACCCATTACACAGTGCTGAGAGAAAAGTGTCTTGGCAGAAAGACAGTCCTTTGGATCAGATTTAAAACCAATTGTTCAAGTGTCCTTTGAGGAAGAACAGGAGATATCTCACTATCCTCATCAGTCCTCATCCCTCAATAAATATTATCAAAACAGATTAATTAATTCATTATTCATTCATTGCAGATGCTTCACATTACATTCCACAACCTGGCTACCACTTAGCAACTTCTTGCTGATAATTCATTGACTGTGAAACAGTTCTAGAAGCCCTGAAATTATGAGGGCTGCCACAGAAATTACACTTACCAGTAGTTTATAGAGAAATACAAATTGAATTCATTGCTATTTTGTGATAAAATGAAGGAAATTAATCATTTTTTGGCATTAGCTTCAGTAAAACAGACGCTAGAAGTATTGATGTTTCTTAAATATAAGTTTCATTTAATGCTGTCTTGTTACACTTGGTATAAGATTCGGAATCAAAAACAGGTTTAATATCATTGGCATAAGTCATGAAATCTGTTGTTATGCAGCAGCCGTACATTGCAATACTTAAGAATAAAAATGGTGAATTACAGTAAGAAATAAGTATGTGTGTGTGTGTGTATATATATACGTGTGTGTGTGTGTGTGTGTGTGTGTGTGTTTTAAATTTAATAAATAGTTAAAAAAAAACAGTGAGGTTGTATTCATGTGTTCAATATCCATTCAGAAATCTGATGGCAGAGGAGAAGAAAATGTTCCTGAATCACTGAGTGTGAGTCTTCAGGCTTCTGTACTTCCTTCCCGATGGCAGCAATGAGAAGAGAGCATG
The DNA here is from genome assembly GCF_030028105.1 of Mobula birostris. Classification (NCBI taxonomy): domain Eukaryota; kingdom Metazoa; phylum Chordata; class Chondrichthyes; order Myliobatiformes; family Myliobatidae; genus Mobula; species Mobula birostris. Next base: position 195,848,000 of record NC_092371.1, read on the forward strand.
TCCTGGGTGATTTGGGTCCTTGATGATCAGTTAAAATGGTTTAAGAAAGGATAACACAAGTTGGTAATCAAATTATGATATCAGATGGAGTGAATGATTGTCACTGTGATGAATGTGGAACCAAATAATAATTGGAATCAAGCTAAAGCATTGATATAAATAGAAGAGATTCTTCAGATGCTGGAAATCTTGAGCAACTCGCACAGAATGCTGGAAGAACTCAGCAAGTCAGGCAGCATCTATGGAGGAGAATAAACATTCAGCAATGATATATGTGTGATTTACGTACTCTTAAAGTATGATCATCATTAGGTCGCATCTGGAATTTCCAAGGCGGATGATTTCCCTCCACGCCACTCTGACATATTGGGAAATCATATTCATGACAAGTTACAGCGGTGGCTTGCCTTTGCCTTCTGCCGGGTCAGTTTAAAGAGATCACCACCTCTTTAAGGTATGATACTAGTTATTAAATGATCACATCGATCTTCCTGAAACCTGTGACTTTGTTAATGACAACTATGACCCTCAGAGGTTTCACTAACTATGTGGCTGCACTGTAACAAAGTCAATTAACTTCAACGTTCGCAAGTATGATTCAAATTCATTTCAGTAGTGTTGTATAAGATCAATGTTTTAGATAAAGCTTTTAAATCACTGATCCATCCAAGGCTGGGAATTAAGAATTAGCAAATGTTTTCATTTTGAAAATAAAAATGCACAGCATCTGACAGCAGAGTATATTATTTCAGCCTTCTGTAAGATTATCCTTGACACTCTTAAAGGGTAATAAATATCTCTTCTTAGATCGTTGCACTTGGCTCTTGATGATACATGGTATATATAACTATATACAGTATGTTGTAGTTACTGTATATAGAATTTAGCCAGTAATTTGGAAATTATGCTGCTTGTATAATGGGGTGTGAAAGACTCAGTGTCAGTAAATTATGAACCCTTTGACATGCGTGAAATAAACCCTTTAATTTTCCACAGCTAGGGCAATGTACCTTTCCTATTCTGCATTCATGGCATCTTTCATTGCAACACTATTAAACTGGCTGAATTTCCATTTTACACAGAGTCTTTCATTGAGTGGGTCTCGTACAGTTGTTTTTTTTATGTTTTTGTGTTATTTCCCATGTGTAACTTGTCAGTGTTATTTTTATTGCAGTGAAATAACACTTCCACGAGTGGTGAGAAGACCAGCTGGAGACAGAATAATAAACCGTGAGTCTTGCTGTGAGCCACCTCTGCCTGGAGGCCCAAGGAGCATTGCAGTTCCTTTTCGGAAAGAGTCCAATGACCTCACGTTGTAGCAGAAGGAGGTACCACAAACTATCTGTGTGGTGTAACAGGACATCCACTTTCAACGCATGCCAAATGAGTAGCTGGAGATGGTTGACACATTGTCAATTGAAAATGAGCCAGTGTAAACCGAAGGAGTCAGATTTTATTCAAATCAATGCAATCTGCTGGTTCATGACATCACTAGGTTTGTTAAAATAAGCTACTCCTTCCTGTGAGAGTAACTTACTCCCCATACTAAACAGAAAAGCAGCAAGCAGTGAGAGTTTCCAAATCAATTAATAATTGATCAAGATTTTATCATGAAAATGTTCATGGATTATTTGTTTTATTTTCCTTCTATTTACCATTTACACGTAGGCCCTGATTTAAAGTGAAATCAATTCCCCTGGTGTTAGTTACCCTGTACTCTTGTTCTTAAACAACTCATGGGCCATGTGTGTGCTGTACAGTGTCAAGGCACTGGAAGAATGTGTGTGCTGGAACCAGAATGAAATGGTAGCCAGATTATAAACAGTTTCTTTTTAGTTTATGAGGTAGGATATATCTCTATCAGAACAATATTATATTTACTCACTACGCTCAGAAGAGGATTGATGTCTGAGTGACTTGTGGACTGCAGAACTTCTACATCGATAGTTCTGAGCAACACACACAAAATGCTGGAGGAACTCAGCCAGCCAGGCGGCATCAATGGGAAAGAGTAAAGAGTCGAGGTTTTGGGCTGAGACCCTTCATCAGGGTTGGAAAAAAAGATGAGAAATCAGAGCAAGAAGGTTGGGAGAGGGGAGGAAGTACAGGGTGGTAGGTGATAAGTGAAACCGGGAGTGGGGGGGAGCGAAGTCAATAGCTGGGAAGTTGATTGGTGAATGAGATAAAGAGCTGGAGAAGGGGGAATCTGATAGGAGAAGGTAGAAGACTATGGAAGAAAAAGGAGGAGCACCAAAGGGAGGTGATGGGTAGGTAAGGAGATAAAGTGAAAGAGGGAAACGGGAATGGGGGGAATGATGAAGGGGTGGTGGGTTTACCAGAAGTTTGTGAAATCAGTGTTCATGCCATCAGGTTGGAGTCTCCCAGACAGAATATAAGAGGTTACTCCTCCAACCTGATTGTGGCTTCATGAGTCATGGTCCAAAACATCAACTGTTTACTTTTTCCCCTTAGATGCTGCCTGGCCTGTTAAGTTCCTCCAGCATTTTGTGTGTGTTCATAATACCATAAGACATAGGAGCAGAATTAGGCCATCTGGCCCATCAAGCCTGCTCCGCCATTCAATCATGGCTGATCCTTTTTTTCCCCTCCTCAACCCCACTTCCTGGCCTTCTCCCCGTAACCTTTGATGCCATGTCCAATCAAGAACCTATCAAGCTCTGCCTTAAATACACCCAATAACCTGTTCTCCACAGCAGCCTGTGGTAATAAATTCCACAAATTCACCACCCTCTGTCTAAAGGAATTTCTCTGCATCTCTGTTTTAAATGGATGCCCCTCTATCCTGAGTCCTAGACTCCCCCACTAAGGGAAACATCCTTTCCACATTTACTCTGTCTAGGCCTTTCAACATACAAAGTTTTCAAAGAGATCACCCCTCATCCTTCTAAATCCCAGTGAGTATAGACCCAGAGCTTTCAAACGTTTCTTGTATGATAACCCTTTCATTCTTGGAATCATCCTTGTGAACCTTCTCTGAACCCTCTCCAATGCCAGCACATCTTTTCTTGGGTAAGGAGCCCAAAACTGTTCACAATACTCTAGGTGAGGCCTCACCAGTGCTTTATAAAGCCTCAGCATCATATCCCTGCTCTTGTATTCTAGACCTTTTGAAATGAATGCTAACATTGCCTTCCTCACCAGCAACTCTACCTGCAAATTTACATTGGTTTTATATTGCTATATTTATACTCTATTCTTGGTTGGTGCAACTGTAACAAAACCCAATTTCCCTCGTGATCAATAAAGTATGACTATGACTATGAAATTTACCTTTAGGTTGTTCTGCACAAAGGTGCCCAAGTCCTTTTGCATCTCAGATTTTCAGAATCTCTCCCCATTTAGAAAATTTATTTCTTCTACCAAAGTGCATGACCATGAATTTTCCAACATTGTATTTCATTTGCCATTCTCTTGCCCATTCTCCTAATCTGTCTAAGTCCTTCTGCAGTCTACCTGTTTTCTCAACACTGCCTGCCCTTCCACCAGTCTTCATGTCATCTGCAAACTTGGCAACAAAGCCATCTATTCCATAGTCTAAATCATTTATATAGAGCATAAAAAAAAGCAGTCCCAACACCGACCGCTGCGGAACACCACTAATCACCTGCAAACAACCAGAAAAGATTCCTTTTATTCCTACTCGCTGCCTCCTACCAATGCTCTAACCATGTCAATAACTTTCCTCTAATGCCATGGACTCTCAACTTGGTACGCAGCCTCATGTGTGGCACCTCGTCAAAGGCCTTCTGAAAGTCCAAATATAAAACATCCACTGCATCCCCTTTATTTATTCTACTTGTAACTTCCTCAAAGAATCCCTACCATAACATGTAGCCAAGGGGATAGAACTCTACACTCTTCATTCCTCATCTGTGTGATTGTGCTGAGGGGGCCATTCTGATTGTGCTATTATGCATGGGCCTCCTTTCACCCAGCACTTGACTGGCAAATTCCTAGGCATGGAATGGCAGACTCTCAGCTCAGGAGCTAATTCTTTTTGGCCAGGAGTAGCCTCCATCTGGCCATGGCCCTCTGTAGTGTGTGGGACACCCCATGTTCACAGCCTGTCCTACACCAATACTAACCTGTGCTCCTGTCATCCTAAAGTTCAGGTATGTCTAAGGAAGCAAAAAAGTTTCTGACATTTTTCATGTTATTTTTGCTGTGTCTATAAATTAGTTTTAATTTCACATAATGCTTTGCCTTGTGATTAAGTCAGATTTTTTTCTCAACTTTCGTCCCAGATATGAATCGAGTCAACCATGACCATTTGATTTTTTTTTAAATACCTGTAAACTTATTGGATGCAGAATGAGAAACACCAACCTAATTCTTCACGATTCCCCAGCTCATAATTATACATGATTCATGTAACCATACTGCATAAAAGACCTCTGAGGACAATAGACAATAGACAAGAGGTGCAGGAGTAGGCCATTCGGCCATTTGAGCCAGCCTCTGAGGACTCAATCTTCCAACTCCTCCTCCTCAATGAGCCACTAAAATTGGTGAAGAATTTCATTATCAATGTCTGCTGTCGCTGCTACTTGTAGATGGCATGTGTAAAGCCCATCTTCCCATATGTTTCAGGGTACAAGTTGGCAATTGCTTGAAGCTTGTCCTTCAAGAGTGTGCAAAAGCAGGTGTAGTCTCTATACTGCATCTCCACCACTGGACTCTGGGTGACCTTGGCTCTGGTGTGTGATAACCAGAGGTTGTAGGGTTTCCGCGTTAGCTCTGAAACTTAACTCCTGATCTGCAGGAGGTTTGTTGGGAATGAGGTTCCACATTATGGCAAGAAAGTCTGAGAAATGTCCTGGAACAATGATGCAGCTCTGCTTGACACCAATATTAACAGAGGTTGGCTCTCTTGTAGAAATGCTGATTGGGATCATGACTTGCATGATGTAATGGAGCAGACATACAATGGAGATGAATTTCTGTGGACAGCTGAATGCGTGCAGAGTCAAAGGCTTAACTAAAGTGATGCTGCACTCTGCAATTTTCTTGGTGTGTGTTGAAAATTATGACCATTGTATCTAGGTATGAATGAATTCATCTTTCTTTTCAACAAGTAGTTCATTGGCCATTGAGAGAGGACAATTGGGGGAGATGCTAAGGTTATCTTTCCCTCATAGACCCCTCTGTAGCTATCATATTCACAGCCTGTTTACTATCATGATTACAGCATCACTGAAATCCTGAAGCACATTGGTATACAGTATTCTCCTTTTCCCTGATGTGACAGGAACATACACGCACACACACACACACACACACACACACACACACACACATATACACACACACACACACATACATAGAGTCCTTCACCCTGAATCTTTCCACTTTGTGTTTCCACTACCTCATTCCCCTTTATTCTGTGATCTCCTCTCACCCTTACTGTTACCTCTCTGTCCAGCACTACCATCCCTTCTCCCTTTCTGTGTATGTCTGCTCATTCTTCTGTCTACTCTCCTGTTCCCAGCCATTCTCCCGTTCACATACCAGGTCCCATTTCTGACCACATTCTTGATGTAGTTCCCACATTCTCTCGCTCTTTTATGGTGGTCTCCAAGACCAGGTTTCCACTATCAGACTTCTGAAACCCAGCTCCAAATCACACACTCTGTTCTGTGTCTGACATGTGAATGCAGAAGATGATTTCAGGATGTGCTGAATCCTTCTTGAAAATGTACTGTATCATCATCAACTCATGGAAATTCACAGAGTCAGAGTCTTACAGCTTTTAAATAGGATCTTTACCACCATGTCCCTGCCAGCTGAAACAAACTAATTCCATTTACCAGTACTTGGATAGACAATACTGCCTTGGACAGGCAATTGTAGATACTTTTGAAATGTTGTGAAAATCAATGACTCCACTATCCACTTCACAATGCACTCTGCATTCTAGCAACCTTCAGGGTAAAGAAAAGTTCTTCTTCAGATCCCCTTTTAATTATTTTGCCTATTAACCTAAACCTATTTCATCTATTTTCAGACTCTTGTAATACAGGGAAAAGTTTCCTGTTACATACCCACTCTGTGCCATTCATAATGTTATACTGTATACAATTCTAAATCTGTCTTCAATCTTCTTCCCCATTAAGGAAAATAAACCCAGACTATTCAGCCTCTCCTTGTAACTGAAATACTGAATTCCAGGCAACATCCTGGTGAATCTCCTCTGCACCTTTTCCTGTGCTTTCAAGTCTTTCACATAGTATGTTGTTGGGATCATATGCAGTATTTCAACTGTGAGCTAACCAATGTTTTATAAAGTTCTACCATAAAATCCCTGAACTTCCTATTCTATGGCCTACTTAGTAAAAGGAAATATCCTGTACGCCTCTTTCACCACTTATCTACCTGTGCTGCCACCTTCAGGGAATTTTAGACTTATACACCATTATCTATCTGTCCTCATTTGGAAGGCCCTCACCTTTTAATGTGTGTATTCTACCATTATTATTTCTTTCCAAGTGTATAACCTCCTCATACTCATTTGGATTAAATTCCATTTGTTGTCACTCTCCCCAACCTACCAACTGATAATACCATCTCATTTCCTACAAGTGTCTTCCTCACAATCCACAACACCACCAGTTCTTATGTCATCTGCAAACTTACAAATCATACCTCCTACAGTCATTAATAAAACAAGCAGAGAGGGTCCCTGGACTGATCTTTGCGAGATACCATAGGTCACTGGCTAACAATCACCAAAGTAACCCTTTTCTGTTCTCCTCTGTCTCTCATCATCAAGTCAACTTTGAAACCAATTTGCCAAACTGTCTTGAATCCCATGGACTCTAATCTCTGGGGCCAACCTCCATTGTATGATCCTGTTAAATGTCATACTGAAGTTCAAATAAACTACATCAAATGGTATTACCCTCTTCAAGACTTCTGCAACCTCTTCAAAAAATTATTTGAATTCTTAAGGAGCTCCAGTCTATCTTTGCCCTTAATATAAAATGCTTTAAGATTTCCTTTAATCATATCTGTCAGTCACTTTCATCAGAATCAGAAGCAGAATGATTTTCATGCTCCGTCTTGCTCTCCTAATTTCATTTTCGGTATCCACCAACATTTACTATACTCTTATAGAGTTCTCTATATATCCTATAGTGTTCTCTATATCTTTTTCACTTTATGTAGTGCTCCTGGATGACTTGTGGCCCATGCCATCTATGAATGGAAGGTCATTTCGGATGGCATTGAGAACCTTGAGCCCATTGTATAAGACACACAGATGCCCAGCGTGAATTTACGAATTCACCTTCCCAACTACCTATCTGTTCATTCCATCAAGCACGAACTGTCCAACCTATAATCCACAGTTCATAAACCACCTCAGAACCTAAAGAGGTGGAGTACAAGCAAGTCAATCTCAGTCTTAAAGAACCGCCAAAAATCAAGGAAATGTGTTGACATTGAACTCTGGAGACACAAGCATGAAACACCTAGGATGGCATTCCATTGTAATGTGAAGTATATGAATCATTGTGAACAGTGCAATCTTTCAGAGGAGACATAAACCCAAGGAGCTATCTGTTTCAGGTGAATGAAAATGATCCTGTATTCAAAGGAAAGGTATAACCAGTGTCCTAAGCAAAGTTTATCCTTCCTGACGAAGGGTCTCGGCCTGAAACGTCGACTGTACCTCTTCCTAGAGATGCTGTCTGGCCTGCTGCGTTCACCAGCAACTTTGATGTGTGTTCCTTCCCCTCCCCCCAACTTTTTATTCTGGCATCTCCCCTTTCCTTCTCAATCCTGAAGAAGGGACTCGGACCGAAACGTTGATTGTTTATTTGTTTCCGTAAATACTGCCTGACCTGCTGAGTTCCTCCAGCATTTTGTGTCCGTTCATTTGTCTATGCAATATAGCTTTGCTCCAAGTTGTGCAAGCAAATTTTTTCTTTCACCTGGGAGAGCAGAACTGGTATAACATTTCATCAGTAGGATGGAACCTCTGTCAGTGTTCTGTACAGGAATGTCAATGTGAAAGAGGTGTCAAGAATGATTCTGCAAACTCAACCTTTGAACTCAAAGTGAGAGTGCAACTAACTAAGCCAAGGCTGGCATCTTGTAGCTAGTATGATAGCAGTTCATAAGTAATTCATTGTTTGGTGAAGCACTTTGGGATGTAATGTGAGTGTAAAAATCTGATATCAGTGCAATTCTTTCTTTGTCTTACTCTTTGAAATATAATCTCAAACAAATTTCTGAAATCAAATCATACATCAAATAATTAAAGTAGAACGTAGCTCACTGTGATCTGAAGAAAGAAAAAGTGGGAGAATTATTTATTATTCGAAGTATACTACACTGTAAAATAGAATATTTCATCTTTGAAAATGCTCTGTTCGACCTCATAAAAAAATGCACGATTTGCACTGTGAATCATAAGTAGGGCCTTAATCCATGCTAATTTTATGTTGATGGCTTTAGTGACAAGAAAAGTTTTCTTGCACCATACAGTAAAAGTGAACTGCCTTAGCATGCCGAAAGCTACACTCTAGCTACTTGACCCCAGGAGATCAGTCTGCCAGATCTGTGTCCCAATTATGCACTGTGGGAAAGATGATCTGGAGAAACTCACAAGGTGGATTATAATCATTCCCTCTGCTGCTTACAAGGAAGCAGGTTCTGCACATACAACTTACTCAATTGCTGACATGCAGGAAGTTGGTGCCAAAGAATAAAAGTCCTCCATATGTTACATGGGAAGAGACCGACTTCTGACATTTTGAGTAGTCACTTCATACATAATATTTCTACTTATAAGAGAATTAACTCCTGTTATTAAAGGCTAAAGTCATTTCCGAAGGAAGGGGATTGCAAAAGTAGAGGACATAGGTGAAAGGTGAGAAAGGAAGATTTAGAAGTGTGCGGACTGGGCTGCTGGCAATAGTGGTGGAGGCGGATACGATAGGGTCTTTTAAGAGACTCATGGACAGGTATATGGAGCTCAGAAAATAGAGGGCTATGGGTAACCCTAGGTAATTTCTCAGGTAACAACGTGTTCGACACCGCTTTGTGGGCTGAAGGGCCTGTATTATGTTGTTGGTTTTCTATGTTTCTATGTTTCTAAAAGGGACCCCGGGGGAACATTTTCACACAGAATGGAATGAACAAAGGAGACTATAGAGGTGGTTGGAATTAACATTTAAAGGACATTTGGACAGGTCCTTGGATAGAAAACATTTAGAAGGAAGTGAGCCAAATGCAAGCAAGTGGGACAGGCTCAGGTAGACAACTTGGTCAGCATGAACAAGTTAAGGTGAAGGGCCTGTCTCTGTCCTGTATAGGGCCTGTCTATGTCTTTATAATTACTCTATACGTAATTGTTGCACACTTAACATTCTATGAAGTACTTTAAACTGTTTGTTGGACAAATCACTATATACAGGTGTATGTATATCCAGAATAAATGCAGAATACAGTATTGGAGTTTACTCTAAGAGTCTGAAACTAAGGGGAATCTATGCCTTAACTGAAAGAAAGGACTGGATTAGCTCTATTTGTCACATGTGCATGGAAACATGCAGTGAAATGCATCTTTTTGTGTCAATGACCAACACAGTCCAAGGATCCTGCTGGGCTTCTGGTGCCAACATAGACTGCCCAGAACTCAATAACCCTAACCATATGTCTCTGAAATGTGGGAGGAAGCCAGAGCACCCGGAGAAAACCTACATGGTCTTAGGGGGAACATGGAAATTCCTTACAGACCGCAGCAGGAGTTGAACACAGATCAGCGATCACTGGCTCTGTGAAGCATTGCGCAAACTGCTGCATTATCGTGCCGTGACGCTGGCAACACAGAGATTAGATAGGGAAAGGCTGCAGATTCAGTGTTAATTGGAAACAATTGCAAATTTACAGCTCATGTGTAAATGGAGCTTTGAGTTTTGTGAAGCCTCCCATATGCCCTTTGAAAATGAGAAAGCAATTAAAGTTGGCCATTACTGTTTTCTTTTATAACTAAACAGATTGGCTTTATTGTGTGCTACTTCATGACTTCTTTGATGTGCAGGTAATTAGGAAGTGAATAACTTCCTGTGGCCTTGGTTGGACCATGTGTAATGAAAGTTGGGCAACTGTGCTTAATCAGCAAATGATTGATAGACAGTTGTAGTAACGAGCACAAACAGAGGCTTCTTTCATATGTAAACTAAGTGAAAGATCCGTGGAATATTATTTTAAGAATGAAGTTAATGTTAATCATTATCTGGTAATGGATATGGCAACAGTAGTCAAAGTTATCAACATCTGAGCCATAAATGGAACAGAAAACAATAGTTTGTTTAGGAAATGACAGTCTTCCTCTATTCCTAATAGTTTTGATGTTTTATCCATGCTGCTGTGTTGTGTCTGTAGGTTGATTGTGAGCAGAGATCTTAATCATAAATGGAAAAACTGTCATAAATAATTACTAGTGTTTAAAGAGACACATCCATAAAGAAGATCACTGAATGATCATACATGCTATCGGGCTAACAGAGAAAAATGTTTGCTTTATGACAACCCCAAATAAAGGAAGTCTCTATCTGAAGTGGATATGTATGAATGGATTTAGTCTGGCTCTTCTGTTTGCACATGTAGCAATAATGACTAACTTTCCGTTGGCATGGAATGAGCCACCCACATACTTGCTTCCTCTTCTGTCTGAACTGGTTCTCTCGGTCAAGTTTATGCAGGTAAAACAATTTAGGAGCAATTTATTAAACTGTATGCCAATTTCACAGCAGATCTTAAGAGAAATTAATTTCCCTGCTGAGAACTCCAAAGATGAGTTCAAGCTTTCAGAGGATCAACCTCAAAAAACAACCTGATTTGCAAACTCAAGCTTAATGCAGCATGATATAATATTGCTGCTGCAGATAGAAATTCAGTAATTTTATTATCAAAGTACAAATATGTCACCAACCCCGAGATTCATTTTCTTGTGGGCATACACTGTAAATCCAAGAAACACAATAGAATTGGTACAACCAATGTGCAAAAGAGAATCAAATACAAAAGAAAACAATAATAAATAAATAAAAATAAATGCCGAGAACATCATATTAAGAGTCCTCGAAAGTGAGTCGTGTGGGAACAGTCAATGATGGGGCAAGTGAAGTTGAGTGGAGTTATCCACTCTGGTTTAAGAGCCTGATGGCTGAGGGGTAATATCTGTTCCTGAACCTGGTGGGATGTGGGTCCTGATGCTCCTGTACCTTCCCCTTGATGGCAGCAGTGAGAAGAGAGCATGGCCTGGATGGGGTGGTGGGAGGGGGGGGGGGTTGGTTTCCCTGATGATGGATTCTACTTTCCTGCGACAGCTCTTCATGTAGATGTGCTCAATGGTGGGAAGCGCCTTGCCCATGATGGACTGGGCCATATCCATCATTTTTTGTAGACTTTTCCATACAAGGACTTTGGTGTTTCCATACCAGGCTGTGATGCAACCAATCAATGTACTCTGCATCACACATCTGTAGAAGTTTGTCAGAGTTTTAGCTGGCATGCTGAATCTTTGCAAGCTTCTAATAAAGTAGAAATACTGCCATGCTTTCTTCATAATAGTACTTACATACTGGGCCCAGTACAGGTCCTCTGAAATGAGAACACCGAGCAATTTAAAGTAGCTGACTCTCTCCAACTCCGATCCTCCAATGAGAACTGGTCAAGAACATCAGGTTTCATCCTCCTGAAGTCAATCATCAACTCCCTGGTCTTGCTGACTTTGAGTGAGACGTTGCTGCTGTGGCCACTCAGCTGGATTTTTATTCTCTGTCCTATGTACTGATTTGTCACCACCTTTGATATGGCCAACGATGTATAAACGTAAAATCAGAAAAAAGAAATACAGGTTTCCCCCGCCATCCGAAGGTAGAGCGTTCCTATGAAACGGTTCGTAAGCCGAAATAACGTAAAGTGAAGAAGCAATTACCATTTATTTGTATGGGAAAATTTTGTGAGCATTCGCAGACCCAAAAATAACCTACCAAATCATGCCAAATAACACATAAAACCTAAAATAACAGTAACATATAGTAAAAGCAGGAATGATATGATAAATACACCGCCTATATAAAGGAGAAATACTTTCCCACAATCATTACTGTACTGTTCTCCGTAGCGAAAATCTCACGCAAGTGCTGTCGGCACAAAATCTCACGCACGCGCTGTCCAGTAACCTTTAAGCTATAAAGCTGCCAAATCATACCAAATAACATGTAAAAATACACAGCCTATATAAAGTAGAAATAACGTACGTACAGTGTAGTATCACTTACCAGAATCGGGACAGCGCCGAGCACACTGATGGTGGTGTGTTAGACTGAGTCGTCGCAGGTTGGGTGGTGCAGTGGCCCCCACCCTCTGGGCCACCAACTGATACCGATCCGTGAAGCATGCAGGGGTCCAGCAGTAGCTGGGAGGCACACAGCACATCTTTAAGAAAAAAGCCGAAATAAACATGCTAATTAATTAGGTGTCGGGCGGCACCTTTTATCGCGCGCTGCTTTTTTTTCGTAACAGTGAAAACACCTCCTGAAAGCGAAAACAGAGTACTAATATAGGTCTTTCGTAACAGTGAGGTTTCATAAAACGAACGTTTGAAAAGCGGGGGACACCTGTATGTGAAATTAGGGCAAAGCTGCACCATCGGGCTCCTGGAACAGCATGGAACTTCACTCACCTCAACACTGAATTGATTCCATAACCTTGGATTCACTTTCAAGGACTCTACAACTCATGTTCTCGGTATTATTTATCAATTAATCAATCAATCAATCAATTTATTTATTTATTTACCTGTCAAACTTTAAAATCCGTTTATTTATTTATTTATTTATTTATTTTCTCTGCCTACGCAGTTTGTCTTCTTTAACACATTGGTTGCTTGTTAGTCTTTGGGTGTAGTTTTTCATTGATTATATTGCATTTCTTTGTTCTGCTGCAAATGCCTTCGGAAAAATGAATCTCAAGGTACCTTATGGTGGGACATGTATCTACTTTGATTATAAATTTACTTTGAACTTTAAACAGAGGCAATTGGCAATTCAATATTGTTATTGTGTTTCTATCATATCCTCTCTTAATTGAAAATGCAGATATATTTTGAGAAATAATGTAGAAATGGCCTTTAAACTTCTCAGTACCAAGCAGAGTATTGACTATGCTACTCCATTTAATCAGGAATCACAAACACAAATGATTCTACAGATGTTGGAAAGCCAGTGTAACACACTCAAAGTACTGGAAGAATTCAGCAGGTCAGGCAGCATCAATGGAAATGAATGAATCAGGATTCATGTCATTGGATCATTTATTTATGGAGAGCAGAAAAAAACAGAAGCTGTGTTTTTGCAGTTAGTGATTTTGCTTTTGATTTTACCATTCTAAATTTTTTTTCATAAAGGCAGCTTCATATGGAAGAATGCTTCAATATATGCAGTGACTTAAATTTTAAAGTTACTGATTTGTCAAAGTCCATCTATTTGAGCCTCAATTAGATGTTAAATATAAGAAAAATGTTTAGACTTCATTTTTGGCATGCCATTCCTAACACAACACACTCTCTCTGTGTTTTCATTCATATATTTCTCCCTCTCTTGAGACCCTCCAGTCCTCAAGCTCCTTAGAAATTCTTCTTACTCATAGATCTCCATTCTACTCTCCTAATCTTACTTATCCTATGCCGACTAAACCTGTGAACAGGTCTATTCCTTCAGCATCGTCCCAAACAAACGTGCCATCACCCTCAGAAGTTATCACTCTTGACCTTTTCGCCTTGCAGCATACTGCATTTTCCCTCCAAATATGATTAATATATTAGCTTACCTGATTGGGTGGGCCAGAAATAAATTAAAGAAACTGCCTGTCTGAGACCAAAGCACACCAACACATATATCCTTCTTATCTCCACTCAAGCTTTGGTATGACTGACGACCTCGCTCCCTTTAACAACTCTGAACAAGTCTTACTTGCTTGCTTGGTTGTACTCTTACCTGCCCATCAATTCCATACAATTCTCAGCAATGGCTTCTTTTACTCGCACTATTTGCCAGAAATATAATTCTTACAAACATTTCTCCCTTCCACATCCTCAACCATTAAGTAATTAGAATAAACATTTGAGAAGTGTGTGCTTACATTTTGAACAAGGAGTTCAGAATGTCAGTAATTCTACTGTTGAAAAGTACTGCTGTTTGCTTTCTTTGCACCTGGTGCAGTAGCCTATTCATCTGTAGGATGCTGCCAGCAAAACTGGGAGAACATCTGCTAGAATCTCCTTTGACAAGCACTCCCTTTTTTTAAAACTGTGAAGAAATGTTCTGTGTGCATACATCTACTGATGCCTCTGGACACATCTTCAGTGATGTTCCTGAAATCATTGGGTATTTCAGGTCTTTCAACATTATACACCCTCCTCCAGGTGACCCAGCTGGGGCTGATCAGACCCCAGCTTGTGTCCAGATGGCTAGCTACTTATGACTCCATGGCTCCCCTCCTTTGAGCCACAGCCATCTTGAGGCCCTCTCTGCCGCATCGGTGGTACTGCGGGTGGCTCTCCTCTTCCTCTCTCCCTCAATGCCCAAATGGCTGAAGGCTCTGGCTAAGGAACGGGCTGCGAATCCCCTACAACCAACCTCCACTGGGAGACACCTCGCTCTCCATCCAGCCTCCTGACAGTTGCTGACCAGTCCTGCGTACTTGGAGAGCTTCCCTTCAAAGGCCTCTTCCAAGTTATCTTCGCATGGGACTGTCAGCTCCAGAACTGCACTAATTCAGTTTGCTTTCTCACAAATTTGCCTGCAGATCATGGTGCGCAAAAGGGAAGCTATTACTCTGTGCTCTTGATGATATCCTGATCATGGTTGGGCACTGATGCAGAAGTAAGAATAGGTTTTATGAGTTTCGGGTTTGAGCAAAAAGGCTTGTCCATCAGGGAACGTTACCCTGATGCACAACAATTCCAACCCACCATTGAAGAGAAATTCATGGGCTGTATACATCTGATTCTCATTTGAAATCCCACCTATTAAGACACTATTCTAGAAGTTCAACTAATGGATGTTACTATAGGCATTTTCGAAAAGGGGCATTCAGAAAAGAGTATTGTATCAACTCTGGCCATGCATGCTCTAGAATTGGGAGTGTCCTGAAAGTAAATTATATTCCTAAGTAATTAAGTAATATTCCCAGATGGTATGTGCGTTTACAAGAAGGAAATTGGGTGTAGTTTAAGAAAGAAAATAAAACACAGGACTTAAATTATACATTAATTATAAGTCGTGCCAAAATTTAAGAGAAGAAGAGACTGTGCAAAACAATACATTTTAGCAAAATAAATATCATCAGAGGCAAGTCTGCAGTAGTGTAAGAGATGGTCCGTAATACTGTGTTGCTGAGGAAGGGTTGGGCTTGTGTAAGTCCATTCAAGAACGTAATGGTGAAGGAAAGAAGCTGTTCCTGAAACTGGAGATGTGAGACTTCAGGCTTCTGTATCTTCTGCCCAATGATAGCAGCAAGAATAGGGCATGATCTAGATAATAGAAATCCTTAATGATGGATGCTGCTTTCTTAAGGCCGCACCTCATGTAGAATGGATATACACATAGGTGAGGAGGTTACTCCTTCAAATACCTCTCCTTTACAGAGAATAGCTGCCAGAATCTCTCCAAGGTGTATGATATTGGATATTATTTGGGCTAATTGATTATACTTTCACAACCTTAGTAAATGATCCAAGTCACAGTGATTCAGAATTCATGCTTTATGTTGATAATCATTCTACCTTATTAACTAAACTCAAGGTAATATAGAGATTCACGGAGTCATAGAGAAGTACGGCACAAAAACAGGCCCTTCAGCCCATTTGTCCATGCTAAAACCATTTCAACTACCTACTCCCATCGACCTGCACAGGGATCATTTCCCTCCATATCCATGTACCTATCTGAACTTCACTTAAATGTTGAAATCAAGCTCACATGCACCATTTGTGCTGGCAGCTCATTCCACACTCTCATGGCCCTCTGAATGAAGAAGTTTTCCCTCATGTTCCCCTTAAAGTTCTCACCTTTCACCTTTAACCCATGACCTCCAGTTGAAGTTCCAGGTAACCACAGTGGAAAAAGCTTACTTACATTTGTATATCTCTATCAAATCTCCCCTCAGTCTTCTATGTTCTTAAGAATACAGTTAAAACCTATTCAACCTTTCCTTATAACTCAGGTCCTGCAGGCCTGGCAATATCTTGTAAATTTTCTCTGTATTCTTTCAACCTAGTTTACATCTTTCCTGTAGGTAGGTAACCAAAACTGCACACAATACTCCAAATTAGGCCTCATCAATGTCTTATAAAGCTTCAACATAATATCCCATCCCCTGTACTCAATACATAGATTTATGAGGGACAATGTGCCAAACGCTTTCTTTATAACCCTATCTACCTGTGACACCACTTTCAATGAATTATGGACTTGAATTCTCAGATCCCTTTTGTTCTACCGCATTCTTCAGTGACCTACCATTCACTGTGTAAGACCGACCTTGGTTGATCTTGAAGTGCAAAATCTCAGACTTGTCTGCACTGAATTCCATCTGCCATTTTTCAGCCCATTTTTCCAGCTAATGCAAATCCCTCTTCGAGCCATGATAACCTTCCTCACTGTCCACTACACCCCCAATCTGGTGTCATCCACAAATATGCTGATTCAGTCAACCACATTTTCAATAAGATCATTGATGTAGATGTCAAACTGTCATGGTCCGGTCCGTGAAGTACGCATTCCGGTTCATGGTCTGGTCCGTGGACTCAGGGCTCTGGGTCTTCCAGCTGTCCCTTGTTTTGATTGAGTTAATCATAGGCACCTGATTCCCATCTTGGGGCTTGGAATATAAGTAGCCTTGGGGTTGTGTATGAACTGCTGGTTTGTCTTGTTAAGATCTTCTGGGAGTACCCTGCTGGTGGAAGGTTAGTATGGCTACTTGCCATCTTTATGCTGTGTTGGAGAACCATTACTTCATGGAGCCTTGCTGTTGGTAGTTGGAGCTGTTGTTGTGGTATGGATTTGGCTGTTTCCTGGCTCAGCTGAGTGGCTGCCAGCCACTTTGAGCTAGGTAGGGATCTGGCTGTTTTGTAGCCAGCTGAGGTTGCTGGCTGTAACTGTGACTTGGAGCAACTGCAAAGCAGAGATGGAACTGTCTGTTGTTCTTTGGTGTTTGTCTCTCCTTGGCCTTGCCTCTGTGGGGTAAGTCAGATTGTTCTGCCATTGCCCTGTGGGGGGAATTTGTCTTGTCCTTGCCTCTGTGGGGTAAGTCGGGCTGTTCTGCTGTTGCTCTGTGGAGAGACCTGTCTTGTCTTGTCTTGTCTTTGCCTCTGCTGGGTAAGTCTGGCTGTTCTGCTGTTACCCAATGGATGGTCCTGTCTGACCTTGGTGTGGAGAAGTTGAGTCCTGGCTTGTCTAAGTATAAGTCCTGGCTCTGTGTCTATGTACTGTCCTGTCTCATGTTGGTGTTGTGTTAGAGATGAGTCCTGGCTTTTTGAAGGATAAGTCCTGGCTCTATGTTGATGTACAGTTCCCAGTCTGCCCCCAAGCTCAAGCCTGAAGACCTGGGCCACATCCTATCCTGAATCCATGTCATGTCCTTGCCTCATTCTGGGGTTGGAGCCCAAGGCAAGACCCAGGTTCTATGTCCTTGTCCAGCCTCTGGCTCTTAGTCTATGGTTTCTAGTCCTGGTCCTGCTTTCCCTAGCCCAAGTCTGTGTTCTTGTCCCTGCTCCTTGCCTCTATCCTATCATGTCCCTACTCTAGTCAAGTCCTATTCCTTGTATTTCAGTGTCTGCTACCAGTTCCCCCATTGTGACACAAACGATTACAGACCCAGCACTGATCCTTGTCATACCCCATAGTCACATGCCTCCAGTCAGAGGTAACTCCCTACTACCACTCTTTGGCTTCTCCCACAAAACCAATGTCTAATCCAATTTGCTACCTCATCCTGAATGCCTAGCAACTGAACCTCCTTGATCCTCCTTCCATGTGGGACCTTGTCAACTGCCTTGCTAAAGGCCATGTAAACAATATCCACTGCCTTGCCTTCATCCTCTTTCCTGGTTACTTCCTCAAAACTTGATAAGTTTGGTTAGATATGACCTACCACACATGAAGCCATGCTGCCTATCCTTAATCAGTCCATGTCTATCCAAATGTTTGTATATCCAGTCCCTTAGAATACCTTCCAATAACTTTCCCACAATTCATGTTGAACTCACAGGCCTATAATTTCCTGGTTTTTATGTAAAGCCTTTTTTAAACAGTGGAACAACATTGGCTATCTTCCAGTCCTCTGGTACCTCCCCTGTCTCTAAGGATGATTTAAATTTCTCTCTAGGGCCCTGGCAATTTCTGCACTTGCCTCCTGGAGGATCTGAGGGTACACTTTGTCAGGCCTTGGGGATTTATCCACCCTAATTTGCCTCAGTGGCAAACACCACCTCCTCCATAATCTATGTAGTCCATGAAGTTGATGCTGTTTCGCTTCATTTCTATAGACTGTCCTTCTGAGTAAATACAGATGCAAGGATTTAATTTAAGATCTCCCCCTTCATGCTTCCTTCCTGATTCCTTTTGTGTTTTCTTACATTTTTTTATACTCCATAAGCACCTTATTTGTTCCTATACCTGTATGCACCTTCCTTTCTTTCTTAACCAGGGTCTGAATATCTCTTGAAAATTAAGGTTCTTTACATTTATCTTTATCTTTCATTCTGACAAGCACATACAAGGTGCGTGTTCTCAAAGTTTCATTTTCGAAGCTCTCACTTACCAAGTACACCTTTTCCAGAAAACAGCCTATCCCAATTCACACTTGCCAGATCACTTCTGATAACATCAAAATTGGCCTTTCTCCAATTTTGAATCTCAACCCACAGACCTGACCCATCTTTGTATATTTACTTTGAAACTAATGGCATTGTGGTAACTGGATGTAAAGTGATCCCCTACACAATCTTCTGAGACCTGCCCCCTCTCATTCCCTCATAGCAGATGCAATATCATGCACTCTCATTGGGACTTCCACAAACTGATGACGTATATATCAGGCTCATGTTCATTTCTGAAAGATCAAACACTCAGTATGGTCCTGGATGCCTTAGCTACATCCAAAGACATTGCTGACAGACCATTCATTTTTTTTCCTGTGGTAAGTTTTTGCTGGCTTCATGAGTTGGCCATTGAGCTGTTGCATAAGCTTTGCAAATGGTTTACTCTATGATTGAGCATGCAGCAAAGATGACCCTTACTGTTGACACAGTGCTGGTATTTCCATCTGTGTCTGGATCAATTCCCATTCTAACCCTTTATAGTGAAGCTTTCTTGATCAGTCCAACTTTTCTGGAAGTACATTACAAATGCGGGTGCATTCTTCACCAATCGAACTTGAAAGATTATAGGCTATCTTTACAAAACTGATTTACCAGTATTTTAGCCATTTCATGAGCTTCATGGTTTCCTGACCCTTGAGATTCTTCTTTTCCTTATTTATCACTGTCAATTTTCACAAGTACCTTTGTTTTATAGTGATTTGTTTCAAAGCTTTCCTCCACCACTTAAAAGAAAATAATCTGGGCTGTACATGGCTTTTGGTCTGGTCATGGCTCTTAACCCAAAGATTAAAATGGCACCTATCCAGACATTATGCTATCCACTACATTAGGAGTTAGAATATTTAACTAAGAATCTTCTCCAGTTGTAGAATCACCATAATCAATTGAATGACAGGGCAGACTACAGGGGTTGGGTGTGGCTCTTATTTTGTGTTATTGTCCTGTCTTTCATAATTTAAGGCCAATCAATGTGATTAAACACACTCACAATCCGTCAGGAAAGAAAGCATAAGCAGTTCTATTTGAAGGCCTCATCTACCATTGGGTCATCCTTTTGTGCTGCTGATTAACATCTGGGAATTTTTTTGTCATCTACAAGTAAGTAACAACTTCTATTGAGGACCTTTTGCCGGTTTTGGTTTGCTTCTGTTTGTCTTCAGAGTTTTATTGAAGGCTTTGCAGGTGAATGATGAGTGGCCATGGCCAAAGAGGGAACAGAAGGAGCTGCATTGGGGTGGTATACTGGGCAGAAGTTGGTGCCCATTACATATCTTCAGAGAGGATGAGAAGGATTTAGATACTGAAGGCATTACATATTGTGGTTTTACAGGGTCAAAATCTGCATGTGCAATGTCTTATACTCTGCTCAGCAGACAGTGATTCTGCTCCCTCACTGTTCAACTTGATTACCACTCTGGGGAGGGCTTATAAAAGTGCGTGGTCAATTCTGTGGCAGCTGGTATTATTCTTTCATCATGAACCAGACTCCAGTGTTGTCATAATTTATTATCGTGGCTGGAATCTGGCAACACAGCCTCTGCTCTGAGTTTTGCCATAGCTCCCTGAAAGTGGTAGGAAGACATATGGCATGTAAGCCTTCATCTGTGAAAGCACTGAGCATAAAATTCATGAAGTGATATTGCAGGTGTATAAAACTTCAGGTGGAACACCTCCAGCCACTAACCCACCCCTTCACACCCCCCACTACCAAAATATTATTTCCTGTTGGTCACCTTATGTACAGATGTTCCTGTTCTTAGCATCACTTTATGAACATACTATCAAAAAGTTATCTTGTGTATTTATATATAGTGCTTTTAATCCTAGTGTTAGAATAAATAAACAAATAAATCAATTAAATATATGGAATAGATTTTTAAAAGTGTAAAAACAGAAATACTGTATATTTTTAAAGAGTGAGGTAGTGTCCAAAGATTCAATGTCCATTTAGGAATCAGATGACAGAGGGGAAGAAGCTGTTCCTGAATTGCTGCCTGTGTGCCTTCAGGCTTCTGTACCTCCTACCTGATGGTAACAGTGAGAAAAGGGCATGCGCTGGATGCTGGAGGTTGTTAATAATGGACGTTGCCTTTCTGAGACGCTGCTCCCTGCAGATGTGCAGGGTACTTTGTAGGCTAGTACCCAAGATGGAGCTGACTAGATTTACAACCTTCTGCAGCTTCTTTTGATCCTCTGCAGTAGCCTCTCTATACCAGAGTGATACAGCCATTATACAACTATAGAAGTTTTTGAGTGTATTTGTTGACATGCCAGATCTCTTCAAACTCCTAATAAAGTATAGCAGCTGTCTTGCTGCCTTTATAACTACATTGATATGTTGGGACCCAGTTACATCCTTGGAGATCTTGACACCTAGGAACTTGAAGCTGCTCACTCTCTCTACTTCTGATCCCTCTGAGGATTGGTTTGTGTTCCTTCATCTTGCTCTTCCTGAATCCACAATCAGTTCTTTTGTCTTACTGATGTTGAGTGCCAGATTGTTGCTGTGGCACCACTCCACTGGTTGGCATATTTCACTCCTGTATGCCCTCTTGTCACCACCTGAGATTCTACCAACAATGTTTGTACTGTCAGAAAATTGGTAGATGGTATTTGAGCTATGCCTAGCCACACAGTTATGGGTATATAGAGCAGAGGGCTAAGCGCACACCCCTGAGGTGCGCCAGTGTTGATCGTCAGTCAGCAAGGTGGATATTTTAGCACCAATCTGCACAGACTGTGGCCTTCTGATTAGGAAGTCGAGGATCCAATTCCAGAGGGAGGTACAGAAGCCCGGGTTCTGTAACTTCTCAATCAGGATTGTGGGACTGATGGTATTAAATGCTGAGCTATAGTCAATAAACAGCATCCTGATGTAGGTGTTTGTTGTCCAGGTGGTCTAAAGCTATGTGGAGTGTCATTGAGCTTGTGTTTGCTGTTGACCTATTGTGGTGATAGGCAAATTGCAATTGCAATTTGGAATATAGTGTACAGTTCAAGAAGACAGCATCCACCACGAAGGCTCCTTGCCCATCCAATCATTGTTACTATCATCAGAGAGGAGATTGAATCGTTGAGTATACATCTTTAGAAACAGCTTCTTTCCCTCTGCCAACAGGTTTGTGATTAGTACAGAAAACTATGGATCTTTTTATTCCTTTTTGCATTATTTATTTATTTTTGTAATTTATATCAAACTTATGTCTTTACACTGCACTTCTGCTGCAAAACAACAAATTCCAAATCATTTAGGTCAATGATTCTTTTTCTAATCCTATAAGTGTCGTGAAATTTGTTGTTTTACAACAGCACTATAGTGCAATACATAATAAAATGAACTATAAATTACAATAAGAAATAAGTATATATAAATTAAATAAATAGTACCAAAGAAATAAAGTGAGGTAGTGTACATGGATTCATTGTTCGTTCAGAAATCCAATGACCAAGGAGAAGCTGTTTGGAAAACATTGACCGTGTGCTTCAGACTCTTGCATCTTCTCCTTAATGGTAGCAATGAGAAGAAGGCATGTCCTGGCCGATGCTGGGCAGACTAGTGCCCATGATGGAGCTGGCTGAGCTCGCAACTTTCTGCAGCTTTTTCCGATCCTGTGCAGTGGCCAGTCCATCACAGATTGTAATGCAACCAGTCAGAATACTCTACAAGGTACATCTGTAGACATTTGGTGGGGTCTTTGGCGATGTACCAGATCTCAAATTCCTAATGAAATATCATCACTGTTGTGCCTTGATTGTAATTGTGTCCCTCTGTTGGTCTCAGGATAGATCTTCAGAGATGTTGACAGCCAGGAACTTGAAACTGCTCACCCTTTCTACTGTTTATTCCTCACTGATGACTGAAGTGTTCCCTCAATCTCCCCTTTGAGAAGTCGACAGTCAATTCCTTAGTCTTGCTACTGTTAACTACAAGGTTATTGTTGCAACACCTCTCAACCAGCTGATCTCTCTCACTCCTGTATGCCTGTATATACAAGTATATAAAATTGAGAGGCAGAGATAGAATAGATAGTCTTTGCCTAGGGTGGAATTATCAAAAATTAGAGTGCGTAGGATTAATGTAAGAGGGGACAAGTTTAAAGGAAATTTGTGAGGCAAGCTTTTCACGCAAAACTTGCAGCGCAAAGTCATAGTCAAGTTTATTGCTATATGCATAGATACTCTGAAATACTTACCTGCAGCAGCATCACAGACATTTAGCATCAGATACTTAACATTGACAAGAGAAACATGAATTAAGCATGGACTAGATGGAGTGGATCTTTGATGATAGATGTTGCCTTCTACCAATGGTGGGGAGGGATGTGCCTGTGATGTATGAGTCCATTACTCTCTGCAGCTTCTGAAATATGCTACCAGAGAGATGGTAGAAGCAGATACAATAGCAACATTTAAGAGGCATCTAGACATTTATCAACAGTCAGGGAATAGAGGGATACAGACCATGTGCAGACAGATGTCATTAATTAGATGTGCATCATTGACAGCATAGACATGGTGGGCCTAATGGCCTGATTCTGCATTCTGCTGTTTGAGGTATGAGACAATTTACGCATGATTCTGTGACTGAGCACCAGTCCAGTGCCATATATAAATTCAGCGGTGACCCTATTGATTGGGAAAGTCAGCTTATCGGATACCTGGTTGAGTGGTTCTGCAATGACAACCTCTCTGTTAGTAAAATTAAAAAGCTGATTGTTGATTTCAGGAGAGAGGAGGAGGGTGGACATATGCCAATTTACAATGGTATAGTATTCTAGCAATAGCTTTAAATTTGTGGGCATTAACATTTTGGTTGACCAGTCCTGCACCTAGCACATGAATGCAACCATAAGGAGAGTGCACCATTGTCTTTACCACCTTTGGAGCTAAAGGAGTTTTGGCTTTCCCCAAACACTTACAAAACCTCTGTAGGTAATATCTATAGGAAATAGTGTCTCAGGAAGGCAATATCCATCATGAAAACATCCAGGCCATGCCATTTTCTTGCAGATACCACCAGGCAGAAGGCACAGAAACCTGAAGTTCAACACCAAGTTCAAGTACAGTTACTTCCCTTCAATCATTTAGTTCTTGGACCAACTGTCAAACCCTAATCATTACAGTTTAGTAACATGACTACTTCGATCACTTAGCATTAAAATTGATTTTTTAACTTTTGTTCTAATTTTTATTTAAAAATTATATTTAAATTCTGTTTAAGTTATTCTTGTGAATGCTGCTTATATGATACGATGTGCCTGTGTTGCTGTTCCAGGTAAGTTTTTCACTTGCCTGTGCATGTGACAAAAAATTTGACTTTGACTTCAATGAACATCCTTCCAAATGAGAGTGGCAGTGAGGGTGAGAGGGAGTGACACTGAATTTTCCTGAGGTGTAACCTCATTCATGAAATAATAAAGAAATGTGCATGTTTTCAGCATCTATACTAGAAGAGGGACATGTGGTTTAAACTTTTAATTTGAATAGAGAAAAGAGAAGTAGTTAAATGCAGCCTGTCTTGGAATCAGCAAAGGTGCAAAAATATTTAGTTCTGAAGAGCTGTTCTGCACTGTTGTGTCTTGCAAATTAATACAGCATTCATTTACTTGGATGTTACTAGCTAGTGGAGTATTGATACCATAAAACATTGCTTCAGTTTAGAAGATTGAGAGGTTGTTATGGTGACTTGTCTGAAATGATGGAAATATTTGACTGGGTTGTTACTGAGAAGCTACCGGTATAGATTCAACAGGTCAAGTGAATTCATTTGCCACTACAAACTTTTATGATTTCATGGAGCTATTTTCTTAAGTAGAAGAATCAAGGCTGTAGAGTTCTCTTTTGCAGGAACCAAATTTGCAGGAGAAGCTTCCATTACAGTTTTAGGTTTCATGTTGTGCACAATTTGCTCATGCAGAGAAAATTGGAGATATTCCTCATTGCTATGTTGAATTATAAAAGGATGGAGGTATGGAGAACTGATTTAATGAGATATTTATATTGTGCTTTTCAGAACTTCAGGACATCTCAATACTGTATGTGATCCACATCTGGTGAAGAATCTAAGTATGGATATTGTTGTAACATTGATAAACTGGGCAAGCAATTGCACATACTGTAGCAAGTTCCCACAGACAGCAGGAACTGCATTCACCTCAGTCTGTTTTATTGCTGGTTAAACATTAGCCCTGGAAGCAGTTAGAACTCCCCAGCTCTTTTTCAAATGTTATAGGATCTTTCGCATCCAGATGAGAGAGCAAAGAATATTTGATCTGAGCAACAACACCTATACTCCCTCAGTGCCACTTTGAAGTTGTAGCCCAGCTGATGTGTTCACGTCTCAGTGTGGGACTTGAAACTATAACTCAGACTGAGCTAGGATGATACCAAAAGAGGTAAAGGAAGCTGAGTGATTTATAGGCTGGCAAACAGAAGGATACATGTACTTGAGGTACAGATACTGTAGGTGCAGACAAGAATGTGAGGAATCTGATTTAAACAGTTCTAGAGTGACTGTGTGCTGGGCCAGAGGACTTTCAACACTCTCTTCCCACTGGCAACTGAGGAAGTATACCAAGAGCTTATACAGTTTTCAGGCTGATCATGCAAAAAGTGCCAAAATCATATGCAGCATTCTTTGTCAATCCTTCTGAAACCTTTAGCTTTTCATTGATATTCTTAGAAATTGAATGCTTTTTTCATGATACTCCAGTAAGTTTAGTGAAATAGCTAAGGTACTGAATGAAACAATCTGCAGAAGGTAATGTATGCCCCTTAATCAGACTATTCATCCCATCTCTATTTCACCCACCAAACAGTGATGATTAAGTATGGGAAGAGACAAGTGATGCAGATGCTGCAATCTGGAGCAAGAAGTAAACTGCTGGAACAGCTTGGTGTGCCAGGAAGCCTCTGCAAACGGAAAGGGTTGGTCAACATTTCAGATCAAGGACTGAGTGTGCAGAGGCAGATAGTATAAGCTTCTGTAAAGAAGAATGCTCCATTGGCTGGCATAACTCTGAGCAGAATAGGGTTTCACTAATCAGCAATACCACAGAAACGCTTTGATAATAAACCATGCTGCCTGGTGGAACTCTCTGACAAAGTTTGCAAAAGGCTTGTTGATCTAATGTTCATAAACATCCTAAAACAATTAAGGAATATTCAAAGTTGGATGTACTTTAAAACTAAAGAGAAAACAAACACAAATACACAAACTACAGAGGTGGAGCGAAGTCAAGATGGCACTAAACAGTGGCTCCTTTGCTTGAACATGCAGAAAATTCTATTTCTATCTTTGGTATCTTTTTTCCCTTTTTCAAGGTTCTTTTGTAGACCCTGGCCTGGAGCTATACACTGATTTCAATTCTTTGCGGGAAGGGCACCCACTCTCAGGGCCTTATGACCGGCTGCTTTTTGATATCCCAAGGATGCAGCCTGGAAGGTGAGCACGCCTTCAGGGTTCCAGTTTTTCATGGCTCTGGAGTCCTGCTGATTCTAGGTCGATGCCGCTGACTGAAGCATCACAGGAGAACACAGAACATGGGGAGCAGCAGGTTAGCTGCCGAGGGGTTGTATGTTTGGAGAGCATTGCCTTTCTGGTGCCAACTCTTTGTGTTCAGAGCTTGGAAACAGCAACACAACAGACTTTTAACATCGTAAATCAGTGAGTTGTTACGTTTCCCCTCTAACTGTGAAACTGGGACACCTTTTTTTTCCCCCAGAGAGAGAGAGAGAGAGAGAGAGAGAGAGAGAGCCTGTGGTGTGTTGAATTACCAGGTGAATGAGTAGTTTTTGGGGTAATGCAAATCTGTGTCTTTACTGATGCTTTGTTGCATGCTTGAGTGCTCGGTGGAAGGTAATGGTGTTTTTTTTTGCTGGTGGGGGGGGATTCTTGCTTTGCTGTGTGTGTGGGAGGGGGGCTTTGGGGTTCTAATGTTTAACTGTCATTCATTCTTTGGAGCACTCCTGTTTTTGTGGACTTTTGCAAAGAAAAAGAATAAGGATGTGTATTGTATACACTTCTCTGCCATTAAATATGCCTATTGAATAAGATGAGAAATTCTGCAAGTGTGGAAATACAAAATAACAAACAAAATGCTAAGAATCTCAGCAGTCAGGCAGCATCTATCGAGAGAAATAAAGATCATAAGATCTAGGAGCAGAATTATGCCATTCGGGCCATCAAGTTTGCTCTGCCATTCCAGTGACTTAATATCACTCTCAAACCCAGTCTCCTGCCTTGTTCTCACAACCTATCAACCTCCACCTTAAATATACCCAACGACTTCACCTGCACAGCCATCTGTGGCAAAGAATTTCACATGTTCACCATCCTCTGGCTAAAGAAAGTTTTCCTTATCTCTGTTCTAAATGGATGTCCCTCAGTTCTGAGGCTGTGCCCTCTACAGCTAGACTCCCCCAATATAGAAAACATCTTCTCCACATTCACTTTATTCAGAATTTACAATATTCTAGGTTGTAATGAGTTTCCACCCTCCCCCATTCATGTAATCTCCAGCCCCTGCAGGCCCAGAACCATCAGACACTCCTCATATGGAATCATTTTTGAACATCCTCTGGACTCTCCCCAATGCCATCACATCTTATCTTGGATAAGGACACAAAACTGCTCAAAATACTCAACGTGCAGTTTGGACAATGCCTTACAAGTCCTTAGCATTACATTCTTTGCTTTTGTATTCTAGTCCCCTCAAAATGAATGCCAATATTGCATTTGCCTTCCTCACCAGCGACTTAACCTGCAAGTTAACTTTCATTGAATTCTGCACGAGGCCTCCCAAGTTCCTCTGAACCTCTAATTTTTGTTTATTATGGCTTGGGATTCAAAGAGACCTTGCTTTTTGGATCCAGAATTGGCTCACCCACAGAAGGCAAAGTGGGTTTGTAGGTGGTTCATAATCTGCATGGAGGATGGTGTCAGTGGGGCTCTGCAGGGATCTGTTCTGGGACCCCTCTATGATTTTTATAAATGACCTGGATGAGGAAGTAGGAGGGTGGGTCAGTAAGACTGCTGAAGACACAAAAGTTGGGGGTGTTGTGGATAGTCTGGAGGGTTGTCAGAGGTTACAGCATGACTGCAAAACTGGGCTGAGAAGTGGCAGATACAGTTCAACCCAGATAAGTGTGAAGATGTTCATTTTGGTAGGTCAAATTTGATGACAGAATATACTGTAGTATTAATGGTAAGACTCTTGGCAGTGTGGAGGATCAGCAAAATTTGGGGTCTGTCCATAGGACACTTAAAGCTGCTGCACAGGTTGACTGTTAAGAAGGTCTATGGTGTATTGGCCTTCATCAACTGTGGGATTGAGTTTAAGAACCATGAGATAATGTTACAGCTATATAAGACCTTAGACCACACTTGGAGATCTGTGTTCAGTTCTGGTCACCTTGTTACAGGAAGGGTGTGGATGCTACAGAAAGAGTGCAGAGAAGATTTACAAGGGTGTTGCCTAGATTGGAGAGTGTACCTTATGAGAATGGGTTGAGTGAACTCTACCTTTTCTCCTTGGAGCAATGGAGGATGAGAAGTAACCTGATAGAGGTGAATAAGATGATGAGAGGCATTGATCGTGTGGATGGCCAGAGGCTTTTACCCAGGGATGAAATGGCTAGCACGAGAGGGTATACCATTAAGGTGCCTGGAAGCAGGTACAAGGGGATGTCAGAGGTAAGTTTTTCAGAGTGGTGGATACATGGAATGCACTGCAGGTTACGGTGGTAGAGGCAGATACAGTAGGGTCTTTTAAGAGACTCTTAGGTAGGTACATGGAGTTTAGAAAAATAGAGGGCTATGCCGTAGGGAAATTCTAGGCAGCTTATAGAGTAAGTTACATGGTCAGCACAACATTGTGGGCTGAAGGGTCGGTAATGTGTTGTAGATTTGTTTCTAAACCACTTATTAAATAATCCATGCCTTTATTCATTTTCCATCAAAGTGCATGACCATGCACTTCCTTACATTATATTCCATCAGCCACAGTACGTGTGCTTGCAACACTACATCAGACAGTGATCAGCAGCACTGGGGCTCCACAGGGGACCGTTTTGTCTCCCTTTCTCTTCACCATTTACACCTCTGACTTCAACTACTGCACAGAGTCTTGTCATCTTCAGAAGTTTTCGGATGACTCTGCCATAGTTGGATGCATCAGCAAGGGAGATGAGGTTGAGTACAGGGCTATGGTAAGAAACTTTGTCACATGGTGTGAGCAGAATTATCTGCAGTTTAATGTGAAAAAGACTAAGGAGCTGGTGGTAGACCTGAGGAGAGCTAAGGTACCAGTGACCCCTGTTTCCATCCAGGGGGTCAGTGTGGACATGGTGGAGGATTACAAATACCTGGGGATATGAATTGACAATAAACTGGACTGGTCAAAGAACACAGAGGCTGTCTACAAGAAGGGTCAGAGCCATCTCTATTTCCTGAGGAGACTGAGGTCCTTTAACATTTGCCAGATGATGCAGAGGATGTTCTACAAGTCTGGTGGCCAGTGCTGTCATGTTTGCTGTTGTGTGCTGGGGCAGCAGGCTGAGGGCAGCAGAGACCAACAGAATCAACAAACTCATTCGTAAGGCCAGTGATGTTGCGGGGATTGAACTGGACTCTGACGGTGGTGTCTGAAAAGAGGATGCTGTCCAAGTTGCATACCATCTTGGACAATGTCTCCCATCCGCTACATAATGTACTGGTTGGGTACAGGAATACATTCAGCCAGAGACTCATTCCACCGAGATGCAACACAGCGTCATAGGAAGACATTCCTGCCTGTGGCCACCAAACTTTACAACTCCTCCCTTGGAGGGTCAGACAACCTGAGCCAATAGGCTGGTCCTGGACTTATTTCCTGACATAATTTATATATTTTAATTATTTATGGTTTTATATTGCTATATTTATACTCTATTCTTAGTTGGTGCAACTGTAAGGAAACCCAATTTCCCTCAGGATCAATAAAGTACGACTGACTTCTTTGCCCATTTCCCCCAGTCCATCTGCAGACACCCTGCTTCCTAAAAAGTACCTGCCCTTCCACCTACCTTCACATTACCCACAAAGGTGGACTCAATCTGAAGCATCTCTGACCCTAGAGCTGGGAGGTAACATACCATCTACTTTCACATCCACAGAATCTGCTTTCTGTTCCTCTGATTATGGAATCCCCGATCACTACTGCACTCTTCTCTGGCAACATTCCCTTCAGAGCCAGAATCAGCGCCATAGACTCAGCTGCTAGGGCTTCCTCCCGGTAGGTTGTATTCCCCAACATTGTCCAAAGCAGTCTACATATTACTTTAGGGGAATGGCCACAGGTGTATTCTGCACTGGCTGTCCATTCCCTTTCCCTTTTCTAAGTTGCACAGATCTGCCTCCTGCAACTGAGGACTGATTACCTTCCTATAGCTCCTATCTGTTACCACCTCATTCTACTGTTTGAGCTCAAGGTCATCGAGCTTCAGCTCCAGTTCCTTAACAGTCCCTAAGGAGCTGAAGCTTGATGAATCTTGTGCAGATGTGGTCAGGGAGAATGAAGGTCTCCAAAACTTTCTCTCCTCTCACATAAAGAACATACCACTACCTTCAGATCCATTCTCAGTGCACTGTCTATGTATTAACAGAGACAAAAACTTTCTTCTAACTTAGAGCCTCTATCTGTGCCTGACTAAGTCTTTTCTTACCTAAGCATGCTGAGCCAATGCCCAGCCACTCTAACAACACCCCACTCACACAATGGCTGGTTCACTTGCAACTCCTTTACTTTTATTGGCCCTGCACTGATTTCCACCCACTGAGAAAATAGCTGAAAACCTCTGAGCTCTTTTTAAGCATCACATTGCGTCACCAGTGGACGACCTAGTGTGCTGATTGCCTTCCACTAAGAAAAATAAAACCCCAATGTTTTGGGCGAGAGCTTTCACCAGGACTACATCAGACAAAAATACACTGAAAATACTGGAACGTGTAAGAGACAAAGTTAAGTATACTTATTTAAAAAGTAAATGACCTGTTCCCTTTCTGGAATGTCTTTCCAGAGGAGCTGTTGAACTGGATAAAATTATGTTTACGAAGCATCTAGGACAAGTAAATTGACATGGTATAATGGATAAGGTCCAAGTGTAGTAAAGTGGGATTATTTCAGGTGAGCAAAAAGGATGTGGAGGACCAAACCAATGTCTGCAAAATTTCTTGTGGTATCAAGGACTGAAGGTCTTGGTTCTGTTGCAACAATGCTACAACTCTGAGCAAAATATGAACTACTGGAAGAGCTCAGTAGGTCTAACAGCATCTATGGAGGCAAAAGAGCAACCTGCACCTGAACTAAGAGTATAGAGGAAAATAGCTAATATATCAAAGACAGAAGTTGGCTATGATATCACAAGAGACACATCAATTAAACATAAATTATACCCATTTACTTCAAGAAAGAACACAGAACAAAAATGTTTATTTTAGTGCAAAGTGATCAAAGTGTTCATAGAGATGGTATACAGTAGCAGTAATTAAGGTTGTGCAGGTATTCAAGAACCAAAGGGTGAAGTGAAGTAGGTGTTCTTAAACATGGTGATGTGGGATGCCAGGCTTCTGTATCTCCTGCCTAGTCATAACTACAAGAAGATGGCATGACCTGGATTATGGGGACCTAACCTGATGCAGTCTGAGGGAACAAATTCTGAAAAGCTATGCAAGAGAATAAAAGGTAGAACATTATAGCACAGTACAGATCCTTCAGCCTATGATCTTGTGCCAATCTTTTAACCTACCCAAGGTCAATCTAACCCATCCCTTGCACATAAACCTTTCAGATTTTTCTTCCATATGCCTATCAAAAAGTCTCTTCAATGTCCCTAATATGTCTGCCTTTATTACCATCCACACAGTGTCATGGTCCAGTCCGTGAAGTCTGCATTCCAGTTCATGGTCTGGTCTGTTGATTTCTTATTCTGGGTTTTCCTGTTTTCCCTTGTTCTGTTGGGCACCTTAATTGAGGCACCTGATTCTTGTTTTGGGCTAGCACATAAATACCTCTCAAACCAAGGATTCCCTGTTGGACTGTTCCCTTTCCCTTCCTTCTGAAGCCTTGTCTGCATCCCTGTCAAGTTCAACTGCTGGAGTGAGACTGGAGCCTTGCCATGCCAAGATAAGGAGCTATCTATTGAGTTTGGAACAACTCTTTGTGTCCCTGTGCTTAATGTCTGTGTCAAAGAAGAGTCCTGGCCCTGGGTCCTGTTCCCAAAGAGGGGTCCTGACTCTGTAAAGCCCTGTCCCTAAGTCCTGTTCCCAAGGAGGGGTCCTGGCTCTGTGTTCTGTATTCCAGGCACCATGTTCCAGTCCTGTCCAAGTCAAGACTTTGTGTTCCCGTCCAGTCCAGGAGTCCCTCAGCAGTTTACCCTGGGACTTCCTCAGCAAGTGTCCTCAGCAGTCATCCTGGCCTAGAAAGCATCCCGGCCCTGTGCTCCAAGGAGGAGTCTCAGCTCTGTACCCAAGAGCCTAACAAAGCCGAGTTCAATAGCTGAGCCAAACCTAGTCCAAGAGCCACATCCTGCCCTGAGGTACCTCATCCAGTCCATGTCCAAGGCTCTGCCCAGTCCAGGAGTCTCTTGCCTGGTCCAAGCCACATCCAAGAACCTCGTCCTGTCCACATCAAGGCTTTGTGTTCTCGTCCTGTCCATATGCCTCATCCTGTGCAGGAGGTCCACGTCCAGTCCAGTAGCCATGTCTTGTCCTCGCTTAGGTCCGGGGTCCGAGCCCAAGTCAAGACCCAGGTTCTGGGTCCCTGTCCAGTCTCTGGCTTGGAGTCCTAACCCAGGCTCCTAATTCCAAGTTCCCTCTCCTGGTCCCGCTTTCCCAGTCTTAGTCCTAGCCCAGGCCCAGTGTCCTTGTCTCATCAAGGGTCTGTGTCCAGGTTCAGTGTCGTTTCTACCTTATTCACGTTGCTATCTCGATAAACCTAGTCCTGTTCATAGTATTTCAGTGTCTGTGACTTGCATTTGGGTCTGCTCCCAATACCCCCTTATAACACACAATGCACTTACAACTGTGTTTTATATATATATATATATATATATATATATATATATATATATATATATATATATATATATATATATATATATATATATATATATATATATATATATATATATATATAAAAAACTTACCACTGACATCCATCTATACTCTCCTCTAATCACCTTAAAAATATGCCCTCTCATATTAGCCTTTGCTGTCTGGGGGGAAAAAGGCTGACTCTCCATTGCTTCTGTGCTTTATATCATCCTACGTGCCTCTAAGTCTCATCTCATCGTCCTTCACTCTAAAGAGAAAACCTTAGCTCATTCAACCTTTCCTCATAAGACATGCTCTCTAAACCAGCAGCATACCGTGCACCCCCTCTAAAGCCTCCACATCTTTCCTATAATGTGGCATCCAGAACAGAACACAAGTGTGGTCTAACTGGAAATCAGGAAATCTCCAGTATTCAACAGTCTATACACTCAAGTTGATGCAGAATCGCACAAAGACCCAAATATTCACAAATCTAAAATCTAGCATTTCCATGTGGAACTGGACATTCTGCTCCATTACAAACAAGAGAAAATCTGAAGATGCTGGAAATCCAAGCAACACACAATGCTGGAGGAACTCAGCAGGCCAGGCTGCATCTATGGAAAAGAATACAGTTGACATTTTGGGCTGAGATGCTTCTTCAGGACTGAAGGAAAAAAAGATTAGGAGTAGATTTAAAATATGGGGGAGGGGAGAGAGAAACACAAGGCGATAGGTGAAGCTGGGAGGGGAAGGGATGAAGTTAAGTGCTGGGAAGTTTAGTGAAAGAGATACAGGGCTGGAGAAGGAAGAATCAATCGGAGAAGACTGAAGAACATAGAAGAAAGAAAAAGGTAGAAGAGGAATGGGGAGAAACACCAGAGGGAGGTGACAGGCAGGCAAGGAGATAAGGTGAGGGCAGTAAAAGAGGATGGGAATGGTGAAGGAGCGGGGAGAGGAGAATTATCAGAATTTCAAAAAATCGATGTTCATACTATCAGGTTGGAGGCTACCCAGATGGAATATAAGGTGTTGTTCCTCCAACTTGAGTGTGGCCTCAGCGCGATAGTAGAGGAAGCCATGGATTGGCATTATCGGAATGGGAAGTGGAATTAAAATGAGTGGCCACTGAGAGATCCTGCTGCTTCTGGCAGATGGAGTGTAGGTGCTCGGCGGTGGTCTCCCGATCTATGTCGGGTCTCACTGATGTACAGGAGGCCACACTGGGAGCACCGAACACAGTAAATGACCCCAACAGACTCACAGGTGAAGTGTCGCCTCACCTGGAAGGACTGTTTGGGGCCCCTGAATGGTAGTGAGAGAGGAGGTGCAGGGGCAGGTGTTGTACTTGTTCTGCTTGCAAGGGTAAGAGTCAGGAGGGAGATCAGTGGGGAGGGACAAGTGCATAAAGGAGTCATGTCGGGAGTGACCCCTGTGGAAAGCAAAGTGGGGGGGTTGGGGGAGGGGGTTGAAAGATGTGCTTGGTGGTGGGATCCCATTGGAGATGGCAGAAGTTCCAGAGAATTATGTGCTGGATGCAGAGGTTGGTGGGGTGGTAGGTCCACTCAGCATTTCTATCCCCTTAAGTCAAGTCTGCCATAAGTTAAATTATTGGTTACTGCAGTTATAGTTTGTATTTGAGTGAAAGCAATTATTAATTCCAGATTGTGCACCAGTGCAATATCCTTGGCTGTATAGTTACACTGTTGCTTCAGGTCAACCAAGTGATTTGAAGTGGGGGGGGGGGAAGGGGGCTTAACAGATAATTTATCATAACTTGGCTGAGAGGAAACTGAGTCAGATCATTTACTGTTGTTTAAGCAACACACACAAAATGCTAGTAGAATGCAGCAAAAGGCAGCATCTATAGGAAGAAGTATAGTAGATGTTTCGGGCCGAGACCCTTCGTCAGGACCAACTGAAAGAAGAGATTCTCAGCCCGAAATGTTGACTGTACTACTTCCTATAGATGCTGCCCAGCCTGCTGCGTTCCACCAGCACTTTGTGTGTTGCTTGAATTTCCAGCATCTGCAGATTTCCTCGTGTACTGCTGTTTAATTTTGTTCTACTTGGCTGATCTGATCCGATCAGTTTCTTCAGTAAGGTCAAAGGTACCCTGATATACCCTGAATGTTTTCGGTCAAAATCCCTTCACAAACCTCCAGTACTTAGCTAGGTGCCTTTCAACCAATGTGTCGAATATCAGGGATAAGTGAGAACACACAGTAACTGCTTGATGCCATTACTCCATTTGCAATGAAGTATAAAACTGGAAATAGAGATTTTTTAACGTTTCATTAATGTTCTCACATCTTAACTCCAAACTACATGACAGAAAGGAAGAATATTTATAAATTAATCCATACCATATCTAGCCTATTCCAATTCAATTCACATATTTAAATCAGGTACAGGAATAATTATATTTACAGAAATATGCCCACAATTTTAATGCAATTATCACAAATTGGACTTGTTTTTTTCTTTTTTATTTGCATAAGTTTTCAAGATGGAATATAGTTGTGAAATACTAATTAAAATAATGCAACATTTTAAATACTGGATAAAGAACATACCAAGTTAAAGGAATAAAATCAATGGTCACAAAGAGAAACTAAGATGAGTTATTAAAAGAATTTGGTCCTTGGTAAAATCTGCATATTTTTAAAATGGTTTGCAGGAACAGAGCAACCTGGCAAAATTGGTGCATAAATCTTTGTGGATGGTAGGGCAAGGCAATTTGATGTTGACAGGATGAGTCAGTGTTGAAAAGTATGTGCAATGTTTCTCTTCGAATAGTAGTAGAACTTTGCTAAACCTTCATAAAACAGTGCTCAGACTTCAGAGTATAGTGTCAGACCAATTGGTACAGGTCTTTGAAGAGGAGACGGGCACCTATCAGAGTGGAGCCAAAATTAAGGACATCAGTTATGTGTAGTGTTGTTCTCCATTGTGTAGGGAATGTAAAGAGGGGATGTGATAGATGACGACCTCATGAATGGTCTTAATAGAGTAAAAGGGGAAATGTTTTTAGAGTCAGTAGTCAAAAGAAGCTAGTTTTGAAGTGATTGGCTTAAATCTAAGGGTGACTTGAGGAAACTTCATTAAAGACAATGAGCAATTTCAATCTGGAAGGTATTGTATGAAAGGATGCATGCTAACTTTCAAAATTTGTTATTACATAAATATTTGAAGTATTATTTGGTAGGCTTTGCAGAAAGAGGAAATGAATGGGACTAATGCAGCTAGCATATTGTACAGGATATCTTCTGTGGTTTATGGTATGACTGGTACATCTTTCAGGTGTCACTTGCACTCACTCTGACATCGTTTAAGGAAGATGCAAAAATCATTAAATTGTGTTGAATTTGCATTCTAACAATGGATTTACCATCCATTTTCTTGCATGCTAAAAATGGAAAGGAACATTTTGAATGTTCCTTTGTCTGGAGATTCTTAGGAGTGAAGGAAGGATTTCTTCAAAGTGGCTTT
The DNA here is from genome assembly GCF_030028105.1 of Mobula birostris. Lineage (NCBI taxonomy): Eukaryota > Metazoa > Chordata > Chondrichthyes > Myliobatiformes > Myliobatidae > Mobula > Mobula birostris. The sequence goes on from NC_092371.1 coordinate 195,884,482, forward strand.
GAACATGTATTTGAATCTTCCCCTCTACCTGGCTGGTAATCTCATCCTATGACAGAATTTGGAAGAAGGTAATCTGTTTCTGCAGTCTGGTATTTGACGTATCAATGATGTAACCCATCCAGTGGAGCCATTTGAATGTAACTAAAGCCGCAACACGGGCATGTTGGATTGGAAGAGTGAGCTAATATTATTTTCCTTAACTTCTGGTAAATTTTGTGGAGAGTATTGTGGTATCTTCCCAAAACCTTGAAGTACCTGTTATAGGTAGTCTATGTTTCAGAAGCCATAAGTGATATGGGATCATTTTTGCCTAGTTTTGTGCCAAGTCTGAGGTCTTATTTATCAAATTTCCTTGTCTTCCTTTGACTGTGCCAGATTATGGAAAACAATGGTGAATTTCATCACTGTTGTCTGCCTTCATTGAGTGTTAACTCTTGAGATATGGAAAGTGCTCCGCTTTTTCTACAGTGTCACCACAAATCTTTATTGTCAAAGGGCAGTGTACATATAACAATAAACTCAACTTTGACTTAGATCTCCTACTCTGGGGATTGGACAAGGTCAAATTTTAGGTCTACCAGGTCAGTCTGACAATGGTATCTAACAATAGGGTGGTGCTTCTGAGGGAAAGACCTGAGTGCGCAGAATGTTCTTTGATTTCAAAACTAGTTGAGGGATCACCTCTGCATCATCACTGCACTCTATCATCACATCCTATGGGAGCTTACCATCGAGAAGGTGTAAGGACAAGATAGTCAGGAATCTTCTGTCATTCCCATCCACTCATCACCCAACAGGAACCAATGCCAGTGGATAAATCTCACTGACAGAGGACTAACCCAAAGGGTTTATTATTTTTGCTATTACAACATTAAGCATTGTAGCTTCTTGCTACAACTTCATCCCCAATCAATAGTCCCCAATGTCACTAAACCCTTTGTAGGAGCAACTTCATTGTATTCTCTCATAAAATTGGTTAGTTTGTTCTGTTATTACATAAAATATTTGATGTTATTCCAGATATAAATTTCTGAGTGGGTTTCTTCTTGAACACCAGTGATATAGTTGCAGTTCTGGTAGTGAGCAGTGATGCAGTGACTGAATACCTTGCAGGAGTTCACTGGCCATCAATCTGAATGTTTACATTATAGCGAATGTATCCATTCAATACAGTTATCTTCAATGTTGTACACTTCCTTCTGAAGTGCATTCACTAAATTTATACTTCTCCCTTGCTAAACAAGAGGGATTTTGCGGTGGGTTTTAGAGTTTTTGTGTGATAGAGCCACAGAGCCCAGGTCATGCTAATCAAGATGCTTTCCCTCTGCCTGCATTTGCCCTACATTGATCTAGGCCTTTTTGGTCCGTGTGCCTATCCAAATGAATATCAGAACTGCACCTGCTTACTCTGGCACAGGTCTACTCTCCGCTATGTGAACTACTTGCCCCCTCAGGTCACTTTTTAATCTCTTCCTTCTCCCCTTAAATTTATGCTCTCTAATTTTAGACTTCCCTGTCCTGTGACCACATACCCTAACTATGCCCCTCATGATTTTATGTACCTCAACAAGGTCACCTCTGAACCTCTTACATTCTAGGTCCAGCCTACCCAGCTTTAAGCCTTGTAGTATTGGTAACATCCTGGTGAATCTTTCCTGTACCCTTTACAACTTAATGACATCTTCCTTTTATCTGGGCAAACAAACTGCAGACAGTACTCCAAGTTCTGTCTTACCAGTGACTTCACAGTTATAAGATCGTACAGATGAAAACAGTCTCTTCAGCTCACTGAATTTGTCAGCCACCAAGCAGCCATTTGCAATAATCTTACATTAATCCAATTTTATTCTCCCTATGTTCCTTTTAAATCTCCGCAAATGTTTCCACTCATCAACACACTAAAGGAAATTTGTGGCACAGCTGCTAATTGGTTTATAAATTCACACATTTTAGGAATGTAGGAGGAAACCTGAATTTTTTTTCAGTCTTATTTTTTTATATTCTGTGATTTAGTCCAATCCTTCTCGTCTTTCGTAAGAGCACAGGGTTTGGGGGCAAATTTTGTGGCATTTTTGTGCAGGGGCAGGGAAATCTGGGGGGGTTGTTGGTGTTCTGTTTTTTTGTTTCTTTGTGTAGGGAGAGGGGGATTTGGAGGCCAATGTTCTTTCTGCATTTTTCTTCGTGTGGGGAGAGGGGTATGTGGGGACCGACGTTCTTGTTGTATTTTTTGCAGGGGAGGGTGGGGGGGGGGTTGAGATTGGTGATCGCATTGCCATTCTTTTTCTCTTGGTTTTGTGGTTATCTGGAGAAGATGAATATCAGAGTTATATACTTTGATAATAAGCGAACCTTTGAACCTTTAACATCTGAAGTAAACCCACGCTGTGCAAACTCCACACAGACTTCACTGCAGTTTTCCTGGCTGCGGTGCTGTACACTCCATCCTGCCTGTGCGGTGGTGTAAAATGGATGGTGGTGACCTCACCCAGTTTTGTTTTGGCTGAGCTGATTGACCCTTCCCTGTCAGAAAGGTTAAATATATGCCACTGATTTGTAGGTGATATAAACACCAGGCTAATTCAAGATGGCTTTTTCCCTTCAAAAAATCATTATGTTCGCAACATCGAGCTTTTCATCAGTTTGAACTGGCAAACTGCTGTTGAATAAAGTGAGGGGAATCCATGCTTATTCAAGGCCAGAACTGTTTTTGATTGCATTGGCTTGAAGAGCAACAGATTCTTTAGCTGTGCTGAAAAACAGCCAGCAAATGCTGCAGTATCATCAAAGGGTAGACTCTGTCTGAAAGATATGTCAGGGTTCTGCAAACTTTTCAAGGCTGTATCCTGGGAAACAGATGGATTTCAAAAGCTTAGAAGCAGTATTGTTGTCAAGAATTTCTCTTGCAAGCCAAGAATTCCTGTGAACAAACAATGGCCAGTTTAGAGAATCAGAAATGGAGCCTGTTGCAATTTGGACAATAAAGGCAGTCTTGACGAGTTTCAGCATTGTGATCTTCAAGCCTGGCAGTCAGAAATTCCTGAAAACAATGGTGCTCTAATCTATACAAAATGTCTTTGAAGGTACACAGTGTTACACAGCACTATGCAGAATGGGATTATGCACTATTTACAGTGAGAAGCAGTTTAAAGGTGGTCATGCTTGAAACTGAACATGCTGCTCCCCAATTGGAAATGTATGTGCTTGGATTGCATCCGTGCCCACACAAGCTGTTGTGCACTCTGTGGGCATTGATTGCCACTGCATTTTTTAAGCAATTAGTTTGTTGCTTTGCTACTAATCGGTCACATAGAAAGTTTAAAAAATAAACTGGTATTAAATACAGTCAGTAGCAAATTTATTAGATGCACCTGTACATCTACCTGTTAATGCAAATAAATATCTAATCAGCCAATCATGTGGCAGCAACACAAAGTATAAAAACATGCAGATATGGTCAAGAGATTCGGTTGTGTTTTTCAGACCAAACTTCAGAATAGGAAGGAAATGTGATCTGTGACTCTGACTGTGGAATGACTGTTGGTGTCAGACAGTGGTTTGAGTATTTTAGAAACTGCTTATCTTGGGGATTTTGAAGCACAGCAGTTTACAGAGAATGTGCAGAAAACAAAAAAAAACATCCTATGAGTGGTGGTACTGTGGGGGGAAAAATGGCTTGTTAATGAGAGGTCAGAGGAGAATGGTCAGACTGATTCACACAGACAGGAAGGCAATAATAACTCAAATAAACATGTATTACAACAGTGGAGTATAGATCATCTCTGAACACACAACTTGTCGAGCCTTGAAGTGGATAGGCTACAGAAGCAGACCACAAACTTGCACTAAGTGGCCAATTGATTAGGTGAAGGAAGTATCTGCATGGATGAGTGTGTGCCGATGAAAACTTGCTGTACATTCCCAAACCAGAAGCCATGGATGAACCATTGTCTGCTGAGGACTAGATCTGTGGAATGTAAGTCTGCTGACACAGGGCTGTACAAGAAAACTAAAAGACTTGTGGAAGGTTATTTCAATAGTGAAGAAACAATTCCAAGCAAGGCTGGAGGTGTCATCGGATACACGTCAACTCTGGCAGGATGTGCAACACGTTGCTTCCTACAAAACAAAACCCAATAGCATGAATGCTAGAAATGCTACACTACCAGATGAGCTCAATGCCTTCTATGCCTGCTTTGAAAGGGAGAATATAACTATTGCAGTGAAGGCCCCTGCTGCACCTGGTGACCTTGTAATCTTTGTCTCAGAGGCTGATGTTAGGCTGTCTTTAAGGACGGTGAACCCTTGCAAGGTGGCAGGCCTCCTTTGGAGTACCTGGTAAGGCTCTGAAAACTTGTGCCAACCAACTGGTGGGAGTATTCAAGGACATTTTCAACCTCTCTGCTAAGGTCAGAAGATCCCACCTGCTTCAAAAAGGCGCTAGAACTAGGACGTAGTCTAAAGACGCGGGGGAGTAGATTTAGGATGGCGATGAGGAGAAACTGCTTTTCTCAGAGTGGTGAATCTGTGGAATTCTTTGCCCACCAATGAAGCACTGGTGGCTGCATCAGTAAATATATTTAAGACAAAGTTGGATGGATTTTTTACGTAGTAGAGTATTAAGGGGTATGGGGAGAAGGCAGGTAGGTGGAGCTAAGTCCATGGCCAGATCAGCCATGATCTTATTGAATGGTGGAGCAGGTTCGACAGGCCAGATGGCCTACTCCTGCATCTATTTCTTACGTTCTTATGCATCAATTATGCCAATACCCAAGAAGAGTAATGTGAGCTGCCTTAATGACTATCGACCAGTAGCACTCACATCTACGGTGATGAAATACTTGTGAGAGATTGATCATGGCTAGAATGAACACCTGCCTCAAGAATCTGGACCCATTGCAATTTGCCTATTGCCACCATAGGTCTACAGCAGACACAATCTCAATGACTCTTCACATGGCCTTAGGTCACCTGCACAATACAAACACCTATGTCAGGACGCTGTTCATTGACTACAGCTCAGCGTATAACACCATCATTCCCATAGTCCTGATTGATAAGCTACAGAACCTGGGCCTCTGTACCTCTCTCTACAAATGGATCTTTGACTTCCAAACCAGAAGACCACTATCTGTGTGGATTGGTGATAACGTCTCCTCCTCGCTGACGATCAATGCTGGTGCACCTCAGGGGTATGTGTTTAGCTCACTGCTGTACTCTCTATACCCATGACTGTGTGGCTAGGCATAGCTCAAATGCCATCTATAAACTTACTGATGATTACAACCATTGTTGGTAAAATCTCAATGAAGATGAGAGGACGTACGGGGGCGAGATACACCAGCTAGTTGAGTGGTGCCGCAGCAACAGCCTTGCCTTCAATGTCAATAGGGCAAGCTCGTTGTGGACCTCGGAAAGGGTAAGATGAGGGAACATTAAAAATAAATCCTTGTGGAGAGAGTGAGCAGTTTCAAGTTCCTGGATGTCAAGATCTCTGATCTAACCTGGTCCCAACATATCGATGCAGCTATACAGATAACAGCGGCTCTATTTCATTAGGAGTTTGAAGCAAATTGGTTTGTCACCTAAAATACTCAAAAGCTTCTATGGGGTTACTGTAGAGAGCACTCTGACAGGCTGCATCGTTGTCTGGTACAGGGAAGATAATGCAAAAGATTGAAAATAGCTACAGAAAGTTGTAAAATTAATCATCTCCATCTTGGGTACTGTCCTCCGTAGTATCCAGGACATCTTCAAGGAGCAATGACTCAGAATAGTGGTGTCCATTATTAAGGACCCCATCACCCCCTTGTCCTGATTACTGTTAGGTTGGAGGTACAGAAGCCTAAAGGCGCACACTCTTCAATTCAGGAACAGCTTCTACCCTCTGCCATACAATTCCTAAATGGACATCGATCCCATGAAGATAGCCTCACTATTTTTTAATATATATATTATTTCTGTTTGTACACTATTTTTAATCTATTTGGTATTCATATGTTTAGAAACATAGAAAATAGGTGCAGGAGTAAGCCATTCGGCCCTTTGAGCCTGCACCGCCATTTATTATGATCATGGCTGATCATCCAACTCAGAACCCCGCCCCAGCCTTCCCTCCATACCCCCTAACCCTCGTAGCCACAAGGGCCATATCCAACTCCCTCTTAAATATAGCCAATGAACTGGCCTCAACTGTTTCCTGTGGCAGAGAATTCCACAGATTCACCACTCTGTGTGAAGTTTTTCCTAATCTCGGTCCTAAAAGGCTTCCCCTCTATCCTCAAACTGTGACCCCTCATTCTGGACTTCCCCAACATCGGGAACAATCTTCCTGCATCTAGCCTGTCCAATCCCTTTAGGATCTTATACGTTTCAATCAGATCCCCCCTCAATCTTCTAAATTCCAACGAGTACAAGCCCAGTTCATCCAGTCTTCCTTCATATGAAAGTCCTGCCATCCCAGGAATCAATCTGGTGAACCTTCTCTGTACTCCCTCTATGGCAAGGATGTCTTTCCTCAGATTAGGGGACCAAAACTGCAGACAATACTCCAGGTGTGGTCTCACCAAGGCCTTGTACAACTGCAGTAGTACCTCCCTGCTCCTGCACTCGAATTCTCTCGCTATAAATGCCAGCATACCATTCGCCTTGCACCGCCTGCTGTACCTGCATGCCCACTTTCAATGACTGGTGTATAATGACACCCAGGTCTCGTTGCACCTCCCCTTTTCCTAATCAGCCACCATTCAGATAATAATCTGTTTTCCTATTTTTGCCACCAAAGTGGATAACTTCACATTTATCCACATTAAATTGCATCTGCCATGAATTTGCCCACTCACCCAACCTATCCAAGTCACCCTGCATCCTCTTAGCATCCTCCTCACAGCTAACACTGCCACCCAGCTTCGTGTCATCCACAAATTGGAGATGCTGCATTTAATTCCCTCATCCAAGTCATTAATATGTATTGTAAACAACTGGGGTCCCAGCACTGAGCCTTGCGGTACCCTACTAGTCACCGCCTGCCATTCTGAAAAGGTCCCGTTTATTCCCACTCTTTGCTTCCTGTCTGCTAACCAACTCTCCACCCACACCAATACCTTACCCCCAATACCGTGTGCTTTAAGTTTGCACACTAATCTCCTGTGTGGGACCTTGTCAAAAGCCTTCTGAAAATCCAAATATACCACATCCACTGGTTCTCCCCTATCCACTCTACTAGTTACATCCTCAAAATTCTGAGATTCGTCAGACATGATTTTCCTTTCACAAATCCATGCTGACTTTGTCCGATCATTTCACCGCTTTCCAAATGTGCTGTTATCACATCCTTGATAACTGACTCCAGCAGTTTCCCCACCACCGACGTTAGGCTAACTGGTCTATAATTTCCCGGTTTCTCTCTCCCTCTTTTTTAAAAAATGGAGTTACATTAGCCACCCTCCAATCCTCAGGAACTAGTCCAGAATCTAACGAGTTTTGAAAAATTATCACTAATGCATCCACTATTTCTTGGGCTACTTCCTTAAGCACCCTGGGATGCAGGCCATCTGGCCCTGGGGCTTTATCTGTCTTCAATCCCTTCAATTTACCTAACACCACTTCCCTACTAACATGCATTTTGCTCAGTTCCTCCATCTCACTGGACCCTCTGTCCCCTACTATTTCTGGAAGATTATTTATGTCCTCCTTAGTGAAGACAGAACCAAAGTAATTATTCAATTGTTCTGCCATGTCCTTGCTCTCCATAATCAATTCACCTGTTTCTGTCTGCAGGGGACCTACAGTTGTTTTTACCAGTCTTTTCCTTTTTACATATCTATAAAAGCTTTTACAGTCTGTTTGTTTCCTGCCAGTTTTCTCTCATAATCTTTTTTCCCCTTCCTAATTAAGCCCTTTGTCCTCCTCTGCTGAACTGAATTTCTCCCAGTCCTCAGGTGAGCCACTTCCTCTGGCTAATTTGTATGCTGCTTCTTTGGAATTGATACTATCCCTAATTTCTCTTGTCAGCCATGGGTGCACTACCTTCCTTGATTTATTCTTTTGCCAAACTGGGATGAACATTTGTTGCAGTTCATCCATGCAACCTTTAAATGCCTGCCATTGCATATCCACCGTCAATTCTTTAAGTGTCATTTGCCAGTCTATCTTAGCTAATTCACGTCTCATACCTTCAAAGTTACCCTTTAAGTTCAGAACCTTTGTTTCTGAATTAACTATGTCACTCTCCATCTTAATGAAGAATTCCACCATATTATGGTCACTCTTACCCAAGGGGCCTCTCACAACAAGATTGCTAATTAACCCTTCCTCATTGCTCAAAACCCAGTCCAGAATAGCCTGCTCTCTAGCTGGTTCCTCGACATGTTGGTTCAAAAAACCATCCCGCATACATTCCAAGAAATCCTCTTCCTCAGCACCCTTACCAATTTGGTTCACCCAATCTACATGTAGATTGAAGTCACCCATTATAACTGCTGTTCCTTTATTGCACACATTTCTAATTTCCTGTTTAATACCATCTCCGACCTCACTACTACTGTTAGGTGGCCTGTACACAACTCCCACCAGCGTCTTCTGCCCCTTAGTGTTACGCAGCTCTACCCATATCGATTCCACATCTTCCCGGTTTATGTCCTTCCTTTCTATTGTGTTAATCTCTTTAACCAGCCATGCCACCCCACCTCCCCTTCCTTCATGTCTATCCCTCCTGAATATTGAATATCCCTGAACGTTGAGCTCCCATCCCTGGTCACCCTGGAGCCATGTCTCTGTGATCCCAACTATATCATAATCATTAATAACAATCTGCACTTTCAATTCATCCACCTTATTACGAATGCTCCTTGCATTGACACAAAGCCTTCAGGTGCTCTTTTACAACTCTCTTAGCCCTTATACAATTATGCTGAAAAGTGGCCCTTTTTAATGCTTGCCCTGGATTTGTCGGCCTGCCACTTTTACTTTCCTCCATAGTACTTTTTGTTTCTACCCTCACTTTACACCCCTCTGCTTCTCTGCACTGGTTCCCATCCCCCTGTAGTGAACTAACCTCCTCACACCTAGCCTCTTTAATTTGATTCCCACCCCCAACCATTCTAGTTTAAAGTCACCTCGGTAGCCCCTGCTAATCTCCCTGCCAGGATATTGGTCCCCCTAGGATTCAAGTGCAACCCGTCCTTTTTGTACAGGTCACACCTGCACCAAAAGAGGTCCCAATGATCCAAAAACTTGAATCCCTGCCCCCTGCTCCAATCCCTCAGCCACGCATTTATCCTCCACCTCATCGCATTCCTACTCTCACTGTCGCGTGGCACAGGCAGTAATCCCGAGATTACTACCTTTGCGGTCCTTTTTCTCAACTCCCTTCCCAGCTCCCTATATTCTCCTTTCAGGACCTCATCCTTTTTCCTTCCTATGTCATTGGTACCTATATGTACCATGACCTCTGGCTCCTCACCCTCCCACTTCAGGATATCTTGGACATGATCAGAAATATCACCGACATGTGTCATGAAATTCCTTAACTGAGGAGCAGCAGTTAAATGCTATACATAATATAGAAAGAAAAAATAAAGTAGATTAATTACAGTAAAGAGCTGCGTAACACTAAGGGGCAGAAGATGCTGGTGGGAGTTGTGTACAGGCCACCTAACAGTAGTAGTGAGGTTGGAGATGGTATTAAACAGGAAATTAGAAATGTGTGCAATAAAGGAACAGCAGTTATAATGGGTGACTTCAATCTACATGTAGATTGGGTGAACCAAATTGGTAAAGGTGCTGAGGAAGAGGATTTCTTGGAATGTATGCGGGATGGTTTTTTGAACCAACATGTCGAGGAACCGACTGGAGAGCAGGCTATTCTGGACTGGGTTTTGAGCAATGAGGAAGGGTTAATTAGCAATCTTGTCGTGAGAGGCCCCTTGGGTAAGAGTGACCATAATATGGTGGAATTCTTCATTAAGATGGAGAGTGACATAGTTAATTCAGAAACAAAGGTTCTGAACTTAAAGAGGGGTAACTTTGAAGGTATGAGACGTGAATTAGCTAAGATAGACTGGCAAATGACACTTAAAGGATTGACAGTGGATATGCAATGGCAAGCATTTAAAGGTTGCATGGATGAACTGCAACAAATGTTCATCCCAGTTTGGCAAAAGAATAAATCAAGGAAGGTAGTGCACCCATGATTGACAAGAGAAATTAGGGATAGTATCAATTCCAAAGAAGAAGCATACAAATTAGCCAGAGAAAGTGGCTCACCTGAGGACTGGGAGAAATTCAGAGTTCAGCAGAGGAGGACAAAGGGCTTAATTAGGAAGGGGGAAAAAAGATTGAGAGAAAACTGGCAGGCAACATAAAAATGGACTGTAAAAGCTTTTATAGATATGTAAAAAGGATAAGACTGGTAAAGGCAAATGTAGGTCCTCTGCAGACAGAAACAGGTGAATTGATTATGGAGAGCAAGGACATGGCAGAACAATTGAATAATTACTTTGGTTCTGTCTTCACGAAGGAGGACATAAATAATCTTCCAGAAATAGGGGACAGAGGGTCCAGTGAGATGGAGGAACTGAGCGAAATGCATGTTAGTAGGGAAGTGGTGTTAGGTAAATCGAAGGGATTGAAGGCAGATAAATCCCCAGGGCCAGATGGTCTGCATCCCAGGGTGCTTAAGGAAGTAGCCCAAGAAATAGTGGATGCATTAGTGATAATTTTTCAAAACTCGTTAGATTCTGCACTAGTTCCTGAGGATTGGAGGGTGGCTAATGTAACTCCACTTTTTAATAAAGGAGGGAGAGAGAAACCGGGGAATTATAGACCAGTTAGCCTCACGTCGGTGGTGGGGAAACTGCTGGAGTCAGTTATCAAGGATGTGATAACAGCACATTTGGAAAGCGGTGAAATGATCGGACAAAGTCAGCATGGATTTGTGAAAGGAAAATCATGTCTGACGAATCTCATAGAATTTTTTGAGGATGTAACTAGTAGAGTGGATAGGGGAGAACCAGTGGATGTAGTATATTTGGATTTTCAAAAGGCTTTTGACAAGGTCCCACACAGGAGATTAGTGTGCAAACTTAAAGCACACGGTATTGGGGGTAAGGTATTGGTGTGGATGGAGAGTTGGTTAGCAGACAGGAAGCAAAGAGTGGGAATAAACGGGACCTTTTCAGAATGGCAGGCGGTGACTAGTGGGGTACCGCAAGGCTCAGTGCTGGGACCCCAGTTGTTTACAATATATATTAATGACTTGGATGAGGGAATTAAATGCAGCATCTCCAAGTTTGCGGATGACATGAAGCTGGGTGGCAGTGTTAGCTGTGAGGAGGATGCAGGGTGACTTGGATAGGTTGGGTGAGTGGGCAAATTCATGGCAGATGCAATTTAATGTGGATAAATGTGAGGTTATCCACTTTGGTGGCAAGAACAGGAAAACAGATTATTATCTGAATGGTGGCTGATTAGGAAAAGGGGAGGTGCAATGAGACCTGGGTGTCATTATACACCAGTCATTGAAGGTGGGCATGCAGGTACAGCAGGCAGTGAAAAAGGCAAATGGTATGCTGGCATTTATAGCGAGAGTATTTGAGTACAGGAGCAGGGAGGTACTACTGCAGTTGTACAAGGCCTTGGTGAGACCACACCTGGAGTATTGTGTGCATTTTTGGTCCCCTAATCTGAGGAAAGACATCCTTGCCATAGAGGGAGTACAAAGAAGGTTCACCAGATTGATTCCTGGGATGGCAGGACTTTCATATGAAGAAAGACTGGATGAACTGGGCTTGTACTCATTGGAATTTAGAAGATTGAGGGGGGATCTGATTGAAACATATAAGATCCTAAAGGGATTGGACAGGCTAGATGCAGGAAGATTGTTCCCGTTGTTGGGGAAGTCGAGAACAAGGGGTCACAGTTTGAGGATAGAGGGGAAGCCTTTTAGGACCGAGATTAGGAAAAACTTCTTCACACAGTGGTGAATCTGTGGAATTCTCTGCCACAGGAAACAGTTGAGGCCAGTTCATTGGCTATATTTAAGAGGGAGTTAGATATGGCCCTTGTGGCTATGGGGGTCAGGGAAATGGAGGGAAGGCTGGGGCGGTGTTCTGAGTTGGATGATCAGCCATGATCATAATAAATGGCAGTGCGGGCTCGAAAGGCAGAATGGCCTACTCCTGCACCTATTTTCTATGTTTCTATAATAAACCTGATTCTGATTCTGACACCTAATTAAGTGGCCACAGTGCAAATTGCAAAACTACTCAGTTACTTGAAGGGGACTGGGCAAGAAGTCATCGCAAGATTCAAGGTTGTTTAACGGTGTCCCCTACACAGCGTAGAGGAGAATGAATTAATAATTACCTTGGATTCAATGCAGCACAAAAGATAAATAACGCAACAATAAAAACACAATAAATATAAATACAGAAGGTTGATTGTATGTATTTAAAGTGGCGCTGGGCACAGGAGTGTCTGTACATAAGGTGACTGACAGAAAATGATAAAGCAGCGATGTCTTGTGGAAAGTAACTGTTTTTGGGTCGTATGGTCCTGGCATAGATGTTATGTAGCCTCCTCCCTGATTGGAGTGGGACGAACAGTCCATGTGCAGGGTGGGTAGGATCTTTTATGATATTACTGGCCCTTTTCTGGCACCTTTCTGTATATACATCCTTGATGGTAAGTAGGCTGGTACTGGTGATGCATTAGGCAGGTTTGACTGCCCGTTGTAGAGCCTTGCTGTCCATTCCAGTGCATTAGCCATGCCATGCAGTCATGTAACTTGTTAGGATGTTCTCTACTATATAGAATGAGATGAGTATAGATGTGCTAAGGCCAGCTCTCTACAGCTTCCTCAGAAAGTAGAGGCATTGGTGAGCTTTTCTAATTGTGTACAGTATGTTCTGGAACCATGAGAGGTTGTGCAGCTCCCAGTTTGAAACTGCTCACAGCTTCCACTGCTGCGCCAGCAATATGAAGGGAAGTGTGAGTGGTGCGAGTTCTTCTGAAGTCAATAGCCATCTCCTTTGGCTTGATGACATTGACCTAGGGGTCATTTGCCTGGCACCAGGCCTCCAGCTCTTCCAACACCATTGTTGGTGATGATGAGCCCCACTGCTTGTTTAGCAGTGCAGTCCGGTGTGAGCAGATTGTTCAGCAATAGGATCAGCTCATAGTCCTGGTGGGGGGGCACCCATGTTGAGGATGATGGGGAGAGGAGCAGTTGTACATCCTGTCTATCTGAGCTCTGCTGATTAGGAAGTCCAACACCTAGCTGCAGAGTGGTATAATAAGACTGAGGAGTAGGATTTGTTCATCAAAGTCTGTGGGGAAAATAGTGTTGAATGCCAAACTGAAACCCAGAAGCAGCATTCTGACGGAAGTGTCCTTGTTTTCTCGGTGTATCAGGGCCAGGTGCATGACAGATGCCATGGCATCTTTTGTAGAGTGATTCTATTGGTAAGAATATAAATGAGTACCCAATGTGGCAGGAAGAGAATTTTTGGTATGTGTTGTTATCAGACATTCAAAGCACTCCATGATGATTGGTATCAGTGCCACTGGGTGGTAGTCCTTTATTTCTGAAGGTGTAGAGTTCTTTGTTATAGGGATGATAGTGTCTGATTTGAAACATAGGGACAGCAGTCTGGGTATATGATGTGTTGAGGTTCATGAGGATGTCAGTGAGCTGGTGTGCACAACTCCGAGTAGTCTACCTGGGCCAGCCGCCCTACAGGTGTTGACTCTTTGTAGAATCCTTCTCTCATCTGCTGCTGTTACAGATAGAGGCTGCTTGCCTGGGGGTGGAGTAGCTTTTCTTGTCAGCAGTGTGTTGCATGCCTTGAAGCATGCAGAAAGTTGTTTAGAGTGTCAGGGAGAGAAGCGACGCTGTTTTTCCTAGCATAGCCAGTGATGCCCTTGATGCCCAGCCAAATACACCAGGAATCATTATCACATAGATGTTCTTGAATTTTTTTGTGCATTGGTGGTCTTTGTCCTCTTAACATTTAAGATGAGGTTTCTTCTGGCTGCTCTGAGAGCTATTCTGTCTCCACACCTGAAGCAGTGCCCCAGGCTTTTAGTAGGGGACACACCTCTGCATTCAGCCAGGGCTTCTGAGTGGGCTGTGAGATGACCATTTGTGATGTACCAACTTTACTTACACACTTACTCGTGTAGCTGGTGACAGAGGAGGTGTACTCCTTGATGTCTGTGTCTTCTCCATTTGTGGCAGTATCCTTGAACATCTGTCAGTTAGTCCAATTAAAATAGTCCTGAAGCAGAGTTTGCCTCATTAGGCCAAACAGTGATGGTCCTCTTGACTGGTTTCTCCATTGGTTATAAACTAGAGCAGCAAATACTCTTTATTCAAAGGGAGACACTGTTACTAGCATCCGAGAAAGGGAGGATATAGAGCAGTAACAATTGGAGCCTGATTCTCCATTCAATGTCTGCTATTTTGTATGTACTTGCAACAAACAAACTGCTGAAGGAACTCCACTGGTCAGGCAGCATCTGTGGAGGGAGTTGGAATGTTGACTTTTCAGGCCGAGACCCTTCATCTGGATTGGACCTGCTGAGTTGCTCCAACAATTCATCTTTTTGCTCCAAATTTCAGCATCTGTAGTCTCTTGTATCTCATCTTACTTCCACCAGCTCTGTTCATCAGTTACCTACCTGCTGGCAGATCTACAGTAGCTTCTAGTTAAAGAACATCTGTGTTTTACATTTCTTATCCCTGTTTTCAAAACTATTTGTCAGCTCACTCCCTGTTGCTGTAGCTTCAGCTGGCTTAAAATCTTCCAAAGATATCTGCACTCTTCCGTTTCTAACTTCATGAGCATGCCTGATTTTAACTCTTTCATCATTGACAATTCAGTTTGACTGCCTTGACTTCCAGAATTCCCTCCTGAAGATCTCTGCCTCTTTAATTTTGTTTCCAAAGATACATTCCTTACTTTTACTTCTGGCTGTCCTAATACTTAATTATTTGACTTTACAGTAGATATTGTTTTATAACTCTCCTTTGACAGTTTTGAAATTTTTCCTGCTAATAAAGGCCTGGAAATTCTATTATCCAGCTCATTTCTGTACAATACAATTTAAACTTCTCAAAAATCAGCTAAACACAGTCAGATGTTTATTGGACATATATTGCCCTTCTGGAAACTTGCTTTCAATGCTCCATACTTGGAGGTTGCCAGGTATGAAATGCTTGTGTGCATACAAGGATAGCATGTGACTGGGGCCATCAACTTTAACTGGAGATAGTGAAGGGAGTGTGATCTTACCTAATCTGCTGATGAAATATCAGAAATGTGCATCTTATTCCATATAGCTGCTCTTTTAAATTGCTCACTTTTGGCTCCCTTCCTACATTCACGGGCTACTTCCCAGTACTTCACCCTATGTAGACCATTCCCCTGCCACCCCTGGACTCTGACACAATTTTCTGCTTACTTGACTCTTAACACAAGAGATTCAGCAGAATGCTGGAAATCTAGATCAATACACAAAAACTGCTGGAGGTTCTCAGCAGGACGGGAAGCTTCTATGGAGGCAACGGAATAGTCAATGTTTCAGATCAAGGCTCTGTAACAGGTGTTGAGGTTGAAACAAATTGATATAATTTCATGTAATTTACAGAAATGTATTTTCCTTTGTAGCTGTAACTTGCACTCTTTAATTCTTATTGTCTCCCTTTCTCAATCTTTTTTTTGTCTCCATGATCCACTTACTCCTTCTGTCAGCACCTTTTCTGTATCTGTGATTGTTTCCAGACATCTGTCTTCTTCCTTTTCTAAAGTCAGATCTTTTTCCATCTCTTCACACTATCTGCCCTTTGCTTGGTATGTGCATTCTTCACTCCTTTTCTGTAGAGCATAAACTATAATGACACAGTAGCAGATCCTTTGGCCCAGAATATTATGTCAAATTTATTTGTTAATGGCACCTGATTAAATTAGTCCTTCCTGCCTGCACCTTGGTCCACATCTCTCCATTCTCTGCATGTTCATGTGTTTATCCAAGGGCTTCTTAAATGCTTCTATCATTTCTATATCTACCATTAACCCTGGACCCACCACACTCTGTGTAAATAAAAAAAAAAAAAAAAAAAAAAAAAACTTGCTCTGCACATCTGCTTTGAACTTCCCCCTTTCAATTTAAATTCATGCCCTCTAGTATTAGACAGTTGGACTCTAGGAAAAGGTACAGGCGGCTCCTCTGTCTCTGCCTCTCATGCATTTTTTAAAATCCATCAAATCTCCTCAGCTTTTGCTGCACTGAAGAAAACTATAGTTTGTCCATCCTCTCCTTTTAGTACCTGCTCTCAAATGCAGGAGGAATCCTGTTAAATCTCTTCTGCACCCTCTCTAAAGCCTCCATATCCTTCCGATAATGGGGCGTCAAGAATGGAATGGCACACTTCAGAAGCAGCCTAGTCAAATTTCTATAGCTGGAGATTTTCTCCTTTGCCAAAGCCATATGGACCTTTTTACTTTCTACTGTCCTCATTCTCCCATGGTGGTATTGTATTTGTTTCTGCCAGAAGGAAAATTGGCACAGAGTACAGTAGATGTGCGTAAAAGATCATGTACAGTATTCCAAGGACAGTTTTGAATCGCTCCCACATAACTCTTCAAGGGCAGATGTTTTGGCAAAACAACTCAGCTACTTGGATTTTAATATTTTAAGGTAGATGGCAACAGAAATAGAAAGGTGCCTTTGCTGCTTTTTGCATAACTCGAGCTCTCACTTCCTCCCGATGATAAACATTTTCTTGAAGACCAGCCATATCAGCTAATGTTAAAGACCATAAGACACAGGAGCAGAATTAGGCTATCTGGCCCATCAAGTCTGCTCCACAACTTGATCAGGTTGACTTATTATCCCTCTGAACCCCATTCTCCTGACTTCTCCACGTAACCTTTGATGTCTTTAAGAATTAAGAACCTATTATCCTCCACTTTAAGTATACCCAAAGACTTGGCCTCCACAACCATCTGAGAAAATGAATTCTGCAGGTTCACCACCTCTACCTAAAGAAGTTCCTCTTTATCTCTGGTCTAAAGGGACATCCATGTACAAACCCCATTTCCAGAAAAGTTGGGATATTTTCCAAAATGCAATAAAAACAAAAGTCTGTGATATATTAATTCACATGAAACTTTATTTAACTGACAAAAGTACAAAGAAAAGGTTTTTAATAGTTTTACTGACCAACTTAATTGTATTTTGTAAACATACACAAATTTAGAATTTGATGGCTGCAACACAACAAAAGTTGGGACAGAGGCATGTTTACCATTGTGTTACATCACCTTTCCTTTTAATAACACTTTTTAATTGTTTTGGAACTGAGGATACTAATTGTAGTAGATTTGCAATTGGAAATTTTGTCCACCCATTCTTGCTCGATATAAGACTTCAGCTGCTCAACAGTCCGTGGTCTCCGTTGTCTGATTCTCCTCTTCATGATGCGCCATACATTCTCAATAGGAGATAGATCTGGACTGGCAGCAGGCCAGTCAAGCACATGCACTCTGTCTACAAAGCCACGCTGTTGTAGCCCGTGCAGAATGTGGTCTGGCATTGTCCTGCTGAAATAAGCATGGATGTCCCGGAAGAGACGTCACCTTGATGGCAACATATGTCTCTCTAAAATCCTAATATACACCTCAGAGTCAATGGTACCTTCACATACATGCAACACACCCATGCCGTGGGCACTGATGCATCCCCATACCATCACAGATGCTGGCTTTTGCACCTTTCGCTGATAACAATCTGGATGGTCGCTTTCATCTTTGGTACGGAGAACTCCTCGATGCCCATTTTTTCTGAAAACTAGCTGAAATGTGGACTCATCTGACCACAGCACATGGTCCCACAGTCTTTCGGTCCATCTGAGATGAGCTCGGGCCTAGAGAACTTGCCAGCGTTTCTGCATAGTTGATGTATGGCTTCCTTGCGTAATACAGTTTCAAGTTGCATTTCTGGATGCAGCGACGGACTATGAGTGACAATGGTTTTCCAAGGTTCTCCCAAGCCCAGGTGGCTATAATTGTCACAGTAGCATGACGGTTTCTTAGGCAGTTCTGCCTGAGGGTTCGAAGATCAGGCGCATTCAGCAGTGGTTTCCAACCTTGCCCTTTACGCACTGAGATGTCTCTGAATTCTCTGAATCTTTTCACTATTATGTACTGTAGATGTTGAAAGACCTAAATTCTCTGCAATCTTGCGTTGAGAAATGTTCCTTTTGAACTGAATTCCTTTTGAACAATTCTGTCACGAATTTTGACACAAAGGGGTGAGCCACGACCCATCCTTGCTTGCGAAGACTGAGCCTTGATGGACACTACTTTTATACCCAGTCATGATTCCTCACCCGCTACCAATTAGCCTGCTTAATGTGGAGTCTTCCAAACCGGTGTTACTTGAATATTCTGTGCACTTTTCAATCTTATTTTAACTCTGTCCCAACTTTTGAGTGTGTTGCAGCCATCAAATTCTAAATTTGTGTATGTTTACAAAGTACAATTAAGTTGGTCAGTAAAACTATTGAAAATCTTTTCTTTGTACTTTCGTCAGTTAAATAAAGGTTCACATGAATTAACATATCACAGATTTTTGTTTTTATTGCATTTTTGAAAATATCCCAACTTTTCTGGAAATGAGGTTTGTATTTTTGAGGATATGCTCCCTGGTCCAAGACTCTCCTACTATTGGAAATAACCTTTTGATGTCTACCCTTTCCAGATCTTTCAAGAATCAGTAGGTCTCAATGAGATACCCCTCATATCTCTCAACTCCAGAGAGCAGAGGCCCAGAGCTATCAATTGCTCTTCCTATATCCACCATTTTGATTCCTAGAATAATGCTTGTTAAACTTCTCTGGACCCACTCCAAGGCTAGCTGTCACCAGGTTTGGATATGGCCCTAGCGCGGAATGAGAGTCACTGAAGCAGGTTGATAGATCATAGACTTTAAAGGGAAAGTAAACAATAAACACTAGGCCAAACAGGGCCATTAACTAAAACTCTCAAATGGAAAACAAAGCTTACTCTGTGGCTGAAAAGAATAACTAAGAATTAAATGAATACCGCTAGTCTTCTCAGTCAGTTGACTCAACAGTCCAATTTCTCAGGCAAGGCAGAATGCAGATAACGAAGCGTAACTATGTCTCAACAAATGCTACGACAGAATGAATGGAGTTAAATATTATCACAATGAAATAATAATTAGCTGACACGTACATATTCATGAGTGTAATTGCTGAATCTGCTGCTCTGCTAAATCCCCGGTTGTGACAGGGCCCCCCTCTCTAGGCGCAGCCCCCTAGGTGCCACAGACCTGTGTCCGCCAGAAGTCCTAGATGAAGAACTTTTCTAAGGTGTCCTTCAATGA
Organism: Mobula birostris; assembly: GCF_030028105.1. Lineage (NCBI taxonomy): Eukaryota > Metazoa > Chordata > Chondrichthyes > Myliobatiformes > Myliobatidae > Mobula > Mobula birostris. The sequence goes on from NC_092371.1 coordinate 195,903,892, forward strand.
TGCTGGTAGATAAGTGCCATGGTGTGCACTGCCAATATTGGAGCCAAAGACTTCCACATAGAGACAGAAACAAGAGCTTTAACAGAGGTAGCTCGACCAAGTGACACCATGAGACAGATCATTTTCAAAGTGAGGACAGTCGGATTGGAGCTAATCGGACATCTACTTCAATAATAAAACTAACACAGAACCCTTGAGCCTTAAATAGAAAGCACCGGGAAACAGCATTACAAAGAGCCAATCGCTTGAGAAAAACACAAGGGACTCTTCAACTGTTACTAACTCTTGTTAAGCAGCAATTAACCAATTCAGGTACTCTTTTAAAAACCTCAGAGCTCAATGCTCTCTGATGCCCTGCACAGGCTTGAAGTAGTCACAACAGGAGCCCCTTCCCTATAGCTGGCACCTGATGGCTCTGGAAGACCGGAAAACTCGAGTTCCAGGGAAGACTCGAGATCTGGGGAACTTGAGAGAGACACTTCGGGATCCAGAGAGACTGAGAGACCCTAGGAACCCTAACAGACCAAGAGACCAGGGAATCCCGAGAGACTGAGCTCTGGAAACCCCAACGGGCTCAGACCAGGGAACCTCGAGTGAGATCAAGAAATCTTGGGTGTGGCTTGAAAGGGGGGCTTGGGAGTCCTTGAGATGGGAAAGGACATTGGAAAACCCTAAACACATTGAATAAACCTTGGAAGCAATCGTAACAAATAAAAACCTTCGGGAGATAGAGAGAAGTCCTTGGGGAAACCTTGAAAACATGAAACTTGAAACCTAGAGAAGGAACCTTTTTAAATCTTACTCAATGTTTTACCTTTCACAATTTTTCCAGAAGCAATTAGGATATATTCTCCATTTTACAGATCAAGCCATCATAGACAGGTTTCTTCCATTGCAAAGCTAGGTGGTTCTCTGTAGATCTGTTTAATTTGCTACATGAAAGTTCATTTTTCCCAGTCTGTATCATGACTTTCATCAAGATGTTAAAAATACTCTTGATAGGGTTATTTTACTTGTGCATTTGAACACACCAGCCAGGGATCAGCTTTTGGATTATGGCTCTTTCAGAATTTACACTATTGACTTGAATGATGAGTTGTTAAATCAATTGATAAGCTTGCTTGAAGTGCTCATTTGTTATGCACGGGACCACAAAGCTGAGAACTTGGGTTTGTATGACTTGCAAAGCTTAGAATGGATACCTGAGAAACTCAATGCAGACTAGAGAAGTTCGAAATGTAGACACGGGACTCTCGGAATGTAGTTCAGGACGTGCACTCAGAATAAAGACAGCGTCTCTTCAAGCTCCCAATGTCAAAACGTCACTGTTCAAACTTTGCTGGGTCCATTAGTAGCAAGATCCTTCTGTCACGCTGGAAACAGAAACAAGAGTTCATACATAGGAATTCTAACAGAACATTGTTGCCTCGACGAATCGCTGCCCAGTGAATCTCATGGCCAAGGTCAGCTGCTCTCTCTTCACTGGGTCCATCTTTGCGTGTTGAGACTTGCTTTCACCAGGTTCGGATATGGCCCAAGTCCGGAATGAGAGACACTGAAGCAGGTCGATAGATCACAGACTTTAATGCAAACAGTGTTAAAAGGAAAGAAAACAATAAACACTAGGCTAAACAGGGCCGTTAACTAAAACTCTCAAATGGAAAATGGAGCCTACACTGCGGCTGAAAAAAACAACTAAGAATTAAACAAATACCACTAGTCTTCAGATTCAGTTGACTCAACAATTCAATTTCTCAGGCAAGGCAGAATGCACATAAAGTGTAGCTATGTGCAAGTCTCGGCAGATGCTACGACAGAGTGAATGGAGTTAAATATTATCACAATGAAATAATAATTAGCTGACATGTGCATAGTGATGCAGGTGAATGCTTCCCTGGTATCATGGATTCTTGATTACCTGACTGGCAGACCCCAGTACGTGTGCTTGCAGCACTGTGTCCGACAGTGATCAGCAGCACTGGGGCTCCACAGGGGACTGTCTTGTCTCCCTTTCTCTTCACCACTTACACCTCGGACTTCAACTACTGCAGAGTCTTGTCATCTTCAGAAGTTTTCAGATGACTCTGCCATAGTTGGATGCATCAGCAAGGGAGATGAGGCTGAATACAGGACTACGGTAGGAAATTTTGTCACATGGTGTGAGCAGAATTATCTGCAGCTTAATGTGAAAAAGACTAAGGAGCTGGTGGTAGACCTGAGGAGAGCTAAGGTACAGGTGACCCCTGTTTCCATCCGGGGGTCAGTGTGGACATGGTGGACGATTACAAATACCTGGGGATACGAATTGACAATAAACTGGACTGGTCAAAGAACACAGAGGCTGTCTATAAGAAGGGTCAGAGCCATCTATATTTCCTGAGGAGACTGAGGTCCCTTAACATCTGCCGGACGATGCTGAGGATGTTCTACGAGTCTGTGGTGGCCAGTGTAATCATGTTTGCTGTTGTGTACTGGGGCAGCAGGCTGAGGGTAGCAGACACCAACAGAATCAACAAACTCATTCGTAAGGCCAGTGATGTGGTGGGGATGGAACTGGACTCTGACAGTGGTGTCTGAAAAGAGGATGCTGTCCAAGTTGCATGCCATCTTGGACAATGTCTCCCATCCACTACATAATGTACTGGTTGGGCACAGGAGTACATTCAGCCAGAGACTCATTCCACTGAGATGCAACACAGTGTCATAGGAAGTCTGTGGCCATCAAACTGTACAACTCCTCCCTTAGAGGGTCAGACACCCTGAGCCAATAGGCTGGTCCTGGACTTATTTCCTGGCATAATTTACATACTACTATTTAACTATTTATGGTTTTATTATTATTTAATTATTTATGGTGCAACTGTAATGTAAACCAATTTCCCCCAGGATCAATAAAGTATGACTGACTATATTCACAAGTGCAATTGCTGAATCTGCTGCGCTGCTGAACCTGTGGTTGTGACACTAGCACATCCTTCCGAAGTTAGGGTCCCAAAACTGTTCACAATACTCCAAATGTGGTCTGATCAGTGCCTTATAAAGCCTCAGCATACATCTTTGCTTTTATACTCTGGTTACCTTGAAATGAATGCTAACATTGCATTTGCCTTCCTTACTACTGACTTAGCCTGCAAGTTGACTTTTAGGGTATCCTGTATGAGGACTCCCAAATCCCTTTGCACTTTTGATTTCTGAATTCTATGCCTTTATTCCTTTGGCCAAAATACACTTCCATCATCTAGATCATTAAGAAATAATCTAAAAGTTAGCAGACTCAACAGCAACCCTTGTGGAACACCACTAGACACCAGCAGCAGCCAGAAAAAAAAATTATACCCATTCTTTGCCTTCTGCTAGTCAGCCAATCTTCTGTCTATACTAATATCCTTTCTGTAATATTATGACCTTTTATCTTGTTTAGCAGCCTAATGTACTGGCTACCAACTGAATAAATATTTTGCAACAGTCTTCACAAAGTAAGACACGAGCAGTATGGTGGAAGTTCCACATATCAAGGGTCAGGAAGAATGTGAAGTTACCATTACAAGAGGAAAAAGTTCTTTGGAAACTGAAAAGTCAAAGTAGATAAGTCACCTGGACTAGATGGTGTACACTTCAAGGTTCTGAAAGAGGTGGCTGAAAAGATTGTGTTTGTATTAATAATGATTTTTCAAGAACCATGGGATTCTGGAATGGTTCCAGAAGACTGGAGAGTCATTCTACTCTTCAAGAAAGGAAAGAGACAGAAGAAAGGAAACTGTAGTCTAGTTACCGTGACCTCAGTGGCTGGGAAGATGTTGGAGTTGATTACAAAGGATGAGGTCTCAAGATACTGTACATGGAGGAACATAATAAAATAGGCTGTAGTCAGCATGGTTTCCTCAATGGAAAATCTTGCCTGACAAATCTATTGGAATTCTTTGAAGAGATAACAAGCGGGATAGACAAAGGAGAAATGGTTGATGTATATTTGGATTTTTGGAAGGCCTTTGACAAGGTGCCACACATGAGGCTGCTGAACAACTACAAGCCTATGGCATTACATAAAATATTCTAGCATGGATGAAGCAGAGGCTGATTGGCAGGAGGAATAAAGGGAGCCTTTTCTAGTTGGCTACCAGTGACAAGTGGAGTTCGCAGGGGTTTGTGTTGGGTCTGATTCTTTTTGTTATACGTCAGTGATTTGAATGAGGGAATTGATGACTTTGTTGCAAAGTTTGCAGAAGAAATGAAGATAGGTGGAGGGACAGGTGGTTTTGAGGATGTAGAGAGGCTACAGAAGGACAGACAAATTAGAATGGGCAAAGAGATGACAGAAGGAACATAATGTCGGGAAGCCTATGGTTATGCACTTTGGCAGAGGAACTGAAAGGGTTGACTATTTTCTAAGTGGAGAGAAAATACAAAAAAAAACTGAGATTCGAAGGGACTTGGGAGTCCTTGTGCAATATTCCCTAAGGGTTAATTTGCAGGTTGAGTTTGCGATGAGGAAGGCAAATGTAATGTTAGCATTGATCTCATAAAAGCAAGGATGTAATGTTGCAACTTTATAAAGCACTGGTGAGGCCTCACTTGGAGTATTGTGAGCAGTTTTGGGCCGCTTATCTCAAAGAATGTGATGAAACTGGAGAGGGTTCAAAGGAGATTCACGAAAATGATCTCAGGACTGAATAGTTTGTCATATGAAGAGCATTTGATGGCTCTAGGCTTGTATTCATTCGAATTCAGAGTAATGAGGGATAACCTCATTGAAAGCTATTGAATAGTGAAAGGCCTTGATAGTGTGGATGTGGAGAGGATGTTTCCTATGGTAGGAGAGTCTAAGACCAGAAGATGGAGCCTCGGAATGGAGGAACATCCTTTTATAAGATAAATGAGGAGGAATTTTTTTAGCCAGAGTGTGGTGAATCTGTGGAATTCTTTGCCACAGGCAGCTGTGGAGGCTGGGTCTTTATGTATATTTAAGGCAGAGGTTGATAGATTCTTTATTTGTCAGGGCATGAAGGGATATGAGGTAAAGGCAGGAAATTGAGGCATAGGAAAATTGGATCAGCCATGATGAAATGGCAGAGTAGACTCTATGGGCCAATGGCTTAATTCTGCTCCTATATCTTATGGTCTTCTGGTATTATGTATGGCATCGTGTGAACAGACTTTAAAAGAGTGGCCATAGCAACACTGATTACTTTATAATCAAATGAACATTTTCTAATGTTCTAATTTTGTTTCCTTGTAAAAACTGAATAATTTCTGATTAATTTATGTTTTTCTTGTGAATGCTGCTCATATGATACTACGTGCTTGTGATGCTGTTGCAAGTATGTTTTTCATTGCACCTGTGCAGACATGTGCACATGACGATAAACTCAACTTTGACTAAATGGGAACTTAATTGTTGGTGTGGACAGTTGGTTGAAAGAGGCTGTAACTGTAACTCAGATTCAAGCACAGGGGAAGAATAGCAAAATAAATTTCTGCGTCAGTACACCAAGTCTGTGAGGCAAGCTAGAGAACTGAAGTGGCCTGATCATCAGAAAGCCTGCTCATGCCTAACATATAAAACAATATTATACATTTTCCCTTGTGATTAATTTCTATTTCCAGATCAATATCTACAGCTCTGGCCCTGTATCTACTTATCTGCTGATTAAACTCTCCTTCATGCCTTGGTCTTTTATAAACCTAAGAATGCACTTTTGGCCAAATTCCAATATGTACACTGTATGAACCTGAGACCATCCAAAGCTACTTTCCATATTGTCCCTCATTTCAAGTTATGTTTATCCACCTTTACAGTGACTTCCACGGTGCCTCAAATCTTATGATTCTCATGTTTGTTTTGAAATTCCTTAATAGCCCTACCCCTCTTCTTCATGCTAACTTCCTTCAGCCATGCATTCTCATAAGGTGTAAGACCTAGGAATTGATATTGGACTGCTGGAAGGAGAACACAGACCTGTCCCTCATTGAGGTATAAATTCTTGATTGGTCAAAGCATAGGGTTGAGAGGAAAATTGGATCAGTCACGATGAAATGGTAGAGCAGATTCCACTATGTTCTATAGAGGAACATAGAACATAGAGATCTACAACACATTACAGGCCCTTTGGCCCAGAATAGAGGAACCAGATGCATTTTGAATGATTAGGAAACTGAGGGCAAAGGGAATGGGCACAGAAGATGAGATGTGGCACTATGCAGATCATCCATGATCATGCTAAATGGTAGAGCAGGCCTTGAGGAATCAATCTGCCTGCTCGTGCTCCAACAAATTCAATTTTTGTGCTTCACAGGATTTAAATTTTCTTCCTTTTGAATTGCGTAGACAAGCATTTATCAAATTAGAGGCAAGTCCATGTTCACACATACATAATTTTATGTTATACATCCTTAATAGTTGACTGTGGGAGTAAAGTCACTGTGAACCCTTCCCATCTGAGTTTTTGTACTCTTATTTCTGGTTGGAGATTCAAACCCAGAACATTATGATGCAGGGGGAAGTCTGATACCCACCAGGTTATTGAGAGGCCTGAGTTATGTTAACAGATATATGGTCAGCATTGAAGGAAAACCTCTGTCAGGAGACTCTACATTCTTAGGCTTCACTGTAGCTTTCTACAGAGTTGCCCTGGAACAGTAAAGGAGCTAATCCACAGCACTCTCTCAAATTGTAGTTTTTGAAAAAAACTTTGGAACCTTATCAACTTCAGAGGCATCCTGTGGATTACTTTTATGTAGATTGATGGATAAAGTACTGTGCAACAAGAGGAACACAAGGGAGAACCAGATGCTGACTGCATATCTACTGACATCATTTAGACCCCTCAATAGGCTGTGACATGCCTCAGAGTGGAGAAATGCAAGTAGTTATTCCATTGTCAGACAACGCTCAAACCTTGCAAGGAAATCTCATAATCCCACATCCAGAAGCCAAATCCACCCAAAATAATCCAGTATTTAACAGCAGCCTATTCTCTCTCAGGGAGTACATAAAGCCAGCCCAGCATTATGTTGTATGATAAAGCAAAGTCATCTTAGAAAACACAAATGTAAAGTAGGAGCATAAGGATTTGAGGATACTTTTTGTAAAAGAGCACAAAATATCTTGTCCTTTAATTTACCATATAAACCATATAACAATTACAGCATGAGGAGCTGAAGGCAGTGTGGACAGGGCCAATGAACTTAACCTGTTCTTTAACAGATTTGACAATGTGGCCCCTGCCCATCCCCCATGTGAGTTATCTGTTGTCAGCCCCCAACCAACACATATTCCATTCTCCCCTCCTACCCCTCCTCACAGTCCCCCACCCTGCTCTCATGACTATACCCCTTCCCCACACAAAACCACCACGGTGGGCTTCACAGCTGAACAGGTGGGAAGACAGTTGAAACGTCTTAACCCAAGCAAGGCTGCAGGACCGGATGGTGTCAATACCAGGGTGCTCAAAGCCTGTGCCCTTCAGCTATGTGGAGTACTTTGCCATGTATTCAACCTGAGCCTGAGGCTCCGGAGGGTTCCTGTACTGTGGAAGACGTCCTGCCTCGTCCCTGTGACTAAGATGCCGCGCCCCAGCAGCCTTAATGACTACAGACCGGTGGCATTGACCTCCCACATCATGAAGACCCTGGAGAGACTTGTTCTGGAGCTGCTCCGGCCTATGGTCAGGCCACACTTAGATCCCCTCCAGTTCGCCTGCCAGCCCCGACTAGGAGTTAAGGATGCCATCGTCTACCTGCTGAACTGTGTCTACGCCCACCTGGACAAGACAGCGAGCACTGTGAGAGTCATGTTTTTTGACTTCAGTGCGTTCAACGCCATCCACCCTGCTCTGCTGGGGGAGAAGCTGACAGCGATGCAGGTGGATGCTTCCCTGGTATCATAGATTCTTGATTACCTGACTGGCAGACCACAGTACGTCTGCTTGCAACATTGTGTGTCCGACAGTGATCAGCAGCACTGGGGCTCCACAGGGGACTGTCTTGTCTCCCTTTCTCTTCACCATTTACACCTCGGACTTCAACTACTGCAGAGTCTTGTCATCTTCAGAAGTTTTCGGATGACTCTGCCATAGTTGGATGCATTAGCAAGGGAGATGAGGCTGAGTACAGGGCTACGGTAGGAAACTTTGTCACATGGTGTGAGCAGAATCATCTGCAGCTTAATGTGAAAAAGACTAAGGAGCTGGTGGTAGACCTGAGGAGAGCTAAGATACCGGTGACCCCTGTTTCCATCCAAGGGGTCAGTGTGGACATGGTGGAGGATTACAAATACCTGGGGATATGAATTGACAATAAACTGGACTGGTCAAAGAACACTGAGACTGTCTACAAGATGGGTCAGAGCCGTCTCTATTTCCTGAGGAGACTGAGGTCCTTTAACATCTGCCGGATGATGCTGAGGATGTTCTACGAGTCTGTGGTGGCCAGTGCTATCATGTTTGCTGTTGTGTGCTGAGGCAGCAGGCTGAGGGTAGCAGACACCAATAGAATCAACAAACTCATTCATAAGGCCAGTGATGTGGGGATGGAACTGGACTCTCTGACAGTGGTGTCTGCAAAGAGGATGCTGTCTAAGTTGCATGCCATCTTGGACAATGTCTCCCATCCACTACATAATGTATTGGGTGGGCACAGGAGTACATTCAGCCAGAAACTCATTCCACCGAGATGCAACACAGAGCGTCATAGGAAGTCATTCCTGCCTGTGGCCATCAAACTTTACAACTCCTCCCTTGGAGGGTCAGACACCCTGAGCCAATAGGCTGGTCCTGGAATTATTGCAAAATTTACTGACATAATTTACTTATTACTATTTAACTATTTATGGTTTTATTACTATTTATTATTTATGGTGCAACTGTAACGAAAACCAATTTCCCCTGGGATCAATAAAGTATGACTATGACTATGGAAACAGGCCATCTCAGCCCTTCTAGTCCATGTCGAATGCTTACTCTCACTTAGTCCCACCGACCTGCACTCAGCCCATAACCCCCCATTCCTTTCCTGTCCATATAGCTGTCCAATTTTACTTTAAATGACAATATCGAGCCTACCTCTACCACTTCTACTGGAAGCTCATTCCACACAGCTACCACCCTCTGAGTAAGGAAGTTCCCCCTCATGTTACCCCCTTAACTTTTGCCTCCTAACTCTCAACTCATGTCCTCTTGTTTGAATCTCCCCTGCTCTCAATGGAAAAAGCCTATCCACGTCAACTCTGTCTATCCCCTCGTAATTTTAAATACCTCTATCAAGTCCTCCCTCAACCTTCTATGCTCCAAAGAATAAAGACCCAACTTGTTCAACCTTTCTCTATAACTTGGGTGATGAAACCCAAGAGTAACATTCTAGTAAATCTTCTCTGTACTCTCTCTATTTTGTTGACATCTTTCCTATAATTCAGTGACCAGAACTGTACATAATACTCCAAATTCAGCCTTACCAAAGCATTGTACAATTTCAACATTACATCCCAACTCCTATACTCAATGCTCTGCTTTATAAAGGCCAGCATACCAAAAGCTTTCTTCACCACCCTATCCACATGAGATTCCACCTTCAGGGAACTGTGCACCATTATTCCTAGATCCCTCTGTTCTTCTGCATTCTTCAATGCCCTACCATTTACCATGTATGTCCTATTTTGATTAGTCCTACCAAAATGTAGCACCTCACATTTTTCAGCATTAAACTCCATTTGCCATCTTTCAGCCCACTCTTCTAACTGGCCTAAATCTCTCTGCAAGCTTTGAAAACGTACTTCATTATCTACAACGCCACCAATCTTAGTATCCTCTGTATACTTGTCCAATTTACCACCCCATTATCCAGATCTTTAATGTATATGACAAATAACATTGGAACCAGTACAGATCCCTGAGACACACCACTAGTCACCGGCCTCCAACCTGACAGTTATCCACCAATACTCTCTAGCGTCTCCCATCCAGCTAATGTTGAATCCATTTTGCTATTTCAATATTAATACCTAACAATTGAACCCTCCTAACTAACCTTCCGTGTAGAACCTTGTCAAACGCCTTACTGAAGTCTATATAGACGACTTCCACCGCTTTACCCTCATCAACTTTCCTAGTAACCTCATCAAAAAATTCAATAAGTTTTGTCAAACATGACCTTCCACATACAAATCCACGTTGACTGTTCCTAATCAGACCCTGTCTATCCAGATAATTATATATGCCATTTCTAAGATTACCCACCACTGTTGTCAAACTTACAGGCCGATAATTGGTAGGCTTACTCTTAGAACCCTTTTTAAACAATGGAACAACATGAGCAATATGCCAATCCTCTGGCACCATCCCTGTTTCTAATGACATTTGAAATATTTCTGTCAGAGCCCCTGCTATTTTTACACTAACTTCCCTCAAGGTCCTAGGGAATATCTTGTCAGGACCTGGAGACTTATCCACTTTTATATTCCTTAAAAGTACCAATACTTCCTCTTTAATCATTGTAGTTTCCATAACTTCCCTACCTGTTTCTTTACCTTACATAATTCAATATCCTTCTCCTTAGTGAATACTGAAGAAAAGAAATTGTTCAAAATCTCCCCCATCTCTTTTGGCTCCGCACATAGCTGTCCACTCTGATTCTCTAAGGGACCAATTTTATCCCTCACTATCCTTTTGCTATTAATATAACTGTAGAAACCCTTTGGATTTATTTTCACTTTACTTGCTAAAGCAACCTTGTATCTTCTTTTAGCTTTTCTAATTGCTTTCTTAAGATTCTTTTTACATTTTTTATTCCTCCCGCACCTCATTTACTCCATGCTGCCTATATTTATTGTAGATATCTCTTTTTCCAAACCATGTTTCCAATATCCCTTGAAAACAATGGCTCTCTCAAACTTTTAACCTTTCCTTTCAACCTAACAGGAACATAAAGATTCTGTACCCTCAAAATTTCACCTTTAAATGACCTCCATTTCTCTATTACATCCTTCCCAAAAAAAATGTCCCAATCCACTCCTCCTAAACCCTTTCACATCTCCTTAAAGTTAACCTTTCTCCAATCAAAAATCTCAACCCCGGGTCCAGTCCTATCCTTCTCCATAATTATATTGAAACTAATGGTATTGTGATCACTGGATCTGAAGTGCTCCCCAACACATACCTCTGTCACCTGCCCTATCTCATTCCCTAACAGGAGATCCAACACAGCAAGATGATATGATCTATGAAATGTAACAAATGGAAGAAGAGGCTATGGATGCTTTTGGCTTGAAGAAGGGCAATGTCCATCTTTTGTGGGAATTATTTTATTCATACATGCCATTAGTGAGATATATCCTTTCTCTAGGCAGTCATCAGCAGTTACTCTGCTATCCATCCCTGCCTTTACTTCAGTCTCATCCATGTCCTATTTTTGCCCTGCTTTAAGCTCACTCATATTGGTGGACTGAGAGTGAGATTTTGGGTAGATGATTCATTTACACTAAAATGACTCTGGCCACCAGTCTTCTGTTTGACAAAGTACTGTGGCTGGAGTTGACAACAATGCATTTCCTAAAAGCTGTGAATATCGGAATACTAGCCAGATGCTTCGGATGGAAGTGGGAAGTTTACAGGTAGTTTCGAAGACAGCCTTATCTATACTTCATAATATTAATTGTCCTCTATGTTAGCACGTAAAATACCAAATAAATGTAGTGGATTTGACCTGCACTCCTAAAGGCTGTGAGTACCAACCCAGACACGTTGGTGGCAGGAGGAAAGGATGAAGTCAGAAGGTGTGATTTGTATGTAGCTTCAAAAGGAAGCATTGTCTATGCATTGTCTGTAACTTTGTAAATGATGATTGCCCATTGTGTTTAGCATATAAATATCGAGCCCACATTGGGCTAGCAGACCTTTCTACTGAAAGCATCTCCATCTGTATGATCCAATGCAGACTGGGAGACCGCTTTGCTGAACACCTACGCTCTGTCCGCCAGAGAAAGCAGGATCTCCCAGTGGCCACACATTTTAATTCCGCGTCCCATACCCATTCTGATATGTCTATCCACAGCCTCCTCTACTGTAAAGATGAAGCCACACTCAGGTTGGAGGAACAACACCTTATATTCCGTCCGGGTAGTCTCCAACCTGATGGCATGAACATTAACTTCTCTAACTTCTGCTAAAGCCCCACCTCCCCCTCGCACCCCATCCGTTATTTATTTATATACACACATTCTCTCTCTCTCTCTCTCTCTCTCTCCCTCTCTCTCCTTTTTCTCCCTCTGTCCCTTTGACTATACCCCTTGCCCATCCTCTGGGTTTTCCACCCCTCCCCCTTTCCTTCTCCTTGGGCCTCCTGTCCCATGATTGTCTCATATCCCTTTTGCCAATCACCTGTCCAGCTCTTGGCTCCATCCCTCCCCCTCCCACTTTCAAATCTCTTACTAGTTCTTCCTTCAGTTAGTATGATGCTGCCTGGCCTGCTGTATTCACCAGCAATTTTGATGTCCGTCCATATGATGCCTGCTGTACCTTGTGTTGAATAAAGAAGCTGCTTTGTATCTACCAGTAACTCTGTCTCTCCGGTGATTTCATCCACACCACAACAAGGACAAAAAACCACAGTAGGTGAGGCCCATCGTAACCTGATGTCATTGGCCCATTTTAACTGCATCCTGTTTTCCTTTGGCCATTCAACTGAGGTCAAATGTTACACCTGAAAACTGACAGGTATGCATTTGTTTTCTTAGGCCCCTCATATCATTCTGGCTGTTTTGTATAAAAATCATGAAAGCTCCTCTGATAATAGGTATAAATAGTAGATATAGGTATATAGGTATAGATAATAGGCATGCATGCTGAGCTCGTTGACTTCATTAACTTTGCCTCCAACTTTCACCCTGCCCTCAAGTTTACCTGGTCCATTTCTGACACCTCCCTCCCCTTTCTAGATCCTTCTGTCTCTGTCCCTGGAGACAGCTTATATACTGATGTCTACTATAATCCTACTGACTCTCACTGCTATCTAGACCATTCCTCTTCTCACCTCGTCTCTTGCAAAAATGCCATCCCCTTCTCAATTCCTCCGTCTCCGCCGCATCTGCTCTCAGGATGAGGCTTTTCATTCCAGGATGAAGATGTCCTCTTTTTTTAAAGAAAGGGGCTTTCCTTCCTCCACCATCAACTCTGCTCTCAAATGCATCTTCCCCATTTCACGAACATCTCTCTCTCTCTCTCTCCTTTTTCTCCCTCTTCCCCTCTCACTATACCCCTTGCCCATCCTCTGGGCTTTCCCCCTCCCCCTTTTCTTTCTCCCTGGGCCTCCTGTCCCATGATCCTCTCATATCTCTTTTGCCAATCAACTATCCAGCTGTTAGCTCCATCCCTCCCCCTCCTGTCTTCTCCTATCATTTTGGATCTCCCCCTCCCACTTTCAAATCTCTTACTAGCTCTTCTTTCAGTTAGTCCTGACGAAGGGTCTTGGCCCGAAACGTCAACTGTTCCTCTTCCTAGAGATGCTGCCTGGCCTGCTGCGTTCACCAGCAACTTTTATGTGTGTTGCTTGAAATTCCAGCATCCACAGATTTCCTCGTGTTTCTGATAATAGGTGCCAATTTTCAGAATTATATTTATGTAGCTAAAACAATATAGTGTGATATTCCTATATAACCTGGAACTTTTTTCCTTTGTGTTGTTTGTCATTGGCTGCTCATTTCAACAGGTTCAATAGATTTCAATAGGTACATTTAATGTCAGAGAAATGTATACAATATACAACCTGAAATTCTTTGTCTTTGCAAACATCCACAAAAACAGAGGAGTGTCCCAAAGAATAAATTTCAGTTAAACATTAGAACCCCAAAGCCCCCTCCTATGCACAAGCAACAGCAAGACAAAGACCCCCCTCCCCCACCAGCAAAAAAGCATCAACGCCCACCACCGGGCACTCGAGCGTGCAGCAAAGCAGAAATAAAGACTCAGATTTGCGCTACCCCAAAGACTACTCGTTCACCCAGTAACTCGACATATCACAGGCTCTCTCTCTCCCTAATAAGGGGAAAAAGTGATGTCCCCATTTCACAGCGAGAGGGAAGACATAACAAACAGCTCGCTGATTTATGGTGTTAAAAGTCTGTTGCATCGCTTTTTCCAAGCTCTGTGCCCAAAGGACTCAGGTCCGTGGATACACAGCCCACAGCAGCAAGCTTGCTGCTTCTGATCTTCTATGTTCTCCCCCGATACCTCAACTGAGAGCACCAGCCTTGCATCACCCTGTCTCCAGAGCTACGACAATCCGGCACCCTGAAGGTGCACTACTCTTCCAGGCCATCTCCTTGGGATATCAAAAAATGGCCGGTCATGAGGCCCTGACTGCAGGTCCCATTCCCGCAGAGTGTAACTCCAGGTCAGCGTCTTCAAAACAACCTTGAAAATGAAAAAAGATTTCAAAGGTAGAAATAGAGCTGTTTCTGAAGATGCAATTAAAGGAGCCACCATTTAGCACCATCATGACTATGCTCTGCCCTCCGTCCCACTAAGGAATTGATTATACTAGTGTCAGATGCTTCATATTACATAGTTCCAAAGTGCAAACTATCATATTTCACAGATATCCCAGTTATGGATGGAAGAATCTGATTGCAAAACAATCTAGTTCTATAGGAATTTGCAGATATGCACAGATAATTGAAATGTACAATCCAACATTTATAATCTCTTACTCAATTCAGAATGAAATTCTTCAGAAAGTGATCTGCAGTATTAGGCACTACTCATTTACTGCCACTGCAATAGAACAAAGAAAGTAATGAAATCTCTCCTCACTCACATAGTATAGCTTGACCAATAGCTACTAATTCTTTTTTACACTTGAGATGCCATCAGACCTCATGAATTAGTCTTCTTCAATCACTCAAAACCTTAGAGAGGAGGGTTAGCAACCACCTCAGGAGATGGCTGGGGCTGCCAAAGAGCCTGAGCAGCATCGCACTCTATGGACACCACAACAAACTGCAACTGCCCTTCAAATTCTTGGAAGAAGAATTCGAGGTAACAAGAGCCAGAGAAGTGCTACAGTATAGGGACTCAAGTGACCCGAAGGTGGCTAGAGCAGGGATCCAAGTAAGTACTGGCAGGAAGTGGAGGGCAGAGGAAGCTGTTCAGGAGGCAGAGGCGAGGCTGCGTCACAGGAGGCTGGTGGGGGTGGTCACACAAGGCCGAGCTGGGCTAGGATCCTTTCCAACTCCCCAAATGGACACCAGAGGGAAGGAAAAGTGTCGTCTAGCTCAGGAGGAGGTGAGAGCAGTAGTGGAGGAGATGAGAGCCTGTAAGGCGGTGGAAATGAAGCAACAGGGAGCTTGGACAAGATGGGAGAATGGGGTTGAGAGGAAAGTGACCTGGACTGATCTTTGGAAAGCCGAACCACACCACATCCAATTTCTCAACCAGGCAGTGTACAATGTGCTTCCAAGCCCATCAAACCTGCACACATGGGGCAAGGCAGAGTCATCTGTGTGCCCACTGTGCTCCAAGCGAGGAACCCTGGAGCACATCCTCAGCGGCTGCACTAGGGCACTTGGTGAGGGACGGTACAGGTGGAGGCATGATCAGGTCCTGAAGACCATCGCTGAAGCCGTCAGCGCAGGAGTTGAGTGGGCGAAGCAGTCCCAACTCTCCAAGCAGACCATTGCCTTTGTCAGAGCTGGGGAGCAGCCAATACCTGCCAAAAGAACATCTGCAGGCATTCTGACCTCTGCAAGGGACTGGCAGTTGTTGGTGGACCTCGAAGGGCAGCTGAAGTTCCCCAGCCATATCGCAGTCACCACCCTGCGACCAGACATTGTCCTAGTGTCTGAGTCTACTAAGCAAGTGGTGCTGCTGGAGCTGACAGTCCCATGGGAAGATAGCTTGGAGGAGGCCTTTGAAAGGAAGCTCTCCAAGTACGCAGGACTGGTCAGCTACTGCCAACAGGCTGGATGGAGAGTGAGGTGTCTCCCAGTGGAGGTTGGTTGTAGGGGATTCGCAGCCCATTCCTTAGTTAGAGCCTTCAGCATTTTGGGCATTGAGGGAGAGAGGAAGAGGGGAGCCATCCGCAGTACCACCGATGCGGCAGAGAGGGCCTCAAGATGGCTGTGGCTCAAAAGAGGGGAGCCATGGAGTCATAAGTAGCTAGCCATCTGGACACAAGCTGGGGTCTGATCAGCCCCGGCTGGGTCACCTGGAGGAGGTTGTATGATATTGAAAGACTAGAAACACCCGATGATTCCAGGAACATCACTGAAGATGTGTCCAGAAGCATCAATAGATGTATGTACACAGGAATAACCAAATTTCTCTCTGACATAGTTTGCTCAAACAAGTGTTTCAGCAGTTCAAGCACTGCACACAGAAAGGTATTTTGCTTACCAAACCAAAATATTTTAACAAAAGACCATGGATACACATTTGCAAGGCAATAACTATAGAAAAAGATAACAGCTCATTCACTGAAACATGAATGAACTGTTTAAACATTAGATTCAAGAGACCCAGTTGGTCAAATTTCCATGTGCGGATTTTATATTGCAATGAACCAAGAAGCTCAACAAGGTTCTGAAAAATAATATAGTCACTGTTTTATGTTGGTTGTGTTCTCTCTTTTACTCCACCAACTTTGCAGTTTGTAATTAACCAGTGGCATATTTGTTGGAATTTAATTTTTGATGACATGCATGTAAGAAATGTTTATTAATGTTAGCATGTCTCAAAAGTTATCTCTTTTTGTCTCTTTTGTTGACTGCATTGCAAGGGAAGTATCATTAACATAATAATGAGATATTTATTGGAATTATTGATGGCTTTCTAGGACTCTTTGGGGAGCTTGTTCCATTGTCAATGCACCAAGAGCAAAGGTTATGAATTATCTGCTAACCAGTCTGTGGTACATCTTCTACTTCCATAGAGACACATAAATCCATAAAAGCAAAGGGACTTAAAGAGTGATGGTTAAGCTTCATGATATGAGTGCAGTTAGAGTCCAAACTTACAGAATGATCAATGTACCTATCAAAGCCAGTCTCTGAGTAATATTCTTAATCCTTTCAAAGACAACATGGTTCTAAATTATGTTGGTGCTTTCCACAAGTTCCCGATGTACTGGTATTGATTTATGATTGCCAAATGTACTGGATGTTGTAGCATGGATGAAATCTCCAGAACGACAGAGTCACTGGTAGATACAAAGCAGCTTCTTTATTCGACACAACAAGGTACAGCAGGCATCATACGGATGGAGATGCTTTTGGTAGAAAGGTCTGCTAGCCGAATGTGGGCTCGATATTTATATGCTAAACACAAAGGCAATCGCTACTTAAAAAGTTATAGACAATGCATAGACAATGCTTCCTTTTGAAACTACCTACAAACATCACACCTCCTAACTTCATCCTTTCCTTGCGATGCCAACATGTCTGGGTTGGTACCACAGCCTTTAGTCATAGTCATACTTTATTGATCCCGGGGGAAATTGGTTTTCGTTACAGTTGCACCATAAATAATAAATAGTATTAAAACCATAAATAGTTAAATAGTGATATGTAAATTATACCAGTAAATGATGAAATAAGTCCAGGACCAGCCTATTGGCTCAGGGTGTCTGACCCTCCAAGGGAGGAGTTGTAGAGTTTGATGGCCACAGGCAGGAATGACTTCCTATGACGCTCTGTGCTGCACCTCGGTGGAATGAGTCTCTGGCTGAATGTACTCCTGTGCCTAGTACATTATGTAGCGGATGGGAGACATTGTCCAAGATGGCATGCATCTTAGACAGCATCCTCTTTTCAGACACCACCGTCAGACAGTCCAGTTCCATCCCCACAACATCACTGGCCTTACGAATGAGTTTGTTGATTCTGTTGGTGTCTGCTACCCTTAGCCTGCTGCCCCAGCACACAACAGCAAACATGATAGTACTGGCCACCACAGACTCGTAGAACATCCTCAGCATCGTCCGGCAGATGTTAAAAGACCTCAGTCTCCTCAGGAAATAGAGACGGCTCTGACCCAAGTTGTAGACAGCCTCAGTGTTCTTTGACCAGTCCAGTTTATTGTCAATTCGTATCCCCAGGTATTTGTAATCCTCCACCATGTCCACACTGATCCCCTGGATGGAAACAGGGGTCACCGGTATCTTAGCTCTCCTCAGGTCTACCACCAGCTCCTTAGTCTTTTTCACATTAAGTTGCAGGTAATTCTGCTCACACCATGTGACAAAGTTTCCTACCGTAGCCCTGTACTCAGCCTCATCTCCCTTGCTGATGCATCCAACTATGGCAGAGTCATCAGAAAACTTCTGAAGATGACAAGACTCTGTGCAGTAGTTGAAGTCCGAGGTGTAAATGGTGAAGAGAAAGGGAGACAGGACAGTCCCCTGTGGAGCCCCAGTGCTGCTGATCACTCTGTCGGACACACAGTGTTGCAAGCGCACGTACTGTGGTCTGCCAGTCAGGTAATCAAGAATCCATGACACCAGGGAAACATCCACCTGCATCGCTGTCAGCTTCTCCCCCAGCAGAGCAGGGCGGATGGTATTGAACGCACTGGAGAAGTCAGGTCAAGTTAGGAATGCAAGTTAAATCCACAATACATTTATTTGGCACTTTACGTGCTAACATCGAAGACAATTGATATTTATAAAGTATAGATAATACTGTCTTCGTAACTACAGCATCTGGTCAAACTACAGCGCCAGAAGCATCTGCTATTCACACCCTTTTAGGAAGCACGTTGTTGTGGGCTCAATCCACAGTACTTTGTCAAATAGAAATCTGGTGGCCAAAGTCACTTAAGTGTAAACGAATCATTTACCCAAAAAACTCACTCTGACACTGGATACAGTGAAAATCTGGTCTTGCATATTGTTTATACGGATCAAATCATTACACAGTGCATTGAGGTAGAACAAGGTAAAACAGTAATAATGCAGAACATAGTGTTGTAGCTAAAAAGAAGGTGCAGAGCAGGTGAACCATGAAGTTACAACAAGTTTGATTGTGAGGTCAAGATCTGTATTATCATACTAGAGAACCATTCAACAGGGTAGAAGTCGTCCTTGAGCCTGCTGGTACATGCTTTTAGGCTTTTTGCACATTCTGTCTGATGGGAGAGTGGAGAAGAACGAATGCCTAGGATGGGTGGGGCCTTTGATTATGCTGGCTGCTTTGCTGAGTCAGTATAGTCAGAGTCTATGGGGGGGGGCCCTGGTTAGAGCTGAAATCCTGGGAGATGGTTGTCCTTTCCCCCAGGGTTTGTTTCTCATCTGATCTCTCACCAAAGCTACAAGAGATCAGAAGAATCACCACAGAACTTCATGGCCCAAATCAATGGCATAACACCCAATTAACATTTCACATAGAATTGGGTGAACGATGGGGTGAAAGATTTTCAATGAAATGGATGAGAAGCAGAACTTTGGAAAATAGTTTCTCAGATGGTATTCCGAGCTGCTTTATCTGAATCTGACTCAGGTCTGAGTGGGTGAATATAAATGCAGGCTGTACGTTTATTACAGATGGATGGTTGATACAGAGAAATTAAGTTTTTTGAAGTTGTAAAATTCAACATTGAATTCAGAATGCTGCAACATGCCAAGGCAAATGATGAAATGATGAAATAATGCCAGAAATGTGTTTTAAATGTTATCAGTCATCAGAAGAATGGGTGTACAACCATGTGTTTTATTGATCTGTATTCTTAACAGCAAAACAATCAGCAATTCACCTACCACTGGAGCAGGTGGATGCTATCTCTCTACACTCATCTCTGGAGCATCTGGACAATAGAGACACCTACTTTGGAACAATGTTTATTGGCTACAGCTCCACTTTCAGTACCATAATTCCAAGCAAACTTTTCTCCAAACTCCTAGCAGAACAGTGAAGAGATAACCAAAAGCAAATGTTGTGGTCTGCTACAGTGCCATAAGAAGGCTTGTGAAAGGAAATAAAAGTCAACCAGAGTCCATGAAATACGGAATAAATATTTGAATTCCTGCAGCCCATTGCCCTGCAGTTTACAGTCACTGTTGGAGTTGTTCTTTCTTCTTAGTTTCTTTTTCATAATAGGTTAATAAATCTGCACAAAGACTTTAACTCCCCCAAACAATCACAAATGTAACTGGTGAGAAATGTTTGAAAAGGTTTGCCAGACAGTATGACTTATTTCAATGGCTGCATTTTGTGTTGATTGTCAATTTTTAATCCAATGAGCTACTGTTTCTCTTTTATTTCCCTGGAATTCTCATTCAGGCCTGAACTCTGATTGATTATCTGAGCCACGTAGATTGCCTGTATTGTCAATTGTCATGGAATGATTTGCTTAAAAGGACATCATTTTATCAGCATTACCCATAAAGATCAAAACCACTAAGTACTTTATTAATCACACTTTTTCTGGAAAACGATCACTGCAATCAACTAGCCTGCAACTTCCCTTTCAGAGTGGAGCTTTTGAACTGCCTGTATGACCTGGCATCTTGGTGGTGTGAACTGAAGTCTCAAAGGTTGCAGGATGGTTGCGGCCCAAATTGAGGTGATGGAACTGAGGTGAGGCGAGGCAAGGCAGGGTGGACTTGGCAGAGCCCAGGCCCGAGAGTGAAAAGCAGGTCAATGTTTGACTTATTTAAGTGCCGGGCCACCAGATTGGAAAGGTCAGGTATGGGTTGAATCAAGGTGGGGGGGTGGGGTCCAGGCCTGAGAGTGTATTGAAGTGACATGGCTTGGGTCCGAGAGTGAGGAACAAACTGAAGTCTGACCAATTTAAACGCCAGGCCAAATTGAAAAGGTCAGGGTGTCGGGGCCAAAGGAGAGAGACAGGATGGTGTTTAGCTCATTGTTTGGTGATGCTTATGGATCTCTGTGCTCAACTGAGGCTGTGGCCTACAACTCACAGGCTCCTGGATCAGCTATGACTGGCTTTGTGGCTGTGAACTCGCTTTTGTGAACTTCAGTTCTGAATGTTATTTGCTTACCTTTTATTGTTTGCACGATTTGTTCTTTCATTTTGCACACTGGGTTCTGTTGGTTTCTTTGTTTTGTGGTTGTCTGGAAGGAGACGAATCTCAAAGTTGTATGCAGTATACATACTTCTATCAGTACTTTTTATCAAAGAGATGACCAACCATGTGATTTCCAGTGTTTTTATCTTAACTGTATCTCTTATTTTCACATTGAACTAGTAATGTATAAGTGTTATCAGGGAAATGTGAATGGAAAGGATGTCCATGAACCCAAGTTCAGGTCTGCTAGCAGAGGAAGTCATGCCTGACTGATTACTCAATTCTTCGTACCACTTTGAGACCTGAACATACAGTTTATTTCAAGGAGCAAAATACAGTATCAAGGCCAGGTGACAGGTAATGTTAAACACACATAATGAATTTATTTACACTCCATTATCTCTCATTTTCTCTCATTCCACCCCGTGATACAACTGTTACCCATCTCTGTTCCACTTCACACCTTCCAGTCCAGAGACTGAGGGTGAAGCCATGTCTCTGCCAGTCACGAAAGAGGCGGCCAGCCTTCCTGAAGGTGCCTAATCTACACTGTTGCAAATGTGGGCTCAGATTCTGGCACCGTGAGAGAAGGCGTCTTCAAGCATAAAGGAGCAAAGAAAGCAGGTGCAAGCTCACAGGAAGGCAGGGTCATATTTTGGCTTTGTTAAGACTCAGATACAGACCCTGATGAAGGTTGAAAGTGACAAAATACTAAATGTGCTGAACATCTGCCAGTGAGGCCATATATACTACTGCAGAGGATGAAAGAATTTAGCTTTGTGCAGACCAGAGTAACCATTCCTCTTAACACAGTCGGCTCTACAGTGCATACTTCACTGTTATGGGGTGTCCCCCGACAGTCAGGGCAGCATAATGACAAATTGGCAGAGTCACTGCCTCATAGCTCTGGCAACCACTGCTCAATCCTCACCTCTGGCACTGTCTCCATGGAGTTTGTGTATTCCCCACGTAACCATGTGGATTTCCCTTGGGTGCTCTGGTTTGGTAAATGGTAGTTTATTATTGTCACATGCGCCATAGATGCTGGCTGATCTGCTGAGCTCCTCCAGCATTTTCTATATGTTACTCTGGATTTTCAGCATCTGCAGCCACTCTTGTGCTTCTGAGATAAAGTGATTTGCATTCCATCCAGACAGATCATTTCATGCACAAGTACATCAAGGTTGTATGGTGGTAGGGAATGAGTAGCAGAGTTTCTCTGTCCTCGGTGTTCTGGAGGATATTAGTCAGGAACACAGTGGAGAAAACAGGGACTTGATTTCAGATGAGTTGTACCAAGTTCAGAGATGAGCAATGTTACAGAAGTGGGAGAAGATGGTGAGCATGGTGAAGCAAGGACTATGGTGGCGAGGTGGTTAAGGCAGGTTGGCAGACACACAATTGTTTAAAATACATCCAATTCATCTTGGCTCAAGGGGTGGCTCCTCAGTTCTGGGAATATTAGGGATGGCCAGCAAATGCCAGGAACATCCTAAACTTATAAACAAGCCCTAAAGCTAATAACAAATGTTGACAGAAGCTCTGGTTTAGGTCAACATGGTTGTAAGCAGGATCTGGTTCAGCCTCAGGACATCTCAAGTAAGAGCAATGGCTAAGGAAGCTGTGGCTGTCAGTACAATGGCTCAATCTTCTTATTACTTCACTGGAAGAATCTTCTCTAAATGCAACACAGGATAGGACACAAGAGATTCTGTAGTTGCTGGAAATCCAGATCAACATACACAAAGTTCTATGAGACATTGGTGAGGCTTAATTTTAGGGTATTGTGTGCACTTTTGGTTACCTACCTATAGGAAAGATGTAAATAAGGTTGAAATAGTGCAGAGAAAATTTACAAGGATGTTGCCAGGTCTGGTGGTCCTGAGTTATATGGAAAGATTGAATAGGTTAGGACTTCATTCCTTGGAACGTAGAAGATTTATGGGAGATTTGATAGTTATACAAAATTATGAGAGGTATAGATAGGGTAAATGCAACCAGGCTTTTTCCACTGAGGACCACACTGGAGGTCGCGGGTAAAAGGTGAAAAGTGAAAAGTTTAAGGGGAACATGAAGGGAAACTTCTTCACTCAGAGGGTTTTGGGGGTGTGGAGTGAGCTGCCAGCACAAGTGATGTATGTGAGCTCGATTTAATGTTTAAGGGAAGTTTGGATATGTACACAATGATGGGAGAGGTATGGAGGGCTATGGTCCTGGTGCAGGTCGATGGCAACAGGCAGCTTAAATGACTTCGCACAGACTGGATGCACTGAGGAATCTGCTTCTGTGATGTACTTTTCTATGGCTATGAGAAAGTGCTGGAGAAACTCAGTATGTCAGGCACCATCTATGAAAATGAATAAACAGTCAACATAGGCGAAGACCCTTCATCAGGACTGGAAGGTAAGGGGGAGTAGTCAAGAAGAATAAGCTGGGGAAGCAGCTGTGTGACGAATCAATAATACAGGAGGTACACTGCGAAGTGTCTTCCAGGGATGCCTACCCTGAGAAAATTTAAATCCTTCCTTCAATGAGAGTTCAGTGAAACCCTCTCTCATTGCTCACTCGCTGTGATCCCTGCTGCTCTCTGACTCTTCAGCCATATGCATCCCCAGACCTGCTACCACTTCATCCCCCCCCCCACCCCCAAGGTATCACTCATCACTTTGTGTTTCTCTCTTCCCTCACCCGACCTTTTAAATCTACTCCTCAGCTTTTTCAGTCCTGCCGAAGGGTTTCGGCCCAAAACGTCGACTGCACTCTTTTCCATAGATGCTGCTTGTCCTGCTGAGCTCCTCCAGCGTTTTCTGTGTGTTGCTTGGATTTCCAGCACCTGCAGATTATCTTTTAGAAACATAGAAAATAGGTGCAGGAGTAGGCCATTCGGCCCTTCAAGCCTGCACCGCCATTTATTATGATCATGGCTGATCATCCAACTCAGAACCCCGCCCCAGCCTTCCCTCCATACCCCCTGACCCCCGTAGCCACAAGGGCCATATCTAATTCCCTCTTAAATATAGCCAATGAACTGGCCTCAATTGTTTCCTGTGGCAGAGAATTCCACAGATTCACCACTCTCTGTGTGAAGAAGTTTTTCCTAATCTCGGTCCTAAAAGGCTTCCCCTCTATCCTCAAACTGTGGCCCCTCGTTCTGGACTTCCCCAACATCGGGAACAATCTTCCTGCATCTAGCCTGTCCAATCCCTTTAGGATCTTATACGTTTCAATCAGATCCCCCCTCAATCTTCTAAATTCCAACGAGTACAAGCCCAGTTCATCCAGTCTTTCATCATATGAAAGTCCTGCCATCCCAGGAATCAATCTGGTGAACCTTCTTTGTACTCCCTCTATGGCAAGGATGTCTTTCCTCAGATTAGGGGACCAAAACTGCACCAAGGCCTTGTACAACTGCAGTAGTACCTCCCTGCTCCTGTACTCGAATCCTCTCGCTATAAATGCCAGCATACCATTCGCCTTTTTCACCACCGGCTGTACCTGCATGCCCACTTTCAATGACTGGTGTATAATGACACCCAGGTCTCGTTGCACCTCCCCTTTTCCTAATCGGCCACCATTCAGATAATAATCTGTTTTCCTATTTTTGCCACCAACGTGGACAACTTCACATTTATCCACATTAATTTGCATCTGCCATGAATTTGCCCACTCACCCAACCTATCCAAGTCACCCTGCATCCTCTTAGCATCCTCCTCACAGCTAACACTGCCACCCAGCTTCGTGTCATCCGCAAACTTGGAGATGCTGCATTTAATTCCCTTATCCAAGTCATTAATATATATTGTAAACAACTGGGGTCCCAGCACTGAGCCTTGCGGTACCCCACTAGTCACCGCCTACCATTCTGAAAAGGTCCCGTTTATTCCCACTCTTTGCTTCCTATCTGCTAACCAATTCTCCACCCACACCAATACCTTACCCCCAATACCGTGTGCTTTAAGTTTGCACACTAATCTCCTGTGTGGGACCTTGTCAAAAGCCTTTTGAAAATCCAAATATACCACATCCACTGGTTCTCCCTTATCCACTCTACTAGTTACATCCTCAAAAAATTCTATGAGATTCGTCAGACATGATTTTCCTTTCACAAATCCATGCTGACTTTGTCCGATGATTTCACCGCTTTCCAAATATGCTGTTATCACATCTTTGATAACTGACTCTAGCATTTTCCCCACCACCGATGTTAGGCTGACCAGTCTATAATTCCCCGGTTTCTTTCTCCCTCCTTTTTTAAAAAGTGGGGTTACATCAGCCACCCTCCAATCCTCAGGAACTAGTCCAGCATCTAAAGAGTTTTGAAAAATTATCACTAATGCATCCACTATTTCTTGGGCTACTTCCTCAAGCACTCTAGGATGCAGACCATCTGGCCCTGGGGATTTATCTGCCTTCAATCCCTTCAATTTACCTAACACCACTTCCCTACTAACATGTATTTCACTCAGTTCCTCCACCTCACTGGACCCTCTGTCCCCTACTCTTTCTGGAAGATTATTTATGTCCTCCTTAGTGAAGACAGAACCAAAGTAATTATTCAATTGGTCTGCCATGTCCTTGCTCCCCATAATCAATTCACCTGTTTCTGTCTGCAGGGGACCTACATTTGTCTTTACCAGTCTTTTCCTTTTTACATATCTATAAAAGCTTTTGTTTGACGTGGACACATGAGGCTGCTTACAAGATACGAGCCCATGGCATATATACATACATCAAATATACATACATAAATTTCTTCAGCCAGAGGGTGATGAATCTGGGAATTTGTTGCCAAAGGTGGCTGTGGAGTTCAGGTCATTGGGTGTACAATTGGCCCTCCTTATCCGCGAGTTCCGCATGCGCAAATTTAACCAACCGCAAATCGAGAAAACCTGGAAGTGCTCTTCCAGCACTTGTTGTTCGAGCATGTACAGACCTCCTCTACTGTAAAGATGAAGCCACACTCAGGTTGGAGGAACAACACCTTATATTCCGTCTGGGTAGCCTCCAACCTGATGGCATGAACATCGACTTCTCTAACTTCCGCTAAGGCCCCACCTCCCCCTCGTATCCCATCTGTTACTCATTTTTATGCACACATTCTTTCTCTCACTCTCCTTTTTCTCCCTCTGTCCCTCTGAATATACCTCTTGCCCATCCTCTGGGTCCCCCCCCCTTGTCTTTCTTCCCGGACCTCCTGTCCCATGATCCTCTAGTATCCCCTTTTGCCAATCACCTGTCCAGCTCTTGGCTCCATCCCTCCCCCTCCTGTCTTCTCCTATCATTTTGGATCTCCCCCTCCCCCTCCAACTTTCAAATCCCTTACTCACTCTTCCTTCAGTTAGTCCTGACGAAGGGTCTCGGCCTGAAACGTCGACTGCACCTCTTCCTACAGATGCTGCCTGGCCTGCTGCGTTCACCAGCAACTTTGATGTGTGTTGCTTGAATTTCCAGCATCTGCAGAATTCCTGTTGTTAGACTTTTTTTCTTGTCATTATTCCCTAAACAATGCAGTATAACAACTATTTTACACAGCATTTACATTGTATTAGGTATTATAAGTAATCTAGAGATGATTTAAAGTATATGGGAGGTTGTGTGTAGGTTATCGTGGATCGGGATTTAAAAAAACGGAAGTTGTAAGTCGAACAGGTACATCTGGTATTATTTAGCATTTGTCAAATGTTTGTCTTAGTATATAGTATATATTTTACCTTTCTATGTATATAAAACACTTAAGAAACGTATGTTTCAGCGCCTGGCTCGGGAATGAAAATTCCCGAGTTCAATCCAGTGACAGATCGCTCCCGAGCACGTTCTCCATCCGTGCTGGGTTGATGTGAAGGATCAAAAATTCAAAACCCCAAAACCCAATAATTACACCACTGTGTTGCTTAGTAATAATTATAGCTTTAATCGGGGTAGGGCCTTTCTCACTTTATCCTTTAAAATTGTTCCGATCGTTGACCGACTGCAGCCTAACACTTTTCCAATGGCCAATGGCATTTCACCTCTTTCCGATCGCTTTATTATTTCCACTTTATTTTAAATCGCGATCGTGATTACCTTCGCGCACAGAAACACTGCGGATTCAGAGCTCTGCCGCCGGATCTTAATGTCCATTGCACTGAGACAGGTTAAATAAGGTCCGATGTTCCGCTGGGTCCTGAGGTCCACTGCATTGGGACAGGTTGAATAAGGGACTTGAGCATCCACGTTTTTTGGTATCCGCAAGGGGTCCCAGAACCAATCCCTCGCTGATAAGGAGGGCTGACTGTTTTTAAGACAAAGGTTGATAGGTTTTTGAATAGTCAGGGTATGAAAGCTTATAGGAAGAAGGCAAGAGAATGGGGTTTAGAAGGAAGTGGAACCGACTTATCGTGGAACCTATGATGTTAAGGTTCTCTAAGATGGAGCTGGCAATATACAGCGATGTTTTGCAAACAACTTGCAAAACTATTAGATATTCTTCTAGCTATAATCTACATCTTCTGAACTACAATCACTGCAATCTTCGCATTAGGGTAATTCAGCATTGAAGAAACTTACTTTTGAATCGTCTGAACGATCTAGCAATTTTACCATCTTCTGAATGATCCAGCGAAGTTAAGTCTCAGGTATGCAGGTATGGCACCTTGAAGTGCATGAAGTTTGGCCATTACTGGAAGAAGAAGCACTGGGATGGACTTCAAGATAGATTAACTTGTCAAGGCCCAAGAGCAGAAAACTAACCAGTGTTTTGCCTCCCACTCCATGCCAACAAAGACTCCCCACCTAAACCCGTCCTATCACCCATCTACTTCTCTTTTTGCTACTACCATTGGGCAGGGTATGCTGTAATCTTGTGTCCTTTGTCACCAGGTTCAGGAATATTTCTTACCCTACAACCATTGGTCCGATGTTCATGGCTTCACTTGCCTCAGAGCTGAAATGATTACACACCCTGTAGATTCACTTTCAGGGCCTCTGCCTTCGTTATGTATGTTTTTCCATGAATTCTATTGTATTTCTTTATTTTCCTGTAGGTGTCTGCAAGAAAATGAATCTCAAGGTTGTATATGGTATATATTAGGGCACATTCTGGAGTAAGGGTACATAGAAATATTAATTTCAACAACAACCAATCTTCTGATCTGAATATGGATGGTAGATTGAAGTTAAAATGCATCTCAGAAGAATGGTCTTCTTGAAGCCATATTTTATGTCATGGTCTGGATTGGGGTCTCTTTAAATTTACTGTGTTTATGTTATGATCCGGACCGTTGACTCCCTGTTTCCCTTTGGTTCCCTGTTTTCCCGTGTCCCTCGGCCTTGGTGATTAGAGGCAATTTACTCTCGGCTGAACCAGTAGTTTATAGTCTCCGGCTTTCAATTGTTCGGCACGAGAGCGTTTGCAAAGTCACCAAGGTACGACGTGCCAATGTCATCTGGCCGAAACAAGCCTAGTCTCCGCCCGAAACGAGTGCTGGTAATTCGCCTTTCCTCACCGGAGCACCCCTGTCAAGTTACCTCGCCAAAGCAAGCCTGCAAAGTTTCCTCACCAAGGTGGGTCCGCCAATTAACCCGCCGGAGGGAATCAAGAACCACTGTCTACTGTTCCCGGGCCTAGTCGAGAGCTCGCCACTACACGGAGGCTCCAAGTCAAGTCCTGGCTCTGGCGGCACGCGAGTTCCAAGTCAAGTCCTGGCCCTGGCGGTCTGTGATTCCTGTCCTACTCTCCTGTCTGAATCTCTTCTCTGTCCTTCTCGTCTCTAGCTGTCGTCTGCAACCCTCGCCTGCACCTCAACCTAGTTCTATCGTCGGAGCTAGATAGGTACTGTCTGGTGTTCTTTCGCATTGGTCTTGTCTTGTCCTCACCTCCATGGGGTAAGTCTGGCTGTCTTGCCGTTGCCCTGTGGGGGGTCATGAGTCCCGGCCCTATGTCCTGTACCCAAGTAGGGGTTGCGGCTCTCTGTTCTGTGTGTGAGTCCCGGCCCTATGTCCTGTACCCAAGGAGGAGTCCCGGCTCTGTGTTCTGTGTATGTATCCATGGTTCCATGTACCTGCTCTCCCGAGACCGAGGCTCTGTTTTTCCATGTTCCTCTTCTTCCTAGCCCATGTCATATCCATGCCTGGTTTTGGGGTCCGAGCCCGAGGCAAGACCCAGGTACTGGGTCCTTGCCCAGTCCCTGGCTCGGAGTTCATACCGTAGCCTCTTCATGTCGCCTCTAGTTCTGGGATCTGATTCTGAGTCCTAGCCCAGACCCTTGTCCCAGCCTAGTCGTAGTCCTGAGTCCTTGTCTGGTTCGCTATTCCTGCTCCTGCCTTGCTCTCCTGGTACTGAACAATAAACTGAATTTAATTAACCTCACAAGATATGTCTTGCATTTGGGTCCACCCTTGCTCCCAATGCCCCCACCCATTGTGACATTTTGGAGAATATTGCAGACTAGAAAACACCCAAATGACTGATATATGTCTGCCTATGCATGAATGCAATCAACATCCTATTCCATGAATACGACTCAAAACCCACAGCACTTAAAGTAAATTGCAGACCAGGAGATGTCCAATTGACTGAGATGTCTGCATTGACGTGAATTCAATGAACAACTCAATGCATGAATATGACTCAGAGACCACAGTAATTAACACTATTTTGGGTGCATTGGTGAGAAGACACAGGAATTTCGAAAATTACATGTAACTCAAAAGAAACATTATGAGGACATTGTACTTACAGAAATTGTTCTGTTACCTTTGTTCTTTAACAGATAAAAATGTGTTGTAATTTCAGGTTCGGGAGTCCCTCCCTCCAGTGACTCCAACAGCTGTCAACTCGTGTGTGTGCCCCAAATAAAGACTTTTATACTAACCATCTGTATACAGATGGTGACTTTGTTCACAATTACAACAATATACATACTTTGAGAATAAATGTACTTTTAACTTAGAACTTTTATGTATTTCTGGATACAAATAAACAAAAAAAACAATATGAAACAGGAAGGGCCAAGAACAGAAGATAAGACTATCAGTAGGCCGTGCATTGATCAGAGTCGACCATGGATGTTGTGTCCTAGCTGTCTATGTAAGCCAGGGCAGTACAATATGAAGAGCAAGCTGTTCCCATGCTGCAGGCTGCCCCTCTTCACACAGCTGATTATTCCCAAGGAATGTCAGGGACTGACATAGTTCAGTACCTGCGGTATCACAATGTAGGACTGCCTGAGGGACTCCAGCTCCTCAGCATTTACTCCCGAAGCCTTCCTCATGAATGGGTATAGCTGCAGGGCGGTAGAGGTTTGAGATCAGAGCTTTCCTTCTCCTAGATTAGCTGCCAACGACGGCTGATGAGCTCCATCTGCCTGAAACTACTGGTTTTGAGGCGCCAGTAACCTGCCTTTGCCTCTTCTCCTGTCAGTTGAAACGGTTCTATCGGGCTGAGGCCAGGAACTGAACTTGGTTGTCAGAGGCCATTTGAGACACACACCATTGGAAGCCTTAAATAGGTAGTGGGAGCTTTTCCCCACTACTGCACCCATCCCCATCCCAGAGCCCTGCCATGACAACCTTAAGGAACTACAAAGCTATTGCAGGTGATTACTGACTAGAGCCAGGCAAGGGTTGTATAGAGATGAAGAGACATGCAAGGAGGATGGCATACTCAAAAATGTCAATGGCTGCAGGCTAGTTAGGGAAGTTAAAAGATAGATGGCCAGAGTGATATTCTCATAGCAAATCCTTAGCGATTTTAGCAAGAGCTACTTCAGTGTTATTGGTAGATGTATAAACCTTATTGTTTGCACATGAAACATACTGGAAACCAAAAATACATTCTTAAATGAAGTTTTTTGTATTTCTATATTTTATATTTCCACCACATGAATAGGCCTACTGCTTCTGTCCTCCCATCCCTTTCTACATCTGCAACTTTCTGTTTTGCTTACACTGAAGCCTTGAGTGAATCATCTTGCCTAACTTACTCCACTGTTTGAGATTTACTCTAATTGTCCAGGTCAAAACAAACAGCTCTTACGTTGCTGTGCCCCAGCTTTAAGTAGTAGTTTATTATGTGGTCTATCAATAGTAACAATTCAAAATGCCGTCATATTCAAAGTTCTGCATTTTGACTGCAACTTACCACATAGCTGGGAAGATCTGAAGATACCTTCAGCAGCGAAGTGGGCACCACCTAAATGCATGACAGGTAGTGTTGTCTGGAGCACGATACAGCATCATTTTTCTTTAAGAACTGCCAGCAACAGTCCGAGAAATTCACCCACCAATTCATCCTTTCCCCCTGGGGAAATGACAAATCTCCATTTGTTTCCTTCCCAACAACCTGAGCGCGACTGGGAATCACAAGGGTCATGAATCAGTGTCAGTACAGCAGCTCCCTGCATCGCCAAGCTGCTCTGGTCTTTAAACCTTTATGTTTTACCATCCCTT
This sequence comes from Mobula birostris, assembly GCF_030028105.1. Taxonomy (NCBI): domain Eukaryota; kingdom Metazoa; phylum Chordata; class Chondrichthyes; order Myliobatiformes; family Myliobatidae; genus Mobula; species Mobula birostris. Next base: position 195,935,327 of record NC_092371.1, read on the forward strand.
TCTCCTTCCGTTGGAATGCAGACTAAGATGTACAACTGAAGATTGTTCTCCTTTGAATGTTGAGTATTTTAGCTCTTGGAATGCTGTAGCTCCCTGAGAAAACATAAGAATTTAATTTTAAAATATCAACTAAATCAAGAATTGTCATTCTATGAATGCTAATGTGTAGCATTTCCTACTGTTTTTGTTCATCTCCCGGAACAAAACTGTGAGGCTGAAATTGCAAACAAGAGTCTGCCATCTAGAGCAGCTCCCCATGTATGGCATGTTGGAGCTGATAAAATAAAACTTGCCCTTTGGGTATCAAGCATTTCACAGCTGCTTCATTCTTAAACAGTGACCACAATTTTCAATACTGTTTATTTGAATGTAGCACTTTATTCAGCACTTGGCTATAGCTTCATCTTGTAATGTAATGTAATATTGTAATGGCTTAATCTGTATGGATGGTATGCAAGACAAGTTTTTCACTGTACCTTGGTACTTGTGGCAACTTATCAATTTAAGTGCAGTGAAATCTCTTGATAGTCTCATTTGTCTCTCATTGCTTCTCACCCCACTATTCAACACCTTCCCACCACACACACACACACACACACACACACACACACACACACACACACACACACACACGATCGCGCTGAGGCATCAATGGCTGGGGATTGAAATTTATGAAAATGACCTCAATGTGACATGGTTTGGGATATCCTGAACAATGCACTATGTTTACAGGTCATAGTTTTATTTTCTAGTTTTCTAAGCTAACAGGGCAGATGAGGTTGATAAAAAGCTGGAGGCTCTCTCTATTGCTGACACACTGCAATATGTAGAAATGATAACATAGAGAAGATTATATATGTAGTTTTGCCCACAGGAGTTCCCAGGAATTAACTAGACATCGGAGCTGTCAGACTCCCATTCTATGCCAAGGACACTGACAAAAGATTTTTGCAAATGAGCCTTTAAATCCCTTAGCAGTCAATGCATAATGCGTGAAAGAATGTGGGTAAGGACAAAAGGCAATATTCACAGCATATCACAGAGTGATGGATAGGAATTGACACATGAACCTGGGTTTGTTGTTGTTGGAGGAGTGGGCAGTGGACTCCAGCTGGGACCTCCAAGCCCTCTCTCTGTAGCCTCGTTTACATTAAAGCTGTACATTTGCATTTGTTGTGAATTTACAGCTGATTACCATCCAAGCCTGTGGGTGTAAATAGCACGACATTTGATCCATCACCGCGAACCTCTAAGGTTGGGCCTGGAATAAACAGGATTTATTTTGAGCTTGGCATATGAAACAAAATCTAAAAAAGTAAAATTGCATTTAAATTCCATAATTTCTCCAGTTATTTAATCAGAGTGGGAGTGGGACATTGAATTAAAGTGACATACGAGTCCTACACTGACGTCTCTGTCTTTGCCCTCCTACTTGGTTCTATGGAGATCCACTGTAAGCATAAGAGAAAGCAATTCATCTTCTGATCAGTCTTTGCAGTGTTTGCGATTTAACAATGAAATGAACTATTTCATACAATCCACCATCACTGCCTTCTAATATTCCAGCATGAACTTTATCTTTTCTTTTCTCTCTCTCGTATCTTCAGACTTGTTTAACCTATTCACACAAACGCAAAACTCAGCTGTTGTCATTCATAAGTTATTACCACTTTCTTTCAACCAGCTTTAACAGCTTATGTGTTATTCAATATGTATTCATTTCCACTTGAAAACACACCTTCCTTTTTGTTCCCTCCATTTCTTCCACCTCTCTCTGCAACTTGTTTTATTTTTTACTTTTCCAAATTCCAATCAAAAGTTATTAGCCTGAAACGTTAACACATTTATCTCTGCATCAGCTGCTTGATTTGATGAGTATTTCTGCTGTTTTCTGTTTTATTTCAGGGATAACTCCCCTGCATTTTAATCTACCAACATAGGGTCATTTCCTTCTACTCTATACAAGGTCTCAGTTTAATATTTCATCTCGAAGAATTGCACTCTGACAGTGCCATATTCCCTCCGTCTGGTTTAATGTTGAGGCTGAACCTGTAACATTTGGGCTTATGGTGAAGGGGATTCTATCTGAGCCACAACTGATTTCAGCTTAAAAGTAAAGTAAAGTGCTGGAAATACTTAGCAGGTCACATAACATAACAAGCACAGTTAATGTTTCAAGTTAATAATTATTATTTGAGGAGAGGGGCAGTATGAGTGTGAGGGCAGTTTGCTGTTCTCGGTGTCGGATGTGGGAGGCCCTGGAGTCTACAAGCCTCCCGGACGTCTACATCTGCGTCAAGTGCATCGAGATGCAGCTCCTAAGGGACCGCATTACGGAACTGGAGCTGTAGCTCGATGACCTTCGTCTGGTCAGGGAGAGTGAGGAGGTGATAGAGAGGAGTTGCAGGCAGGTGGTCACGCCGGGGCCACGGGAGGCAGACAAATGGGTCACGGTTAGGAGGGGGAAGGGGAAAGGTCAGGTAATAGGGAGTACCCCGGTGGCTGTGCCCCTTAACAACAGGTACTCCTGTTTGAGTACTGTTGGGGGGGACAGCTTACCCGGGAGAAGCGGCAGTGGCCATGCCTCCAGCACAGAGTCTGGCCCTGTAGCTCAGAAGGGTAGGGCAAGGAAGAGGAGGGCAGTTGTGATAGGGGACTCGATAGTAAGGGGGTCAGATAGGCGATTCTGTGGACGCAGTCCAGAGACCCGGATGGTAGTTTGCCTCCCTGGTGCCAGGGTCCGGGATATTTCTGATCATGTCCAAGATATCCTGAAGTGGGAAGGTGAGGAGCCAGAGGTCATGGTACATATAGGTACCAATGACATAGGTAGGAAAAAGGATGAGGTCCTGAAAGGAGAATATAGGGAGCTAGGAAGGGAGTTGAGAAAAAGGACCGCAAAGGTAGTAATCTCGGGATTACTGCCTGTGCCACGCGACAGTGAGAGTAGGAATGCGATGAGGTGGCTGAGGGATTGGAGCAGGGGGCAGGGATTCAAGTTTTTGGATCATTGGGACCTCTTTTGGCGCAGGCGTGACCTGTACAAAAAGGACGGGTTGCACTTGAATCCTAGGGGGACCAATATCCTAGCAGGGAGATTAGCGGGGGCTACTGAGGTGACTTTAAACTAGAATGGTTGGGGGGTGGGAATCAAATTAAAGAGGCTAGGCGTGAGGAGGTTAGTTCACTACAGGGGGATGGGAACCAGTGCAGAGAGACAGAGGGGTGTAAAGTGAGGGTAGAAACAAAAAGTACTATGGAGGAAAGTAAAAGTGGCAGGCCAACAAATCCAGGGCAAGCATTAAAAAGGGCCACTTTTCAGCATAATTGTATAAGGGCTAAGAGAGTTGTAAAAGAGCGCCTGAAGGCTTTGTGTGTCAATGCAAGGAGCATTCGTAATAAGGTGGATGAATTGAAAGTGCAGATTGTTATTAATGATTATGATATAGTTGGGATCACAGAGACATGGCTCCAGGGTGACCAGGGATGGGAGCTCAACGTTCAGGGATATTCAATATTCAGGAGGGATAGACATGAAGGAAGGGGAGGTGGGGTGGCGTTGCTGGTTAAAGAAGAGATTAACACAATAGAAAGGAAGGACATAAGCCGGGAAGATGTGGAATCGATATGGGTAGAGCTGCGTAACACTAAGGGGCAGAAGACGCTGGTGGGAGTTGTGTACAGGCCACCTAACAGTAGTAGTGAGGTCGGAGATGGTATTAAACAGGAAATTAGAAATGTGTGCAATAAAGGAACAGCAGTTATAATGGGTGACTTCAATCTACATGTAGATTGGATGAACCAAATTGGTAAAGGTGCTGAGGAAGAGGATTTCTTGGAATGTATGCGGGATGGTTTTTTGAACCAACATGTCGAGGAACCGACTAGAGAGCAGGTTATTCTGGACTGGGTTTTGAGCAATGAGGAAGGGTTCATTAGCAATCTTGTCGTGAGAGGCCCCTTGGGTGAGAGTGACCATAATATGGTGGAATTCTTCATTAAGATGGAGAGTGACATAGTTAATTCAGAAACAAAGGTTCTGAACTTAGAGGGGTAACTTTGAAGGTATGAGACGTGAATTAGCTAAGATAGACTGGCAAATGACACTTAAAGGATTGACGGTGGATATGCAATGGCAGGCATTTAAAGGTTGCATGGATGAACTGCAACAAATGTTCATCCCAGTTTGGCAAAAGAATAAATCAAGGAAGGTAGTGCACCCGTGGCTGACAAGAGAAATTAGGGATAGTATCAATTCCAAAGAAGAAGCATACAAATTAGCCAGAGAAAGTGGCTCACCTGAGGACTGGGAGAAATTCAGAGTTCAGCAGAGGAGGACAAAGGGCTTAATTAGGAAGGGGAAAAAAGCTTATGAGAGAAAACTGGCAGGCAACATAAAAACGGACTGTAAAAGCTTTTATAGATATGTAAAAAGGAAAAGACTGGTAAAGACAAATGTAGGTCCCCTGCAGACAGAAACAGGTGAATTGATTATGGGGAGCAAGGACATGGCAGACCAATTGAATAATTACTTTGGTTCTGTCTTCACTAAGGAGGACATAAATAATCTTCCAGAAATAGTAGGGGACAGAGGGTCCAGTGAGATGGAGGAACTGAGCGAAATACATGTTAGTAGGGAAGTGGTGTTAGGTAAATTGAAGGGATTGAAGGCAGATAAATCCCCGGGGCCAGATGGTCTGCATCCCAGGGTGCTTAAGGAAGTAGCCCAAGAAATAGTGGATGCATTAGTGATAATTTTTCAAAACTCGTTAGATTCTGGACTAGTTCCTGAGGATTGGAGGGTGGCTAATGTAACTCCACTTTTTAAAAAAGGAGGGAGAGAGAAACCGGGGAATTATAGACCGGTTAGCCTAACGTCGGTGGTGGGGAAACTGTTGGAGTCAGTTATCAAGGATGTGATAACAACACATTTGAAAAGCGGTGAAATCATCGGACAAAGTCAGCATGGATTTGTGAAAGGAAAATCATGTCTGACAAATCTCATAGAATTTTTTGAGGATGTAACTAGTAGAGTGGGTAGGGGAGAACCAGTGGATGTGCTATATTTGGATTTTCAGAAGGCTTTTGACAAGGTCCCACACAGGAGATTAGTGTGCAAACTTAAAGCACACGGTATTGGGGATAAGGTATTGGTGTGGGTGGAGAGTTGGTTAGCAGGCAGGAAGCAAAGAGTGGGAATAAACGGGACCTTTTCAGAATGGCAGGCGGTGACTAGTGGGGTACTGCAAGGCTCAGTGCTGGGACCCCAGTTGTTTACAATATATATTAATGACTTGGATGAGGGAATTAAATGCAGCATCTCCAAGTTTGCGGATGACACGAAGCTGGGTGGCAGTGTTAGCTGTGAGGAGGATGCTAAGAGGATGCAGGGTGACTTGGATAGGTTGGGTGAGTGGGCAAATTCATGGCAGATGCAATTTAATGTGGATAAATGTGAAGTTGTCCACTTTGGTGGCAAAAATAGGAAAACAGATTATTATCTGAATGGTGGCCGATTAGGAAAAGGGGAGGTGCAACGAGACCTGGGTGTCATTATACACCAGTCATTGAAAGTGGGCATGCAGGTATAGCAGGCGGTGAAAAAGGCGAATGGTATGCTGGCATTTATAGCGAGAGGATTTGAGTACAGGAGCAGGGAGGTACTACTGCAGTTGTACAAGGCCTTGGTGAGACCACACCTGGAGTATTGTGTGCAGTTTTGGTCCCCTAATCTGAGGAAAGACATCCTTGCCATAGAGGGAGTACAGAGAAGGTTCACCAGATTGATTCCTGGGATGGCAGGACTTTCATATGAAGAAAGACTGGATGAACTGGGCTTGTACTCGTTGGAATTTAGAAGATTGAGGGGGGATCTGATTGAAACGTATAAGATCCTAAAGGGATTGGACAGGCTAGATGCAGGAAGATTGTTCCCGTTGTTGGGGAAGTCCAGAACGAGGGGTCACAGTTTGAGGATAGAGGGGAAGCCTTTTAGGACTGAGATTAGGAAAAACTTTTTCACACAGAGAGTGGTGAATCTGTGGAATTCTCTGCCACAGGAAACAATTGAGGCCAGTTCATTGGCTATATTTAAAAGGGAGTTAGATATGGCCCTTGTGGCTACGGGGGTCAGGGGGTATGGAGGGAAGGCTGGGGCGGTGTTCTGAGTTGGATGATCAGCCATGATCATAATAAATGGCGATGCAGGCTCGAAGGGCCGAATGGCCTACTCCTGCACCTATTTTCTATGTTTCTATGTTTCTATAATCTTTCACTGGACCTGTTCTGATGCAGAGCAATTGACCTGACAGGTTGTCTGGTTATTTCTTGCATTTTCTGTATTATGTTGGATTTTTAGCATCTGCAGTATTTTAGTTTTCAGTTTCTGTTTATAACTGGCATCTTGCTGGAAATATGTGAAGTTTAAAGTAAGCACAGCCACTATTTTGAAACCATTTCAATCAGAGCAATCCCAGTTAGTAAGAAAAGGCAAATGAACATATAGTCTAGGACAACACCCGCAATATGTTGGAGGAACTCAGCAGGTCAGGCAGCATCTAGAGTAAACAGTCGATGTTTTGGGCCAAAACTCTTCATCGTGAGTCCTGATGAACGGTATTGGCCAAAAATGTTGACTGTTTATTCCTTTCCATTAATGCTGCTTGACCTGCTGAATTCCTACAGAATTTTGTGTGCGTTGCTTTGGATTTCCAGCATCTGCAGATTTTCTCTTGTTTGTGGACTGTACCTTTTTTCCGTAGATGCTGCCTGGCCTGCTAGATTCCTCCAGCATTTTGTGTGTGCTGCTTTGGATTTCCAGCATCTGCAGATTTTCTCTTGTTAGTGATAAGATCTAGGAGGAGGTGTAAGCAACTTGACCCCTCAAGTTTGCCCTACCATTTAATAAAATCATAGCTGATCTGATTCCAGTTGCCTATTTCCCCTGACAACTTTTCATCCTCTTGTTTATCAACCTGTGTTTTAAAATTATTCAAAGCTTTCACCAATCTTTGCAGCATTAAGTTCCATAGACTGATTACCTTCTCAGAGAAGAAAAAATGCCTCTAAATTTTAAACAATGATCCATAATTTTAGTTGCTTCTGTAACAGGGAAACACCCTTTTAAGATCCATACTGCCAAGTTATCTCAGAATGTTATCAGCTTCAATCAAGTTGTATTTCACTTTTGTAAATTCCAGCACATAGAAGCATATCCTGTTCAAATTTTCCTCAGAAGACAATTCACCCACTCCTGATATTACTCCAGTAAATATTCTCTGAAGCAGTTTTGAATGTATTAACATACTTCGTTAAATAAAAAGACCAATACCATAAACAATAGTTCAAACACATTTAAAATTTACTTGAACAATTTACCACTGTTCAGAATTATTAGTGATGTAAACTTTGTATATAAGCATTTCATTGATGAATATTCCTGAGGTTGTTATCAAACTAACAAAATAAGCAATGCCTTGCTATAGAGGCAAACGGAAATCCGAATTAATTGAGGCAATAGGGAATTCTTAAATCCTAGAGGACCGTTAATGCAGTTCAACAATAACAGCAGTTTGAGAAAACATTGCTGTGATTGGTGGGACAACATGGTCTCAAAATTTATTATCTCTAAGGGAAAGAATATACCTATTGTTTGACATTGGTATGTGGTGGCCTTGTGCTGCTGACTCCCAGTATTAAGATCTTATGCACTTTACAGCAGTCCTGCTCCTGGTTTGTCAGGTTCACTAATCCCAACAATCCAAACCATTCATGATAAAAAAAGATTTATACGAAAATTTGTATGCCTACCACCTTCATGAGGCTAGGACCTCTGAAACTGATTTGGACTGGACGGGGTATATTCAAAGAGTGTGTACAGTTGTACTGGAACATGTCTGATGAAGGACAGCAAAGTAGTACAGCTAAAGGTGGCCCAGTACTGTTGCTAAGAAAGATGCTTTCTCACAGCTCCGGTGACCCTGGTTTGATCCTGACTCCTGGAGCTATGCGGGTAGCATTTCCTCCGCCATGCTCTGATTTCCTCTCACATCCCAAAGCTATGTAAATTAGTAGGTTCAAACTGGCTACCGTAATATGAATGTGAGGAGTGGTGAACTTCAGGGGGAGTTGTGAGTAGAATAAACTGGGATGTGCAGGATTAGTGTAAAATGGGTCTTCATCACCATGCAGACTCTATGGGCAAAATACATATCTCTGTGCAGTAGACTCTATGACTCCAAGTGGCTTGAGCAAATCATGAGAATTGCTGCCAAGAATGTGAGACCAGTGCACCACGGACCCTCAATGCGGACATCAATTAATCTGCATTCAATACAAATTCAGTTATAATAGAGGGCAATGTGTTTTTTGGATGGTTATGTGGCAAATTATTATACGGATGAACTAAAACTAACTGTTGGAATCAAACGGTATCATTTCATGCTGGAATTTGCATTCCAAGAATGCTAGGAGCCCTAATTTAGGTCTAATTATATGGTTTTCAATCCTAATATGCAAAGGGACTGCATCTGGAGAGTTAAATCTTAAACTGCTTTTTTTGTATCATAGAACAATAAAACACTGAAGACCATTAAAATCAATATGATAGCTCCAGATGTTTGTAAAACCCATCCAAGTACTGACACACCCTTGCTCTTTCCCATGCCTCTGTATTTATTTTGCATTTAATTGTTTATCTAATTTCTTCTTATTGATTCTTCCACCAACCTCTTGGTCAATGCCATTCGCATTAAATTTACAACCCTTCATTGCTGATTCTTCTACCAAAGCAATGTTTTTTGTTATGTTCTTCTGTAAAAAACCTTTAGTGGATTAGGATAGACCTATAAAATCTCTTTTCATCCATCTCATAGTTGAGAAGAATAATCCTTGCTCTGCAAGACCTTTCATAAAATAGATGCCTGGGATCCTAAGGGTCATTCCAGTAAATCTTTAGCCTCTCCAAGGCCTTGATGCAACCAGTCAATATGCTTTCCACCACACATCTATGAGAGTTAGATTACATGCCAAATCTTCGCAAACTTCCAAGAAAGTAGAGGCCCTGCCGTGCTTTCTTTATAATGGAGCTTATGTGCTGGATCCAGGACAGGTCCTCTGAAATGATAGCACCAAGGACTCTAACGTTGCTGGCCCTCTCCACCACTGATGCCCCGATGAGGACTGGCTCATGGGCTGTCATGGACAGTCCTCCTCATAAAATATTACCCTGGTATTCAGGATAATTGGTCCATAAGCTTTAGATAGTAGGCTAGGAATAATGATGAAACTAGTAGAGACAGCTTAATATCAACATGGATTGTCTATTGACAATTTTTAAATTAATAAACGGCCCAGTGCTCAAATGAGACTTCCCGTACACCATCCAATCTGTGTACATTTATATTGTTTGCTGCTCCAATTCAGAAGAGATCTACCTTTAGTTCCAACTTTGGCAAACCACATAATGAAGGGCTCTAGGCTGTTCAATTTTCAGAACAAAGATCAGCAACAGAAAGAAATAGTATCAGTGACAGAATAATACCTAGCTCTTGTTAACAGTGCTGCATCACGAATCCAGCTCTCTACAAAGGTTTTAAACTTTAACCAAAATAATGTTTCAAACTTATGGGCACTTTCGTGAATAATACCTTTAATTTTCATTACAGTTATTCAAAGAGCTAAACTCCACTCTGTGGCTTGTTAAATTAATGTGAATCTTTTTATTATTTTTCCCTATGAAGAAATTAAAGGCAGTTGATTGTAAGTGAATGTTAAAATATTCCTTATCAACTTATCAAAACTTATCAACATCAAAATGAACCTTACTAAAGTAGAGGCAATTTTCTTGAGAATACTATACATAACAATGGTACAAATGGAGTTCCTTTTGCATTCTGTTCTCTGTTAGAAGTTCAACTACTTAATTACACTACTAACTTTTAAATTCATTTGTGTTAAATTGCCTGCTCAATCGCATAAATTCTTGGAGCAGATTTTACTACCACCGTAAACTTCTTGAGAACTTAACAATGGCAGCAAAGCAAGAGTGGTGTAAAATTAATAATAGAACACAAGTCATGTACCAGTACCCTCAATAAAATCTGAGGAATAGGACAATCAGACAATAATCAGAAATGCAAATGATATCCCTCCATCTAAAACAAGGGAAAATCTGCAGATGCTGGAAATCCAAGCAACACACACAAAATGCTGGCGAAACCCAGTAGCCCAGGTAGTAGCCATGGGCAAGAGTAAACAGCCGATGTTTCAGGCTGAGATCCTTCATCAGGACTGGAGATAAAAGATGAGAGATCAGAGTAAGAAGGTGGGGGTAGGGGAAGAAGTACAAGGTAGTGGGTGCAAAGTGAAACCGGGAGGGGCGAGGGGTGAAGTAAAGAGCTGGGAAGTTGATTGGTGAAAGAGATAAAGGGCTGGAGAAGAGGAAATCTGGTAGGAGAGGATGAAGGTCATGGAAGAAAGAAAAGGGGGCGGAGCACCAGAGGGAGATGATGAGCAGGTAAGGAGATAAAGGTGAGAGAGGGAGAAAGGAAAGGGGATTGCCGAATGGGTGGGGTGCATTACTGGAAGTTTGAGAATTCATGCCATCAAGTTGGAGGCTACCCAGACAGAATATAAGGTGTTGCTCCTCCAACCTGAGCATGGCCTCATTGCAGCAGTAGAAGAAGCCATGAACTGATATGTTGGAATGGGAATGGGAAGTGGAATTAAAATGGATGTCCATTCAGAAATCTGATGGCAGATGGGAAGAAGCTGCTCCTGAATTATTGAATGTGTGCCTCCTCACGAGTGATAGCAATAAGAGGAGGACGTGTTCTTTGTGATGGGGTTCCTTAATGATGGATGCTGCCTCTTGAGGTGTCACTCCTTGAAGCTGTCCTGGATGCTGAGGTGGCTAGTGCCCATGATGGAGCTGGCTGAGTTTACAACTTTCTGCAGTTTATTTTGATCCTCTGCAGTGGCCCTGCCCATCCCCAACCCCCAATAGCAGACGACGAAGCAGCCAGTTAGAATGCTTTTCATGGTACATTTGTCGAAATTTGCAAGTGTCTTTAGTGACATACCAAATCTCTTCAAACTCCTAATGAAATATAGCCACTATTATGCCTTCTTTGTATTGGCATCAACATGTTGCCCAGGATAGATCCTCAGAGATGTTGACACCCACGACCTTGAAATTGCTCACCTTTTCCACTTCTGATCCCTTAATGAGGACTGGTGTGTGTTCCTTTTCTGAAGTTCACAATCAATTCTTTGGTCTTACTGAGCTAAACAATGTTGTCGTGGCAACACCACTCAAATAACTGATCTATCTCACTCCTCTACGCCTACTCATCACCATCTGTAATTCTGCCAACAATAGTTGGGTGTAGAAAGAGTAGAGCAGTAGGCAAAGCACTCATCCTTGTGGTGTGCCAGTGTTGATTATCAGCGAGGTGGAGATGTTATTTCCAATCTGCACTGATTGCGGTCTTCTGTGTTGACCCAGTAGCAGAGTAAGGTACAGAGGTCCAGGTTTTGGAGCTTTATGATCAGAACAGTGAACTGACAACAGCCTGACGTAAATACTATTATTATCCAGGTGAGCCAAGGCTGTATGAAGAGCAAATAAGATCACATACACCATAGACCTATTGTGGCGATAGGCAAATTGCAGTGTGTCCAGGTCCTTGCATAGGGAGGAGTTGTTTCTAGGCATAACCAACCTCTCAAAGCTATCATCATTTTATCATCATTGATGTGTGTGCTACTGGATGACAGTTGTTAAGGCAGCTCCTCCTGCTCTTCTTGGGCACCGGTATGATTGTTGCCCTTTTGAAGAAGGTGGGAACATCCAGCTGTGGCAATGAAAGACTGGAAACGTCTTTGAGCAGTCCCACCAGTTGGTTGGCACAGGTTTTCAGAGCCCTATCAGATACACCATCAGGGCCTGTCGCCTTTCAAGGGCTCACCCCCTTGAAAAATGTTCTGACGTCGGTCTCCAAGACAGAGATCGCAGAGTCACTGGGTGTTGCAGGAATCTTTATAGCTGTAGTTTTATTCTCCCTTTCAAAGTGTAATGCCTTGGTTCACATTTTTTACTGTTAAGCTGTAAGTATTTTATTTTAAGACCATAAGACCGTAAGATTTAGGAGCAGAAGTAGGCCATTCGGCCCATCAAGTCTGCTCCGCAATTCAATCATGGACTGATTGACTTCATCCAGTCATCCCCACTCCCCTGCTTTCACCCCATGCCCTTTGATAACCTAGCTAATCAAGAACCTATCTATCCCTGCCTTAAATACACACAATGACCACTCATGGCAACAAATTCCACAGATTTACCACCCTCTGACTAAAATAATTTCTCCGCATCTCAGTTCTAGAAGGACGTCTTTCAATCCTGAAGTCGTGTCCTCTTGTCCTAGAATCCCCTACCATGGGAAATAACTTTGCCATATCTAATCTGTTCAGGTCTTTTGGAATTTTTCTGTGAGATCCTCCCTCATTCTCCTGAACTCCAGGGAATACAGCCCAAGAGCTGCCAGACATTCCTCATACAGTAATAGACAATAGACAATAGATGCAGGAGTGGGCCAATCGGCCCTTCGAGCCAGCACCGCCATTCACTGTGATCATGGCTGATCATCCACTATCAGTATCCAGTTCCTGCCTTATCCCCATAACCTTTGATTCCGCTATGTTTAAGAGCGCTATCCATCTCTTTTTGAAAGCATCCAGAGACTGCGCCTCCACAGCCTTCTGGGGTAACCCTCTCATTCCTGGAATCATTCTTGTGAATATTCTCTGAACCCTCTCAAATGGCAGTATATCCTTTCTAAAATAAGGAGCCCAAAACTGAGCACAATACTCCAAATGTAGTCTCACGATTGCCTTATAGAGCCTCAACATCGCATCCCGGCTCTTATATTCTATACCTCTAGAAATGAATGCCAACGTTGCATTCGCCTTCTTCACAACCGATTCAACCTGCAGGTTAACCTTTAGGGTATCTTGCACAAGGACTCCCAAGTCTCTTTGCATCTCTGCATTTTGAATTCTCTCCCCATCTAATTAATAGTCTGCCCGTTTATTTCTTCCACCAAAGTGTATGACCATACACTTTCCGACATTGTATTTCGTTTGCCACTTCTTTGCCCATTGCCCTAAACTATCTAAGTCTCTCTGCAGGCTTGCTGTTTCCTCAACACTATCTGCTCCTCTACCTATCTTTGTATCATCGGCAAATTTAGCCACATATCCCTTAATACCGTAGTCCAAATTTTGTGCTATTCTCTGCAAGCTGCTTGTTTTCAGCTTATGTTTGGGTTGTGGTTGAAGATACGAGATGAGGAGAAACGTGTGCCATCCAATTAGGATGGTCGAATTGAAGGGGAGATTTCTCTGGTGAGAGATACTAAGATTGGGCTTAGGGATTTTTTTTGGTTCAAGAGGGCTGAAGAGAGAAGATGCCGGAGAGGAGGGGTCGTAGGATTTGACCCGGAGTGAGACTGTGATTCGACGAAGCCTGGGGTGAGGTCGATTGAGGATCAGTGACTTGGGGGATCTGTGAGCTCCAACTTGTGCACAATCGACTGTTTCATTAAAATGGGCCCTTTTCTTTTTTGTTCTTTTCTGTACTAACCCTTTAATCAAATTAAGAATTATAAAGATAAATCTTTTAATTGTATACGGTGTGCTGTCTGTTATTTCATGGAACTCATTTGTAACAGGGTAGCAAATTACACAACATCCACACAAATAGTGGGTTTCGGAGTGGGCTCGCACCTCAATCTCACAAGTTTGACGGGGCCAGAGATGGTCTTCCCTTGATATACGCAGCCGAGGAAACCGGAGTGTTTCAAAAGTGAGCTTAAAAGGCGTTGAGCTCATCTGGGAGTGAAGCTTCACTGCCATTCATGATGTTAGGTTTTGCTTTGTAGGAAGTAATGGCCTGCAAACCCTGCCAGAGTTGACATGCATCAAATTCTGCCTCTAACCTCAATCATAATTATTCTTTTGCTCTTGAGATAACCCTCTGTAAGGTGTATCTGACCTAATTGTATAGTCCTGGATCACCAGACCTGAATGCCAAAGGTCTAGTCCTCAGCAGACCATGAATCTGGTTCAACCACAGTTTTCGATTTTGGTACTATGGTATGTTCTCATCGGAACAGCACAGGTTTTAATGAAGTCAGTGACAACTCGTTCAGACTCAAAGATGAATCCCTGAAAACTGTCCAGTCCACCAACGCAAAGCAGTCCAGTAATGAGATGTCATACTTCCATTAGTGTTTGCACCATGTTAAGTTGCTGAAAGGAAACACTCACTAGTTTGAATGAATAACAGTGAAGGAGCTATCACAAGTGCAACTGCATCAAAATGAGAACTACAGCTTTACCTAGTTCAGCAGTAAAAATGGTGACCATGCAATTGGCCAACTTCAGCAAGCCCTGAGGAACCCAAAAACTGACCTACTCGTCCTAAGAGCATTAGCATTCAATGGAGAATGGAGGAGTCTGGGATATGGTGGGGGAGGCGGGGAAGGGGTATGTTCATGCAATCAAACAACCCTCCAGTTATGTATGTTAAGGACCAAATGTTTATTTGAAAAGACCTTGCCAAATGTCAGGTCAGATGTCATTCAGATGCCTTTGGGGATGGGATGCTGAGCCTGAAATGTAATCCTCAAAGACCAGTTTCTACCCCATAGATTGTTCATTGGGTGGAAATCAAGCATCATTTTAGTTAACAGAAGCTGCTTCATCTCCAAGCAGATGATGCTTCTAGAAACGCTGCTTAAAATAGTTGTTCTTTCCAGGAATAGTAAACTGGTAAAATAACAGGTAATTTGAATTAGCTTACAAGTTTCTAAAGTTCACCTCAATTTAATTTGTATTACTCCCAAGCCAAAGGCTGACTTCAATAAGCTTTTTAGAAAAGGTGGGTTGGGTGGAATCCAAAATAAACTGGATTCTCTCTTTAAATACAATACTATTTTGGGATTTTTGCTACAAAGACATGTGCCATTGTATTAGTCATCAGTGTATTAGTCACTGAGAAAGTTTGAAGAAGTTTTTCAAGATTTTCAAAGCACCACACAGAAAAATGTTTCTAAGTTCTGAAAATGAGAAATGAAAGCAGAAGGTATCAGAATTACGCAGGATCTTCGTTAATAATCTGGTAAAAAATGATAGGATAGGTTAATATTTAGGTGCATACAAGTGCCAGAAGCATGTTGCCAGGAGTTGCATACATGATATGTTGAGCTTTCAGCCCCGGGAATCAGACGGTTATATGGGTTGTATCAGTGATTTCCTGTTCTGCTCTCCTAATAGGTGAGATTCCTCATCAGAATGCATTTATAAAATTAAATTATTTGGGGGGCATAACCCTTCATCAAAGCTGAACAATGTTCCAATTAATTTCAGGCTATAAGGCCATTCTATTCCTTCATTCTGAACAGTTAAAGTAGGGAGCATTCTCATAAAAACAGCTGCTCCTGTATGCTTATTTCCTCTCGACTCAGAGTGAGAGGGGATTCATATGGTATTTTGACATGTCGTTGCAGCAGGAGCTCAATCTGTTGCAGATGGTCAGCCGAGATTATATCCTCAAGATCAGGACTGGGGCTGGAACCAATAATATCCTGATTCAGGGATGACAGAATTACTATCAGTCCAAGCTTGTAGTACAAGAGGAGATTTTAACTAATTTCCATGCCGAAGTGTTTAGCCAGGTAAGACTCCATGGATGAGACAGCCTACAGAGGAGAGGATAATACCGTGACGGAGGTGCAAGATAACAACCTCTCCCTCAATGTCCAACAAACAAAAGAGCTCATCGTGGATTACAAGAGGAATGGAGGCATGCTCACCTTGTTCAACATCAATGGGACTGCAGCTGAAAGGGTGAGTAGTTTCAAGTTCCTCAGTATACACATCATCGAGGAGTTCACTTGGACTGTACACACTGGCTGTGTGGCAAAAAAAGCACAACAGCAGCTCTTCCACCTCAGGTGACTGAGGAAGTTCTGCTTGAGCCCCAGATCCTCAAGACTTTCTCCAGGGGCACCATTGAGAGCACCTTGACTGGCTGTATCACCGGCCTTGGTATAGGAACTGAACTGACCTTTTTCGTTGGGCATTGTACAGAGTGGTATGGACAGCCCAGCACATCTGTGATGTGAAATTTCCTCCACTGGGGACATTTACAGCAGCAGGTGCGTAAAGAAGGCCTGGAAAATCATCAGGGACACCAGTTACCCAACTATAAACTGTTTCAGTTGCTTCTGTCTGGCAAATGGTACGGCAGCATTAAAGTCAGGAGCACTAGGCTCTTTTTCAAGCCATTACACTTATAAATTCACATGTCTGTAGATTGCAACAAACTTATAACACATGTTGGCGCGTGGGAAGTGGTTAAGGCGTTCGTCTAGTTCGAGCCTTGGCTGAGGCAGCGTGTGTGTCCTTGAGTAAGGCACTTAACCACACATTGCTCTGCGATGACACCGATGCCAAGTTGTATGGGTCCTAATGCCCTTCCCTTGGACAACATCGGTGGCGTGGAGAGGGGAGACTTGCAGCATGGGAAACTGCTGGTCTTCCATACAACATTGCCCAGGCCTGCGCCCTGGAAACCTTCCAAGGTGCAAATCCATGGTCTCATGAGATTAACGGATGCCTATACATAACACAAAGATTTTCACTCCCTCACATTGTAGGACAGATATAAGATTTAAATAAATAAATTTAAATTCACAAAAACATACGTAACAACCTGAGAAAATTTTCCCTGCTGATGTAATGGTTTCCCTGTGGCACAGTGTTTGGGTTATGACTAGAGATAACGGGGGCTTTGGAATGTGTGCTGGCCAATGAGGGGAGATGCTTTTCTTTCTTGTGGGCCCGAGAGAAGGTTTCATGGTCTTCTGTTTGGTGGAAGATGGCGAGAGAAGATGCCAGAACAGGGAAGTCGTAGACTGCAGGATGGAGTGGGCTTGGAATGGGGTCGGGTGTCAACGCCTGGGGGGAAATCAATGGAGAACGAACAGATGGGAAAACCGTGAGCTCCAACATTGCGTGTTTCATGAGAATGGGCCCTTTTTCTTTACTAACCCTTTAGTCAAATTAAGAATTATACAGCTCAATTATTTAATTGCATATTGTATACTGTTTGTTATTTCATGGTACTGATTTGTTACAGAGGAACACATCAGCAGCATCCACCAAAAGAAGATTTCGTAAATTTGGCCAGGCCAGAGGCTGTCTTCCCCTAGATTAAGCCGCTAGCCGAATCTAAGATTACATAAAATTGAAGGAACACAGATGCCTTAACAAGTTACAGTGCTGTAATCGTTGACAGAGATAATATGTAGTTCAAAAGCAAAGAAATTCAATTACAAACACTACTAGTAAAACTTTTTAGAAGGAAATTGTGATAAATTATCACCACAAACAATGAAGAGGCAAGCGAAGGTAAAGCGAATTTGAGAGATGTGCCCTGCTGGTGTGCAGCAAAATTGACGCACTTGGAGTTGGAGCCATACTGGTTGAAGTGAATGATCTGGGGAGAAGAAAGACGACGAGGCAGAGGAGTTCTGATGCCCGTCCAACTAAGCCAAGTGCGAGGGTGGAACACTCTGAGTGCCGAGCCGATGTGCAGCTGTCAAGAACGGCTTCTTCGGAGCAAAATCTAGGCCCAAAACAAATCGGGTGGCATGTTCTACGTCCAGAGTGGCTCATCACAGCAGGACCGGGTCATAATGTGAGGCACAATCCACTGTTTGGACAATTTAAACGCTGGCTGAGAGAGACTGGAAAGCAGGGTGTCAAGAGCTAGGCAAGGCTGGATTGCTCTGGGTGCTGAGCTGATTTGGAGAGGTGAAAAATAGCTTCTTCCGCAGCAAAATCTAGGCCCAGAGTGATTCACCAGGTCCTAATGCGAGGTACGGTCTGCTGTTCAGATAATTTAAAAGAGAGCCCAGATAGACTGGGGACTCCTCTTTCTGCAATGCTCAGGCTGTGAGACTGGCCCCAGCTGCTGTGTTTTGTGTCTGCAAACTGAGCTTTGCAGTGATTTCCCCCACTAACATGATGAACTGAACACCGAGGCTTCGGGCCTACTCCGGGCTGTTCCGGAAATTTGGATCTAAGGACTTAATTTGGTTCAGATTGCTGTTGTTGTTGCTTGCTTATATTGTTTGAATGATTTGTGTTTTTTTTCTCTTCCTCTGTGCGCATTAGAGGTCGGTCTTTATTTTTATTAATTGGGTTCTTTCAGGTTTCTTGATTTGTAGCTGCCTGAAAGCAAACAAGCCTCAAGGCTACATATTTATGCATTCTCTGATAATAAATGCAATTTGAATCTTGAGTCTTGATGCTTGTTTAATCATGAGCCAGTTCAGTTCAGTAAGTCCAGAGATTATAGGATGAATAGAGAGAATTTTGTGTGGAAACAATATTTATAATTTCAGTAAGACACCTAAAAGGCTAACGTTAAATAATAAGGAACGTTTGTCATCTTTGGAGATAAGTTGCGGCACCTTCTAACCAAATTTGATCTCATGCAATTTCTTGAGAATGTGGATTCTGAAATGTAACGAGGTCCATGTGGGACGTGTAGCCTCAGCCATTAGATGGCAGGTCAGGTGGATGGACAGTAAGGGAATGTAGATTTCCATGTGCTTTTGATGAATAGACTCAAAATTTGATTGTGTCTGTGCACAACTACAGATATATTAAATAAAGGCATACACGTGGGAGATGGCTTTAGCTGGTATATTCACATTGCAGCGGGAGAGAGAACAAATGCATATGTGCAGACATCAGATCAATATGTAGTGCTGGGGGGTGGGGTCATTACTCTAAAATAACATTACACTTCCTTCCTCTTTAGATTAATGCAACATAAAACTGTTTATGTACAAAACATTCAATTTTCCTTTCATAAGCCCATATTCCAAAAAAAATGCCTTCATAATAACAGTCCATTACTAACTTCACAGTTCTAAAGACTCAGTCTTTTGGGCACAGCTCTGTTTCCTTCAGGATAGTGGCTCTGGACCTGTGGAATGACATCAAGTTTGATAGGTGTTTTGACTAAGACAACGGTCTCGGTTTCCAGGGTCACATTCCTGTCAGTGAGATCATCGCTGAGGGGTAAGTACATTATGTCCATCTTGTTGCATACAATCAACTCAAGTGTGTTCTTTGGTTGAGCATCCAGTATCTGGTTCACATGATGTCTCCATGTCTGATCTCCAACATCCACTGTGTACATCAGTGATCCAGTTCCTGTAGCTATCCTACCAGGTGTCCACTTGTCTTCTCAGTAATCACGTGCTGAGATATCATGTCCAAAACTCAAAGCTCCTCGCTGCTTCAGTTGGTGACTTGCTGAACTGCTTATTCTGTACTTGCCTCTGGAGGTCTAGTTCAGGAGGTCTATGCAAGATCTCAGATTCCTGCTCATGAACAAAATTGCAGGTGTTTGATGTGTCATTGCATGAACACAATTCCAGTACACAAAAGGAAGCTGTCCACCTTGTGTTGTAGAGAAATGTCCTCCTTGTCCATCACTTTAATGGACTTCTTGAAGGTTTGGATAAACCTTTCAGCTAACCCATTCGTTGCTGGATGGTGAGGAGCTGACTTGAAATGTCTAATGCCATTTTTCTGCTGAGTGGTTCTGTGGGAGGGTGGGGAGATAAAGGATCACCCATGACTGAATGGCGGAGCAGCCCTGATGGGCCAAATGGCCTAATTCTGCTCCTATGTCTTTTGGTCTTAAGTGTTCATAAATTCAGGGTTCCTAAGAGTCAGTAATGATGTTTAATTTTTAAGCTTTGAGCGAATCCTTGAGACATTTTTCTCTGATTTCTTGATAATGTTGACCCATGATAGATATTTCAGAAGTCTAGTTGTTTTGGGGATCAGGCACTAGGCGTGTTAATGCTGCAGCACATCTATCTGAACCAGCTGACTGTAATTAGAGCCTTGTTGCTGGGCATGTTGACCTGGGTTGAACACAGACTCGTCCTCCTAGTGGATCTGGAAGATTTTGTGAAGGATATTGTGTTTCCACACCTCTGCAGTGCTTTGAGATGACTGATGTATGTAGTCTATATACCTCTGAAAAGCATCGGGTGGCCAAGGGGAATGCTGGTGCAATGAGGAGATGTGAATGTCTTCACTGAAGTCTTCCTTCACTGGGAAATGGCTCCTGAGATATTGCTTATGTTCTCCATGGTCTTGTCATGGACTGTCATTGTTGGAATGCAGTCTTGCTTAACAGATCAGGTTGGTTGTGGATATTTGTCTTGAGAATTCTTATTATTACACTGATTCTTCCCTATGTTTGAGTGAATGAGTCAAGAATGATTTTGAAACACTGTGGACCTCCTTGACATTGTAACTTTTGCCTTAAACCCCCGCCCCCCGCCCCTCCATGGTCTCTTGCTGTAAGGCCATTGGCCCTTCACCAAGGATTCCAATTATCAACAAAACTTACGAGTGTTCCCCTTCTGAATATGAGGGTAGTTTTCATCGATATGGAATGTTAGCCTGAAGTTTCACCAGATGGGAGTACAAATCAGGAATATGCATGAAGGTGATCTTGGATCCCATGAGGTTTTCTATCATTTTACAGACAAAGCAGGCAGTGTTCAATCAGATTACAATAATTGCATGGTTCCTGCCTACCATCATAGTCATCAAGAAGCAGCCTAACACCACAGAGAGCTGCACTACACCATAGAATTGCTTGACCCTTAAGTAGTCTTTTTGTTGTTTGCTACCAGTTAGCAATGAATTCAACACTTATGGGCCTGAGGTTCTCTGAGGGCAATGACTAGTCACTTAAAGGGAACATTTACTCTAGATAAAAAATAGTAACAAGAATTTTACATAGCAAATTGTATTGTTTTAATTACCAGCACTATCTGTGAATTCCTGGAAAATATCCACCATCAATAGAATGCAGAATTTCATTCATTATAAGGATATATTTTCAAAGCACTTTCATCATGAGGTGGAATCATATAAAATGTGTGTGTTCCATAGAATAGGAACAACGTGGACATTTTGAATATGGCAATTTCCTGACAATGCCCATGAGTACCATAATTCATATTTTTCTTCAGCATATGAATAGTGGCTGAGGCACAATGTAAACAGGAAAATGGTTGAGGATAGTTCCTGCTCATTAAGATCACATTAATCTGAGAGGAATTTATCTTTTTATGTAAAGTTGACATGTGACTGTGATGGATCAGTGCTGCTAAGACTAGATCACTCTGCAGCAAACATGAACCCAATGACTATGGCAGTTCGCCAACTTCCTGCCTTTTCAGTGCAGGTACATGACAGTTAGACAGAAACAATGAAGCACAGTTTTGGCATTGACTGCTTTTTTCATTCATTGGTTCCGCTGTGGTAATTATGTTATATTCCAAAGGTTCTTTGTCTTAAGTGTGTAATTGAGTAAAACCTTAGCAATAGGTTAAAAGACAAATTCATCGGAACTTTTAGCCACTTCTCAAATGAGTTATTTGCTCCTCACCTGAAAAAGACTTCAAATGAGATGACAGTGAACTTTCAGCAAGGGCAAAGGCTTTAAAACTATCATCTCTAATCTCAGAGTTATACATTTACAGACAGAATCTGCACATATATTTCCTGCTCTTCACCCTTGACCCCCACCTGATAGACTAATAGATTATCGCTCTGCACAAAGTCAATGGAATAATTAACCCACACTTGGGCAAAGCATAGCCATACTTTAAAACTATAAAGTAGTCCATAACTATACTACCATTCAGCCTTTCAACAATTTAGTAATTAAACATGCAAACTCGTTTTCTCAATTTTAAATTCAGATACCTATCCACAGGGGCTCACAGCGATACTGAGCTATTTAAACAAGTATCCCTTTCTTCAATAAAACCAGCAAAGCTTGGTCCTGCCGAAGGAGCTCGGCCCCAAACTTTTTTCCATAGCTTGGCCTGCTGAGTTCCTCCAGCATTTTGTGTGTAAAGCTTGGTGGTGTTGCAAAGCTCTTTCTGAATGGTTCAGAGTGAGTGAGTGATTGAGGATCTGGTTGGGCAGTTCCTTTCATTCATGCTTTTATTATATCCCAACTCCAGGGTTAGGAGAAGGGGGGCTGAAGGAGGAAGGAAGGTAGGAGCAAGGGGTTCTGTTGAGGGAGGGTTAAGGAAAAAAAAAGTGGTATATCCGTGTGTGTGCATCTGCATATGATGCACTGCTTTGAAAACAGCTTCTTCCGCTCTACCACCAAATTTCTGAACAGACCATGAACGCATTCCTTTATTTTGCATTATTTATTTTGCAATTTATATATTTTTTTTATGTCTCGGCCCTGTATTGCTACCACTGAACAAGACATTTCATGCTACGTAAAACACTGATAATAATCCAGTTTCTGATTCTGATTACAGTGTGGGTAGAGGTCAGGGTGCGTGTCCACGGATACGTGCATATTAAACTGACACAGCAGGGCCTGGTCTTCATTCACTTAGGGGCTGCTTGCTATTGGATCAAGACTTGATTCTCTCATGCTGAAGTGGTTGCTAGAGTGTAAACAACTACGCCACGTTAAAAACAAATCATCCGCAGGCATCCTCCACTCTTCACTATAGTAGAGGCAAGGGAAGAAGAACTGCACAATGAGAAGTGATGTGAAATGATGCGTTTTAATTAACCCATTTCATCCTGTGGAAAGCTGTGCTTGTTAACAAAAGGGAAGCAATGTTTTCATTCAAATGATTCTCCTCCAGAACTACCTGTTGTACTAGAGTTGAAATCAACGTTCTATTTCTTAGTGTGGTATATATAATTCATTTAAAATAACGTTTTAAGAATACTACTGATAATCATCAAACACATTCAGAGAACTCCACCTCCAGACCCTGTCCTACTGAATGCATTCCATACTACCTCCAGCTCAATCATTCCAACTTTTAGAAAAGTTCTATAAACTTGTTATTGGATAGTGCCATATAATTTTGCACATTGCACTTAACTTTTTGTTTCCTGTGTTCTCTACTTATTATTTTCATAAGTTCAACGTCTTGCTCAACCCTGTACTAAAAACCATGTAATCAAACTCCAGTTAAGAATACAATTTTCTGCACAGACTCTATTTTCCTGAATTAAATTGCAAAATTTGTTTTTGTGTTTGAAAATTAAGCTTTACAGGGTTAAAAATCTTCAAATTAATCTTGGCCTTCTTTCATCTTTACTGGAGTAAAGTTATGACAACTTATTATTTAGGTTTTAACAGAATGAGGCACATGCTTTCCAGGCTGTAAAGCAAAATACTCAGCAGGCCAATAAAAGTGAAATGTAGCCCTATATGTTTTAATGGGTAAGGAAGCTAACCACAGTTAGCATAGTGTGTGAAGCAGAAAGCAGTCTGGAAAAGTTCTGAATGAGGCCACCATCACTGTGTATGATCTGCTGTGCCTGGTGACTTCAAGGACCTTTCTTCAAAGTGTTCTGATGTATTTGAAAGTTCGCAGCATTCAGGATCGCTTGATTTCACTTTTGTCCGCAGTCATCAGACGAGAGTGACATCTTGAAAGCCTCTGAAGATTAAATAGCAAAGCTCAGTCGGAAGCAAGAAAGAAAGGGCCAGGTCGGCCATTAAGGAGCAGGTCCTTTCTTGTCTGTGAAAGAGCTTTCAAGGAGCACTATTGGAAGCAGAAGGCCTGATAAAGAATACAATGAGGGGGAGAAAAGGAGAACCCAGAGTGGAACCAGAGGGAGGAGGCACAGTGAATGAGGGATTAGTGCAGCTCCACAGCAAAGAATGGGGAATCCTAGTTGAGATGAAAATGAGGTATTACTGTTTGGGAGAATTTGGTTCACTGAACAGTAACAATATATGTTGGGGTAGAGGGGGAGACTTGACATTGCACACCACTAAGCTATGTTGACTCTGAGCTTAGGCCATTTTAAAACAATTTTATTTAAGGTCTTTAGGATATTTACATTAAAATATCTAATTGAACTGTTTGAATTTTGTTTTGAAAAGAGGAAATTCATTCTATTGTATGTATTTACATTTAAGACATTACTCAGTTCCGAACTTTGTCTTGTTTGGTTTACAATATAATCCACAAATAAAATTGACCAAATTAAAGCTCAATCATATTCAAAACACTTACAAATTAGATCCTCACAGAAGAAAAACAATTTCATATTTAATAGGAAGCAAAATGTCAAGGGTCCAATTTAAACACAATCTTGTAGCTCAGATTAATCTTTCGATGTATCGTGACCTCATTATATTGATGTACATCAAAAGCAGTTAATAGGTGCAGTGGACATTTGTACAACTGAGACTGGGAAGCAGTAGAACTAAATTCAGCTACGTATAAATAGCTTGGACTTCTTTGGCTGCACTTTTGAAATAGGATGTCTATTAGGGAGAGTGGCCATAAATGTAGACTAAGAGTGAATGAGGAGGCTCGAGGGAATGCATTCAAATTATCAAACAATTAACATTGCGAAGAACAACATATGTTCATGTAAAACTTTTTCAGTGAATGAAGCATGATGGGAGATTAAATGTGGCTTTTGGAAGAAATACATCTTATGTATTTAATGCTTTTTTTCCCCCCTTTCTATTGTTTCTCTTAACTTTTCACAGAGGTCAATGAACATCAGAAGAATCTTCTAGGCCCAGGAAAGGCAAGTAACAGAGCATGCAAAGACTCAAAGGCACATTGAATGTTATGTACATTCAGAAAATATTTCAGTCAGAGGTACTGAGTTACATTCATGAACGGAGTGCTGTTAAGGTAAAAGCAAATCAGAGTAAGTTTTTCATGTTTTACAACTGAAGTATACACTTAGTGGCTACTTTATTAGGTACATCTGAACATCTGCTCATTAATGCAAATATCTAAACAGCCGATCATCTGGCAGCAACTCAATGCATAAAAGCATGTAGACATGGTCAAGAGGTTCAGATACCGTTCAGCCCAATGGGGGAGAAATGTGATCTAAGTGACTTTGACTGTGGAATGGTATCAGATGAGGCGGTTTATGTATTTCAAAAAGTCATGATCTCCTGGGATTTTCGTGCACAACAGTCTCTAGAGTTTTCAGAGAATGGTGAGAAAAACAAAGAAAAAAATCCATTGAGCAGCAGTTCTGTGGATGAAAACACCTTGTTAATGAGAAAGGTTTGAGGAGAATGGCAGACTGGTCAAGTTGACAGGAAGATGACAGTAACTCAAATAATCATGCATTACAACAGTGGTATGAAGAAGACCATCTCTGAACACCCAACATGTCAACCTTGAAGTGGATGGGCTACAGCAGCAGAAGACCACACTGCGTTCCACGGTGTACCTAATAAAGTGACAATTGACTATATATGTAGTTGTTTGTCAATATAATTGACCAACAAAGGAAATGTCTTAAATGGGCTTGTTGATTATTGGTTAAGGAAAAAGCAATGATTGATTAGTGCAACAAACAGAGGATGTCAGCAGATTGAGCAGTATCTGGTGGCATAAAGGAATTGTCAGCGTTTCAAGTCAAAATCCTGCATCAGGACCAAATGTAGTGTTTCAACCCGAAACACCGACAATTCATTTACCCCCATAGATTCTGCTTGACATGCTGGGTTCTTCCAGCAGATTTTTTTTTCTTGCTCCAAATTCCAGCCTTTCCAGTCTCTTGTGCCTCCAATGATTCAAATAAATTCAGTGGACAGCAGATCCTGTTAAGAAGTTTTTTAAAAAATCAAGTAAAAAGGTATTGGGTACCCCAATCTTCTGGTTAAGATGGTGTTACCGAATGCAGTTCAAGTGGCAAGAAATTCAACTAAAAACATCACTGAAAATGCCTTTTCTGTGGTAAATTGTGTTAAATTATCACAGCAAACAGTAAGGGGCAAGTGATAGCGAGGCGAATTCAGGGGACAAGCCAGGCTGGTGTTTTACAGAATCGATTCAGATGAAGTGAGCCATTCAGAGAGGAAAAGTCGGGGCTGGGGCAGAGGAGTTCAGGTGCCTGTAAGAATGTCCTGGGTGCAAGGTTGGATCGCTCTAAGTGCCAGACTGATCTGAAGGACTTGAGATTGGTTTCAGGCTGGGCAGCGAAATCTGGGCCCAGATCGAGTCACTGGGTGCTGTGGTCTAGGCTCTGAACCCTTTGCAGTGGCCAGGCCCTAGTGAAAGGCACGATCCACTGTTTAGACAATTTAAACACTGGCCTAGATCAGAGGGAGAGTCAACTTCACTCACTCTCCTTGATGGTCACTCCTCTCTCCATGGCGCTGAGTCTATGAAGACTGCACCAGTGGCTGTGTTCCATGTCCACTAATATGATGAACTGATAAGTGAGGCTTTGGGCCTTCTCCGGGCTGCTCTGGGGCTTGGATCTGAAGACTGAATTTGGTTCAGAATGTGGTTTGTCACTTCAATTGTTTGCAAGATTTGTATTTTTTCCCTCTTTCTCTTGTGTATCCGGTGTGGTCTTTTATTTTTATTTATTTATTTTTACTAGATTCTTTTGGGTTTCTTGCTTTGAGGCTACCTGTAAGCAGACAAATCTCAAGGTTGTATATAATTTATACATTTTTTGATAATAAATTTACTTTGACTCTTGATCTTTGAACTAGTCATTCCATAGTGCTTTGGTCCCATAGGAGAGTGCAACAGCAGAGTTAAGTTACATGACAAGTAGTCAGAATCATTGACTATTGATGTGAAGGCATATGCTTGATCCCACATTCAGAGCTAGAAAATCAATTGATTAAATAAATCTGAAACTTTGGGAAAAAAAAGTCCTATTAGGTTAATATATAATTGTAAAAAAATAAGTCACCTTCACTGTTGTTCGTCAGGGAGGGTAATCTATCTTCTTCACCCTAGTGCAACTCATACATGATTGTAGACCCACTTATATATTTGGTTCTTAATAGCTGAGTTTGGATGGAAAGTAAACACTGGCATTATCTATTATATCTATGATCTATGATGATCATCCTATGAATGATTTAGTAATTAAAACTATGACTATATTGCTATCAACATAAGAGATTCTGCAGATGCTGGAAATCCAGAGTAGCACATTGATTTAGTCCGGCTGGTGGCGCAGTGACATCAGTGCCGGACTCTGGAGTGAAGGTACCCGAGTTCGAACCCAGTCGGGCCGCTCCCGGGCACGCTTTCCATCCGTGCCAGTTTGAGTGTCGAGCTCGGCGCTGTGAGGATGTGGGGGACCACTCACAGAATCTTTCCTCCAAGACAGCCACTTGAGAAAGTGGTCGCCGAGGCTCTGGCAGAGTATGGCACACAAAAAGAAACATTAATTTAACATTCAGGAATAAACAGCTGTCATTTCGGGATTTGAGTTGAAGAGTCTTGGCCCTAAACTTTAACTGTTTATTCCTCTCCATAGATGCTGCCTGACCTGCTGAGTTTCTCCAGCAATTTGCTGTTGTATAATTACAAGACTCTAACTATAACCTGTCACAGACATATTGAACTTATACTGTGAGAAATGATAGAAGGTGAGGGAAAAAGTGAACCTTGGGCCTCATCGGTGTTTCGTACAAATGTACAATTTGCTTGTCATCTAAAATATAAACAGAGGAAGACATCTATAACAAAAAATGGTAATATTCATTTTATTCAATTTAGTGCTACTCTTCCATTTTAGCTTTTTCCAAATTTCTCCTTATTAACCAAAAAGCAAGGAGTTGTAGATGCTGAAAATCTGTAATGAAAAATGTTCTGATAGAGGATCGTCAACATTGTACACAGATGCTGCCTGATCTATTGGGTATTTCCAGTATTCTTGTTTTTTGCTTCTCCTCTTGAGAGTCCTGTTGTTATTAAAATTAGTAAAATATCACCCTTATCCAAGGTAGTGATCAGGAAAGCACAGCAATGACAATAATATGTATGAAACACAAGAGATGCTGAAAATCCAGAGTAACACAGAGAAAATACTGGAGGAAATCAACAGGTCAGGCAGCATCTAAGGAGAGGAATAAACAGCTGATGTTTTTGGACTGAGACTCTACATCAGGACTGGAAAGGAAGGGGGAAGAAGCCAGAATAAGAGGGTGGGGTAAGGGAATGACAACAAACTTGCAGGTGGTAAGTGAAACGAGATGAGGGGGAAAGTGGATGGGTGGTGAGGGGCGATGAAGCAAGAAACTGGAAAGTGACAGGTGGAAGAGATAAAGGGCTGAAGAAGAAAGCATCTGATAGGAGCAGGCAGTGGACCATCAGATAAAGGGATGGAGGAGGGGCACCAGAGGGCATTGATGAGCAGGTGAGGAGAATAGAAGGGGTAAGAGGGGAGCCAAAAAGGGAAGTGGGGAGAGATAGTGCCAGAAGTTGGAGAAATCAATGTCCATGACGTCAAGTTGAAGGCCACCCAGTCAGAATATGAGGTGTTGCTGCTCCAACTTGAGTGTGGTCTCATCATAGAACCATAGAAACTACAGCACAGAAACAGGCCCTTTGGCCCTTTTTGGCTGTGCCGAACCATTTTCTGCCTAGTCCCACTGACCTGCACACGGACCATATCCCTCCATACACCTCCCATCCATGTATCCGTCCAATTTATTCTTAAATGTTAGTAAAGAACCCACATTTACCACCACGTCTGGCAGCTCATTCCATACTCCCACCACTCTCTGTGTGAAGTAGCCCCCCCTAATGTTCCCTTTAAACTTTTCCCCCCTCACCCTTAACCCATGTCCTCTGTTTTTTTTCTCCCCTTGCCTCAGTGGAAAAAGCCTGCTTGCATTCACTCTATCTATACCCATCATAATTTTATATACCTCTATCAAATCTCCCCTCATTCTTCTACGCTCCAGGGAATAAAATCCTAACCTATTCAACCTTTCTCTGTAACTGAGTTTCTCAAGTCCCGGCAACTTCTTTGTAAACCTTCTCTGCACTCTTTCAACCTTATTTATATCCTTCCTGTAATTTGGTGACCAAAACTGAACACAATACTCCAGATTCGGCCTCACCAATGCCTTATACAACCTCATCATAACATTCCAGCTCTTATACTCAATACTTCGATTAATAAAGGCCAATGTACCAAAAGCTCTCTTTACAACCCTATCGACCTGTGACGACACTTTTAGGGAATTTTGTATCTGTATTCCCAGATCCCTCTGTTCCACTGCACTCCTCAGTGCCTTACCATTAACCCTGTATGTTCTACGTTGGTTTGTCCTTCCAACGTGCAATATCTCACACTTGTCAGTATTAAACTCCATCTGCCATTTTTCAGCCCATTTTTCCAGCTGGTCCAAGTCCCTCTGCAGGCTCTGAAAACCTTCCTCACTGTCTACTACACCTCCAATCTATGTATCATCAGCAAATTTGCTGATCCAATTTACCACATTATCATCCAGATCATTGATATAGATCACAAATAACAATGGACCCAGCACTGATCCCTGTGGCACACCGCTAGTCACAGGCCTCCACTCAGAGAAGCAATTCTCTACCACCACTCTCTGGCTTCTTCCATCGAGCCAATGTCTAATCCAATTTACCACTTCTCCATATATACCTAGCGACTGAATTTTCCTAATTAACCTCCCATGCGGGACCTTGTCATGGATGGATGGACATGTTGGAATGGCAACGGGAAGTCAAATTGAAATGTGTGGCCAATGGATCCCACTATAGGTGACAGAAGTTATGCAGAATGGTGTGCTGCATATGGAGCCTGAAACGGCAGTAGGTAAGGACAAGAGAACTCAATTCCTGTTATGGTGGCGGGAAGATGGGGTGAGGGCAAATGTGAAGGAAATGGAGGAGATGCGGATGAGGACAGTATTGATGGCAGTGAAGGGAAAACTCCATTCTTTGAAAAATGAGGACATCTCAGATGTTCTGAAATGGAAAGTCTCATCCTGAGAACAGACAGGCCAGAGATGGTTATTTTTGAATAAGGAGAATGATGTGTACTAGTGGTTTCAAAATTACAGTTTTATTTTCATTCTTAACCTTAAAAATTACTTAAATTTCTTTTTGACATTAGATTTACACTAGGTCCCAAAAATCTGGTATGGGTCCAGTCCAATATACGGGAGTCAAAGACAATTACTTTTGAACAATTAACAGAAGCAATTATTGATGTAGGATCATGCCATACAAAGGCAGGAATTCCAATCCATGTAGCTCCCATGTCCTCGGCTGTGGGCATGACTTGGTGCCATAAGACCATAAGAAATAGGAGCAGAGTTAGGCTATTCGGCACATCAAATCTGCTCCATTCAATCATGGCTGATTTGTTTTTCAATCCCATTCTCCTGCCCTCTACCCATAACCTTTAACCCCCTTATCTATCAAGAATTTAACAATTTCTGTCTTAAATATATCAATAACTCGGTGTCCACAGCTCTCTGTGACAATGAATTCCACAGTTAATTTACCATTCTCTGGCTGAAGAAGTTCGTCTTCATCTCAGTCTGGTTATTTTGAGGTTGTGCCTTAGATCTTATTCTCACTGAGGAATGGAAACATCCTGTCTATTTCCACTTTATACATTTCTTTCAGTATCTATTAGATTTCAGTGAGAATCCCCCCCATTCTTCTGAAGTACATCAAGTCAAGTCAAGTTGCTTTTATTGTCATTTCAACCATAACTGCTGGTACAATACACAGTAAAAACGAAACAATGATCCTCCTGGACCATGGTGCTACGTGAAACAACACAAAACTACATTAGACTACATGAAACAACACAAAACTACATTAGACTTCAGGCCTACACGGGACTGCATAAAGTGTACAAAACAGTGAAAAACAGTACAATAATTAATAAACAAGACAATAGGCACAATAAAGGACAAATTACAATATAATAATAAATGACGTAAATCTAAATGTAAATGTAAACAATGTAAATAATGTTTTGGCACGAATTGAGAAAGAAATGAGCAAAAATTGCAAAGGGAGTGGAGTGGTGGTCAGTTGACTCTGTGTGTGTGTGTGTGTGTGTGTGTGTGTGTGTGTGTGTATGTGTGTGCGCTGGTGTTGGACTAGACTATGGGAACTGAGGAGTCTAATGGCTTGGGGGAAGAAACTGTTACACAGACCGGTCGTGAGAGCCCGAATGCTTCGGTACCTTTTGCCAGATGGCAGGAGGGAGAAGAATTTGTATGAGGGATGCATCGGGTCCTTCACAATGCTGTTAGCTTCGCGGATGCAGCATATGGTGTAAATGTCTGTAATGGCGGGAAGAGAGATACAGGCCCAGAGACATCAACCATTCTATGCACATTAAACCTAGAATCATCTTTCTGAAACTCCTCTGGATTTTCTCCAGGCCAGCACATCTTTCTTTAGATCCAGCTCCCAAAATAGCTTATAGAAAAAATAGGTGCAGGAGTAGGCCATTCGGCCCTTCAAGCCTGCACCGCCATTTATTATGATCATGGCTGATCATCCAACTCAGAACCCCGCCCCAGCCTTCCCTCCATACCCCCTGACCCCCGTAGCCACAAGGGCCATATCTAACTCCCTCTTAAATATAGCCAATGAACTGGCCTCAACTGTTTCCTGTGGCAGAGAATTCCACAGATTCACCACTCTCTGTGTGAAGAAGTTTTTCCTAATCTCGGTCCTAAAAGGCTTCCCCTCTATCCTCAAACTGTGGCCCCTCGTTCTGGACTTCCCCAACATCGGGAACAATCTTCCTGCATCTAGCCTGTCCAATCCCTTTAGGATCTTATACGTTTCAATCAGATCCCCCCTCAATCTTCTAAATTCCAATGAGTACAAGCCCAGTTCATCCAGTCTTTCTTCATATGAAAGTCCTGCCATCCCAGGAATCAATCTGGTGAACCTTCTTTGTACTCCCTCTATGGCAAGGATGTCTTTCCTCAGATTAGGGGACCAAAACTGCACACAATACTCCAGGTGTGGTCTCACCAAGGCCTTGTACAACTGCAGTAGTACCTCCCTGCTCCTGTACTCGAATCCTCTCGCTATAAATGCCAGCATACCATTTGCCTTTTTCACTGCCTGCTGTACCTGCATGCCCACTTTCAATGACTGGTGTATAATGACACCCAGGTCTCGTTACACCTCCCCTTTTCCTAATCGGCCACCATTCAGATAATAATCTGTTTTCCTATTTTTGCCACCAAAGTGGATAACTTCACATTTATCCACATTAAATTGCATCCGCCATGAATTTGCCCACTCACCTAACCTATCCAAGTCACCCTGCATCCTCTTAGCATCCTCCTCACAGCTAACACTGCCCCCCAGCTTCGTGTCATCCGCAAATTGGAGATGCTGCATTTAATTCCCTCATCCAAGTCATTAATATATATTGTAAACAACTGGGGTCCCAGCACTGAGCCTTGCGGTACCCCACTAGTCACCGCCTGCCATTCTGAAAAGGTCCCGTTTATTCAATTATTATATTCCAAATTCAATTACAGGCTTAGCTGAGAAGATTCAGATTTAAAATCAACACTTGATAGCCAGGGATAAAGTGAAATCTGTCTGAATCTCTGTATGTGTACATGGACCCTAGATTAGGAGGTGCTTCCTTTCTTTGATCAAAGTCCTCTTGCAATGGGCGCAAGAAGCATTTTTATCACCTGAAGGAACGGGAATGGCCTCTGCTGCAGAGTTTCCCATATGAAACCTGAGATCCACCAATCCATGTACCTCTGCTTGACATTCACAAGGAGATCAATGAAGACTGTGCTATGAAGGCTGTTGGGGGACACAGTGGGACTCTTAATGTTCAGGATGTTCTTGAGCATGGCAAGATTTCATCATTGACGTATCTCAACTCTTGGTAGTGCTGGTACTGGTCTCAATGAGAGTGTATGGGTTAGTTTTAACTCTGGGTACTGGTCTCAATGAGATGTGTGTGGGTTAGTTTTAACTCTGGGTACTGGTCACAATAAGATGTGTGTGGGTTAGTTTTAACTCTGATATTGGTCTCAGTGAGATGTGTGTGGTTTAGTTTTAACTCTGGTACTGGTCTCAATGAGATGTTCATGGGTTAGTTTTAACTCTGATTCTGGTCTCAATGAGATGTGTGTGGTTTAGTTTTAACTCTGATTCTGGTCTCAATGAGATGTGTGTGGGTTGGCTCAAGCTGATCCCTCTCTCTTGATTTCCTTCTTTCTGTGAAAACATTACATCAGCCTCAGACTTTCCATGCAGTTATGTATAAAAGACTAAGAAAGCAACTGCATAATACATACACACAATTCTATCCTTATGATACATATTGATGAGTCTTATATGAGCCCTACAATTAACGGAATTTGCTGTTAATTTTACATGGATGGTTAGTGAATTACTAGGAACGGAGGCTTATGTGGTGCTTGTGACAGCATTCAGTATTTCATAGCTTATTTACTGCCTTTGTATATGTATTAGGGTGAAAGACCATTTGCTGACATGTAGCTCAAAGAAAAATAAGTTATTTTCAAATGAGCAGCTCCTCGTGTTTTGGTCACGGTGGGAAGGAGGAGGAGGAGGAGGAGGAAGGAAAAGGAGGGTGGAGTCAGAAACCAGGATGTCAGGTTTTGTTTAAGTGTGAAGCTATGACAGTACGTAGGCCTAATACAAAACCAGTCCATTATGACTTGTCTCAAAATGTAATGGGAACAGATTAGTTATACTGACTGGTGAAACTAAACATTTCACAACTCTCGCCCTACCGTCACCATCCTCTGAACGAGCTCTGAGAAGCCTTGAGTTAATTTTTGTTACAATCTACTGACATGACAAATTCCTCTGTGTTCCTCTCGGTGCAATTAGTGGCCATTACCAACGCAATTCCTGCAGGAAATTTGCCCTAAAGCATCAGATAATTTAAAAGGCTTTCTTTTTTGTCTGTCAACATTGGATAATGCAATCCGGGATCCCACCAGAACAAAAAGTATAAAGAAGGTTGGTGCATTAGGAATGTTAAGCTGCATAGAGGTTGTGAGCTTTGTTTTTGGGGCTCTCATTCTGAAGGAGGTGAAGATAGATTATAATTGCACCACGAGCCTTGAACAGAGAACCCCTGTAGGTAGAGTGGGCCTTTCAATCTTCTGATCAACGGACCTGAAACAAGAATGCAGGAGGGCTGTTTTCCCACGTTCTTTGACAGTTTGGTCCTGAAGATAGCGTCCTTTCAAATCTCACTTGCACTTCTTTTATGTCGTTAGAAAAATGAATAATTTGTCCTCCTCTTTTGACATGTAGTCAGATTTCATCTACAAAAAAAAAAGAAAGCAGCCCCTTGTGTATTCAATTTTCGAGCCTCCTGTCTTGGTAAAATGATTTTGATGGGCTTTTGTAGCAAGGGCATATTTTGCCAGTATAACATTCACTGTCAGATCACAGCATAACAGTTAGACACAGTGAGATAAGCTGGCGCTATGATTCTTTCAAAATGAGAGTGTCAAGATTGTGAAAGTAATTCAATGCACCATATAATTGGAATTTAACCCATCTTACTAAAGTCTTCAAGCAAAGCCTTTAGATTTTCATATTTTCCACAGTGATACTTGTCAATGCATGTTTTGTTATGGTGTTAACTTTACTTATTTTGATTAAAATAATCTAGGCAATTCCCAGTGCCAAAGAACGGAATAGTATTGTCTACTCTAAATAAAATAGTATAATAATATTCAGATTTAGTGATTCAAAGGACTCAAATTGAATTACTATGTGCTCTTGATAAATGTATATTGCATAGGGTTAAAAAGCTACAGAATGGAAGCAGGCTTTAGATCTTTCCCACCTGCAAGATTATCGTTTTCTACATGAGAAATATTCCCATGTTAATCTTCTATCCCTGTTCTCAATTTCTTTCTTATACGTGGTTACATCAATTATTTAACAAAGATGTCTCTCAAATATTGACATGGTGTCTTTTATTAATTACTTCTCAGGGATGACATTCTACATCTGCAGTCCCTCATGTAACCAGGTATACCAGAAAGGATGCACATACTTTAGAACAGAGAAGGGGAGGAGGAATTTCTTTGGCCAGAGTTAGTGATTCTGTGCAATTCATTGACACAGACTGCAGTGGAGACTAAGACATTGGGTATATTTAAAGCAAAGTTTGTTAGGTTCTTGATTAGAAAAGGTGTCAAAGGTTACAGGGAGAAGGTAGGAGAATGGCATTAAGGAAGATGATAAATCAGCCATTATGGAATGGCAGAACAGACTCAATGGGCTGAATAGCCTAATTATTCTCCTATGTTTTATGGGCTTATGGTCTGAAGTCTCAGGTTCAATAGGTATGTTACGTACCCCGTAATTGGGTTGCCAAACCAGCAGAAATAGATCACTCAGTTGGAGTCTGGATTACTAGAACTAAGAAAGTTTTATTAAAGAAACAAGCAACACAGTACTCTAATCAAAAGGATAATAAATGCAACAGTTCAGCAATGATAAACATACATGTACACAGAATTAAGATAACAGGATCAATCAAGCTCTATCGTTGTCTAGGGGTAAATGACCAATTTCAAAGTGACGCAAAGTTCAGTTCAATTTAGTTCAGTTCAGTTCGCAGACAGTGGGGGGAAGGAGAAAGAGAGCAAAACGAATGAATATTCAAACGGCTTCCACACAGACCTTCGACATTCTTCTCAGTCAGCTTTTGTGCGAGCCTTTTGTGATGTCATCTGAGGTCACCGACCGTGACCCCTCCATTTCCAGATATGATTGTTTCCCTGCGCTGAACCTGGCACCCAGGCAAGGGTGGACACACACCAGGTTCCCGCCGATCGTGCCTTTCCATCCTGAGCGTCTATGGCTTGATCCCACGATCAGCCGTCCAAAAGCTTCCCAACGACTTGTGAGAGGCGCACCGCTTCCAGGGTCTCGTTACCTCGGGTGTCGTGTGTGTGCTGCCTCAGCAAACCTGTCCCTTTTTATCCCCCTGCTGGGGTATCGCCTGTCCATCACTTCAAACAGTTCAGGGTTCAAAGGGGGAGCCACTCTTGACAGCTCTCCTTCCCCTTCATTACACATCTCCAAATGCTGCTCCATTGTTTTCCTTATCTCTCTCTCTCCTGAAGACAGGTGGCAGACCAACTGCTGATCACACAAGACAGCTACATCGTAATCTATGTGTATTCTTGTCACAGGTAAAAGAAGGATTTTAGTCAGTCTCATGCCAATTTATGGCCCCTTATTGAAGCTTCATTGTTGTTCATTCACATCTTGGGTCTGCCAGTGAGGAATTATCATTCATGCAAAGAGTGAGCAGGTTGCCAGTAGCTGTTGAGTGGTCTTCCAACAAGATTTACTGCCTTCAAGAAAAATGCAGGGTAGACATTTAAAATACATTCTGCGTACCAGAGGCTGAGTAACTGTCCTAAGAGATGGCAGGTTATGCTGTCACTCATGGCTTAGGATGTGGAGGGAGTCAGCAGCTTTGAATTCCTGGGCATTAACATATCAGATGACCTGTCCTGGGCCCTGCAGATACGTGCAGTCACAAAGAAGGCACACTAGCATGGGTGCCATGACAGTGTGGCGGTCTGCGTGATGCTATTACACCTCAGGGTATTCCGTAGTTCAGAGTTCAATCTCAGCACCATTCTATAGAGTCACTGTACGTCCTCCCCATGGAACACCCACACTCCAAACACAGATTAGGTTCGTTAAGTGGTCATTGTAAATTGCCCCGTGATTAGGTTAGGGTTCTTCAGGTTTGTTAGGGATTGCTGATGTGGCATGGCTCAGAGGCCCAGAAAGCCCTACTCCACATAGCATCAGTAAATAAATAGCCCTTTACATTTGTAGAAGGTCAAAGAGGTTCACTATGTTATCGAACTCTCTAACAAATAGCTACAGATGTATATGTTGAAAGTATTCTAACTGATTGCATCATGGTTTGGTATGGCAATTTGAATGTGCAGAAATGTGAGAAGCCTCAGAAAGTAGTGAATCTGTATAATATATCACGGGCACTTCCCTCTCCACCATCAGGGCCATGTCATCTCTAGCAGTTACCACTGGGCAGGAGGTGCAAAAGTCTGAAGTCCCACAGCACCAGGTTCAAGTACATCAACCATTCTGTTCTTGAACTAACCAGCACAATTCTCGTCACTGCAGTTTAGAAACACTCTGACTTCTTTGATCACTTTACACTAAGATCGACTTCTCTTTTGTTCTACTTGTATTCTTTCTTGTGAAAATTGTACATAATTTATGTTGAATTTATGTTTTCCCTTTGAATACTGCTTAGATGATGCTATGTGTCTGTGATGCTCCTGCAAGTAAGTTTAACATTGCACCGGTACGTATGACAATAAACTCAACTTTGAGTTTAAACTCAACTTTGAATATTGAGGTAGAATCTTCATCCTCAAACCTTTATATTTTGAAAGCCAACAGGAATCACACACACACCATTTTTTCACACACCATTTTACAGTATGTCATAGCACATGATGGCAGAGAACTGAGATCAAATTGCCTCTGTGAAAACTTTTCACAGGTAGGGATTGGTGTACAGAAGAGGGAGAAGGGCTGAAGTATTAAAGCTAGTAATTCCCAGAGTCCTGGTATGCTCTGATTAAATTTTATATCAAGATTGATGGTTGTACTGCTATACTTAGTCACTGTGTCCTGAATTAGGAGGAATATGTTCTCTACGGGAAAGTTCAGGCTCTAATGGGAAATGCATACATGTGTACCAAAATAGACAGCTACTGACTAAACTTCAATGACTCAGTAACCCTGCCTATGCCCACTGCTAGGTTCAGCTGTGAAGAATAACTACACAAAGCATATGTTGGGAAACTGCTGACACCCATGGACCTGTACCCTGGCTCAGGTCACTACAGTAAGAAACGATGGGATTAGGTGGTTCAGGAATAGCTCTGGAGAAAAATACCTAAAGGAATCCCATTGAATTTTAGAAAGAGTGTAAAAGGAACGTTGGATAACTTCCAATTCTTCCTAAATGCACTTCACATTGTTGGTGTTGAGGTATTTGCTTTTCTTCAATAACTGAATAGTTCGATAGCCAACACATTCCAGTGTAGATTTCTTCATTAAAATCAGACAACTTCCATGAATGGAAAGTACCCATACTCATTATCCTTCTCATTGTGCTTTATGGCAAGCTAATGATATTCAAGTAACAAATGGTGCCTGGGATCATTGTGCTATTGGCAGTGAATGCATCTTTTAACAATCACCTTTTGGGAGTGTGTTAGATAGGATTTTACTGCAGGTTCAAACAAGATTCACTGATTTGTTGCTGAAAGAATGAGAGAGATGAATCAATTCCTGACCCTAGCCAGATGGTCTCTGAGTCATGTGATCTTTAATGCTATGCTTCTGCTGTTACCCATCACTGGACACGGCAATCCAATTCATACCTTTGATTCAGCTGAGCTCTCCATTTATTAGACCGACTTACTGATGAAACTTACTCATACACTTTACACCTTCTCCTGCTCGTCTCTTTACACACAATCCCCTTAACCCATCTTGATCAACTTGTGCTGTTTGTTGTAACTGTTTCAACTACTGAATATCTTGCAAAGCTGGAGTAAAAATGGTAAACATTCTTTCTTCTGCATTGTAAACAATTTAAAAATATTTACATTTCCTTTAAATAAAATTAACAGTTTTGGGTAAAAAAATAAAGTGCTTAACTGCTGTGTCAGTAAGCTCATTATTTATCTCACTTTTCAAACAAGTAAAGAAATTGTGCATTAATATCCATGCCTTATTGTTAAAATTTATATATACCTTAGTTTTAATGGTTACCATATGCATTTCACAAATATATTGTGACCTAAATGTTTAAATGTTTAAGGTTTCTTTCCTGTATAAATGCCTTCCCATTTGGTCTTCATATCTCAGCCCTAGAATAATTTACAGACAAGTGATAACTTTGGTATGAATATATTATCCCAAATGCCGCCTCTAACATCAGAAGCTTATTTTAACTTCTTCACACTCATGCCATACTGCGGTCAGAACCCCTTTAACAAATGGTTAGGGTCAACCTTGTTTACTGCGTCGGTTTCAATGGGACTTTCTCTGTGGAATTCCATGACCCCCCCTGTCTATTCAAAAGCTGTAA
Organism: Mobula birostris; assembly: GCF_030028105.1. Classification (NCBI taxonomy): domain Eukaryota; kingdom Metazoa; phylum Chordata; class Chondrichthyes; order Myliobatiformes; family Myliobatidae; genus Mobula; species Mobula birostris. The sequence continues at coordinate 195,974,429 of NC_092371.1, forward strand.
ATACTGAGTCTGAAGGGTCAAGCTGAGAAACATCCCACATCGAAACCACATGGAGTGGCTGAAGCAGATAGCTTTGAATGGCAGGCTTGATGTATACTTGAGTGAAAAGGGAATCGAGGGGAATGGGGGAAGGGTGGTGAGAGGTAATTAGAGTGGAAGGAAGCTTGTAAACATAGGCAGAGATCAGTTGGGCCAGATGACCCACTTCCATGTTATCAATTCCATGGCAGTCTACGTAATCTCATTTTTAATGTCCTTATTGCAGTGATGTGGTATTTCACTAGAAGAAACTGGCTGCAACTGAAATAAAGGAAGAGAAGCAGCCGGCAAAGATTCTGCAAAATAATAATGAATAAAGTGTTTTATTTTGTTTTGACAATATGTAAGAAAAAATTACAAATGTAAGTAACACAAAGCATTTAAGTTGACATTCTCAGCAAAAGCTATGTTATTTCAATTAATTAACATTAGCATGACATCAATTTTCATTTATGTCAGTCTTTTGAGCAAGCGTTTTTTTTCCAGGGGTGGCAGAATGTGAACAGATTCTAGCCCTTAAACTAAGGCTTTTCTGCAGCTTGTCCCTCAGCACATAATCCTGGAATTTGGAGTGTGCTCGTTTGCAGTATTCTGGTATAGCCAATAACCGTGCTCTGAGAGCTACTGACTTCCAGACAACCCAAAGAGTGTCTTTCATTAAGTTGATAGCTTTCCAGCAACTATCAAAATTAGGTTCAAAATGTATCCCTGGGAACAACCCAGAGTCATCTGTGTCATGCATTTTTTTATGATGGACTTTAGAATCACCACTGCATTCCTGTCCAAAAAAATAGCAAACTTTTTTTCAAAAACAAGTTTCTCTCTCACGGTGGTGTCTGAAAAGAGGATGCTGTCTAAGTTGCATGCCATCTTGGTCAATGTCTCCCATCCACTACATAATATACTGGGTGGGCACAGGAGTACATTCAGCCAGAGACTCATTCCACGGAGATGCAACAGAGAGCGTCATAGGAAGTCATTCCTGCCTGTGGCCATCAAACTTTACAACTCCTCCCTTGGAGGGTCAGACGCCCTGAGCAAATAGGCTGGTCCTGGACTTATTTCATAATTTACTGGCATAATTTACATATTATTATTTAACTATTTATGGTTCTATTACTATTTATTATTTATGGTGCAACTGTAAAGAAAACCAATTTCCCCCGGGATCAATAAAGTATGACTATGACCATGGCTATGACTAAATAGGGGATGGTTGATAGTCTCCTTCACACCACACCATCATTAAGGGTAGTTAGTGATGTGGATGCTTCAGTAAATGGTTGTAAACATCTGAATACCTGCAACTGAAGCTGGATTATTCAGGGATCAAGAGTCATAGAACACAGAATTTAGAAATCTACAGCACATTACAGGCCTTTCGGCCCACAATATTGTGCCGACCATGTACCCTACTCTAGAAACAGCCTAAAATTACCCTCAACACACATAAAAGTTGCTGGTGAACGCAGCAGGCCAGGCAGCATCTCTAGGAAGATGTACAGTCAACGTTTCTGGCCAAGATCCTTCGTCAGGACTAACTGAAAGAAGAGCTAGTAAGAGATTTGAAAGTGGGAGGGGGAGGGGGAGATCCAAAATGATAGGAGAAGACAGGAGGGGGAGGGATGGAGCCAAGAGCTGGACAGGTGATTGGCAAAAGGGATATGAGAGGATCATGGGACAGGAGGCCCAGGGAGAAAGAAAAGGGGGAGGGGGGAAAAACCCAGCGGATGGGCAAGGGGTATAGTGAGAGGGACAGAGGGAGAAAAAGGAGAGAGAGAAAAAAATGTGTGTATATAAATAAATACATAATGGATGGGTTACGAGGGGGAGGTGGGGCATTAGCGGAAGTTACCCTACCGCATAGCCCTCTATTTTTCTAAGCTCCATGTACCTATCTAAGAGTCTCTTAGAAGACCCTATTTTATCCGCCTCCACCACCGTCACCAGCAGCACATTCCACGCACCCACCACCTTCTGTGTGAAAAACTTACCCCTGACATCCCCTCGGCACCTATTACCAAGCACCTTGAAACTATGCCCCCTTGAGTTAGCCATTTTAACCCTAGGAAAAAGCCTTTGGCTATCCACACAATCAGTGCCTCTCGTCATCTTATACACCTCTATCAAGTCACCTCTCATCCTCCGTCGCTCCAAGGAGAAAAGGCCAACTCAAACTATTCTCATAAGGCATGCTCTCCGATCCAGGCAACATCTTTATATATCTCCTCTGCTCTCTCTCTATAGTATCCACATCTTTCCTGTAGTGAGGTGACCAGAACTGAACACAATACTCCAAGTTTGGTCTAACCAAGTTCACTTGATAAGGAAACATTATGTGGAGGTGTGACTATACCTCAGTGAAAGTACTGTCATATTCCTTAGTTCCTGAAGCTAAGTAGGTTAACTTTCTGGCCAATAAATTACAAGATTTTGTTTAAACTAGTCAGATGAACATTCTCATGAATTACTGTTTGCTCTATTTGCTTACTTTTATCCTTGCAGCAGGCTGTTGAGGAAGAATATTTTATGGTCCGCTTCCCCCCGCTATATTTCACACTTGTTTAAGAAGGAAATTCACAAGATGAATCACTATGGCCAGCATTGTATAGAAATGTTTTAGTGCCTCATGTGTTAAATAAAGCTTACCATCAACTGCTTCTGTTTCCAAACTCAAAGCTGTTGAAATATGTCTGCTGTTGTTTCATTTTGTTAAGACAGAATATTTTTATAACGATCGAAAATAAAACAAAGGAACACACACAAAATGCTGGAGGAACTCAGCAAGTCGGGCAGCATCTATGAAAATGAAAAGGTGGTTGACATGTCGGGCCAAGACCCATCTTCGGGACTGCGGAAGAAGGGGAAGACACCAGAATAAAAAGGTGGGGGGAGTGAAAGGAGGCTAGCTGGAAGGTGATAGGTGAAGATAGGTGGTGGGAAAGGTCAAGGGCTGGAGAAGAAAGAATCTGATAGAAGAGGAATCCTAGGGGGACCAATATCCTGGCAGGGAGATTAGCAGGGGCTACTGAGGTGACTTTAAACTAGAATGGTTGGGGGGTGGGAATCAAATTAAAGAGGCTAGGCGTGAGGAGGCTAGTTCACAACAGGGGGATGGGAACCAGTGCAGAGAGACAGGGGTGTAAAGTGAGGGTAGAAGCAAAAAGTACTAAGGAGAAAAGTAAAAGTGGCAGGCCGACAAATCCAGGGCAAGCTTTAAAAAGGGCCACTTTTCAACATAATTGTATAAGGGCTAAGAGAGTTGTAAAAGAGCGCCTGAAGGCTTTGTGTGTCAATGCAAGGAGCATTCGTAATAAGGTGGTTGAATTGAAAGTGCAGATTGTTATTAATGATTATGATATAGTTGGGATCACAGAGACATGGCTCCAGGGTGACCAGGGATGGGAGCTCAACGTTCAGGGATATTCAATATTCAGGAGGGATAGACATGAAGGAAGGGGAGGTGGGGTAGCGTTGCTGGTCAAAGAAGAGATTAACACAATAGAAAGGAAGGACATAAGCCGGGAAGATGTGGAATCGATATGGGTAGAGCTGCGTAACACTAAGGGGCAGAAGACGCTGGTGGGAGTTGTGTACAGGCCACGTAACAGTAGTAGTGAGGTCGGAGATGGTATTAAACAGGAAATTAGAAATGTGTGCAATAAAGGAACAGCAGTTATAATGGGTGACTTCAATCCACATGTAGATTGGGTGAACCAGATTGGTAAAGGTGCTGAGGAAGAGGATTTCTTGGAATGTATGCGGGATGGCTTTTTGAACCAACATGTCGAGGAACCGACTAGAGAGCAGGCTATTCTGGACTGGGTTTTGAGCAATGAGGAAGGGTTAATTAGCAATCTTGTCGTGAGAGGCCCCTTGGGTAAGAGTGACCATAATATGGTGGAATTCTTCATTAAGATGGAGAGTGACATAGTTAATTCAGAAACAAAGGTTCTGAACTTAAAGAGGGGTAACTTTGAAGGTATGAGACGTGAATTAGCTAAGATAGACTGGCAAATGACACTTAAAGGATTGACGGTGGATATGCAATGGCAAGCATTTAAAGGTTGCATGGATGAACTACAACAATTGTTCATCCCAGTTTGGCAAAAGAATAAATCAAGGAAGGTAGTGCACCTGTGGCTGACAAGAGAAATTAGGGATACTATCAATTCCAAAGAAGAAGCATACAAATTAGACAGAGAAAGTGGCTCACCTGAGGACTGGGAGAAATTCAGAGTTCAGCAGAGGAGGACAAAGGGCTTAATTAGGAAGGGGAAAAAAGATTATGAGAGAAAACTGGCAGGAAACATAAAAACGGACTGTAAAAGCTTTTATAGATATGTAAAAAGGAAAAGACTGGTAAAGACAAATGGAGGTCCCCTGCAGACAGAAACAGGTGAATTGATTATGGGGAGCAAGGACATGGCAGACCAATTGAATAATTACTTTGGTTCTGTCTTCACTAAGGAGGACATAAATAATCTTCCAGAAATAGTAGGGGACAGAGGGTCCAGTGAGATGGAGGAACTGAGCGAAATACATGTTAGTAGGGAAGTGGTGTTAGGTAGATTGAAGGCAGATAAATCCCCAGGGCTAGATGGTCTGCATCCTAGAGTGCTTAAGGAAGTAGCCCAAGAAATAGTGGATGCATTAGTGATAATTTTTCAAAACTCGTTAGATTCTGGACTAGTTCCTGAGGATTGGAGAGTGGCTAATGTAACTCCACTTTTTAAAAAAGGAGGGAGAGAGAAACCGGGGAATTATAGACCGGTTAGCCTAACGTCGGTGGTGGGGAAACTGCTGGAGTCAGTTATCAAGGATGTGATAACAGCATATTTGGAAAGCGGTGAAATCATCGGACAAAGTCAGCATGGATTTGTGAAAGGAAAATCATGTCTGACGAATCTCATAGAATTTTTTGAGGATGTAACTAGTAGAGTGGATACGGGAGAACCAGTGGATGTGGTATATTTGGATTTTCAGAAGGCTTTTGACAAGGTCCCACACAGGAGATTAGTGTGCAAACTTAAAGCACACGGTATTGAGGGTAAGGTATTGGTGTGGGTGGAGAATTGGTTAGCAGACAGGAAGCAAAGAGTGGGAATAAACGGGACCTTTTCAGAATGGCAGGCGGTGACTAGTGGGGTACCACAAGGCTCAGCGCTGGGACCGCAGTTGTTTACAATATATATTAATGACTTGGATGAGGGAATTAAACGCAGCATCTCCAAGTTTGCGGATGACACGAAGCTGGGGGGCAGTGTTAGCTGTGAGAAGGATGCTAAGAGGATGCAGGGTGACTTGGATAGGTTGGGTGAGTGGGCAAATTCATGGCAGATGCAATTTAATGTGGATAAATGTGAAGTTATCCACTTTGGTGGCAAAAATAGGAAAACAGGTTATTATCTGAATGGTGGCCGATTAGGAAAAGGGGAGGTGCAACGAGACCTGGGTGTCATTATACACCAGTCATTGAAAGTGGGCATGCAGGTACAGCAGGCGGTGAAAAAGGCGAATGGTATGCTGGCATTTATAGCAAGAGGATTCGAGTACAGGAGCAGGGAGGTACTACTGCAGTTGTACAAGGCCTTGGTGAGACCACACCTGGAGTATTGAGTGCAGTTTTGGTCCCCTAATCTGAGGAAAGACATCCTTGCCATAGAGGGAGTACAAAGAAGGTTCACCAGATTGATTCCTGGGATGGCAGGACTTTCATATGAAGAAAGACTGGATGAACTGGGCTTGTACTCGTTGGAATTTAGAAGATTGAGGGGAGATCTGATTGAAACGTGTAAAATCCTACAGGGATTGGACAGGCTAGATGCAGGAAGATTGTTCCCAATGTTGGGGAAGTCCAGAACAAGGGGCCACAGTTTGAGGATAGAGGGGAAGCCTTTTAGGACCGAGATTAGGAAAAACTTCTTCACACAGAGAGTGGTGAATCTGTGGAATTCTCTGCCACAGGAAACAGTTGAGGTCAGTTCATTGGCTATATTTAAGAGGGAGTTAGATACGGCCCTTGTGGCTATGGGGGTCAGGGGGTATGGAGGGAAGGCTGGGGTGGGGTTCTGAGTTAGATGATCAGCCATGATCATAATAAATGGCGGTGCAGGCTTGAAGGGCCGAATGGCCTACTCCTGCACCTATTTTCTATGTTTCCATGTTTCTATGAAAGTGGACAAAGGGGAAAAAGGAGGGGACCCAGGAGGAAGTAATGGGCAGGTGAGAAAAAGTAAGGTCAGGGTGAGGAACAGCGAAAGTGAGGTGGGAGGGAAATGTGTTCACTGGAATCGATGTACATACCATCAGGTTGGAGACTACCCAGACAGAATATAAGGCATTGTTCCTCCACACTGCGGGTGGCCTCACCTGGGCACAAAAGGAGGACATGTCTGAACAGGAATGGGAATGGGAATTAAAATGATTGGCCACCGGGAAGTCCCACTTGTGGCGGATGGTGTGGCGGTGCTCGACGAAACAGTCCAACAACTTAGTCATTGTCATACTTTATTGATCCCGGGGGAAATTGGTTTTCATTACAGTTGCACCATAAATAATTAAATAGTAATAAAATCATAAATAGTTAAACAGTAATATGTAAATTATGCCAGGAAATAAGTCCAGGACCAGCCTATTGGCTCAGGGTGTCTGATCCTCCAAGGGAGGAGTTGTAAAGTTTGATGGCCACAGGCAGGAATGACTTCCTATGACGCTCTGTGTTGCATCTCAGTGGAATGAGTCTCTGGCTGAATGTACTCCTGTGCCCAACCAATATATTATGTAGTGGATGGGAGGCATTGTCCAAGATGGCATGCAACTTGAACAGCATCCTCTTTTCAGACACCACTGTCAGAGAGTCCAGTTCCATCCCCACCACATGACTGGCCTTACGAATGAGTTTGTTGATTCTGTTGGTGCCTGCTACCCTCAGCCTGCTGCCCCAGCACACAACAGCAAACATGATTGCACTGGCCACCACAGACTCGTAGAACATCCTCAGCATCATCCGGCAGATGTTAAAGGACCTCAGTCTCCTCAGGAAATAGAGACGGCTCTGACCCTTCTTGTAGACAGCCTCAGTGTTCTTTGACCAGTCCAGTTTATTGTCAATTCATATCCCCAGGTATTTGTAATCCTCCACCATGTCCACACTGACCCCCTGGATGGAAACAGGGGTCACCGGTACCTTAGCTCTCCTCAGGTCTACCACCAGCTCCTCACTCTTTTTCGCATTAAGCTGCAGATAATTCTGCTCACACCATGTGACAAGTTTCCTACCGTAGCCCTGTACTCAGCCTCATCTCCCCTGCTGATGCATCCAAATATGGCAGAGTCATCGGAAAACTTCTGAAGATGACAAGAGTTTGTGCAGTAGTTGAAGTCCGAGGTGTAAATGGTGAAGAGAAAGGGAGACAAGACAGTCCCCTGTGGAGCCCCAGTGCTGCTGATCACTCTGTCGGACACACAGTGTTGCAAGCACACGTACTGTGGTCTGCCAGTCAGGTAATCAAGAATCAATGATACCAGGGAAGCATCCACCTGCATCGCTGTCAGCTTCTCCCCCAGCAGAGCAGGGCGGATGGTGTTGAACGCACTGGAGAAGTCAAAAAACATGACCCGCACAGTGCTCGCTGGCTTGTCCAGGTGGGTGTAGGCACGGTTCAGCAGGAAGACGATGGCATCCTCAACTTCTAATCGGGGCTGGTAGGCGAACTGAAGGGGATCTAAGTGTGGCCTGACCATAGGCTGGAGCAGCTCCAGAACAAGTCTCTCCAGGGTCTTCATGATGTGGGAGGTCAATGCCATCCGTCTGTAGTCATTGAGGCAGCTGGGGCGTGGTGTCTTCGACACAGGGATGAGGCAGGACGTCTTCCACAGCACAGGAACCCTCTGGAGCCTCAGGCTCAGGTTGAAGACATACAGCAGGTCTTATCGATGCAGAGGCTGCCGCAGCAGGAGCAATGGACACAATAGATGATCTGAGCAGATTTGCAGGTGGAGTGTTGCCTCAGCTGGAAGGACTGTTTGGGGCCCTGAACAGGGGTTGACGGGCAAGTGTAGCCCTGAGGCTGCTTGCAGGGATAAGTTCCTGATGGGAAGGATGAAAGGACAAGGGAATCACAGAGGGTGAGATCCCTGTGGAAAGCAGAGGTGGGTGGGAGGTAAAGATATGTTTAGAGAAAGAGTCCCTTTGGAGATGGCAGAAGTTGTGGAGAATAATGTGTTGGATGCGGAAGCTGGTGGGGTGGTGAACATGAGGGACTCTATCACTGTTACAGCAGTGGGAAGATGGGATGAGTGCAGATGTACAGGAAATGTACATGGGCCTGTACTCATTGGAATTTAGAAGAATACAGGGGGATGTCATTGAAACCTACTGAATGTTGATAGGGTGGATGTAGAGAGGATGTTTCCTATGGTGGGAGTATCCAGAATGAGAGGGCACAGCCTCAAAACTGAGGGGCAACTTTTTAGAACAGAGGTGAGGAGGAATTTTTTCACCCAGAGAGTAGTAAATATATGGAAAGCTCTGCCACAGACTGTGGTGGAGACCATCTGTGGGTATATTTCAGGCAGAAGCTGATCATTTCCTGATTGGTCAGGGCATCAAAGGATATAATGAGAATGCAGGTATATGGTTGAGTGGGATCTGGGATTAGCCATGATGGAATGGCAGAGCAGATTCGATGGGTTTAATAGCCTAATTCTGCTCCTATGTCTTATGGTCTTCAATGGAGGAGATGCAGGTGAAGGCAGCATCAATAGCAGAGAGAGGGAAACCCTGTTTTCTAAAGGAGGAGGACATCTCTTTTTTACAGGAATGGAAAACCGCAACCTGGGAACAGATGCAGCGGAGGCGAAGAAACTGAGAAAAGGGAATAGCATTTTCACAGGAGACAGCGAGGGAAGAGGTATAGTCAAGACAACTGTGGGAACCTATGGCTTTATAAAAGATGCTGCTTGACAGCTTCTCTCCAGAGATGGAAACAGAGAGATCAAGAAAGAGGAGAGAGGTGTCAGAGTTGGACCAAGAGAATTTAAGGGAAGGGTGGAAGATAGAGGTAAAATTGAAAATCGGGAGCAGCAGGTTAGCTGCCGTGGGCTGTGTGTCCAGAGACCTGAGCTCCCTGGGCACAGAGCTTGGAAAAGGTGACACAACAGACTTTTAACATCATAAATCAATGAGTTGTTTGTTATGTCTCTCCTCTCAATATGAAACAGGGACACCTCTTTTTCCCTTATTTAGGACAGAGAGAGCCTGTGGTACGTTGAATTACCGGGTGAACGAGTAGTCTTTGGGGTACTGCAAGTCCGTGTCTTTATTAATACCTTGCTTCACGCTTGAGTGCTTTGTGGGCGGCGCTGGTGATTTTTTATTGGTGTCGGGGGGGGGGTTTGCATGGGTCATGGGAGGGTTGCTTTGGGGTTCTAACGTTTTAACTGTCATTCGTTCTTTGGAGTACTCCTCTGTTTTCGTGGACGTTTGTGAAGAAAAAGAATTTCAGGATGTATATTGTATACATTTCTCTGACATTAAATGTACCTATTGAAAATTGATAAAATTGAGGAGTTCAGCATGGGTGCATGAAGCAATGCTAATGCAGTCATCAATGTAGCCGAGGAAGAGTTGGGGAGTATACCCAGGGAAGGCTTTGAACATAGACTGTTCTACAGAGCCAATGAAGAGACAGGGATAACTGGGGCCCATGCAAGTGTCCATGGCTACCACTCGGGTTTGGAGAAAGTAGGAGGAGGCGAAGGAAAAATTGTTCAGAGTGAGGACCAGTTCTGCCAAACAGAAAAGGGTGGTGGTGGAGGGAGATTGGTTGGTTCTTTTAAGAGAGTAGGGGAGAGCTTTGAGGCCTTCCAGATGGGGGATAGAAATATATCGGGACTGAACATCCATGGTGAAGATGTGGTGGTCAGGGCCAAGGAATTGAAAGTTACTGAGGAGATCGAGGTCATGAGAAGTGTTGTGGATGTAGGTGGGAAGGGAGTGAACTAAGGGGGACAGAACGGAATTGAAGTATGAAAACATGTGTTCAGTTAGGCAGGAGCAGGCAGAGACAATAGGCCAGACGGACATTCTAGTTTGTGGATCTTGGGTAGGAGGTAAAGGTGAGCAGTGCAGGGTAAGTGAACTACGAGTTTGCTGGCAGTAGCTGGGGATTCTCTAGAGTCACTGATGGTTCAGAGACAGTTTTCTGATGCTGTGGTCTGGGGTCCTCCTCGATGGATAGGTATGATGAGGTGTCTGAGAGCTGTCACCTGGCCTCAGCAAGGTAGAGGTTAGTGCGTCACACTGCAACAGCAATCCTGTTGTCTGCGGCTTTAATGGTAAGGCTGGGATTAGTGACAAGAGAGCAGAGGGCAGTGTGTTCAGAGAGTTAAGGTTGCAGTAGAAGTGCAGAAGTCATTTTGGAGGGGATAAAACAAAGGACTTTCTTGGAGCACTAAACATGGGAATAATAAGAATAGTTATTCATTTTTTAATGTGTCAGTTGTAACTGAGTTAATAGTACTTTTACCTCTGTATTAAGAGTGTTCTGGGTTGAAGCCCCTTTCCAAAGATTTAAGTACTAAAATCCAGCTCGTCACTTCAGTGTAATGCACAGGGAGTGGTGCCACGTTTTTAGTTATCATGTTAAACCAAAGGTCTGTCTGCTTTCACAGAGCAAACTACTTAATAGTATCAACTAAATATAATAGAGGAAAGTAGATATGAGTGTTATATTGAGAGATAAATACAGATTTTGGTCAAGCACAGGATAAAAATAACACTTCTGAAGTATTTAAAAAAGAAGTATAGATATTATTTTATTAGATTGACTTTATAATATCAGTTTTGAAAAAGAAACATCGCAGTACGTTTGCTGATATTGATTCCACAATATATTTCGGATTTTGGGGATTTGCAATGGGTTTCCCATCATGATAGCACCAAGCTGAGGTCACGGCTCAGACATTATTATTTTTTAGATATTTTGTAGGTTCCTAAGGGTAGTTTTAGTGACAGGGGTGGGGAGTTAGGGATCATGATAGAGTTTAGAGACAGAGATGTGGAGGAATTAGAGTCCAGACTGGAGTCTAATCCTCTGCTCCGCGTTTGAAGACCAGCGATGTGGACATTATTGGATGTCAGACCAGTAGACAGTGAGGACAAGGACTGATGCACTCCTAAGTCAATGAGTTGTCATTGTGTTCCGGATCTGACTTCCATGTGGGCAGGAGACACAAGCACTCATGAACTTCTAGGTATGCAAATCGTCTAGACAGGCATTTGAATCCCAGTCCCGACAATGCTGGCGTCTGTGAGATGGCAGTTTCAATAGGAAGCGTTGTATATACTTTGTAAATATGGAATTGTCCTTTGTGCTTAGCACATAAATATCAAGCCCCACATTGGGCCAGCAGACCTTTCCACCGAAAGCATCTCCGTATGATGCCTGCTGTATCTTGATTTATCAAATAAAGAAGCTGCTTTGTATCTACCAGTAAGTTTCTCTGGCGATTTCAACAATGCAGGGGGAGGTGATAGATAGGTGAGAAGAGGTAAGAGGTCAGAGTGGGGAATAGAAGAAAAAGGGAGGGGGAGGGATTTTTTTTAACTGCAAGGAGACATCGATATTCAGTCCATCATGTTGGAGGCTACGCAGACGGATTATGAGGTGTTACTCCTCCACCGTGAGGGTAGCCTCATCTTGACACAAGTGGAGGCCATGGACCGACATGTTAAAATGGGAATGGGAATAAGAATTAAAATGTTTGGCCCTGGGAAATTCTGCCCTTGGCAGATGGAGCAGAAATGCTCTGCGAACCAGTCACCTAATTTACGACAGTCGCACCAGTGTAGAAGAGGTTGCATCGGGAGCATCAGACACAACAGATGACCCGAGCAGATTTGCAACAGGGTAATTATGTTTCATCAAAGAGCAAGTTCTCTTCTTCAAAGTACAATTTCAAGGTGGCAAACGAACTAGTCTAATGGGAGCGCTCAGGATTATCTGATAACACTGCTCCTTAATTAACAATGGGGGAAAGACCGGTCAGAAAACAGTACTGTTGAATCAGTTCTTCTCCATCCACGAACTCCATTAATTATCATTCACTCATCCTGGAAATAGAAAGACTGAGGATAGTCATGCAGTACTACACCACAGATACAAGCTCTAGTCCATGCCATCATGTTTATTTTTTGTCCAGTCCCTTCTACAAAGTATGTGCAACCTGACCATCTGACCATAGGCCAAAGTAGCCCTCTCATCAATGTATCTATCTTCTCTTAAATATTGTAACTGAACCTGCATCCATAATTTCCACCGGCAGCATGTTCCACGCTCACAACATTATCTCAGTGAAGAAGGTTCCCCTTAGGTTCCTCTTAAACATATTACCTTTCACCTCTAGTTCTAGTCTTACCCAGCCTCAGGGAAAAGAACTGCATGTATTTACACTATCCACACCCCCGATAATTGTGTAAACCTTTATAAGATCTCCCCTCATTCTCCTATGTTCCAGGGAATAAAGGTAAAATCCTGATCTAGTTAACCCTTCCCTTAAACTTAAATCCCAGCAACATCCTTGTAAATTTTCTCAGCACACTTTCAAGCTTATTGATATCTTTCCTGTAGGTAGGTGACCACAACTGTAAATACTCTAAATATGGTCTGATTAGCATTTTATACAATTTCAACATGACATCCCAACTCCTGTACTCAACTCTCTTATTTATGAAGGCCAATATACTACAAGTTCTCTTTATGATTCTATCTATCTGTGAAGCCACTTGCAAGGAATTATAGATCTGTACTCCCACATCCCTTTGTTCTACCACACACCTCAGTGCCCAATCATACACTGTGTAAGTCCTACTCTGATTTGTCCTCCCAAAATGCAACACCTCACACTTATCTGCAGTAAATTGCATCTGCCATTTCCCTGTCCATGTTTTTCCCCAACTGGTTCAGATCATGCTGCACACTTTGATAACCTTCGTCACTGTCCACTAAGCCCCCAGTCTTGGTGTTGCTGATCCAGTTTACCACATTATCACCTAAATCATTAATATGGGGTGGCATTATAGCTTAGTGGTTAACACAACACTTAACAGCGCCAGCAATCAGTGATCATGATTCAATTACTGCCACAGTCTGTAAGGAGTTTTAAGATTCACACCCCCCCCCCCCATGAACACCTGGGTTTCCCATAGATGTTCCAGTTTCCTCCCATGTTCAAAAGACATATGAGTTTGGGTTAGCAAGTTGTGGGCAAGCTATATGGGTCCAGAGCATGGCAACCCTTTTCAGCTGCCCTCAGCACATCCTCGGACTGTGTTGTTCGTTGACTCAAACGACACATTTCACTGTATGTTTTGATGTTTTAATGTACGTGTGACAAATAAAGCTATTTTATCTTCTCTTATCTTATACTATAGATAATAGAACAACAATGGTCCCAGCACCAACCATTGCTGCACACCACTAGTTACAGGCCTCTAGTCAGAGGGATGAGCATCTACTACCACTCTTTGTCTTCTCCCACTAAGCCAATGCTGAACTCAATTTGCAATTCATCCTGAATATGAGGCAACTTATCCTTCTGGACTAGCTTCCTTTGTAGGATTCGTCAAAAGCTTTGTTTAAAGTCCATGTAGACAATGTCCAACGTCTTTACTTCATCAAGCTTCATCATGGCCATCTCAAAATCTCAATAAGATTGGTTAGACACAACCTACCACACACAAGGCCTTGCTGATTATCCCCAATCAGGCCCTGTCTATACTGTATACACTATCCCTAGAATACCTTGCAATAATTTTCTCACGACTGCCATCTCTAATTATTCTTGAGTAGATGGTGGTGACTGCCTTCTTGTGCTGCACATCATAGTGAGATTCTCTCACAGTAGCACGGGAAGGGAGTCCTAGTGATAAGGAAAGAATGGCAAATCTTTTTCAGCAAGTTTGGAGATGAGGCTTGCTTTGGACTATACATGCAATGGAATATTACTGAGCAAGGTTTTCTATCATGCAGGGAAGATTGGTGAAGATGTGGTGATTATTCTGAACAAGACTTTTGGCCTCACTGAAGTGAGAAGCAGATCAATAAATGGGCCCGTACTTATCAAAAATGGGTCAGTTACGTATCATGCATGTTGGAAATGAGCATAGGTACCACACTGCTCACATAGTCCAAGCGAGAGTCAAGATAACTGCATGCCGTTTAAGTTGTCGTCGGTACAACTACATTTCGATAACAAAAATTGCTGGAGATACTCAGTAAATCTGATATATCTGTGGGAAGAAAAACAAAGTCAATGCTTCATTTAAGCAACACTTCATCAGACTCCCTTGTCACCAGCTTGGAAGGTTGACTGCATTTCTTTTCTCTGACCTTTACTGACACTGAGCAAGAGGTTTCTGAGGCCACACCACTCAACCAAGTGCCTATCTTATTGCACTAAAACTGACTTTTTTGTTCTAATTCTTGTAAAAATTGTGTATGATTTATGTCTTTCTTGAGTAGCTTCTTATCTGATGCAATGTGGCTGTGATGCTGCTGCAACTAGGTTTTTCCTTGCACCTGTGCACACAGGAATTTGTGTGTGTGACAATAAACTCAACTTCAACTTTGACCTGTGAATTGTTTCCTGCATTTTTCTGTTTGGTATAGATTTCCTTCATGCAGTTTTTGTTTTTGATTTTCACCTGCATTTCTAAGTTGTTTTCAACACAGTAAGACATTCTGAGTTATCTCACAGAGCCACTATCAATCACAATCTAAGCATGTAGGAATATTTCATAGAATTGACTAAGTGTATACTGCAATATGATAAGATGATAGATTTCTGGACACAGGAGATTCTGCAGCTGCTGGAAATCCAGAGTAACACAAGGAAAATGCTGTAGTCGTTCAGTAGACAGGTAGTATATATGGAAAGGAATAAAGAGTCGATATTTTGGGCCGAGGCTCTTCATCAGGACTGAAAGGAAGGGAGAAGAAACCAGAATAAGAAGGTGGGGAAGGAAAGGAGTACAAGCTAGAAGGTGATAGGTGATTCCAGGTGAGGGGGAAGGTAGCGGGTGGGGGAGAAGGTAGAAGCTGGGAAGTGATAGATGGAAACAGTAAATAGCTGAAGAAGAAGGAGAGTGGACTAGGAAGAAAAGGATGGAGGAGGGGCACCAGAGGGAGGTGATAGGCAGGTGAGGAGAAGAGATGGGGTAGGAGGGGAGACAGAATGGGGAATTGAAAAAGAGAGAAGGGGGAGGAGAAGAAATTAGCAGAAGTTAGAGAAATTGATGTTCATGCCATCAGGTTGGAGGTGCGGCTCCCTGAACCTGAATGGCAGTAGAGGAAGGGTGCTCTCTCATGCTATGGACCAATATGTCAGAATGTGTTTGGAGGTTGAAATTAAAATAGTTGGCCACTAGGAGACCCTGGTTTTTGCAGACGGAGCAAAAGTAGTCAATAAAGCAGTCCACCAATCTATGCTGGGTCTGTCTGTCTGATATAGAGGAGGCTGCACCAGGAGCATCCAGTGCAGTAGTGAACCACGACAGACTCACAGGTACTGGACGGAGTATGAGCAAATGACATTTGAAGTGTGAATGCAAAAACCAAAATAGCAGCCTTTACTATCACCCACATGTGTCATGAAATTTGTTAACTTAGCAGCAGCAGTTCAATGCAATGCATAATATAGAGAATAAATAAATCAATTACAGTATATGTATATTGACTAGATTAAAACTGTGCAAAAATATATATTAAAAAATGAGGTAGTGTTCATGGGTCCAATGTCCATTTAGGAATCGGATGGCAGAGGGGAAGAAACTGTTTCTGAATCACTAAGTGTGTGCCTTCAGGCTTCTGTACCTCCTACCTGATGGTAATAGTGAGAAAAGGGCATGCCATTGGTGCTGGGGGTCCTTAATAATGGATGCTGCCTTTCTGAGACACCGCTGCTTGAAGGTGTCCTGGATACTTTGTAGGCTAGTACCCAAAATGGAGCCAACTAAACTTACAACCCTCTGCAGCTTCTTTCGGTCCTATGCAGAAGCCCCCCCGCCCCACCCCCCATACCAGACAGTGATGCAGCCTGTCAGAATGCTCTCCATAGTGCATCTATAGAAGTTTTTAAGTATTTTTGTCGACATACCAAATCTCTTCAAACTCCTAATAAAGTATAGTTGCTGTCTTGCCTTCTTTATAACTGCATCGATATGTTGGGATCAGGTTAGGTCCTCAGAGATCTTGACACCCAGGAACCTGAAACTGCTCACTCTCTCCTCTTCTGATCCCTCTATGAGGATTGGTATATGTTCTTTCATTTTACCCTTCCCAAGTCCACAATCAGCTCTTTCGTCTTACTGATGTTGAGTGAAAGGTTATTGCTGTGACACCACTCCGCTAGTTGGTATACCTCACTCCTATATGCCCTCTTGTCTCCATTTGAGATTCTACCAACAATGGTTGTATCATCAGCAAATTTATAGATGGTATTTGAGCTATGCCTAGCCACACAGCCATGAGTATAGCCTTAGAAGCCATCACAGCTACCTAGACAGTGGGGTAAGCTCCATTAGAGTATAACAGAGGAAATTCAACAGTGTCAGGGAGCAGAACTGAATGCAGTTGTAATTACTAAGAAGAAGGTGCTTGGGAACTGAAAGGCCTGAACGTAGATAAGTCACCTGCACCAGATTGACTACATCCCAGGGTTCTGAAAGAGGTGGCTGGAGATAGCGTGGAGGCATTAGTAGTAATCGTTCAAGAAACACAAGATTCTGGAATGGATCTGGAGGACTGGAAAATGACTGATATCGCTACACTCTTTAAGAAGAGAGGGAGTTAGAAGGAAGAAAATTATAGGCCAGTTAGCTTGATTTCAGTGGTTGGGAAGATGTAGGAGTTCATTATTAAGGGTGAGGTTTCAGGGCACGTGGAGGTACATGATAAAATAAACCAAAGTCAGCATGATTTCCTTAAGGAGAAATCTTGCTGGACAAATCTCATGGAATTCTTTGAGGAAATAACAGGCAGCATAGACAAAGGAGAGTCAATGGATGTTTACTTGAAGTTTCAGAATGCCTTGGGCAAGGTGCCACACATGAGACTGCTAAATGAGATAAGAGCCCATAGTAGTACAGGAAAGATACTAGGATGAATAGAAGATTGGCTGACTGGCAGGAGGCAAAGAGTGGGAATAAAGGAGACCTTTACTGGTTGGCTGCCAGTGACGAGGGGTATGCCACAGGGGTCAATGTTGGGACCACCTCCTTTCATGTTATATGTCAATGATTTAGATGATGGAATTGATGGCATTTTGGCCATGTTTGCGGACGATATGAAGATAAGTGGAGAGATAAGTAACTTTGACGAAGCAGAGAACCTGCAGAAGGACTTAGAATGATTAGGAAATTGGGCAAAGAAGAGGCAGATGGAATATAGTGTAGGGAAGTGCATGATCATGCACTTTGGTAGAAAGGCATAAAGAAAATTTAAAAATCTGACATGAAAAGGGACTTGGCAGTCATGTAGGATTCCCAAAAAGATACCTTGTAGGTTGAGGCAGTGGCAAGGTAGGCAAATGCAAAATATCAGCATTCATCTTGAGAAGACTAGAATGTAAAAGCAAGGATGTAATGCCGAGGATATGTAAGGAGTATTGTCAGCAGTTTTGGGCCCCTTATCTTAGAAAGATTTGCTCTCATTAGAGAATATCCTAAGGAGGTTCATGAAAATGATTCCAGGAATGAAAGGATTAACATAAAAGGATTAACGTAAACTAACATGTTTGATGGCTCTGGACTTGTACATGCTGGAGTTGAGAAGAATGAGAGATCTCATTGAAATCTGTCGAATATTGGAAGGTCTGCGTAGAGTTGATGTGGAGAAGATGTTTCCTATAGTAGGGGAATCTATGACCAATTAGCACAGCCCAAGAATTGAGGAGCATCCATCTAGAAGAAAAATAGGGAAAATTTCTTTAGCCTGAGGGTGATGAATTCTATAATGAAGTCATAGAATTGGCCAAGTCATTGCTCTAAGTATAGAGGAATACAGTATTCTTATTTCAATGTTTTAATCCAGTAGAGTGTGAGGTGACGTCTTTGGAGAGATGTAATAAGGGAAGCAAATACACAGTGTATGTTAAGACATTGAGTGATGTGGGGAGGAGACCTCAAGTGAACGTTCACAGATTCTTATAGCAGTTCAAGTGAATAAGTTGGTTAAAAAGTCCTATGGGCAACTTTCCTTTATTAGCCAAATCTTAGTGAATAAAGGCCATTAACTCCACCACTACTTTATTATTTCTCGTCAGTCACCTTATGTACAGACCAGTATCACTTTGTGAGCATATAATCAATCTAGCATGTATATAAGCTATCTCATGTATTTATATTTATTGTGTTTATTATTATCATCATCATCACCATCATAAAAACATTCTTTCTCAGTTCAAGCTGGTAACGCTGAGCTGTGGTCTTAGCTCATTTGTCAATTGCTAGGAACTTTCGGAATATTCTGGTGGTGCTTAGTATTGTGGCTTTCTGAAGACTTACATAGATAGAACTATGGAGCCCTAATTGTTTAATGTTATTGTGGAGTGACTTTGAGATGACACCAGTTGTAGATATTACTACCAGGACAATGTGTGCCCTATTGATGTTCTATAGCCTTTCAATTTCCACTTTTAATTCAGCATATTTCTGGTGCCTTTCACTTATTGATTATAGTAAGTTACGTATGTTTGGAATGGCCATATCTATTAAGTAAGCTGTTCTTGCTTGTAATCTTGTATTATTATATCTAAAAGGTTATTAAGGATTGTCCTATCTGTAATAATGGATCAGCCATAAAATAATTTGTGAGATTCTGACTCCAAAACTGGACCAGGCTTGTATTTATTGTTGTGCCATGGATGAAATCACTGGAGAGACAGAGTTACTGGTAAATACAAAGCAGCTTCTTTATTCGACACAACAATGTACAGCAGGCATCATATGGACAGAGATGCTTTCGGTAGAAAGGTCTGCTAGCCCAGTGTGGGCTCGATATTTATATGCTAAACTCAAAGGGCAATTGCTATTTACAAAGTATGGATAAGGCTGTCTTCGAGTCTGTAAACTTCACACTTCCATCTGCAGTGTCTGGCTGGTATTCCGATATTCACAGCTTTTAGGAAATACATTGTTGTGAACTCAATCCACAGTACTTTGTCAAACAGAAGACTGGTGGCCAGAGTCATTTAAATGTAAATGAATCATCTACCCAAAAACTCACTCTAGCATTTATAGTAAGGTATGATTTCTTTGATGAGTTTGTATTTTAAAACAAGATTTTGTTGAGCCAGGCATTTGACTCTCCCTTGTCAATATCTAGCCTGCTCAGATCATGGAGATGTCTTCCATGGAAGGTCATGTTCTTCCATTGGTTAATTGTTTCATCAATCGTGATAATTTCTTCATTGTTCTGGGTCGTGCTCTCAATTAAGTTTAGTGGCGTATACTTCTTACCAGAGTTGCATATGCCTGCGTGAAGTACTAAATCCTGTTTTAGTTGATGGAAGGATATCCTTTGAAGGTTTATCTCACTGTTGTGCAGATTTTTAATGTCTGTTATTCCTCTTCCCCATTCTGTCCTAGGAGGTGTTAATCTAAGCACATTTGAGTGTACGTAATGTTTTCTGAAATCTATACTTCCAGTTCTTATTTTTCTTTGTAAATTTTCCAGTTCCGTTTCAGACCAAGATATTATGACAAAAGAATGCATTAATATTAGTGATAGTGAAAGTGTTTATTGCCTTTAATATATTTTTACTGTTCAGATCTGTTTGGCAGATTTTCTTAAGCCTGTAAGTAAATTCTGTCAGAAGTTTTTCCTTTATTGCACTATGTCTATATGTTTCATATTCATCCATAATCTGGCACTCAACATCAGTAAAACGAAAGAGCTGAATGTGGACTTCAGGACAGATAAAACAAAGGAACACATACCAATCCTCATAGAGGGATTAGAAATGGAGAGAATGAGCAGCTTCAAGTTCCTGGGTGTCAAGACCTCTGAGGACCTAACCTGGTCCCAACATATTGATGCAGCTATAAAGAAGGCAAGACAAATTCATGAGGAAATTGAAAAGATTTGTTATGTCAATAAATACACTCAAAAACTTCAATAGATGTACCATGGAGAGCATTCTGACAGGCTGCATCACTCTCTGGTATGGGGGGTGTTGGGGTGGCTACTGCCCAGGACTGAAAGAAGCAGCAGAGAGTTGTTAATTTAGTCAATTCCATTTTGGGTACTAGCCTACAACGTTCCCAAGATATCTTCAAGGATCGGTGCGGTGTCTCAGAAAGGCAGCATCTATTATTAAGGGCCTCCAGCACCTAGGGCATGCCCTTTTCTCACTGTTACCATCAGGTAGGAGGTACAGAAGCCTGAAGACACACATTCAGCAATTCAGGAACAGCTTCTTCCCCTCTGCCATCCGATTCCTAAATGGACATTGAACCCATGAATGCTACCTCACTTTTTAATATATATTATTTCTGGTTTTTTGCACAATTTAAAATCTATTCAATATACATATACTGTAATTGATTTACTTATTATTTTTTTTCTCTTCTATATATATATGTTCACTGTAGTTGATCTACTTATTTATATTATTTTTTTCTCTCTGTGTTATGTATTGCATTGAACTGCTGCTGCTAAGTTAACAAATTTCACGACACTTGCCTGTGATAACAAACCTGATTCTAATTCAGATCTTGTATCCTGCTGCTCTGTTTTGTATTCTATTAGCTCTATTGCTTCTTTATGTTTAATGTTCTGCATTTTTCCAGTCCGAAGTTCATTTTTAAATATTTTAAAAATAATTCTACAGTATGAATTAATTGGTTTAGCTTTACTGATGAAGGAGCATATAATTTCAAATCATCCATGTATAAAAGGTGTGTTAATGTAAAATATATTTCACTGTTTCTGATTTAAGACCCAATTTTCATCTAATTCAGTAAATTTGTAAGTGGGTTTAAAGCTAGATAGAACCATAGTGGACTTATTGGAAAATGCCTTGGATCATTTTAATAACTGTGGTTGTTTTTTTTTGGTTGTTAATAGATGAGGTGATTATAATATGCCAATGCTTTATCAGATGTTGAAGGAATTTCACAAGTATTATGTGTAGTTTATATATATTAAGAACTTCTATTAACCACGAGTGTAGGACAGAGTCAAATGCTTTTTGGTCATCAATATAACAACATGTAGGATTTCTGCTTTTCAGCCAGGCTTGATTTCGAATTACAGAATCTATATCAGTTGTTTATTACATCCTTTTATACCCTTATGTCATCCTTCCTGCTCTTCTGTCAGTATATTGTAGTTATCTAAGTGAGTGGTGATTAGTTGCGAGATACATGATGTTACTGTCATATATATAGTTTTAAACAAGTGATAGGATATTTTTATGGATCTTTTCTGATTTCCCCTTTAGGTAAGAGATATGTTTTACCTTCTGTCAAAAATTCAGGCACATTTTCAAGATTTTTAAGAAAATTGTTGATATGCACTAATAGGTATGGATGAAGGCAAGTCATTTTTTAAACCAATAATTATGAATATTATCAATGCCAGTACTTTTACAGTTGTGGATGCTTTTTATAATCTTATTCAGCATATCCATTGTAACTTCAGATGTTTGCATTTCTTCAGATGTGTGTTCTTTTTCAGTTCTTTTTCCTCCCGAATCTAGTTTGCTTCTTAATTGTGCATCAGCCTGTTTGACCAGATATTAAACCAAAAGTTCATCATCTCTGTGTTTGTTGATATTCTGCTAGGGTTGGTGATGCTTTAGTGCGTCAAATTTAGTTTCATTGTCCTGTATAAATCTTTTTCATTGTTTCTGAACTGATAATTGTTTTGTTCGTCAGGTGCATTTCATGGATCTATTTGGTCTGGCTTTGTTTTAATGTATCTGTAAATTCTCCAGTGCTTTTGTTAGGTTGATCATATCTTGTATGAACCCTATATTTCCTTAGTATTTTCTTAGTTTTTCTCTTAACTTCCTTGCTCGGGTTATCCATGTTATATTCCATTAGATAGGCTATTTCTGCTCTTTAAGTTTTCAATTTTGCTTCTTAATCTCTTCTGCCACTTCGGTGTTCTCATTTCATTACTCATTTTTAAGTTTCTATTAATGAGTGCCTCTATTTTGGAGCCATTGCACTGCACTGCTGTTAATGCTGTACAGAATGTTATTGTGTGTAGTTCTTCAAATGTTGGAAGTTTTCCTAAATGTTGTGAGTATTAATAATTTTTGCAAATTTTGATGTTGTGTTTTGTTTTGGTATGTAAAGTCTTTTTGTTAGGTCAATGCCCATATGTGGTTTAAATATTACGATAACTTTGTCTGTAAGCTCATCTTTTCATCATCAGCATTCTGTGGAGGCTCTGCGTCTGTGTTGTTGCTGCTAACATCCGATTGTGAAGCAATAATTGTACTTTTATCAGTGCTTTGTTAAGTTGCATCTCAATAACTTTCTTGCATAGTATTGCTGTGGTCATTAGGTTGGTTTCTTTCTAGCTCTTGTGCAACTTCATGTTTTATTTGGTTTAACAAACCTAGAGGGATTAAGTTTTTATTTACTATCACCCTAAGTTGATCTGCTATTCATTGTGCATTTACTTGCATGGACAGATACTGTTGATGAAGTTTGTCCCTGTGTGCTGTCATGTCAGTCAGAAAGTTCCATTACACGATAATATACATGCATTATGAATGTGTTTTCTTCTAATGACCATTTCATGTGTCTTTCTTCTCTTAACTGCTTGAGTGGTCTCAGTTGGAAGTGGACTTCTCCTCTGAGAAAGACTTGCAGCAGTCGTAGCCTGTGGTGTTTGTGGGCTACTTTGAATGTTGGCAGTATCTTTTTCGGGTTCCCGGTGCCTGCCCCACTATTCAGCAGTGCTCTTCCAGCGGATCGGTTACTGTCATGCCCTGCGACAGCTCCGGGCATATCCTGGTCATCCACAGGCCGCGCCATATCATTCTGTTCCATAGACACCACTCCATTTCTAAAGTGAATAAGTACTGCTTTTTGTAGCTACAACCAGGTTTTATTTTCAGCCGTCCCTAACATGGAGAACAGAGGCTGACCAGAGCCCTGCCCAATCTGGGTACAGGCATGTCAAGAATTGTTTCTGGACCAGGAGGGAGGTGTGGACACAGCTGATGTTACATCAATATTTGTCCTCTACCTGCACTTTACGTCCCAGCATCCCAGACCATTCCACAGAGCTCAAAACCGAGACACAGCTCCTCACCTGTCCTCCAAGTTCATGTGAATGAGCGGCTCACCCTCCGAAGAATTGTCCAACTCCGCCTCCTGTTGCTGAAGGCCAGTGCTGTCATCTTCTCCTGTCCACAGAGGTGCCGCTGCTAGCTGCCCATGGTTCTATTATTATTATTATTTCTGGATTTTTCTTTATTTTGTATTTGCACAGTTTGTTGTCATTTGAACACTGGTTGTCCACCTTGTTGGTGTGATCTTTCATTAATTCTATTATGGTTTTGGAATTATTGAGTATTCCTGCAAAATAAAAAAGAATCTCAGGGTTGTATATAGTGATATATATGTACATTGATAATAAACTTACTTTGAACTTTGAACTTTTGGATTTTTCATTATCAGTATGGCTGGAGCATCTTAGACCAAGAATCAGAATTAGGATCAGGTTTATTCTGTCTGAATTATATGACATAAAATTTATTGTTTTGTGACAGTGGCACAGTGCAAAGACACAAAAATTACTTTAAACATCAAAATAAAAATAGTGCAAAAACAAGGAACAATGAGGTAAACATGAATAATGGTTCATGGACCATTCAGGCAGAGAGGAAGAAGCTGTTCCTAATTCATTGAGTGTGGGTCTTTTGGATCCTGTATCTCCTCCCTGATGGTAATGATAAGAAGTGACTATATCCTGGATGATGAGGGTCCTTATTGATGGATGCCTCCTTCTTGAGGCACCACCTCTTGAAGATGCCCTCAATGGCGGGAAGAGTTGTGCTCGTGGCGGAGCTGATTGAGTCTACAAAACTCAGCAGTTTCTTGCGAACCTTTAAATTGGGGTCTCTGTAAGAGGCTGTGATGCAACCAGTCAGTATGCTCTCTGCTGTACAATTATATAAATTTGCAAGAGTCTTTGGTGACATAGCAAATCTCCTCAAATTCCTAACTGGCAAGCCTTCTTCATGATTGCCTCGATATGTTGCATCAAGCACTGCCTCTGTGTCATTACATTAGTACCTGTTTCAATTCTGTCCAGCAACAACACTATAGTGTTGGACTGTGATAGCGTGCAATACAGCAGTCACTGGGTCTAACAAAACTGGAGCCAAAGTAAAATGTCAGATCCTGAGAATGCTTGCTATGTTGGCACCAGAATGCGTGGCAACACTTGTGGGCTGCCTCAGGCACATCCTTAGGTTGAGATAGTTGTTAACGCAAATGACAAATTTCACCATATGTTTATATATATATGATAAGAAAATGAATATGAATAAAATAAATCTGAATTGATGTAATCTCACTTTCTATGAATGAAAACCACTCCAAATTTTGCTTTAGTTTTAGATCAAATTGATGGCTCTTCACTCTGATGCAATGCACCAAACACAATAAAATTTTCTACTCAAATTTAGATCAGAATTGTTGCTGCAGGGCTTGATCATTTGAAACAGATTTTAATCCATGCAAGATATTAGTTTGTTAATCTAGTTGAAGTTCTTTAGTATTTGGAAGTCTGCTTTTTATCATTAGAGAGCATCCTCTCGTGCACTCAGAGCACATGACATTCCATCGTTTATTTTAGACTGGGATTGAAAGCAATGCATTGGGTTCCTTGTTCCACACACCCCCATGCATCCACCTTCGTCACCCCGCCCCCATCATCTTCATTTTATTCCTTTAATCATGGCATGCTTCATTTAAGTTTGGCAGATTTACTCCGAAAACATGGCTTAGTGCAGACCTGTGTTCCAGCCAGTGATAAACAAGAATATTAGGGAATTAGTTGCTGGCCTGTTGACAATGGGTAAATCTATCAAAGTGGAGCTGGGTAATTTAGTTCCTTTTGTCGACTTTGTGTCAGTGTGTGGGAGGATTAAGCAGTTAAATAAAATTGCTTGGAGACTTCTGTTCTCTCTACTCAGATCCTGCTGTCTTGGTAGAACTTTAATAGCTTCCTGTGCCAGTAAAGATTGAATTACCCAATGGCTTGCTCATGCTTGCATTTAAATTTAGGGTTCATGTAATTTAAAATGACATAAATCAGGAATTGCTTTAGCAAAGGTAGGAGCTTCATTACATTTAAAACATAAGTGCCTACAATTTGGTTTTCACTCTTCTTTGTGCTAAAAAATGTCCCTGTATAAATTTGTGAAATTGGATAAAACTGTATTAGAAGTAGATCTAGCTGCACTATGCGTGAAACAGACCTGTATGGATCATGCCAAGGGATGTCTTCAGTGGTTGGACCTGCTATGTCATTGTCACAATGATCATTTGGAAGTGGGTTATTCCTCTCATTATAAAGTCATGTAGTAGTTTTAGACAACTTGTCATGTTGATGAGATAAAACATTGGAGACTGGGGTAAACATAGTTAATCTACAGTGTGCCATGTCATTCCGAGGTGCAGGTTGACTGAGGGGGCAGAGATTGCATTGTGCAGCTCTGATGTATTTTACATAAAAATGCAGTGATCAGGGAAGATATTGTCAATGATGCCACTTCTATCATGTGGAGCACAGAAACTGTGAGAAAAGTAACAATATCTCTTCTCAGCATTGGAGCAAAATGCTTCTAGCTTTTATGTGAGTGTTCAGGACAGAGAATAAGTGAGGGTCATTAAGGTAGCTCACACTACTCTTTTTGGACACTGGTATAATTGGTGCCCTTTTCAAGCAGGTGTGAACTTCCGACCATAGCAGTGAGAAGTTGAAAATGTTCTTGAATACTTCCACCAGTTGGTTGGAACAAGTTTTCAGAGCCTTACCAGGTACTCCATTGGGGCCTGCCACTTTGCAAGGGTTCATCCTCCTTAAAGACAGCCTAACATCAGCCTCCCAGATGGAGATCACAATGTCACCAGATGCAGCAAGGATCTGCTCACCTGTAGTTATATTCTCCCTTTCAAACAAGCATAGAAGGCATTGAGCTCATCTGGTAGTGAAGCATTGCTGCCATTCATGCTATTGGTTTTCGCTCTGTAGGAAGTAATATCCTGCAAACCCTGCCAGAGTAAACATGCATCCGATGTCACCTCCAACCTCACTCAGAATTGTTCCTTTGCTCTTGAAATAGCCCTCCGCAAGTCATACCAGGTTTTCTTGTACAGATCTGGGTCACCAGACTCAAATGCCGCAGATCTAGCCTTCAGCAGACAATGAAGCTGCTGGTTCATTCATGACTTTTGGTTTGGGAATGTATAACAAGTTTTTATAGGCCTACACTAATCCACACTGGTTTTAATGAAGTCGGTAACAACTGCAGCATACTCTTCCAGGTTCAAAGATGATTCCCTGAAAACAGTCCAGTCCACGGATTCAAAGCAGTCCTGTAAATGCAACAGTGCTTCCCTTGTCCATATCTTCGTGGTCCTCAGTACTGGTGCTGCAGTCTTCAGTCTCTGCCTATACTCAGGAAGTAGAGGTACAGTCAGGTGATCAGACTTTCCAAAGTGTGCAATGTCACCTAGAAATGATCACTGGTGCTAATTAACCCAGGTAAGCAGACTTTAATTCACAATTTACATATCAGCAATAGTCGCTAATACACCAATTTTTAGTCTGTAAAATGTGTTATGGTAACTACCTTTGGACATAGCTAAAACTACACTAGCTCACACCAGTTGATACCAAGAGATTGGAATAACGTTTCTAATCTTAATCATCCCTCTTGAATCTGGAGTACCCCTTCGATGTGGCGTGTGAGCACAACAAAAGAGTTGTGTTCCTTTGAGATTTTAAAACTGACATGATCTGATCAAATAGTTTATGTGAATCGGATGAACGGCTAGATTTGCCCAGACAGGGAAATCAAGAATAAGTAGTTGATCATTTTAAATTTAAAACGTTTAGGCATAAAATCAGAAAGAAGGCACTTTGGCGCAGTTATTTCAAATTTTCTCCTTCAAAAGCCTGTTGTCATTTCATTCACCAGAGCTTTCAAGACAGAGCTAGATCAATTTTTGTTGATGGCATTAAGTGATTGGGAGAAAAGACAGGAAACTGGAGTCGGCAGCTAACCTCGATGAGTATGCCTCAGCTGTCACAGACTTTATTTGGAAATGCATGGAGGACTGTGTGTCTCGCAAGACAATCCGGGTATTCCCTAACCGGAAACCTTGGATGAATTATGAGGTCAAGTCCCTTTTAAAGGCTAGAGCTGCGGCTTTTAGGTCCGGGGATACCAGTCGCTACACGGAATCCAGGCGTGAGCTCCAGAAAGCCATTAAGGGCGCCAAGAGGCAATATCGAGCCAAGTTGGAAGCCCAGGCTAACCAAAGGGATGCTATTAGGCTATAGAGATCAATGGGCACAAAGAAAAGGCTGGGAATATCAATAACTTTGGCGCTTCTCTTCCTGATGAACTTAACGTATTCTACGCAAGATTCGAACAGAAGAGGAACGTTCCACTCCCTCTGGATGAACTGGACCTGGTGGCATCGAGATTCATCGTCACCGAGGAGGATGTCAGAAAGGCCTTCCTGAAGATAAGTCCAAAGAAGGCGACAGGCCCAGATGGAGTCCCAGGACGGGTTCTCCGGGCCTGTGCAAGCGAGCTATCTGGAGTGTTTGCTGACATCTTCAACTGCTCCTTGCTTCAGTCTAAGATCCCCTCGTGTTTTAAGAAGGCAACGATAATCCCAGTGCCAAAGAAGAGCAAGGTGGCATGCCTGAATGACTATCGACCTGTGGCTCTGACATCAATTGATATGAAGAGATTGGTTATGGCATTCATCAGCCACAGCCTACCGGTCAACCTCGACGCTTTGCAATTCGCCTACCAGAGCAACAGGTCAACGGCAGATGCCAACTCTCTGGCCCTACATTCCTCCTTAGAACACCTGGAGAATAAAGATGCATACGTAAGGCTCCTTTTCATTGACTACAGCTCTGCCTTTAATACCATCATTCCAAATAAACTGATTCCTAAGCTCCGGAACCTGGGCCTTAGCACTCAGATCTGCAGCTGGATCTTCAACTTCCTCACAGATAGGACCCAGGCTGTAAAAATAGGGGACAAGCTCTCCTCTACAATCACTCTGAGCACCGGTGCCCCTCAAGGCTGTGTACTCAGCCCCCTGCTGTGCTCACTGTACACGCATGATTGTGTAGCCAAGTTTCCATCAAACTCAATATATAAGTTTGCTGATGACACAACAATTGTAGGCCGTATCTCGGGTAATGATAAGTTTGAGTACAGAGAGGAAATTAAGAACCTCGTAGCATGGTGCGAAGACAATAACCTATCCCTCAACGTCAGCAAGACGAAGGAATTGGTTGTTGACTTCAGAAGGAGTAGCGGACCGCACGACCTAATTTACATCGGTGGTGCACAAGTGGAACAGGTCAAAAGCTTTAAGTTCCTCGGGGTCAATATCACAAATGACCTGACTTGGTTCAACCAAGCAGAGTCCACTGCCAAGAAGACCCACCAGCGCCTTTACTTCCTGAGAAAACTAAAGAAATTTGGCCTGTCCCCTAAAACCCTCACTAATTTTTATAGATGCACCGTAGAAAGCATTCTTCTAGGGTGCATCACAACCTGGTATGGAAATTTAAACTAATTGGACAGGGGATAGGAATCTAAGCAAAAAGACACAGGGAAGCAATGTAGAGACCAAAGGCAAAAATTAGAAAACAGAAAAGTCAGAGTGGAATACTGACAAGTCAAGTGCAAAGGACACAAATGTTATTAGATTTTAAAAGGATAATGCGTGTTAGGGCACTTTATTGAATGCCTGTAGTATTTGAGGAAAGGGCAATGAACTTGTGGCACAAATCAGTACAAAGGGGTATGATTTAGTATCCATTACAGAAATGTGGCTCAGGGTGGAAATGATTTGGAATTAAGTATCCACACGAAAGGACAGGCAGCAAGGTAAGCAATGTGGGGTAGTATTATTAATTAAAGATGAGATCAGGGCAATAGTAAGAAATAATATGAAATCTAAGGAGCGGAATGTTGAGTGTCAATCCGGGTAAAGAGTAGGAATAGTAAAGACAAAAAAATTACTGATGAGAGTTGTATATAGCCCATCAAATGATAACATTGCAGTGGTACAGCTAATAAACCAAGAAATACTTGATGCATCGAAAAAATAGAACAGCAGTTGTCCGGGGGGACTTTAGCTTTGACATAGATTGAGTTGAGGCAGTCTTGAGGAGACAGTCTTCATAGAATGCATCCATGATTTCTTGAACTGCATGTCAGTGAACCTGCAAGAAAAAATGGCATTTTTATTTAGATGAAGATAGTGATCTTGTCGTTAGCGATCCTGTTGGAAAGACTGATCACATTTTTACTGAATTTCTCGTGCAAATGGAAGATGCAGTAATAGAATCATAGAACCATAGAACACTACAGCGCAGAAAACAGGCCACTCGGCCCTTCTAGTCTGTGCCGAAACATTATTCCACTAGTTCCATTGACCTGCATCCAGTCCATAACCCTCCAGACCTCTCCCATTCATGTACCTATCCAATTTATTCTTAAAACTTAAGAGTGAGCCTGCATTTACCACATCAGATGGCAGCTCGTTCCACACTCCCACCACTCTCTGAGTGAAGAAGTTCCCCCTAATGTTCCCCCTAAACCTTTCCCCTTTCACCCTAAAGCAATGATCTCTCCTATTTATCTCTCCTAATCTAAGTGGAAAGAGCCTATTCACATTTACTCTGTCTATACCCTTCATAATTCTGTTAACCTCTGTCAAATCTCCCCTCATTCTTCTACGTTCCAAGGAATAAAGTCCCAACCTGTTCAACCTTCCCCTACAACTCAACTCCTGAAGACCCAGCAACATCCTAGTAAATCTTCTCTGCACTCTTTCAATCTTATTGATATCCTTCCTATAGTTATGTGACCAGAATTAAACACAATACTCCAAATTTGGCCTCATACAACCTCCCCATAACATCCCAACTCCTATACTCAATACTTTGATTTGTGAATGCCAGGATGCCAAAAGCCTTCTTTACAACCCTGTCTACCTGTGACGCCACTTTCAGGGAATTATGTATCTGAACTCCCAGATCTCTTTGTTCCTCCGCATTCCTCAGTGCCCTACCATTTACTGTCCTACCTTATGTCCTACCTTGATTTGTCCTTCCAAAATGCAACACCTCACATTTGTCTGCACTAAATTCCACCTGCCATTTTCTGGCCCATTTTTCCAGTTGGTTCAGATTCCTCTGCAAGCATTGAAAGCCTTCCTTGCTGTCCACAACGCCTCCAATCTTAGTGTCATCAGTAAACTTGCTGATCCAATTTACCACATTATCATCTGGATCATTGATATAGACAATAAACAACAATGGTCCCAGCACAGATCCTTGAGGCACACCACTAGTCACAAGCCTCCAGTCTGATAAGCAATCATCCACTACCACTGTCTGTCTTCTCCCACACAGCCAATTTCGAATCCAGTTTACACCATGGATACCTAGTGTCTGAACCTTCTGAACAAACCTCCCATGTGGGACCTTGTCAGAGGCCTTACTAAAGTCCATGTAGACAACATCCACAGCCTTTCCTACGTCTACTTTCTTGGTAACCTCCTTAAAAAATCTCTACAAGATTCATTAAACACGATCTACCATGCACGAAGCCATGCTGACTATCCTTAATCAGCCCTTAGCTGTCAAATACTGGTATATCTGATCTCTCAGAACACCTTCCAATAATTTCCCTACTACTGATGTCAGGCTCACAAGCCCGTAATTACCTGGTTTACCTTTGGAGCCTTTTTTAAACAACGGAACATCATGAGCCACCCTCCAATCTTCTGGCACCATGCCCGTGGCTAAGGACATTAATTTGGTCTAAAACCAGTGTCTCATGCCTAAGCAAGGGAAACCACACAGGATGAGGGAGTAGCTGATTGGCATAGACTAGGAACCTAAGCTGGTGGGACAGCTGAGGAATGGTGGATGACATTTGAAGAGATTTTTCACAGTGCTCCACAAAAGTATATTCCAGTTAAAAGCAAAAACAGTAAGGGTGGGGAGAGGCAGCCTTGCAAAACTAAGGAAATGAAGGAAGGCATAAAAGTCACTAAGAGTAATGAAACACTGAAAGATTAGGAAAAGAATTCTGTCTTCCGTACCTCCATCCTGATGGTAACAATGAGAAGAGGGCATGTCCTGGTGATGGGGCTCCTTAATGATGGATGCCAACTTTCTGCAGCATCACTCAGGCACTGACACAACAAGCTTCTTGGATGTTACGGAGGCTAGAACCCAAGATGGAGCTAACTAATTTTACAACTTTCTGTAGCTTCTTTTGATCCTGTGCAGTAGCCCCCCCCCCCATACCAGACAGTGATGCAGCCTGTCAGAATGCTCTCCACAGTACATCTACAGAAGTTTTCGAGTGTTTTAAGTGACAAACCAAATCTCTTCAAATTCCTAATGGAATATAGCCACTGTCTTGCCTTCTTTATAGCTGCATTTATGATCAAAGAACATATATGTCACCTCATACAACCCAAAGATTCACTTTCATTCATTATGAAAGTAAACTAGCACAAAATATAAAAACAGACAGTAAAAGCTTTGATAATTATATAACATAGCAGAGCTTAGAAGGATGATGGCACCTAACAGCAACTCATTTGCTTGCATCTTCAGAAACAACTCTACAGGCTTCCCCCACCATCGGAAGGTAGAGCGTTCCTATGAAAAGGTTCATAAGCCGGAATGTCGTAAAGTGAAGAAGCAATTATCATTTATTTATATGGGAAAAATTTGTGAGCATTCACAGACCCAAAAATAACCTACCAAATCATGCCAAATAACACATAAAACCTAAAATAACAGTAACATATAGTAAAAGCAGGAATGATATGATAAATACACAGTCTATATAAAGTAGAAATACTTCTCTACAAGCATTGCCTGCACTGTTCTCCGTAGCGAAAATCTCACGCAAGCGCTCTCAGCAGAAACATGGCGCAAGCGCTCTTGGCAGAAAATCTCACGCAAACGCTCTCTCCAGTAACCTTTAAGCTATGAAGCTGCCAAATCATACCAAATAACGCATAAAAATACACAGCCGATATAAAGTAGAAATAATGTATGTACAGTGTAGTACTGAAGATGTGTCCAGAAGCGTCAGTAGATGTATGTACACAGCTAGTATCACTTATGGGAATCAGGAGGACAGCGCAGAGCTCACTGATGATATTTGTTTCTTTCCCTAAAGAACACAGGCACGTGTTTAAGCAATGCCAGCGAGAATGCCGTTATGAATCCGGGGGAGAGCGGCTGCTCGGGGCGCGAGCTGCTTTTTTTCACGCGCTGCCTTTCCTCGCGCACTGCTTTTTTCGTAACAGTGAAAACACCTTCTGTTAGCAAAAACAGGGAACTAATGTAAGTCTTTCGTAACAGTGAGGTCTCGTAAAGCAAACATTCGAAAAGCAGGGGACACCTGTATTTCTATCTTTGATATCTTGTTTTTTTTCCCCTTTCAAAGTTCTTTTGAAGACTCTGACCTGGAGTTACATCATCCAGCATCATCCAGCATTTCCAGCATCTGCAGAATTCCTGTTGTTCCTGGAGTTACATGCTGACTTTGGTTCTTCACAGAAATGGGACCCGCTCTCAGGGCCTCACGACCGGCCGCTTTTCAATATGCCGAGGACATGGCCTGGAAGACTGGTACGCCTTCAGGGTGATGGATTTTCATGGCTCTGGAGGTGAGCGGATTCAAGGTCGGTGCTGCCGCCTGATGTGTTGTGGGAGCACACGGAAGATCAAAAACAGCGTACTGGCTGCTGGCTGCGTGCCCAGAGACCCAACCTTCTTTGGGCACAGAGCTCGGAAAAAGCAACACAACAGACTTTTAGCACCATAAATCAGTGAGTTGTTTTGTTATGTCTTCCCTCTCATTGTGAAACCTCTTTTTCCCTTATAAGGGAGGGAGAGAGCCTGTGGTATGTCGAATTACTGGGTGAACAAGTAGTCTTTGGGGTACTGTAAGTCTGTGTCTTTATTGATGCTTTGCTGCACACTTGAGTATTCGGTGAGGTGCCGATGCTTTTTGCTGGCGGGGGGGGGGTGTTGTTGCTTTGCTGCTGCTTATGCGTGGGAGGGGGCAGTTTGGGGGGGGAGGCTTTAAGGTTCTATCATTTAACTATCATTCATTCTTTGGAGCACTCCCCTGTTGTCGTGAACGTTTGTGAAGAAAAAGAATTTCAGGATCTATATTGCATACATTTCTCTGACATTAAGTGTACCTACCTATTGAAATATAGAATAGGGTAGTTAATGTGAACGTAAATCCCTTGGAAGATGAGAAGGGGGAATATGGAAAAGGCTGAAGCCGTGACTGACAAATTTGTGTTGGCCATCAAGGTGGAGGGCACATTAAACACAGAAGAGAGGAATGGGTAGTGAAGACCTCACTATAAACACCGTCTCTAAAAACGTCATGATGAGGGAACTAGTGGGCCTAATGTTAGACAAGTTCCCTGGACCTGATCGAATGCAAGCCAGAGTTCTGAAAGAAATAGCAGAAGTTATAGTGGAGGCACTTGTGATAATTTTACAAATTTATCTAGACTCCAGGCAAGTCCAGGGAGATTGAAAGACAGTGAATCTCATGTCACTGTTTAAAAAAGTATCTAGGCAAAAGGCAGGTAACTATAGACCAGTTAGTAATCTGGAAAAAGTTTGAAGCTATCATGACATCTGGATAGAAATGGTTCCAACAGAATGACACAGCATGGTTTCTTGAAGGGTAGGTCCTATTTGACAAACATACTGGAGTAATTTGAGAATATAATGAGCACAATGAATAGAGGAGAACAGGTAGATGATGTATACTTGGATTTACAGAGGGCATTTGATAAGATGTTGCATAAAATAAGATAATCCATAAGATAAGGATGCATGGAGTTAAGGGTAATGTATTAGCATGGATATAAGATTGATTAACCAATAGAAGGTAGAGAGTTGGGATAAATTGGTGTTCCTCTGTCTGGAAATCAGTGGTGTACAGAGTGCCACAGTTGTCAGTGCTGGACGCACAATTATTCACAATATACATTAACAATTGAGAAGAGAGGACTGAGTGCAACGTATCTAAGTTTGCTGATGACACCAAATTGAGCAGAGGATGCAGAGAGATATGAGAATCAGAATCAGATTTATCACTGGCTCGGGACGTGAAATTTGTTAACTTAGCAGCAGCAGTTCAATGCAATCTGTAACCTAGCAGAGAAAAAATAATAATAAATAAAGTAAAAATAATAAAAATAAATAAACAAGTAAAACAATTACAGTATACGTATATTGAATGGATTTTTTTTAAACGTGCAAAAACAGAAATACTGTATATTAAAAAAAAGTGAGGTAGTGTGCAAACATTCAATGTCGATTTAGGAATCAGATGGCAGAGGGGAAGAAGCTGTTCCTGAATCGCTGAGTGTGTGCCTTTAGGCTTCTGTACCTCCTACCTGATGGTAACAGTGAGAAAAGGGCATATCCTGGGTGCTGGAGGTCCTTAGTAATGGACGCTGCCTCTCTGAGACACGGACACTGCCTTTCTGAGATCTAGATATAGACATAGGAGCCACGGTAACGTAGTGGTTAGCGTGACTCTATTACAGCTCAGGGTGTCAGGGTTCAGAGTTCAATCCTGGCATCCAATATAAGGAGTCTGTGTATGTCTTTCCCATGGAATGCGTGGGTTTTCTCTGGGTCCTGCAATTATCTCCCACAGTCCAAAGACATAACAGATAGGTTAATTGGTCATTGCAACTTGTCCAGTGCTTAAGTTAGAGTTAAATTGAGGATGTCAGGGATTACTGGGTGGAGTGGCTCAGAAGCCCAGAGAGGCCTATTCCAAGCTCTACCTCAAAATAGATAGGTTAAGTGAATGAGCAACAGTCTGGAAGATCAGGTTAAAGGTCAAGTTTATTGTCATCTGACTGTACCTATATTCAATCAAATGAAACAATGTTCCTCCGGACCGCAGTGCACACACAAACCATATATCACACCTAGCACGTTTAACAAATTACCACAAATAAGTTAATGAAATACAATTCAAGGTGCATGTGGTGTGCAGCACAGGTAAACAGTAAGCAGTAAACGGCTCTCTGTCCTCGCAATGAGATCTCGGTGGTGGCAGGGTATTCATTTGTCTCTCAACCTGAGAGAAGAAACTGTTACCAAACCTGGCAGTTCCTGTACCTCCTTCCTGATGGTAGTGGGTCAAGGAGATTGTGGGATGGGTTGAAGGGATCCACAACAATGCTTCCGGCCCTTCATATACAATGCTCCCGGTGAGTGTCACAAATAGAGGGGAGGGTGACCCCGGTGACCCCTGTCAGTGGTTATCACTACCGTCTGTAGGGTCTTACTGTTTGATGCCTTGCAGCTTCTGACCCATGCAATGATGCAGCCAGACGGGACACCCTCAATAATGCTCCTGTAGAAAGTAATTAGAAATGGGGCAGAAGACTTGCACACCTCAGTCTGCTCAGAAAGTGTAGACAATGCAGTGCCTTTTTGACTAATGAGGAGGTGTTGTAAATCCAGGTTAGATTGTTCGTTATGTGTACACTTTGTGTTCTTCACTCTCTCCACAGCAGAGCCATTGATGTGCAATGGAGAATGCTAGACCTGTGCTTCCTGAGGTCCATGTCGCTGTTCTCCGCACCATTTGACAAGCCTCTCTACCTCCTCTCTGTATGCCGACTTATCATTGTTGTTGATGAGGCCAGCCACTGATGTATCATCAGTGAACTTGATGGCACTCTTTGAGCTGGATCTAGCACAGCAGTCACGAGCCAGCAACATGCACAGCAGTGGGCTGAGCACACACAGCCCAAGGGGGTCACCAGTGCTCAATGAGATGGAGCTTGAGATGTTGCTGCCAAATTGGACTGACTGGTGTCTATCCGTCAGATAGTGCAAGATCCGGTTACAGAGAGGGGTATTGAGTCCCATCAAGGGCAGTTTACCCACCGGCTTCTGTGGAATGATCGTGTGAAATGCCAAGCTGAAGTTGATGAACAGTAACTGGGCATGTGAGATATAATTTTCTAAATGGGACCGGATGAGGCAGATGTAATGGACGTTGTACTCCATTGGTAAATAAGAAGTCATCAACTTTAGAAGGAACAACAGAAGATCAGTTTATTATTTAAAGGTGCAGGATGTACAGAAGGATCTGTATGTACTTGGGCATGAATCACAAGAGGCTGGTTTGCAGGTGCAACAAGACAGCCTATCAAGAAGGCAAATGGAACACTGGATTTCATTGTAGTCGGTTTGAATTTAAGAGCAAGGGGGTTATGCTACAACTGTACAGGGTTACTGATGAGATGGTACCTGGTCAAATTGTTGCATCTTTCCTTGTGGAAAAGTATGCTGGATTTGGAAGACATGCAGATTGAGGTTTACCAGGTTGATGAAGGGGTTAGCCTATGAGGGGCAATTGAGTTGCCAGGGGCAATATTCATTGGAAATCAGAAGAATGAGAGTATGGGAGGATACAAAATTATGAAAGGAATAGATAAGAAAGAGGTAGAAAAGTTGTTTCCACTGGCAGGTGTGACTAGAACTAAGAGTCAAAGCCTTAAGGTATGGGGGAGTAGATTTAGAATGGAGATGATGAGAAACTGCTTTTCCCAGAGTAGCAGCTCTGGATTTCACTGCCCAGGAAAACAGAAGAGGCTGCCTCATTAAAGATGTTTAAGACACATTCAAATAGATTGTCGCACATTAGGGGA
The DNA here is from genome assembly GCF_030028105.1 of Mobula birostris. Classification (NCBI taxonomy): domain Eukaryota; kingdom Metazoa; phylum Chordata; class Chondrichthyes; order Myliobatiformes; family Myliobatidae; genus Mobula; species Mobula birostris. Next base: position 196,011,510 of record NC_092371.1, read on the forward strand.
AATCAAGGGTTATAGGGAAAAGGCAGGTGGTTGGAAAGTAGGCTCGATGGATGGATCAGCTCCATCTGCCCGTGAACCTATATTCCTGTGGCACCCAGAATATACCAGATTGCAAGAACCTGGTCTGCCACCAATAATTACATGTGACATATCAGAGAGGAATAGACTTAGAAAGGGTGTCATAACTAGATAGAAGCAAACGATCAGCCTTACACCTTTTCCATGCAACCCCTCTGAATTTTGAGGACAGTATTACAGCCCAAATCCACATAAACCCATCTTGGGTGTCTATTATATTGCAGCTATCACAGTGCTTAATGTGTTCAATAAAACATGGAGTCACTCATCTTATAGTTTTCATCCCTTAATATTTATCCAGAGCATAGCTGTTGATATTCCTCATCAAACCATAACAGACTTCAAGTGATATCAGAAAACTGCACAACACAGTACAAAGTTGCTGCCAGTGTAAAAGAGTGCAGATATTTCTTTGCATGGGAAGTATGTTATACTATGATTTTAAGCCAAAACCTGTGAATAATATTTCTCTACAATTTATTTTGAAATAATGAAATGACATTAAAACATATGTGGCAAATTTCTCAAAAGTAGTATTAAATAAATGAACAAGTACTAACACGTACTATTTAGAAGACAAGGATAATTGATAATAATGTTAAATTTAATGAAAATGGATTAATGTTATTAGCTTCCTATACAACTGCATTAAAAACATCACTATTAAGATAATAGAAAATGTTATAGAGTACAAAACTCATAGGAGTAAAACAGAGTGGGCATTTGATTTAAATATCTCCTCGAGATTCAAAGATTCAAAGTACATTTATTATCAAAGAATATATAGCTTATACAACCTTGAGATTTGTCTGTTTAAGGGCAGCCACAAAGCAAGAAACCCAAGAAAACCCATGCAAAGACCAACCCCCAATGTGCAGGAGTAAAGAACACAAATCATGCAAGCAATAGAAGCAAGCAACAATAAATGCATTCTGAAACAAATTTGAGTCCTTAGATTATGATTAGATGTATTAAACAATTAGCCAAATTGGAAATGTTATTTTGTGTCATAACCTTAGGTGCATTTTTGGAACTGAAACAACATGCATTGAACTAGTTAGGCAATTTTGGTATATTTCACTTTCCAGGGCTCAAGATGCTTTTTGCTAACCTTCGCTTTCTAATGTAGCACCATGACCTTTCGAAAGGATCATTGTTGTTTCTGACAAAATTAAACTTCTAACCAATATTCCTTGTTTATCTTCTCGATATAAACAAGAACAAGTCTTCAGTTCTTAATGCAAATTGCAAGCAGTTAAAGTCTGAAGTTAAAAGAAGAGCTCTGCAAACAGGCAGCACAGCCTACATCAAACCAGGCAACCACAGCTAAGTCACATGCATTATTATGATAGAAATCAAGGAAGGTCCCAGCCAAACTTACATTGTCACTCAGCACATCAAATATGGTCACATTATGATCAATAGTCGGAATATTTGTAAACTCAGAGAGTCAACCCACACAGCATTAACACGAGGAAATCTGCAGATGCTGGAAATTCAAGCAACACACATAAAAGTTGCTGGTGAACGCAGCAGGCCAGGCAGCATCTCTAGGAAGAGGTACAGTCGACGTTTCAGGCCAAGACCCTTCGTCAGGACTAACTGAAAGAAGAGCTAGTAAGAGATTTGAAAGTGGGAGGGGGAGAGGGAGATCCAAAATGATAGGAGAAGACAGGAGGGGGAGGGATGGAGCCAAGAGCTGGACAGGTGATTGGCAAAAGGGATTTGAGACGATCATGGGACGGGAGGCCCAGGGAGAAAGAAAGAGGGAGGGGGGAAGCCCAGAGGATGGACAAGGAGTATAGTGACAGGGACAGAGGGAGAAAAAGGAGAGAGAGAAAAAGAATATATATATATATATATAATAAATTAATAACGGATGGGGTACAAGGGGGAGGAGGGGCATTAACGGAAGTTAGAGAAGTCAATGTTCATGCCACCAGATTGGAGGCATTAACTTCAGGTGCTGGGATCCCTGTCCCCAGAATATTTTAGACCATTTGCATGAATTACTTTGTCTCAGCAAAGGTATCTGAAAAAATCATTTGCAAATAAGGTCAACTAACAGCAAAACAATACGAATGGTAGAAGGTATTGGGGATCATTAGGAATGACAGAAAGAAGAACTAGAATTCATTCCTCCACCTTCAGTTTCTGCAACAGACCATTCATGTTTTCTGCAACTTCTTGGCATGCTTTTTAGTTTGCAAGAATTGCACTTGTGTTTAGAAATCCTTTGTAGTTTATAAATCTTTTGGAATTCAGAAATCTTTCATTAATAAGACCATAAGACCATAAGATATAGGAGCAGAGGTAGGCCATTCGGCCCATTGAGTCTGCTCCACCATTCAATAATGGGCTGATCCAATTCTTCCAGTCATCCCCACTCCCCTGCTTTCACCCCATACCCTTTGATGTCCTGGCTAATCAAGAACCTATCTATCTCTGCCCTAAATACACCCAATGACTTGGCCTCCACAGCTGCTCGTGGCAACAAATTCCACAGACTTAACACCCCCGACTAAAGTAATTTCACCGCATCACAGTTCTAAAAGGACGTCCTTCAATCCTGAAGTCGTGCCCTCTTGTCCTATAATCCCCTACCATGGGAAATAACTTTGCCATATCTAATCTGTTCAGGCCTTTTTAACATTTGGAATGTTTCTATGAGATCCCCCTCATTCTCCTGAACTCCAGGGAATACAGCCCAAGAGCTGCCAGATGTTCCTCATATGGTAACCCTTTCATTCCTGGAATCATCCTCGTGAATCTCTGAACCCTCTCCCATCTCAGTATATCCTTTCTAAAATAAGGAGCCCAAAACTGCACACAATACTCCAAGTGTATAGAGCCTCAACATCACATCCCGGCTCTTATATTCTATACCTGTAGAAATTAATGCCAAAATTGCGTTTGCCTTCTTCACAACTGACTTAACCTGCAGGTTAACCTTTAGGGTATCTTGCACAAGGACTCCCAAGTCTCTTTGCATATCTGCATTTTGAATTCTCTCCCCATCTAAATAATAGTCTGCCCGTTTATTTCTTCCACCAAATTGCATGACTGTACACTTTCCAGCATTGTATTTCATTTGCCACTTCTTTGCCCATTCCCCTAGACTATCTAAGTCTCTCTGCAAGCTCTCTGTTTCTTAAACACTACCCACTCCTTCACCTATCTTTGTAGCATCATCAAATTTAGCCACAAATCCCTAATACAGTAGTCCAAATCATTGACATACTTCGTAAAAAGTAACAGTCCCAACACTGACCCCTGTGGAACTCCACTGGTAACCCCAGCAGCCAGCCAGAATAGGATCCGTTTATTCACACTCTCTGTTTACGTTCTATATAGTGCGCATGTGCCCATCGTGCATGCAGCCTGGTACAGCCGTTCCGATCTATTCTTACTTTCTTCTTCTTACTTTTTAATTTACATTATTTTTTGTATTTTTTCTCTCACGATAACACATCGAAGCTGCACCCTCTCTAACATGCTGGTAGAGAGAGTTTTATTTGGGTTTTCTTTAGCGCTGGAAATGGTTACATCCCAACACGCGGGACAGAAGCAAGGTCGCATTGTGTATTCCACGGACCAGCAAAGACCGGCCAGCTTAGCGAACAGAGCGGTGGACACCCCTGCTGAAATCCGGAGGAAAACACACAGAGGGGGATCACAAAGCCAAGGAAAGAGGACCGGGTCGAGACAACAGAGACTTATGGAGAAGAGGAGTTCCATGGGTAATACCATTCCGGCTGAACGGAAGTGCACTGAGAGCGGTAAACGTAAAGGAGTTTGGTGCTTACTGTTCTGGCTAACAGCGGATGGTACAATTCGGGGTATATTACAATTGAGGAATGTGTTTGCAGGCTGGATATTGAACTTTTTACTGTTGGACTTCGGCCACATTCCACCGTGATACAACACTGGGCGGCACGGGAGGTTGTTCCTGCCTGTGGCCATCGAACGTGCAGCTCCTCCTGTGGAGGGTCAGACACCCTGAGCCAATAGGCTGGTCCTGGACTTATTTTCCATCTGGCATAGTTTGCATTTTGGTGTTTGATTGTTGGGGTTTTTTGTATTGCTATATTTACGCTTTATTCTTAGTTGGTGCAGCTGTAACGAAACCAAATTTCCCTCGGGATTAATAAAGTATATCTATCTATCTATCTATCTATCTATCTATCTATCTTTTCTGCTGACCAGCCAATGCTACACCCATGCTAGTAACTTCCCTGTAATTCCATGGGCTCTTATCTTGCTTAGCAGCCTCATATGCGGCACGTTGTCAAAGGCCTCCTGAAAATCCAAGTACACCACATCTACTGCATCTCCTTAGTCTACCCTGCTTGTAATTTCCTCAAAAATTGCAGTAGATTTGTCAGGCGGGATTTTCCTTTCAGGAAACCATGCTGGCTTTGGCCTATCTTGTCATGTGTCTCTAGGTACGCAATAATCTCATCCCTAACAATCGATTCCAACAACTTCCAAACCACTGATGTCAGGCTAACAGGTCTATAGTTTCCTTTCTGTTGCCTCCCACCCTTCTTAAATAGTGGAGTAACATTTGCAATTTTCCAGTCGTCCGGTACAATGCCGGAATCTATCAACTCTTGAAAGATCATCGTTAACGCCTCTGCAATCTCTCCAGCTACTTCCTTCAGAACCCAAGGGTGCATTCCATCAGGTAAAGGAGATTTATCCACCCTTAGACCATTAAGCTGCCTAAGCACCTTCTTATTTGTAATTTTCCCTGCACAAGCCTCACTTCCCCGACACTCTTGAATGTTCAGTATACTGCAGACGTCTTCCACTGTGAAGACTGATGCAAAATACGCATTCAGTTCCTCTGCCATCTCTGCATCTCTCATTACAATATCTCCAGCATCATTTTCCATTGGTCCTATATATACCCTCAACTCTCCTGTACCCTTTATATACTTAAAAAAGCTTTTAGTATCTTCTTTGACGAGTCGCCAGCTTCCTCTCATAATTCATCGTTTTCTTCCGAATGAACTTCTTAGTTTCCTTCTGCAAGTTTTTAAAAGCACCCCAATCCTCTATCTTCCCACTACCTCTGGCTTCCTTATATGCCCTCTCTTTTGCTTTTACTTTGGCTCTGACTTCATTTGTCAGCCATGGTAGTGTCCTTCACTTTGAAAATTTTTTCTTATTTGGAATACATCTGTCCTGCACTTCCCTCATTTTTTGCAAAAACTCCAGCCATTGCTGCTCTGCTGTCCTTCCTGCAAATGTCCCTTTCCAGTCAACTTCGGCCTGTTCCCCTCTCATGCCATTGTAATTTCCTTTATTCTACTGAAATACCGACACATTAGATTTTATTTTTCCCCTCTCAAATTTCAAAGTCCTCTGTGAATTAATCAGAAATCCTCTGTGAGTTTTAAATGTGTGTTAGAAACTATTTGTCTAAATTTAAAATTGTGTCATGAAAAATAGAATAAACTGTTTAAACTACATTGTTGGCTCTAAGTATCTCCTCCTTGGTAGGGAAGGGAAATTCACCACTCAAATAGTGGATATTGGCAGCTAGACCTCACTGCAGATACTAGACAGGGAAATAAATTAGTCTTCAAAGAGTAGGTGGATATAGTCTAAACTCCATGTAGTGAGGGTACCCATAGATACCTATTTCCGATCAAGTTTAAAATCTCTGTTTGAGTTCAGGTCTGTGTGACCATTGAATTGAACACCGTCACTATGACATTGATGGTTCCAGGTTTACATTGTTCATTTCTGTTACAATCAATAGATCGATAATAAAGATAATGAGCTACCAGCAAATATAGTGTATTTATATGCCAGAAAGGTATTCAATAATGTACACATGAAAAGAGCCTGTGGGATTGAGGATAAAATGCTATCGAGTACTGCTTATCAGATGGTAAACAAAGGAAAATGGGCCATTTTCACAATGACAAACTTTAACAAGTGGGGTGTGGGGTTAGGCCTTGTCTATTTACATAGAAACTATATTAACAGCTTAGATGAAAGACCTGAGTAGAATGTATAAAGATTCAGTGATATTTAGAAAATTAGTTGTGAAAAGGGCACAAAGAACATGTGAAACAATAGATAGTGTTAAGTCAGTGGGTAAAAATATAAAAGGATATGTCAATAAACTCGACTTGAGATATGGCTCCCATGAATTTAGAAGTTATAAGTTGCTCTGCTCTTTTGCCTTCACATAATTTTTCAGAAATTGTTGGATTTGCAGACCCATCACCTTATATAAATGCCACAGAAAAGTAGGGCCTCTTAACTCAGATGTGATGTTTTTCTCCCCTCGGACAGCTAGTAAGTTCTAGCAAGTTACAGTGCAGAAAATCTTTAAGATGAACATTGTATGAGTAAGGCTAACAAACGACTTCTACTCTGAAATGGCCGACTTCAGCATTATCTGGCTCAATGTGTGATTTATTGAACGCATCCACCAGCAAACAAAGCTCATCAGCACAATTTCAATCAAACATACTGCTTTCAATCAGATTTTATCGGTCCAATTGAAATTATTTTTTTCCCTCCCATCATCTGAGGTGAAGACAAAAAAAGCTTATTTTTCCAAAATTCAAGATTCAAGTACAGTTATTATCTTAAGGCATCCGTTAGTCTTGCGAGACCATGGATCTGCACCTGGAAAGTCTTCACTCTCCAGGGCACAGGCCTGGGCAAGGTTGTATGGAAGACAGGCAGTTGCCCATGCTGCAAGTCTCCCCTCTCCACGACACCAATGTTGTCCAAGGGAAGGGAAAGGGCCAATACAGCTTGGCACCAGTGTTGTTGCAGAGCACTGTGTGGTTAAGTGCCTTGCTCAAGGACACAACACGCTGCCTCATCTGGGGCTCGAACTCACAACCTTCAGGTCGCTAGTCCAATGCCTTAACCACTTGGCCACATTTATTATCAAAGTATGTATAAATTATACACCATGAGATTTGTTTGCTTACAGGCAGCCACAAAGCAAGAAACCTGAAGAATCCAATTAAAAAGGACCATAAAAGAGGGGAAAACACAGACACACACACCATGCAAACAGTAGAAGCAAGCAACAGTATTCTGAACCAAATTGAGTCCCAGAGCAGCCGGAGTAGGCCTAAGCCAATTCATATTATCCATCTCAGTTCATCATATTAGTGGGGCAAAAGTACCGTGAAATTTGCAGAGATGACAGCTGCCGAAGAGAGGAATGAACATAGCAGGACAACAAGCAAAATCAGCCCGACCCTTGCCATCAGTCCCGACACTCAGGCTTTCCAGACTATCTGGACCAGCATTTAAATCGTTGTTTAGTCAGAACAATAACTAAACCTTTTGACCATGCCTACATGCTTTTACATGCACTGAACTGCTGCCACATGATTGGCTGATTAGATATTTGCATTAACGATGGCCTATTTAATATAAGTGCCAAAATATTCATGATAGTAATATGTCCCAGGATATTAAGTGACTATGATAATAAGCTGGAATGCTCAGCTTATTTTCCACAGCAAAATATCTTTTAATGCCATGCAACAGGCAAAAAGAACATTAGTCATCTTTTCTCCTCTTCTTGGACACCCCGCTCTGATTCTCTGCCTGCTCTGGATATTTTCATTTCTAATTGCCGACAAAACATCAACTGGCTCAACTTCAGCACTCCACACTCTTCTTTGAACCTTACCCCCTCTGAATGCACTGCCCCGCGACTCTCTCCACACCAAATCCCAACCTTCCCATCAAACCCACAGACAAAAGGGGTGTTGTTGTAGTGTGGCAGATCACCCATTACCTTGCTGAGGCCAGGCTACAACTCTCAGACACCTCCTCCTACGTACCTGTTGCTGCGTGAATGAAATCACCAGACAGAGTGTTACTGGTAGATACAAAGCAGCTTCTTTATACGACAAAACAAAACAAGGTACAGCAGGAGACGCTTTCGGTGGAAAGATGTGGTGGCCTAACCTGGGGCTCGATATTTATTTGCTAAACACAAAGGGCAATTCCATATTTACAAGTATAGACAATGCTTTCTTTTGAAGCTACATACAAACTTCACACCGTCTGGAACACATCCATCCCACAGGAGCCAACAGTGTCTGGACTGGTATTCACAACTTTTAGGAAATGCATTGTTACAAACTAAATCCTCAGTACATTGTCAAGGAACAGAAGACTGGTTGCCAAAGCCATTTGTTAAATGTAAATGACCTAAACCCAAAAATCACTCTAACATTACCCTTGAAAGGAACCCCACTTCAGATCATCAGAATATTGTCTCCGATGCCATCATTACCTTCATCAACTCTGGAGAATTCCCATCCGCTGCCACCAAACTCATTGTTCCCTCACTTTGCACTGTTCATTTCTACCCCCTACCTATTATCCACGAACCTGGCTGTCCAGGTAGGCTCACTGTCTCTGCCTGTTCCCGGCCCACTGAACTCATGTCTGTATACCGTGAATCTGTTCTATTCTCCTTGGTTCATTCTCTTCCCTGACACTTCAATCTCCTCAATGACTTTCAATTCCCTAACCCTGACTACCTCATTTTCACCTCGGATGTCCACTTCTACCCCCCATCAAGAAAGCCTTAAAGATCTCTGATTCTTTCTCAACAAAAGACCCAACTAGTTCCCCTCTACCATCAACCACCCTTCTTCTCCGTCAGGTCCTCACACTCAACAACTTCTTGTTCACTCCTCCCTCTTTATCTAGCTTCAAAGGGTAGCCATGGGCATATGCATGGGCCCCAGCTATGCCTGCCTTTTTATTAGCTACATAGCACAGTCTATGTTCCAAGCCTTCCATCATAATGCTTCCTAACTCCTCCTGTGCCACACTGATGACAGCATCAGTGCCATTTCATGCACCCATGCTGTGCTCGTCAATTTCATCAATTTTGCCTTCAACGTCCATCCTGCCCTTAAATTTACTCGGTCCATTTCTGCCATCTTTTCTTCAGCTCTGTCTCCATCTCTGCAGATAAAATATCTATTGACATCTTTCATCAATCTACTAATTCCCACGGCTATCTTGACTATACCTCTTCCCATCCTGTCTCCTGTAAAAATAGTACTCTCTTTTCGCAGTTTCTTTGTCTCCACTGCATCTGTTCAGCATGAGGCTTATCTTTCCAGGACATCAGAGATGTCCTCTTTTTTCAAATAATAGGTTTTCCCTTCCTCCGTCATTGATAGTCCATCACTCACATCTTCTCCATTTCCCCGAAATCCGGCTCTCCCCATCTTCCCATTGCCTTAACAGCGATAGATTTCCCCTTACTGGTTTTTCACCTGGAATCTACCAGCCTTCTCCTTCCTACCCTCCCCCCACCTTCTTTATAGGGCCTCTGCCCCTTCCCTCTACAGTCCTGACGAAGTGTTCCGGCCCGAAATGTCAACCGCTCTTTTCCACAGATGCTGCCTGACCTGTTGAGTTCCTCCAGTGTGTTGTGAGTGTAGAGTTCCTCTTGTTCTCACCTGCCACCTCATGAGCTTCCACATTCAACATATCATTTTCTACAGCTTCTATCATCCTCAATGGAATCTGACCAACAAACATATATTTACCTCCCCCCCGCCCAACTCTCTGCTTTCTACAGGGATCACTCCCTCTATGATTCTCTTTTCCATTTACCCCTCCTCACTAATCTTCCTCCTGGCACATACCCCTGCAAGTGACCAAAATGCTACACCTACCCTCTCCCTTTCCCCTCAGTCACCTCCATTCAGGGCCTCAAACTGTCCTTCAAGGTGAGCCAAAACTTCAGCTGCAAATCTGTTGGTGGTCATCTACTGTAAATGGTGCTCCCAATTTGGCCTCCTCTGCATTGGTGAAGCCAGTGCAAACTTGGGGTCAGGTTTGTCGAGTGCCTCCACTCCATCTGTCAAGAGCAGAATTTCCCGGTGGCCTTCTATTTTAATTCCTATACCCATTCACATTCCAACATTCTATGCCCTCCTCTTTTGCCACGATGAGGCTACTCTCAGGGTGAAGGAGCAACACATCATATGGTCTGGGGAGTCTCCATCCTGATGGTGGGAACATCGATTTCTCCGTCAGGTTTCCCCTTCTTCTATTCACCACTCTGGATTTTTAACCTCTTTTCCTCACCTGCCTATCATTTCTCTCTGGTGCCCCTCCTCTTCCCCTTTCTCCCATGGTTCACTCTCCTCTCTGATCAGTTTCCTTCATCTCCAGCCCTATACTTCTCCTATCCATGTTGCTTCTAGATAGTCCTCCTTCCCCTCTCCCATGTTGTTATTCCAGCGTCTTGCCCCTCCCTTACCAGTATTGGAGAAACATTGACTGTTTATTCATTTCCATGGATGCTCCCTGACCTGCTGAGTTCCACCAGCATTGTGTGTGTGTTGCTCTGCATTTCCAGCATCTGCAGAATCCATTGTGTTTTTATCAGTCATCTTGTTCAGAGTCTGCAGTAGTGCACAACATCAAACAAAATGCTCACTCATATTCAAAACATTGGATAAGTAAAAGGTGAACTTTGAAAGTGTAATTCACACTTCTGTGGCACAATGTAATGTTAACTGTTTTTCAAATGTAAGCTTCATGATGAAATGACAAAAATGTAGTTACTGGGCAACAACAAATGCTGTGATACATTTGCATCATTATAGATAATGAAATCTTTTGTTGTGAAGAAAATTTTCCTTCCTATCCTTTGCTCATTAATGTCACTAGCAGAACTCAAAGAGGCATTGTATTACTACTCAAAAAATGTTAGTGGTAAATTGTTTGAAATGATGATGTCTCCATTACAATGTTCAAAGTCATGCAGTACTTCCTTCTTTTGTATACACACATCAAAGGTAATTTCTGTAGACAAAGTGCCTTTAGAAAAATATAAGTGGCAAGCTCTTGCATTGATTATTTTAGGTTTACCATTCAGGTTAAATCTCCTTTTGTTTGGACAAGCATGGCTATCTATGGCAGATTAGAGTCTGGAAGAAGCACGGAGTCTCTTGACTGCAAGACCACAAGATGGAAACAGTGAAATGATTGTTCTAAGGGTCCACAGCCACAATCAGTCCCCCATAGCAAATGAAATTCTGAAGAGGAGCAGAGTATTCGAGGAAATAATTCACAATAAACTTAATTGATTTATTTATCCAAAATTCAAAATTTCATTTAACTTTAGAACTGGTTTCACCATTGTCTTAATAGGAAATCAGTTCCAAATTCATTGCAATTTTTTTCCTTTGGGGGTTTTTGATTACTTGAGGTGATTCCACAAGAAGGTATATTTCAAATGCAGTAATAGATGGATTCAAACTGATTAATATTTTAAACCTTTACTTTACACTTCCAAAAAATATTTATATCAGCGCAGGGTTTTTTAACATGTGTCAACAATACGTTAGGCTTTTATCTTGCGTGTTTTATTCACTCGATTTGAGAAGCTGTTTATTTTTTTAAATGTTTCACACTGATTCATGGACATTTGGATGAGGAAATGCTTCCATTGGTATTTATTTTATCAGGATTATTATTCTTGCAGTTTCAAATTACATTCCTTTTATATTATCATTTTTTAATCATTATTTTATGATTTCAAAGCTATAATTGCATTAAAATCATGTTTATTTTAAATTATAAAATTTCATTGTTGTGCCAAAATATACACCAGACAAATTTGCCTGGCCTGCCTTCCCTCCCTCATAGCTGAGTTTGACTCCAATAACACAAAATAACCATTACTAACAACATAATGTGTAGCTTTTTAACATTAAAATGATAAAATTCCATAGATTCTGTTTAATATTGAATACATCACTTTTGTTTTCTTTGATGGATTGAGAGGGTCATTGGCAAAGCTGGAATTTATGGCATGTCCAAAATTTGTTTTAGGAAGACGGTTCCAAGCCACTTCCAAAAACCATCTAGTGAAGAAAATCCCACAGTGCTGTCAGGTAGGAACTATCAGAATTTAGACCCCATGATAATGAAGGAACGATAATACATTTTCTTGTTGGCCATATAATTTTTAAAGTACGGTTATACCGGATAATAATTCTAAGCCAGTCTTAGGAAGTTTAGTACATTTTGGCATCTCATATAAGCCACACAATTAGTTTTATTCAGGACTCCTAAATGGAAGGACTTAACACTACATTAAAACCAATGCCAATTACAGTTTTTAATCCCACAAGTCTCAGAAAGAAATCAGGTTTATTATCATTGGCATGTGATGTGAAATTTGTTAACAGCAGCAGCAGTTCAATGCAATACATAATATAGAAGAGAAACAAACAAACAAACAAACAAATAAATAAATAAATAGATAAATAAATAGATAGATAAATAGATAGATAAATAAATAGATAAATAGATAGATAGATAAATAAAGAAATAAATAAATAGATAAATAGATAGATAAATAAATAGATAGATAGATAAATAAATAAATAAATAGCTAGATAGATAGATAGATAGATAGATAGATAGATAGATAAATAGTTAGATAGATAGATAGATAAATAAATAAATAAATAGATAGATAGATAGATAGATAAATAGATAAATTGAAATATACGTATATTGAATAGATTGAAAAACATGCAAAAAAACAGAAATAGTGTATATTTAGAAAAGTGAGGTAGTGTCCAAGAGCAATGTCCATTTAGGAACCAGATGGCGGAGGGGAAGAAGCTGTTCCTGAATCACTGAGTGTGTGCCTTCAGGCTTCTGTATCTCCTACCTGATGGTAACAATGAGGAAAGGACATGCCCTGAGTGCTGGAGGTCCTTAATAATGGATACTGCCTTCCTGAGACACCACTGCCTGAAGATCTCCTGGGTACTTTGTAGGCTAGTACCCAAGATGGAGCCGATTAGATTTACAACCATCTGCAGCTCTTTTGGTCCTGTGCAGTAGCCCTACTCCATACCAGACAGTGATGCAGCCTGTCAGAATGCTCTCCACGGTATATCTATAGAAGTTATTGAGTGTATTTGTTGACATGCCAAATCTCTTCAAACTCCTAATGAAGTATAGCCGCTGTCCTGCCTCCTTTGTAACTGCATTGATATGTTGGGACCAGGTTAGATCCTCAGAGATCTTGGCACCCAGGAACTTGAAGCTGCTCACTCTCTCCACTTCTGATCCCTCCATAAGGATTGGTATGTGTTTCTTTGTCTTACGCTTCCTAAAGTCTACAATTAGCTCTTTCATCTTATTGAGTACCAGGTTATTGCTATGGCACCACTCCACTAGTTGGCATATCTCACTCCTGTACGCCATCTCATCACCACCCGAGATTCTACCAACAATGGTTGTATCATCAACAAATTTATAGATGGCATTTGAGCTATGCCTACCCACAGTTGTGTGTATATAGAGAGTAGAGCAGTGGGCTAAGCACACACCCCTGAATGCGCCATTATTGATTGTCAGTGAGGAGGATATGTTATCACCAATCCACACAGATTGTGGTCTTCTGGTTCGGAAGTCAAGGATCCAATTGCAGAGGAAGGTACAGAGGCCCAGGTTCTGTAACTTCTCAATCAGGATTATGGGAATGATGGTATTAAATGTTGAGCTATAGGCGATGAACAGCATCCTGATGTAGGTGTTTGTGTTGCCCAGGTGGTCTAAAGCCATGTGGAGAGCCATTGAGATTGTGTCTACCATTGACCTATTGTGGCAAAAGGCAAACTGCAATGGGTCCAGGTCTTTGCTGAGGCAGGAGTTCAGTCTAGTCAGGACCAACCTCTCAAAGCATTTCATCACTGTAGATGTGAGTGCTACCGGGCAATAGTCATTAAGGCAGATCACATTATTCTTCTTAGGCACTGGTATAATTGTTGCCTTTTTGAAGATAGTGGGAACTTCCGCCAGTTGCAGTGAGAAGTTGAAAATGTCCTTGAATAATCCTGCTAGTTGGTTGGCACAGGTTGGTTTCTCCTGAGAAGATTTGGTAATGCAAATTAATTTACCAAGTAGATCACCTAAACCTCCAAGCAACACATGGGAAACAAGAATTCAACACACCCTAGGGATTGTTCATGATTAGTGTGGTGTTCTAATCCTTCACTCATTGAGTTCAGTGTTCCAGCCCTCAAAAATCTTCTCGATTAAACCACAAAACTACAGGATGTATGTGTGCTCTGTGTGATTTTGCATAAATCCCAATGAATGCAAGGGTGTGTCTGCAGATGAGGGAGTACTTTGCACAGTGTGATCTCAGCAGCCTTATATGGAGCATGAGGTGGAGAATAGGAAGCATACACCTGCCATTCTAGGAGAGTCCCGGAATGCAAATGGACTGCAGGTGACTGAAGATGGCCAATGAGGTCCACTGCAGGAAGTTACCCTGATCTGAAAACAGTCTCACAAGAAATTCTGCAACATTACAAGACCTGTCAAGAATAATGATTGGAGACTTTAAACTGTACCTCTTATATTCTGTCTTCAACCATATGAATCACAGCAATAAGACCTGAGTTCCTAGGTATGGACATTCATTTTTCCAGAGGCTACTTTATTCTCTTCACCTTAGTCCTACAGCATCAGATCAAGAACAATTACTTTCTTTCAACCATTTAGTTCTTGAACCAAACCACGCAGCCTTAATTACAACCTCAAAATAGCAAAACTATGACCATTCTGGTCATAGGTTCCACACAATTCACTCTGCATTTTTTGTTCTAATTTGCTCTTTCTTGTGTCATTTATGGTTGTTTTTCTTGTGCCTGTGAGGCTACTGCAAGAACGTCTTACATTGCATCTTACATAAACATATCAGAATGGCGACAATGATGCCTAACAGTGACTCCTTTGCTTGTGTCATAAGAAACAGCTCTATTTCTATCTTTAATATCTCCATTTTCCCTTTTCAGGGTTCTTTTGAAGACCCTGACCTGGAGTTAGACGCTGATTTCCGTTCTTTGCGGGAATGGGACCTGGGGTCTCACGAATGGCTGTTATTCAATATACCAAGGATGCGGCCTAGAAGATTAGCTTGCCTTTGGAGTTTTGAGATCTTGTAGCTCTGGAGGCAGGCGGACTTGTGGTCGGTGCCTCTGCTGGAAATCGGTGTGTCATGGGAGACAGAAGATCTCTGTCTGTGTGCCCAGAGACCCGAGTTCTTTGGGCACAGAGCTCGGAAAAAGCGATGCCACGGACTTTTAACATTGTAAATCAGAGAGTTGTTTGATATGTCTCCCCTCTCGCTGTGAAACAGAGGCACCTCGTTTTCACTTATTAGGGAGAGAGAGAGCCCTTGGTATGTTGAATACTGGGTGAAAGAGTAGTCTTTGGGGTACTGCAAGTCTGAGTCTTTGCTGCACCCTTGAACTCTCGGTGGGTGGCGCCAATGGTTTTTTTTGCTAGTGGAGGGAGGTTGTTGCTTTGCTGCTGCTTACGCATGGGAGGAGAATGCTGAGGGGGCTTTGGGGTTCTAACATTTAACTGTTATTCATTCTTTGGGGCACTCCTCTGTTTTTATGGTTTGTTGCAAAGAAAAGGGTATTTCAAATGTATATTGTATACATTTCTCTGACATTAAAAGTACCTTTGAAACCTTTGAATAAGAATCAGAATCAGGTTTGCAGTAAACTCAATTTTGACTTTGTTTTCAGGATATAGGACCCTGTAACTTGTGCCTGTCCATACAAGCTGTAAGAAGACCCATTCAATCTCAAGGACTGACAGGCTAGAGGAGAGAATTCTCCTCCTGGTAGACACTGGACCACAGGGACTGTAACACTTGCTGGAGGTGTGTACATAATGTGTCTTTGATATATAATATTTAATACCTTTAATATTTTAATACTTTGGAAACAGTATTTCTGCCTCTGCCTTATCTATCTCTTTCATAATTTTAAATCTTCTTATAAAACCCCTCTCATTCTTCTGAATTCCAACAATGTGACTATAGTCTCAAGCATATAATCTAAACCCCTCATCTCTGGAACCAACATAGTGAACCTCCTCTACGCTGCCTTCGAAGTGAGGAAGTAAAGGAATCCCTCTGTGTCAACTGCTGTTGGTATCACACAGGCCATCAGCTGGCTCCAAGGAGGGACAGATCAAGTCTACCCTTCTTCTTATGCCTGAGTGAAATTTCAAGGCAATGCAAATCAGAGACATTCTGCAGGGGACAAAACATGCCATGCAAGATCTACTGCCTTAGGTGGTAGAGGTGCTTCCTCCTAGTAACTGGTTGTTTTTTTTTGCAATATTCAAAATGTGACCAACGAGGGCTAAATTGATGCCACCGGGGATGCAGACTGTAGCCACTCAGGTGTTTATCATCTGCATTGGTAAATGTCTGGAGGTTTTAATGGCAGCAGCACAATTTACGTAAAACAAGAAACCCAATATACAAGCAACACACATAAAAGTTGCTACTGTACACTTAGTCCTGGGAGACTGCATTCTGAAGCTTCTGTCTTTCTATATTATGCCGCGAAGACTCCCATCACTACAGTCCCCCACCCTACTATGCTCCAAAATCATGTGCCTCACAATCAGCTACCCCCAAGTGTGCCATTGGAAGAACTCTGGAGTGCTTGTGTTGTTAATTGTGACCATCAGCGATTCACCAATTGAAAAGGAGTAATGTGCTGGCACTCACAATGGGAGACACTGTGGAATAGTAGGCCCAGCAAACACAATTGTAAACCTATCAAAAAGGGACACACAAGGTTAATTAGTCTAAATTGTTGTATAGTTAATGAGCTTCTTTTGTTATTGATGTTGCGGGATTAAGTTCATTATAATCTTTTGTTTAAACCAGTAAAACAAATACTTCAATGTAATATGCAGATGAGGTGACAAAAGAGCCATTGATTTGATGGAGTATTGCATTCTTCAAAGGTCGTTGTTGGTGTAACCTTTATTGTTCATTTATTTATTTAATTCATTTGAAAGCAGACTGATTGTACAGGGAACATTCAGATTCAATGCACGCAGATTCCTGAAGTACAAGTGGATAGAATTGTTGCGGGGGTAAGATGAATTTCTAGTAGATATGTAAAAAGAAATGAGTGTCAGGGTGCTTTACAATTGGAATTTACATGAATTGTTTTGTTCTCTGAGTCAATATAATTTATTCCTGCCCTTCTACCCCTTAGAGAAAACACCAAGCAGAGATCTCACTGGAAAAGCTTCTACAGATTATAACTGCATGAAGGCATTTTGAAGGATAACTGCATGAAGACATTTTGAAGGATATTGCAGAAGATCAACCAGTTTGATGTTTAGGACCATGCGTGATGAGTAAAGATCTTGAGATCTTTATATTTGATATTTCCTGCCCAGTTAAGTTATGTGCCAAGTTTGTACAAATAGGTGAAGTTCTAAATGAGATTTTTGTAAGAGGAAAGCTAACAGTATTGCCAAGGATGTCTGCCACCCAGGCAATTCCTTTTTTCTCTTCTCCCTTGTGGGAAAAGATACAGGAGCTTGAAAGAGCAGACAACAAAATTCAAGAACACCTCCTTTCCCACTGTTGTCAGAGTTCTGAACGTATAACTTCTTTCCCAGTGATGCTGCCACATGCTTAAAACTTTAATTCCACCTCTTCTGTTGTTATCACTTTGACATTTACTGTTGCTCTACCTGCTCTATTATGCTGCTTTGCACTTGGTGCTGTATTCAACCTGTTTACTCTATGGGCTTCATCTGAGGAGTTTCATTGCATGCTGGAGTGTATGACAATAAACTAACCTGAAGCATTTTCACTGTAATGGTCAGCCTCACAGGTGCTGCTTGATCTGTTCGTCCAGCCATTTGCTTCTTGCTCTGGATTTCGGCATCTGCAATTGCTTGTGTCAGGCAACTTTTTGCCCTTTAACAAGTCGTGATATAGATGGGGTCAATTTATGCTCAGCACCCTGCACTGTGTTGTTGACTTGAAGAGGTGGCTGTAGTTACCCAATGAGTTACAGTCTTCATGATCTCAATTACTCGCACTGTGCGGGATACAGTTTAGCCACCCATTCTGTATAGTTCTGTGTTTTATCATGGTGCTTGGTACAGCTCACGAATTAGCACAGTCCGGTATCTTGCTTGTCCCACGGATTTTAGATTCCCCTTTACCCAAATACTGCATCCCATACCAAGACAAAAGCAGCTGCTGAGTTCGTTCTGATGTAGCTGACAAAGTCATAGTTTTAAAGCCTTTCAAGCTTGTTAAGGCAGTGAACAGCCAAGCCAAACAGCCCAGGGACATCCCAGAATCATACCTTGGCTTTCTGTTGAAAACATCCTCTCCAAAATGATTCGCGTAACTGCAGCTGTCTGTCTCCACTAAAATCTGACACGTGAACTCAGCACTCCAACAACACATTTTCCCATTAAATGGGTTCATCCATTGCTTCACTGGTCTTATTTTACTTCCTCAGGCTTGAAGGTGATATGATATACCCTGTACTCAATCCACTTAGCCAATTTATACTTCAGTACAGTCAGGACTTTTTGAATTGCAGGTGACTTAAACCTATAAAAGGTATTTTAAACTTCCCTAAGGTAATGCAGTTGGCTGGACTGAGGTAACTTCATTCAGAATCTTCAGAAGACATACTGTCAAGTTTTACAAAGACCCTGAAGAAATTGTAAGGTTTCAAGTTCAAGTTTAATTTATCATTCAACCATTTATGAATACAGCTGAAAGAAACAGTCACCTCCAGTGACTGGGTGCAAAACATACAGCACAACTCAGCATAAGGCACACACAGCACATACAAGGTTACAAGCCAAAAAAGGTATTTGTATAGCCCAAGTTGCTGGGTGGCATGTCCTGCCAATTGATGGTGCTCGGCAAGAAAAAGCAATTCCCGGCAATCCACAGTCAAATGCACACACGTATGCAAACCACCTTGTCATTCCACTAATTAAACAGTAGAGGGTAGCAAAGGCAGGAGAGGCCCGCCCACAACCGAGCGTGGTGACCACGCTACACCACCTCCAGTGTCTCCTCTCCTGCACCTGCAGCAAAAGGCAAGTCTGCAACTTGAGGCATAGTCCTCATTACAACCGAGGCTTCGCAGCTCTCCTGCCTTCTGTTGCACCAACAAACAAGAGAAATGGGTTTGCGGCATCTTACATTATTAATGTCCAACAGGGTCTTGCGACTGCAAGAGAAATGGTCAAGACAATCACCTGCCGTTACACAGCACACTACCTCAACTCCAGTGCCTTTAATGCCTTCTTGTAGCAGGCAACAATATAGTCCAACCAAATCCAACTCTTCCACCAATGAGCAGGTCGCTGTTGGGGTAGACCTGCAGTACCCACAGTTCTTAGAGTCGATCATTGTCTTTTGATCATTAAAAAAAAGACAGAAGCAAAGAGACCACTGTGTCTGAGCATGCACCATCTTACTGGAAGGGGAATTATACATTTAATTATCTTCACAATTATTTTTAGATTGATTGAAAAACTTAACTGATAAATATTTGTCCAGATTCCACAAAAAATGGAATGTGCTTTTTATATATATCATCTTAGGAAGGAAATTGTTTTAATATCGTCTGTTGTGTCTCAAATATTTCAATAATATTTGAGTAATTATATATATTGCATTATTTTTCATTTAGATAATTCATTACAGGTTATATGTAAAGATACTGTATGTTAATTGCATATGTCAGCACGCTACCACATGGTACGTGTGTGCTTCGCTAAAAGTAAAGTCAAAGTTAGACTCACATTTCAGACTTCCTTTGTCTTTCTTTGAAGTTGTTAAATGCTGAGCTGGATCTGGATACTTCCTCTGGCACCCACCTCCCAGTGCTCCATTGAATTGCTGACCACCAGGTTCTGCAGGAACGCTTAGAACTGTAGGCATTGTTGATTGCAGAACTTTTTAGGTTTCATAAGCAGAATCACAAAGAAGGGGGGTCCATTTCAGTATATATGGCTGAATTGAAGAGATTGAGTTGAACATTATCAGTTCAGCAATGTCTTAGTTGAGATTGTTTAGTTTGTGGAATCTTACAAGAAAGCATTCAAAAATGACTCCTAACTGAAGCTCAGTTTACATTTAAGAGAGCAGTGGAGATCACTGTTTCAATGGAAACTGCAGTCAGAGACAGAGTTAAGTCACAGTCAGGAATGAAAGTGAGCGTCAACAAAATTGCATTGTCTAAACAGAAACCGGCCTGGCTGAACAACTTGTGTTACTGTTATGCCAGAGGCTCATATACACCAAACAAATGCAAATTTAAAGGCGAAACTTGCAGAAAATGCAACAAACTAGGACACTTACAAAGACTATGTTGGATAGACAAAAATAAATGAACTGTTCAGGTAAGAGAAAAAGATAAAAAGTCAAGTTGCAGTTTCAAAAGGAGCACTAATCTGCACACTGTTGATGAAAAATCTAATAATAATGAGAGTACATGGAGGTTTACAAAAGTTGCAAGCATTTGGCATTTGTGAGTATAAAGAACAGAAATCTATTCTGTGTGCATTAAAGTTATTGCAGGAACTTCAAATGGGAGATAAAAAGCTACTTGTAAAAGTAGATGCAAAGACCAAAGCCCGGCTGGATGAATGAAAGGCCAAAAAGAAAGGAATCAATGGAGATACGAAAACAGAGGATTCATCAGATAATGCAGTGGATGAGGAGAGATCAGAGTGTAAAGGGAGCAATAGAAGGATTGATAAGAGAATACTCTAGTGAACTAAATGAACCTTCCCAAGAACAAGATGCACAAAGTAGAAGAAAAAAGGAGGGAAGAGATTGGGAGAAAGAACGTGAATGAGAAGGAGAAAGGTGTGAAATAGAGTGGGAGAAGAAAAGTGTCCAGAGCTGTCCAAACAACTTCCTGCAGTCTCAGAGGCAGCTCTGTAACCACCATGGAAGAGGCCTCAAAACTTGAGATTGTTTCCACAACCACAAGTCTCACCTGCCAAACAGAGGGACCTCCCTTGTCAGGAAAGATGTTATCCCACAAGAGTTAGAAAGCCTCAACAGCAATGAAATCTTTCAGCCTAAATGGGGCAGTTTAAAATTCACGATGCTGTTGATGCCTGTTTACTCATTGTATTAAAGTATAATGTGAATATAGATAGTTGAGATGAATTTTCTAATGAGTTAGAGACCATAGCTAAGCAAGGGGTATTTTTTGTATTTAATATTTCTATAATATTTGAGTAAACTTGTATATACATTGGTTGTTCAAGCATTCTTGTTCATTTAAATAACCAGTTATGTATATATGTAAAAATACATTAATTGCATATGTCATCACACGATCACG
The DNA here is from genome assembly GCF_030028105.1 of Mobula birostris. Lineage (NCBI taxonomy): Eukaryota > Metazoa > Chordata > Chondrichthyes > Myliobatiformes > Myliobatidae > Mobula > Mobula birostris. Next base: position 196,032,818 of record NC_092371.1, read on the forward strand.
TGATATGTCCGAGCCTTGTTTAAAGTAGAGTCAAAGTTAGACTTACATTTTGGACTCTCATTTCTTCCTTTGAAGTAGTTTAATGTTTTGAAGTTACAAAGCATAACGCTGTCATCTACTGAGAAGACTGAAACCAACTTGTCTGTAAAAGTGATTTTAATTAATTTGAAGTCTCTACTGTATGGTAGACATAAACTGATGAACATTAAATGAAATAGCTAACTGAAGGGGCATAGTTTAAAGTGTAACCAGGAAACCAAACTTCAAACTTCAAACTTCAAAGTAAATTTGTTATCAAAGTACATATATGTCACCATATACAATCTTGAGATTCATTTTGTTGCAGGCATATTCAATAGATCCTTAGAATTATAACCATCGGGGTTAGAAGGAGTAAAAGAGATAAAGGTATGTCGCATCCGGAATTATTTCCAGTTAGCAGATTATTTTCTTCCACGCGGCTCTGACGTACTGGGAAATCGCGTACGAGGCAAGTTACAGCAGTGGTTTGTCATTGCCTTCTGCCAGGTGGGTTTTTTTTAAGAGATCGCCAGCTCTTACCGAGAGCCGGCTGGATTCGAACTCAGGACCTCTCGTCCCAAAGCCCAGCGCTGATGCCACTAGGCCACCAGAGGTAAATTAATGATAATATGGTCATATCACATTTTAGTTTATCAATCCAAAGGGAATTGAGGCTGAAGGAGGAAAAGGGTTCCACAGATTTGGACTGAATCATGCTGGACTACTGCTTTTAATGAATATCCATGAAACCTTTCTGCCTGTGCTTACTTGGTGTGAATGCAGAAGGCTTTCTTGGTGGCTCATCTTGAATGACAATGGTGAATTTGGAAGCTAAGGCACAGGTCCCACCAACAAAATATGATTATGAAGACGCGTAGTCCTCTTTTATTGTCATTTAGTAATGCATGCATTAAGAAATGATACATTATTTCCTCCGATGTGATATCACAAAACACAACACAAACCAAGACTGAAAATACTGACAAAACCACATAATTATAACATATAGTTACAAACAGTGTAGCAATACCATAACTTGATGAAGAAATCCGTGAGCACAGTGAAGTTCAAAGTTTCTCAAATGTCCCACTTCTCACGCAGTCGGGAGAAGGAAGAAAAACTCTCCCTGCCATGCCGACCACAATCCGACTCTGAGTCATCTGAAAACTTCGAGCTCTGATCAGCTCTCCGACACCGAGTACTGAGCGCCATCTCTGTCCGAACGATTCGACCTCCTTCTCGGTCGCCAAAAGCAGGCAAGGCCGGGGATTATGAGGCCCACCCTCCAAAAGATTCACGACCACACAGTAACGACAGCAGCGAACGCACGTTTCAGAAATTTCTCCAGAGAAATATTGCTGATATTGGACTCTGGAGGCAGCACGGTAGCAGCAAGCAGCGGCCTCTCCGGATCTGGTGTTACTTTAATTATTTTTAAATTTGTTTTTAACTAGGGCACTAGGGTACAATTTTTTTATATATAAGTATGGCACATGGACAACAGTATTCGTATCTACCATCGCCAGACACTGCTACAGTACAGAAATGGCTCAACAACAAACTTTCATGACGATCTGCTGGAGAAGCTACGCGACCTCGGCTTGCTGCGGGGACCAGGCCTCCAGTCCTCAGCATCGCCTGAAGCCGGTGGCCGGGGTTGGGAACGTCATAAGCAGTGTGCGAGGAAGTGGAAGTGCGGCAAGTGGGCAGAAGTTTGTGCTAGGCTGAAAACAAACCCTAGCTGGCCGGCTCTCCCGTCCATTCTGCTCTCCAATGTCCGCTCCTTGGACAATAAATTGGACTACATCCGACTCCAGCGGACTACTCGGCGTGAGTTTAGAGTCTGCTGCATTTTTGTTTTCACTGAAACATGGCTCAGCAACAGAGTTCCGGACACTGCCATTCAGCTAGACAGGCTCGCTTTGTTTCAGGCCGACAGAGATTCAGCTCTGTGTGGTAAGGCTCGCGGTGGTGGCTTGTGTGTATACATCAACACAGAATGGTGCAAGAACTCTGTGCTAGTCTCTAGTTACTGCTCATTGTTAGTAGAGTTTGTGACTGTTAGATGCAGTCCATTTTACTTACCACAGGAATTCACCACTGTCCTTATAGTCGGTGTGTACATTCCCTCCAGCGCTAAATCTAAGGAGGTATTCTGTGAACTGTATGGAGCTATTAGCGAACTGCGGAACGCACACCCTGATGGACTGTTTATTGTCGCCAGAGATTTCAACCATGCGAATCTCAAGTCAGTGCTCCCCAAATTCCATCAGTATATGGACTGCAACAAGAGGGGAAAACGCGTTGGACCTTGTTTACACAAACATCCCCAATGCATACCGGCAGAGCCCCGCCCCCACCTCGGTTAATCAGACCACATCTCTGTTGTGCTAATTCAAACGTACAGACCGCTCATCAGACGCTGTGGACCAGTTCCGAAGCAGGTGAAAATCTGGCCAGCAGAAGCCATCTCTACTCTTCAAGACTGCTTTGAGCACACTGACTGGCACATGTTCAGGGAGGCTGCAACCGATGGCGACTCCGCCAACTTAGAGGAGTACACGGCATCAGGGACTAGCTACATCAGCAAGTGCATTGAGGGTGTCACTGTGGCCAAGACCATCACTATACGCTCCAACCAGAAGCCATGGATGACCTCAGATGTGAGTGCCCTGCTGGGGATCCGGGACTCTGCCTTCAGAGCAGGTGACAAGGCAGTCCTAACAACAGTGAGGGCCAAACTGTCCCGGGCCATCAGAGAGGCAAAGCATGCACACGCCCAGCGAAATCTACTGCCATTTTCAGGACAGCAGCACATGCGGTGCATGTGGAACGGCATTCAGGACACCACCAACTACAGGACAACATCACCTGTTTGTGCTGACGATACCTCCCTCCCAGATGCGCTGAACAATTTCCACGCTCGTTTTGAGGTGGAAAATGACGTGGTGGTGAGGAAGACCACCCCTCCTCCAAATGACCAGGTGCTGTGTCTTACCGTGGTCAATGTCAGGAAAACTCTATGTAGGGTCAACCCACGGAAGGCTGCTGGACCAGACAGTATTCCTGGCAGAGTGCTCAGAGGACGTGCAGTCCAGCTGGCAGATGTTCTCACTGACATCTTCAACATCTCCCTTGGCAGCGCCATCATTCCAACATGCTTCAAGGCCACCACCATCGTCCCCGTGCCAAAGTCTTCAGTGTCATGCCTCAACAACTACCGTCCCGTTGCACTCACATCCATCATCATGAAGTGTTTCGAGAGGCTCATCATGAGGCACGTCAAGACCCTGCTGCCCCCTCACTGGAACCCCTGCGGTTCGCGTATTGTCCCAACTGTTCAACAGATGATGCCATTGCCATCACCCTCCACCTGGCCCTAACCCACCTGGACAAAGAAGACACGTACATTCGAATGTTATTCATAGACGTCAGTTCAGCATTCAACACAATCATTCCTCAGCACCTGATTGGAAAGCTGAGCATGCTGGGCCTGAAAACCCCCCTCTGCAACTGGATCCTAGACTTCCTGACTGGGAGACCTCAGTCAGTCCGGATTGGAAGCAGCATCTCCAACACCATCACACAGAGCATGGGGGCCCCCCAGGGCTGTGTGCTCAGTCCACTGCTGTCCACTCTGCTGACCCACGACTGTGCAGCAATACACAGCTCAAGTTACATCATCAAGTTCGTCGGTGACATGACTGTGGTGGGTCTCATCTGTAAGAACGGCGAGTCAGCATACTGAGAAGAGGTGCAGTGGCTAATGGTCTGGTGCAGAGCCAACAACCTGTATTTGAATGTGAACAAAGCAAAAGAGATGGTTGTTGACTTCAGGAGAGCACGGTGTGACTACTCTTCGCTGAACATCCAAGAATCCCCCGTAGGGATCGTTAAAAGCACCAAATTTCTTGGTGTTCACCTGGCGGAGAATCTCACCTGGTCCCTCAACACCAGCTCCATAACAAAGAAAGCCCAGCAGCGTCTCTACTTTCTGCGAAGGTTGAAAAATGTCCATCTTTCACTCCACCCCTGTCCTCACCACATTCTACAGAGGTTGTATTGAGAGCATCCTGAGCAGCTGCATCACGGCCTGGTTCGGAAATTGTACCATCTCGGATCGCAAGACCCTGCAGCGGATAGTGAGGTCAGCTGAAGGGATCATCAGGGTCTCTCTTCCCACCGTTACAGACATTTACACCACACATCGCACCCGCAAAGCTAACAACATTGTGAAGGACCCCACGCAACCCTCATCCAAACTCTTCTCCCTCCTTGCATCTGTCAAAAGGTATCAAAGCATTGGGGCTCTCACGACCAGACTGTGTAACAGTTTCTTCCCCAAAAGCCATTAGACTCCTGAATTCCCAGAGTCTAGTCTGACACCAACCTACACACACACACACACACACACACGCACTCAACTGAACACCACTCCACTCCCTTTGCAATTTTTGCTCATTTCTTTCTCAATTCCTGCTAAACCATTGTTTACATTGTTTACATTTACACATTGTTTATATTTACATCATTTATTGTTATATTGTAATTTTTCCTTTACTGTGTCTGTTGTCTTGTTTATTCATTATTGTACTGTCTTGCACTTTATGTAGTCCCGTTCTGAAGTCTAATGTAGTTTTGTGTCGTTTCACGTAGTCTAGTGTAGTTTTGTGTTGTTTCATGTAACGCCATGGTCCTGGAGGATCATTGTTTCGTTTTTACTGTGTACTTTACCAGCAGTTATGGTTGAAATGACAATAAAAGCCACTTGACTTGACTTGACTTCATATCCAGCAGGGCTGAGATGGAGAATTGATTTCTGTCGAAGCTGTCACAGAATTTAGTGGAACTGAAATATTTCTACATTGAGGGACACTTGAAATTATTAAGCAGAGTTAAAACATGGAAATGATAAAGATAATTGAAAGCACTTGGAAATAACCACAGAGATGAAATTAAAAGAAAATGATTTTGAAACAATAGCATTGTTAACTTTTTCTTACTAATCTGTCATCATTTAAATTTCCATTGAAATGTACTTTAAGATCCTGAACCGTGTTTGAAATTACTAAGAATCCAAGTGGTGACTCTGAGGAGCTTCAGCTAAACACCACGAACAAGAATGAAGTGGCGAGGTGAACTAGCAGATTCAGTGCTGAGACATACTTCTGTCTGAACAGTTGAGCACCACAGCCAGAGTGACTTGCTCATATAAGTTAGAGAAGAATGTGCAGGTATTTTGATTTGAAGGTGGTAAACTGAAAAACATGTACTAGCAACTCTGAGCAGCTGAACATCACTGCTGATCATTTCTTGACATTTCAGATTCAACCTAACAGAGGTTAGCTCTTCTTGTTCCATGTCCTTAATAGCACCAGATTCTCCTCCAAATTATGAAAAAAAAATCCTGAATTTGAAAGCATTTACCATTCTTCTGTCACTATTCAGTTAACATCCATGAACTCCCTTCCCAACACAGTCGTTCAAGAAAACACCTCAGCACCATCAGTGGACAGTTAGGTTAAGTCAACAATTTCAGGTAGCCTGCTCTCCCTCTTTCCCTTTCTCTTTCCAATCTGCCCATTTTTAATTACTCTTTAAGGATATTAAGCACAAGATTTCTTAAATCTGGAATCTTTGTATACATTATACTGTTCACTTATAGTCCCATACATAACTTACTGTGTAGAGGTATGGGGAAATACATACAAAACAAGTACAAATTCAACTTTTCTACTCCAAAAGAAAGTCATATGAATTGTAAATAAGACAAGTTATTATGAGCCAACCAATCCACTATTTATTCAACTAGACACTTGAGAATTCTGAGATTTTGTAGATTTTAAAATAATACAAATTCTGTATAAAGTAAAAAAATGGACAGCTACCACAAAGTATCCAAAGGTTGTTTAAAATGAGAGAAAGTCAACATGATTTGAGAGGAACATGTATATTTCAAAAACTAAAGATAAAAACAAATGTAAAAAATCATTGTATTTCAGTCAGAGGGGTGAATCTATGGAACAGTTGTGGTGAAAATTTAAAAACATGCACCACACTTAACAGATTTTAAAAATTATTTTAAAATAATTTAATGAACAAATATAAAATGCATGATTTTAAATGAATGGGAGTAATGTAAATAAATGATACTTGGAATTGGATTTTGCGTTAAAAGATTATGAAATTTTTTGATTTGATGTGATGATTGACGCCAAATATGTTGTTGTATAATTAAGAGGGGTAGGCGTAATAAGCTGTAGCTTCAGCCTTTTGGTCTGTTTTAAAGAATATGTATGTTTTTTTTGTTGTAATTTTGTCCTATGAAATCATTGTTGAAAATGATGCTTTTTGTTATGTTTGTACTAACCGAAATAAATTTCATTCGTTCATTCATTCTGGACATGTACTGTATGTCACTGCCCAACCTGTGACATTCATATCCTTAATGATTAATTTTAAAAAAGATTTCTCCTCAATTCTTTTGTTCTATTATGGAAACTCTATCTAACATAAATATAATTTGGAAAATTATGTGGAATATTTGGAATAAAATCCCACTTTAGGAGTGTGAATCCAAGATTCAAAACTCAAATTTCAAGATTGTTTAATGTCATTTGCAGACTGAAGTGTGAGGAGAACAAAATAATTGCTTCTTCAGATCCAATAAAGAACAAAAAACACAACTAGATAAAAAACACAATAATAACAATCACAGTAAACATAAATACATAAAATAGCTTATGTACATAGATTGATTGTATGTACATACAGTAACACTAGGCATAGCAGCGTCTGTGCATAGGTTAACTGACAAGAAATGATAAAGTAGTACTGGTTGGGGATGTGGTGGGGTGGGTCGATGGGTGGAGGTGATGATAAGCCTTATAGCTTGGGTAAAGTAACTGCTTTTGAATCTGGTTGTCCTGGCATGGATACTACATAGCCTACATCCTAATGGGAGTGGAATAAACAGACCATAAGCAAGGTGAGTGAAATCCTTCATGATCTTGGTATAAATGAAAATTTACAGTGCAATTAGGTAAGCTATTTCAAGATCAACAGAGTATAGTTAACTTGCAATATTGTATTCCACCAATTACAACACTGATCTGTTGTCACTATGCAATCACTCATTACCAATGAAGCAGAGTCTTTGCTGGTCCAAGAACAGACAGGTTTTCTTTTTCTGAGTGATCAGTGAGTGACTAGTTCTTGCATTCCTGCTGTCTTGCTAATGAGGAGCACAAGGGGATTCTGACTTGGCAGCCATCCCACCGCGAAGCACCATCAGTCTTATTCAGGTTGTCAGTGGATAGATGGCGGGGTGGGGGGGAGGAGAGAACTCTTCCTAGATCATTTTCTCCCACACTTGCAGCCGATTCACTCAAACAAGAAAGCTCCTCTACAGCATCAGGGGACGATCAGCTGAGACAGATTTTTGATGCTGGGTGATGATATACTTGAGCATCCAGCATTAGCTGCATGTTTTGCACAGTTTGATTTGGCACCTATAGTTCATGACTTTGATGAGTAAACATTCAATGCTGGTAACTGCTCCATCAGTTTGGACAAGCAATGAGGCAGAAAATTATCTTGGACAATAATCAGGTCACACTCAGGTTGGAGGCGTGGCACCTCATATTCTGTCTGGGCAGCCTCCAACCTGATGGCATGAACATCGATTTTTCAATCTTCCACTAATGCCCCACCCCACCTCCTTCACCATTCCCCATTCCCTACCTCTCTCACCTTATCTCCTTACCTGCCCATCACCTCCCTCTGGTGCTCCTCCCCCTTTTCTTTCTTCCATGTCCTTCTGTCTGCTCCTATCAGATTCCCTCTTCTCCAGCCCTGTATTTTGTTCAGCAATCCACTTCCCAGCTCTCTACCTTACCCCTCCCCACCTCCTGATTTCACCTATCACCTTGTGTTTCTTCGTCCCCTCCCCCACCTTCTTACTCTGAATCCTCACCTTTCTTTCTCCAGTCCTGATGAAGGGTCTCAGCCCAAAACGTCGACTATACTCTTTTCCATAGATGCTGCCTGGCCTGCTAAATTCCTCCAGCATTCTGTGTGTGCTACTTGGATTTCCAGCACCTGCAGATTTTCTGTTGTTTGTGCTCAGACAACAATAGATAGGTGGGACCTTTTAACACATTGCCTAAATCTGTTACCCTGTGGCAAGGGTGGAGAGACAATTTTACTCTTCAGGCCACTAAATGAATTGTGTGTTCCAGGAACTACAGCCCCAGGCAATGAGAAATGCCTTTTGATTCATCTGAGACCATAAAACAACAAAATATAGCAGCAGATTTAGGCCCACCAAGTCTGCTCCACCATTTCATCATGGCTGATCCAACTTTCATCTCAGCCCCAATCTCCTACCTCCCCCCACTCCCCTGTCATTGTGCCCTGACCAATCAAGAATCTGTGGACCTCTGGCTTAAATATGCATAAAGGCTTAGCTTCCACAGCTGCCTATGACAATGAATTTTACAGCTTCAGCACTCTCTGGCTAAAGAAATTCTTCCTCATCTCCATTCTAAAATGACCCCCTTCAGTTCTGACGTAGTGTTCTCTAGTTTTAGATACTCTCACCATAGGAAACATCCTCTCTACATCCACTCTATCAACAGCTTTCGCCATATGTTAAGTTTCAATGAGATCACCCCTCATTCTTCTTAATTCCAATGAATAAAAGCCTAGAGCCATCAGATGGTCTTATGACAAGCCATTTAATCTTGGAATCATTTTCATGAACCTCCTTTGAACCCTGTCCAGGCTCAGCACATCCTTTCATGTGTGGCACATTGTCAAAGCCCTTCTGAAAATTCAAGTGTACAACTTCAACCAGTTCTCCTTTGTCTATCTTACTTGTTGTTTCTTCAAAGAATTCCAACAGGTTTGTCAGGCAAGATTTTACCTTGAGGAAACCATACTGACTACTTTGTCATGTGCCTCCAAGTACCCCTAAACCACAATTGAGTCTAGCACCTTCCCAGCCACTGAGGTCAGTCTAACTGGCCTACAGTTTCGTTTCTTTCCCTTCTTGAAGAGTGGAGTGACATTTGCAATTTTCCACTCTCTCTGAACCATTCCAGAATCTAGTGATTCTTGAAAGATTATTACTACTGCTTCCACAATCTCTTCAACCACCACTTTCAGAACATTGGGGTGTACACCATCTGGTCCAGCTGCACCGAACATATCCCTACTTTAGAACTACCTAGGCTGTACCCATAGTCCTCTATTTTTCTAAGCTCCATGTAGCCATCCAGGAGTTTTTTAAAAGATCCTATCGTTTCCTCCTCCACCACCACCACCTGCAGCCCATTCCACGCACTCACCACTCTCTGCGTAAAAAACTTTCCCCTGACTTTTCCTCCGTACCTGCTTCCAAGCATCTTAAAACTATGCTAGCCATTTCAGCCCTGGGGAAAACCCTCTGACTATCCACACGATCAATGCCTCTCATTATCTTGAACATCTCTGTCAGGTCACCTCTCATTATCCATCACTCCAAAGAGAAAAGGCCGAGTTCTTTCAACCAACTTTAAGCAATCTAATCAATTCTGGTTCATTGCACAACACCAAATCCAGAATAGCTGATCCCCTAGTGGGTTCAACCATGAGCTGCTCTAAAAAACCATCTTGTAGGCATTCTAGAAATTCCCTCTCTTGGAATCCCACACCAACCTGATTTTCCCATCTCCCTGCATTATTGAAATCCCCCATGACTATTGTAACATTGCCCTTTTGGCATGGATTTTCTATCTCCTGTTGTAACTTGGTATACCATATCCTTGCTACTATTTAGGGGTCTGTATACAACTGCCATCAGTGTCTTTTTACCCTTATAGCTCCTTAGTTCTATCCACATTGATTCAACACCTTCTGACTCTATGTCACCTCTTTCTAATGATATAATTATATTTTTACCATGACAGCCGCACTGCTCCCTCTGCCTTCGTCCTGTACCTATCCTTTCAATACAATGTGTATCCTTGATCATTAAGCACCCAGCTACAATCTTCTTTCAGCTATGATTCTGTGATGCCTGCAACATTATACTTGCCAATTTATAACTGAGCTATATATAAGTCCATTGACCTTATTCTGTATTCTGTGCACATTCAAGTATAACACCTCCTGTCCTGTGTTCACCCTTTCACCCTTTCGTTTTGGTCCACCTTTTACATTGCAACTCATCCAGTTGACTGTAACTTTGTCCCATCATCAGCCTCTCTTTGTAGGAGTCTTGTCTATCACCTCCTCATTCTCCCATATGAATTGAAGGCCATCAAGCTGCAGCTCCATTTTCTTGATTATGTTCTCTCAGGATCTGTAGTTTGGTATACTGGTGCAGATGTGTTTATCTGGGAGACTGGAGATCTCCCAAACTTTCCACATCCCACACACAGTACAAAATACTGCTACCCCCGGTGCAGATTGTCCAACTCAGCTTCTGTAGATACTCATCAAGTCACTGGAAAACCAGCTTCATATGCTCTGACCCAAGTCAGATGACTCCAAAAAAATTTCACCCTATGATTTATCTATTTCAGTTTCAACATTCAGCAGGCTGATGTGACACATAGGCGTTTGGGGGGAGGGGGGGAATTAGGCTACCAGTATTGGCTTTGTTACAAAAGTGGAGTTACAAGAGATTGTAGATGCTAGAATGTTTTGGAATCTGAATAACAGGTTTATGCAAAGTGTTAAAATGTAGCACCTATCCATTATCGTCCAAGATAGAATTTTGCCTCATTGCTCATCCAAACAGATGGAGCAGTTAACAGCATTGATTCTAGCATCTTAAGGAAACTAATGGAGGTACTCAATGGACAAGGTAGATCCGCATAGGGAATTGGGCAGTTACCACTTCATGTTGAGCCCCTTCATGTGAAATGAGTGTAGAGAGGAAGCAGCTAGTAGGGAGAAGTGAGTGGAGGGGGTGGGGCAAGAGCTGACAAGGGACAGGTGGATCCAGGCAAGGAGAGGTGACTGGCAGATAGAGGAAGCATCGGTGGAAATAGTGTCGAACGGGCTGCCTGGGCAGTGGTGGAAATAGATATAACAGCAATATTTAAGAGACATTTCGACATATGTATGGACAGACAGGCAAAGGAGAGGTTTAGACAATGTGCGGGTACAGTGCCTGTAAAAAGTATTCACCCCCTTGGAAGTTTTATTGTTTTACAACATTGAATCACAGTGGATTTAATTTGGCTTTTTTGCACAGATCAACAAAAAAAGACTCTTTCATGTCAAAATGATTTAAATTAATTACAAATATAAAACACAAAAGTATCAATTATGTAAGCATTCATCCATCCCCTTTTATATGACACACTAAATCATCACTGGTGCAGCCAATAAGTTTTAGGAGTCACATAATTAGTTAAATGGTGATTTGTTTTTGGAGACCTGTGTGCAGTCAAGGTGTTTCAATTGATTGTAGTAAAAATACACCTGTATCTGGAAGGTCCAACTGCTGGTGAGTCAGTATCCTGGTAAAAACAACACCATGAAGAGAAAAGAACACTCCAAGCAACTCCATGAAAAGGTTATTGAAAAGCACAAGTCAGGAGATGAATACAGGAAAATTTCTAAGTCACCAAATATCCCTTGGAGTACAGTTAAGTCAATTATCAAGAAATGGAAAGAATCTGGCACAGCTGCAGATCTGCCTAGAGCAGGCCGTCCTCAAAAACTGAGCGACCGTGCAAGGATGGGACTAGTGAGGGAGGCCACCATCATCTACTCTGTCTAGGCCTTTCAATATTCAAAAAGTTTCAATGAGATTCGCCCTCATCCTTCTAAATTCCAGCAAGTACAGCTTCATAACAATCAAACGTTCCTCTCATTCCTGGAATCATCCTTGTGAACTGCCTCTGGACCCTCTGTCAGCACATCTTTTCTTAGATGAGGAGCCCAAAACTGTTCACAATATTCAGTAAGGCCTCACCAGTGCCTTAGTGCCTTATAAAGCCTCAGCATCACATCCTTGCTCTTGTATTCTAGAGCTCTTGAAAATGAATGCTAATAATATTGCATTTGTCTTCCTCACCAATGATTCAAGCTGCAAGTTTACCTCTTGGATGCACTGCACAAGGACTCCGAGGTCCCTTTACATCTCAGATTTTTGGATTTTCTCCCCATTTAGAAAATAGTCTGCACACTTATTTCTACAACCAAAGTACATGATCATGCATTTTCCAACATTGATTCAAAGATTCAAAAAAAAGATTCAAAAAACTTTATTGTCGTTCTAACCATACATCAGCTCTGCAGAGCAGAATGAGACAGCGTTTCTCAGGAGCAGTGCAATCATAACATAACAAATGCAACACTAAATAATAAACATAACAATAAATAGTAAAACACAACAGCCACATGTCAGTTAAAATCAAGTTATAATCAACTGTATTTCATTTGCCACTTTCTTACCCATTCTCCTAATCATCTAAGTCCTTCTGCATCCTACCTATTTCCTCAACGCTACCTGCCCCTCCACCAATCTTCATATCATCTGCAAACTTGACAACAAAGCCATCTATTCCATCCTCTAAATCCTTGATATACAGCATAAAAATGAAGTGGACCCCTGCGGAGTACCAGAACATCTGCTGAGCCAATATCGTTAGAAACGAGTGTCCAAGATCTCTACTGTGTAACCAGGAATTAGTTCTGTTAAATAATTCCAAGGAATTTGGCCAGGTTTTTTTATGTAAGTATTGTGAATTGACTTTTTGAGGATGATCAACTATTTCATTCAACAAACCAAGAAACAAGTTGATGAGCCATCCAGGATCGAAGAATCAGCACAGGAACAAAATGTTTCATTACGTAAGGGGTTTAACGTGGTTGGATGTATAAATTTATCTTTCATTCAAAGGACCTGAATTTAATTTTCTGCAAGAACTGATTATTTTTGCAGCCACTTTGCCAAGTTACTGAATGAGGTTTACTTTGTTTAAAAGTTGTGATGTTGGAGAATTTGTTGTGAAAAGAGTGTTAAGCTGAATATGTATTCAAGATTCAAGATTCAAAAAACTTTATTGTCATTCTAACCGTACATCAGCTCTGCAGGGCAGAATGAGACAGCGTTTCCCAGGAGCAGTGCAATCATAACATAACAATCGCAACACTTAATAATAAACATAACAATAAATGGTAAAACACAACAGCCACATGTCAGTTAAAATCAAGTTATAAGTGTCCAGTGCAAGTTAAAAGTGTCCAAATTAAAGTCAGGTAGAGCAGCTATTTAGCAGTCTGACTGTCTGTGGGAGGAAGCTGTTTATAGCCTTGTGGTTTTAGTTTTGATGCTCCTGTAACGGTTGCCTGATGGCAGAAGAATGGCAGAAGAACAAACATATATATATGTGTGTGTGTGTGTGTGTTGAATTTGAATTTATGACTTACTGACTTGAACTGAAACTGAGGTTAACTATAATACTAATTAAGAGGAATTTAATTCATTCCTAATTAACTAGGGTTAAGTAGAAAGGCAATTGTTAGTCTGTAAACCTTTAAACAGGTAATAACACTAGATCTAATTAGAGAAATTGGAGTAACAAAAGTTATTCTAATAAATCTCGTTGCATCTAACCAACACGAATTTGGTTTTCATTTGAAATCTGAGATTTGAAACCTAAACAGAATGTTGAAATTTTGAATTTTCTTACTCTTGTGAATATTTTGTATATATTGCTATTTTTATAAACAAAACTTACTTCCAGAAGTGTGTATTTTCTATTCATTGCCTCCTTATGATACCTAGAGCTTCTGACGTTAAAGTCATTGTCATAGTCATTGTCATACTTTATTAATCCCGGGGGAAATTGGTTAAATTTACTAGCACCTAGTGTAGTACTATGTAAGTAGATTTTCTCATAAAGAGTGCAGCAGTCAGTCACAGGTGATAAGACAAGTGCTACACAGGTGTTACACAAAGCTATGCAGCAATGACTTAAAAACAACAAAGTTAATGTCCTGGAGTGGCCAAGTCAGAAGCCAGACCTCAATCCAATTGAGAATTTGTGGCTGGACTTGAAAAGGCCTGTTCACTCATGATCCCTATGCAATCTGACAGAACTTGAGCAGTTTTGTAAAGAAGAATGGAGAAAATTACAGTGTCTTGATGTGCAAAGCTAGTAGAGACCTACCCACACAGAGTCAAGGCTATAATTGCTGCCAAAGGTGCATCTACTAAATACTGTCTTGAAGGAGATGAACAATTATGCAATAAATTATTTTGTGTTTAATAATTATAATAAATTTGGACCAATTTGTAGAAATTTGTTTTCACATTGATACAAAAGAGTCTTTTCTGTTGATCAATGTCAGAAACACCAAATTCAATCCTCTGTGATTCAATGTTGTAAAACAATAAAACATGAAAACTCCTTAGGGGATGAATACTTTATATAGGCACTGTGGACAGGATTGGTGTAATTTGGCATCATAATCAACATGGATATCATGGGCCAAAGGACACGTTCTTCTATTGTACTGTTCTATGTTATCAAAATTAACACTAATTGCTTTCCCACTGTGGCATCCAATTCCCAGTTCTACAAAAGTCAGAATCAGATTTATTAAGTTCAAGTTCAAATTCAAATAGTTCAAATGGTTCCATTTATTACTAGAGAATATATACAGTATACCACCTGAAATACTTGTCTTCGCAGACATCCATGAAAAACAGAACTCCAAAAGAATGAACAACAGAAAAACAGTAGAACCACAAAGTCCCCTCTCCCCTGTATGAGCAGCAGCAAAGATCAATGTATCAACCTCCCCTCCCCACCCATTCATTTCAGCAAAAAAAGCATCCGTGTCCACCACCTACCAAGCAATAGCAAAGCACCCAAAGAGAGACCATGGTCTGCAGTCAACAAAAGCTATTGTTTATCCAACACACATCAAAGTTGCTGGTGAACGCAGCAGGCCAGGCAGCATCTGTAGGAAGAGGTGCAGTCGACATTTCAGGCCGAGACCCTTCGTCAGGACTAACTGAAGGAAGAGTGAGTAAGAGATTTGAAAGTTGGAGGGGGAGGGGGAGATCCAAAATGATAGGAGAAGACAGGAGGGGGACGGATAGAGCCAAGAGCTGGACAGGTGATAGGCAAAAGGGATACGAGAGGATCATGGGACAGGAGGTCCGGGAAGAAAGACAAGGGGGGTGGGGGACCCAGAGGATGGGCAAGGGGTATATTCAGAGGGACAGAGGGAGAAAAAGGAGAGTGAGAGAAAGAATGTGTGCATAAAAATAAGTAACAGATGGGGTACGAGGGGGAGGTGGGGCCTAGCGGAAGTTAGAGAAGTCGATGTTCATGCATCCTGACGAAGGGTCTCGGCCTGAAACGTCGACTGCACCTCTTCCTACAGATGCTGCCTGGCCTGCTGCATTCACCAGCAACTTTGATGTGTGTTGCTTGAATTTCCAGCATCTGCAGAATTCCTGTTGTTTGTGTTTACCCAACTCCCACTCTCTCACTAACAATGGACAGAGCGATATCACCCATTCACAGTATACCACCAAACTAAACAACATTCCTTCAGATCAAGGTGCACAGCACAGTACATATAACTCACACACCACACATAAAGTGATATCAACACAAATAAATTAATCAATAGAAAAAATATTTCAAAAGATTAACATTTGACATAAGGTGCATTTATGACACAAGTTAAAAATAAACAGTACAACTCTGTGGGCACTTTATAAATGATGAGACTGGAGTGGTAGCAGGGAGTTCAGTAGTCTCACAGACTGGGGGAGAAGATGTTTCCCATAATCCTTTTCCTAATGCCACAGTACCTCCTGCTTGATGGTATGGCGTCAAAGAGATTGTGGGACAGGTGGGAGGGATCCTTGTCAATGCTAAGGGACCTGCATATGCCGCGCTCCTGATTAATAGCTCAGATGGGCGGAAGAGAGTTCCTGATGATTCTCTCAGCAATCGTGGCAAACCTTTGTCGGGCCTTGCGATTTCTGTACTGGAGAGTTATGCAGATGATCAGTACACTCTCAATGGTGCTCCTGTAAAAATTGGTTAGAATAGCGGGGAGGGGGTTTGGAGTCTTAGGAAGAGGTGGTGTTGAGAGGCCAAGTGAGATCCTCCCAGAAACTTGGAACTCAACAAGTATCTGAACGGTTGCATTTAAATAGTGTATGTGGCAGTTACTGAAAGGCAGACAAGTCACTTGGTATTATACAGTCGAAGGAGGGAGGTAATTTATTTTGCCTTGATAGAGCAAGTAAAGTCTTTATACTTTTTGAAGCACATGAACAGATTGCATCGGGCCATTCCCCAAACATTTCCGATGCTGCTTCCCTTTAACACTGATTTTGATTTCATTGCCCAGCAGCTCAGAGGACTATTTCATCTGCACTGCGTTAAAATCTCAGTAGGCTGACATCATGCCAGAGGAGAATACTGTTTTTGAAGCATTTTTTTTCTCTTGGATAGTCTCCTTATGCAGCTATCTAAAACCTGCAGAAGTACGGAAGTTCTTGCAAAAGAGTTCTTGCCTCTCCCAAAGGCACTGCATCAAAGAGATGTGATAAGGCACCTGTAATACTTCTGATTCAGAGATAGTGGCAAGGTTACCCCACCTGAGCTGTGACCTAGCCCAGCTTTCATCCACCCTTTGTTCTTTACAGGTTCCCTTAAATGTAAAATTTAGGTTAAGGTAATGAGATAAAAAAAATTATCATTAACGTACAGGGGGCTAACCATTTGAATAATTCTAACAGATGGCAGAAGGACCCTGAATCCCGGCCAATGAATTTGCTAATCATTGACATTCACACAAGCATATCAAACAAATGTAAGTGGTTAATGTTTAACTTCCCATTTTCGATTACAAATCACACACCTTCTGACTGCTTTATGAAAAGCTCATTACCACCTAATTGAAAGTAACTGGAAACTAGACCTCTCTGTGCAGGCATGCAGGGAACCAATGTTTACACAAATGTCTTGTGGCCAAAGGTGAAACTTATCTGGAAGTGCATTTTTTTCCCCCCAGCTTTCTTCCCTGTAATTAAGTTTTAAGCTAATCAGTTCCCCTGGTTGCTCCTTTTATTGTGCAAGAATGTGGGAAATGCATTGTGCTTGAGAACAAGTACTTCAAGGTTCCTGTGTGTGTTGCTCCTGCTCTCACTTTAGGCTCTTTTCTTTGGTTGATTACATGGAACTTCTTTCAACAGCAGTTTGATTCCCACTGCCACTGTAGTATGATTTATGGAGCCGTGTAAGGGATCATGGTGTCATGTTCCTAGGGTTGTGAAAGGGCATCTTGAATAGTGCCAACAACTTGCAGCAGTTGAACCAGAAGTGGTTTAGATGACTGACTTTTGTTGAAAGAAAACCATATTTCACTAAAATGGATTTGGACTATCATTTTTCATGGATGGTTCCATGCATCCAGCAAAGGAAAGCAACATCGTGCTCCTCCCACTAGCCTGTAACTAGGCAGTTCATAGTTTGCTGGTGCATTGTCTCTGCAGGGATACTTTCCCTGACCCCCTTGAGCAGTGCACAACACAAAAGGGAGAATCTGGCCTTTCATCTCATTTATATCCCTGCTATCATAACTAGGGGAAGGGTTTTGTCATCACCGAAGGCCATTCTAAATTTAATGATCTCTCTAATTTTCTTTCAAAGCATGAAGTTGTATTTTCTGACCAGTAAATTTTGGTGCACACTCAAAGTATGTAGAATAAACAGGGACTGATTGTACATCTGCTAATCACTTGTCCAAGATATAATGCAGAAGCAACTGGAATCACAACCTTAATTTTTTTTCTCAAAACTTAATCATCATTTCTTCCTATCTGGGTTACTGCATAGAATTGGTGATATTGGATTACCCAGCCATTTACTCTGCTGTAGTGAGTGGGGAAAAAATCGCAAAAGAGGTGTAAGTGGCTGCCGAACTGATATTACCTGCATAAAAGCACTGACAAAACTTAAAATTAACCCCACATTTTTGTCCCAATGCGGGGTTGCAACCCAAGATATCAACCATCACTTTTCCCTCCACAGCTTCTGCTGGCCCACTAAGTTCTTTCTGCAGTTGTTTTTTTGCTCCAGATCTCCTGTGGCTCCACGTGTTTGTTACTGAGCCTACACAGTTTCACTCATACTTGGTATATACTATCGTCAGACAAAATTGCAGACTAGAAAATTGACGATAATTACGATTCTTTGTGGTACATTATTGTTCAAACCAGAGTTAAACTATTTGGTCAATGTATTATTAATTTGAATATAATTTTCTTGTCTAATAGCCAAAACAACATACTGCAGCAAAAATGCTAGGCAAAGCTGTTTAGCACTAACAATAGGTACGAATTTAATAAAAATGTTTCATCACTCACATTATTGTCAGAAAAAAATCCATTTTAATGAAATATGTTTCTTTCAGCAATAGTTAGTGATCTAAACCATTTCTGGTTCAATTGCTGGAAGATGTTGGCAGGATGAATTACTAAAACCTGAATATCATTGCTTTCATTCTGAAAAGCAAGATCCTTAGAGACAACTAACTAAATAAATAGTATTGGCTGTGAACTGAAAGATGCTTTTCTTTCTGTGGTTGATTTGGAAAGATGGAATGTGAATAAATTCATCATGAGTTTGCACAAGGTATTGTAATCTCAAATTTAGTCATGTTTATATTTCTAAGTCCAAGTTATAGAGCGCTTTCTGTAATGAATTCATAGAAAAATAACATTTAGGCTTGTCTTTTCAATGTTTTTGTAAGGTATTTTCTGTTTATAGTTGTATGGTCTATCTGGTATATCTTATGGCAAGAGCCAAAAGGTTTCAGATTCACATCTACTGCCAAGACTTGAGTACACAAGTTTAGGCTGATGTTCTGGTATGGTACAGAGAGGGTCCTGCATTGTCAGAAGAAACATTATGCCAAGGACCCTTCTTCTCTCACAGCTGGACGTGGCACTTTGGGCAGAAATATCAAGCAATCCATCATTCAATATTGCTAAAACACATCCTCTCATTGTAACTTAAGTTTAGAAGCTTGCTGCTGCCTACGTACATCGTGATCTTCACTTGAGAAGTACTTCACTAATAGGATGCTTTGGGATATTTGGGAATGGATGCTTCTGTTCCAGAAGGAATAGTTTTTCATGATCTAAAACACATGCATGAGGTTTCTCAAAATCAGTGAACAAGTTCTTGTATAACCTGCAGCAGACTGGGACACGTACCATTATATCGGCCTACACTTTTTAGTGCCCATGTGCTATCAATGAGTCATTGCAAGTACAGCCCAAATGCAGAGCGTAGGCACTGTACAGGCAGTGTAGCTGGCATACAGGAGACCAGGCATCCTCACTTTGGTGAGTGAAATAATACAGAAAGGAGGAGAATTTCCCTTAGATTCAAGGACATCTTTTTTGTGCTGCACTCAATATTCCCATGGATTCAAGCAAGAATAGATTGTAGAACTGCCAACATATCGGAAACAACTGTGAACGTAGAATCTGTGCCAATAATGTCTTTGCATGGTTCAAACTGAAACACGGCCATCCCTTCACCACAAATGCTCCTTGAGTCATTGAGATCCTCCAACAGTTAGGTTTTTGCTTCAAATTCCATCTGTGGTCTCTTGTGTCTCTACAGATGATTGACTTGTCTGCAGATACTCCCTTATTGTGTGTTCCAGAGTGTTGTTCATGAAGATATCCATTTGTTTCATAATTATTGTAAAGTTGAACTGTTCCATTTTCCAAGACATCGTGGAACAGATCTTCAGCATTCATATAACATTTCATGGTAAGTATTCAAGTCTGCTTTAGTATCCTAGGCTATTGATCAATCCACGAATTCTCCACAGTGCAACTGGTACACATTCTTATTCACCACTGGGTGGGGGGGTGGGGGAGAGAGAGAGAGAGAGAGAGAGAGAGAGGGGGGAGGAGTCAGGGAAAGGAATAGAGAGAAACAAAAAAAAACAGGGAAAGAGCAAAACATGGCCATTGAGAGCAGAGAGCAGTGGGTTGAGATACTATCTGAAGCTTTTTTTGCAGAAGGACCAAAGTCACATCAGGATTAGACTGAATGCTGCTTGAAGATTCTTGTAAGACCTTGAAACTGTTTCTGCCCATGAAGTCACATATGCCTTCCTTAATGAGTTGAAGAGACATGGTTTGCATTCCCACCCCCTCCCATTCCCACCACCCTTAGTGGCAGTTTGTGGACTTGAATTCCACATAATGTTCTCCAGCAAACATGAAGCATGAATGCTAGTGAGAATTTTCCAGATGCTTAGACTATGTGACTTCTGGTGAACCAACTGCTGGCTCACAGTTCAATGGGATTTCAAATCACGGAACTCTGGGTATTCAGTGAATGCATGTGAAGGAGTGTATTCCGTGACCATGGCTGACTGCAGAGGTTCGTGCACTGCCTTCAGATCAGGGCACAGGACAACTCTAAGGTCAGCAAGACCCATGCTCTCTCATGCCATCAGGAAGGCAAAGCATGAGTAAACACAGAAAGTGTACAGACACCTTTGTAACACCAAGGTGGCACATATGCCAAGGTTTAAAAACCATAACTAATTAAAAATCCACCCTGTGCCTCAACGACACCAATATACCACCCTTCCTGACAGGCTGAATGCCTGATTTGACACAACAAATTAAGTAACATCAAGGAAAGCCCCCTCTCTCCCTGATGAAAAGACATTGTCCCTGACTGCAGCCAAATTGAGGAGGACCCTAGCCAGGGTAAATCCACACAAAGCTGGGGGCTGGACCACATACCTGGTCAGGTGCTTAGGAACTGTGCGGTCCAGCTAATAGAGGACTTAGCAGATATTTTTACTATCTCTTTGAAACAGTCCACTGTTCCTGCAGGCTTCACTTGCCTTGAGTGGTTGGCAATTGATCGTACAAAATCCCACCTTCCAGCTACACTGAACCCTTTCAAGTATGCCTTCCATTCAAACCAATCCACTGATTATGTCGTAGCCTCAACCCTCCACTCCATCCGGTCCCACCTAGAAAATGATGCCTCATATACCTGGACTCGACTTCAGCTCAGTGTTTAACATGATCATCCTAAGAGGATGATGGGTAAACTGTACTTTGTTGGGACTCAACTCCCCTCTCTGTAGCTGGATCTTGGACTTCTTGACAGAAAGATCCTAATCACTCTGAGTTGGCAGCAACGCCTCAAGTTCCATCACGTGGAGCACTGGTGCCCTTGGATCTGTGTGCTCAGTTCGCTGCAGATTCACAACAGCATTGCCAGACCCAACTCAAGCTGTTATCAAGTTTGCTGATAACACTACAGTAACTGGCCTCATCTGCAAGAACGATGAGTCAGATACAGAGATGAGGTAAAGAGGCTTATCAAATAGTGTGAGAACAACAACTTGAGTCTCAACATGAGCAAGACAAATGAGACAATTGTGGACTTCAGGAAGGCACAGGCCAACCATTGGCTCTGCCATGGAGAGAGTGAAGGACACAAAGTTCTTTGGTGTGCAAGGTGTTTACTCTTTACTGTACTGTTTACTGTTTACCTGTGCTGTGCATTTTGAATTATATTTTATTAGCTTATTTATGGTAATATTTTTGATTATGTGCTGTGTGTGATGTCTGTGTTGGGGACTCACAGTGATCTGGAGGAATATTGTTTCGATTGGTTGCACGTATGTACAGTCAGATGACAATAAACTTGTGATCATAAAGCCCTGATTTGGACGAAAAGCTTCTGAAACCACACTTCCTTCTCACTGTTTATTAAATAGACTGCTGGATCACTTTCTGCTTTGTGTGTGGACGCTAGAAGATAATACGTTCTGCCCACCACCTGCTCATGAACGCCAAAGGCACAAAGGAGCCATGGTGGACTCTTTGATTATTTTATCTTTACTCTGAGCCATACTGCTGCTGTCTACAGCCAAGATGTGAAACCTCTCCTTGAAGATGTGTTTGTTTATTTCGGGACCATTTGGCTATGGGTGTACAATGATAAGCCGAGCAGGTAATAGTGCCTGGTCACTACTGATAGGGAGAGATCAGGGGGCATCGAAATGTATGCTGCTGAGATATTGTCTTGAGTATTACAGCGTGACACATTGCCCCATGAGTCAACTCCCAAGGATCATCAGATTTCTAGCCTGTGTGGTCTGCTAGTTGTATGAGTCAATTGCTTTCTCTAGGCAATGTGTAAGATAGTCATTTGAAAAAGTAAGTGTATGGTACTTTAATAATGGTAGAAGGTAAAAGAATCAAATAATTCACATGGAACTGTTTAGGTTTCTATTTAAGGATAGCTTTTTGATAATGTAATCCTTCAACCAGCTTTAAACTATTGTAAATTGACAGCATATCATCTGCACATTCTCAAAGCACTTATCAACAAATAATAGATAATACTGCATTTAAAGCAGCTTGACACAAATATCTCTACGCACTTCATACACGGAGGAACTTTTGAAGTGTAATGATAATTGAGAGCTGAGCATCCCTTTTTACAGCAGAAAATGACAAATGGTGGGAATGGTCTATCACAGCAGTCACATGACGTGGTTTTAATAATGAATGTCAATTAATGAAATCCAATATTAAAAAGCAGCAGAAATTTGCACCATTTAATAGTGCACATTATGTGGAATGATAATTATTTTTAATATATTTTGTCTTGAACTATTAGAAACCACAAAATATGGAGATACACTGAAATGCATAAATATGATGAGGTTATATGGCTCTCTGATAAAATATTTGAACACACTGAGGATTCATCACCACAATAAAATCGTGGAAATGACACGCGAAAAAGGATCCTCAAAGGGCTTGCGATTTTACGAAGAACAAAGAATTTTAGATCAGGAAGGCTGCACCTGGATGCTGGATATTAAGGGATGCTAAGTCACAGAGAAGGGAAAATATTGGATGCAAACAAGGCACTCAGTTTCAACTCTATATTAGCTGACACCTGGGGATGTGTGATATGTGTCCGTTCCTATCTGGCAAATAATAATAGACAGAGGGAGGAAAAATAGTTATAATTAATGGTAGAAGGAAAAAACAAAATGACAAATGTAGATGCACTTAGATGAAAATAATGGTCATCTTCATTCAACTGCTTCAAAATGGTTTTATATTTATTGTAGTTGAATGTGGTTGAACTCAAGCATATTTCTTATCGTGGATCTAAGCCAAGCTCATGAGCTCAGAAGCTGCTGTAGGACCTGTACAGCTGCCACTGCTGCTGGCCCTTTGAAATTTTCAGTAACAGCAACATGTTCCCTTTCAACTGGTAACTGGGTAACCTTGGCAGATAATAGCTTGAATCCAAGCACCAGTGCCAAGACCATGTCATATATCGTGCTTGCATACTGTGTGCCCAGCGTGCCTTAGACACCACCCAATGAGACCCAAAGGAGGAGGTGCCACGAGCTTTGTGCCTGGTTTGAATCTGAGGTGTGTGAAAGACATCTCAATCAGCAGGGGATGATGCAGACTTTCCCTGCTGGTGCTTATTGGGTTTTTATGCTACTGGATCAAGCATTTGACTGATCTTTTCATCTCTTCAAGGGGGCTTCCAAGACCCCAAGAATGCAGATGACAGGATTTGAAACCCAAGTGTGGATTTCCTTTGTTAGCAATGGCCTGTCGTCAGTCAAATTCAGCATGTAGGTTAATAAGGCTTAAAAATAAAAGAACAGCTACAGTTTGACTGACAGTCTGGCAGACCCAGTGTAGTGAGTTCCTTTCTCACTCACCATTTCTTCGAAGCAAACGAGCAAGAGAAGTGTGAGTGGAATTGCTGAATGCTCAGAGTTCTTTCTGACAAGAATTCAGAATGAGGAATATTTCAAATTGCTGAGGAAACTTCAAGCAGCACTTTCTGAAAAAGTTGCTTTGAATTTGAACTCCTCACATTCACACATAATAAAATTATTTGTAATATGATATTCATTCCTGGATTGCATTTCTTCAAATTCTTTGAAGGTCATGATATTTGGAGCAAACAATTCTTTAAATTCATTCATTGATATGGAAAAAAATCAATGTGTTAAAGAGATAGTATTACAGTTTAAGACTTTTTAAAAAGAATTTCCCCCCCAGATTATCAATTTCTCAAATAACCAACAGATTGAATGCAGGATTCTATTCATCAAAGGGGTTAAAGATTGCACAGAAGAAATTACATGAGAATGACACTGTGTGCATTTATTTTGCAGCAAATGTTTTATCATAGACTTTATGAAATAAACAATGAAAGACTTAATCTTTTTGTTCTGTGATTATTTGGGACATTGCGTACTTGATATTACTCTGCAACATGTAGCAGTGTAGCACTGGCCCCTTGACAAGGTATAAATTTTTAACCAATACAAGCTGCACTTTGACATGTTCCTAGCCAGCAGAACTTGAAAGTCTGCCCTACAGGCAGTTTTGTAATCAAGAAACCTCAACTAAAGCTTGAGAGGCAAGCTGCTCAATCAAGGACGAGGCAAACATCACTATTCATTCAGTCAGGGACAACACTGGATTCTAAGAAATACTTAGGAGCTGTGCCTTTTGTGCATTTTCCAGTAACTGTTTCTTTATCATTCTGATTTTAAGAGCAAAATCAAAAGCAAAGAGAAAATTAAAAACACAAATGAATAACTGAGAAAGAGGAAGGAGAAAAAACACAACAGTACTTACAAAACTTTCTAAGAAATATTATGCTGTAGTAGCAATACCATTTTGTAATGGAAGAAATGTGTAGCCAATTTGAACATTCGAAGGTCACCATTAAATATATGACCACTCATTAGTTTTACGACGTTGGGAATTTTAGTGAGGTGAGGTTCAAACAGTCAAATGGAGGAAATATTTTCTCAAACTGGTGTGTACATTCTTCAGAATCTGAATCGGGTTTATTATCACTGGCATTTGTTGTTTTGTGGCAGCAGTGCATTGGTGCCACTTCAGCAGCAATTGAGGTTTCTGATGTTCTCGGGTTGTCTCAAAGCCCAGTTAGAGGCTAGTTTGTAGCTCATTCCTGCTGTCTGTGTAACAGGAAACACAAATATGAAATAAAGGTGGTAGATACAAGCTCTGCAATGTAAATACCTTTCACCTCCCTTTGTACCCAGAAAGAGCAAGTCCATCCAGGATGCCATTCACCTTTTCTTACACATCAAAGTCTCACTTTATCTTTGTCTATTCACTGATTTCCCCACTGCACATCTCTACCTTGTTCCTTATCCCAGGCACCATCACCAACCTCTCACACTTGCTGGGTGCAGCTGATCGTTTCCAAGAGCTGCCGACAACAACCTTCCATCCTTCCTTGTTTCCCGGCCATTTGCCAGTATATCAATTTTTCTGCTGACCTATCGGAACATAAATAAAGAGTTCTGAGATTCTCTTTTATATGTGAGATAAAAATTTAGCCTTATTTCAATATTGTAATCAATATATTATTTTGGAATTGTTCACTGTGATTCTGGGACAATTTTCCACATATGCCATAAGAAGACAATATAAAACAATGTTTTAAAAATCAATTGCAGGACACAAAGAAGTCTAAGGTCCACACAGCTCCTGGAACATCAACTATTCAGTTCCTGAACCAACCTGCACAATACTAATATCTACCTCCGTGTAGAAATACTATGATCACTTTGACAACTTTTCATAACAATGGTCTTTGAGTGTTTTTTGTTATAATTGTGTCCCTCCTTGTATAACTTTGTATAATTTATGTTTAATTTGTCTTTCGATGAATGTTTTGTGTGAGATATTAAGCGCCTATGATGGTGATGCAATAAGTCTATCATTGTACCTGTGCATACATGTATTTGTGCAAGTGAGAATAAAATTAACTACAGGAAGGATATGCCAGGGTGCAGAAGAGATTTACTTATCTCTACTATTAACTACAGTCCTCTATTCCAGGATGTTGGGGAGATTGTTTAGGCTAGGTTTATTCTCACTGGAATTTACGAGGCTGAGGAGTGACATCAAATTATATAGAGTAGTTTTGAATATTCTTCCCAGGATGGTGATCTAGAACTAACAGGCACAGATTTAAGGTGAATGGAGAGAAATTTGAAGAAGGATCTGGGGAGTAGGTTTTTGATAGAGGTTGATAGTCATCTGAAACAAGCTGCCAGTGGAGATAATATAGCGGACACAATTATAGAATTTAAAATGCAATTGGATATATACTTGGGGAGGAAAGGCATGGAGAGACAAGGGCCTAAAGTTGGAAACTGGGGACTACATAGATGAACATCAATTTTTTAATTTAGGGACACACCATGGTAACAGAACCTTCTGCTCCAGTGAGCCTGTGCTGTTCTATTTCACCCACGTGACACATTAACTTGCTAATCTATACATCTTTGGGATGTGGAGGGAAATTGGAGCATCTAGAAGAAACACAAGTGGTCACAGAAGGCAACGGGAATGGACTGAAAGGTCTCATTTCTGTGCTGTACCGTTCTACGATTCACTGGGTGTTGTTTCCTTATAATAGCTGTATATATTTGCAATGGTGGACCAGGTTAGGGGGTGGCCCAATGATTAGAAACAGGCCATTATGAATGACATCATCATTCAATAACAAAACAAATGGAGAAAGATGTACCTTAAGAGAAATAAAGTTAGAGCATATTTTTGAAATGCAGCAAAGGAAGATTTTTTTATCTCTCCATGCAAGTGAAATATAAAAAAATTGAAAGATAGTTAGAAAACAGCTTTTCTTAGACTGGAACAAATCCAATGACAAGTTATACAAAGACTATCAACATATTTGCTGAGGCCAAAACCATGCACTTCAGATTTGATAATCTGCTGACCCATCTGGGGCTCTCCACAACATGTCATTTTATTTTGCTTCCTTTGTATGTGCTTGAGTTTTTCCATATTTTTATCTACAAACATCGATAAGTTCAGTGAGGCAGAAACCATTTCCTAAAAAAGGAATGATTGAATGGTCCTGTGGTGTAATACCATGGACTGGAAACCCTAGTTATGGTCCCAGTAGCTTGGTTGCCATCCAGACTTGGGCAATATCCAGATGGCAAAGTGCCAGTCAGGGCTAGTTTAGCAAACACAGCATTTACAGCGGGCAAAGCAGGCAATATGCTTGGGTGACAAGACAAGGGGTTTCACCTAACATAGCACTCTAGCATTCTCTACTGGCCGGCCATGTGGCAGCAATGATATAGAATGTAGAATTACCCGAACATTGAATTATTTTATGCATCAGCCCTTTATCTTAAAATCCCTCTGAGAAGGACAAAGTTAGAATAGATTTATTATATGGGTTTCCTAAAGTTAATTTCAATTGTGATCTCTGAAACTGACATTTCCTTGTGGTGCGTCTTATATCAATTGATAAAATATCTTGCATGCATACAATAAACAACTTTGTTTTATTTACACATCTTATACATAGAATAAGCAGTGTTTTATGTATATTACCAGCATCAATTCATTAAATTTTTTATCTGTTATTTTATGACCAACCAAAAGTTAGACCTTTCATAGTCCTGATAAGATCAGTCGGACTCTTTGCGGGAGACTTTCATCTCTTGTCTAAGTCTTAAGCGGCCAGTCACAAACAAAACGTTCTCTCTGTGGTCCTTCCAAGTGATGTTTAATCCCTGGATGATTAAGACAACAAGCTTTCTTGTCCAAATATTATCCTATTGAGAAATGGTTTCATCTTAACTTCAATTATCATTTTATTGAGCTGGGATTCAAAATGGATGTGGAGCCAGAATCTATTAAGGAAGTTTGGTGACAGATCAGAGGGAGTGCATTCCAATTTCACAATGCACCTGGCCTGCAGCAATGATTCATTAGGAAGACAGGTGTGTTCTAGATTGAGTATTGGTGAAGACAGACTGGAAGTATGTTGACAAGTTTGACCTGCAGACTTAGTTATTTGCACTATATGTAGAATGACTGCAATGATCATCATTGCAAATATTATTGTTGATTTCCTGGGAAAGAAAAGAAAAGCAAGCAGAGATAAAAAGTCTTGACCCAAAATGATGACTGTCCATTTCCCTCCACAGTTGCTGCCTGGCCCCTATTTTCTTCCAGCGTCTTTTGTGTTGCTCTACACTCCAGCATCTGATGAGATGGCTAAAAATAAGAATCAATGGGATCAAGTGAATGAAATGAAAGATCAGCCAGGATCTTATTGAATGGTAAAGCAAGTACAAGGGCAGAATTGCCTGTACTTAAAGGAGACATCGGTGAGCTTACTGGTTCACAGACAAGGTCACACAAAAGGCAGCAAAATCTTGAAAGGCTAGTTCAGTCTGGTGCCCTTTGAGATTTTCAAGAGCTGCAATCTTTGTATGTGCAACCAGGAACCGAAGGAAATAGCTGATCAAATGTCATCCAATGGAAGATAGCGCAGACTGACCAGTGAGAGATATCAGACGAAACAATTTGATAAACTGGGCAGCATTGAAGGAAACAGGCAGAATAGCTGCCAGAATAGAGATAGTGCTAAATGAATGAGGCAGCTTTGCTTTGGGCACAATTCCAAGCTGTAAACAGAGAATCAGTCCATGCATTAAGGACAATAGCCCTTGAATGCCACAAGTGCTAGAGAGCAACTTATGCAACAATCATACTGGATCACTGCGGAGTCTACAGAATTGAATACTGAGGAGTAATGATGCCTCAATGACTTTGTGATGAGGTAGACACAACTATTTTGAGTCCATATGGAAGAGGGACACCCTGAATGACAGGGGAGGTGAAATGTCGGGTTGCCAGTGGAGGCACATGGGTTCAGTTGCTTATTGTAGTATTGAACACCTCTGATCATGGACATAGAGTAAATTGAATCACTTAGACTTCAAGGCTGAATTAATGAAAGTATCACAACATTTGACAGGAAAGGGATCCAGGAGCCACACATATTCCAAGACTGAGAGAGATCACTAATCCAGCTAGACCTAAGGAACACAAAGTAATATCCAGCCTGCTGTACCAATAAGATGTTTGCATCCAAATATTGGGAAGACTGAGGGTCAGTATAACCCAGAAGGAGGAGAGGGTGATTAGAGGAATCTGATGACAAAGAATTTGAAGGTTATTGCTGAAAGAAGAGCAAAGCTGTTAAATGTGAGACTGTCATGGAACGAGGAGCTTCAGGTGTTCAGTTGAAGTCGGCAGGAGCTGAATACTTTGGAAGTGGAGAGGCTACGCTGAAAGAGCCATGTGTTGCGGTGAAGCCACAAAGTAATGAATGAAGCATGACCTCTCCAGAAGGGTGTTTGCAATGAGAGCGGTCAATGTTAACAAAGAATTTACCATTGACAATTTTAGGGATTATTCAGGAGTAACAAAATCACTGATAGCATAGTTATGGATTAATTAAAATGAGAAGCAATCTTCAGAAAATAAAATCTGTTCACAACTTAACTTGAAATGATGCTTTAAGGCCACTGAAACTAAACACTTGGTGTGGGACATGTTGATTCTCTCCCATTGAAACCATGCAGGGAAAAACAATAGATGTTCATGTTAATTGGTGTCACAGTTGAGATCAGGGAAGACATAAAGTGGACATCTCCTGCATTAACACATTGTTAAAGACATGCACTGTCACTTAATGCACAGTTCAGGACAGGTCTGTTTTGTCACTTATTATTCTGGCTACGTCCAGGAAGCCATCTGTCAGCACTGTAACGAAAGATGGCTGGAGTTCATGCTCGGGAGCTTTTAGATCAGCCACTACAGGCTTTGAAACTGCAGAAAGGAAGGAAGAAGGAAGCCGGAATCAGAAGGTTGGGGGGGTGGGGGGTGGGAAGAAGAAGCAGCACAAGCTGGTAGGTGATGGGTGAAGCCAGGTGAGGGTGCAGGTAGGAGGGTGGATGACGGGGATGAAGTGAGAATCTGGGAGGTGATAAGTGGCAAAGGTAAAGGGCTGAAGAAGAAGGAATATGATAGGAAAGTGGGACGGAAGAAAAAGGGAGAAGGAGGGACATCAAAGAGATGTGAGAGGCAGCTGAGGAAAAGAGAAGAGGTAAGGGGGGATCCTGAATACAGAATGAGAAAGGAGAAAAGGGAGAGGAGAAAGATGTTCATGCCTTCAGGTTGGATGCTACCCAAACCTGAGAGTGGCCTCATCATTGCAGCAGAGGAGGCCACGGACCATTATATAGGAAGAGATGACTCTGATGGACTTGTAGATAAAGTGTTGCCTTATCTAAAAGGGCTGATCTCCCTTCTGGTACTTATTCCTGTAAGCATGACAAGTGCTATATCTGCCCTTACAGCTCCTCCCTCACCACCATTCACAGCCCCAGATAGTCCTTCCAGACCCCAGACAGTCTTTCCAGCTGAGGCGATGTTTCACCTCAAGTCTGACAGGATCATCTATCGTATCCAATGTTCCCGGTGCAGACCCCTTTACATCAGTGAGCCCTGATGTAGATTGGGGGACCGATTTGTTAAGCACCTTCGCTCAGTCCCCAACAGAAAGGATTTCCTGATGGCGAAACAGAAACAGCTTCTTCTCCACTGCCATTCAATTTCTAAACGGACACTGAACTCATGAACACTACCTCATTATTTTTCTCTGTTTTTGCACTATTTAAAATTTAATTATTTAATATACAAATGTATATACTTACTGTAATTGATTTAGTTTATTTTCTGTATTTATTTTCTGTATTGTATTCTACTGCTGCAGCTAAGTTAACAAATTTCACGACATATGCCAGAGATATTAAAACTCATTTTGATCCTGATCCTGATCCTAATTCCACTCCCCATTCCCATTCCAAAGGTGGTTGCAGGTGTTGATACAGTGGAGACAAACATGAAGTTGCAGAAAAGGAGCACAAAGCAAAGCAACAGCGAAGTGCCACCTTAAAGAAGGCATAGCAACGACCCTACTTTCTTACAAAATTGCGCAAAATCAGCATGTCATCAAAAAATTTGACGAACTTTCATATATGCACACTGAAGAGTATCCTGATTGGTTGCTTTGTCACCTGTGCCAAGGATCAGAAATGCCTACAAAACAACGTAGATGCAACCCAGTCCATCACATGAAATGCCCTCGCCACTAATAAGCACGTCTACAAGGAGCACTATTGCAGGAAAGCAGCATCCATCATCAAGGACCCCCACCCGCTCTCTTCTTAATATTGCAATCAGGAGGAGGTACAAGACCCTTAGATCCCACACCGTCAGGGTCAACAAGTGGCTACACAGGTTGATAGGTGGTGAAGAAGGCTTCTGGAACGCTTGTTTTTACTAGTCGAGGAATTTCAGTTCAAAAGTCAGGAGGTTATGTTGCAACTTCATTAAATTCTAGTTAGGTCATATCTGGAGTATTGCATACAGTTCTGGTTGCCCTAATATAGGAAGGATGTAGAGGCTTTGAAAAGGGTGCGGAAGAGGTTTACTAGGTTTAGAAGACAAGTGCTATCACAAGAGGCTGGATAAACTTGGGTTGTTTTTTTCTGGAACGCTGGAGGCTGAGGGGAAATCAGATAGAGATTTAGATGATTATGAGAGGCATAGATAGAGTGGACAGAGAGTATCTGTTTCCCAGTGTTGAAATGTCTAATATCAGAGGGCATGCAGTGAAGCTGAGAGGGGGTAGGTTCAGGGGAATATGAAGGGTAAGTTTTTTACTCAGAGAGTCCTGATGCCTGGAATGCACTGCCCGGCATGGTGATAGAGACATATACATTAGAGGCTTTTAAGAGATGCTTGGAGAGGCACATGGACGTAAGGAAGATGGAGAGATATGGACATGGTGTAGGTAGGGGGGATTAATGTTTGGGTGTTTTTGATTTGTTTTTTAGCTGGTTTAGTACAGCATTGTGGGCCAAATGGCCTCTTCCTGTGCTGTACTGTTCTGTGGTCTATCAGGCTCCTGAATCAGCGTGCATATCTTCACTCACCTCAACATTGAATTGAATGCATAATCATGGACTCGCTTTCAAAAACTCGACACCTTGTGTTCTCAATAATATTTACTTATTGATTTGTTTGTTTGTTTACTTTTATATATATGCCCATTTTCTCTTCTTTTGCACATTGGTTGTCAATTTTTGTTTGTGTAGCTTTACATTGATTCTTATTGTATTTTGCTCTACTGTAAATGTCTGCAAGGAAATGAATGTCGGGGTAGTATATGGCGGCATATGTTGTATGTACATTGGTAAAAAATTTACTTTGACTATGAAATTTTAACAGCTAACCAGAGAATTAGACCTGAGCAGGCTGTCCAAAGGGAAGAACATTCTGAGTCTGCGATCAGTGAAGGACAGTCTACTTCAGTCCACCAGGAGTGATCCTGAGCTTCCAAATGCCTCCCACTTCAGAGGTGCAAGAAACTGCACATGCTGGAATCTGGAGTCTCCATCTGCTCTCAGGAAGGTCTCAAAGCCGTTTCTTCTTTCTACCATGAAGATCAAACCTGTACCCCACCACCAACACTCTCATTGGTCTGGCTGTTTTTGCTCCTCCCATTTTGTGCAGGTGATGGTGTTCTCAACGACATTTTATGGAGGTGAAAGTTGAATGGTAAAGAAGAAGGATAGGAAGCGTGTCGACACTTTTGAACTATGGTGCTGGAGAAAAATACTACACACCCCATTGCTCTCTCATGGAGCAAACAAATCGGTCCTCAATGAGATCAAAACAAGTCTTTCTCTGGAGGCTCAAATGACAAGACTGCCTGTTGTACTTTGGGCAGATGGATGAACACAATAAGGACAGCTATGAATGCAACATTATCAACAATGAGCTGCCTTTGCAAGGTTCAAAACTCATTTCGGGCAACTATCTATAGGGTCGCCGTGAGTCAACGACGACAAGGGTCACATTGGATTTGGATTGACCATGATAGGTCAGGCTTGGGTTGGGTCTTAATTTTATACCCAAACCTAAATAGTTTCACTTATTGTGATGATGACTACAGGTCCTCCAATTCCTTCTTTAAATCTCTCCCTATTTCTCTCCTTCTCTTTCCCTGTAATATGGGGCTCATTTCAAATTTTACTCGGCTAATACCGTTCCTTTTTTCTCTGCTTCCTTTGTCAATATACAACTGTATTTTTTTTTCCCCTGTGCCCTACTCCGTTACACACAGGATGCTGAGTCTTTAACGGTTTTAATTGAACTCAGCACACTGGGGAAGTGGCTCAGGTATTAAACAAAGATAGTGAAATGTTACTAACGAACACAAGGAAATACATCTTACAAGCAACACATTCGGATAAAAAAAATTCATGCACTGCGTTGTAGATGGAATGATAGACACCTTTGGAGATAAGTATTTTACAGATCTGGACAGTCACATAAGTCAGGTCTGTGAGAGTTGGGATAGCTGCAAAAATAATCCAAAGTAATGTACCTGCTGTCATTTCTGACAGCAACTGCCTTTTCTGTGAGTACTAATTAATTCTGTGCTATCAACAATTTCCCTAATCTAATTAGATTACACGTTGCAGTCAAATTACATTACCACAGTGAATCCAAGGACCGTGTCATTTCAGACATTTCCATTTCAGTTGAGATTTGCATACAGTCTGCACACAATCATGTAACGATTGTGTTTTTCAGAACACCAAACGTTCAGCTTACATGTATTTGCCTGTTATTGTCCCTGGCAGGAAATGAACAAATCCTTTTAATCCTTGCAGCATTAAAAAATTATAAACTTTAACACAATGCTGTCACAGACAGCTCAGTTGCTCCTTTGGTGTCAGCAAGTTGTCTTTGTTTCTACCTCTGAGGTCAATGAGTTCTCATTTAAAGGCACAGGACTGAAGGACCGAGTTTCAGAACACTGAGGGTTTCTGTGATACAGATTCCAATTTGCATGATCCTTTACTCACAAATAAGATGTTTCAACATCATGGAAAAACATGCTCTCTGGGAATAATGCACTTCAAACTTCACACCCACATACAGAAAGCAAGCAGGGAAGGCAGCTGCTGACATCAGTCTTCCTACTACACTGATTTGACACATATCAAAGTAGTCTGTGCTGATACATTTAATGAAAGATGCTGCCATTTTAAGGAAATTTAGTCTTACGAATCTGGGGAGTTCACTCAAAACCCAACAGAATCAGATCTAATATCACTGACATACCGTATGTTGTGAAATTTGTTGTTTTGTGACAGCAGTACATTGCAAGACATAAAAATGACAATAAGCTGCAACCAATCAATTAACCAATAAATGAATGAATAACATAAACAAATAGTGCAAAAGATGAATAACAAAGTGCAATGTATGGATCTATTTCCTCCTCACTGACAATCAACACTGGCGTAACTCAGCGTGCTTAGCCCACTGTTCTACTCTCTGTACACACATGACTGTGTGGCTAGGCATAGCTCAAATACAATCTATAAATTTACTGACAATACAACCATTGTTGGTAGAATCTCAGGTGGTGACGAGAGGGCATATGGGAGTGAGATATGCCAACCAGTGGAGTGGTGCCACAGCAACAACCTGGCACTTAATGTCAGTAAGACGAAAGAGCTGATTGCAGACTTCAGGAAGGGTAAGATGAAGGAACACATACCAATCCTCATAGAGGGATCAGAAGTGCAGTGAGTGAACAGCTTCAAGTTCCTGGGTGTCAAGATCTCTGAGGATATAACCTGGTCCCAGCATATCGATGTAGTTATAAAGAAGGCAAGACAGTGGCTACGCTTTATGAGGAGTTTGAAAAGATTTGGCATGTCAACAAATACGTTCAAAACCTTCTATAGTTGTACGGTGGAGAGCATTCTGACAGGCTGCATCACTGTCTGGTGTGGAGGGGCAACTGCACAGGACCGAAAGAAGCTGCAGAAGGTTGTAAACCTAGTGAGCTGCATCTTGGGCACGAGCCTACAAAGTACCCAGGACATCTTCAGGGAGCGGTGTCTCAGAAAGGCAGTGTCCATTATTAAGGACCTCCAGCACCCAGGACATGCCCTTTTCTCACTGTTACAATCAGGTTGGAGATACAGAAGCCTGAAGGCACACATTCAGCGATTCAGGAATAGCTTCTTCCCCTCTGCTATCCCATTCCTAAATGGACATTGAATCTTTGGACACTACCTCACTTTTTTAAATACACAGTATTTATGTTTTTGCACATTATTTTTTAATCTGTTCAATATATGTAAATGCCAATCAACTTTCCAGCTCTTAGCTTCATCCCTCCCCCTCCTGTCTTCTCCTATCATTTCAGATCTCCCCCTCCCCCTCCCACTTTCAAATCTCTTACTAGCTCTTCTTTCAGTTAGTCCTGATGAAGGGTCTCGGCCCGAAACATCGACTGTATCTCTTCCTATAGATGCTGCCTGGCCTGCTGCATTCCACCAGCATTTTTCGGATGACTCTGCCATAGTTGGATGCATCAGCAAGGGAGATGAGGCTGAGTACAGGGCTACGGTCGGAAACTTTGTCACATGGTGTGAGCAGAATTATCTGCAGCTTAATGTGAAAAAGACTAAGGAGCTGGTGGTAGACCTGAGGAGAGCTAAGATACCAGTGGCCCCTGTTTCCATCCAGGGGGTCAGTGTGGACATGGTGGAGGATTACAAATACCTGGGGATACAAATTGACAATAAACTGGACTGGTCAAAGAACACTGAGGCTGTCTACAAGAAGGGTCAGAGCCGTCTCTATTTTCTGAGGAGACTGAGGTCCTTTAACATCTGCCAGACAATGCAGAGGATGTTCTACGAGCCTGTGGTGGCCAGTGCTATCATGTTTGCTGTTGTGTGCTGGGGCAGCAGGCTGAGAGTGGCAGACACCAACAGAATCAACAAACTCATTCGTAAGGCCAGTGATGTTGTAGGGATGGAGCTGGACTCTCTCACGGTGGTGTCTGAAAAGAGGATGCTGTCTAAGTTGCATGCCATCTTGGTCAGTGTCTCCCATCCACTACATAATGTACTGGGTGGGCACAGGAGTACATTCAGCCAGAGACTCATTCCACCGAGATGCAGCACAGAGCGTCATAGGAAGTCATTCCTGCCTGTGACCATCAAACTTTACAACTCCTCCCTTGGAGGGTCAGACATCCTGAGCCAATAGGCTGGTCCTGGACTTATTTCATAATTTACTGGCATAATTTACATATTACTATTTAACTATTTATGGTTCTATTACTATTTATTATTTATGGAGCAACTGTAATGAAAACCAATTTCCCCTGGGATCAATAAAGTATGACTATGATTATTTTGTGTGTGTTGCTTGAATTTCCAGCATCTGCAGATTTTCTCATGTTTACGTAAATGATCTACTTGTTTATTTATTATTACTGCTTTTATTATTTTATTTCCCAATTGTTACCAATGCCAAGGACAGAAAACTCTGGCAAGCCATCATCAGAGAAGGAACAGCAACTTTTGAAGCCAACAGATGTGCAGAATTAGAAGAAAAGAGAAGAAAATGGAAAGAGAGGCAGCAACAACCAAAGCCCGATCTGCCATCTGGAACTACCTGTCCTGAATGCGGAAGAACTTTCAAAGCCAAGGTTGGACTCATAAGCCACTTGAGAGCCCATAAGTAGATCAACAGAACGAAGACCATCATTTTCGACCTCGAGGGATAGCTATGACGACTATTTTATTTATTTGTTTTTCTCTTTGCTAGATTATGTATTGCATTGAACTGCTGCTGCTAAGTTAACAAATTTCATGTCACATGCCGGTGATAAAAAACCTGATTCTAATTCTATTTCTTTTAGAGCAATGAGCCCCCCTTTAGCACTACATATTGATCTGTTATCTATGCGTACGCATTGTTTTCTCTCTCTCCCTCTCTCTCTCTCTTGCCGCAATGAGAGCACATCACTTAAAACCATTTCCACATGTGTGCTTTTACTTAATATCTGTGTAGTTGTGCACAGCCACAACAAGTTGGTGATGAACCTGAACGACAGAGAATATCACAAACTGCACTGACAGATACGGGAGAAAACAGTGAGTGTTAAACAGCACAAGAAGGACTTGTGAGTAATAGTGAAAGACACACTGAATTTAAAGTGAAAATAATGTGATGACGGCTTCAGTCAGGAAAGCTGACAAATTTAATAGTGCTGATGATGGTTGGGAGTCGTATATCGAGAGGGTGGAATTGTACTGTAACACAAACAGCGTGGAGGAGCAAAAGAAAGTCCCTATGTTTCTTAGCTTAATGGGTGCAAGAACATATTCTCTCTTACACAACTCAGTAACCCCTGCAAAGTCAACAAGCAAGACGTTCGATGAAATTCTTACAATTTTACAAAATCACTTGAGCCCTAAACTGCTTGTAATAGCTGAGAGATTTAGATTTTACAAAAGGAACCAGTCAAAAGATGAAAGCATTTCTGAATCCATTGCAGAACTGTGCTAACTTTCCCAATACTGTGACTTTGGAGATGGATTTTCTGATGCACTAAAGGACAGGCTTGTATGTGGCATTCATAGTCAAAACACTCAAAAGAGGCTGCTATCCGAAAGAGACCTAACCTTAGAATGGGCATTGACCATTGCAATATCATTAGAGGCTGTAAAAAAGGGTGCAGGAGGGCTACAGAAAAGGAGGTTTGAATGTGAAATACACAAAATGTCCCTGAATAGTGCAAAAAGCCAAAAATGTTATCGATGTGGCAAATCCTGCCACAATGCAAATAACCGTCAGTTCAAAGAAGAAGGTTTCAGAAACTGTCACAGACAGGGTCACAACGAGACCTGGGTGTCATTATACACCAGTCATTGAAAGTGGGCATGCAGATACAGCAGGCGGTGAAAAAGGCGAATGGTATGCTGGCATTTATAGCGAGAGGATTCGAGTACAGGAGCAGGGAGGTACTACTGCAGTTGTACAAGGCCTTGGTGAGACCACACCTGGAGTATTGTGTGCAGTTTTGGTTCCCTAATCTGAGGAAAGACATCCTTGCCATAGAGGGAGTACAAAGAAGGTTCACCAGATTGATTCCTGGGATGGCAGGACTTTCATATGAAGAAAGACTGGATGAACTGGGCTTGTACTCGTTGGAATTTAGAAGATTGAGGGGGGATCTGATTGAAACGTATAAAATCCTAAAGGGATTGGACAGGCTAGATGCAGGAAGATTGTTCCCGATGTTGGGGAAGTCCAGAACAAGGGGTCACAGTTTGAGGATAAAGGGGAAGCCTTTTAGGACCGAGATTAGGAAAAACTTCTTCACTCAGAGAGTGGTGAATCTGTGGAATTCTCTGCCACAGGAAGCAGTTGAGGCTAGTACATTGGTTATATTTAAGAGGGAGTTAGATATGGCCCTTGTGGCTACGGGGATCATGGGGTATGGAGGGAAGGCTGGGGCGGGGTTCTGAGTTGGATGATCAGTCATGATCATAATAAATGGCGGTGCAGGCTCGAAGGGCCGAATGGTCTACTCCTGCACCTATTTTCTATGTTTCTATGTTTCTATAGAGGGAGTGTGCAAGGAAGACAGAAAGCACAACTGAGTGAAAAATCTCAAACACAAAACTAAGCAAATGCATAAAGTTACCAAATGTAAAACAGAATCAGACAGCATAGAGTCTGACAAATGTGAACTATCATGCCTAGAACTGCATAATATAAACGAAGCAGATCACAAAATCAACTGAATCACAATAGATGTGTCTGGTGTAAAACCAAAAATAGAGCTGGATAGAGGGTCAGCTTTGTATATAATTTCAGACGCTGACTACAACAGACTGTTTTCTAAGATGTCATTAGAGAAAACCTTAGCAATGTTAAAAGGCTTACACTTGCAGAAGAATGTCTACCAAATGCAAATTGAAAGTAAATGAGATGCATGGAGGCCAAACACAACAATTACAGCTTTATGTATTGAGAAGAGGGCATGTCCTAGATGATGAGGGTTCTTAATGATGAATGTTACCTTCTTAACATGCCACCTTTTGGAAGAAGTCCTCAAACGTGGGGAGATTGTAGCCATGATGGAGTTGGCTGAGTCCACAACTGTCTGGAGCCTTGTTCAATCTTGCACATTGGAGCCTCCATACCAGGCAGTGAAGCAACTGAAGTACATTTGTTATCAAAGTATGTACACCATATACAACCTTGAGATTTGTCTCCTTACAGGCAGCCACAAGCAAAGAAACCCAAAAGAATGCATTAAAAAAGACCATTAAACACCCACTGTGCAAAAATAAAAAGAAAAAATCATGCAAAGAATAAAAAGAAAGCAAATAACATCAGAACTAAAGTTCACTGAAGTGAGTGAACTACGAAGTCAGTCATCACTGAAGATGGTCAGGAACCCAGTAGTTGCAGGCCACAGGCTCAGTTCAGTGCAGAGAGTAGCCAGCTTCGCCAGCAGCAAGCTGAACACTGGCCCGTCCTTTGACTCCAGCCCTGAAACTCTGACCTTTTCAATCTGGTCCAGCGATTAAATCAGGCAAACGTCAGTTCCTTCCTTGCTCTCGGACCCTGTCCCTACTGCTTCAATATGCACTTAGGTCTGAGTCCTGCTGCCTCAGCTCATCTCACCTCAGACCTGCTGCTTCAGATTAACTCCAGCTCCAAGTCACTCTAGCAATGGCCAAACATTGGCTAAATGTGAAAAAGACTAAGGAGCTGGTGGTAGACCTGAGGAGAGCTAAGGTACCGGTGACCCCTGTTTCCATCCAGGGGGTCAGTGTGGACATGGTGGAGGATTACAAATATCTGGGGATACGAATTGACAATAAACTGGACTGGTCAAAGAACACTGAGGCTGTCTACAAGAAGGGTCAGAGCCGTCTCTATTTCCTGAGGAGACTGAGGTCCTTTAACATCTGCCGGACGATGCTGAGGATGTTCTATGAGTCTGTGGTGGCCAGTGCTATCATGTTTGCTGTTGTGTGTTGGGGCAGCAGGCTGAGAGTAGCAGACACCAACAGAATCAACAAACTCATTTGTAAGGCCAGTGATGTTGTGGGGATGGAACTGGACTCTCTGACGGTGGTGTCTGAAAAGAGGATGCTGTCCAATTTGCTTGCCATCTTGGACAACGTCTCCCATCCACTACATAATATACTGGTTGGGCACAGGAGTACATTCAGCCAGAGACTCATTCCACCGAGATGCAACACAGAGCGTCATAGGAAGTCATTCCTGCCTGTGGCCATCAAACTTTACAACTCCTCCCTTGGAGAGTCAGACACCCTGAGCCAATAGGCTGGTCCTGGACTTATTTCCTGGCATAATTTACATATTACTATTTAACTATTTATGGTTTTATTACCATTTATTATTTATGGTGCAACTGTAACGAAAACCAATTTCCCCCGGGATCAATGAAGTATGACTATGACTATGACTATGATTCATCACTCTTGGGCCTGGACCCTCTTGCTTCAATTTGACACGTACAGGCCATGTCACAACCGTTCTGCACCTTCGTGACTTCAGTTCACATCACAAAAATGCCAGGTGG
The DNA here is from genome assembly GCF_030028105.1 of Mobula birostris. NCBI lineage: Eukaryota > Metazoa > Chordata > Chondrichthyes > Myliobatiformes > Myliobatidae > Mobula > Mobula birostris. The sequence goes on from NC_092371.1 coordinate 196,073,311, forward strand.
TTGAAAAGCTCAACTCCGAAAGGGAAGTTACAGGCTTTTGATTGCAGTGAGCAATGTCCCAAAAAAATGTGATCCATAAACAAAGTAGTTGGTAGAATTGCTTGCTGCCAATAAGGCATCTCTGTGTTCCACCAGTGTCAAATCCCAAGGACTATATATAGGGGCACAATTGAGAGCATACTGACTGGCTGCACCACTGCCTGCTATGGGAAGTGTACTTCCCTCAATCGCAGGGGTACAACTGAGTGTTCTATGTGGAAGAAATATGGGATTTGGTAGCAGCAAGGGTAGAAGAAAGAGTTCGCAGACTAGAATCTAGGCCACCTCTATCCAGGAGGACTCATCTGCCAAGAATTATCACAGAGAACATAACTGATATAAGATCAATGGATTCAGAGGCTAAGATTTTCCGAGGGGTCATTCACTGAGACCTATCATCGGTTTCCAGGCAGTTTCATCCATTGGCTTGCTTGGTAGTGACTTTGTCTCTGTCTCAAGTTGTGGGTTAATTTATCATGCAGAGTTTTGATGCAAAACTTTTACAAAAATATAGCTCTTAGGGAATGTTAAAGGCATAAAGAAGTTGTTCTTTGGACAAGGAATTTTACTGAACAGTATTATTTTTTCATGTTTCATAGACCAATCTGAATGTAGGGCTCTCAGTATACTAGGTGGACTGTTAACTGTTAATTGCTTATTACCAAAATGGCTTCTCTGAAGTGTTATATTAAAATGTCTTTTTGTAATGTTAACTGCTGAGCAAGGGGTTCTCTGTAACTGCAATGTTTGGGTTATACAGGGAGTTAATGGAAATTGTATTCATTTGTTAGCCAATGGAAGTCATGTTCTGTTATCTTGTATATGTGTGCTGAGTTGAGGAGCGCGGGCTTTCTTGGGAGGCGAGCGGAGAGGACAGACGTGTGAGGAATGGACAGCGGTTCCCCGGCAGCGGACACCAAACCTTGGGGGTTCGGAGGGTGGCTGGAGTCTCGGAAGGACGTCGTGGATGGACGTTGTGAGCTCCACCATATAAAATATTATGTGCACAAGACTGATAAGTTACTTATGTGGCGTCCTTTCTTGTAGTTGTTTCTACTAACCCAACACCAAAAATTTGTTATAAAGTATAATTCTTTACTCGCGCTTTGTATATTGTTTCATATTTGTGTTGTGGCTGATCATTGGGCGACTCACACCTTATCCGCACCAAAGCAATTGCACTGTTGGCGGGGTTGACGTCTATTCACCCTAGGCAACGGGGGGGGGGGGCGCGGTCAGTGGGGCAAAGACCCTTACACAAAGAAGAAAAGAAGAATTTTCCCTGGAGCTTTGACGAGTGCTTATCTCTGAAATCAACATCTCTCGCACAGATTAATTAGTTGTTATCACTCTGTAGAGTGAGAGAGATTGTGTTTGTTTTCATGACGAGTGCACATTCTGAATTATACATCAAAAGTACGCTTCAAAAGTTCGTCAAAATGTGCAATGGAACCATGAAAGTGATAAAGGAAGTAGCAGAGGAAATCAATTAACTTTCTATTTAATTGTAGAGCAAAATATTACATCTTTCAGTTCTGTTCAAAGACATACAGCTATATTCTAAATGAATGGAATAATTTTACAATCCATCCACTTCCAGAATCAGAATTGCAGATATATGTTCAGTGGCCACTTTATTAGATACACCTGCTCATTAATGCAAATAACTAATTAGCCAACCATGTGGCAACAACTCAATGCTAAAAGTATGTAGACGTGGTCCAGAGGTTCAGTTGTTGTTTGGAGCAAACATCAGAATGGGGAAGAAAGTGAATAAGTGATTTGACTGTGGAATGATAGTTGTGCCAATTGAGTGGTTTGTGTATCTCAGAAACTGCTGATCTCCTGGGATTTTTATGCAGGTCTCTAGAGTTTACAGAGAACACTACAAAAATGAAAAAAAATATGTTCAGTGAGTGACAGTTATCTGGGTGAAACATCTTGTTAAGGAGAGAGGCCAGAGCAGAATGGCCAGGCTGGTTCAAGCTGACAGGGAGACAACAGTAACTCAAATGACCGTGCGTTACAACAGTGGTGTGCAAAAGAGTATCTCTGAACACCCAACACGTTGAACCTTGACGTGAATAAGCTACAGAAGTAGAAAACTATGAACATGCACTCAGTGGCCTCCTTATTAAGTACACCACTCAGTGAACTTCCCAACATTCTTTAAAGTGTAGATCATGCGAACAAAATAGCAGACAAACTGAATAAGTATTTTGCACCAGTCTTTACTGTGGAAGACACTAGCAATATGATGGAAGTTCCTGGTGTTAGTGGGATTGAAGTGTGTGAAGTTGCCATAACTAGAAAGAAGGTTTTTGGGAAACTGAAAGATCTGAAGGTAGATAAATCACCTGGACCAGATGGTGTACCACCAAGAGTTCTGAAAGAGGTGGTTGAAGATTTTGTGGATGAATTAGTATTGAATTTTGAAGAATCAATAGATTCTGGTAGGGTTCTGGAAGACTTCAAAATTGCAAATGTCACTCCATTCTTCAAGAAGTGAGAGAGGCAGGAGGAAGGAAACTATAGGCCGGTTAGTCTGACCTCAGTGGTTGGAAAGCCGTTGGAATTGATTATTAACGATGAGGTCTCAGGGTACTTGGAGGAACATGATAAAATAGGCTGTAGTCAGCATGGTTTCCTCAAGGGAAAATCTTGCCTGACAAATCTGTTGGAATTCTTTGAAGAAGTAGCAAGCAGGACAGAGAAAGGAGAATCAGTTGATGCTGTGGAGTTGGATTTTCAGAAGACATTTGACAAGATGCCACACTTGAGACTGCTTAACAAACTATGATGTTATATGTTAAATATTTGGTTGATGGAATTGATGGCTTTGATGTAAAGTTTACTGATGATATGAAGACAGGTGGAGGGGTTGGTAGTGTTGAGGAAGTAGAGAGGCTACAGAAGGACAGATTAGGAGAACGGGCAAAGACATGGCAGATGGAGTACAGTATCAGGAAGTGCATGGTCATGCACTATAGTAGAAAAATGAAAGGGTTGACTATTTTCTCAGTGGAGAGAAAATACAAAGGAAAAACTTTGCAAAGGGACTAGGGAGTCCTTGTACAGGATTCCCTAAAGTTAAATTTGCAGGTTGAGTCTGTAGTGAGGAAGGCAAATGCAACGTTAGCATTAATTTCAAGAGGACTAGAATATAAAAGCAAGGATATAATGTTGAAACTTTATAAAGCACTCGTGAGGCCTCTCTCGGAGTATTGAGAGAAAGTTTGGGCCTTTATTTTAGAAAAGATTAGATTAGATTAGATTAGGTAAAATGTGCTGATACTGGAGAGGGTTCAGCAGAGGTTCACAAAAATGATTCCAGGACTGAATGGGTTCTCATATGAAGAATGTCTGTTGGCTCTGGGCCTGTAATCACTAGAATTCAGAAGAATGAGGGGTGACCTCATTGAAACCTATCCAATGGTGAAAGGTGTTGAGAGAGTGGATGTGGAGAGGATATTTCCTATGGTGGGAGAGTCTAAAACGAGAGGATACAGCCTCAGAATAGAGGGACATCCTTTTAGAACAGAGATGAGGATGAATTTCTTCAGCCAGTGAGTGCTGAATCTGTGGAATTTTTTGCCACAGGTAGCTATGGAGGCCAAGTCTTTCTGAATATTTAAGGCAGAGGTTGTTAGATTCTTGATTGGTCAGGGCATGAAGGGACACAGGGGAAAGCAGAGATTGAGGCTGAGAGGGAATTTGGAACAGCCATGATGAAATGGTGGGGCTGACTTGATGCTAAAATGGCTTCTTTCTCCTGCTATATCTTATGGCCTTATGCCATAAGACAATATATCCCCAGTGAAATCATACTGGGATGAAATTTTGGAAGATGGTTGATACATGTTTACATTGATATTTACTTGGCCGTTTACGTAATTCATTTGAGGTGTTGGGAACTTTTTTCTTCCCAGTTACACATGTTAAAAGATATGAATCAACTTCACTTGAAGAAGGAAACTGGTAGAAGACAGCTAGTAGGTTTCTGATGTTAATCCTGCTTGCTGGGCACAGATACCAGGACACCATTTATGATATCCCTTCCTGCAGGGGCTAAGGGAATGGCCACACTTATTTCTGACATTGCAAACCCTGGAAAATTACCTCCAAGATTTTAAAGTAACTGATCCAATTTCTGCCTTGGTTATTTCAACTTCCTGGTTTCAGGTCGATGATTCTTCTGATAAACAGGCACTAACACATTCATTTAAAATACGGTTGGAAATTTGCATCTGGTAGGAACATGAAAATAATGTACAATAGCAAACAGTTTTGGTTGCCAGATTTCATGTTGACGACAAGATTACAACATTTGCATTTGTCTGTGTGGCTCATCTGTACATATCACTTCACAAGGGAACAGAAGCTCAGTAGTTATGGTGGGTGGACAGTTTTTTCAATGCCTGGCCCATGGAGATTAATTTTATAGAACAGCAAACAACAGATCAGAGCTCAAACAGCCTGATCTTGGCAAGGGGATGGCAGCTAGATTTTAATTCAGATAATTGCAACGTTCAAGTTCAAAGATCAAAGTAAAATTTATTATCAGAATGTATATATATGTCACCACATACAACCCTGAAATTCTTTTTCTGCGGGTATACTTGGCAAACCTATAGAACAGGAACTGTAAACTGTACACATCAGGAACTGTTAACAGTAAACAAACTGTGGAAATGCAGATATAAATACAGTAAATACCAATAAATAATGAGTATGAAATAATAATAAAAAAGAAACTTTAAAGAAGTGTAGCTATCCCCTTTTCCTCAAGAGCCTGATAAATGAGGAGCAGTAACTGTTCTTGAACCTGGTGGTGTGAGTCCTGAGGCACTTGGACCTTCTACCTGATGGCAGCAGCAAGAAAAGTGCATGGCCTGGGAGGTGAGAATCGTTGATAATGGATGCTGCTTTTCTACGGCAATGTTTCATGTAGATATGCTTAGTGGTTGGGAGGGTTTTACCCATGATATACTGGGCCAAATACACTACCTTTTGAAGAATTGACCACTCAAAGGCATTGCTGTTCCCATACCAAGCCATAATGCAGCCAGTTAGCACCCTTTCCGCCACACATCTCTAGAAATTTGCCAAGGTTTTCAATGATATGCCTAACCTCCCCAGACTCCTGAAGAAGTAGAGGCGTTGTCATGCTTTTTATGTAACAATATTTATATTATGGATTCATGACAGGTCTGCTGAGACAGTGACACCCAGGAACTTAAAGTTACTGACCTTCTGCACCTCTGACCCTGCAATGATTAGACCATAAGACCACAGACCATAAGACATGGAGCAGAATTCGGCCGTTCAGCTCATTGAGTCTGCTCTGCCATTCCATCGTGGCTGATCCTGGGTCCCACTCAACCCCACACACCTGCCTTCTCGTCATATTCTTTGATGCCTTGATCGATAGAAAACGATCAACTTCCACCTTAAGTATACACACGGTCTTGGATCCCACCACAGTCTGTGGCAGAGCAGTCCACAGATTCACTACTCCTTGGCTCAAATAATTCCTCCTTACATCTGTTCTAAAGGGTTGGTCTTCAATTTTGAGGCTGTGACCTCTAGTTCTGGATACCCCCACCATAGGAAAGATTCTCTCCACATCCACCCTGTGTAGACTTTTCAACGTTTGATAGGTTTCAATGAGATACCCCCCACATTTTCCTAAATTCCAGGGAGTACAGGCCCAAATCTGCCAAATACTCCTCATCTGTTAACCCCTTCATTCCCAGAATCATCTCGAGAACCTCCTCTGGACTCTCTCCAATGACAACACATCCGTTCGGAAATATGGGGCCCAAAACTGTTGACAATACTCCAGGTGCGGCCTGACAATTATCTTATATAATCTCACCATTATCTCCTTTCTTTTATATTGCCCTTGAAATAAATGCCAACATTGCACTTGCCTCCTTTACCACAGACTCAACCTGTAAATTAACCTTCTGGGAGTCCTAGAAGGTTTTTTGCCCATTCTTCCAATTTGTTTAAGTCCAGCTGCAATCGCATTGCTTCCTCAGCACTACCTACCCCTCCACCTATCTTCATATCATCAACAAACTTTGCCAAAAACCCAACAATTCCATTATCTAGATCACTAACAAACAATGTGAAAAGCAGTGTTCCCAATACTGACCCCTGACTAGCAGCACTAGTCATTGGCAGCCAACCAGAAAAGGCCCCTTTTATTCCCACTCGCTGCCTCCTGCCTGTCAGCCATTCTGCTATTCATGACAGTATCTTTCCTGTAATGCCATAGTTAACCTTGTTAAGCAGGCTCATGTGTGGCATCTTATCAAACATCTTCTGATAATCTATGTAAATGACATCCACTGCCTCTCCTTTGTCCACCCTGCTTGTTACTTCCTTTAAAAATTCTAACAGATTTGTCAACCAAGATTTCCCTTTACTGAAACCATGCTGACTTTGACTTATTTTATCATTAGTTACCAAGTACCCTAAAGCCTCATTCTTAATCATAGACTCTAACATTCTCCTAACCACTGAGGTTAGGCTAACCGGCTTATAATTTCCTTTCTTTTACCTTTCTCCCTTCTTAAGGAGTGGAGTGATAATTGCAATTTTCCAGTCCTCCAGAACCATGCCAGAATCAAGTGATTCTTGAAAGATCATGACCAATGCATCCGTTATCTCTTCAGCAATCTCTTTCAGGTCTCTGGGACGTAGTCCATCTGATCCAGGTGACTTACCCACCTTAAGACCTTTGAGCTTGCCTTGCATTTTTTCGTTTTTTAATAGCAATGGTACTCACTCCTGCTCCCTGTCACTCATGGACCTCCGGCACACTGCTAGTGTCTTCCATTGTGAAAACTGATGCAAAGTACTCATTAAGTTCATCTGCCATTTCTTTGTCCCCCATTACAACCTCACCAGCATCATTTTCCAGTGGTCCAATATCAACTCCCACTTTTCTTTTACTATTTATATAACTGAAAAAAACTTTTGATATCCTGTTTTATATTACTGGCTAGTCTGCCTTCATATTTCATTTTTTCCCTTCTTATAGCTTTTTTAGTTGGCTTTTGTTGAATTTTAAAAGCTTCCCAATCATCCAACTTCCAACTCAGTTTTGCTACCTTAGCAAAAGCCTTTCCTTGACTTTTATGCAGTGCTCAACTTCCTTTGTCAGGGTTTCCAGAGGGAAACTCTGATTTCAAACCTCCGCTGCCTTGCAGCCATACCCACCCATGGGAAAGGCCTTGGGAGTAAACCCTGAGGACAAATCCGGAGCTGGAGTCCCTCAGGCAGTCCGATGTTGCCTTCAACCTCGTTCTGGCAACTCCTGCAACAACACTGGTGCCAAGCTGTATCAGCCCTTGCCCTTCCCTTGGACAACATCGGTGTCGTGGAGAGGGGAGACTTGCAACATGGGCAACTGCCGGTCTTCCATACAACCTTGCCCAGGCCTGCGCCCTGGAAAGGACACTCCAGAGTAATACTTTCCAGGTGCAGATCCACGGTCTCGCAAGAATAATGGATGCCACCACCAACTTCCTTTGTCAGCCACAGTTGCCTATCCCTGCTATTTGAGAACTACTTCTGTGAGATATATCTATCCTGTGCCTTGTGAACTACTTCCAGAGACTTCAGCCATCTCTGCTCTACTATCATCCCCGCCAGTATCCTCCTCCAATCCACCTGGGCAAGCTGCTCTCTCATGCCTCTGTAATTCCCTTTATTCCACTGCTTCTCCTTCCCACGGATTACTGGCTCATGGACCTCTGGTTTCCCTCTCCTGAAGTCTATAATCAGCTCCTTTGTCTTATTGACATTGAGAGAGAGATTGTGTTATTACACCACTCAGCCAAGTTTTCAATCTCCCTCTTGCATGCTGATTCATCACCCATTTTGATATATTCCACAGAAGAGGTGTCATCAGCAAACTTGTATATGGTGTTGGAGCTGTACTTAGCCACACAGTCATAGATTTAAAGCAAGTAGAACAGGGGGCTAAGTACACATCCCTGCGGTGCTCCTGTGCTGATGGAGATTGTGGAGGAGATGTTTTTGCCAGACCAAAGTGACTGGGGTCTGCAAGTGAAGAAATCCAGGATCCAGTTGCACAAGGGGGTATTGAGGCGCAGGCCTTGGAGCTTACTGATTAATTTTGAGGGGATGAAAGTGTTAAATGCTGAGCTGTACTTGATAAAGAGCATCTTGATGGATGCACCTTTGCTGTCCAGATATTCCAGGATTGTGTGAGCAGCCAATGAGATAGCTGGTGCCCTGGTAAGTGAATTGGAGCGGATCCAAGTCACCATTCAGAAAGGAGACTGAATGCATTTTGCAATGTTACACAATGGCAGACCATACATGGTGAATTGTAGGGCCTTAGGGAGCGTTGTTGAATGGAAACCTTGGTGTATAAGAGCACAGTTCCTTGAAAATGGGATCATAGGAAGACATTGTGTCAAGAAAGTCGTGTGGTACTATATGCTTGCCTTCATCTACTGAGGCATTGAGTCAACTTACTTTTCGTCCTACTTAGAGTACTGTGTGCAGTTCTGGTCACCACAATGCAGGAAGGACAAAGTTACGTGAGAGAAAAAAATTACAAGAATGAAACCGAGATTGGAGAACTTCAGTTGTCAGGACTGATTGGATAGACTAGGTTTATTTTCATTTGACCATTGAAGGCTGAGAGGTGACATGGTAAAAATATTTAAAATCACAAGAAGAATGGATTGGGAAGAAAGCATGTGTCTGTTTCCCATAGCAGGTGTTTCTGAAACTAGATTTATCAATAGTATTCAAGATTTTTTAGTGTCCTTTCCATTACACAAGTGTAAAGGTGAACAACGTAATTGTTATTCCAGATTTGATGCAGACCATAAATTACACAATAAGATGAAGAACACAAAATTAAAAATACTCAATAAATATAAATAATAAGATGGCTTCATTTCGTAGATTGATTGTATGTACATAAAGTGACGCTAGGTACAGGAGAGTCTGTAAATAAGGTGACTGTGACAGGAAATGATAAAGTAAATAGGGTGTGTGTGGAGTTAGGTAGTGGGTGGAGGTGTGCATGAATTAGAAAGAGACTAAATTGAATATTTTCTAATTCTGATCACGTGTACTGTATTTTGGAACAGTGAAGGTGTTTACTGGCTGTCATGGCAGGATTGAAGAAAGACTGGATGAACTGGGCTTGTACTCGTTGGAATTTAGAAGATTGAGGGGGGATCTGATTGAAATGCATAAGATCCTAAAGGGATTGGACAGGCTAGATGCAGGAAGATTGTTCCCGATGTTGGGGAAGTCCAGAACGAGGGGCCACAGTTTGAGGATAGAGGGGAAGCCTTTTAGGACCGAGATTAGGAAAAACTTCTTCACACAGAGAGTGGTGAATCTGTGGAATTCTCTGCCACAGGAAACAGTTGAGGCCAGTTCATTGGCTATATTTAAGAGGGAGTTAGATATGGCCCTTGTGGCTACAGGGGTCAGGGGTTATGGAGGGAAGGCTGGGGCGGGGTTCTGAGTTGGATGATCAGCCATGATCATAATAAATGGCGGTGCAGGCTCGAAGGGCCAAATGGCCTACTCCTGCACCTATTTTCTATGTTTCTATGTTTCTATGATTTCAATGCAGGGGCAGGTTGCTTAGTGGGAAAACTCTCATCTCCCAATAATTGCCAAGCTAGCAGAGGGAATGAGTTTTGATCAAATGTTTCCTTGAGAGATACTCACAACACCCTGGAGGAACTCAGCAGGTCGGGCAGCATCCATGGAAATGATCAGTCAACGTTTTGGGCCGGAACCCTTCGTCAGGACTGAAGAGGGAAGGGGCAGAGGCCCTATAAAGAAGGCGGGGGGAGGGTGGGAAGGAGAAGGCTCCCTCCTCTCCTCCCTCCTTCTTTACAGGGCCTCTGCCCCTTCCCTCTTCAGTCCTGACGAAGGGTTCTGGCCCAAAACATTGACTGATCGTTTCCACTGATGCTGCCCATCCTGCTGAGTTCCTCCAGCTTGTTGTGAGTGTTGCTTTGACCCCAGCATCTGCAGAATATTTTGTGTTTCCTTGAGAGATCTCTGTTCTGCATTTTCATGTCAACTAGATTGATTCCATGGCATTATTACAAAGAAGGGCATGGGCGTTTTCCCTAGTATTCTGGTCAGGATCTCAAGCAACATAGCTTATGCAGATTAATATATGGAGATGGAGAGCACACAAAGGTAAGAACCTTTGCGTTCTTATCAGTTAGGAATAATCAACAACATTCACACTCATCCCAGATTTCATGTGCCAGGTTTTGCAGTCGTTTTGGAACACAGTCTTTGCTTTGCAGAGACTATCCCTTACTTAATGGGGTAGTAAATCACAAACATGAGAAAAATGGCATAGCCTCTGGAAGCCTGATTGCTTTCTGATATCATGTGCCATGTTCCGCTACAGGAATACAGCAAGAGAATGGAAGTTTTTGGTTTTGAACTTCTGCAGAAACTTGGTCTATATGTAGCATCTGAGATCATCCCAGGAAAGATGCAGCCACTTGCTAAAAACAAGAAAATAAGAAGGAGCCTCAGCTGTGACTGCGTCTCTAACAATTAAACTATAGACTATTTTTTGAATTATAGTAATAAATAATCCCTTAATGGTGACATAATGTTCATCCTCAAGCCCCCAATAAAAGTCACTGAATGGCCAACACAGATGGCTCTCCCTCACTGTTCAAATAAGCATTTATAAGAAAATTGAATATGTATGAAATGCAGAGCTCAATCAGGACAAATGGGCAATGAAATAACTGGAATTTGACTAGCTCAATAATACAGCTGAAAGGATTTAAAGGGAAAATATAACTAATGGCAATTGTGCACAGGTGAAAGAAAAGATTTTATTTATAACTTCAGTTGACACTATCAGCTTGGATGGTTTATAACAACCATTTTAAGATTGATTGCATGAAGGAGTAATATGGAGAGTAAAATTCATGAAGAGGTAGGAACTGAATACCATTGACAAATGATAGATCAATAATTAACAACTTTTATTGAAGAAACAGATGCAAAAAGCTTCTATCCATTCCAAACAAGGTCTGCCTCAGATTAGGGTCAGTGTCAATGGTGTGGACTTCCAAGTTCAGGAATTCTGATTTTAATGGCTATTCTGAGACTCACGAAGCCCATGGTAGCTAGTACACTTCGTGAATGGAGAAATACCATTCAAGGAAAGTCATGATTTAAAACTAAAAAGTTTTGCATTGAAGCATGTTTAATTTCTTTCCAGAGATTGCTGGCATTCATTTTAGAAAACAGGGAGATCTCCCAGTCTTGTGGTCTTTTATTCATAATAGCTTCATTGTGCATGTATTCCTTTTTTGGTATGGAAATAATGCATTAGAGCTATGGCCCTGGAATACAGTGGCAGGAACCCCTAGCAGGCAGTGTTTCAATTTTCAGGGTAGTACTACAGTAAATTTTCATTTGTGGGAAAATTCTCTGTGTTTTCTAAATAAATTCAGTATAAATCATACATACTTCAATAATACATTAACTGTAAAATAATTAGGGATGTCTTGAAGGCATGAAGAAACCAAATGAAACCATATTTCTTTTTTATTCCTTGTATATAGTGTATAATAGCTAAAAATTTATCACTGTCATCTCTACTATATTTCTCACCACTTATCATTCTACTTTTACTCCACCTATTCTCTAGTCTTCTTCCATTTGATGGCATATGCCTGAAACCTACACACCACCCTCTTTGTCATGTCTCTGAAGTGGCCAGAGTATCAAATATAAACATCTGAAGAAGGAAGATAAATTTGCCCTTTAGAACAATATGAGAATTATTGCATTTAGATATATAAATTTTCACTTTATCATTTTATCCCATATTGTTAATTATAGTGTTATTTCATGTTTGTTTTAGTTCTTTCAAATGACAAAAAGACTTGAAATACATATAAAATTGGTTTATATGACAAGAGTAATTTTCCCATGCAAATATGGAGTCACATAAGTACTTTGTCTCATTTGGTAAGGCTCTTCCATGCAATGCTGGACAAGATTTCCATTGTGAATAGTGGATGGAGAAACCCAGATCAACAAGGAGCAAAGGGAAAGTAACGTAAAAATGAAAAATGTTGAATGGGGCAAGGTGAATACATTTCCAACTCGGATGCATTTATTGCTATTGTGTGTCAAAATAATACTGCATTACCTACTTTAATGTATATCAGGGAATGTAGCCCCACCTCCTGAACTGGGAAAGGCCTTGTACTAACTATAATTACACAGCCATTATCTATTTACATCTAATCTTCAGAGCCATTTTGCCACTAATGATAAACATAATATTAACACTATTTTAATCATTGTTTCAGATTGTTTTGTATTCCTCTGTTATAGAACCAGAGCATCTGAAAGGTTTCTGACTTAATCATACACCTGAGTCATTCTTTGTTTTGTCCGTATGATATAATTTAATTTTGTGCTGAGAGATCAGCTGTTATTCCTTCAATGAATGACCGGTCTTGTCTGTGTTTTGATTAAATAGCTTGATGAAGCTACAAGCAAGGCAATGTGTTCCATAACTGAGGTCTTTTCAGAAAAACTATTCAAGAGTAGAAGACATTAATTGCTGCTTCCTCTGCAGCTACTGTAATCGAAAGCAGATCTTTTCAGATAACACTATTCTCTGCATTGAATAGAGTGTGGATGTCTTCACCACTATTCATTTTGCAAGTTTTCATGAATTTTATAGAAGGAAACATCCAGAAGGTGTCAACATGAATAAGGTATGAGTACACTGTCAATCATAGGCCAGATTCCACCAATGACATAAGACTGGTGAGTGAAGGTTGGTACCGCAGTTAAAGCAGGAACTTAATGGAAAGGCCATTTACACGTTCCCTTCAGTTACTAAAGCAACGGCACACATATTGTTTATAGCATTGCTTCAAAAGAAAGAAACAAGTATTAATCCTTGTGAAAGCAAGCATGAACCAACATAAAAAAAATTTAAAAAAGAACTTGCTTATTGTAAGCCAAGTTAGAAGGATCTACAACAGTGTGGAATCGATATTTGCAGTATTAAATGAATCAAAGCCATGTTCGTGTTGTTATGCCAATTAACCAGGCTTAACTTAAATAATTCTATTATGTTGTACTGTATATAAGATTTTGAAATTATTATGTGTTTACAGTAAGTTGATGTTAGAAAATCAAACCACCCTGGCAAAAAAAAACAGTGAACCATCTGGGTGAAAGGAACAGACAGCTAAAATTTCCTTTCTCGTTGCTAAGGTGGTGGATGGACCGCAAAGTACAATGCAAATCTAGCTCGAGTTTCCCGAGTTTCCTGCAATCAATTCCATTCCTATGATGTACTTTGACAAATGAGGTTTCTTAGCTGAGCAATGAGCCTTTTTCTTCACATTGGTCATTCAAATCTTGACATAAATGAGCTAAATTAAATTATGCTGAGGCACGGTGTCATATCTATGAGTCATATAGCACTGTTGGATCTGGTGATATCAATCTTGCGGTCCTTTGGAGGTTAAAAATGAGGCATAAGCCTTGGTGGTTATAGCCATTTTATTAAGTGTTACAGGAACAAAGAATGAACAAAGAGGGAGGAAATGTAAGGGCATGTGTAGTGAGGGAGGAAGTGTAAGGGCACGTATAGTGAGGACATGCCCTTACACTTCCTCCCTCACTACCATTCAGGGCTCCAGACAGTCCTTCCAAGTGAGGCGACACTTCACCTGTGAGTCGGCTGGGGTGATATACTGCGTCCGGTGCTCCCGATGTGGCCTTTTATATATTGGCGAGACCCGACGCAGACTGGGAGACCGCTTTGCTGAACACTTACACTCTGTCCGCCAGAGAAAGCAGGATCTCCCAGTGGCCACACATTTTAATTCCACGTCCCATTCCCATTCTGATATGTCTATCCACGGCCTCCTCTACTGTAAAGATGAAGCCACACTCAGGTTGGAGGAACAACACCTTATATTCCAACTGGGTAGCCTCCAACCTGATGGCATGAACATTGACTTCTCAAACTTCTGCTAATGCCCCACCTCCCTCTCATACCCCATCCGTTATTTATTTATATACACACATTCTTTTTCTCTCTCTCTTTTTTCTCCCTCTGTCCCCCTCACTATACCCCTTGCCCATCCTCTGGGCTTCTATCCCCCCCCCTTTTCTTTCTCCCTGGGCCTCCTGTCCCATGATCCTCTCATATCCCCTTTGCCAATCACCTGTCCAGCTCTTGGCTCCATCCCTCCCCCTCCTGTCTTCTCCTATCATTTTGGATCTCCTCCTCCCCCTCCCCCTTTCAAATTTCTCACTAGCTCTTCCTTCAGTTAGTCCTGACGAAGGGTCTCGGCCTGAAACATCGACTGTACCTCTTCCTAGAGATGCTGCCTGGCCTGCTGCGTTCACCAGCAACTTTGATGTGTGTTGCTTGAAATTCCAGCATCTGCAGATTTCCTCGTGTTTGTGTAAAGAAAAAGTTGTCTTTTTATACTCAGTTGAGAGATAGCAACATTTCAGTGATAACAATTAACCTGTTATACAACCAGATACAAGAGGTGTGACACCAGCTTGCTGCAGTAAGACCAAGCAGCTTCTAGAAAATACAGAATGAACTATACTACAATTGCTAGAAAATTTAGTAAACAATTACACATACAGTACGTAAGTGATTATATAAAATCTATAAACAAACACAGGTAAGTTAAACTACAAGAAGAAAAAATATTAAAAAATAGCAATTCTACTCCCTAATCCAGCAGTACTGATCTATCATCTAGAAAATTGTTGTTAGTTCCTGACCAACTAAAGAGTTCATTTTGATCAATTAATTAGTAGAATGGATGAAGAAAACCATCTAATAGACATGAAATGATTAAATAAAAGCTTGCCTTTCTGGTGCCTTTAATAACCTTAGGACAACCCAATGAATTGACTATATTCATTTATAGCCAATGAATAAGCGCAAGAAAATCTACAGATGCTGGAAATCCAGAGCAACACCCACAAAATGCAGGAGAAACTCAGCAGCTCAGGCAACATCTATGAAAATGAACTAACATAGAAACATAGAAAAACTACAGCACAATACAGGCCCTTCGGCCCACCAACTTCCTAGCACCTTAAAACGGTGCCGTCTCGTGCTAGCCATTCCAGCCCCGGGAAAAAGACTCTAACTATCCACATGATCAATGCCTCTAACAGTCGATATATCAGGCCAAGACCCTTCATCAGGACTGGAAAGGAAGGGAGAAGGTGCCAGGATAAGAATATGGGGGGAGGTGAAGTAGGACAAACTAGAAGGTGATAGGTGAAGCCAGGTGGGCAGGAAAGGGGGAATGAAGTAAGAAACTGAAAGTGATTAGGAAAAGGTAAAGGACTGGATAAGAAGGAGTCTGATAGGAGTGTGGACCTTGGGAGAAAGGGAAAGAGGAGGGACACCAGGAGGAAGTGAAAGGCCGGTGAGGACGGGAGGTCAGAGGCCAGAGTGGGCAGGGGAAGGTGGAGGTGGAAAATTCCCAGAAGTTGGAGAAATCAATGTTATCCCATCAGGTTGGAGGCTAGCTAGACAGAATATGATATGATCTCTGCTTTCTGCAGGAATCTTTCACTCCATGCTTAGCTTGTCCATTCGTCCATCCCCACTAATCTCCCTCCTGGCAATTATCTCTGCAATTGGCAGAAGTGCTATACCTGCTCATTCATCTCTTCGCTCACCTCCATTCAGGAGGTAAACAGTCTTTCCAGGTGAGGCAACACTCCACCTGCAAATCTGTTAGGGTTGTCTACTGTATTTGGTGCCCCCAATGCCCCCTCCTCTACACTGGGGAGACCTGACATAGATTCGGGGTATGCTTTTCCCCTCTCTTCTTCAATTTCCCACTCTAGCATCTAACCTCTCTTCCCCTCCCACCTGTTACCTTCCTCTGGTGCCAGTCCTTTTCTTTTTTTCATTTTCTCCTGCGGTCCTATCTCCTCTCATATCAGATTCCTTTTATCTCAGCCCTTTTCCACCTATCACCTTTATTTCCCCCCCCCCCCCATCATTCACTTGGCTTCACCTATCACCTTCTAGCTGCACTCCTGCCTCTCCTCCCATCTTCTGGGATCTCCCCCCTTCCTTTCCAGTCCTGATGAAGGTCTGAGCCTGAAACATCGACTGTTTATTCGTTTCCATTGATGCTGCCAGACCTGCCGAGTTCCTCCAAAATTTTGTGTGTTTTGAAATAGCTAATGAATTGCTTACAACACTGCTGTATGAACTAAGGAAGCTGAGTCAGACTTAGCAAGCTCACACAAATAATTAATCTAATAAAGTTCTTCACTGACATTTGTTAAAGGCTAAATATTGGTCATAACTGATTACATTCGAAACAGGAAATCCACCTGTTGATTTAAGACTTGGTCTTTGGTTTATTATTGTCAAATGTTCCAGATGAAAAAGATTTTGTTTTACATGCCGTGCATACAGATCTTTCCGAAACATAAATACATTGAGATAAAAGCAAAAACAGAATGCAGAATATACACTCAGTGCCACTTTATTAGGTACACCAGTACACCTGCTTCTTAATGCAAATATCTAATCAGCCAATCATGTGGCAACACTCAATGCATAAAAGCAAGCAGATATGGTTCAGTTATTGTTCAGACAAAACATCAGAATGGGGAAAAATTTGATCTAAGTGACTGACCATGGAGTAATTGTTGGTGCCAGGAGGTATAGTTTGATTATCTCAGAAAATGCTGATCTCCTGGGATTTTCACGGTTTAACAGTCTTTAGAGTTGGTGTGAAAAACAAAATAAAAACATCCAGTGAACAGCAGTTCTGTGGGCAAAAACACCTCGTTAATGAGAGAGAACAAAGGACAATGGCCAGTCTGGTTCAAACTGACATGAAGGTGACAGGTACTCAAATAACCATGCACTACAACAGTGTTGTGAAGATGAGCATATCTGAACACACATCATGTCAAACTTTGAAGTGCATGGGTTACAGCAGCAGAAAACCATGAACATTCATTCAGTTGCCACCTTATTAGGTTCAAGATTACGCACAAATTGACCAATGCCTTACACCCTTGCTTTTGTACTCTACCCCCCTCTAAATGAATGCTAACATTGTATTTGCCTTCCTTATTATTGGTTCAACCCGCAAGTTAAGCTGTAGGAATCCTGCACTAGAACTCCCAATTCCAGTGTGTTGTGAGTGTTGCTTTGACTCCAGCATCCGCAAATTATTTTGTGTTTACGATTCGCTACTCCGCTGCGAAGTCTCTTCGAGGTATGCCTACCCTGAAGAAGTTTAAATCTTCTCTTCGACGGGAGTTCAGTGAAACCCTCTCTCACTGCTCCCCCTCTGTGATCTTTATAGGGCCTCTGCCCCTTCCCTCTACAGACCTGACGAAGGGTTCTGGCCCGAAACGTCAACTCATCGTTTCCACGGATGCTGCCCGACCTGCTGAGTTCCTCCAGCGTGTTGTGAGTGTTCCCAATTCCGTCATTGCCAAGTGTAACATATTGGTGGCCACTACTGACTTCATAAAGCTATTACTTCCGTGCTGATTATCCACCGTTAGCTATATGATACATCAATTGCTTCCAAACTTGTGCCAACTTTATAGCAACATAACCAGGATTTACTGTATGCTTCAATCGCATGTCTAGTACTTGGTTACATTTCATACATACAGTATGTGTGACTTATTTACAGATGTACCACACTTAGATCATATAAAATGCTGCATGGTGAAAATCATTTGAACAGGAGAATAGATTTTTATTTAACAGCTTAAAGTTGTTAGTTATTAAAGTTGAATTTTAATCATCACTTCCTCCTACCTTTCTTCAAACTTTGCTTCCAATAGGGCTTTCAAAGAAGGTAGCCATCTCTAGTGCCTTGGGCATGTTCCTAGGAGTGAATCCCATTAGCCTGTCCTGGTTCAGCGACATAGATGTCACAGCCAAGAAAGCTCACCAATACCTCTCCTGCCTCACTCAAATCTAAACATGCATCATGGAGAGCATTCTAACTGGCTGCACCATTGACTGGTATGGTGGCAGAGGTACTGCATAAGATCAAAATAAGCTGCAGAAAGTTGTAAACTCAGTCTATTCCATTATAGGTAGTAGCCTTACAGCATCCAGGACACCTTCAAGGAGTGTTGCCTCAAAAAGATGGCAGCCATCATTAAGGACCCCCAGCACCTAGGACATGCCCTCTTCTCATTGCCACCATCAGAGAGGACGTATAGGAGCCTGAAAACACACATTCAATGATTCAGGAATAGTTTCTTCCTCTCTGCATCAGATTTCTGAATGAACATTACCTCATTACTTCTTTTTGCACTACTTTTTAATTTAACATATATATATATTCTTACTATAATTCACTACAATAATTTTGTTTTATTACTATGTACTGCAATGTACTGTTGCCATATAACAACAAATTTGCCAATGATATTAAACCTGATTCTGATTCTGACAACCTACCTCGTTATGATCTTGCACACTATTGTTTACTGCAATTCTTCTGTTTATTCTGCTTTGTTGACATCTTACCTTGTTCTAACTCAATACACTGTACAAAGGTTTGATCTGTATCAACAGTATGCAAGACTAGCTTTTCACTGTATCTCAGTGAGGTGAGGGACTCTGTCGGTCAGAGTTGGCCATGGATGTTGCATCCTAGCTGTCTAGATACGCAAGCCTGGGCAGTACGATATGGACAGCAAGCTGTTGCCCATGTAGCAAGCTGCTCCTCTCCATGCATATGATGAACCCAAATGAACGGCAGAGACTGATACAGTTTGGTACCAGAGGCATCGCAGGAGTTGCCAGTCAGCATTGAACTCAATATAGGACTGCCTTATGGACTCCAGCTCTGGATTTTTCCCTCAGGGTTTACTCCCAAAGCCTTCTCCATGAGTAGGTATAGCTGCAAGGCAGCGGAGGTTTGAGATCGGAGTTTTCCTTCTCCTAGATGAGATGCCAGCCATGGCTAATGAGCCCCATCTGCCCAAAGTGACTGGTTTTAAGGTGCCAGTAACTTGCCTTTGCCCCTTCTCCTGTCAGTAGAAACTGTTCCTCTGGGCTTAGTAGCTGAGGTACATGTGAAGGCCAGGAATTGGAGTTGGTTGTCAGAGGCTATTTGAAGTGCATGCCATTGGGAGCATTTAGTAGGGAGCGGGAGCTTGTCCCCATTACCACCCCCGGCTGAAACAATCTTAAGGAACCTGTATCTCAGTACATGTACGATAATAAGCCAATTTGCATTCCAGTTCTATATAACCATATAACAATTACAGCACAGAAACAGGCCATCTCAGCCCTTCTAGTCCACGCCGAACTCTTACCCTATCCTAGTCCCACCGACCTGCACTCAGCCCATAACTCTCCCTTTCCTGTCCATATATCTATCCAATTTAACTTTAAACGACAACATAGAACCTGCCTCAACCACTTCTGCTGGAAGCTCATTCCACACAGCCACCACTCTCTGAGTAAAGAAGTTCCCCCTCATGTTACCCCTAAACTTTTGTCCTCTAATTCTCAACCCATGTTCTCTTGTATGAATCTTCCCACCTCTCAATGGAAAAAGTCTAACCACGTCAACTCTATCAATCCCCCTCATAATTTTAAACACCTCTATCAAGTCCCCCCTCAACCTTCTACACTCCAAAGAATAAAGACATAACTTGTTCAACCTTTCTCTGTAACTTAGGAGTTGAAACCCAGGCAACATTTTAGTAAACCTCCTCTGTACTCTCTCAATTTTATTGACATCTTTCCTATAATTCGGTGACCAGAACTGTGCATAATACTCCAGATTTGGCCTTACCAATGCCTTATACAAATTCAACATTACATCCCAACTCCTATACTCAATGCTCTGATTAATAAAGGCCAGCAAACCAAAAGCTTTCTTCACCACCCTATCCACATGAGATTCCATCATCAGAGAACTAAGTACCATTATTCCTAGATCCTTCTGTTCTACAGCATTCTTTAATGCCATGTATGTCCTATTTTGATTAGTTCTACCAAAATGTAGCACCTTACATTTTTCAGCATTAAACTCCATCTGCCATTTTGCAGCCCACTCTTCTAACTGTCCTAAATCTCTCAGCAAGTTTTGAAAACCTACCTCATCAACCACAACTCCACTTATCTTAGTATCATCTGCATACTTACTAATCCAGTTTACCACCCCATCATCCAGATCATTAATATATAATACAAACAACATTGGAGCCAGTACAGATCCCTGAGGCACACTGCTACACAACGTCCTCCAATCTGACACACAGTTATCCACCACTACACTCTGGCATCTCCCATCTAGCCACTGCTGAATCCATTTTACTACTTCCATATTAATGTTTAACCATTGAACCTTTCTAACTAACCTTCCGTGTGGAACCTTTTCAAAGGCCTTACTGAAGTCCATATGGACAACATCCACCATTTTACCCTCGTCAACTTTCTTAGTAACCTCATCAAAAAATTCAATAAGATTTGTCAAACATGACTTTCCATGCACAAATCCATGTTGACTGTTCCTAATCAGACCCTGTCTATCCAGATAATTATATATACCATCTCTAAGAATACTTTCCATCAATTTACCCACCACTGACGTCAAATCACAGGCCAATAATTGCCAAGTTTTCTCTTAGTACCCTTTTTAAACAATGGAACCACATGAGCAATACGCCAATCCTCCAGCACCATCCCCGTTTCTAATGACATTTGAAATATTTCTGTCAGAGCCCCTGCTATTTCTACACTAACTTCCCTCGAGGTCCTAGGGAATACCTTGTTCGTACCCGGAGACTTATCCACTCTTATATTCCTTAAAAGTGCCAGTACTTCCTCTTCTTTAATTATCATACTTTCCATAACTGCCCTACTTGTTTCCTTTACCTTACGCAATTCAATATCCTTCTCCTTACTGAGTACCGAAGAAAAGAAATTGTTCAAAATCTCTCTCATCTCCTTTGGCTCCGCACATAGCCATCCACTCTGATTCTCCAAGGGACCAATTTTATCCCTCATTATCCTTTTGCCACTAACATAACTGTAGAAACCCTTTGGGTTTATTTTCACCTTACTTGCCAAAGCAGCCTCGTATTTTCTTTTAGCTATTCTAATTTCTTTCTTAAGATTCTTTTAACATTCTTTATATGTAAAGCTGTTTATTATTGCTGGCTATAGAGCTATTATCATCATTGGTAAATTTATCCACTTTCTACCAAGCAAGTACAAAGTGTTCAATGTGCTGAATTATTTATGTTGTGTATGTGGCTGGTTTACACAACAAAGCTATAAATAAAATGCTGGAGACGGGAGCTAAATCAACAGGGCTCTTTAATAACTAAAACCGAACTGAACACACATATATACAGATCCATACGCGCCTAGTAGTAGCGCATGCTCAATACGATGTATTACTACAATATAAAGTAGTCCTATATTATACAGTAGGCTATATGGTACAATTTAGAATGAATGTTTATAAACTTTATGAATATTTAGAATGTTCACTCATATCCCATTGTCCCATCTGAGAGAATTTTTAGTCATAGTCAGATGATATTTCAAAAAGTTAATGTCAGTATTTGTTCAGAGGTTTAAAGGTTCATTTTATTATTAAAGTGCGTTATACAACTCTGAGATTTGTCTTCTCCAGGTAGCCACAAAAACAAAGAAAAATAATGGAAGTCATTGAAGGAAAACATCAACCACAACCTCCACAAAAAAAAAGAAAAAGAAACAAAAACCTACAAACTCCCCACCTCCAACCCACTCCCTTGTGCAAAAACTAACTCATCTCCCACACGGAAAAAAGGCAGCTAGAACATCAAACCCCAAACCCCCTCCCTCACAGTTATTTTATGTCCAATGAATACAATATTCACAAATTCAAAATTTTCACCTGAAGGTATTGGTAGGAATTGATTGGAGGATGACAGTGCAAAAGGAAGTTTAATGCTGCTGTTTTATTATATAAATTAGTATCTGAAAAATTGTGACAAGGATCTCATTCCAAATAAGGCAAAAATTATAGTATTAGACAGTACTGTGTTTGACAATGGGCAAATTGGTAACTGGATCTTATTGGCTTCAGGTCATCTTGACTGCAGTTGAAGTGCAATGGAATCAATTTTTTATTTAAATTTACCGTGACCTAAAAGACTTGTGTTATTCATGAGGTGACAATTTTGGCCTCAAGGTGGTAGGTTGAGCTAAGATGTAAATGTGTGTGAGCAGGCTAACCGCCAACAGATAAAAAATCCATGAGACTGCAGAAGTAATCATCTCAGACTGGAATTAAACACCATCTCTTACAGTAGTGAGCACTTTGTCACTGCATTTGAGAAGGGACCTGACTAGTATTTGCCTGATGTCATTGTGTATCAGAGATAGATGGTATGTTAGAAGGTGTGTGTCATTGTCTCTGACATTCATCACCTCCAGTGGACTAAGGGACTTCCGAAGGTTATTTTTTGCCATAAACTTGCTGAAGAGTTTTTGCCTCCAATCAAAGCTTTACATGCAGAGAGGGAGAAAAATAAGATTAATGAAGGATGAGTATGGACTCAGTCTGAAGGGCCTGGTTCCCTGCTGTATGAGTCTATGATTGCAGGTGGCTGGGGTGTTTTGGAATTAATGATGGTTGATTTCCTAAATGGCAAGCTGACCTATGCCAGTTTAAGACCACCATAGACTTATTATAATAATAGTCAGAGAGGCTCAGTCCAATACTTCCTGCAGTAGAGTGGGTCGTTCTTGTCCTGACAGCAATGTGTCAGCTGCTGGGTATGTATGCCTGTTGGCTATAAACACCACTGTACTTAGTTGGCTGATACTTTTCACTCTCAAGAAAATTTGCCAACACATGTTATTCACCCTCAGGCACAATAAAGGCCTACTTGGGGAAAACATCCAAATTCAGCCAGAACTTTTAAAGCCATCAACCTTTATTGGCCCCAACTTGTAAGAGATGAGGGAAAAGAACTGTAAATATTTGACAAAGAAAATCCTGAGGTTGCTCAACTTATGATGTATGGAAGCACTGATTTTCTTTATAATGCCATAACAGCTGGCTCTTAAGCTAAATGGTTGTTAAGGTGTATTGACAAGTGTCAGAAACATTGTTGATGAATGCATCTTTATGGTATGTTCTACCTATTGAATTTCAATAATAAAAATACCTATTGCATGCTGTCAAAAAGGTGGATAAGAAACCGATAAAAGGCTTAGTACTTCCATGACAGCTGTGTTCCTGAATCTGCAGAACTGTCTAGCAGTTCATTATAAATTAATCTACCTTTTAACTTTACATCAGCCCCAAGCAATTTAGAAAATAGTTGATAGGAATGGTGCACATTGATGTCGGAAGGCTGTTTTCAGCACACAAAAGGATATGCTATGTCACCACCAAAAATGCATTATGTTATATTTTGTTCTAAACAACATATTGTTAATGTTACAGTTTATCTTAATACATGAATCAAGTGTTCTGTATACCAAGGGTGGAAAAGGTATACTTTCCTGTCAAACATGAGAAATTAAGGGTCCACTATTACTTGGTAGGACATGTGTTTGTTCACACTCCTTTTCAATGGGATTTAGTTTGAACTTGCTGACAGAAACTCATTAAGATCGGCAAGTAAAGTGTAACCAATGTTGTAAAGGCAAAACTAAGAAAGAATGGTTCTGCTGCTGAAAAACAACACGAGCTTCAGGCATCTAAAAAGCTGGAGCTGTTATATTTTATCAATAACACTTCCAGAATCAATTTATTAAGGAGATGGAATGTTATAATTTTAATTGTTGCTTGTGGTGTAAATAATTCATTAAAATCTGACTAATGGCCAGGTGAACTATCTTCCACCTGGTATCAGGCAGCTGGAATAAAGGCATTGGATATGTGAGCAAACATTTAACAATTTTGAAGGTATTTGTGCATAATTTTATGTAAGAACATGTGTTTTGTTGCACTTTAAAGATAAATCAGAGGTAAAACACTACACTATATTTCATGTGTACACATATGTTTGAGTACCGTATGTGTTTGGGGACAGCTTCTTCCCTTATGCCATCCAATTCCTGGGTGGACATTGGGCCCTTGAACACAAACCTCATTCTTTTAACATATATTTCTGTTTTTTGCACAATTTTTAATCTGTTCAATATACACATACTGCGATGATTTTCTTATTTATTTATTATTATTTTTATTATTTTATTACTTTTTTCTTCTTCTTCTATATTATGTATTGCATTGAACTGCTGTTGCTAAGTTAACAAATTTCACAACACATGCCGGTGATAATAAACCTGATTCTGATTCTGAAGTGTCTATCCAAATCCATGTGTTAATGCAGATGTGTTCAAATGTACATGTATGTATGTATTTGTGTGGTTGTGTCTACATGTATGTGTTCATGAATGAGGAGTGTGGAAGGAGGAAATGATGCAATGCTTCCCAGTTAATAAAATTTTCATTAGAAGTTCATTTATTATCAAAGTATGTATTTAGAATACAACTCTGAAGTTCTTCTTCACCAGACAGTCTCGAAACAAAGAAAACCATGGAAGTCAGTTCAAGGGGATACAGCAAACCCATCCCCACACACAAAAAAATGGCAATACGATTATCAACAACCCCCCCAGCCTCCTTCCTGTTACACAAAATGCAACAACAATATCAGCCCCCAAATCCCTCTCCCCACTCAAAAAAGCTACAAGAAATGCAACAAGAAAAAATGGGAAACACAGAATATAAAACCATAAGACTATAAAAATCTATGGTCCATAGTCCAAATTTATAAACACAAAACCTCAGTACTATCCTCCGACATCATTGAAAGAGAGAGACACCGCTCGAACGCAGAGGCCTATTCTTTGGGCACAGCAAAAGTCCACACAGTCTCCGATCCCATCGACGATTAAAAGGCAGATAGTCGGTGCTGAACCCATTCTTGCCTTCCACATTCGCCTCGATGTTTCCATCCTCCTCCTCACTTTAATCGGCAGGTAATGGAAACTTTAATTGCTGAAATGGAGTTGAACATCGGCTTACACCTCATCTCATAGTTTCTTCATCTCAAGGCTTGTGCTCGCCTTCCGGAATCTTCTTGGAGACAGTAAAGCTTGGTCACTCAATTGAATTGAATTGACTTCATTAATTACATCCTTCACATGCATGAGGAGTAAAAATCTTTACGTTACATCTCCGTCTAAAAGTGCAGTATGCAATTTATAGTAATTTGTAATAAATAGTACGTACAACAAGACAGTCAATATAGCATAGTAATATATCAGTGTGAATTAATCAGTCTGATGGCCTGGTGGAAGAAGCTGTCGCGGAGCCTGTTGGTCCTGGCTTTTATGCTACGGTACCGTTTCCTGGATGGTAGCAACTGAAACAGTTTGTGGTTGGAGTGACTCGGATCCCCAATGATCCTTTGGGCCCTATTTACGCACCTTTTTCTGTAAGTGTCCTGAATAGTGGAAAGTTCACATCTACAGATGTGCTGGGCTGTCCGCACCACTCTCTGCAGAGACCTGTGATTGAGGGAAGTACAGTTCCCATACCAGGCAGTGATGCAGCCAGTCAGGATGCTCTCAACTGTGCCCCTGTAGAAAGTTCATGGATTTGAAGGCCCATACCAAACTTCTTCAACAATCTGAGGTGAAATAGACACTGTTGTGTTTTTTTCACCACACAACTAGTGTGTACAGACCACGTGAGGTCCTCAGTGATGTGGAGGCCGAGGAACTTAAAGCTGTTCATGCTGAATCTCCAAACTGTAAATTGCAGTCTCTAACAGTTCCAGAAACACAGTTAAGATGAAAAACAGATGTAAAAGAAGTGAAATAAACAGTTTCGTGGTATATCAGAATCAGAATCAGGTTTATTATCACTGGCATGTAACGTGAAATTCGTTAACTTTGCAGCAGCAGTTCAATGCAATACATAATATAGAAGAAGAAAAAAAATAATAATAATAAATAAGTAAATCAATTACATATGTTGAATAGATTTTTAAAAATGTGCAAAAACAGAAATACTGTATATTTTTAAAAAAGAGAGGTAGTGTCCAAAGATTCAATGTCCATTTCGGAATCGGATGGCAGAGGGGAAGAAGCTGTTCCTGGATCACTGAGTGTGTGCCTTCAGGCTTCAATACCTCCTGCCTGATGGTAACAGTGAGAAAAGGGCATGCCCTGGATGCTGGAGGTCCTTAATAACGGATGCTGCTTTTCTGAGACACCACTCCCTAAAGATATCCTGGGTAATTTGTAGGCTAGTTCCCAAGATGGAGCTGACTAGATTTATAACCTATTGCAGCTTCTTTTGGTCCTGTGCAGTAGCCTCTCCATACCAGACAAGTGATGCAGCCTGACAATGCTCTCCACAGCATAACTATAGATGTTTTAGAGTGTATTTGTTGACATGCCAAATCTCTTCATACTCCTAATAAAGCATAGCCGCTGTCTTGTCTTCTTTATAACTACATTGATATGTTGGGACCAGGTCAGATCCACTAAGATCTTGACACCCAGGAACTTGAAGCTGCTGACTCTTTCCGCTTCCGTTCCCTCTATGTGGATTGGTATGTGTTCCTTCGTCTTACCCTTCCTGAAGTCCACAATCAGCTCTTTTGTCTTACTGACGCTGAGTGTCAGGTTGTTGTTGCTGTACCACTCCACTAGTTGGCATATCTCACTCCTGTATGCCCTCTCGTCACCACCTGAGATTCTACCAGCAATGGTTGTATTGTCAGCAAATTTATAGATGGTACTTGAGCTATGCCTAGCCACACGGTCATGTGTATATAGAGATTAAAGCAGTGGGCTAAGCACACACCTCTGAGGTGCGACCGAGGTAGCGTTGTACATACGCACCATCTTGAGCGGAGGGCATAATCTGTAGTAATGTTGTCTGAATTTTAAATACTTATGGAAAAGTCTCCATTCTCTTATCTTAACTGGTAAAAATAAAACTATGTATTTATTAAAATGCTGAACTAATGACAGAATTCTTCAACAGTGCATCCCAAACCTATGATTCCTACCACTTAGCAGAACTTTGAAGTTCCCCTCAGATATCCTGAGGACACAAATTTCCATTGGCTGTTAAAGGATCTAAAGCAGCACAAGGAAAAAGGGGGTTGTGATAGCTGATTCAACAACAGCATACCAAAGGAGACTGGATAGATAGCTGAAGGGAATTGTTTTTGCAAGGCTATGGACAAAGAGAAGAGGATCGAGGCCATTTGGATACTTTTTTAAAGCACTGATGCAGAATAATAGGTCACAATACTTCCTTCGATGCTCTGTTACTTGACCATTCTGGGATACGTACATTCAGATCTGAATAAAGAAACGTCATCCTTTCATGACCACAAGGTTAAAAGCCAGGAACGTTTTACACAACAGTACAACAGCACAACAGTAGCCCCTTTGGCATGTGGACAACAGTGATTTTCCTAAGATTCACTGGGCATATCAAGTTGAATCAAGTCAAGTTTACTGTATACATGTATACAATATACATGTAATCTGTCAAATGAGACAACCTTTCTCCAAACCAGGGTGTAAAGCACGGTGGTTCCCCTTAACAGACATATAACACACAATAACTTAGGATAAAATCTACAGATAAGTTATGCATAAATAAAGTACAGTGAATAATTTAAATATTGTTAGGTACAGAACAGATTAACCAGTTACACTTCGAATGTGATGTGGCAGAGAGTTCAGAATTCTAATGGACTGAGTGATAAAACCGTTTCCCATCCTGGCTTTTATTGTTTTTATGCATTGGATCCTCCCGTCTGATGGTAGAAAGTCAAAGAGGATGCCGGATGGCTGGGTGGGATCCTTGCTAATACTGCCCTGCGTACGCAGTGTTCCTGATACATTTCCCCAATGGATGGTATGATCCTCTCAGCCGTTCTCACAGTCCTTTGCAGACTTCAGGACACTCTCCTGACAATAATATCTTTAACTTCTTATTGCAACCATGTTCAAAAAATGAATTAAAGGATAGATTTGGTGGATCACATCAACTTTTCATTGCTGAGTATATCTGGAGACATATTTTGTACTGAACGAGTAGGAAGTGGATGGGAGAGTCCGGTATGTAGACCAGCCAGTGCTGTGTTTCTCAAAGCCATAGCCCATCCATCAGTCAAATTTCAATCCAGTTGCAAAAGAGAGAGATGATGGATTCTGTGGTTGAAAGGGCAACACAATTATTTGACAGATTGGAATGTACACATTCAAAGGTTGGTCCTCTTCTGAATGATACCCTCCCTGGTTGGGGTGTGAAGGGACCGGAGGGAACAAAAAGCCTGCCAGTTCAGAAAACAAAGTATAACTGGGCCAGACCATGAGATCAACAGTAAGAGTTAGGTAAATTGATCCTGGTTTTACCGCCAAAGCAGTATAATTTTACGGTAAAATTCCTGGTCATAGGAACTACTCAGAGTAATGTTAACTTATATTCTGTTTTTAGACCCTGCTGTAGCATCCCATACTACATCTATTCTCCCATGTCCACAAACTTCCTCACATCTTCCTCACATATTACTATTTAACTATTTATGGTTCTATTACTATTTATTATTATTGGTGCAACTGTAACGAAAACCAGTTTCCCCCAGGATCAATAAAGTATGACTATGACTATGACTATCTCCACCTTTTATTCACTGGGTACAATCACCATGACCTTTGTGTACTGTCATCCACACCCTTCATAAAATGCTCCCAATTCATCAGAAGCAACTCTCATTGATAGTCATCATCTTTCCTTCATTCTGGGGGAAGGGGATGAAGAGTGCCAGGGAAAACATACCTTCCATCTAGCCAACAACTAACAGCTGCAGATCTGGAGGCATTGGAGATCTACAAACTCTCCATTGACCTGGCTGTTACAGCCTGGAGATGAGGGGTTCCGCGTGAAGAATTATTTACTAAGTCAGAACATTCTACTTTCAATCATATCATATACAGATAGATAACAGAAAATGCAGGAAACACAGCAGTTCAGGCAGAATCTATAGAAATGGCCACCCATTTTAATTCCACTTCTCATTCCCATTCTGATATGTCCATCCATGGCCTCCTTCACTGCCCACTGTCGTGATGAGGTCACATTTACTTAAGTTGAAGGAACAACATCTTATATTCTGTTTGGGTCGTCTCCAATCTCCAACCTAATGACATCGATTTCTCCAACTTCTGGTAATGCCCCCAACCTCCACCCCCAACATTTCCATCCCCTTTTCCCTCTCTCACCTTACCTCCTTGCCTGCTCATTGCCTTCCTCTGATGCTCCTCCCCCTTTTGCTTTCTTCCATGGCCTTCTGTCTCTTTCACCGATCAACTTCCCAGCTCTCCACTTCATCACTCCCCCTCCAGGTTTCATTTACCACCTGGTGTTTTTCCTTCCCCTCCCCCCACCTTTAAAACCTACTCCTCAGCTTTTTTTCTCCAGTCCTGCTGAAGGATTTTGGCCCAAAATGTCGACTGACTGTACTTTTTTCCATAGATGCTGCCTGGCCTGCTGAGTTCCTCCAGCCTTTTGTGTGTATTCCTCAGATTTTCAGCATCTGCAGATTTTCTCTTGCTTGTAAAGAGTAATAATTGATGTTTAAGGTCCAGAGTTATTCTTCATCCTTCCAGAAGGTGACACAAAGATCACTTATAGAGTGAGACTAAATGATCTCAAGTCGCAAATGAGTCAGGGTGGTAATAAAAAGACTGTGGGACAGGCACAGTAACTAGGCTATGAAGGTGGAGAGAGAAAATTTGACTCAAAAACCTACATGGATGACTGGCAGAAATAGTCACGTCTGATACAAGAGTTACCTAAAGTTAAAAATGAGATATTGAACACTAAAGTTGTACAACATGTCCTGATGGAAGATGAGGTGCTCTTCCTCAAACTTGTTTTGGACCTTAATGTAACACAGTAGGAGGAAACAGAAGGAAAGGGTAGAGTGGGAGCAGGATAGAGGAGTTAAAATGATGGGCAACTGGAAACCAGTGGACTGAATTCAGGTGTACAGTAAATTAATCTGCCTATTGATACTTGGTGGTTCCAATGTAGGTAAGGACACATTGTATTTGTTTGGGATTATTCTGGAGTTATGAAATTATGGATAGCAGATATTAATTAAAATGAGACTAGTTTTCAAGAAATAAAACCTGTTCACAATTTAACCAGCTCATACCTTAAAGTTATTGAATCTAATTATTGGGTGTGGGAAATTCTCATTCTGTCCCACTGAAATTACGCAAAAATGTTCATGCTAATTAGTGGTCATTTAAAACTTCAGAATGAGATCAGGGAAGGCAATAAATGGTCACCTCACCCCATTCCAATTTCTGCAGGGATTGCTCTCTCCATGATTCCCTTGTCCATTCGTCCCTCCCCATCCATCTTCCTCCTGGCACTTACCCCTGCAGGCAGAAGAAGTGCCTGCCCATTCACCTTCTCCCTCACCTCCAAGCAGAGTCCCACATAATCCTTCCAGGTGAGGCAACACTTCCCCTGAGAATCTGTTGGGGTTGCCTACTGTTTCTGGTGCTCCAATGTTGCCTCCTCTACACTGTTGGTACCCTTCCTAGATTGGGGGCCCACTTTGTGAGCATCTTTGCTCCATCCTCAACAAGCAGGATGACCCGGTGGCAAATCATTTTAATTGTTGTCTCCACTTCCATTCTGACATGATGGTTCATAGCCTCATCTACTGCCACAAAGAGGTCACTCTTAGATTGGAGGAGCAACACCTCATATTCTTTTAGGGTAGCCTCCAACTTAATGGCATAAATGTCAATTGTTCTAACCTCTGGTAATTTCTCCCCCTTCCCCATCCTTCTTCTATTCCTCACTCTGGCTCACTTCTTACCTCTTTTCCTCCCCACACCTGCCTGTCACCTTACCCCGGTTCCTCTCCTCCTTCTCTTTCTCCCATGGTCCACTCTCTTCTCCTATCAGATTTGTTGTTCTTCAGCCCTTTACCTTTTTCACCTATCACCTCCCTACTTCTCACTTCATTCCCCCTTCCCCACCCATCTACTTCTCCCCTCACCTGCTAGACCTATCACCTTCTAGTTTGTACTCCTTCCCCTCCCACCACCTTCTTATTCTGGCTTCTTCCACCTTCTTTTCCAGTCCTGATGAAGGGTCTTGGCCTGAAACATCTACTGTTTACTCCATCCTATAGATGCTGCTTGCAACATTCCCTCTAACTTGTAATGACCAGTATGCACAAAAATCTTGTGGTGTGTAATTTTTTGCCAAGTGACAACAACATATGTGCACTAAATAATTTCTTCAATATAAATAAGCCAGTTCTAAAATCTGCAGACAAATCATCGCAAACTCCACATTGTTAACATCTTCTGCATCATAAACAGTAAAAGGAAATGTGAGTGTGTACGATCGTGAAATATACTTAACATGCCAACGAGGTAGAGAGTGACAATCTTTCCTCTGCAGTTTAAATTCCTTTGTGCACCAGTAGCAAATGATGTGTGAGTGCGTACACGCATACAAGTTAGAGGGAATGTTGGCTGCCTGACATGCTCGAGTTCCTCCAACATTTTCTGTGCATTAATTGTTTATTGTCATTTTGTCATTTTGTACTTAAAAAGTATAAAGCATTATGTTAGGAGAGGTGAACTAGATTCTCTCCAGAAAATCAGCTGTATTGAGCAATGAAATTCAGATCGCCTAGTTCTGTGTGGCTTTGTTAAGTCAATCACAACAGTGAGCACCAAATGCAATATACTAAATTTGAAGATGCTTCATCTGGAAAGCATGTTTAGGTCCTATAATGGTGGGAACAGAAAAGATATCAAGACAGGTACTCCATTTCTGGCAGTTGCATGGGAAAATGTCTTAAAATGTGGAACAGAGGCTGGGGATAGAAGAGCAGACCAAGGTGTTACAAAGGAAGTGATCTCTTCAAAATGCTGAAACAGGACGAAACAATGGTGATGGAATCTTGTTGGAGTAAGCAGAAACTTTTTCTCAGTCCTGACAAAGGGTCTCAATCTTGAAATATGTACTTTGTTTCTCTTTCCATAGTTGTGCCAAATTTAATGAGAGTTTCACGCATTTCCTGTTTTGCTTCTTACAGGATTTTTTATTTTTCTCTACTCTCACTTATATTTTTATGCACAGCAAAGGGATATGAATGCATGCAAACAGATCAGATAGAGTATCGGTACAATGATGATCAAAATCCATAATGTCATCCTCTCCCACAGGAGGTCAGTGAAAGTAAAGGATGTAATTTGTTCTTTGAGTACACTAACACAGGATGCATGCAGACCTTGCAATAGCTCAAACTCTTAAACTTTGGTAGGACTTGTAAGGCACATATTTGAGATTTTCACCTGGTGACTCATGCTTCAGAAGTGAACAAGAACAGATGGTGGAGACAGGGTCATCACAGGGACATCAGTAAAGAGTCCACTTAGGAGGAAGTGGGAGTAGACAAGTTCTGCTCATTTGTAATGGATGCCAAGGAACAACGCCTTCATTTGTTATGCTTTTATGGATCAAAAGATGAATTTTATCTTGAGTAAACACATCCAAGGAAAGCTATCCTTGTATTTCTAATTTATTGACTTGTTGCAAAATATGCTGCAAATTTCCTCACAGATGCAGTGACATAGGTTGCTTCCAGTAACGATCTGATTATCATATTTTTATAGGTTGGTTCCATTAAATTTTATTTACGCGTAAGACTGCTTCACCCAAGGACATTGAAGGAGAATTTGTAAAGGCATTTGTAACTTCTGCACAAATGCTTTTCAGCTTTTCCTTTTCAACTGCACAAACATGCAATGAAGCAAGATTATAGAATTTTAATGTGCTTTGTTCAATATAAAAATTGTCATACTGCTGCTGTGCATTGTCCTTGCCATAATTTACTTCGAAATTGGCATCACACATATACCAGAAGTACTGCATTTGCAGAGCCCTCAGCATTATAAAGGTCCGCTCCAATCATCCCACAATCTCTTGACTTCCTACCATCTGGTAGAAGGTACCATTGGACTGTTGGGCTGGGTAGCAGCTTCTTCCCCCAAGCTGTGAGACATTTGAACTCTCTGCTACCATCCAGTACACATTATTTAAGACAGTACTAGTGGCATTATACTGGTGTATATTTAACTATGTGTCACATATGCACTCTGTGTCAACTTGCACGTTTACAGAATATTTTTTTAAATCTGTGAATATTATTGTGTAAGAATTATTTTATGTGCTGCATGTGATGTATTACACCTTGGACCTAAAGGAGCGTTGTTTTGTTTTGCTGTATACATGTGTACAGGTTGAACGACAACAAATTTGAGCTTCAACGTGAACTTGAACCACAGTCAAAACCATTATAAGGGTCAGATAAAATATGGAAACAATGAATGTGGTCTATTATTTGCACATCTGTACCAT
Organism: Mobula birostris; assembly: GCF_030028105.1. NCBI lineage: Eukaryota > Metazoa > Chordata > Chondrichthyes > Myliobatiformes > Myliobatidae > Mobula > Mobula birostris. The sequence continues at coordinate 196,106,886 of NC_092371.1, forward strand.
CGCCCCACTTTAATGCGTTATTGTCATTCTAATCTCATTCCTGCATTATTTCCAGTGATTAAGGAATTGCAAGGCGAACATGGGAATTCTAGGGGGAGCAAATATATTTTAACGTAGGTCAGGCATTAATCAGCCTAAACATCCTGCTACTACATCACAATAATTTCATGATAAAATATTTCCTTTAAACCATAGGATGAATGAACTCATTGAGAGTAATTGTACCTGTTAGTACTCAATGAAAAATTGGTGATGCCACATTGATAACCTTGTTAATACCTTGTTTGATTTTCATTTCCATTGTAGGCAATGATGATTAAGTGGGCTGGTTATTTCAAACGCTGAAGCTTTTTGAATTAGATTTATTCAATTTTGTCAATGAAACTCATTTCTGCTTCATTGCAGTACAAAACAATGAAGTGGCTATGTTTCCTAACACTAATTTGTGGCACTAGTTTCATTAAACAAAATACTTTTTTCATCATCCCTGCATTACATTCATCTCACAGCCTTTCCGTGGGCCTTAATGTTTCAGTTTCCTGTTTCAGAAACATCTTTCTGACTGTTTATGTCTGTTTTTTTAATATTGTTTAGAAGTATAAGTATTCAGAGATACTCAAAAGCTTTTCCTGACATTGTAGGTACAAGGTGTTGATTGATTATTAATACAGATTAGTGATGTTAATTAAAGAATAAATATTGACCAGGACAATAAGAATATCTTCCTCCTTCTTCAATATAATACTTCAGATTTTTTTTACATCCATGAATCAGCAAATAACATCTAAAAGCCAAGGTCAAGAATGCTGTGGCATTCCCTCAGTACTGCACTGGATCCAATTCTCTGGAATAGGGTTTGAACTTTTGATCTTGCAATTTAGAGGCAAGAATGCGACCCGCTGGGCTATAGCTGAGTATAATAACAATTACCTTTTCATCTTCCCCTCTACATGATTATTCTGGACATTGAATAATGCAGAAAGGGAAATCCACCTGCTGTGACCTTGAACATAATATACACTCACATATGTTAAGCTGACAATACTGGCATATAGTCTAGGTAATGTTCAATTTCCTTTAATATCATTTTACAACTAGAAAGTCAATGATGAATAAATCATTTCTAATGATCAAACTGTAATGATTACATCAATAACAACAGCACACAAGGCTTATTTTATTTATAACACATTTAACTGCCCCATACGAATTTTAATGTACACAGTGATAGAAGTAGGATATAAATTTTTTAATGATACATTATAAATAATTTATTATGCCAAATTCTGAAGCTACAGGATGCTTTGGAGTGTTACCATGTAAAATCAAGTTGGGTAGGTTTGTGCCTAATGAATTTCCATTTGCCAAAACATTTCACTATTTCATGTAAGTTACTTTCCTTGTTGTGTCTCCAAGGTTCTTTCATCTAACTTTGAGTCTGACATTAGGAACAAACATAAAATATTGTTTGTGCAATTCCTGTCAATTTAGAAGAATGATAGGCAAATCTTTAACAAGATATCTTGGAGATCTGATGTCAGGTGAGAAGGTCAGTTAGGTCATGAAGCACTGTAAAAATATATAAGTATCTGGTTGTCAAATGCACTCAGAGCTCTAACTTCTTAGGAAATAGTCTCCCTTTGAATTCTTGCAGGATCACTTGTTGAGAGGGTTAACTCAGGCACAAACCTAGAAATTTTGTCCCCACTCAGAACTAAACCTTATCTTCCAGTTAACTGAACTGGTCTGTTTGCACAGTCAAGCAATTATGATTTCTGCACCCATACAACAAGCAAACATTGCAAAATGTTACAAAATCAATGACCATTCATCAGTAAAAGCATGTCAGAAATCCTATAGAGTGCCTTCACAAAATATTTACTCTAGCCAGTTAAAAGCAGTTAGGCTTTAACAAGGTTTAACAAGGTATTCTCTTTGATGTTACATGACATGTGTAATAGAGTTCTATCAAGTGAAAGACTGCCTTCCAAACAAAATGTTCATTTGTAATTCTTCCTGAATGATCACTTTGTACTTTACAATTAACATGTATTGAGATGTTCATGCAGCAAATTCTTAGTAACTTTGAGACTGATGGACAAATCTTTAGATAACCCATGATCCATTGCGAAGACTTTACCTTCATCTCTATTTAGGCTTAATCATGCAGTGAGTGTACTGCATGATCAGCAATTCATTGCTAGAACTGGCTTCCAGCACAATCTGCACCACATTGATCTCCTGTTTTCGGAAAGTGCAAGACCTACAATTATGTACAAGTCCCAATATGTTCCATAGCAAGGACACAGACGATAATACTTGGAGCTAGTAGATTGTGGGTACACTTCTATTTCACACACTGGAGCACAAGTTTCCAGACTGAAGCACCAGTACAGGACCATGTGTACCTCTAGGAAGGGGTAGTTTGCAAAAAAAATCCACATTTGGATTTTCCGAATGAGATGTTAAATCGAAGACTAATTTGGTCTTCTAAGTGGAAATGGTCTTCTAACTCTCATGGCACCATTTCAAAGTACAGGATGCAATCATCGCTTGAGCCTTGTCAAATATTTATCCTTCAACTGATATTGTTGACAATCCACTCTTTGATCTTTGTGGATGCTTGCTGTGTGCAAAGTGATTGTTGCATTTCCAACTTTTTTCTGTTACTGCACTTCAATATTGGGAGGGTTTAAACTAATTTGTCAGGAGGATGGGAATCAGAGTGATAGGGCTGAGGATGGACAGTTGGTATACAAGTAGATGCAATGTGTAGTGATACTGTGACGAAGGGCAGGTATATGATCACTGCCTGATGATCCTACCTCTATCGGTGTGTATATTTAAATTTCTACAGGGCAGTTAAATGTGCTACAAATAAGCCTTGTGTGCTGTTGTTATTGATGTAATTACTACAGTTTGATTATTGGAAAGGATTCATTCTTCATTGATTTTCTAGTTGCAAAATGATTTTAAAAGAAATTGTAGTCAATGGTATGAGTTAAAGTGTTACAGGGGGTCAAAATCAAAAGGGTGAAGAACACAGGACTGAAGGTGTGATATTTGAATGCAAACAGTATACAGAGCAAGGTAGATAATCTTGAGCAAAGTAAGAGATTGGCAGGTATGATGTTGTGGGCATCTCCTAATTGTGGCTGAATGGAAATCAAAGCTGGGAACTTACATTGTATCAAAAGGACAGGCAAGTAGGCAGAGGGGGTGGTGTGGCTCTATTGGTAAAAAATGAAATTAAATCCTGAGAAAAGGATGGCATAGGAACGGAAGATGTAAAATCCTTGTGGGTGGAGTTAAGAAAACACAAGGGGTAAAAAGACCCTTATGGGAGGTATACACAGGCGTCGGAACTGCAGCCATGATTTGGGCTACAAATTGTTGGTCCTGGATTTGAAGAGAGGGTATTTGTAGAATGCAGGTGAGATGGCTTTTTAGAGCAGCTTGTGGTGGAGCCAACCAGGGGAACAGCAATTCTAGATTGGGTGTTATGTCAGAATCAGAATCAGGTTCATTATCACCAGCATGTGTTGTGAAATTTATTAACTTAGCAGCAGCAGTTCAACACAATACATAATCTAGAAGAAAAATAATAATAAATAAATAAATAAATAAATTACAGTATACATATAATGAATAGATAAAGAATCTTGTAAAAAACAGAAATAATATTTATTAAAAAAGTGAGGCAGTGTTTAAGGATTCAATGTCCATTTAGGAATTGGATGGCAGAGTGGAAGAAACTGTTCCTGAATCGTTGAATATGTGCCTTCAGGCTTCTGTACCTCCTACTTGATGGTAACAGTAAGAAAAGGGCATGCCCTGGGTGCTGGAGGTCCTTAATAATGGATGCTTCCCTTCTGAGACACCGTTCCTTGAAGATGTGCTGGGCACTTTGTAGGCTAGTACCCAAGATGGAGCCGACTAATTTACAACCCTCTGCAGCTTCTTTCAGCCCTGTGCAGTAGCCCCTCCATACCAGACAGTGATGCAGCCTGTCAGAATGCTCTCCATGGTACATCTATAGAAGTTTTTGAACGATTTTGTTGACATACCAAATCTCTTCAAACACCCGATAAAGTATAGTCACTGTCTTGCCTTCTTTATAACTGCATTGATATGTTGGGACCAAGTTAGGTGCTCAGAGATCCTGACAGCCAGGAACTTGAAAATGCTCACTCTCTCCACTTCTGATCCCTTTATGAGGATTGGGATGTGTTCCTTTGATTTACCCTTCCTGAAGTCCACAATCAGCTCTTTCGTCTTACTGACGTTGAGTGCCAGGTTGTTGCTGCGGCACCACTCCACTAGCTGGCATATCTCACACCTGTACACCCTCTCATCACCATCTGAGATTCTACCAACAATGGCTGTATCATCAACAAATTTATAGATGGTACTTGAGCAGTTAAGGACCTCCAGCACCCAGCGCATGCCCTTTACTCATTGTTACCATCAGGTAGGAGATACAGAAGCCTAAAGACACACACTCAGCGATTCAGGAACAACTTCTTCCCCTCTGCCATCCGATTCCTAAATGGACATTGAATCTTTGGACACTACCTCACTTTTTTTAATACACAGTATTTCTGTTTTTGTGCTTTTTAAAAATCTATTCAATATATGTAATTAATTTACTTATTTATTATTATGTTTTATTTTATTTATTATTTTTTTTTCTCTCTCTCTCTATTAGATTATGTATTGCATTCAACTGCTGCTGTTAAGTTAACAAATTTCACGTCACATGCCGGTGATAATAAACCTGATTCTGATTCTGAAAAGAAGCGGTCCCAACACCTTGTTAAAGGCTTCTGAAAATCCAAGCACACAAGATCCATTGATTCTCCTTTTTCTATCTTGCTTGTTACTTCTTCAAAGAATTCCAACAGATTGGTCAGGCAAGATTTTCCCTTAATGAAACCATGCTGACTTTGGCCTATTTTATCATGTATCTCCAAGTACCCCAAAACCACATCCTTAACAATCAACTCCAAAAGATTCCCAACCTCTAGGTCAGACTAAATGGCCCATAATTTCCTTTCTTCTGCCTCTCTGCCTTCTTGTCTCTTGGAGTGACAGTTACAATTTTCCAGTCCCCCAGAACCATGCCAGAATCATTTGATTCTTGAACAGTCATTGCTAATGCCTCCACAGTCTCTTCAGCCACCTCCTTCAGAAGCCGTCGGTCTTGTATATAAATGCAGGACTTACATTTTCTGTAGATCAAGGAAAATTATTGTGTGGGAAGCCATTTCTACCAATGGATTGCTAACTATGCACTCATTGCATGTCCTCCAGCAAACTGCTTGATGCTCTTGCACACCTGTTCCTTGGGCACAATGAAATTAGCTAATTCATCTACATTCACAAGCTACTCCAAAAAATGTCATGCCGCAACGAAAAGTTACAGTGCATTAATAAATCAACAGTAGAATTATATTTGGGAGGAAAATGCAAGGACTAACATACAGTATAACATATTACAGCTACACTTATTTTATTTAACAATACAGAGGCCCTTCAATCCATGCCTCTCCAGCGACGCCCGACATCCCCAAATTAGCCCTAAACTTATCTCATAACAAGTTAAAATGACCAGTTAACCTACCCAGCTCCTCTTTGAACTGGGGAGGAAACTGGAGCATTGGGAAAAACCAATGGAGAAAATTCCATGGAGAGGACATACAGACGGCGCTGGAATTGAACTCCAAGCTCCGATGCCCCAAGCTGTAACAGCTTTGTGCTAACTGCTATGCTCCCGTGATGCCCCAAGCAAGTATGTTCCAAGTGTTAATTAATCCACATTAAATCATCGATAATCCAAATGCTCAAGGGTTTGATGGCGCTGGACTGGTAAATTCTCCACAATGTTGAATGTTATTACTCTTAATATCCCAACATCCTTTTCATTCGCTTATAAAATTACATTCTATCAAACTTAAAGATAGCTTGGGAATTGGAACCCCTATTGAACTTCAGCGGATGCAGAGGGTCTGTGGTCCCAGTGAATTTCAGGTGAGCACTGGAACCAAGGCCCCAATGAGTTAAAAGCAAGTCCAATAAACAACAACCGCGAGCCTAATGCCAAGGTTTCCAAATATTTGGATTAGAGTTTAATTGCATTTAAATTTCCTCATAAGAAACATTACTTAGCCTCAGCAGGATAATTTTGTGAAGCAAATCTTCAGCCAGAAGCATATAATCATTCATTTGTATGATTAACCTCCTCATTTTCCCTCTATTAACATTTACGAGGAGCACAAGGCTAAAAGGCAGCTTGCTTCTGCTGCTTGCAGTCTTATTCACCAAGAGTGAGACATTATAATACAAACTTCTCTTCACCAACATGGCCAAATGACATAAGTGAACTCAGAGTGTGCGCTTCTTCCTTTAGCAAAAAATATCTTCTCTCTTATGCAGCTCCTGACTTGTTTGATGTTTGCCAAAAGTATCAAATTGGGTCCTTTCTCAGTTAGTGAGCTTTCACCAATAGTTAATAATTAAAGAGGTAAATGAGAAAAACGTTGCATCAACTGTGATGCGATTATATTGCTCTTGCTGTATTACAAACAGGACGCTAACTCACAAACAAGAGAAAGCCTGCAGTTGCTGGAAATCTGACCAACACACACAAAATGCTGGAGGAGCTCAGCAGGCCGGGCAGCATTCATGGAAAAAGTAGTCGATATTTCGGGGCAAAAACCTTCGGCAGGACTGGAGAAAAAAAGTTACGGAGAAGATTTAAAAGGTGGGGGAGGGTCTCACCGATATACAGGAGGCCACAGCGGGAGCGTCGGATACAGTAGATGGCGCCAACAGACTCACAGGCAAAGTTTCACCTCACCTGGAAGAACTGTTTGGGGCCCGGAATGGTAGTGAGGGAGGAGGTGTAGGGGCAGGGGCAGATGTAGCACTTGTTCTGATTGCAAGGTTAAGTGCCAGGAGGGAGATCAGTGGGGAGGGTTGGATGGACAAGGGAGTTGCATAGATCCCTACAAAAAGCAGGAAGTGGGAAGGAAGGAAAGATGTGCTTGGTGGTGGGATCCTATTGGAGATGGCCCAAACAGTCCTTCCAGATGAAGCAACACTTCACCTGTGAATCCGTTGGGGTCACCTACTGTATCTGGTGCTCTCGGTGTGGCCTCCTGTATATCGGTGAGGCCCAATATAGTATGAGAGACCACTTTGCTGAGCGCCTAAAAGAAGTGGGATCTCCCAGTAGCCACTCATTTTAATTCCACTTCCCATTCCCTTTCCGACATGTCACTCCATGGCTTCCTCCACTATCGCAATGAGGTGACACTCAAATTCAAAGGTTCAAAGGTTCGATTTAATGTCAGAGAAATGTATACAATATACATCCTGAAATGCTTTTTCTTCACAAAACATCCACGAAAACAGAGATGCCCCAAAGAATGAGCGATAGTTAAACGTGAGAACTCCAAAGAACCCCCCCAGATCCCCCCTCCCATGCGTAAGCGACGACGAGCAACAATCCCCCCTCCCCCACCGGCAAAACAAAAAGCGCACATGCTACCGAGAACAAGCGTGAGCTAAGTTATAGAAAAGACACAGACCTTGCAGTTACCCCAAAGACTATCACAATTCATCCAGCATTCAGCAACCCACAGGTTCTCTCTCTCCCTAATGAGGGAGAGGGAGGTGTCCCCCAAATCGGAGGAGCAACACCTTATATTCTGTCTGGGTGACCTCCAACCAGATGGCATGTACTTCGATTTCTTAAACTTCTGGTAAAGGTCTCCCCGCGCCCCCCCCCATCTCTTTCACCATTCCTCACTTCCATTTCCCTCTCTCACCTTATCTCCTTGCCCACCCATCAACTCTCTCTGGTTCTTCCCCTTTTCTTCCTTCCATGCCCTTCTGTCCTTTCCTATCAGTTTACACCTTCTCCAGACCTGTATCTCTGTTACCAATCAACTTCCCAGCTCTTTAATTCACATCTTACCCTGCACCACCCCACCCCCGACTCACCTATCACCTTGTGTTTCTTCCTCCCCTCCCCCACCTTCTAACTCTGACTCCTCATCTTTTTTTCTCCAGTCCTGATGAAGGGTCTTGGCCTGAAATATTGACTACGCTCTTTTCCATAGATGCTGCCTGGCCTGCTGAGTTCCTTCAGCATTTTGTGTCCATTGCTTGGATTTCCAACATCTGCAAATTTTCTTTTGTTTGTGATTGGACTATTTTTGTCAAACAATTTTCATGCAAATTTTTAAAATTCTTTGATGACACCACTTTGTTGTCTACATACTAGTGCTGGAAGTACTTGCAGGCTATTGGGTCAATTTTATTGTAACCAAGTCTCACCATTCCTTGAAATGGACTTCTATCTCAATTTTATTTTAGAACTGGATGTTGAGCAAAGATCGGGAGGATTATTGTAAATCCATTTATTGTCTGGGTGTAATCAGGGCACAATGGCTAATGGTGAATAAACTTGCAAAAATCTTGCAGAAACAACAGCACTTTCCAAAGTCTATTTAAGTACAAAAGATACATGCTTCTTTTAAGCGTATTCTCAGCCAACAAGTACTTTTTTCATGACTAAAACTTGCACAAGGTCCCTCCTGGTGACTGAGGGGTAATGTTCCTATCATGATAAATCTAATTAGACGGTATTGTACATCTCTACACCATGGGTAAATATCATGGCTTTCAAACTTCCAACCAATGAAGACCTGGGAATGCAGTAAACTGGAACTCAACAAGGAAATTTCTTACAAATATGAAAAAATCTACAGATGCTGGAAAACCAAAGCAACACACACAAAACACTAGAGGAACTCAGACACTCCCCCTTCAGCAGCATCTGTGGAAAAGAGTAAACTGCCGACATTTCAGCCTGAGACCCTTCATCAGGAAAATTCTCATCCAGCACTAGCAGTAAATTTACAGAATAAATATCAGAAATGTTTTATTCTTCTAATATCCATGCAAAAAAAAATTCACGTGTAATTTCAGGGCCCCAGACAGTCCTTCCAGGTGAGGCGACACTTCACCTGTGAGTCGGCTGGTGTGATATACTGCGTCCGGTGCTCCCGGTGCAGCCTTCTATATATTGGTGAGACCCGACGCAGACTGGGAGACCATTTCGCTGAACACCTACGCTCTATCCGCCAGAGAAAGCAGGATCTCCCAGTGGCCACACATTTTAATTCCACATCCCATTTCCATTCTGATATGTCTATCCATGGCTCCTCTACTGTCAAGATGAAGCCACACTCAGGTTGGAGGAACAACACCTTATATTCCATCTGAGTAGCCTCCAACCTGATGGCATGAGCATTGACTTCTCTAACTTCCGTTAATGCCCCTCCTCTCCTTCTTACCCCGTCCCTTATTTATTTATTTATTTATTTATTTGTTTGTTTGTTTATTGTTTTTCCCCTTTTTTTCCCCTCTCTCTGTCCCTCTCACAATAACTCCTTGCCTGCTCTCCATCTTCCTCTGGTGCTCCCTTTCTTTCTCCCTAGGCCTTCCGTCCCACGATCCTCTCCCTTCTCCAGCCTTATATCCCTTTTGCCAATCAACTTTCCAGCTCTTAGCTTCATCTCTCCCCTTCCTGTCTTCTCCTATCATTTTGGATCTCCCCCTCCCCCTCTCAAATCTCTTACTATCTCTTCTTTCAGTTAGTCCTGACGAAGGGTCTTGGCCCGAAACGTCGACTGTACCTCTTCCTATAGATGCTGCCTGGCCTGCTGCGTTCCACCTGCATTTTGTGTGTGTCGCAGGTAATGGGATACTTTTGAAAAGAAGCTCAAGAAGCCAAAATGATAGAGAGACAAATAGGAAAGAGGGAATGGACTGTAGCAAATCATGAATAAAGCAGTCATACAATAGAAGTCAGTGCAACATAGATTTAGATTAAGAAATTTTAAGCAGATAAATGTGATGTAGTTCAGTGATTTTGGAAACATAGGAAGGTGAGTTGACACTTCACCTATGCGTCTGTGAGTCAGTTGGGTTCACACCCTGTGTCCAGTGCTCTTGGTGTGGCCTCTTGTATATCGGTCAGAACTTATGCTCCATCTGCCAGAAAAAGCAGGATCTCCCAGTGGCCACCCATTTTAATTCCAGTTCCCATTCCCATTCCAATATGTCCGTCCATGGCCTCCTCCACTGTTGTGATGAGGCCACACATAGGTTGGAGGAACAGCACCTTATATTCTATATGGGTAGCCTCCAACCTAATGGCATGAACATCAATTATCAAACTTCTGATAATGCCCCCTCCTCCCTTCCCCTTCCCCTTCACCACTTCCCCATCCCCTTTTCCCTCTCTCACCTTATCTCCTTGCCCCCTCATCACCTCCCTCTGGTGCTCTTCCCCCACTTTTCTCTCTTCCATGGCCTTATGTCCTCTTCTATCAGACTCTCCCTTCTCCAGCCCTGTATCTCTTTCACTAATCAACTTCCCAGCTCTTTACTTCATCCCTCCCCTTTCAGGTTTCACCTTGTGCTTCTCTCTCGCCTCCCCCAATCTTTTAAATCTACTCTTCAGCTTTTTTTCTCTAGTCCTGCCCAAGGCTCTTGGCCCAAAACATTGTCTGTACTCTTTTCCTTAGATGCTGCCTGGCCTGCTGAGTTCCTCCAGTGTTTTGTGTGTATTACTTGTTTTCCAGCATCTGCAGATTTCCCTTGATCGTGATTGTGCACATCTGATCCGTTTGTCTAAAAATGCTGAATGCCATTACTTTATAGAAACTATGTTTATTTTCAAAACATTACAAAATTATTCAGTAGAACATTAAAAGGAAAGCAAAACATTAAAAACCATGTGAACCTTTCAATGATAAAGAAGAATCCAATACATAGAATCAGTGACCACTTTGTTAGGTACACTTCTACACCTGTATGAAAATGCAAATATATTATCTGCCCATCCTTTGGAAGGAACTAAATACATAAAAGTATGCAGACATGGTCCAGAGGTTCAGTTGCTGTTCAAACCAAACATCAGAATGCGGAAGAAATGTGATCTAAGTGACTTTGACCGTGGAATAATTGTTGGTGGCAGATGGGGCGGTTTGAGTATCTCAGAAACTACTGATCTCCTGGGATTTTAAGACACAACTGGAATTTACCCGATCTCTAGAGTTTACAGTGAATGGTGCGAGAAGGGAGAAAAAAAAACCATCCAGTGAGCAGCAGATCTGTGGGAGAAAATGCTTTGTTAATTCGGGAAGCAGAGGAGAATGGCCAGACTGGTTCAAGCTGACAGGAATGTGACACTATTTGCCACCATCTGCCACCCTGAGATTCATTTTATTGTAGGCATTCATAGTAAATACAAAGGAACAGAATAAAATCAATGAAGAACTGCACAGAACAAAGAGGTACAAATATTGAGAATAAATAGCAATAAATTCTGAGAACCTCAATTGTAGAGTCCTTGAAAGTGAGCACAAAGGTTGTAGAATCAACTTAATGTTGCAGTGAGTGAAATTATCCTCTCTGGTTCAGGAGCCTGATGGTTGAGAGTACCTAATAAAGTGGCCACTGAGTGTGCATTAGGCTGGTGTTTATCAATTACAGCTTGGCATTAAGTACCAATATTTTTCCGGTAGTAATCAGCAAGCTTTGAAACCTAGGCCACTGTATCTCTCTCTGCAAATGAATCCTCCACTTCATCGGAAGACCATAGTCAGTAAGGATCAGCAACAACACCTCCTCACTGACAGGCAGCACAAGCACACTTCAAGGATGCGGGCTTTACTCTGCATTCACTACTGCATGAATGTAGAGATAGTAGAGCAGTTCAAACACCGTCTGTAAATTCACTAATGACATCACTGTTGTAAAATTTTAGATGGCGATGAGGAGGGTAATAGGAGTGAGTTAGATCGGCTGGTTGGGTATTATCATTGGAACCACCTCGCAAGACTATGGAAATGGTTGCGTACCTCAGGAAGGGGGAGTCAAGAAAACACATACCAGTTCTCATTGAGAGGTCAGTGGTAGAAAGACAGAGCAGTTTCAAGTTCTAGAGAATCAACACCTATTGATGTAAACATGAAGCAGGCGTGTCAGCAGCTCTACTTCATTTGGAGAATGAGAAGATTCGGGATGTTGCTGAAGACTTTTACAAATTTCTCTGGATGTACAATGGGCACCATTCTGACTGGCTGCATCGCAGCCTGATATAGAGTCTACAATGCACAGGATCACAAGAGGCTGGGAGTATTGTAGACTCAGCCAGCTCCATCATGGGCTCTCATCACCAGTAAGGACATCTTCAAATGGCAGTGTGTCAAGGCAGCTACGTTCATCTCTAAGAACCCTCGCCATCCAGGACATGCTCTCTTTGTATCACTGTCATCAGGAGGAGGTACAGGAGTCAGAAGACCTACACTCAATAATTCATACAGAGCTTCTTCCCATTCATCGTCACATTTCTGAATGATCCACAAATCTATGAATATTGTCATTCCTTCTTTTTGCACTATTTATTTATAATATAATTTTATATCTTTGTACTGTACTACTGCTGTAAAAAATCAGAAAATGATGACGCTTAAATGACTGTTAACAAATTATTTCTACAGATGCTGCCTGAGCTGCTGAGCTCCTCAGGTATTTTGTATGTTGTTCTAGATTTCCAGCATCTGCAGAATCTCCTGTGTTTATTAAAAAAAATCAGATTCTGACTGAAAGCTTAAAGCTCAAAGTAAATTTATAATCAAAGTAAGAATACCATATACAACCCTGAGATTAATTTTCTTGCAGGCAGCCACAGGAAAATAAAGAAATACAACAGAATCCATGCTTCTCAGCCACTAGATACATCCTACATTGACTATCAAATTTGTGGAAAGATGGAAACACTTAAGGCTGATTTATACTTCTGCGTTAACTCGACGCCGTAACCTACGCAAGTGGCCTACGCGCATTGTGAGCATTTATACTCGTGTGTTGGTGTGTCTGCGTCGCTCTGCAATTCAGGCACGTTGTGCATGCGCAAACACCTGCCCGTGCAAGGCTTCATGGTCATGGTAGTCTTTCTCGGGGTAAACAAGGAGTGAGCATCTTTTTCCGTAAAAGCGAAACGTGTCCTCTATAATTTCGGAGGTCTGTAAATCTTTATGGAAAGCATTGCAGCCAGAGTTCCTTCCCTGCCCTACAGTCGCCCAATGGGAAGCTATTGCAGCGTAAGAGGAAATGCGATGCTATCAAGCGGACCAATCACAGCTGTTGCACTCTGCGTTGCCGTGACGCATAGTTACATTTTGGGAGAGGTGCACATCAGGCTATGGCATAGGGATCCGTGTTGGTTCTGCGTAGGGTTTGTGGCGATGCAGTACTTATGGTGTTGAGTTGACGCAGAAGTATAAATCAGGCTTTAGATTGGAAACAGCTTCTTCAGCTCTCTAAGTCCAATACCCATTTACTAATTCCAGTTTATTCCCCCCACACTTGCATCAACTCCCCCAGGATTCCAGATTTACCTATGGGAATGACCTATGTACCAACTCGCATGTCTTTGGAATGTGGTTGGAATCTGGAGAAGTTCAACGTGGTCCCAGGGAAAACGTGCAAGCTCCACACAGACATCCAAATGGTTAGGATTGGACCTGGTTTGCTGAATTGTGAAGCAACAGCTCTTCTAGCTGAACCACTCTGATGACCAGACAAACAGAGACAAGAGATAATTTAGCACCTACTGAAAGAATTGCTACTGTTCTTAATCTTTTAACAATCTTTAATATTTATACCTCTCAATGCGAGGTTCCAGAGTGAATCTTTGCTCTACTTCACGTATGTAGATCTCTTCCCCACGTTAGGGAAAGTGCATGCCAATCAGCTGCTTTGAAGTTGCAACATAAATCGAAATTATTTGAGGCAACACACACAAAATGCAGGAGGAACTCAGCAGGTCATGCATTTGATATTTTGTCCTGTTTGTGCATGTGTGGTTTCTCTCTCTCTCTCTCTCTCTCTCCCCTTCCCTGCTCCCTCTCTCTCTAGTTCTCTCTCTCTCTCTTTCATCTCTCTCCCTCTCTCCCTCTTTCTCCCTCTCTCTCTTTCTGTCCCTTCCATCTCTCTTCTCTCTGTCCCTCCCCCTCTCACTCCCTCTTCTCTTCTCTTCTCCCGACCCGTCTATCTTTATAAATATAGTATATATGCAAAGAATGGTTCAAGTGAGCTTTAATGGATGACTGTCAATTACTCTTCAAGAGCCATTGTTTGAACAATCTGTTAATAATGGGTTTCCATTTGTTTTATGAGAAGCACCACATTTATTATGTATGAAGCTCACAGAGATGCCAAATTTATCTTGGGGCTATGGTATAATTTTTGCATATGCAGACTGATTGTTTATCTTTCTTGCTTTTAAGATAATTGCATTTAGAAGACTTAAACCTTTCAAACTGAAATTCTTTAAACATGTCTCAACTTACCATATAGTTTCTTCCCACTTTGCTTTAGGCACATTTCTCAGAGATTTGCTTAATGCAATGCCTGTTTAGAGATTTTCTTCTTTTTTCTCCCTTTGGAATGTTGCTCAAAATACCGAAAGGTAAAATAATCCATTCAGTTAACCAATTTACTTAAAGGAGAGAGATAGTTCTGAACATATTTCAAAGAGATTTCAAATGCATTATATTAAACTTTATTTAAATTACTCATTAAATAATACAGATGAAAATATTCCATTTTTAGCATAAAACAGTGACTTCCATTTATGTAGCATACTAACTGAAGGAAAAACACTTGAAAGCAGTTATGGGGGAGACATCAAATAAAAAATTACCAATGCTTCACATAAGGAAATGATATAATAGATAAATAGAATTTGGTCAAAAACAGTTCCCTCCAACCTGCATGGGTGCATGCGTGGCCGCACAGTAACTGAAATAGTCCCACGCACATAGCCTTTGTTGCCGCGCAGCTGGAATTTTCTTTTATCTAATGTGCCATGCAGTTTTTAGTCTGTGTAAAAATTTCCTATTCCCAGCAACGATTGGTCCACACAGCTGTAAAAAATTTTAAAGGGAACGTTGATTGTTTAAAAGACATGTAAAAAGTAAAAGGAGAGATTGAGGGGTAAAGGCATTTAAGGAAAGGATTGAAGACTTTAGGTTGCTGAGGACAAAGCTTTCAATTTGGACTGCAAATTGTCTTTTACAGCAGAATGTTACAAAAAAAGACCCAGGAACAAGTTATTTTAGAATTGGTTATGAATAAGCAAGAAGATATCTAATGGGAAATCATTCTAATGGTTTTAATTCCTCTGGAAGGTAATGATCAAAATGTAATTGAATTCCAGATACAGCTTAAAGGCAAGAAGAAAGCTAGTCTTCAACTGAAATGAAGGCAATTATGATGGTGTGAAAGTGGAGTTTTTAGTGTTGTTTAGGGTGAAAACAAGAGGACATAGATTAAAAAGCAAAGATTCAAGATCTATTATCATTTATTACATTTATTATCAAAGAATGTATAAATTATATAACCCTGAGATTTGTTCACAGGTAGCCACAAAGCAAGAAACCTGAATGAACCAATTAAAGAAAAAAAATAATAACATAAATATAAAAGACCAACACCCAATATGCAAGAGAAAGAAAAAGACACAAATTATGCAAATAATTAAAGCAAACAACACATTCCGAACCAAAATTGAGTCCTCACGTCCAACCTCCCGAGAAGCCTGGAGTAGGCCCAAAGCCCCGCTTATCAGTTCATCATATTAGCGGACATGGAGCACAACAGCCGGGGCAGTCTTCACAGCTTCAGCATCATGGCGAGAGGCGAACCCATCATGAAGAACAAGCAAAATCAGCTTTCGCCCTGGATACTGACACCCTATCCTTTCAGTCTTTCTGGGCCGGCATTTAAATAGATCATGGAACAAAACAATGAAAGGCTCCAGCGTCCTGGAGAAATCAGTGAACATTGCAGAGAGTGAGCGAATTTGGCTCTTGCCTCTGATGGGCCAGCATTTAAATTGTCTAAACAGAGGATCGTACCTCACACTAGGACCTAGCTACAGTGAGAGTCTCCAGGCCTAGACCATGCTGCCCAGTGGATCACTCTGGACCCAGATTCCACCACCCAGCCCGGAGCCACTCACAAGCTCTTCAAATCAGCTCGGCGCCCAGAGCGATCAAACTTCACACCAGGGCTAGTTGTACGGACACTAAATCTCCTCTGCCCGGCCCCTGACTTCTCTTTCATACCCAGAGCAGTCCAACCTCACACCCGGGCCAGTTGTCCGGGCATCAGAACTCCATCTGCAACGACTCTCCAACACACCATCTCGGCTCGTACTCAAACTCAGCTCGCCATCGCTCGCTCCTTCACTGTGGTCAGCAATAACTTAAACACAATTTACATCAGGAAAGGTATTTTTAGTGATGTTCTTAGTAGGAGATCAGAGGTGAGGGATTTAAAAGAGGACATCAGGGGCAAATTATTCTTGCAAAAGATTGCGTGTATTTGGAATGAGCTGCCAGAGATAGCGACTGAGGTGAGCACATTAACCATATTTAAAAGACATCTAGGCAAGTAGATGGAAAAGTGAGGTTTTGAGGGCTATGGGCCAAACCCAGGCAGATGGGACTAGCTCACTGGACATCACAATCGGCATGGCCCAGTTAGACTGAAGAGCCTGTTTCCGAGCTGTATAACTCTGAGTCTATGACAAGGGGCATCGCTACAAAAGAAAGGGTCGCCCATTTAAAACCAAGCTGTTTAGAAATTTCTTTTCCCAGAAGGTAGTGAATCTCTGCCCTGATGTTGATGGATGGCTGATCACTAGATAGACTTAAGGTGGAGACAGATAATTATTTGAATGATGGGGGAATTGAGAATTATGGGAAACTGGCCCAGAAGAGGAATTGAAGCCAGGATAGATGAGTCATGATGGTATTGAAAGGTGGGGCAGGCCTACTCCTGCTCCTGTTTTCTTGAGTTCTTTAGTGAGATTACCTTTCGTATGAGAAAGGATCTAGAGTTACAGGAGAATAGTTGCCTCAACAGTTTGAGACAGGTATGAAGGGAAATAATTGTGGAGATATTTGAAAACAAGCCCAAGAATTTCAAGACCCAGCCTAGGTTAAATCAGAAGCTAGTGTGGGTGAACTAACAAACGGTAAAAGATACAGCGAAGAAAAGGACAATAGAGTTTTGAATGGAGTCAAGTCTTTTGAGAGTAAAAATTATGGAAGGAGTCAGGCCAGAATTAGGTTGGCGTAACAAACGAACTGATGAGGGCAGATGAACTGAGGCAAGGACCACTTTACATGGTCTTAGGCAGTTCCTTGGAATCAAACGTGACTTGCTTCCGTACTCTGGTTCTGTGAGACAGTTCTGAAGTGCCAACGAGGCCAATGGGGAAAGCAGAGACTTCCACAAACAGAGCAGGCCGTGGTTAAGCAGTGGACGGACTGCATTGTTTTGGAGATTGTCCACTCCTTTCACTACCTATGCAGAGCATCTCTGTGCTCCCAGTGAAATGCCTCGAGGTTTTCATTACTGCCCTTGAAAATGTCTTCTCAATTTCAGTGATTGCAGCCAAGGGTTCCCAAGCATTTCTTGAAGCAATTGTTGAGTATTCACTAACAAGAGAAAATCTGCAGATGATGGAAATTGTGTGTGTTACTTAGAGTATTCACTTGAATCTTTCCCTCTGTTTATCTGGTAATCATTTGCCATGAGAGAATTGCCTGCTTCGGTAGTCTATAAGAACATAAGAAATAGGAGCAGGAGTAGGCCATCTGGCCTATCGAGTCTGCTCCGCTATTCAATAAGATCATGGCTGATCTGGCCATGGACTCATATCCATCTATCCGCCTTTTCCACATAACCTTTAATTCCCTTACTATGTAAAAATCTATCCAACCTTGTCTTAAGCTGCTTCATTGGACAGAGAATTGTTGAGCATGTGAATTACATAGCCCTTCCAAGTTAATCAACTGATTGCAACTAATTCTGTGGTGTAAGGGTTACGGGGCTGGCTACTGTGCTGATCCACTTGTCCTTCTAGTAACTTTGGAGGAAGTTGCATAGACTGTGTTGGTGGTAAATCTCCTGTGCCCTGAGATGCATGGCACATGGTCTGTCCGTATGTCAGAAGCATATGGGAGAATAAGATGTCAGCTTATTGTTAGACCTGAGATCTCAAACTTCAGCCGTCCCTTTCCTCAATGAAATAAAGGCTGGACTGACACATTGAAGGTGGTGGAGAATTTGATAACTTATGACCACCTTCGTGGGGGAGTGGCTGCCGAGACACAGGAAATAGTTCATGTTTTCAACAATCTCATTATAATCCTTAGTTGTCATTAGTCAGTGAGGTGCAGCAGGGACTGTAAAGCCCAATTTATACTTGTGCATCAAATGTACGCCGTAGGTACTGCGTACCCTATGCCGTACCCTACGCCATAGAGTGACGTGCACCTCCCCAAAAATGTAACTCACACATCGCGGCGATGCAGACTGCAACAACTGTGATCGGTCCGCTTGGTAGCATCGCATTTCCGGTTGCTTTTCTCTGCCATGTCTGTACACTGATACAAAATAAATGGTTGGAGACGATGAACCAAATTGTCAAATCTACCTGCTGACATCCGAAAATATTTGAAATGCATTTTCTCGTCCATGCCTCTCACAAAGAAACTCAACACAGTGGCATAGAAACCCCACCGCCAACTAGTGTTTTGGTGTTGAATTGCAGAGTGACGTAGACACAACTATGCATGCTCGCTGTGGCATAGGGCTACGCAAAAGTATAAATCAGCCCTACGGCATAGCCCGTACACACAAGTATAAATCAGCCGTAAGGCCCACGCTCCCATGTACTTCATTGAAAATCACAATGAAGGCTTGCAGATAAGCCTCTAGGTATATGCAAATGCATGCTTCCTATTAGTGTTGAAGATTAGCTTCACTCCTGTGGGAAATTTGCAGGAGGTGAAATGCAAAACGATGGCAAAAAATTGTTAAAGTACCGATACTGACTTTTTTTGACACTGTTCTTTACTGAGATGGACCTTTTGGTCTAACATTAGACTAACATCATGGCTTGCATACTGTCATGAAGCAGGTATGTGTTGGAGATGAATATCTGTTGCCAGCCAAATTTGAGGACAGTTTTCTACAATCCGTAAGACCCCCTGACAGCTGATGGATTCAGAAGCTTTAATAATGCTGCTCCTACAATTCTGTGGATTGATCACTCAGTGAAAACCATACTGCTGTATCCCTGGATGATCAGAATCCTTGCTGTGATTTGGGGAACAGCTCTTCAACCACCAGAATAGGACGGTTGAGAAGAAGACTAATCATGACTTTCTATGTTGCTGACAGCAGAGAGATCCTCCTTTCGTTGCCAATGCTGCACTTGCCTGCTTTATTGAAAATGATTTTAATTACAGCACCTCTGACTTACTCTGCTACACCTTCCACTTTTCAGGTGTGAGCAGTGAAGCTGTAGATTTGTGCTTCACTGTTGTCTTTTGGGTTTTCAGTTGCACCTGCGCCCTAAATGTTTAATTCAATTAGGTTATGCCCTTTTCTAATTTAGGACGGCAGCAAGGTTGGCCACAATGGACAGCATTGGATGAATCAAGGTTGCTCGTATCAAGGGCAGAGTCATGGTAGTGGAGGTCGATGATCTATGAATGGACATAATTGCCTCTCTCTCTGAAAATCTTGTGATGACATGGTTAATTCCACTTTGCTTAGCTTCTGTGCTTTCTCCATCCACTACTTCTCAGATTTTCCACTGAATATCAAGGATATTCTGCAACATCAGGACCCACAACATCTAGCCCATGCTCTCTCCTCATTGCTGCCATGGGAAAGGAGATACAGGAGCCTTAGGTCCCACACCACCAATTTCATGTACAGTTATTACCCCTCAACCATCAGGCTCCTGAATCAGCATGGGTAACAACTCACCTCAACACTAAGCTAATTCCATGACCTCTGGACTCACATTCAAGGACTCTACAACTCATGATCTCAATATTATTTATTTTTTTACTATTATTACTTTTTTGTACTTACATAATATGTTTTCTTTGGCATATTGGTTGTTTGTCCCTCTTTGTGTGTAGTTTTTCACTGATTCAATTGTGCTTCTTTATATCTATTGTGAATTCCCACAAGAAAATGAATCTCAGGGTTGTATATGATGGTAAATGCTGTATGTATTTGATAATAAATTCACTTTGTACTTTGAACATTGAAAACTGTCTCTTGGTGCTTATAAAACTATTTCAATCCCTCAAGAAAAGGGGTTGATTCAAATGCAGGAATGTTTGGCATTGATGGTTAATTAGTTTCTCAATCTCCAGGCTATTTTCAACAAACTAATCTTCAGTCTCTCACTGCTGCAGATTCCCATCTGCTTCAAAAGAATGACAATCACACCCCTGTCCACAAAGAGCGGGGCGAGCTGCCTCAGTGACTACTGCGCAGTTGCACTCTAATCAACTATGATGAAGTTCTTTGAAAGGTAGGTCATGGCTGGGATCAACTCCTGCCTAACCAAGGACCTGGACTCACTACAATTTACGTATCACCACAATAGGTCTACAGTAGTTGCAATCTCATTGGTTCTCTACCTGAAAATAGCAGTACCTATATCAGGCTGCTGTTTCTTGATTACAACTCAACATTCCACATTGTGCTCTCAGTACTAATCGACAATCGCCAAAACCTGGGCTTGTGCACTCAACCCTGCAACTGGATCCTTGATTTCCTCACAGGGAGACCACAGTCACTGCAGATCGGAAATGCTGACAGGATAATCAAGGACACGACCCAGCCAGCCAACACACTCAGGAACTCGAAGACTTGTACGGCCAGATTTGGGAACAGCTTCTTTCCAACTGTGATAAGACTGCTGAAGGGATCCTGACCCGGATCTGGGCCGTACCCTCCAAATATCCAAACCCGCACCTCGGTTTTTTTGCACTACCTTACTTTCCGTTTTTCTATTTTCTATTTATGATTCATAATTTAAATTTTTAATATTTACTATCGATTTGTAATCCAGGGAGCGGGAAGCGCAGAATCAAATATCGCTGTGATGATTGTACGTTCTAGTATCAACTGTTTGACGACAATGAAGTATAAAGTATAGCAATTCCTCCTCACTGACGATCAACTCTGGCGCACTTCCAGGATGCGTGCATAGCTCACTGCTCTACTCAGTACTCCCACAACTATGGCCTGTGGCCTGGAACAGCACAAACACCACCTACAAGTTTGCCAATGACACAACTATTGTTGGCAGAATTTCAGATGGTGATGAGGAGGCGTACAGGAGCAAGGTAGATTAGGTAGTTGAATGGTGTTGCAACAACAACATTCACTCAACATCTGAAAGATCAAGGAAATGATTGTGGACTTCAGGAAGGAGGCGGTGAGGGAACACTGACAAGTCCTCATCGAAGGTTCAGCAATGTAAAGGGTGATAAGTTTCAGGTTCCTGGGTGTCATCAGCTCAGGAGATCGATCCTGAGTCCACCATACTTGTATAGTTACAAAGAAGGCACAACAGCAGCTATATTTCATTAGGAATTTGAGGAGACTTGTTATGTCAACAAAGACTCTTGCAAATTTCTACAGATGTACTGTGGAGAGTATTCTAACTGGTCTATCACCGTCCAATATGGTAGGCACACTGCACAGGATTGGAAGAAGCTCCAGAATGTTGTAAGCTCAGCCAGTTCCATCATGGGCACTAAAAAGGTGGTATCCATCATTCAGGACATCGATCACCCAGGACAAGCCCTCTTCTCATTGTTACCATCAAGGAAGAGGTACATGAGGCTGAAGGCACACATTCAATGTTTCAGGAACAATTTTTTTCCTCTCTTGTATCAGATTTCTGAATGGACAATGATCCCATGTATACTATCTCACCATTTTTTTTTGTTTTTGCTCTTTTTCACTACCTATTTAAGTTAATTATCTAGCTATATATATAGATAGATAGATAGATAGATAGATAGATAGCTAGATAGATAGATAGATAGATAGATAGATAGATAGATAGATAGATAGATAGATAGATATATAGATAGATAGATAGATAGATAGATAGATAGATAGATAGATATATAGATAGATAGATAGATAGATAGATAGATAGATAGATAGATAGATAGATAGATAGATAGATAGCTAGGGTGCCTAAGATTTTGCATAGCACTTCAGTACTCCTGCAAAAAAAAAACAGACCTTTGGAAATGATCAATAAACCAATTGTTAGGAAAAAATAGCATTGTCTGATGTCTATACCTATGCCAACCCTTTTCCCTAACACTCTTCCTCTGCCATCTGTCCCACACCCCTTCCGCAGCACTGCACCCGTATCATTCCCGACATCCAGTGCTTCCACCAGATTTACAAATTCACTCTCCGCTCCACATTGACACAGTACTGTACAAAAGTTATAGGCACCCGAGTTATATAATGTGCCTAAGACTTTTTAAAATTGTAATTTACAGGTATTTTTAAAATATGTATTGCAATGTGCTGCTGGGGCAAAAACAACAAATTTCACGACCTATATGAATGATATTAAACCTGATTCTGATTTTGACTAGTCCTCACATCTAGATCATTTCTGAAGTAAAATTATAGTAATGATTATGTGGACAATAACCTAGATTTAAAGTAGTGTCCTCCAGACAAGAATTTACATGGCATATGCTATAAACATCCTGCAAGAAGGAAGGAAATTATTTCTGATAAAAAGAGACAGAATTAGAATCAGAATCAGGTTTATTATCACCGGCATGTGACGTGAAATTTGTTAACTTAGCAGCAGCAGTTCAATCCAATACATAATCTAGCAGAGAGAGAAATAATAACATTATTTCATTACCTTAAACAGCTGTGATGTTTCTGCTGCTGGACCGTCGAGTCATCAGCCGGGTCCATCCGTCTTTAGACGTTTCATCCCCTAACCCGGAACATCCTCGGGATGATGGGACAGCAGAAGGTGATCAGTTTTCTACCCCTGACCGTCAGACATCCAGCTATTATTGTCCCTTTGCAGCCAGAGCCAACTGGATGCTGTATAATAATAATAAAAATAAATAAAATAAAACATAATAATAAATAAACAAGTAAATCAATTACCTATATTGAATAGATTTTAACAAAGTGCAAAAAGAGAAATACTGTATATTAAAAAAAAAGTGAGGTAGTGTCCAAAGCTTCAATGTCCATTTAGGAATCGGATAGCAGAGGGGAAGAAGCTGTTTCTGAATCGCTGAGTATGTGCCTTCAAGCTTCTGTATCTCCTACCTGATGGTAACAGTGAGAAAAGGGCATGCCCTGGGTGCTGGAGGTCCTTAATAATGGACGCTGCCTTTCTGAGACACCACTCCCTGAAGCTGTCTTGAGTACTTTGTAGGCTAGTGCCCAAGATGGAGCTGACTAGATTTATAACCTTCTGCAGCTTCTTTTGGTCCTGTGCAGTAGCTTCTCCGTACCAGACAGTGATGCAGCCTGTCAGAATGCTCTCCACGGTACAACTATAGAAGTTTTTGAGTGTATTTGTTGACATGACAAACCTCTTCAAAATCCCAATAAAGTATAGCCGCTGTCTTGCCTTCTTTATAACTACATCGATATGTTGGGACCAGATTAGATCCTCAGAGATCTTGACACCCAGGAACTTGAAGCTGCTCACTCTCTCCACTTCTGATCCCTCTATGAGGATTGCTTTGTGTTCCTTAGTCTTACCCTTCCTGAAGTCCACAATCAACTCTTTCATCTTACTGATGTTGAGTGCCAGGTTGTTGCTGTGGCACCGTTCCACTAGTTGGCATATCTCACTCCTGTATGCCCTCTCATCACCACCTGAGATTCTACCAACAATGGTTGTATCGTCAGCAAATTTGTAGATGGTATTTGAGCTATGCCTAGCCACACAGTCATGTGTATACAGAGAATAGAGCAGTGGGCTAAGCACACACCCCGAGGTGCACCAGTTTTGATCGTCAGCAAGGAGGAAATGTTATCACCAATCTGCACAGACTGCGGTCTTCCAGTTAGGAAGTCAAGGATCCAATTGCGGAGGGAGGTACAGAGGCCCAGGTTCTGTAACTTCTCAATCAGGATTATGGGAATGATGGTATTAAATGTTGAGCTATAGGCGATGAACAGCATCCTGACGTAGGTGTTTGTGTTGTCTAGGAGGAGAGCCATTGAGATTGTGTCTGCCGTTGACCTATTGTGGCAAGAGGCAAATTGCAATGGGTGCAGGTCCCTGCTGAGGCAGGAGTTCAATCTAGTCATAACCAACTTCTCAAAGCATTTCATCACTGTCGATGTGAGTGTTATTGGGCGATAGTCATTAAGGCAGCCCACATTATTCTTCTTAGGCACTGGTATAATTGTTGCCCCTTTGAAGCAAGTGGGAACTTCTGCCCGTAGCAGTGACAGGTTGAAAATGTCCTTGAATACTCCCACTAGTTGGTTGGTACAGGTTTTCAGAGCCTTACCAGGTACTCCATCAGGACCTTCTGCCTTGCGAGGGTTCACTTTCTTAAAGACAGTATAACATCGGCCTCCGAGATAGAGATCACAGGGTCATCAGGTGCAGCAGGGATCTTCACAGCTGTAGTTGTGGTCTCCCTTTCAAAGCGTGCATAGAAGGCGTTGAGTTCATCGCTGCAATTCATACTTTGTAGGAAGTAATAACTTGCAGACCCTGCCAGAGTTGCCGTGCATCTGATATCACCTCCAACCTCATTCAGAATTGTCTCTTCACCCTTGAAATAGCCCTCCGCAAATCATACCTGGTTTTCTGGTACAGGCCTGGGTTGCCAGACTTCAATGCCACAGATGTAGCCTTCAGCAGACAACATACCTCCTAATTTATCCATGGCTTTTGGTTTGGGACTGTAGGTTTTAGTACAATATTGCATAATTGATGGAAGTTACAAAGTAAAATATTTTCATGTTTGATGCCTTTATTTCATACTTTACTCTCAAAGAGAACAATGGCATGCGAAAGCATTTAAGAATGGGTGTTAAGGAGTTGACAAAGACAAAGGACCTTCAGTAGAAGATTAAATGTAAAAGAATTAGAATAGAGTGCAGGAGAAGTCTCTTAATCATAGAAACATAGAAACATAGAAAATAGGTGCAGGAGTAGGCCATTCGGCCCTTCGAGCCTGCACCGCCATTTATTATGATCATGGCTGATCATCCAACTCAGAACACCGCCCCAGCCTTCCCTCCATACCCCCTGACCCCCGTAGCCACAAGGGCCATATCTAACTCCCTCTTAAATATAGCCAATGAACTGGCCTCAACTGTTTTCTGTGGCAGAGAATTCCACAGATTCACCACTCTCTGTGTGAAGAAGTTTTTCCTAATCTCGGTCCTAAAAGGCTTCCCCTCTATCCTCAAACTGTGACCCC
Source organism: Mobula birostris (assembly GCF_030028105.1). Lineage (NCBI taxonomy): Eukaryota > Metazoa > Chordata > Chondrichthyes > Myliobatiformes > Myliobatidae > Mobula > Mobula birostris. The sequence continues at coordinate 196,132,316 of NC_092371.1, forward strand.
TCGTTCTGGACAACCCCAACATCGGGAACAATCTTCCTGCATCTAGCCTGTCCAATCCCTTTAGGATCTTATACGTTTCAATCAGATCCCCCCTCAATCTTCTAAATTCCAACGAGTACAAGCCCAGTTCATCCAGTCTTTCTTCATATGAAAGTCCTGCCATCCCAGGAATCAATCTGGTGAACCTTCTCTGTACTCCCTCTATGGCAAGGATGTCTTTCCTCAGATTAGGGGACCAAAACTGCACACAATACTCCAGGTGTGGTCTCACCAAGGCCTTGTACAACTGCAGTAGTACCTCCCTGCTCCTGTACTCGAATCCTCTCGCTATAAATGCCAGCATACCATTTGCCTTTTTCACCGCCTGCTGTACCTGCATGCCCACTTTCAGTGACTAGTGTATAATGACACCCAGGTCTTGTTGCACCTCCCCTTTTCCTAATCGGCCACCATTCAGATAATAATCTGTTTTCCTATTTTTGCCACCAAAGTGGATAACTTCAATCATGGTAGATTGTGGAATTCAGTTCCAGGTGGATTGTTGCAAGAGAAGTTCTGTATATATTCAAAATTAGATTTGATGGGTGGATGAAGCAAATGGCATAAGAAGCTTTGGAAGAATGGAAATGCAGTTAGAACTGTGTGCATACATCTGTGGCAATGAGTGTATCAGGATTTCTTATTTAAGGAAAGGTATACCTGAATCGGAAGTAGTTCAGAGAAGGTCTTTTGGACACGTACCTAGAATCAGAAGATTTTCATATGGGTAAAGATTGGTCTCATGGGCTTCTGCCTACAGCAGTTTTGAAGAATGAGAGGTGACTCAAGTGAAGCATACGTGATTCTGAGGGAAGATATGGACTGGGTGTTTTCCTCTTCTGGGGAGAATTGAGAACTAGAGGCCAATATTTCAAAACAATTGTCAAACCATATAAGACAGAGGTGAGGTGAGATGCTTTTTCGTCAAGGTGATATGAAACGATGAAGCTCTGTTTCTCAAAGAATGGAGGAAGCAGTTTATTTGAATATATTTAAAGTCAAGAAAGATAGATTGCTGATAAGCAAGGGGAATAAAATTTATGTTGGGAAGTGGGAATGTGAGTTTAAAGTTGCACTCAGGTCAGAATCTTATTGAAAGCAGAGTTGGCCTAAGAGTCAAAGTGTCCTGTTCCTGCTCCAGATTTCATAAATTTCTATATTTGTGAATATTTCCATGTTGATCTGAGAGCTTAAAATGACCTAATTTATATGTATTTCTAATGGCAGTGTGATAACGTGCATTATAAAAATAAATTTGTCTGAAGATATACCAAAATTCCTACCAAAGCTTCAGGAAACAAGCTGCAAAAACTTTGGAAATATCTGAGTAAATTGACTTTAGGCCATTTTGCAGAAACGATAGCACACAAAGCAATAGGATCTCCACTCCCCTAACTCCTTCCCTCTCCCCAACTAATTTTGTGCAACATTACAACATCTCACTATCATCATAAGCCATGAGTCCTAACCTCAGTCAGAGCCCTTAGCCATGATGTACATCTGCAGGATTATTGAATAATCCCACAGATTCAAAACTGCAAGTGGTTTTAAAGATTAGGAAGGGATGATTCAGATACAGAAGCAGCCTCATTTAAAATGATGAAGATTTTCCTATTTTTCCAAAGAACATATTCATACAGACTAAGTAGCATAAGGCTGATTTTCATTCATTTAAATAAATACTGTATTATTGCCAATAATGAAGGCAGCATATTTAATAGTGAATGTGCAGTAACATTGCCCCACTCAGGATGATTCAAGCAATTGTTTCTTTTCACCTCTGGTATTGACATTGGATCAAAATATCAGCTTTTCAGTGATTGCTGAAACAACTTCAAACAAGAAGACCAAGACACAGAGATGACCTAACACGCCATTCAACAGGCCAGCATCAACACTGAAATGTTATCTGCAAGAACCATACAACTTCAGCATAGCGTGGAGGAAAGTAACTTGAACAAACAAAGAAATTCTTCCACTATCCTGCCAAACAACAAGTAGAAAATGCAAACAAGCTATCATAGAAACCAGCCAGTTTCAAATACTAGCAGGTAGAGACCTCAGCAAATTCCTCTACCTAACTCAAAACAAGAACAGGTACACACAGAAAAAGGCTTAGCAGATAACATCTCAGTTGAATTGCAAGATTAAGGCTCAAGACACCATTCTCATCAATGGAGCTAAGCAAGGGATTTTAAAGACTCTCCCAATTAATATTGATCAAGACAACTGCAAAGTCATTGAGGGGAATATCATAAATTGCTTAACCATACCCCAGAGTTTAGGTAAATCCATAGCCTGTGCCAACCAACAGCACAAAGTCACCTGACTTATAAAGTAGCACAGACAGTAGTAGTATTTCTACAAAGAGGTATAAATATCTGGCACCAAGTTGCAGAATGGAAAAAGTAACCAGATCTTACTTACCCCTGTTCCTCCTCCCCACCTTGGTCTGCATTCAGTAATGAGAACCATTTGACAGGGAGTAGACAGTTCATAAAGGTTGAGTGGATGCCAAGAATTATATGATCTTTTGTACAAAATGTGTAACAATACAAGATGCTGTTTGGATGGGTTGGCTGCTGACAATCACGCTGACCTTTGCTAATGGTTCAGGGTAGAACTGCTGGCATTTGCTATTGAGAGTAAAGTAAGTTGCAGGTTGCCATCCTTACACAGTGAAAGGCAACTACTCAGGCTGGCCATACTCGTGACGGAGGAATGGTTGCTGGGCTTCCCAGAGACTGGACTGGGTAAACTCTCTCGGATCTTCTGACAGGTCAGACCAGCCATAGGATCACAGGTCATATAGATTTCAATGGGAATTCTAGGGCAGAAGTTAAGGAAACAGTGAGGATGGTAACCTACTTTTGAAAATTAGGGTCATAGAGTCATAGAACATACAGCACAGAAATAGGCCGATAAGCCCAACTAGTCCATGCTGAACCATTAACCTGCCTAGTTTCCACATCCTTCCTGTAGTGAGGTGACCAGTGATGTAGCGTGGATGAAATCACCAGAGAGACAGAGTTACTGGTAGATACAAAGCAGCTTCTTTATTCAACACAACAAAGTACAGAAGGCATCATACGGACAGAGACGTTTTCGGTAGAAAGGTCTGCTAGCCCAATATGGGCTCGATACTTATATGCTAAACACAAAGGCAATCGCTATTTAAAAAGTTATAGACAATGCATAGACAATGCTTCCTTTTGAAGCTACATACAAACATCACACCTTCTGACTTCATCCTTTCCTTCCAACACCAACATGTCTGTGTTGGTATCCACAGCCTTTAGGAATGCAAGTTAAATCCACAATACAGTTATTGGCATTTTACATGCTAACGTAGAAGACAATTAATATTTATAAAGTATAGATAATACTGTCTTCGAAACTACAGCACCTGGTCAAACTACGGCGCCAGAAGCATCTGGTATTCACACCTTTTTAGGAAGTGCATTGTTGGGGACTCAATCCGCAGTACTTTGTCAAATAGAAGTCTGGTGGTCAAAGTCATTTAAGTGTTGACGAATCATCTACCCAAAAAACTCACTCTAACAACCAGAACTGAGCACAGTACTCCAAGTGGGGTCTGACCAGGGTCTTATATAGCTGTAACATTACCTCTTAAACTCCAATCCCACGGTTGATGAAGGCCAATGCACCATATGCCTTCTTAACCACACAGTCAACCTACGCAGCAGCTTTGAGTGTCCTAAGGACTTGGACTCCAAGATCCCTCTGATCCTCCACACTACCAAGAGTCCTACCAGTAATACTATTTTCTGCCATCATGTTTGACCTAACAAAATGAATCACCTCACAGTTATCTGGGTTGAACTCCATCTGCTATTTCTTAGCCCAGTTTTGCATCCTATTGATGTCTCGCTGTAACCTCCGACAGCCCTCAACACTATACACAATACCCCCAACCTTTGTGTCATCAGCAAATTTACTAACCCATTTATCCACTTCTTCATCCAGGTCATTTATAAAAATCACGAAGAGAAGGGGTCCCGGATCAGATCCCTGAGGCACACCACTGGTCACCAACTTCCATGCAGAATATGAACCATCTATAACCACTCTTTGCCTCTTCAATTCTGGATCCACAAAGCAAGGTCCCTTGGATCCCGTGTCTCCTTATTTTCTCAATAAGCCTTGCATGGGGTACCTTATCAAATGCCTTGCTGAAATCCATATATACTACATCTACTGTTCTTCCTTCATCAATGCATTTAGTCACATCCTCAAAAAATTCAATTAGGCTCGTAAGGCACGACCTGTCCTTGACAAAGCCATGCTGCCTATTCCTAATCATATTATACCTCTCCAAATGTTCATAATTCCTGCCTCTCAGGATCTTCTCCATCAACTTACCAACCATTGAGGTAAGGCTCACTGGTCTATAATTTCTTGGGCCATCTCTACTCCCTTTCTTGAATAAGGAAACAACATCTGCAACCCTCCAATCCTCTGGAACCTCTCCCATCCCCATTGATGATGCAAAGACCATTGCCAGAGGCTCAGCAATCTCCTCCCTCGCCTCCCACAGTAGCCTGGGGTACATCTCATCCAGTCCCGGAGACTTATCCAACTTGATGCTTTCCAAAAGCTCCAGCACATCCTCTTTCTTAATGTCTACATGCACAAGCTTTTCAGTCCACTGTAAGTCATCCTTACAATCACTAAGGTCCTATTCAGTAATGAATACTGAAGCAAAGTATTCATTAAGTACCTCCACTATCTCCTCTGGTTCCATACACACTTTTCCATTGTCACACTTGATTGGTCCTATTCTCTCATGTCTTATCCTCTTGCTCTTCACATACTTGTAGAATGCCTTGGTGTTTTCCTTGATCCTGCTCGCCAAGGCCTTCTCATGTCCCCTTCTGGCTTTCCTAATTTCATTCTTAAGCTCCTTCCTGCTAGCCTTATAATTTTCTAGATCTCTATCATTACCTAGTTTTTTGAACATTTTGTAAGCTCTTCTTTTCTTCTTGACTAGATTTACAACAGCTTCTATACACCATGGTTCCTGTACCCTACCATCCTTTCCTTGTCTCATTGGAACATACCTATGCAGAACGCCACACAAATATCCCCTGAACTTTGGTCACATTTCTGTCATACATTTCCCTAAGAACATCTGTTCCCAATTTCTGCATCCAAGTTCCTGCCTGATAGCTTCATGTTTCCCCTTACTCCAGTTAAACGCTTTCCTAACTTATCTGTCCCTATCCCTCTCCAGTGTTATGGTAAAGGAGATAGAATTGTGATCACTATCTCCAAAATGCTCTCCCACTGAGAGACCTGACACATGAGTAGGTTCATTTTTCAACACCAGATCAAGTACAGCCTCTCCTCTTGTAGGCTTATCTACATATAGTGTCAAGAAACCTTCCTGAACACACCTAACAAACTCCACCCCATCTAAACCCCTTGCTCTAGGGAGATGCCAATCAATATTGGGGAAATTAAAATCTCACATCACGACAACCCTGTTATTATTGCACCGTTCCAGAATCTGTCTCCCTATCTGCTCCTCAATGCCCCTATTACTATTGGGTGGTCTATAAAAAACATTCAGTAGAGTTACCTACTGCACACAATACTCCAAATTAGGTTTCACCAACATCTCATGCAATTTCAACACACTGTGACATATCCTGGCTGGTCTTCCCAAAGTATAGCACCTTATATTTGTCTGCATTAAATTCCATTCTGCCACTTCTCAGCCCATTTTTCTAGCTGGTCCAAATCATTCTGCAAGCTCTGATATTCTTTCTCACTACACCCCAAATCTTGGTGTCATTTGCAACTTTGCTGGTCCAGTTAACCACATTACCATCTAGATTGTTGATATAGATGACAAACAACAACAGACCCAGCACTGATCCCTGTGGCACATGAGTAGTCACAGGCCACCAGTCAGACAGACAACCATCTACTACCACTTTCTGGCTTCTCTTGCGATTTACTACCTCATCTTGAATGCCAAGTGACTGAACCTTCTTGACCACCCTCCCAAATGGGACCTTGTCAGAAGTCTTGCTGAAGTCTAGGTAGACAACATTCACTGCCTTACTTTCATCAACTTTCCTGGCAGCTTTCTCGAAAACTCTGTGATTGGTTAAACACGACCTACCACACAGAAAGCTATGTTGACTGTCCTTAATCAGTCCCTGTCTATACAAATACCTACATATCCTGTCCCTTGGAATACCTTCCAATAAATTTCCCACAACTGATGTTAGGCTCACCAGCCTACAATTTCCTGGCTTATTTTTAGAGTATTTCTTAAATGAAGGAACAACATTAGCTATTCTCCAATCCTCTGGCACCTTAGCCGTGGCTAAGTCTGTTTTATATATCTCTGCTAAGGACCCTACAATTTCATCACTTGCTCCTCACAGAATCCAAGGGAAAACCTTCTCATGTCCTGTGGATTTATCCACCCTAATATGCCTCACGACAGGAAGCACCTCCAACTCTGTAATCTGTCTGTGGTCCATGTTCTCACTGCTGCTCTGCCTCATTTCTATAACCTCTGTGTCCTTCTCCAAGTAAATACAGATGCAAAAATCTATGCTGTCTCTTTCAGCTCCACATATAGATTACCACTCTGATCTTCTGGAAGACCAATTTTGTCCCCTGCTAATATTTTGCTCTTAATATATCTGTAGAAGCCTTTAGAAATTTTCCTTCATCTAGTCTGCTAGAGCAACCTCATGCCTTCTTTTATCTCTCTTGATATCCTTCTTAAGTGGTCTCTTGGATTTCTTGTACTCCTCAAGTACCTCATTTGTTCCTACCTGTATATACCTGCGAAGCACCTCCTTCTTTAACCAATTTCCCCCTGGATCAATAAAGTATGACTATGACTATGAGTATGACTTTTTCTTAACCATGGCCTCAATGTCACTGAAGCACCAAGGTGCCCTAAACCTGTTAACCTTGCTTTTTATTCTGACAGGAACATACGAACACTGTACTCTCAACACTTCACTTTTGAAGGACTCCCACTTACCAAGTATACCTTTGCCAGAAACCAAACTGTCCTAATCCTCACTTGCCAGATCCTTAGTGATGCCATCAAAATGGGCCTTTCTCCAATTTAGAATCTCAACCGGAGGAGCAGATCTAACCTTTTCCATAATTACCTTGAAACTAATGGCATTATGATCATATTTGTGCTATATGTGCATTAAGTTAATTTTTATGCACTTAGTTCAGTTTTAATAAATTAAATATTTTATAATGTCATAATTTAAAAACTATTAAAATCTCCTTCAGGCTCCTATACTTCCTCCTTCCAGGTGATGATGTAATCAATTAGGATCTTCACGAACTTCTGATGAGGTAGGCCTTCTTCATGTGTTGGACCCAGGATAGATCCACTAAGATGTTGATACCCAAGAACCTGAAGCTACTCACATATTCCACCATCGTCCTCACAATGAGGACTGCTTTATGTCTTTCAACCTCTCCTTCCTGAAGCCCAAAATCAATTCCTTGGCCTTGCAGACTTTGAGTGCTATGTTATTGATGCAACTCCACTCAACCAGCCAAACTGTCTCACTCCTGTATGCCTCTTCATTGCCATCTGAGATTTTACCAACTGCTGCATTCAGACATTCCCTCCTGCTACAAAAGGGCAGCAATCATACACCACAGTCATTAAGTGCAGAGAGACCAGCCAATGGGCTAAGCAGACATCCTTGAGCTATGTCTTGATTGATAATCACTGATGCAACAATGTTATCACTGATCTGTATTGACTGTGACCTTTCAATGTGAAAGTTGAGGATCTAGTTGCAGAGGAAGGTACAGAGGTGCAGTTTTAGAAACTTGATAATTGGTAGTGAGGGCATGTTGCTATTGAATGCTGAACTGTAATTAATAATCAGCAGTCTGTCATATGTTCTGCTGTTGTCTAGGTTCTCCAAAGCAGAGTGGGGAACTAGAAAGATTGCATCCACTGGAGATAATTCTAGACATAACTATCTTCCCAAAGAACTTCATCACAGTGGACGTGAGCTTGATAGTTGTTGAGGCAGTTCACCCTGCCTGCTTTTCTTGGGCAAGGTGATGCCTTTTTGAAGCAGGTGGGGCCTTCCCATTGTAGCAAAGAGAGGCTGAACACTCCAGCAATGGGTCAGTACAGGTACTCAGAACCCAGCCAGGTACACTGTCAGTGCCTGACGCCTTGCAAGGTTTCACCCAGTTGAAGGAAGTTCTGACATTGGTCTGCAGCCGCTACGGAGACTCGCAATTTTGTAGTGTTATTCCACCTTTCAAAGCGTGCCCAAAAGGTCTTGAGCTCACTGATATTTGTGCTGTTGTAAGCTTTGTCTTGTAGTAAATAATGGCATACAACCCCCCCCCCCCCACAGGTGTCCTGCATCGAATTGTGTCTCCAATTTCACACGGAATTTTTGTTCTTGCAGTGGCTTTCCGTAGGTTATATCTGGTCTTTCTGAAGGATTCTGGAGTGTCTTCTCAAAGGCACACACTCATCCATGCAGGTCTTGATGATATTCGTGATAGCCGTGGTGTATTTATTCGGAACTGAAGATGAATGCCTGGATATTGTCCAGTCCATCAATTCAAAGCAGTCCTGTGAACACTCCTCTGTCTCCCTTGACCATACCTTTGCAGTCCTCACCACTGTGCTACAGTCTTCAATCTCTGCTTTATATGCCAGCAGTAGAATATTGCTAAGTTACCACATTGCCAAAGTGCGAACAGGGTGTAGGTGTAGGGGCTCCTACTTCTCTTTGTGCAACCAGTTAGTTTTCTTTCATGCTTTATTCTCTACATCTTTAAGTTCTCCAGATAGGCACGCCTGATTAGTCTGAGGTTGATTTCTGTGCTCCGCCACACATTGCTGCAGCCTAGCTCTAGTAGGTCATGTATAATGAATAACACTGTTTATTTCAGTGACATGAAAGACATTAAGGTTATATTTGTTTCTTTGTTTTTTTTGGTGTTGTGTCAGGTCAAGAATGAGCGCAGCTTCAACGCTGATTTGGATTAGTGTATGCATTGACCCCCCTGTTTTCTTAACTTGTCTCCAAGAAGCAGTCTGGTAGCTTATTGTTACTAATCTCACTTGAGCTGAACCTTAACAATTTTAATATTTTTGTAAAAGGTTATTCAAGGGGCAAATACCAAAAAAAGTAAAGCACTGGTCTTAACACAGGGTACCCTTAATCTATGCTTTGTTTTCAGTGACTAAGTTCAAAGATTTACGTGTAAATAAACTACTATCTGACATGAATTATAGCATAGGGAGGCTTTGAAATTTTGTTTTAAAGTTGCAAATGCTTTTAGTTTAAAGCAGAAATCATTCCAGATTTACTCTCTGGTAGTTTTTTTTCATTCAGAGGACCAGAGGCATTCTGGAAGATTCAGGATGTATTGTTTTCTGGTATCTGCAAGATTTCCTCTTGATTGCACTGGCTGAGTGATGAGAATGATGGAAAGGACAGCTCATCAAAAACATTTACTGATGGCAGGAAGCAGGTACAATTATCTGTCCTTCTTTGCTTATCCCCTTTATCTCAAAACAAATTACCAGCCCTTTGGCTCAATTTAGGCATCTTTATGCTCTCTCTTTGTTGGTAGGTATGTGACACTTATACTGCTGGAACTGCAGAGCTTCTATTCTGTTCTGTCATAGGTCAGGGTAATGATTTTAACAGAGCGAGGTCCCTTAGGGTTTGCAGTGCAGATTTACTGAAGAGAATGTTAGGCATTAAGGATTTAAATTCTGTAAAAAAATCCAGTGCATGTCACATCTTGAAGCAAGTTTTATGGCCCACAATGCTGGGACGCTGATCTGAGCATTCCGAAGTTCAGTGGCTGCTTACAGGAATGTAACTACAACCTGTCTTTTCCAGACACTCTGTCGGTCATCTAATGAAGAAGCAAATGGAATTTATGAAAGACCCAGATGCAAAGCTCAGTCTTTATGTATTTTAATGCAATTGTATCCAATATGAAAACATTAATTAGGAAGTGATTTTGATTACACTTTTCTTGCTGGGTTCCTGGTTATGTCTCATTCATTTGAAAAGATTAAAAAGTGCTGAGTAAAGAAATATGGACTGCTTCTTATACAAAATAAACCGAAGCTGCAGACTCACTCTCAAGGACTCTACAACTCATGTTCTCAGTATTTTTATTTTATTTGCACAGTTGGTCTGTTTTTGTACATCGGTTGTTTGTCAATCTTAGTTTATACATAAATTCATTATTTTCTTGCAGGAAAATGAATCTCAAGTTGGTATATGGTGACATTTTCATACTTTGATAATAAATTTACTTTGACTTTGACTTGGAAATAAAGAGTAGTGAGAATATTCCCAACTTCTGCAAAAGTAGATGGTAATTGGTCAGATGGATGCCAGAGAATTCAACAAAATACTTGGAAGCTTACAATACAGAAGGAAGGTATTTGATCCATCATGTTCATCAAAAAGAAGCAACCCAGTCCAACTTTGACTTCACTTAAGTCAGTGGCCATGCAGATCATGCCCCTCAGTTATGCTGATGCTCCTACAAGAATCAATCCAGCCTAACTGTGACTCCTACAGTGTTCTGGCTATGGGGCTTGAAGTAGCGGTCATAGGAATCTTGGCAATGAAGTGCAAATATACACCGTGGCCAAGCTGGGCAAGGGATAGAAGGCATGGAACATATTCTAATTAAGTGCTCTGCCTGATCCTTGATGGCTTTGACAGTGAGGAAGTTAATAAAGCTGTGGCTTCAATTACCAAAATTCTCTGGACTCTCTATAGGTCTCAGTAAATTCAAAGACATGCCACTGTTTAAAATAGGATGTCAGCAAAAGGTGAGTAACTACAGGCCAGTTAGATTAATGTCAGTAGTCCAGAAAATGCTTGCAGCTTTCATTAACGAAGAAATAATGAGACAATTGGATAGAAGCAGTTCTATCAGGCATTCACAGCATGGATTCATAAAGAGCAGGTCCTGTTTGACAAACCTACAGTTCTTTGATAATAGAATGAACACAGTAGATAGAGGGGAACAGGTGGAGCTGTATACCTAGATTTCCAGAAGGTGTTCAATAAGGTGCTGCATAAAAATAATTATCTATATAATGAGGCTGGATAAAATTGTAGGTAAATTATTAGCATGGATAGAGTGCAAGTTAACAAATAAAAGGGCGAAAGCTGGGATAAGTGGGTGTTTCTCTGGTTGGCAGTCAGTGGTGCAAGGGAGAGTGCTAGGCCCGGAACTGTTCACGATATACATTAACAATCTGGAGGAAGAGACTGAGTGCTTGTTGATGGCACTAATTAAGTGTAAAGCAAACTGTGCAGAGGATGCGAAGAGTCTGCCAAGATATGGATAGGTTAAGTGAGTGGCAAGGGTCTGGCAGATGGAATATAATGTTGGTAAATGAGAGGTCATCCACTTTTGAAAGAAAAATGGAAGATCAGGTTATTTAAATTGTGAAAGATTGCAGCATTTTGCTGGCTTGCAGGTGCAGCAGGTTATCAAGAAGGCAAATGGAATGTTGGCCTTCATTGCCAGAGGGACTGAATTTAAGAGCAGGGTGGTTACTGTACAGGACATATAAATGACATGGTCTATTAAAAGAGCTGTTGAGTGTCATTGGAGTCACTCTGCTCCTGGTACTGGCTTGAGAGATGCCACTAATCTTTGAGCTTTGACCAGCAGCGAATCCGGACATCGGAAGTTTAGCGAGGAGGGGACTTCAATCAGGTCCACTGCCGGAGGATCAAAGGCAGGAGTGGGTCGCAGCAGTGTAATGGAGCTTTGACCACTGACCAGTCAGTGTTTGGGATTGATTAGTAAGAGCAAGTTAAAAGAAGGCAGGGGCAAATGCAGAGGCCATCGTCTGAGTGGTCATGGTCAGAGTGGTAATCTTCAGAGAGTGATGAGAGGCTTCACTCAGAGAAAGCAAAGGAAAGAAAAACTCAAGATTTTTTTCCCTTCTCTTCATATTTGCTCAGGTAGGACAGTAGGGATGACAGGAAGGATAATGAAATGCTCCTCTTGAGAGATGTGGGAAGGCAGGGAGACCTCCAGTGTCCCTGATTACTACAACTGTGAGAAGTGCATCCAGCTGCAGCTTCTAACAAACCGCGTTAAGGAGTTGGAGCTGGAACTGGATGAACTCCGGATCATTCAGGAGGCTGGAGGATGTTAGATAGGGCTTATAGAGAAGTGGTTACACTGAAGGTGCAGGACAGAGGAAACTGGGTGACATAAAGGAAGAGGAAGGGGGTTAAGGAGCCAGTGTAGAGCACTCCTGTGGCCACCCCACTCAACAACAGGTTTATTACTTGGGATACTGTTGGGGGGGTGCCCTAACAGAGGAAGTGCATCCAGCTGCAGCTTCTAACAAACCGCGTTAAGGAGTTGGAGCTGGAACTGGATGAACTCCGGATCATTCAGGAGGCTGGAGGATGTTAGATAGGGCTTATAGAGAAGTGGTTACACTGAAGGTGCAGGACAGAGGAAACTGGGTGACATAAAGGAAGAGGAAGGGGGTTAAGGAGCCAGTGTAGAGCACTCCTGTGGCCACCCCACTCAACAACAGGTTTATTACTTGGGATACTGTTGGGGGGGTGCCCTAACAGAGGAAAGACACAGTGATCGGGTCTCTGAGACAATAGTAGTTAGGGTAACAGACAAGAGTTTCTCTGGGAAAGAATTCGAATAAGATTCCTGGATGGTATGTTGCCTCCTGGGTGCCAAGGTCCGGGATATATCAGATTGAGTCCTTAGCCTTCTTAAGTGGGAGGGTGAACAGCCAGAATTCATGGTCCATGTAGGTACTAATAACATGGGTAGGACAAATGACGAGGTTCTGCATAGAGAATTCAAGGAGTTAGGTGCTAAGTTAAAGAGCAGGGCTGTGATCTCAGGATTGCTAACCGTGTCACGAGCTAGTGAGGGCAGGACTAGGAAGATTATAAAGTTTAATACATGGCTAAGAAGTTGATGTAGTGAAAGGGCATAAGATTTTTTGGTTATCTTCCAGGGAAGGTGGGACCTGTGCAGAAGAGACGGTTTGGATCTGAACTGGAGGGGGACTAATATCCTAGTGGGAAGGTTTGTTAATGCTGAAGAGAGGGGTTTAAACTAGAGTTGCAGGAAGATGGGAACTAGAGTGCCAGTAAAGTTAGTGGTGAGGTTGTGGAGACAGATGTTGGTAAGACTTTGGACAAAGTTAAAGGAATCAACAGGTTGAACATGGTGCAACTAGTGTCCTGAACTGCCTATATTTCAATGCAACAAGCATCATAGAAAAGGCAGAAAATGAGGTAGCTGGTTTGCAAACAGATGCAATGTGTAGTCAGGATATGTGCTGGTCGGGCACAATTGCAGTCAACAGGATGAATTGCAACATAAAAGACAGACAAATTCAATGAAGGTGAATACAGGACAGAAGGTGTTATATTTGAATGCACGCAGTATATGGAATGAGGTAGATGAACTTGCTGCACAGTGCAGATAGGCAGGTATTATGTTGTAGGCATCACTGAATCAGGGCTGTAAGATTGTAGCTGGGAGCTTAATGTCCAAGGATACACATTGTATTGAAAGGATTGGCAGGAAGGCAGAAGGGGTGGTGTTGCTCTGTTGCTAGAAAATGAAATCAAATCATTAGAAATAGGTAACATAAGGTGTTGAATCATTGTGGATAAGGCTGAGAAATGGCAAGTGTAAAAAGACCCTGATGGGAGTTGTATACAGTCCCCCAAACAGTAGTAAGGTTGTGGCCTACAAATTACAACGGGAGATAGAAAATGCATGCCAAAACAGTAATGTTACAATAGTCACAGGGGAGTTCAATATGCAGGTGGATTGCCAAAATCAGGTTAGTGCTGGATTACAGGAGGGGGAATTTCTAGAGTGCCTATGAGATGGGTCTTCAGAGCAACTCATGGTTGAGCCCACTAAAGGATCAGTTATTCTGGGTTAGGTGTTGTGCAATGAAGCAGAATTGATTAGAGACTTTAGGTGAAAGAACACTTTGGGGAAAATCATCATAATATGATCAAATTCACCCTGAAATTTGAGAAGGTGAAGCTAAAGTCAGATGATCCAGCATTACAGTGCAGTAAAAGGTAGTACAGAGGCATGAGAGAGGAGTTTGTTGGGATCGATTAGAAAAGAACACTGGCAAGGATGATCACAGAGCAGCAATGGCTGGAATTTCTGGAAGCAACATGGTAGGCACAGGATATATGCATCCCCAAGAGGAAGAAATATTCTAAAGGAAAGATGACACAACCATAGCTAACAAGAGAAGTTAAGACCAATGTGAAGGCCAAAGAGAGGGCATGTAATACAGCAAAAATTAGTGGGAAGTTAGATGATTGGGAAGCTTTGAAAAACCAACAGAAGGCAACTAAAAAAGTCAAGATAAAGATGGAATACGAAAGTAAGCTAGCCAAGAATATTAAAGAGCACACCAAAATTTCTTCAGATACATAAAGTGTAAGAGAGAGTTGAGAGTGGATATCAAACCAGTGGAAGACCATGGTGGAGAGGTATTGATAGAGGACAATGAAATAGTGGACAAACTGAATAAATATTTTGCATCAGTCTGCACTGTGGAAGACATTAGCAGTATGGTGGAAGTTCTAGGTGCCAGGAGGCATGAAGTATATGAATTTACCATTACTAGAGAGAAGGTTCTTGGGAAACTGAAAGGTCTGAAGGTAGATAAGTCACCTGGACAAGATGGTGTATGCCTCAGGATTCCGAAATAGGTGACAGAAGAGATTGTGGAGGCATTAGTAATGGTTTTACAAGAATCACTAGATTCTGGAATGGATTAGGAAGACTGGAGGTTGATAAATTCTTTATTGGTCAGAGCATGAAGGGATACCGGAAGAAGGCAGGAGACTGGGGCTGAGAGGAAAATTGGATCAGCCATGTTGGAATGGCGGTGCAGACTCAATGGGCCAAATGGCCCAATTCTGCTCCTATATTTTGTGGTCTTATGGTTTTATGATATTGGTTCACTTATCATGACATTGAGCAAGGAGAAATCAGTTGTGTAATCTCTCAATGTTTTAAAGTGGCTGTTGAATTGTAGGCCTATTTTGCACATCCTTTATTTATTCCTGTACCAGAAGTTTAAAAGAAGGCAGGCTTAGTAAAAAGCACCAGCAGTTCAAATATCCGAATTTCCAGTCACTGAGAGGGCCTAATGAAGGGCCTCAGCCTGAAACGTTGACTGCTTATTTCTCTCCATAGATGCTGCCTGATCTGCTGAGTTTCTCCAGAATCCTGTGTGTGCTACTGTAGGGAACACTGCAGCATCTTTCTATATAACCATATAGCTAGATAGATAGATATACTTTATTAATCCCGAGGGAAATTGGGTTTTGTTACAGCCGTACCAACCAAGAATAGAGCGTAAATATAGCAATACAAAAACCACGAACAATCAAACAACAAAATGCAAACTATGCCAGATGGAAAATAAGTTCTGGACCAGTCTATTGGCTCAGGGTGTCTGACCTTCCACGGGAGGAGCTGCACGTTCGATGGCCACAGGCAGGAACGACCTCCCGTGCCGCCCAGTGTTGTATCTCGGTGGAATATGGCTGGAGTCCCAACAGCAAAGAGTTCAATATCCAGTCTACAAACACATTCCTCGATCGTAATATGACCCGGATTGCACCATCTGTTGTTAACCAGAACAGTAAGCACCCAACTTCTTTACGCTTACCGCTCTCAGTGCACTTCCGGTCAGCCGGAACGGTCTGGAAGCCGTCCATGGAGAAGTTTTGATCGGGAATATCCTCATGCAGCCCTGTTCCAGTGAAGCACATAACACTGCACTCCCGAAATGTTCTCTGACGCCTGGCTAACGCCGTGAACTCGTCCATTTTATTACCCACCAAACTCCTCTTCTCCATGAGTCTCTGTTGTCGCGACCCGGTCCTCTTTCCTCGACTTTGTGATCCCCCTCTGCATCCTCTGTGTGTTTTCCTCCAGATTTCAGCAGGGGTGTCCGCCTGCTAAACCAGCCGGCATTAGAGCAAACAGCTGGTCCCTGGAATACACAATGCGACCTTGCTTCTGTCCCGAGTGTCGGGATGTAACTATTCCCAGCGCTAAAAGCCCAAATAAAACTCTCTCTACCAGCATGTTAGAGAGGGTGCAGCTTCGACGTGTTACCGTGGAAAAAAAAATACAAAAAGCAACGTAAGTTAATAAGTAAGAAGAAGAAAGTAAAAATACTGATCGGGATGGCTGTACCAGGATGCATGCATGCAATTACAGCATGGAAACAGGCCATCTTGGCCCTTCTAGTCCATGCCGAACTCTTACTCTCACCTAGTCCCACCGACCTGCACTCAGCCCATAACCCTCCATTCCTTTCCTGTCCATATAGCTGTCCAATTTAACTTTAAACAACAACATTGAACCTGCCTCAACCACTTCTGCCGGGAGCTCGTTCCACACAGCTACCGCTCTCTGAGTAAAGAGGTTTCCCGTCATGTTACCCCTAAACTTTTGCCCTTTAACTGTCCACTCATGTCCCCTTGTTTGAATCTTCTCCACTCTCAATGGAAAAGTCTATCCACATCAACATGGATAGGTAATTTCACTCATAATTTTAAATACCTCTATCAAGTCCCCCCTCAACCTTCAACGTTCCAAAGAATAAAGACCCAATTTGTTCAACCTTTCTCTGTAACTTAGGAGATGAAACCCAGGTAACAGTCTAGTAAATCTTCTCTGTACTCTCTCTATTTTGTTGACATCTTTCCTATAAGTCAGTGACCAAAACTGTACACAATACTCCAAATTTGGCCTCACCAATGCCTTGTACAATTTCAACATTACATCCCAACTCCTATACTCAATGCTCTGATTTATAAAGGCCAGCATACCAAAAACTTTCTTCACCACCCTATCCACATGAGAGTCCACCTTCAGGGAACTATGCACCATTATTCCTAGATCCCTCTGTCCTACTGCATTCCTCAATACCCTACCATTTTCCATGTATGTCCTATTTTGATTAGAAACATAGAAACATTGAAAATAGGTGCAGGAGTTGGCCATTCGGCCCTTCGAGCCTGCACCGCCATTCAGTATGATCATGGCTGATCATACTGAATGGCGGTGCAGGCTCGAACCCTGTACCAGCCTTCCCCCCGTACCCGCTGATCCCTTTAGCCACAAGGGCCATATCTAACTCCCTCTTCAATATAGCCAATGAACTGGCCTCAACTGTTTCCTGTAGCAGAGA
This sequence comes from Mobula birostris, assembly GCF_030028105.1. Taxonomy (NCBI): domain Eukaryota; kingdom Metazoa; phylum Chordata; class Chondrichthyes; order Myliobatiformes; family Myliobatidae; genus Mobula; species Mobula birostris. Next base: position 196,149,639 of record NC_092371.1, read on the forward strand.
ATTCCACAGATTCACCACTCTCTGTGTGAAGAAGTTTTTCCTAATCTCAGTCCTAAAAAGCTTCCCCTTTATCCTTGATTAGTCCTACCAAAATGTAGCACCTTACATTTATCAGCATTAAACTCCATCTGCCATCTTTCAGCCCACTCTTCTAACTGGCCTAAATCTCTCTGCAAGTTTTGAAAACCTACTTTATTATCCACAACTCCACTTATCGTAGTATCATCTGCATACTTACTCATCCAATTTACCACCCCATCATCCAGATCATTAATGTATATGACAAACAACATTGGACCCAGTATAGATCCCTGAGGCACACAACTAGTCACCAGCCTCCAATCTGACAAACAGTTATCCACCACTACTCTCTGGCGTCTCCCATCCAGCCAGTGCTGAATCCATTTTACTACTTCAATATTAATACCTATCGATTGAACCTTCCTAACTAACCTTCCGTGTGGAACCTTGTCAAAGGCCTTACTGAAGTCCATATAGACAACATCCATCACTTTACCCTCATCAACTTTCCTAGTAACCTCTTCAAAAAATTCAATAAGATTTGTCAAACATGACCTTCCACGCACAAATCCATGTTGACTGTTCCTAATCAGACCCTGTCTATCCAGATAATTATATATACCATCTCTAAGAATACTTTCCATCAATTTACTACCCACCACTGACGTCAAACTCACAGGCCGATAGTTGCTAGGTTTACTCTTAGAACCCTTTTTAAACAATGGAACAACATGAGCAATACACCAATCCTCCGGCACCATCCCCGTTTCTAATGACATTTGAAATATTTCTGCCAGAGCCCCTGCTATTTCCACACTAACTTCCCTCAAGGTCCTAGGGAATATCCTGTCAGGACCTGGAGACGTATCCACTTTTATATTCCTTAAAAGCGCCAGTACTTCCTCTTCTTTAATCATCATAGTTTCCATAACTTCCCTACCTGTTTCCCTTATCTTGCACAATTCAATATCCTTCTCCTTAGTGAATACCGAAGAAAAGAAACTGTTTGTTTTGGGGGTACGATACTAAAGCAAAATGGAGGAAAATGTAATCCATTATATATTCTGTATTGTGTCATTCCTTCAATAAAAATAAAATTAAAAAAAAAAAGAAAAGAAACTGTTCAGAATCTCCACCATCTCTTTTGGCTCCACAGATATCTGTCCACTCAGATTCTCTAAGAGACGAATTTTATCCCTCACTATCCTTTTGCTATTTATGTAACTGTAGAAACCCTTGGGATTTATTTTCACCTTATTTGCCAAAGCAACCTTATATCTTCTTTTAGCTTTTCTAATTTCTTTCTTAAGATTCTTTTTACATTCTTTATATTCCTCGAGCACCTCATTTACTCCATTCTTTCTATATTTATTGTAGATATCTCTCTTTTTCCAAACCAAGTTTCCAATATCCCTTGAAAACCATTGCTCTCTCAAACTTTTAACCTTTCCTTTCAACTTAACAGGAGCATAGAGATTCTGTACCCTCAAAAGTTCACCTTTAAATGACCTCCATTTCTCTATTACATTCTTCCCATAAAACAAATTGACCCAATCCACTCCTTCTAAATCCTTTCGCATCTCCTCAAAGTTAGCCTTTCTCCAATCAAAAATCTCAACTCTGGGTCCAGACCTATCCTTCTCCATAATTGTATTGAAACTAATAGCATTGTGATCACTGGATCCAAAGTGCTCCCCAGCACAAACCTCCATCACCTGACCTATCTCATTCCCTAACAGGAGATCCAACACTGCCCCTTCTCTAGTTAGTGCCTCTGTGTATTGCTGCAAAAAACTATCCTGCACACATTTTACAAACTCCAAACCATCCAGCCCTTTTACAGTATGGGCTTCCCAGTCTATGTGCGGAAAATTAAAATCTCCCACAATCACAACCTTGTGCTTCCTACAAATATCTGCTATCTCCTTACAAATTTGCTCCTCCAATTCTCGTTCACCATTTGGTGGTGTATAAAACACCCCCATAAGTGTTACTACACCTTGCCCATTCCTCAATTCCACCCAAATAGCCTCCCTAGACGAGCCCTCTAATCTATCCTGCCAGAGCACCGCTGTAATATTTTCTCTGACAAGCAATGCAACACCTCCCCCTCTTGTCCCTCTGATTCTATCACACCTGAAGCAATTAAATCCTGGAATATTTAGTTGCCAATCACACCCCTCCTGTAACCATGTTTCACTAATAGCTACCACATCATACTTCCAGGTATCAATCCATGCTTTAAGCTCATCCACCTTTCTTATAATGCTCCTCACATTAAAATAAATGCATTTAAGAAATTTTCCACCTCTTACTCTCTGTTTATCACTAACGGTGCAAGCAACTTTACTATTTTCTTTATCTTCCTTCTCCCCTACATTTGTTCCTACACTCTGTTTCCCCTCCCTGCTTGTATCTAGTTTAAATCCACCGGATCCTCTCTAGCAAACCTACCTGCAAGAATATTTGTCCCCCTCCAGTTCAGATGTAAACTGTCCTGCTGGAACAGGTCCCACCTGGAAAACTGCCCAATTATCTATAAATCTGAAGCCCTCCCTCCTGCACCATGTCTTCAGCCACGTGTTGATCTTTCTCAAATTTGGTTGCCCATAGAAATTCATTTTCAACCCACATCTCCTGAATGGTAAGATGACAAGCACAATCTTAACTGACAGATTCCCAGCAGATACAGTCTCAATCCAGACTGATGCCAAACCCTTTTCTCAATTTTTCTTATGACAATGTTACATCTCGCCTCTGTAAGCTTCTGTCAGGGTGGAGCTAGCTGACCGGATAAGCAAAAATCCATTCAGCCTACTTTTCCATCACCCTAGAATCAAAAGCATTCCCAACTTCATTCACCTAACTGCAGCATGCAAACTTTGCCTGTGTATGTGGACCTTCAAGTTATCAGTTCTTTCAACATTGCATATGAGAAAATGGGCCTCATACTTATCATCAGTAAAACTTTCTCTACTAACTATCCTCATTGTACAACACCTCAATTCAATGATTTAATTTTAAATTTGGGACACAGCATGGTAACAAGCCCCTTCGGCCCAATGAGAACGTGCTGCCCAATTGTACCCATGTTACCAATTAACCTACTGACTGTAGGCCTGGGAATATGGGACAAAATCCACATGGTCACGGTGAGAACAGATAGACTTCTTACAGACAGGGCTAGGAATTGAATCTGATTAATTGGCACTGTTATAGTGTTCACACAAAGTAATCTGCAGATGCTGGGGTCAAAGCAACACTCACAACATGCAGGAGCAACTCAGCAGGTTAGGCAGCATCCGTGGAAACGATCAGTCAATGTTCCAGGCTGGAACCCTTCGTCAGGCCCGAAATGTTGACTGATCGTTTCCACGGATGCTGCCCGAACTGCTGAGTTCCTCCAGTGTGTTGTGACTGTTATAGTGTTATCCTAACCTCTACACTACGGTGCCACTCATCAAAGCAGTAAAGGCTCAGGTATACCACTTCTCAAATCTTAGGAGCCATCCAGTCTCGGCATATTGGAAGAAGGCAAATGTCACGCCACTTTTCAAGAAAGGATATAGGCAACAGGCAGATAACTATAGGCCAGGTAGTTTAACATCTGCCATTGGGAAAATTCTTGAAGCTATCATTAAAGAAGAAATGGCGAGGCATCTCTCACAACACGCTGGAGGAACTCAGCAAGTCGGGCAGCATCCATGGAAGCGATCAGTCAATGTTTCAGACCAGAGCCCTTCGTCAGGCATCTGAAAAGAAATGGATCCATCAGGCAGATGCAGCATGGATTCAGCAAAGGCAGGTACTGTTTGACAAACTTGCTGGAGTTCTTTGAGGATATAACAAGCGCAGTGGATAGAGGGGAACAGATGGACATTATTTAGTTGGATGTCCAGAAGGCGTTCGATAAGGTGTCACGTAAAAGATTTATCCAGCAGATAAGGTGCATAGAGTTGGGGGTGATGTATTAGCATGGATAGAGAATTAGTTAACTAATAGAAAGCAGAGAGTTGGGATACATGTGTGTTTCTCTGGTTGGCAACCAGTGGTGAACAGTGTGTTGCAGGGGTCAGTGCTGGACCCTCAACTGTCCACGATATACACTAACGATCTGGAAGAGGGGACCGAGTGTTGTAAATCTAAGTTTGCTGATGATACTAAATTGAGTGGAAAAGCAAATTTTGCAGAGGATACGGAGAGTCTGCAGAGAGATATAGGTAGGTTAAGTGATTGGGCAAGGGTGTGGCAGATGGAGTACAATGTTGGTAAATGCAAGGTCATCCAATTTGAAAGGAAAAATGTTAGATCAGATTATTTAAATGGTAAAATATTGCAGTACGCTGCTGTGCAGAAGGACTTAGAAGAGCTTGAGCATGAATTGCAAAAGGTTGGTCTGCAGGTGCAGCAAGCTATCAAGAAGGCAAATGGACAGTTGTCCATTTCTAGAGGGATTGAATTTAAGAGCAGGGAGGTTATGCTGCAACAGTACAGGGTACTGGTGAGGCCGCATTTGGAGTACTGCGTGCAGTTCTGGTCTCTTACTTGAGGAAGGATATATTGGCTTTGGAGGCGCTGCAGAGGAGGTTCATCAGGTACATTACAGAGAAGAGGGGGTTAGACTATGAGGAGAGATTGAGTCGTCTGGGACTGTACTCACTGGAATTCAGAAGGATGCGAGGAGATCTTATGGAAACAAATACAGTTATGAAAGGGATAGGTAAAATAGAGGCAGAAAAGTTGTTCCCACTGGTAGGTGAGACTAGAACTAGGGGATATAGCCTCAAGATTCGGGCGAGTAAATTTAGGACGGAGTTAAGAAGGAACTGCTTTCCCCAAAGAGTGATGAATCTGTGGAATTCTCTGCCCAGTGAAGCAGTGGAGGCTACCTCTGTAAGTACATTTAAGACAAGGTTGAATATATTTTTGCATAGTAGGGGAATTAAGGGTTATGGGGAAAAGGCAGGTAGGTGGAGATGAGTGCATGGTCAGATCGGCCATGAGCTTATTGAATGGTGGAGCAGGTTGGATGGGCCGGATGGTCTACTCCTGCTCCTATTTCTTATATTCTTATGTTCTTATCTCTCAACCAAGGCAGTCATCACTGATGAAATTCAAGATTCAAGTTTCAAGTACATTTATTATCAAAGAATGTATAAATTATACAACCTTGAGATTTGCTTGATCACAGACAGCCACAAAACAAGAAATCCAAAAGAGCCCAATTTAAAGAAGAAAAAAGAATAAAAATAAAAATAAAAGACCAACATTTGATGTGCAAGAGAAAGGAAAAAAATACTAGTCATGCTAGCAATTGAAACAAACAAGTAAAAGGACCCATTACAGTTAAGCCAGTCTAATTGCGCATAAAATTTGGAGTTCACACTGGAGTGGTCGTTTTACTTATACACTGGATCCATGGTCTGCGTGAAAGCACACACCACCTTCTGAATGTTGCTTGAAATCCATTTCAAACAAACGTACTCTCTCTCGGGAGTATTGGCCCTTCCTCCTTGAAGCCATTCATCTGCATAAAGCACTTTGTGTTGGGGGAAACGCTCTTTCCTATGGCACTCTCAGCTATCTTCCCTTCTGACCTCTCTGCAGCTCCCGCCAAAAAGACCCATGGACCACACTGTCCATCACAACTGTCATTCTGCTCAGCTCTCTGGAACCTTCTCCCAATTCCACCATCCTGATTGGCTGACACAACATTCCTAAGTTGAACATCATAGTTCCTTATCTTTTAGCCGAAATCAAAACACATTGCTTTTACAGAACTGCTAAAGTGAAATATCTACAGCATAACAGTAGAAATCATAACCACAGCATTACATAAGTATTGGTGGAGAAAATAAAGCAGTTATTTATTTTTTTCCATTTTCATTAAGGGTGATACTCTTTCATAATTGTTGGCTTTGCACTCTTAGCCATTTATGCATCTGCCAACCATTTTATTTCAACCACAGAGGCTTTCACCAGTGTTAGAGGCATCCCTTCTGTAACTCCTGAAGCATTATTCTTTGCACACTCCATGCAAAAGAAATTATAATCAGGTATTTCTTTGCAAGATGTGCAGTTACTTGAATCCCAGTGTTTAGCAATCCATTTGTTTCCTGTATCAATTACTTGAAGCAGTAGGGAGTGTGTGGTGTACTTGCCTTCCAAAATATGGGTTCTTCTAATCTGAATTCATAATCTGGTGAATAGAGTGTTGGAGTTGTGAATTTGGAGCTCATAATAGAGACTGCATGAATCTCAAAGCCTCACCATCCTAATAGGTGATAAACTAGTGTTCTTGAGAACATTTCAAAAATGAATGTTTCTTTTAGGAATGATTTTTTTTGTAAGGTTATGAATAATTCCCATTTTCTAGCAGGAATTTCCTGCTTGGCAACATTCTGAATCAGCTCAGCTGCAGCAAAGTTTCTACTTTGTATCCTGGCCTCACTTGGCTTTCCTGAGAAGAATTGTTTCATTCGGGATTGATGGTCTTCCTGGCCTCTGTTGGAGCCCACACAGGAAGATCCAGCACCTGGGTTAATGTCAAAGAGCCATGTTACCTCTGGCCTTGTAGCTGAAATTAATCATGCAATCAAATATCCCCCATGACAAATTGCTGAGGCTTTCAAGCCCACCAACCTTTAGATCCTTCTATCACTATCCATTACAAAACTGAACCCCAGGATCATGTCTGCATTCCCTGACTCAGTGTCATCCAGCCAGAAATGATAGACACAAACACGCAAAAATCTGCAGATGCTGGAAATTCAAGCAACACACACAAAATGCTGGTGGAACGCAGCAGGCCAGACAGCACCTATAGGAAGAAATGATAGAAGATAGATTGGACAGTATTTCCATTATTAGAATCTAATTATAGAGCATCACTCCATTGGTCACCATTGGGAAACAGCTCAAATGTAGCAGGAACAACTGGACGAAAGTCACATTTCGTTCTACTACATTTCCATCAGAATCCGCTGAAGTGCTATTGTGCTGCTGACTGAACCATCCCGAAAGTTGTGTTTCCACTCTGTCAAACAACTTGCTTCTATTTGGCGCAAGAGATGTCAGATGGTGTAAAATGGAGCAATAAACAAAATGTTGGAGGAAGTCAATGCATCAAGCAGCATCCTTTGACAGAAATGAACAGTCAACGTTCTGAGTTTGAGACCCTTTATCTGGATTTTTCTGGCATGCTCAAGGATTGAAAGAAGTCTTTGAGTTCTGTCTCTGCTTGCTGGTTTAACACTGCCCTCCTGTGATCTTCCTTGTCCTTTACCATTCCAGCAGGATAGGATTAGGGGTGTTAATTGTCAGGCACATTTATTAAGAGGCAGAAGGTAAAAAGTAGCAATAGCACTTTGCAATTATTGCAAATTTTTAAAAACTTAATTAACTCCTCAAGTAAGTATTAAATAACAAATACCTCAACTGCTGCATTAAAATATAATTCCTGTTATATTTTTAATGGAATTTTCAGCTTTTAGTATCAAGAGGACAAATTCTCTGAAAAATTTGGGCAGAGTCTTGATTTTGTACCAGATCAACTAAGAACTCCTCGGGGCAGACAAATTTAAGTAATGATCTTTTAAACTTGTCCCAGCAAAAAAAGTCTAATTCACTCTCTCATAATGCCACCCCTGAACATCAACCCCTAATAACACACACGGTCACACTTACAAAAGGGATTTCTGTAAATAGATGGTCAATGGTTAATGTGAATTCAGTAAGTTGAAGGGTCTGTTTCCATGGTAACATCTTTGATTGTATTATTCTATGACAAATTTGTGTGTGTGTGCTCTTTTACATTACTGAGTCCCCAAGGAGAGCTACCAATGTGACCTTCACCTTGGTCATCTCTGAGGCTGAAGTATGCAAGTGTTTGCAACAGTTGAACAGCCACAAGGATGCGGGACTGCACGGCATCCCAGGGCAGGTAGTCAGAGTGTGTGCAGCACAACTGGCTGGCATGTTTGCAAACATTTTTAATCTCTCCCTTTACCAGTGTAGAGTGCCTTCCTGCTTCAAAACATCCACAATTGTCCCTGTACCTAAAAAGACCAAGGTAACATGTCTGAACAACTGGTGTCCTGTCACACTCATCTCAATAATAAGCAAATGCTTTGAGATGTTGGTTAAGGACTCCATCTGCAGCTTGCTACCACCCACAGTGGACCCCCTACAGTTGACTTACCAACACAACCGATCAACAGATGACACAATAGCCACAGCTCTACACACCGTCCTTACACACCTGGAGAGGAGGGATGCTTATGTGAGAATGCTGTTCTTAGACATTCAGTATTCAACACCATAATTCCCTCCGGGCTCGAGAGAGACCTTGGCCTTCACCCTGCCTTGTGCACCTGGATTCTGGACTTCCTGTCAGATCGCCGGCAGGTGGTAAGAGTAGGCTCCCTCACCTCTGCCCCTCCCACCGTCAACACAGAAGCCCCCCAGGGCTGTGTCCCAAGTCAAGTCAAGTCACTTTTTATTGTCATTTCAACCATAACTACTGGTACAGAACATAGTAAAAATGAGTCACCATTTTCCAGGACCGTGGTGCTACATGAACCAGTACAGAAACTACACTGAACTACGTAAGAAAAAAACACAGAAACTACACTAGCCTACAGACCTATCCAGGACTGCATAAAGTCCACAAAACAGTGCAGGCACTGTAATAAATAATAATGTAATAAACAAGACAATAGGCACAGTAGAGGGCAGTAGGTTGGTGTCAAGCCAGGCTCTGGGTATTGAGGAGTCTGATGACTTGGGGGAAGAAACTGTTACATAGTCTGGTCGTGAGAACCCGAATGCTTTGGTGCCTTTTTCCAGATGGCAGGAGGGAGAAGCATTTATATGAGGGGTGCGTGGGGTCCTTCATAATGCTGTTTGCTTTGCAGATGCAGTGTGTGGTGTAAATGTCTGTGGTGGCGGGAAGAGAGACGTAAATGATCTTCTCAGCTGACCTCACTATCCACTGCAGGGTTTCGCGATCCGAGATGGTACAATTTCCAAACCAGGCCATGATGCAGCTGCTCAGGATGCTCTCAATACAAACTCTGTAGAATGTGGTGAGGATGGGGGGTGGTGGGAGATGGACTTTTCTCAGCCTTCGCAGAAAGTAGAGACACTGCTGGGCTTTCTTTGCTATGGAGCTGGTTTTGAGGGATCAGGTGAGATTCTCCGCCGGGTGAACACCAAGAAATTTGGTGCTCTTAACGATCTCTATGGAGGAGTTGTCGATGTTCAGCGGAGAGTGGTCACTCGGTGTCCTAAGCCCCCTCTGTTACTCTCTGTACAACCATGACTGTGTCGCCACCCACAGCTCCAAATACTAATTAAATTTGCAGATGATACTAATTGATTGGCCACATCTTAAGTAATAGCAAGACAGCTTACAGAGAAGAAGTCATCACTCTGACACAGTGGTGTCAAGAAAACAACCTCTCCCTCAATGTCGCAAAAACAAAGGAGCTGGTTGTGGACTACCGGACAAATAGAGACAGGCTAACCCCTATTGGCATCAATGGATCTAGTGTTGAGAGGGGAGCAGCTTCAAGTTCCTTGGTATACTCATCACCAAGGATTGCATGTGGTCTGTACAGACCGGCTATGTGGTGAAAAAAGCACAACAGCGCCTCTTTCACCTCAAATGATTGAAGAAGATCGGCCTGAGTCCCAAAATCTTAAGATCTTTCTACAGGGGCACAACTGAGAGCATCCTGACTGGCTGTATCACTGCCTGGTATGGGAACTGTACTTCCCTCAATTGCAGGGTTCTGCAGAGAGTGGTGCGGACAGTCCAGCACATCTGCAGATGTGAACTTCTTGCTATTCAGGACGTTTACAGTGACAGCTGCGTAAAAAGGGCCCAAAGGATCATCGGGGACCCAAGTCACCCCAACCACAAATTGCTCTAGCTGCTACCATTCGAGAAATGCAGCATTAAAACCTGGACCAACAGGCTTCGGGACAGCTTCTTCCAGCAAACTATCAGACTGATTAATTCACACTGACACAATTGTATTTCTAAGCTATATTGACTCTTCTGTTGTATGTCTTACTGTACATACTATTTATTACAAATTACTATAATTTGCACATTGCATATTCAGAAGGAGACGTAATGTAATGATTTTTACTCCTCACCTATGTGAAGGATACAAAGATATAAAGTCAATTCAATACTACAGTCCAATCTTATCTAATTCTATAAATATCCAGCTCAGCAATAAAATTAATTATTACAGTTCAAAAGAAAAAATAATTGAAAATATTTTATACCATCATGAATGTTAACAGAATTACTGAGTCTAATACAGTTCCACATCCTATACTGCTATTTAATCTCATGTGGACCATACAATCTATGTGATTTTCTTGATGGATTGTGGGAATTTTGATTCATGGTGATAAGAAAACTGCATTATCCATTTTCCTAACTGTAGACTCAAGGAGGAGATAGGAAAATGAAGGAAGAATGAAAAAAGGAAACAAGGAAACTAGTGTGGATACAATATAGTGTTTATTCTACAAACCAAGAAGGCCCCAAAGTGCTTCATGGTCTACATATTAGAATACGATCATTGTTGAAAGCAATATCTTGGCTGTTTCACTGAGTGAGTGTGTGTGTGTGTGTGTGTGTGTGTGTGTGTGTGTGTGTGTGTGTGTGTCTGTGTCTGTGTGTGTGTATGGAGCAAGCTCCCACAAACTGCAATGATGTGTTTTATTTATGTTGGGCAAAGGAAACATGGTGGTCAGAATACCTTGGAAAATCCTTCTGCCCTTCTTAAAATGGAGCTACAGGTTTTTCTACATCCCCATTGGGAATGGCAGTTAAGGCCATGGTTTGCCATTTCATCTGAAATTTAGCTCTGCAACATTATTAGCAGAACCCTGGGTTGCAATGATGTGTTAGGTCAAACTGATTGCTGGGTCTTCTAGAGCAGCGTGTAAGCCATTGTCCAACTGAATCACAAATGGTGCCTGGTGATAATTTGAGTGTCCTTGCCTCAGGCAGGATAAATTCCATGTTGAAATTACATGAGGAGGTGAAATGCGGCTATCAAAAACACCTCTGGATCTCTGGCCTTGAAAATGAGTCCTCAATAACTGCATTAATGTTGATGCTTGTAAAATGACTCTTTTTTCAAAGCAGTATTTTTCAAGCCTAAGTCCTCAGGGACACGAGGCTTCTGAATGACTGGATCCAAAGTGAGCAAGATTTAAACATGCATTTTGTCAATAGGTCTCTCAAAATTACAAAAATACTAATCAACTCAAGCTCCATAGAATCCCAACTTATTATTTGCTAATATTAACTCCAGCTGTTCCCTTTTCTCAGAGCTCATTCCTGCTTGTATATAACACAAGAACATCATATAAGCAATAAAAATACTGGAACTAAAGGAAAAAGGCAAGCAATAAAGGTAGGCAAACAGTGGGAAATCAATTATTTTAAATTAAAATGAAGAAAACTGCCATTGTTTTCTAAACTAAAAATAATATGATTAGCAAATATAGTCTGTCTCCCTTTATTTTTGCAATCTATAATGAATTATATTGATAAACATTTTGTTGCAATGAAACACCCCTTAATGCTTAATCTTGATTTTGCTTTGTTAAAGTTCAAATCTCTGTGCAGATGGTTTTATTTGATCATCCATTTGTTTGTGGATACTGCCAAGCCAAATGTATAAATTGTAGATCAAATGATTTTCTCTAAAAGACAGTCAATTAATCAAGGCTCTTTTAAATTCCTACTGTAGTGGGTTAGTCAATTTAAAATGAATCCCGAGGGAAACATTCCATTACTGATAAATCACCTCCTTATGGATGCGAAGCCAGGAAGCCATGTGCAAAACATGGAAGAAAGGCAAAGAAAAACATCAACAGGTGAAAACGTAAAATGTTGGTTGTTTTGGTATAAAAAATGATGCATTTGCTTTTTCTTACTTTTCACTATCTCTTTCCTGAAGCTACGGAGGGAAATGTCTTCTGTGTTTATGAGTTGGGACTGTGCATAACGTGGTTTGGAATATATTTGGAATATTGTTTTCAGTTTTGATCACCACACTGTGGGAAGAGTGTGGCAGTATTAGACAGAGAGAGAGAGAGTATACAGATTCACCAGAATAGTTATAGGGAGTGATTGTGTAAACTGGATTTATCTCACCAGAATGTAGGAGGCTGAGGAGAGATGTCATAGAGGTTTATAAAATAGAGAGGTGAATACATGGGATAGATTGGCAATCATTTTCCCAGTCTAGGGGAGTGTAGAACTGGAGGACACAGTTTAAGATGAGAGGAGAGAAAATTAAAGGAGATCAATAGGGGAAAGAATGATAGTTATCTGGAATGAGCTGCCGGAAGATGCGGTGAAGGCAGATAAAATGACAAAAATGATAAAAGGCTTCTGGACACGCAACTTGATCGGAAAGGCATAGAAGCAAACAGGCCTATGCAGGCAAATAGGATTAGCAAAGCTAGCCATCACTGTTGGGATGAATGAGAGGTCCGGATGGACCCATTTCTGTGCTCTTCTTGGTCTTTCCAGTCCTGAAGAAGGGTCTTGGCCAGAAATATCAGCTGCTGATACATTTCCACAGATGCTGCCTGACCTCTGAGTTCCTCCAGCATTTTGCGTGTGTTGCTCAAGATTTCCAGCACCTGCAGAATTTCTCAGGTATATTTTCACAGCCATTATTGCTTTGCTCGCTGAAGGCATTTCTCATTTGTTAGCCTAGGTAAAATCAAACTACTCTGAGTTTACAACACATCCCAATATAGATGTTTCTCAGCAACAATTGTTGAATGTGGATCAGAAAATTGTAATCGTAACTGTATTACCCTGTTTTAGCTTGGAGATATTTGTGTCAGATATTGTGTTACAGCATGATACTCATCATAGATAGATGAAACATTAGTAATATTAACCATAATATTACTAGCATAATACACTCCACATTGACTGAAGGAATAAACATAACTCAATACCTTTATCACTTGAGACAATAGAGAATAAGTGTATTCAATAATTACTGCGTTCATTTATGAGAAACTAATTGTTGTGGCTCACTTGCAAACATTTGTGAGTAATCCAGAGTTAAACGTTTCCTGTATTTCTGGAGTAGATTTCTTTCTTCAACAAAAAACCATAAGACCATAAGAAACAGGGGTAGAATTAGGTCATCCAGCCTGTCAAGTCTGCTCCACTATTCCATCATGACTGATTTATTATCCTTCTCAATGCCATTCTCTTGCCTTCTCCCCATAACCTTTGATGCCCTGAATAATCAAGAATCTATCATCCTCTGCCTTAAATATACCCAATGACTTGGCTTTCACAGCCATCCATGACAATGAATTCAACAGAGTTACCACCCTCTGGTTAAAGAAATTCCTCCTCATCTCTGCACTTAATGGACACCCTGCTATTCTCAGGATGTGCCCTTTGGTGCTAGATTCCCCCACTATAGGAAACATCCTTTCCACATCCACTCTATCTGGGGCTCTCAGTACACGATAGGTTTCAATGAGATCCCCCATTGAATTTTCTTAAACTCAAGCAACTAGAGGCTCGGAGCCATCAAACACTCCTTACATTTTAACCCTTTTGTACCCAGAATGACCCTCGCCAATGTTGGCACATCATTTCTTAGATAGGGACCCAAAACTACTCACAATACTCGAAGTGTGATTTGACCAATACCTTATAAAGCCTTAGCATTACATTTTTCCTCTTATATTCTAGTCTTCTTGAAATGAATGTTCATATTGCATTTGCCTTCCTTACCACAGACTAAACTTGCATGAGGACTCCCAAGTTCCTTTGCACCTCTGATTTTTGAAACTTCTCCCTATTTAGAAAATAGTTTACACCTTCATTCCTTCTACCAAAGTGCATGATCATACACTTCCCTATATGATATTCCACCTGCCACTTCTTTGCACATTCTGCTAATCTGTCTAAGTCCTTCTGCAAACTCTCTGCTTCCTCAATATCATGTGACCTTCCACTTATCTTTGTGTCATTTGCAAACTTGGTCACACAGTCGTCAATTCCGTCATCCAAGTCATTAACGTATGTATAACATAAAAACAAGTGGTCCCAACACCTACCCCTGCAGAAAACCACTAGTCACCAGCAGCCAATGAGAAAAGGCCCCCTTTATTCCAACTTTTCACTTCGTGACAGTCAGCCAATCTTCTATCCATGCTAGTATCTTTTCTGTAATACCATGGGCTCTTATCTTGTTGAGCAACCGCAATTGTGGCACCTTGTCAAAGCCCTTCTGAAAATCCAAGTATACAACATCTATTGATTCTCCTTTGTCTATCCTGCTTGTTATTTCCTCAAAGAGTTCCAACAGATTTGTCAAGAAAGCTCTCCCCTTAAGCAAACCATGCTGACTTTGGCCTATTTTATGATGTGCTTCCAAGTACCCTGAAACTTCATCCTTAATAATAGGCTTCAACATCTCCCCAACCACTGAAGTCAGGCTAACTGGCCTATAGTTTCATTTTATCTGCCTCCCTCCCTTCTTAAAGAGTGGAATGACATTTGCAATTTTCCAGTCCTCTGAAACAATTCCAGAATCTAGTGATTCCTGAAAGATCATTACTAATGCCTCCACAATCTCTTCAGCAAGCTCTTTCAGAACTCTGGCATGTAGTCCATCTGGTCTATACAAAATGATAGTCAGCCAGGTTCTATAGTACACAAGCAACTTGTTCCATAAGGTGCACATTTACAGTATATATTGACTGTAGATAAATGCAGTAGAGATCTTTTAGCTACTTGATGGCATAGAATCAGTGGATTTCAGAGAGGAGATATAATGAGAGATCATGAAGTAGCATATTAACCTTATGAAAATAAAATTCTTTTAGTACCCCAAAGCCAGTTTGTACTTTATAGCAGTGATTTATTTCAGGTACTGTTGTTAGGGCATATTCTGGAGGTAGGGTAGATAGCAAATATTAATTTCATCAGCAACCAATATGTAGATTTAAATGTGGATTGCAGATTGAATTTAAAATGCAGCTCAGAACAATTAAACCTTAGATGCCTGCATATGCATGAATGTGGCCCAGAGTCAATGGCAATTAACATTCATTTTGGATGTCTGGAGTGTGGGTGTGAAGAAGGAGGTGTTTGAAAACTATATGTAATTCAAAGGAAGCATTGTAGATACATTGTAGATATAGAATTGCAATAGTCTGACGGGAAGAGAAGATGGCAGCGCGACGCATCTCGCAGCGGCCACTCCGGTGGTGATGTCTGTTACTTGTCAAGTAGGGTGCCATGCACAATCCTGATTTGATGGAGCCAAATGTGAGAGTACGGAGGAACATCTGGTGAAACTTCTGAAATGCCTGCTTCGCTGCTGCTGCTACTGTGTGATCCAAAATCTCCGGAGGGAAAGGCCCAGAGACCTTGGCTTTGCTTGTTGCACGGTGGCTGGGGGCGGGGTCAAAGCACTCGACAGATGATGGTGCTCAGTGCTTCGTGTTGGAGGGCTGGTCGGAGGCTCGAAGTTTTCGGACGGACTCAGAGTCCGCTGCGGTCAGGTGCTTCCAATGGTGCAGCATCGGCAAGTTTGCGGTGCTCGGAGGTTCATGGCAGGCAGAGTTTCTCCCTTCTACCGTCCGCGTGAGATGAAGAGGCTATTGGAACTTTGAGACTTTTTTTTACCGTGCCCATGGTCTGTTCTTTATCAAATTACGGTATTGCTTTGCACTGTTGCAACTATATGTTATAATTATGAGGTTTTGTCAGTTTTAGGCTTGGTTTGTCCTGTGTTTCTTGTGATATCATTCTGGAGGAACATTGTATCATTTTTTAATGCATGCATTTCTAAATGACAATAAACGAGGACTGAGTGTCCTCATAATCTAATCAAATAAAAATATAAAAATGTCATATATTATTGGATCGATTGGGTCTCTTCTTCCAAGACTGTCTTGAATTATGATTTTGAGGACATGCAGTCCCCTTTTATTGTCATTTAATAACGCCTACTGATCATTATTGTTGGATAAAGGCTTCTGTATCCATTAGCTTCAGCGTCCCTCTGGTGACTTTGTTCACGTCACAACAACGTGATGCTGTAAATTTGCAAGCAAAGCTTTTTAGATCCAACATAGGATTCATCTCACTGAAATAAAGAGATGGATTTGATAAACCAGAAATGAATTAATCCAAGAACTGTCAGGAAGTGTAGGGGAGGCTTGACCCAAAAGCAGAGCAGTAGAGGCAGTTTAGCAGTAGATGATACTTTACTAATAAACAGCAAAGTAACAAGCCATAAGGAGCCACAAAACAAGAGGGAACAGATATAAAATGCAACAGGAAAAAGGGCAAGTAAAAGTTAGGAGAAACTGTTTCAGGCTGGCTGGTATGTTGGGTGAACAAGGCTGTGGATAAGAACTGGGCGGTTGGTGATGAGTTGGAAATGAGTGGCAAGTGACTCCTGTCAGCTGGGTGGAGGATGGAAGGTGCCTGCCTGTGCAGGCCTAAAAAGCTGATATATACATTGGCACCCCAGTCTCAAAAACAATTAACTGAAATGAAGGGTTAAATTAGAGTTAGTGTCATGGACAGTGAGGCATTTTCTTACAGCAATAAAATGTGAATTTATTTCTTTCCTCTGTTCCTACATTGATTGAAGATTCCTATCACATCTCATTATGAGTCCTTACACAACACAGGCAATCTAGTCTGCTCCATTGCCTGGTTAATTTAGTTACTTTTCTATTAACAATCACACTATAGATTGAGCAGCTCCCAATCCCTGCTGCCCATATTCTAACTTGGAACATCTTGTCCACGTACTAACCTTGAGTTTGCTGTGGTAGGTGGTTCTTGACTCACCATTGCCCAATTCAGAGATCTCATCAATAGGTAAGAGTTCAAGCTCACACCTCCCTTTAACTTTGTAAACTTCTCCAACCCTACAGCTCGAGAATAAGTCAGTCCCATTTCTGCACCCCCAACTTGCTTCACTCAAACTGAGGATGTGGGATGACCACAGAGAGGTTTATGAAATCAAAAGGAGTGCACAGGTAGGGTAAATAGTCACAGGCTTCTTTTTTCACATTGTAGGGAAGTGAAAGCACAGAGGGCATAAGTTGAAGGTGAGAGGGGAAATGGGACCTGAGCAGCAAGTTTTTCTCGAAGAGAATGGTGGGTGTATTGAACAGCAAAAGGAAGTGGTAGAGACAGGTATGATCAAAACATTTAAAGGAGTTTGGACAGGTACATGGATAGGAGGGATTTAGAGGGATATGGAGCATACAAGGTCATAATGGATGAGCGTAAATGGGCATTTTTGGTCAGCATAAATGAGATGAGCCAAGGACCTGTGTTCTTGTCATGTCTTCACCTTACGTCATGAAGTTACCTTCCGAAACCTTCCTTCCTCTCAAACTTTACATTTTCATTGATGCCTTGGGATTTCAGAAGTGGTGTGCAATGAGCACGTGCTACTACGTTGTTTCTCTAGGAGGACAAATTGATATTCCTTGGGCTCAAATGTGCAGATTTCACACGTTTATAATGTTTATCTTCTATCAAAATATGCTTAAAATTATAGCAACTCATCCATTTCCAGTAGTTTTATTTACAGCTGTTTACACACAGGCTTATTTACAATGACAGGAAAAGACTCTCTCAAATAACATTCAATGATGTTCAAAGAGCGATGAAGCTCCACAAGATTGAAGGTGGCTTTGCTGACAGCACATGACACCATTACAAAGACAAAATAGTAATAAAATAGAAGCAACTCTGAAAGCCCACCAAATGATATAAATACTGGCTCAATGCAGGTATATTCTGACACCTTTTGAAGAAAAAATTATAATAATTTTCGTAAATCTGCATTTTTTTGCCATTTTTCTGAGGTTTATCTTTGGAAACTTGGTCAGGCTTAAGCCAAATACTGGATCTGTTTGATCATCCCCGACAAATCACTGAAGTTATGCCACATTTCCTTCATTGTGCAATCATGCTAAAGTTCGACAGACATGACCACATTTTAACATTTGGCTTTCAATGCAGGTGAGATGCTTAGATATTAGTCTGTGGTCATATAGTGATGAATTAAATAATACATTTATTCCATATTTGTTTAATTAACAAAGTGTAAAGCACATTTCTAACCATCTTTTATGTATTACTTATAAAATAAGCAGTGAAAAAACTCTTCCAATGGATATTATACAGATAGCGTGAGGTCATGCAGTTCAACTCTTCACCTTTGACCTGGACAGGATATGAGTCTGTATGGATCATGCTGTGAATTTGCCCCCAGTCTGCACATGTTTTCTACATGGATAAGAATTAGGTTTTCATTGATACTGTGAGAGAAGACAATCTGTTGATTGTAGATATTATTATGAAGCAAGTTAGGAAGTTATTCATCAATATGAATTTCAGGGATATCTAATTTGTGTTTCCAATAATGTGGCATTTATGTGAACTTTATGTCGGTTAGTGGTTCCTGCCTTTATCCAGGCTTTAAAACTTGATGCAGAACCTTTTATATATTAACTCTCTAACATGCTTTAGTCAGTCAGCTTGCAGAGATCAGCAAACTGCAAAAACTGAAATAACAAAGCTGTTCCAATCATTCACCATACGAGTGTAGTGCATCATTAGAAATGATCTTATACAGAGCCACTCAGGTATAAAATATAAGATTTGTTCTATGCCTTCAGCCAGGCAGCAGCACAACTTCATTAAAGACTACATTGATGGCCTTAACCAAATACAGATTCCCACAAGGAGGAAGTAAGTGTATAACTTCCTTTATAGACCCAATGTAAAGCTACAGCATTAAAACAACCACACATATTGAAACACTCTGGCAGTTTCCTAGAGCTCCCAGTGTGGGACCTGAACCCTGTGACCTTGGGCATATTATTAAAACCTTTGCTGGAACTTGTCTCCTGAAGGAGAGGCCCAGTAACTACTGGGCATTTCTCTTTTCTTTCATTCCTCAATGAGTCCCTTGCTGAGTGCAAACCGTAGGCTTTGATGTCTATAGCACCCTAATTGGGAGGAAGTCAAGTGTTAGCACTGTCAGCCTGTTAGTTCCATTGCCCCTATTCCCATCATCCACTTTGAATGGTGTCAAAACATTAAAGTTCACACAAGTCTGCCCTGAAAGCACCAAGTGGTCTGGTTTATGTCACTATGCTGGTACTTCTACATGCAAATGAAATTCCTCACGTGATTTATATTTCATGCTTGATAAAAACGGGTTCCACAGTAGCATAGCCGTTAGTGTGACGCTATTACAGCTCGGGGCGTCAGAGTTCAGAGTTCAATTCTGGTGTATTCTGTGAACAGTCCATACGTCCTCCTCGTGGAATGTGTGGGTTTTCTCCAGGTTCTCTGCTTTCCTCCCACATCCCAAAGACATACCAGGTAGACACTAGAATACTACAGCGCAGTACAGGCCCTTCGACCCTCGATGTTGTGCCGACCCATATATTCCTTAAAAAAAAGTACTAAACCCACACTATCCCATAACCCTCTATTTTTCTTTCATCCATGTGCCTGCCCAAGAAGCTCTTAAATGCCTCTAATGTTTTAGCCTCCACCACCATCCCTGGCAAGTCATTCCAGGCACCCACAACCCTCTGTGTAAAAAACTTACCCCTGATGTCTCCCCTAAACTTCCCTCCCTTAACTTTGTACATACGCCCTCTGGTGTTTGCTACTCATGCCCTGGGAAACAGGTACTGGCTATCCAACCTATCTATGCCTCATATTCTTCTGGAACTCTATCAAGTCCCCTCTCATCCTTCTACGCTCCAAAGAGAAAAGTCCCAGCTCTGCTAACCTTGCCTCAGAAGACTTGTTTTCCAATCCAGGCAACATCCTAGTAAATCTCCTCTGCACTCTCTCCATAGCTTCCACATCCTTCGTATAATGAGGTGACCAGTACTGAACACAATACTCTAAGTGTGGTCTCACCAGAGATTTGTAGAGTTGCAACATGACCTCTCTACTCTTGAACTCAGTCCCCCTATTAATGAAGCCTAGCATCCTATAGGCCTTCTTAACTACCCTATCAACCTGTGCAGCGACCTTGAGGGATGTATGGATTTGAACCCCAAGGTCCCTCTGTTCATCCACACTCTTAAGTAACTGACCATTAACCCTTTACTCAGCCTTCTGGTTTGTCCTTCCAAAATGCATCACCTCACTCTTATCCGGATTGAACTCCATCTGCCACTTTTCTGCCCAACTCTGCATCCTGTCTATATCCTCTTGTAACTTTCGACAACCTACAGCTCCATCCACAACTCCTCCAATCTTCTTGTCATCCGCAAGCTTACTCACCCATCCTTCTGCCTCTTCATCCAGGTCATTTATAAAAATCACAAACAGCAGGGGTCCCAGGACAGATCCTTACAGCATTCCACTAGTAACTAACCTCCAGGCAGAATACTCTCCTTCCACCAGTACCCTCTGCTTTCTTCCTTTAAGCCAATTTTTTATCCAAACAGCCGAGGTTCCACTGATCCCATGCCTCATGACTTTCTGGATGAGTCCCTCGTGGGGGACCTTGTCAAATGCCTTGCTAAAATCCATATAGACCACATCTACCGCCCTACCCTCATCAATTTCTTTTGTTACCTCTTCAAAAAACTCAGTTAGGCTCGTGAGGCACGACCTTCCCTTCACAAAGCTATGTTGACTATCCTTGAGTAGACTGTACTTCTCCAAGTGCTCGTAGATCCTATTCTTAAGAATCCTTTCCAATAGTTTGCAGACCACTGACATAAGACTCACCGGTCTATAGTTCCTAGGATTCTCCCTATTACCTTTTTCAAACAGGGGAACTACATTTGCCATTCTCCAATCCTCCTGCACCTCCCCTGCGGCCAAAGAGGATTCAAAGATCATAGCTACTGCTCCAGCGATCTCTTCTCTCACTTCCCACAGCAACCTGGGGTATATCACGTCCGGCCCTGGGGACTTCTCAGTCTTGATGTTCTTAAGAAGATCCAACACTTCTTCTTCCTTAATCTCCATATCGTCCAGCACACAGGCCTGTTCTATTTCGACCTCACCCTGATCAAGGTCCTTTTCACTTGTGAATACTGAAGCAAAGTATTCATTTAGGACCTCCCCAACCTCCTCCGCCTCCTGGCACATGTTGCCTTCTTTATCCTTTAGCGGCCCCACCTTCATTCTTGTCATCCTTCTGTTCTTCACATACACATAGAACGCTTTGGGGTTCTCCTTAATCCGACATGTCAAGGCCTTCTCATGCCCCCTTCGAGCTCTGCTAAGTCCTTTCTTGAGCTCCTTCCTGGCTACCCTATATTTCTCATGAGACCTTCCTGCTTCCTGCTTCTTATATCTGACATATGCTTCCTTCTTCCACTTGACGAGTTGCCTCACGTGTTTCGTCAGCCACGGTTCTCTTTTCCTACCACTTTTTCCTTGTCTCAGTGGGACAAATCTATCCTTAACCCAGCACAAGTGGTCCCCAAACTTCCTCCACATTACTTCTGTGCTTTCACCCTTGAACATCTGCTTCCAATTTACCCTTGCTAGTTCCTGCCTCATCCCTTCATAGTCAGCCCTTCCCCAGTTAAGCACTTTCCCATTTTGTCTGTTTTTATCCTTTTCCATAGCTATGCTGAAGCTAAGGGAGTTGTGGTCACTCTCACCAAAATGCTCCCCCACCAAGAGGTCTGCCACCTGACCAGGTTCATTACCCAGAACTAGATCTAGTATGGCCTCTCCTCTCATCAGCCGGTCCACATACTGTGTCAGGAATCCTTCTTGAATGCACCTGACAAATTCAGCCCCACCTCTCCCCCTTGCAGTCAGGAGGTGCCAGTCAATATGAGGGAAGTTGAAATCACCCATAACTACAACCCTGTATTTCCTGCACTATTCTAAAATCTGCCTGCTTAGCTGCTCCTCGGTGTCCCGAGGGCTATTTGGGGGCCTGTAGACTACTCCCTGCACAGTGATTAATCCCTTCCTATTTCTGACTTCCACCCACACCGACTCACTGGACACTCCCTCTGCAGTGTCCTCCCTTTCTATAGCCGTGATACTATCCCTGACCAGTAATGCTACTCCCCCGGCTTTTCTACCTCCCATCCTGTTCCTTTTAAAACACCAGGCAGGTTAATTCGCCACGGTAAATTCTCCCATGATTGGGTTAGGGTTAAATCAGGGTTGTCAGAGGCGCTGGGCTTTGCAGACGAAAAGGCCAGAAGGGCCTCTTCTGCACTGTGTCCCTAAATATATAAAAATTATAAACATACAAAGCTTCAGCTTTCATTTATTTTTAGTCAGAAGAAATTTAGAGATGGTTTTTACTCTCTAACATACTTTATGTTACCTTTACCCTTTTCCAGACCTTTTCCCTTTATACACCATTTTCCTCCTGGGTTAAAAAGTGAATAGACGGTGGAATGAAATGGTATCCAAATTTTCTGGTGTTATGGCTGAGATGGCAAGTTCTTTCCTGGGGCCAAACTGAAAACCTGTAGACTCAAGTAGCTGAAAGCTGTGTGACCGCTGTAAACTTTTTCTCTTTCACCTGAGATGAGTGGGACAAGCTTTGTAAGTGTTGCCCCTGTACTGCCATTTGCTGGCAACTTATGTATAATGGTCTCAGGCAGCATGTGTCAGTGGTTGTACTAAAGCTCAAGAGAACATGTGTAAAATCTTCCAGCAAATACAGCAAATTATAGCACTTCAGTGCAATAGTTTCCCATTAGAATGAGAGTAGAGAGAAAGGTAAGCTGTGAAATCAAAGGAACAATTCAATTGATCAAAGAGATAGGAAAGTTACCTATAACTAAAATCAATCTTGGTTGATTAATGTTTGTAGGGTAACTAGTTTTGGATAAATATTTTAAGTACTAGCTACATTTTATCCTTCTTGTCATGTTAGAACTCTTAGAAGATGTTATTTTCTGTACATTATTGTTTAATCAAAGAGTAAAATAGTACCCTATACATACTTCTTCCATTCGGTAACGTTTACTCGGCTCTGCGCTGAGCTGAGGCTGAAGCTGTAGCCTGCTCCTGCTGCTCCAGGCTTCATGTCTATGGACTCACTTTTGTTCTGAACATTACTTACTTACTGTTATTGTTTGCACAATTTGTCTCTCTCTCTCTCTCTCTCTGCACACTGGGTGTTTGACTGCCTTTTTAAATGGGTTCTTTTGGGTTTCTTTGCTTTGTAAAGACGGCGTAAGGAGATGAATCTCGAAGTCATATAATGTACACATACCTTGATAATAAATGTACTTTGAACTTTGAAGTTTGTTGATGTTATAAATATCTGAATTATATTCACAGTAGTTATAGGTGAAAATAATTTGTTTTTGGCTTTGCAAAGAGGCAAACATGATAACATGGTAAAGTTAGTATCCACAATGAGGTAATATTGTTATGTATATTTTTCCCATGTGAGCAACATTCTGAAAAGATAGTGCCTCTTTAACTCATTGCATCACCAAATCAAATGGTGTTATGGAATTAATACTATTTGTTTTTGGATCTTAAGTAGTATTAATTATATTACTTTCAAAGCATTCTCCAAGCTTAACTGAAGCTGATTGTTATAGAGTCATTGAGCAAAACCTCAGGACACAGGTCCTGCTGGGCCAACAAGTCCATGTGACTACATTGCCCACTCTGTTAGCCCTGCACTTGAACTGTGTCTCCATGTACCTTCTTCCAAGTTCATGATAAACATTAATGATTTGGAAGAGGGGACCGAGTTAAGCATATCTATGTTTGCTGATGACATTAAGTTGAGTGGAAAAGCAAATTGTGCAGAAGATGCAGAGAGATATAGATCAGTTGTTAGTGGGAGATAGAGTACAATTTGTTAAATATGAGGTCATCCACTTTGAAAGGAAAAGCAGAAGATCAGTTTATCAATTAAATGGGGAAATATTGCCGTATGCTTTTGTGTAGAGGGTCTTGGGAGTGCTTCTGCATGGATCATAAAAGATGGGTTTTTGCAGGTATTACAGATTATCCAGAAGGCAAATGGGATGTTGGCCTTCATTGCTATCAATTGAATTTAGGAGAGTGAGGCCTAAACATTTCTATAGGTCACCCCTCATTCAGCTATGTTCCATAAAGACCTACGAGATGTTTATTGTAGTTTCTGACTCCATTCCCTTCGGCGTCTTGACTAGCATTTATCACATGACCAGTATCATTAAAGAGATTTGGTTTGAAATTCATCATAGGTAAACACGCTACCTTGTTCCAGTTACACATTATATCTCACGTTCAATATTCTGCTCCGTTAACATCAAAGGAATTAAATTTAGGAGGCAAAACAAAATGTAGACCTGCTTCTTTAAAGGCCTTTTAGTGCTTTTGACCAGGCATCAATTCCTAGGCAAATGCCTACTAGTAACCATGTTGACTCTGTTGTGGGAAATTGCCATATGCACATTAGCTGCAGTGTTTCCTTCATTACAAAAGTGATAAACTTCAAAAGCACTTCATTGGCTGTGAAGCATTTTGGAGCACCCTATGGTCATTAAATGTGTTATGGAAAAACAAGTCTTTATTTTCCTCCCATTAATTTCAGTGAACTGCTCTGCCAGATCACCTATCAGATGACAAGGGTATAAAGGAGCTCAGTAATTCTTTCTGGTTGCTAAAATAATATTCAACTGCAAATCTTACAAGACATCAAGTGCCATTTTATGTGTGCTCTTCATTATGAATTGTTCCAGATTAGCAATTGCTAGTGACCCGTGGTGTCATGGCATAAGAAATGCTTCAGTAGTTTCCCAGTGTTCTGAAGTTTGACTGCAACCATGGATCATTTGTACCTCTTCATAATTGTACTGAATCAGTAACAGGCTTATTTCTTAAAGTGTTCCATATGTAGCCCGGATGTTAAGATGAGAGCATGTTGCCTGGAGTGCAACATTGCAACTGGGGAATGATTGATTGCTAATTAGGTGAAACCTGACCACACCTTGTTACTGGATTTCCCAAACCAAGGGGATCAGCACAAGGCATTTCCTTTGTTTCCCTTCTATAATGTTGTCCGACCACTTCAGCCGTATTCTTTTTGATTCTTTGTTCAAATATATTCCTCTTATGGACATTCACCAAAATAAAACAAAGACAAATGGCTTTTCTAAAATCATAATTGTACTGAATCAGTCACAGGTTCCTTTCTTTACAGAAAAGGAAATGAGACTCTCTATTTTCTTTATCTCCTTACAAAATAAAAATCATTCTGTTAATTGTATTTGAAAGCTATGACACAAATATAGATTCAATGTGACCATCTCAATAGACCACTGTGTGATCTACCTCACCTGGTTTTATACCAGTACACCTTTGCAATTTTACTTTGAAGAAAACCACATAAGCCATTAATAGAATGTTAACTGTGAAGCTAGCATGGGTAGATGCACAAAGTGCCTAAATTTTCAAAAAAATGACCTCACAAATTTTAGCAATTTCATTAAGTTTGGTGCCACATATTCCACGTTGCAGTAGATTTCATCTCCATTCTTTCACTGAAAGTTGATCCAGACGATGGGGCAACTGCTTTATTGTTCTTTCAGTTCTAAATGTCCTATATGGAATTACTTTGGGCTGCCTCCAACTGTTCAGGAAGTTAGTAACGATATGAAAAACTGGAAAATTCACCTTAATCAGCTGTAAACAAGATTTTTGGAAAAAAAAACAGGAGTACTTTGCTTTGCTTTTTCTTTTTGGTCGGTCCCACAGAATCAAAGATGCCTTTTCTCGGGCTTCAGAGTTACTGAAGAAAGCAGTATGGGGTCCACATACTTTGCCGTACTTAGTGCAGGAGGTGATTAGTAGGTCAAGCGTTTGGGTTATTATAAATGTTATAGGAAGAATGAACATAGAACAGTACAGCACAGTACAGGCTCTTCAACCTATGATACTGTTTTGAACTTTTATCCTAATCAAAGATCAATCTAACCTTTCTCTCCTAATAGTCCTCCGTTTTTATATCATCCATGTGCCTATCTAAATAGAGTTTCTTAAATATACTCTACAACCATCCCTGGCAGGGAGTTCCTCACGCCCGCCACTCACTGTGTAAAGAAAACTTGCCCAATATACTTACTCCAATCACCGTAAAGTTATGCTGTTTGACCATACAGTCCTTAGGCTCGAGTTTCTCAGTTCATCACAAGTGTTTTCTCTCCATTTTAAGAAATCATGGGCCAGAGAAAAGGTTGTCCATTTGTTAAAGCAGAGTGCAGGGACCTTCATTTAATGCCTGTCTGAGCCAAGATATTCAATGCAGTGACTGGACCAAGATTTGACAGAAACCTGTTTCTGTTTCTAGAATAGAAAGAAACCATAGAAACCATAGAAAAACTACTGCACAGAAACAGGCCTTTTGGCCCTTCTTGGCTGTGTTGAACCATTTTCTGCCTAGTCCCACTGACCTGCACACGGACCATATCCCTCCATACACCTCCCATCCATGTACTGTCCAATTTATTCTTAAATGTTAGTAAAGAACCCACATGTACCACCTCGTCTGGCAGCTCATTCCATACTCCCACCACTCTCTGTGTAAAGAAACCCCCCCTAATGTTCCCTTTAAACTTTTCCCCCCTCACCCTTAACCCATGTCCTCTGGTTTTTTTCTCACCTTGCCTCAGTGGAAAAAGCCTGCTTGCATTCACTCTATCTATATCCATCATAATTTTATATACCTCTATCAAATCTCCCCTCATTCTTCTACGCTCCAGGGAATGAAGTCCTAACCTATTCAACCTTTCTCTGTAACTGACTTTCTCAAGTCCCGGCAACATCCTTGTAAACCTTTTCTGCACTTTTTTAACCTTATTTATATCCTTCCTGTAATTTGGTGACCAAAACTGAACACAATACTCCAGATTCGGCCTCACCAATGCCTTATATAACCTCATCATCAACACAAATTTCACCCAAAACAAAATGACATTGCCCAGTTTAGATCACATTAGTTTGCTGTTTTGTTTGGATGAGATTTTGTGGTATCTTTCTTACTACAAGTTCAGTGCAACTCTAGTCAATAGAACATTAAAATAAGGTTAAAATAAGGATACTGATGTAAGCAAATAAGGTTAAAATAAGGATACTGATGTAAGCAAATAAGTAAGGATAACCAATGCAAAGGGAATCAAGATTAATGCATTAAGCCACCTCACCTGTTATTTAGGTATACAATTATATCAAATGACAATAGTGTGAGAAAGGGTAATAAACTGCAGTCAATCTTGGATTATGGTAATATTTTGCATCATTTAAATCAAATTTAGGATCTACAGCACTCTGACTTTGTAAGGAGCCTGTTAATCTGCTCTTTCTTTCAACCTTTCTTAAAATGGAGTGACCTCACTAATCAAGGAAAACATCTCTGTGGAGACCAGTCAAGGGCTATAGTGAAGTTCTTATAATACAATTTGGATGTGTAAATCAGTATATAACCATGATTTGTTTGAAATAATCAAACAAGACCAAACAGGACTGAACTAACATTACCTTACAGAATTCTGTTTGTACAAGCAATAGTTTATTAAAATAATTTCAGTTTTAAACTAAAATAACCAGCCTGGTAATTAATTATAGATTCCTGTTATTATTGCCTCTCACTAAAAGCAATCTGGTTTAACTAAACTGTCATAAACAGGATGATGCTTTCCAGTTATGTGCACTGATCGACTGACAGCGAAGCTTACTTTTGTAATGATGTTGTTATGCAGACTCACATGCAGTTCCATGCTTCAGTCTGTTAGTATTTAATGAGGTCAGTCTCCGGTAAGGAGATACCAGGCCTGGTCTCCATTTACATTCACTGCAGGACACAAAGAGCCTATCTACTACATGTGCTTATTTCTGACCTGGAGGCTGGTATTCAAGAAATATAGGGGCCTCCTGATGACTGGTTGTGTACCACCCTGGTGTGTTTGGCAAATAAAGTTTCAAAGTGGTAACATTACATAGATAAAGAAAAGGGTTACTAGTTGGAGGACTGGGTAAGTACGTTACTTTCTGGCATCCTGGAGCTTTCAGATACTGGCAGTACACCTGTCATGAGTGTGTATACACCCCTCTGGCCTGTGCCCTCCAATCAGCAGGAGAGTTAATACTAGCATAGCCCGAGTGTGAGAGTTGGATCACCTCCTGGGGATATTCAAAACCAGGAAGTCAAATATTTCTACTTTTGCTATTTCACAAGTTTTGGGAGGCTCAGTGTCCAGGATATCACTGACCTAAACTTATATTTTTGAAGTTGTTTTATCTCTTAATTTGTTATATATTTTTCATGTAGCAGATGCAATATTTGAAAATGACTAGCAAAAAAAAAAATACCCGGCAGTGATAACATGCCTGTAGAACAAAAATCTCTAGAAATATGAGCAGAATAAATACAGCCATAGTCGTAAGCACTGAAATGGGTTATTTGGCCCAAATGGTTAATTACACCCAAGATTCCATTCTAAGCTCATCCTAGTTGCTTGCCTTTGGCCCATATCCCTCCAAACCTTTCCTAGTCATGTACCATCATCAAAATGGAAAACCAATATACTATGAATGGTGGAAATCTGGAATAAAGGCAGATATCACAGGAAATACTCAGCAGATTAGGGAAAATCTGCAGAGAAGGAAATCGAAGTAGCGTTTCAGGTTGATAGCTGTTCATCAGAACTAGTAAGTGTATAATTTTATATATATATATACATTTTATCACTTATTAATATGGTTTGTTGTCATGATAGTTGTTTGTCCCAAGCATCCAGTAAGTCAGGTGAAGGATTGCACTTAATAGCAGAGAGAAGATCCTTCTTGTCAATCACTTTATAGAGGTTGGTTCAGCTGTGGAACAGTTATTGAAACAGAACCCACAAGGTTTTTAAAAAGGGGAATATTTTCTACTATAACTCAGAAAGGGATCAACATTCAGGGGCTTTGGGAGTGAGAAAGTGAGACTCAGCTGGAGATAATTACAGGTTCATGTTTTGTGGGTCCAATCGTTTGTGCCTCTATTTAATAATGTAACATTTTCTGTTATTACAGGAGTAAGTCATGGTGGAAAAAAAAACTATTAACATTAGTGTCAATCTAACACCAAAACTTAGCACAGCCACTGAACACTGATAAGACTTTAAGCTTGCTAATTTTCCAGTAATAAGGATATATTTCCTCATGTCATAAAGCATAAAACAATGTCACTTTAATGTTAGTTAAATTATACAGAACAGCTGTTGGGTAATGCTGTTTAAATTTCAGACAATATAAATATTGTTCTGTACAGTTTGCTGTCCAGGAATGCATCTATTACAGGAACCCTACGAAGTTTGACTAAATGGAGCAACGTGTCCTCGTGGGATCTGGATGAAAACCTTTGTGAGTGAGGCTTTCCTTTGTGCTGCTAAGCAAAATCCCAAGGTACCTTCCCACCAACAGCTACGGATCATGTCAGTTGGTCAGTGGGAACTGAATTAAAAAAAGCCAAACAAGATCAGTCAGCTTTACTAAAATCAGCATTCTCCAAATTCCATCAGAAATCCACACTAACAGGAACCGTTTCTCCCTGGAAACTAATGAAATGATATATACATAATACTCTTGAAATGTTTAATTAAGTATGCCGAAAGGTTATTTTCCCACGTCACAGCATGACTTTGATCATTATTACAGATTTCTAGTCTTGATAAGCAGCAGCAGCAGTTTTCTATCCTGTAATTATTAGAGACTAACCCCTTAAGTAATGCATTCATTGAATAAAAGTTATCACATCATTTTTGAATCACCTAGTAAACTAAATGACCATTTTACAAAGGAATGAAAATGAAATCATAATTAGTTGACTAGACAGAAAATCCAGTGTATTGTAGGTAGGAAGATAAACAAGAAGGTATAATTGATTATCATTTTTCCTGATTCTTAGTTCCTTCTAAATGCTCTAACATCTGTATTGCTATTTTTTTTATCACTAATTCAATTATGCAAAAATCTTTGATTTCTGCATTCTGTACTAAACTCTTTAGTTGAACGTTCAGAATTGCACTTATTGTTAAAGTTCCTGTGCTGCACCAACAGCTCTACATAAAAATTGAAAGCACAAGAAAATCTGCAGATCCTGGAAGTCCAAAGTAACACACACTGAATGCTGGAGGAACTCTGCAGGCCAGATTAAGGGTCTCGGCCTAAAACGTTGACTGTTTACTCTTTTCCATTGGTGCTGCCTGGCTTGCTGAATTCCAGCTTTTTGTGCTGTTACATAAAAAATTACCTATATACAGTTGCCTGAATATTCAAGAGATGGTCAGAAGGCAAATCAAAAACAAAAAAACTGAGGGAGATGCCTAATATGGAGTTGGCAGCATTTAATATAATCTCTCCAGATTTTTTTTACAATGCTTGAGCAAAGCAAAGGCACAAAATCGGAAGAACTATATGGGAATTCTTCCAGGGCACCTATGCGCGATTCAAGTAGCAGCAGTACTCTCAATGGATACGATCAAATATACCTGTTTCAGCCTGATACAGCTAAAAAGCACAACTACTTCCAAGGTCAGTACAGTCAACAAAGATGTCTTAATGCATTTAAGTGAACTATTGCTGCTTAAAACCGATGGAAGCAACAACAATTGTGATCCTAAGTGCCCATGGAGGACACCTTGGAAGAAGCGTGGGTGCATAGTGGGGTTACAAGTTCGTTTAAGGAAACGGGATTTTAAACTCCCTATACTGACTATCTTGCTGGTGAACGTGCATTCTCGGGTGAATAAAATCATTGATCTCAGAGCTGGGGTGCTGAATCAGAGGGACATTAGGACTCCATGTGTCCTTTGTTACACCGAATCCTGATTAACCCCTTCCGTACCAGATGCAGCAATTCAGATCGATGGGTTTACTATACACCGTCAGGATAGATCTATAGAGTCTCTCAAAAGCAGAGGTGGAGGAGTATGCCTCATGATCAACTCTTCTTGGTGCACAAATATATCAGTGCTGTCCCAATTCTGCTCACCAGACTTGGAATATCAAGCAGTAAAGTGCCGTCCTTTTTACCTACCACAGGAGCATTTTGGTAGCAGTTTACATACCACCTCAGGCCAACTTCAAGCAGGCTGTAGATGATGTGAGCAATGGGATCAACATGCACGAAACAGCACACACTAACACCTTCACCATCGTTTTGGGAGACTTTAACTAGGCCTGTCTGAAAAAATCACTAAGCAACTACTATCAACAGATAACCTGCAATACCAGAGGAAACAACACACTGGACCATTGTTACACCACCATCAAGAATGCCTACCGTACTATTCCACGCCCTCACTTTGGGAAGTCTGATCACCTGGTTGTACTTCTACTCCCTGAGTATAGGCAGAGACTGAAGACTGCAGCACCAGTAGTGAGAACCAAGAAGGTATGGACAAGGGAAGCACAGGAGCGCCTACGGCTCTGTTTTGAATCGGTGGACTGGACTGTATTCAGGGATTCATCTTCGAACCTGGATGAGTATGCTGCAGTTGTTACCAACTTCATTAAAACCTGTGTGGATGAATTTGTGCCCACAAAGACTTACTGTACATTCCCAAACCAAAAGCCGTGGATGAACCAGGAGGTAGGTCATCTACTGAAGGCTGGATCTGTGGCATTCAATTCTGGTGACCCAGGCCTGTACCAGAAAACCAGGTATGCTTTGCAGAGGGCTATTTCAAGGGCAAAGAGACAATTTCAAATGAGGTTGGAGGCGACATTGGATACATGGCAACTCTGGCAGGGCCTGCAAGACATTACTTCCTACAAAGTGAAACCCAAAAGCATGAATGGCAGCGATGCTTCACCACCAGATGAACTCAACACCTTCTATGAACGCTTTGAAAGGAAGAACACAACTACAGCTGTGACGACCCCTGCTGCACCTGATGACCCTGTGATCTCTGTCTCAGAAGCTGACATTAGGCTGTCTTTAAAGACAGTGACCCTCGCAAGGCGGAAGGTCCTGATGGAGTATCTGGTAAGGCTCTGAAAACCTGTACCAACCAACTAGCGGGAGTATTCAAGGACATTTTCAACCACTTACTGCTACGGGTGGAAGTTCCCACTTGCTGTGACGCTATCTCTGATCAGCAATTTTACTTTGAGCTTTGAACCTTGAATCTTGAATCTTGAGTAGTTCCTTTATTTGGAAGGAGAGTTAAGTGTCAGCTCAACTTAAGTGTCCATGTATTTGTTTCTGGATCAGTGGGTTATAGTTTCAAGACTTGTCCTAGCACTCCAGTGAACAACCTGATGCGAAACTGGAGGGGAATGTAAAAGAGGACAGAATTGTTCAAGACTTCAAACAAACCAATTAACTAAATCCTTTGTTTTAGTTATATCACTATATGAAGAGTAATAGGTAAATACCCTTCTACGTTTTAAACCAGTGAAAATATATTAACCTCTCAGTGTGTCCACTAGTTGCCTCTTTTGCTGATATTAGTACATTCAAAGCATTTTAAAATGAACATAATTTCACAAAAGCAAGAAATTGCAAATGCAGGAAATCTGAAACAGAAAATGCGGAAAGTGTTCATCAGGTTAGGCTGGCACAGTGGCTACCTTAAGGCTTCAGCTTCAACTCTGACATCCAGTAAGGTACAAGCTCTATGCAGAGTCTATACCTTCAGCCTGTGACTGTTTGTGTTTCCTCTGGGTGCTCTTTTTTCTCCCACATGCCAAAGGTGTGTAGATTGTTAGGGTAACCGCTTCTACTGATAGTGGTATAATTGGGGGAGGGGGTCATTGATGCGAAAGTGGGTAGAGTAAAATGGGATTCATGTAATTGAGTGCTTGAGAGTTAGTATAGACTTGGTGGGCCGAAAGGCCTGCTTCTATGCTGTATTTTTTATGACTCTATAACCCCATGTCTCAAGGTTATGAAGCTTCTATGGAACAAGAGGTAAATATTTATAAAATATCCAGGCTTTAATGTCAACGCGAACGTGAAATTGTCTGGAATTCAGTAACACACATTTCATACAAATCCAGATCATCTAATTTATTCTTTGTTCAGTTAACGTGTTCACCCTTACAACAATGACTGAACTTAAACCATACCTTATTGTCTAAAAAGCATTTGAATCATCCAGCTGTCATGGAAGTGTAAATAGATTAATGAAAATTATGCTTAACATCTTCCAGTTTTCACTGCTGATAATATTTTTACATTAACCCCTAACATAAATATTCTTTGGTGGCAATGCTTCGCATTCCTAACACTTCCTGCTTTAATTTAAAGCATTTGTATTTTTTTCATTTGAACTTGAATAACAATTAAATCATACCAGATGAAATCAACAATTTTATTCTTGTTAACTCTGCTATCGTGGCTGCATGTTCAAATTTAATATTGATTAATTTAGGCATGAATTATCACTGTAATTAGTGGAACATCTTAGCTTCACTAGATTAGAAAGGATCCCACAGATCTTATTAAATCAGCAGTTCTCCAACATTAGCTAGCTCACTATGTGTCCCCATTGGTATTAGCTCACTATATCCCTAAAGACATTAAATCATTATAATCTGCAAAGCACAAATTTATTGTCTCCACTCAGATATCAGCTCAATAAATCAATGCATCCCCAAATACATGTGTACCGTCTCCAGAGGCTCCCTTTCAGTTTATCCCTAAAGACATGAACTCAATATATTCTCATACATATCAGTTTACTATATTCCAATAGCCATCAGCTCACTCTATGCCCAGAGACATTAGCTCAATATTGCACTATAAATATCAGTTTACAATACTCCCATCAAAATACGATCACTATATTCCCATTTATATTAGTTCATTAAATTCCCACACTATATTTCTACAGACTTACTCTATTCCCACAGACACCTACCCGCAATGCCCGTATTTACATCAGCTGGATATATTCCCATGGATATCAGCCCATTATATCCCCTCTGATATAATTTTACAATAGTCCATTAGATATCAGCTTGCGATATTCCCAAAGATCGAAGGTCACTCTTTTTTGTTGGATGTAACATTAATATACTCCTATAGATATTAGCTCACTGTATTCCCACAGAGTAGTTCACTATATTCACTATATAACTACTTCAGTTCTTTGTGCTCCCATGGACAGCAGTTTGCAGAATTCTCACGCACATCCCCGAGGCACTGATGCACTATTTCTGCAAAAGGTATCAATATCTGAACTTATCTCCCTTTAGCCCATAAGAACTAATTCATTGTTGACACTGAGAGGACATCAGTTTTGTGAGGATCGCGGTAATTTGAGCACATTTCCAGAAGGGTTTGATTTATTCACACTTTGCCAAGATTTGTTCCTAATCTAGATGATCCTCAAACTCAGCATCATCTACATGTGCTTAGAAAACTTCCATAATTCTTTCATCAAATATGCCCAATTTGTGAGGGTAGAACCTTCCCATACAGCTACAGGTCCATTGGCAATGCTGTTCTGGTAAAACCTGAAAAGTTATTTTTGAAAACTGTTGAAATTGTCACAATGGCCTGATAACCTTTCAGTTGTGTCCAACTTGAGCTTTCTGCAAGTGAAAGTAAAACATCAAACAAAGTGTATTTCTCACTTTCTCACTTTCTTGGAATCATGCATGCTATAATTGACCAGTACTTTTTGTCTGCAATTTTTATTGTGGAAGTGTGGTCACAATCTATTTCATACCCCCAACCTTTGCCAGTCCCAGTGAGAAATTGACTGGAAGGAGAGAAAGTGCAACAAGTTGCAAGGCTGCGGGACCAGACGACGTCCCAGGGCCAGTATTCAGGATATGTGCAGCACAACTGGCAGGTGGGTTTACAGACATTCTTAATTTCTCCCTCTCCCAGTATAGAGTGCCCTCCTGCTTCAAAACATCCAACACTGTCCCTGTACCTAAGAAGACCAAGGTACACGTCTGAATGATTGCCATCCTGTCGCACTCACCTCAATGATAAGCAAACGCTTTGAGAGGCTGGTCAAGGACCACCTCTGCAGCATGTGCCACCCACACTGGATCCCCTACAATTCACCTACCAACACAACTGATCAACAGATGACGCAATAGCCATAGCTCTACACACTGTCCTAACTCATCTGGAGAACAAGGATGCTGATGTGAGAATGCTGTTCTCAGACTACAGTTCAGTATTCAATGATATAATTCCCCCCAGGTTTGACAAGAAGC
Organism: Mobula birostris; assembly: GCF_030028105.1. Taxonomy (NCBI): domain Eukaryota; kingdom Metazoa; phylum Chordata; class Chondrichthyes; order Myliobatiformes; family Myliobatidae; genus Mobula; species Mobula birostris. Next base: position 196,184,908 of record NC_092371.1, read on the forward strand.
TCAGAGACCTCGGCCTTCAGCCTGCCTTGAGCAGCTGGATCCTGGACTTCCTGTCAGATCGCTGGCAGGTGGTAAGAGTGGGCTCCCTCACCCCGGCCCCTCTGACCCTCAATACCGGTGCCCCTCATGGCTGTCCTAAGCCCCTCCTTGACTCCCTGTATACCCATGACTGTGTCACCACCCACAGCTCCAATCTGTTAATTAAATATGGCAACGACACTACATTAATTGGCCTAATCTCAAATAATAACGAGATTGCAGAGAAGAAGTCATCACTCTGACATAATGGTTTCTTGATAATAACCTCTCCCTCAATGTCGCAAAAACAAAGGAGCTGGTTGTGGACTACAGGAGGAATAGAGACAGGCTAATCCCTATAGACGTCAATGGATTTGCAGTTGAGAGGGTAACAGCTTTAAATTCCTTGGCATACACATCACCAAGGATCTCACGTGGTCTGTTTATACCAGCAGTGTGGCAAAAAAGCACAACTGTGCCTCTTTCACCTCAGATGGTTGAAGAAGCTTGGTATGGGCCCCCAAATCCTAAGAATTTCTACAGAGGCGTAAATGAAAGCTTACCTCTTCTGCTGCTGCTCTCCCTTCCCATTTTCCCATGGTCTTCTACCCTCTCATATCAGATTCTCCCTTCTCCAGTCCTTTATCTCTTTCATCAATCAACATCCCAGCTCTTTAGTTCATCCCTCCCCCTCCCAGTTTCACCTATCATCAACCACCTTTTACTTCTTCCTACCCTCCCCCCACCTTCTTGCTTTATCTTTTTTCCAGTCCAGATGAAGGGTCTTGGCCTGAAAGATCAATAGTTTACCCTTTTCCATGGATGCTGCCCGGCCTGCTGAGTCGCTTCAGCATTTTATGTGTGTCGCTTGGATTCCCAGCACCTGCAGATTTTCTCATCTGGATGTGTATACTTGGATTTCCAGAAATTGTTTGATAAGGTACTGTGTAAAAGACATTCAAAAGATAAGAAGCATGGAGTTGAAGGTAATGTATTAGAATGGATGGAGGATAGAAGGCAGAGAGTTGAGGTAAATGGCTGTTTCCCTGGTAGTTATCAGTGGTGAGTGGAGTGCTGCAAAGGTTGGTGTTGCAGGGGTGCAACTGATCAGATGTGCATTAACAATATGGAAGAGGAGAATGGTCTACCTAAGAGTGTGGTCTATCAAGTTTGTTGATGACAGTAAATCGAGTGGAAAAGCAAATTGTGCGGAGGATGCCAAGAATCTTCAGATAGGTATAGATAGGTTAAATGAGTGGGCAAGGATCTGTCAGATGTAATATAATATTGGCAACTGTGAGGCCATGCACTTTGGAAGGAAAAATAGAAGATCAGATTGTTAGTTAAATCGTAAAAGATGTATTGTGCATGCTGTTGTACAGAGGGACTTGGGATTTCTTGTGCATAGATCACATAAAGTTAGCTTGCATGTTCAAAGCAAACAACAGGAATTCTGCAGATGCTGGAAATTCAAGCAACACACATCAAAGTTGCTGGTGAACGCAGCAGGCCAGGCAGCATCTCTAGGAAGAGGTGCAGTCGACGTTTCAGGCCGAGACCCTTCGTCAGGACTAACTGAAGGAAGAGTGAGTAAGGGATTTGAAAGTTGGAGGGGGAGGGGGAGATCCAAAATGATAGGAGAAGACAGGAGGGGGAGGGATGGAGCCAAGAGCTGGACAGGTGATAGGCAAAAGGGATACGAGAGGATCATGGGACAGGAGGTCCGGGAAGAAAGACAATCTCTTCCGACCTTTGTTCGTGACACTTCTCACGCTCTTAAACTTTTCGATGATTTTAAGTTCCCTGGCTCCCACCGCTTTATTTTCACCATGGATGTCCAGTCCCTATATACTTCCATCCCCCATCAGGAAGGTCTCAAAGCTCTACGCTTCTTTTTGGATTCCAGACCTAATCAGTTCCCCTCTACCACCACTCTGCTCCGTCTAGCGGAATTAGTCCTTACTCTTAATAATTTCTCCTTTGGCTCCTCCCACTTCCTCCAAACTAAAGGTGTAGCTATGGGCACCCGTATGGGTCCTAGCTATGCCTGCCTTTTTGTTGGCTTTGTGGAACAATCTATGTTCCGTGCCTATTCTGGTATCTGTCCCCCACTTCTTCTTCGCTACATCGACGACTGCATTGGCGCTGCTTCCTGCACGCATGCAGAACTCGTTGACTTTATTAACTTTGCCTCCAACTTTCACCCTGCCGTCAAGTTCACCTGGTCCATTTCCGACACCTCCCTCCCCTTTCTAGATCTTTCTGTCTCTGTCTCTGGAGACAGCTTATCCACTGATGTCTACTATAAGCCTACTGACTCTCACAGCTATCTGGACTATTCCTCTTCTCACCCTGTCTCTTGCAAAAACACCATCCCCTTCTTGCAATTCCTCCGTCTCCGCCGCATCTGCTCTCAGCATGAGGCTTTTCATTCTAGGACGAGGGAGATGTTTTCCTTTTTTAAAGAAAGGGGCTTCCCTTCCTCCACTATCAACTCTGCTCTTAAACGCATCTCCCCCATTTCACGTACATCTGCTCTCACTCCATCCTCCCGCCACCCCACTAGGAATAGGGTTCCCCTGGTCCTCACCTACCACCCCACCAGCCTCTGGGTCCAACATATTATTCTCCGTAACTTCCGCCACCTCCAACGGGATCCCACCACTAAGCACATCTTTCCCTCCCCCCCCCTGCATTCCGCAGGGATCGCTCCCTACGCAACTCCCTTGTCCATTCATCCCCCCCATCCCTCCCCACTGATCTCCCTCCTGGCACTTATCCGTGTAAGTGGAACAAGTGCTACACATGCCCTTACACTTCCTCCCTTACCACCATTCAGGGCCCCAAACAATCCTTCCAGGTGAGGCAACACTTCACCTGTGAGTCGACTGGGGTGATATACTGCGTCCGGTGCTCCCGATGTGGCCTTTTATATAGTGGTGAGACCTGACGCAGACTGGGAGACCGCTTTGCTGGGCACCTACGTTCTGTCCGCCGGAGAGGGCAGGATCTCCCAGTGGCCACACATTTTGATTCCACGTCCCATTCCCATTCTGACATGTCTACCTACGGCCTCCTCTACTGTAAAGATGAAGCCACACTCAGGTTGGAGGAACAACACCTTATATTCCGTCTGGGTAGCCTCCAACCTGATGGCATGAACATCGACTTCTCTAACTTCCGCTAGGCCCCACCTCCCCCTCGTACCCCATCTGTTACTTATTTTTATACACACATTCTTTCTCTCACTCTCCTTTTTCTCCCTCTGTCCCTCTGTATATACCCGTTGCCCATCCTCTGGTTCCCCCCCCCCCCGTCTTTCTTCCCGGACCTCCTGTCCCATGATCCTCTCGTATCCCTTTTGCCTATCACCTGTCCAGCTGTTGGCTCCATCCCTCACCCTCCTGCCTTCTCCTATCATTTTGGATCTCCCCCTCCCCCTCCAACTTTCAAATCCCTTACTCACTCTTCCTTCAGTTAGTCCTGACGAAGGGTCTCGGCCTGAAACGTCGACTGTACCTCTTCCTAGAGATGCTGCCTGGCCTGCTGCGTTCACCAGCAACTTTTATGTGTGTTGCTTGCATGTTCAAAGGTTCATTTATTATCAAAACGTGTATCCATATACAGCAACACACATCAAAATTGCTGGTGAATGCAGCAGGCCAGGCCACATCTCTAGGAAGAGGTACAGTCGACGTTTCAGGCCGAGACCCTTCATCAGGAGGGACCCTTCGTCATGCGAGTCCTGACGAAGGGTCTCGGCCTGAAACGTCGACTGTACCTCTTCCTAGAGATGCTGCCTGGCCTGCTGCGTTCACCAGCAACTTTGATGTGTGTTGCTTGAATTTCCAGCATCTGCAGAATTCCTGTTGTTTGCATCCATATAAAGCTCTGTGATTCTTTTTCTCCAGATAGCCATGAAACAAAGAAAGAACATACAAGTCTCTCAGAGGGTTTCAGAATCCATCCCCCCGACTAAGGAGAACGGCACCCCAATCATCAACCTCTAAATGCACCTCCCCCTGCACAAAACAGAACAAGAACATTGACCCCCCCCATCCCCTCCCCCATACAACAAATTGGAAAGGAACAGGCAAAAAACACAGATTATAAAAGCCATAAGTCTGAAAAAGTCCACAGTCCATAAGCACAATAGTCCAGTACGTAATGCAGAACCTCGGTAATATCCTGCTTCATCATCGAAAGAGAGGAACAGCACATGAGAGGCCTACCCGCATGCCACAACGAGCCACACAGTGACAGGGTGCTCACAGACTCCTTTCCCACAGCAATCAAAAGGAAGGCAGTATTAACTATTATTCCACATTCTTCCTTGATGCTTTAATTAGTGAAATGGAGCCAAAAATCCAAGGTCATCGGAATATGCGCTCACGTCCCGGAATCAAAGTGTAGGATCACCCGATCGAACTCCAGATTGAAAATCCCTGACTCTAACAGTCCCCGAAACACATTTAAGATGGAAAATAGATGTAGAAAAAGTAAAATAAATATTTCGTGGGCTTTCTGGACGATGTAGACCAAGGAAGTATTGAACGCTGGGGCCATCTTGACCGAGAGGTGCAACACATTTTCAAAAAAGCAAATGGAATGCTGGCCTTCATTGCTAATGGAAATGAATTTTGGAGCACAGAGGTTATGCTGCAACAGTTCAGAGTACTGGTGAGGCCACGCCTGAAGTACTGCATGCATTTCTGGTCTCTTTATAACTTGAGGGAAGTTATACTGGCTTTGGAAGTGGTGCAGAGGCTGTTCACCAGGGGTTGATTTTGGAGATAAGGAGGTTAGCCTATGAGAAGAGATTGGATCACATACCACTATGCCCATTGGAATTCAGTAGAATGAGTGGGGATCTTGTAGAAAGATAAAACAATTATGAGGAGATTAGATAAGATAGTGGTAGGAAAGTTGTTTCCACTGGTAGATGAGACTAAGCAATGTCATGTTGTAGCCTATCTTTGGGAGGAATTTTCATTTTTCTTCCAAGAATTTATTGCTGCCAATCAAATGCAAGATCCTGGAGCGAGAATGGTTCTGATCTGAAACCAATTTTGGATTTCCCCTGGGTAATCAGATGAGTAGAGTGCCATTTATCAGTAATCTCAGATTGATCTTGGAATATGTTAAAAGGTCAGCACAATGTTATGGCCAAAGGGCCTGGTCAGTGCTGTACTCTTCCACTGTATGTTCTATATTCTATGTTCTAAAGTATTCTTCTTAAATTTGTTTCATTCTTCATTTCCCCAAGTAGCCTTACTTCAGTGTCCACAGCTACTGGTTATGTTGTTATCATCTTGACTGGTTTGAAACAAAGACCACAAGTCATCTTCTCCTCATTAGTAAGGGCCGTCCTGTAAGATTTCCACTGACATTGATTTAAAGGTTATTTACTTTGAAAGTCCTCCCATATGTTCATCAAGACTGTCCTGCTCTCAATAGATGTATTGTTCTTAAGCAGTTAAAAACTTGTGGGCCAAAATTTCTGACTCTAAATATTGTGCTTTGTACTAAGAACACAGCCATTTCAACTTACATCCTAATGGACTTCACAACAGATTAAAATTTAAGATGTAAATTCATTTATCATATGTACAGCAAAACATACAGTGAAATGCTTCTTTGCATTAACATACAACACAGCACGCCCACAATGCTTGGCAGAATAACGCGGAATACAGCAAGCACCAAAAAACCATAACAAAACAAGCCCCGTTCCTCCTTCCCACCCACACACATGCACACTCTTCTAACCCCCAGGTCAGGCCAACTTCAAAGTTCAAAGTAAAATTTATTATCAGAGTGCATGCATGTCACGACATAAAACCTGAGATTCTTTTTCTATGGGCATACTTAGCAAATCTATAGAACCATAACTGTAAACAGGAGGAAATTCACATGCTGCAGATTGCAGCGAAAGTAGTTCAAAAGGAGTATTGTTAAGAGGAAAACAGGTACAACTTCCTTCAGCCCGTAAGAGTTGCTGATGTACGCCAGCGCCATCTTGCATCTTCTTTGGCCTGCAGACTCCAGCAGACTCACACTTCCTGGCATTGGGCTTCAACTTCCCCACTGCACCTGCAGAGGTTTAGAGACTCGAGGCTCTGGCCAGAAGACCTCGACTTCCAGTCTTCTTATTTGACCCTTAGGCTTCAAACATCAGCATTGACCCCAGGACCCGCTGATCACCGAACACTAGACCTGGAACTCTGGTATCACTGATTTGCAAAGCCAGGGGGTCATTGGACCTCATTCCACCTGTCTGCATGGAACTCCGATGCTGGGACCCAAGGACAACTGGCTAACCTTGGAGAGGTCATCAGCCCTCATCCACGCTGGTCTGCCAGTTGGATATCCCAGCCCACCCTATGGATGTCCCACATCCACATTGCTGACCTTTGAACACAGAACGTGGGCTTAGATTCTGGTCTGACTTCTAATTCCCCCACATCCTAGTCCCCAAACCCTATTTTGACCCCTAATTCTCCTCTCAGTCCCCAAAACCATCCTTACAAACCAAAAAGACAACTAAGAACAACTATGTATATCAGAGCAATGAACAGAGGTCGCAACTCAGCACCATCTTGGAAGAGAAATGATACTGAAGAAAATCAGGCATCAAGCAACATACTGAAACAATAATTAATAATGACAAAGGGTAAGTTTTAACAAATTTGAGAAAGGAGGTGAAAACAGTAGAGTAGTGTAGAGGCTTTTGGGTAGAATTCTAAAACACAGATACCTCCCTGTTTATACTTCATACATTCAAGTATAAAAGCTTCAGTCCTCTATTCACCATCCTTCTTTTCAGTTTTGTCTGCATTTTGCCTGAAATTATATTCTTTTCCCTTTCTAAGACTTATGTAGTATTCTTTATTCTATAGAATTCAGTAACCTCTCCTGCACTCTCCTTCCTTTTTACTTTATTCATATTCTTCCCAACTGTTGAATGCACCCCCTGCTATTTAGTTTGAATCACAGTTTTGTGATTCACCAGGACGCTGGTCCCAGCATGGTTCAGGTGCAACCCACCCCATTGATGCAGCTTCCTCCTTCACCAATACTGGTGCCAATGCCCCACGACTCCAAACCTACTTAAGACCATAAGACCATAAGATATAGGATCATAATTGGGTCAGCTAGTCCATTGAGTCCGCTCCGCCATTTCATCATGACTGATCCAATTTTCCTCTCAGCCCTAATCTTCTGACTTCACCCTGTATCTCTTCATGCCCCGACCAGTCAAGAATCTATCAACCTCTGCTTTAAATATATGTAAAGACTTGGCCTCCATAGCTGCTTGTGACAAAGAATTCCACAGATCACCATTCTCTGGCTAAAGAAATACCTCTTCATCTCTGTTCTAAAAGGACACCCCTCTACTCTAGAGCTCTGTGCTCTGGTCTTAGACTCTCCCATCATTGAAAACATCCTCTCCACATTCACTCTATCAAGGCCCTTCACCATTCAATAGGTTTCAATGAAGTCACCCCTCATTCTTCTGAATTCCAGTGAATACAGGCCCAGAGACATCAAACGCTCTTCATATGACAAGTCATTTAATCCTGGAATCATTCTTATGAACCTCCTTTTAACTGTCTCCAGTCTCAGCACATCCCTTCTAAGGTAAAGGGCCCAAAACTGCAAGTGGGGACTCGCCAGCATTTTCTAAAGTCTCAATATTACATCCTTGTTTTTATATTCTAATCCTCTTGAAATGAGTGCTAACATCACGTTTGCCTTCCTCACCACAGACTCAACCTGCAAATTAACCTTTAGGCAAGCAACGCACAGAAAATGCTAGAGGAACTCATCAGGTCAGGCAGCATCTCTGGAAATGACTACTCTTTTCCATAGATGCTGCCTGGCCTGCTGAGTTCCTCCAGTATTTTCCATGTGCTGCTTGGATTTCCAGCATCTGCAGATTTTTTCTTGTTTGTAACCTTTAAGGAAACCTGCACAAAGACATCCAGGTCCCTTTGCCACACAGTTTTTGTATTTTCCCTTCATTTAGAAAATAGTCAAGCCTTTCATTTCTTCTGCATGACCATACACTTCTGAACACTCTATTCTATCTGCTACTTGACTGCCCATTTTCCTAATCTGTTTAAATCCTCCTGTAGCCTCTCTACTTTCTCAAAACTACCTGCCCCTCCACCTATCTTTATATGGTCTGCAAACTTTGCGACAAAGCCATCAATTCCATTATGTAAATCATTGACATATACCATAGAAAGAATCTGTCCCAACAGTGACCCCTGTGGAACTCCACTAGTCACTGGTAGCTAACCAGAAAAGGCTCCCTTTCTTCCCACTCTTTGCCTCCTACCAGCCACTGGTTTATTCATGCTAGAATCTTCCCTGTAATACCATGGGCTCATAACTTGTCAAGCAGCCTCATGTGTGGCAAACAAGAGAAAATCTGCAGATGCTAGACATTCAAGCAACACACACAAAATGCTAGATGAACTCAACTACCCAGGCAGAGGAGTTTTGGCCCAAAACGTTGACTGTACTCCTTTTCTAGAGGCTGCCTGATCTGCTGAATTGCTCCAGAATTTTGTGTGTGTTGCTCATGGGTGGCACCTTGTCAAAGGCCTTCTGAAAATCCAAGTTCACACTATCAACCAATTCTCCTTCGTCTATCCTGGTTGTTATTTCTTCAAAGGATACTAACAGATTTGCTGGACAATATTTTCCCTTGAGAATACCATGCTGACTAAGATCTATTTTATCATGTGCCTCCAAGTACCGTGAGACCTCATCATTAACAATTGACTCCGACATTTTCCCAACCATTGAGTTCAGACTAATTGGCCTATAGTTTTCTTTCTTCTGCCTATCTCCCTCCTTGAAGAGTGGAGTGATGTTTGCAATTTTCCATTCTTCCAGAATCTAGTGATTCTTGAAAGCTCATTACAAATGCCTCCACAATCTCTTCAGCCACCCCCTTCAGAACCCTGCGGTGTATACCATCTGGTCTGGGTGACTTATCTATCTTCAGAGCTTTCAATTTCCCAAGAACTTTCTCTCTATTTATGGTAACTTCAACTCTTCATGACCCCTGACACATGGGACTTCCACTACACTGCTAGTGTCCTCCACAGTGAGGACTGATGCAAAATACTTATTCAGTTCATCCTCCATTTCCTTGTCCCCCATTACTACCTCTCAAGATTCGATTTCCAGTGATCTGATATCCACTCTTGTCTTTTATTTTACACTTTATGTATCTGAAGAAATTTTTGGTATCCTCTTTAATATTATCATCATGCTTACTTTCATATTCCGTCTTTACCTCCTTAATGACTTTTTTAGTTCAGTTGGTTTTTAAAAGCTTCCCAATCCTTTAACTCCCCACTAATTTTTACCCTATTATATGCCTCCCTTTGGCTTTTCTGTTGGTTTTGACTTCTCTTGTTAGCCACGGTTGTGTCATCTGAATTGCTTCAAGAAATTCCAGCCAGTGCTGCTCTGCCATCATCCTGGCCAGTGCTCTTTTCCAATCAAGTCTGGCTAACTCCTCTCTCATGCCCCTGTAATTCTCCTTACTCCAGTGTGATACTGATAATTCTGACAGGCCCTTCAGGCAACTGCATATGGCCAATTACAAAGCACTTATTAATTGTACATAAATCCTTATTCTCCCTTCATTGCCTTTAACTCTCCCAGAGTCTACCTCTCATCTGCACACAAGCTCCAATTTGTTGTGGTTCAATAATACATTGACCTGCAGAACTCATACGAGTTACTAGGTTAACTGGTGGGCAGCATGGCCTTGTTGTGCAGGAAGGGACTATATGATTAAATAAATAGTGGGAGGAAAACTGGAGTACTGGGTCAAAATCCATGCAGTTAATGGGAGAACAAACAGATTCCACACAGTCACCGTTGGAAATAAGGATTGAATCTAGATTGTTGGAACTCCATTATTTACTGGTAATCACCTCAAAGAAAGTTAATATTTTTGAAAACTGAGTGACATTGTCCATTGTGTCTGATGATGACAGCAAACCTGAGCTGGAGATTTTTTACAACAATGGAAAGGCCTGGGGAAGTTCCATTCTCCCAACCTCAGAAGTATGGGCCCAGTGGTACGAACACATGTCACAAACTGGAGTCTTCCTTGATTGCAGTGGATGACCACGACAGCTTCTCTGCTTCATCATCCCTACGCTCTCCATGGAATGTTTGTACCTCCTTCCTGCAGTTGGATCTCACTGTAGATCTCTTCCACCCAGTCCGTTGGAGCAGACTTCACATTCTAGGACAGGCATGTCCCTATCTCACCAGGGTGTGAGGCCACTGGCTACCCTCACCAGGTTCAGGCCACCTTACAAAGGATGTACTGGGGTGTGGACGCTGTCGCACGCAAACTTGGAGCCACAAGTGAGACCTGGACGATACCTCTTCCCACCCTATCCCTTGTAAAAATGCCAACCCCTTCTCTCAGTTCCTCCGGCTTTGCCACATCTGCTCTCAGGATGAGGCTTTTCATTTCAGAACTAATGAGATGTCCTCCTTCTTCAAAGAGAGGAGTTCCTTTTCCCTCCACCATCAACGCTGCCCTCACCCGCATCTCTTCCATTTCATGTACGTCTGCCCTCTCCTCATCCTTTTACCACCCCATCAGGGGTAGGGTCCTCTTGTCCTCATCTACCACCCCAGTAGCATTCATGTCCAGCACATAATCCTCTGTAACGTCCACCATCTCCAACAGGATCCCACCACCAAGCACGTAATTCGTTCCCTCCAACTTTCTGCTTTCTGCAGGCTTCTTTCTCATCCATTCATACCTCCCCACTGATCTCCCTCATGGTATTTATCCTAGCAAGGGAAGAAAGTACCATACCTGCCCCTACACCTCCTCCCTCACTACCAGACAGGGCCACAAGCTGTCCTTCCAGGTGAGGCAACACTTCACCTGTGAGTCTGTTGAAGTCGTATTTTGTATCTGATGCTCTCGATGTGGCCTGCTGTATATCAGTGAAACCCGACATAGATTGGGAGACCACTCCCCGAGCGCCTACGCTCCATCCACCAGAAAAAAAGGGGGATCTCCCAATGGCCTCTCACTTCAGTTCTACTTCCCATTCTCATTCTGACATGCCAGTCTGTGGCCTTCTCTACTGCCATGATGAGGCCACACTTGGAGGCTGGTGGAGCAACACCTTATATTCCGTCTGAGTAGCCTCTAACCTGATGGCATGAACATTGATTTCTTGAAGTTCTGGTATTGCCCCCCTCCCCTTCACCATTTCCATTCCTTTTTCCCTCTCTCATCTCATCTCCTTACTTGCCCATCACCTCCCTCTGGTGCTCCTCCCCTTTCCCTTTCTTCCATGGTCTTCTACCCTCTCCTATTAGATTCCCCCTTCTCCAGCCCTTTATCTCTTTCGCCTATCAGCTTCCCAGCTCTTTACTTCCCCCTTCCTCTCTCCTGGTTTCACTTAATTCTACCACCTTGTACTTCTTCCTCCACTCCCCCCACCTTCTTACATTAACCTCATCTTTTTTCCAGTCCTGCTGAAGGGTCTTGGCCCAAAACGTCAACTGTACTTTTTTCCGTAGGTGCTGCCTGGCCTGCTGAGTTCCTTCAGCATTCTGTGTGTTGCGTGGATTTCCAGCAACTGCAGATTTTCTCTTCTGAGAGCTGAACGCCCACTGGGGACCAAAGGTGAGTTGGCTTCCCCTGAATGGACATACAAGCCCCTTCACCAGAGGTGCTACCCCTCCCTGGACACCTCAAAACTACACACTTAGATAAAAAAAATTGTTAACTTACTTGCCATTGTTCACTCACCCTGAATAAACTTTCACTCTGTTTCTCTGCAGCAAAGCATCTACTTTTTTATTCACAGCCTCTCATGGACATTAGAGTAATTCTTTAGTGAAATACAAACTATGTGAACTTGTTCAGAAGTTACACTTTAGACTATGAGGCAAGATGTTCTGGTGTATCAGAATGAAACCTTATCTTTTTCACACCATTAACAGTCGCTAAAGTTAACATACAACTAGCCTCAAGGTGATGTGTGAGTGAGCTCACAGGAATAAAAACTTTATAGATCCATTCCTATTTCCATTCAGCTGCACTTTGCCTCTTCAAACATGTCCTTCAGTTGTTTTGTTTTATTAATGTCCAAGTTAAGGCCATTAACTTTCTGGGTTGACTAAGCACCAAGATAATGTATAATCTTCAACTGCACAAAAGATAGCCCCATCAAACTGCCACTTATTTCAAGTCAAAAGCCCGGAAACCTCCTACAAGTCCAATTGTATCTGTGAAAAGAAAAGAGAAATAAATTTCTCAGAATAGAAATGGGTCCCTTTTGACAAAGACAGACTATCAATTATGAGCAGGGGCACGGACTAAATGTGAGAATGAAATATATAATTTGAAATATAATGTCAACATAATATTTAAGTGAAAAATAGGAGATCGCTAAATGAAAGAAGAGAGTTACTTATTTTACCCATTTGTGCCAAATCTATGGACCAAATTGATATGAAACTCTGGTGAGTGGTTCAGAAGAGAACTGTTGTTAAGACTTTTTGTAACTCTTACACGCTGCACTGCAGAAGTATAGGAATTACTAGACCTTAGTGCCTCTGTCCTCTCAGTTCACCCCACACTCAGGCAGATTCTGGGCACGTTTCTTGAACAGAATCAAGAGAATGGATATTTGAAAAACCAGCCATTGAAGAAAGTATATTCCATTCATGTAATGTAGAGTACTAGATGAGCAGATCAGAATGCTTGTCATTTCACAATCTCTCAGTCTGATGGTTGAAGAACTTTGTATGTTTTTCAAAAATTATTTAGATCATCAGAGGCCTTTAGAAACAACTGTAAAGGCCCTGGATAGTATGGGCTGTCAGAACATTGTCAGGGCAGTCTAGAGCAAGCCCAAGGATCCATGCCCTAACATCTGGTCACACTCTGCTTCATAGGACAGCTGTCACAATGAGATCTTGAAATTTGTTATTAAACCACACACATAAAAGATAAGTGTGACTGTGTGGATAATGCAGTGGGAACTTTACAAGGCAGGACTCAGATATGAACTCATGGATATTGTTAATTCTGATTCCCACCCATGCAAATACCTTCTTTCCCCCACCACACCTTCCCCACATCCACCAGAGGGCAGAGATTGGGGGAGAATTGTCAATGAATCCACAGAAATCCACCACAGTCACCCAGAGGGCAGCAAGTGCTGGAAAAGTTGGAAAAGATCTCATCAGAATTAACAAATTCCAGGGTGTGTACTTGAGGAGATGAGACCAATAATCATTAACCAAAAGGAATCTTCTAGTGGAATAGATGCCTTTGAATTAGAGCAGCTTTCATTAATATTGACATGTACTATCATCGGGGTGATGTCTGTAGGAATTGATTCTATTACCATGGAAACCACTTGAAGACCATTTCTACTTTGGCTGAGCACCAACATGGAACACGACCAGTCACAACAGATCAAATCCAAAAGCACTCATCTTGCGCATGCTACCACTTCCAGCAATGTATATTCCCATCAAATTAAAACGGACTGATTTATAAGACTAATGCACAGATTCAGAGAACCATTTGAACACTTTGACTTTTTTTTAATCTGCTGTGGGAAACAGGTCATTCATGGAAAGAAAATGGTGATTCACAGACAGGAAAAATGGGATCACAACCTCAATAGTGTAACTCCCACCAAAAGTTAATAGGCCAATTGATTACTTAACATGTGACCAATCATCTCACTCTAAACGGATGCATATCAAATGAAAAACAAACAAGCTGAAGTGTGCAAAACTGCAGAAAATGAAGGTCACCTCTTTGAAGTCACTGGAACATGAACTCTCACATGGGAAAGTTGACTTATCTCCCAACGCTATCTCTTACTTGGGGGCAGTGGCTCTGCACCAGGTATTTTTATGTTCGTGTTCACTATTCCTGGGCTTATGGTTGGGAAACGTCTGAATACATTTATTTCCTCTGCTCCAGTGCCAGTTGGAGGTCTGCTGAAAGGTGAAGTTTTGTTTAGTCTGGTTTACAGCAGACTGGCATAACGAACTGACGCATGACATACACGTCATTTGATCTCTCAGCAAGCAGGACTGTGTCAATCATTGTCCACGCCCATTTGGGCATCAAGGACATCTTATCACCTGCTACTGGAAAATCCCACTCTTGGCTATAACCTGCTTCATTCCCACAGGGTTAGGAAGGGCAGAGTCAGCAAAGGCAATGCTTATGATAGGTTGGGAATCTGCATTACCACAGATATTTTCATTCCTCTCTCCCTTCCTTCCCTCCTCTGCAAGTTGAAACAACCTTGTTTTCTTACTATATCAGTTCTGATGAAGCATCACTGACCTGCATGTTAAATCTGTTTCTCAATCCGCAGATGCTTTCTGACCTACTGAATGCTTCCAGCATTTCCTGCTTTTAATTCAGACTCTGACATCGACTTAACATCATGAATTTTTGCCTGTTGCTTTGATTTCCACCTGTCAGACTTGCACCGACCCTGTCTGTGCTGCTCGTAATTTTGTAATCATAGATCAGCTCTCACCTCAGCCCCTGGCACTCCCAACCATCTTTAAAGATTAATGCTCCCTAATTCAGAGCTTGAATGTAATTTTTGTTCTGTAAGCATGAATTCCTTTTCTTTTTGAATACCATCTTATTTTTAATAATTATAGAGTATTTTCAAACATGCATTTTCATTAATAGCTTTTATAATGAGGCTGAGTATCAGGCATTTGAAGTTTGCACCTGCATGCTGTTCAAGCCCCCCTGCACAACACAGGCCCATGTGAGCTGCTGGGAACTGAGCTCCCACTAAATGATTGCAGCAGGGACTGGACTGGAAGAAATGACCTGGTCTAAGGCCAAGCTGGAGTAAATCAATCCTTTATACATTGCACAGTCAAGTTAAATGTTCCCATGCAAATATGTAAAGGTCATTTGGCAATAATTCTTGCATAATTAATTTTTGTATTATTTTGAAAATAAAATACTATTTTTGGCTTTGAGAGTATTTCATTATTATTCGGTGTATTTTAATTTCCAAAACCAACAAAAAGTAATGGATACAGCCCAGTCCCTCACAGGCAATGCCCTCGCCGCCGTTGAGCAGATATACAAGGAGCGCTGCCAGAGGAAAGCAGCATCCTTCATCCTGTACTACTATCATTCAAGCCATGCCTGAATGGACTTCAGAAAGGATAAGATGAGGGAACACACACCAGTCTTCATAGGGGGATCAGAAGTGGGAAGAGACGGTAATTTCAAGTTCCTGGGTGTCAATATCTCTGAGAACCTAAACAGGGCCCAACATATCGATGAAGCTATAAAGAAGGCAAGACAGTAGCTATATTTCATGAGGAGTTTGAGGAGATTTGGTATGTCACCAAAAACACTCACAAATTTCTACAAGTGTACCGTGGAGAGCTAACTAGCTGCATCACCATCTGGTATGGGGCGTGGGGACGGTGTGTTACTGCACTGGATCAAAGCTGCAGAGTTGCAAAATTAGACAGCTACATCAGAGCACTAGACTCCACAGTATCAAAGACATCTGAAGACCATAAGATATAGGAGCAAAATAAGGCCATTTGACCCACTGAGTTTGCTCCACCATTTCATCATGGTTGATCCAAGTTTCCACTCAGACACAATCTTCTGCCTCCCCCCCCCCCACCCCCCACCCCGGTATCCCTTCAGGCCCTGACCAATCAATAATCTAATAACCTCTGCCTTAAAAATACATGAAGACTTGGCCTCCACTGCAGCTTGTGGCAAAGAATTCCACAGATTCATTACTCACTGGCTGAAGAAATTCCTCCTTATCTCTGTTCTAAAAAGACACCCCTCTATTCTGAGTCTTAGATACTCCCACCATAAGAAAATATCCTCTCCACATCCACCTGATCAAGGTCTTTCACCATTTCATAGGTTTCAATTAGGTCACCCCTCATTCTTCTGAATTCTAGTGAATACAGCCCCAGAGCCATCAAATGCTCTTCATATGACAAGCTGTTTAATCCTGAAATTATTTTTAGGAACCTCTTTTGAACCAGTTTCATCACGTCCTTTCTATGATAAGGGGCCCAAAACTGCTCACAATACTCCAAGTGAGACCTCAGCAGTGCTTTATAAAGTCTCAACATTACATCCTTGCTTTTATATTTAGTCCTATTGAAATCAATGTTAACATCGCATTTGCTTTCCTCACCACAAACTCAACCTGCAAGTTAACCTTAGAGAATCCTGAACAAGGATTCCAAATCCCTTTGCACCTGAATTTTCTCTCCATTTAGAAAATAGTCAATCCTTTCATTTCTTCTACCCAAGTGCACGGCCATACACTTCCCGATACAGTATTCTACCTTCCACTTCTTTACCCATTCTCCTAATCAATCTAAGTCCTTCTGTAGCCTCCCCATTTCCTCAAAACTACCTGCCCCTCCACCTATCATCATATCTTCAGCAAACTTTGTAACAAAGCCATCAATTCCATCATCCAAATCATTGATATATAACATAAAGAGAATCGCTCCAAACACAGATCCCTATAAACACCACTAGTCACTGACAGCCAACCAGAAAAGGTTCCCTTTATTCAAACTCTTGGCTTCCTGCCAATCTGCCACTGCTTTATCCATGCTAGAATCTTTCCTGTAATACCATGGGTTTGTAGCTTGGTAAGTAGCCTTATGTGTGGCACCTTGTCAAAGGCCTTCTAAAACTCCAAGTAAACAACATCAACTGATTCTCCTTGTTATTTCTTCAAAGAATTCCAACAGATTTGTCAGGCCAGAGTTTCCCTTGAGGAAACCATGCTGACTACAGCCTATTTTATCAGGAGCCTCCAAATACCCTGACCCCTCATTCTTAAAAATAATTTCCAACATCTTCCCAACCACTGAGGTCAGACTAACTGGCCTATAGTTTCCTTCTTCTGCCTTTCTCCCTATTTGAAGAGTGGAGTGACATTTGCAATTTTCCAGTCTTCCTGACGCTTTCCTGAATCTCGTGATTCGTGAAAGACCATTACTAATGCCTCCTGAATCTCTTCAGCCTCCTGTTTCAGAACTCCGAGGTGTACACCATCTGGTCCAGATGACTTATCTACCTTCAGACCTTTCAGTTTCACAAGAACTTTCTCTCTAATAATGGTAACTTCACACAATTCTTGACCCCAACACCTGAAACTTCCACTATACTGTGCCATACTGATGCTAAAAATTTTAGTTCATCCTCCATTTCCTTGTCCACCCTTACTACCTCTCTAGCATTGATTTCCAGCCGTCTGATATCCACTTTCGCCACTCTATTACACTTCTGTATCTGAAGAAACTTCTGGTATCCTCTTTAGTATTACTGGCTAGCTATTCCATCTTTATTTACTTAATTACTTTTTTAGTTGCCTTCTGTTGGTTTTTAAAAGCTTCCCAATACTCTTACTTCCCACTAACTTCTATTATATTATATGCCCTCTCTTTGGCTTTTAATTTGGCTTTGACTTCCCTTGTTAGCCATGGTTGTGAGATCTGTTCCATAGAATACTTTTTCCTCTTTGGGATGTATATATATCCCACGCCTTCCGAATTGCTTCCAGAAATTCCAGCCATTGCTGTGCTCTGCCATTATCCCTGCAGTGTTCTTTTCCAATCAATTCTGACCAACTCCTCTCTCACGCCTCTGTAATTCTCTTTATTCCACTGTAATACTAACATCTCTGACATTAGCTGCTGCTCAATTTTCAGAACAAATTCAATCATACTATGATCATTTTCTCCAAAGAGTTTGTTTACTTTCAGCTCTCTAATCAATTCCAGTTCATCGCACAACACCCAATCCAGAATAGCTGATCCCTTACTGGGCTCAACCACAAGCTGCTCTAAAATCCATCTTGTAGACATTCCAGAAGCTCCCCCTCTTGGAATCCCAAATCTACCTGCATATTGAAATCTCCCATGACTATTGTAATATTGCCCTTTTGGTATGCATTTTCTATGTCCTGTTGTAACTTCTGGACCACATCCTTACTATTGTTCATGGAGTTGTGCCTCAAAAAGGCAGCATCCATCACTAAAGTCCGCCAACACCCAGTACATGCCCTCCACTCATTGCAAGGAAGGAAGTATAGAAGCCTGAAGAGACACACACAACAATTTAGGAACAGCTTCTTCCCACCTGCATCCCATTTCTGAAGGGACATTGAACCCATGAACTCTACCACACTACTTTTCAATTTTTTTGCATTGCTTATTTAATTTAACTATTTAATTTATACGCAGTAGGCCTCCGTCAGTCAGGGTTGAGAATAGATGTTGCATCCTAGCTGTCTCGATACGCAACCAGGGCAGTACAATACGGAGAGCAAGCTGTTGCCCGTGTGGCAAGCTCCCCCTCTCCACACACCTGATGAACTCAAAGGAACGGCAGAGACCGATACAGTCTGGCACCAACAGCATTGCAGGAGTTGCCAGTCAGCATAGAATTCAATGTTGGGCTGCCTTAGGGATTCCGGCTCCGAATTTTTCCTTCGAGCCTTACTCCTGAAGCCGTCCTCGTGAGTGGGTATAGCCACAAGGCAGTGGAGGTCTGAGATCAGAGTTTTCCTTCTAGAGGAGTTGCCAACCGTGGCCGATGAGCCCCTTATGCCCAAAGCGAATGGTTTTAAAGGACCAGTAACCTGCCTTTGCCCCTTCTCCTGTCAGTAGAAACAGCTCTGCCAGGCTTAGTAGCTCAGGCACACGTGAAGGCCGGGGCAGGGCTTGGTTGTTAGAAGCTATATGAGGCGCACGCCACTGGGAGTGTTTAATAGGTAGTGGGAGCTTGTCCCCATTACCACACCACAGCTATAACAACTTCAGGAACCTTAATAGATATATTCACACTGTAATTCACATTTTTCTCTATTATTAACTATTGCATTGTACTGCTGCTACAAAGTAAACAAATTGACTTTATAAGCTAAAGACTCATTTTCAAGAACTCTACAGCTCATGTTCTCAGTATTATTTATATTTTTTTAATTATTTGCATGAGGTGTCTTCTTCTGCACATTAGTTGTTTGTCAGTGTTGGTTTATGTATAGTTCTTCATAAATTCTTTTGTATTTCTTTACTTTCATGCAAATCTTGCAAAGAACAGAATCTCAAGCTAGTGTATGGTGATTATATATATATATATATATATATATATGTGTGTGTGTGTGTGTATGTATGTATATATACACACACACACACACTTTGATAGTAAGTTTACTTTGAACTTTGAACTTTAATACTTCCCTGTAGTCTCTGACTAGTTCATCACATTGCATTTCAAATCAGGATGAATACGTCAAAGGATGGGTACCTGAAAGGGTTAACTCTGAAATGAAAGATAATGCAAATGATACAAGTCTTCAAATGCTGTAAGAATTCAAAAACAGTCGGGTTGCACCTGAAAAGTAATCAGATAATGATGCATTAATTGAAGATGACCTGCTGCAGTATCCACAAAGATAATTGTAATTTTTTTGAAGCAGCTCTACTTGTTGTCAAGAAGCTTGTGAGAGGCCTATCTCTTCTGGTGTTGAAAGACTTGCCACTTGGTTCCAGGCAAGTTAAGGTGAGGTTTTCCAAACACCTGTGTCTTGCAGACTTTGATCACAGACCCAGCGGAGTGGCAGGAATGAATATGCATGATGCTGCTCTTCCTCAGGTCAGTTTTATAACATTTTGTTGTTGATACAGGAGTCAAGAAGAGAGTATGTCCCATTTATCTTAGTAACATACAGTAACTGACCCTACAGCATTCATCAAGTGGAAATCCAGGGCCCTTTCGTCATTGGGGGAATTTTTTTGCAGCACATTGACTATTTCACATACCCTTACTGCTCAGGCACCAGATGGTTTCACATTTTACTCATTGATGCCAAGCTTTATAGTTACAGACCAGCGATATAAATATTATTTGATTTGGCACAACTATTACTGCTCTGCTTGAGTCAGTATAATTCCGCCATGCATGGTCCCAAGCCCAACAGCGAAAGGAGGGGGGTTGGGCATGGGGCGATCCTAGAAAGACCCTATAATATATAAAAGCAAGTAAGGGTGGGGGAAACCCTGGTGATGTTAAACACTGTGAGCTTGTGCAGTTACATTGCCAGAACCCCAGTTTGTTCCAATGACTGTGGGCACCCATTGAGCCTAAGCAAGTTAACTACCTCACAAAGCAGACTTTGGGCACACTGATTTCTCAAGTCACAATGCAGGTGCTGGCACTCCTGGCAAGGTGCTTGAAGCAACCCAATTGTATATGACAGGTGTAGCACTTCTGCCATCTACGTGAATCACGTATCTTTTGTTCGGATTCTGCAGAAACTTTAGCTAGTTTTGTTTATTTTCTAATAGCAATCTGTTTGGAAAAGCAAGTCAAAAGATTTACGCTGTTTTCTTATTGCCTCAGACATTTCAAAATATATTACATTGAATAAAGTATTTCTGAAATGTGACTTCTTTCGCAAAATAGGAAACCCAGCAGTCATCATCCAAACTCTATATAAATTTATCATAATAATCAATGTGGTTGAAGCCTAACTGCCTACTGAAGTGCATAGCAAGCCATTCAGTTGTAATTAACTGTAAGGCAGACACAGAGGAATAAAACATAGAAACATAGAAAATAGGTGCAGGAGTAGGCCATTCGGCCCTTCGAGCCTGCCCCACCATTCAGTACAATCATGGCTGATCATCCAACTCAGAACCCTGTACCCCTGTATCCCTCCATACCCTTGATCCCTTTAGCCACAAGGGCCATATCTAACTCCCTCTTAAATATAGCCAATGAACTGGCCTCAACTGTTTCCTGTGGTAGAGAATTCCACAGATTCACCACTCTCTGCGTGAAGAAGTTTTTCCTAATCTCGGTCCTAAAAGGCTTCCCCTTTATCCTCAAACTGTGACCCCTCGTTCTGGACTTCCCCAACATCAGGAACAATTTTCCTGCATCTAGCCTGTCCAATCCCTTTAGGATTTTATACGTTTCAATAAGATCCCCCCTCAATCTTCTAAATTCCAGAGAGTATAAGCCTAGTTCATCCAGTCTTTCGTCATATGAAAGTCCAACCAAACAGACTACCCAGAATCAACCAAGGAACTGGAAACAACAATGACAAAGCTGTCCTGCCAGGCCTGTAAAGTCCTCCTTACCAACATAGAATCAGAATCAGGTTTATTATCAGCAGCATGTGATGTGAAGTTTGTGAACTTAGCAGCAGCAGTTCAATGCAATACAAAATATAAAAGAAAAATAAATAAATAAATAAATAAATAAATAAATTACAATGTATGTATATTGAATAGATTAAAAATCATGCAAAAACAGAAATAAGTGAGGTAGTGTCCAAGGGTTCAATGTCCATTCAGGAATTGGATGGCAGAGGGGAAGAAGCTGTTCCTGAATCGCTGAGTGTGTGCCTTCAGGCTTCTGTACCTCCTACCTGATGGTAACAGTGAGAAAAGTGCATGCTCTGTGTGTTGGAGGTCCTTAATAATGGATGCTTCCTTTCTGAGACACCATTCCTTGAAGATGTGCTGGGCACTTTGTAGGCTAGTACCCAAGATGGAGCCAACTAAATTTCGAGCTCTCTGCAGCTCCTTTCGGTTCTGTGCAGTAGCCCCCTCCCCATGCCAGGCAGTGACGCAGCCTGTCAGATGCTCTCCACGATCCATATATAGAAGAGTGTTTTTGTTGACTTACCAAATCTCTTCAAACTCCTAATGAAGTACAGTCGCTGTCTTGCCTTCATTATTGCTGCATTGATATGTTGGGACCAATTTAAGTCATCAGAGATCTTGACACTCAGGAACTTGAAACTGCTTACTCTCTCCACTACTGATACCTCTTTGAGGATTGGCGTTGGTATGTGTTCCTTCATCTTGCCCTTCCTGAAGTCCACAATCAGTTCTTTCATCTCACTGACGATGAGTGCCAGGTTGCTGTTGTGACACCACTCCAATTTACATTTCTCACTCCTGTACACCCTCATTCTACCAATAATGGTTGTATCATCGGCAAATTTATAGATCGCATTAGAGCTATGCCTAGCCACACAGTCATGTGTATATAGAGAGTAGAGCAGAGGGCTAAGCACACACCCCTGAGGTGCACCAGTGTTGATCATCAGCAAGGTGGATATGCTATCACCAATCCCCACAGACTGTGGTCTTCCAGTTAGGAAGTCAAGGATCCAATTGCAGAGGGAGGTACAGAAACTCAGGTTCTGTAATTCGTCAACCAGCATTGTGGGAATGAAGGAGCCTTGTGCCAAATTTAAGAGAATTGGTTCACAGACTGATCAAGCAACTGCCTGATATAGTCATAGGGAATTTTATCTTATAGTTAATGTCCAAAACACACCACCTCCATCTCAGGATATGAACTGTCCCACCAGCAGTACAGACCTATTAGAGGCAGCAGTACAGAGGTGACTACACCGGGTGCCCTCAATATTGACTCCAGGTCCCATGAAATCTCAAGGCATCAGATTAAACTTGGACAAGGAAACTTTCTGGTGATTACCACCTACTGTCCCCCTTGCTCACAGGAACTCAATTCAGGTTCTTCCAAATTCATTCAGTTGCTGACCTCATTATAGCCTCAAGGCTGATTTATACTTGTGCCTCAAACGTATGCCATAGGTACTGCGTACCCTACGCCGTAGGGTGACGTGCACCTCCCCAAAAATGTAATTCACGCGTCGAGGTGACGCAGACCGCAACAACTGTGATTGGTCCGCTTGGTAGCATCGCATTTCTGGTTGCTTTTCTCCGCCATGTCTGTACACTGACGCAAAATAAAAGGTTGGAGACGATGAACCAAATCGTCAAATCTACCTGCCGACATCCGAAAATATTTGAAATGCATTTTCTCGTCCATGCCTCTCACAAACTCAACACAGTGGCATAGAAACCCCACCGCCAACTAGCGTTTTGGTGGTGAATTGCAGAGCGATGCAGACACAACTACGCATGCTCGCTACGGTGTAGGTCTACGCAAAAGTATAAATCAGGCCTACGGCGTAGCCCGTACACACAATTATAAATCAGCCTTTAGTCCAAACTCAGACAAAAGAACTAAACTCTACACTGTTGAAGTAAGAGTAGCTGGCTTGGACATCAAGGCAACATTTGATCAACTATGGCTTCAAGGAGCCCTGGCTAAAATGAAGTCAAAGGAAGTCAGGGTGAAAACCCTTTTCTGGATGGAATCATGACCAGCAGAAAGGAAGGTGGTTGTGATAGCTAGAGGTCAATCATATTAGCTGCAAGACATCATTGCAGGAGTTCCTCATGGCAGTGTCCTGGCCTAACAAGCTTCAGCTGGGCCATTGATGACACCCTTCTAAAGCAAGGTCAGGAGTAGAGATATTGGCGGATGATAGCACAATAGTCCTCCTCACTTAATGACGAGTCCTCAGACAATAAAGCAGTCCACATCCAAATGCAGAAAGACCGGGACAGTTAGGTAGCTGGCAGGTAAGATACATGCCACGCATCCAACAAGAGAAAATCCAGCTGTCACCTGCATTATCATTGGGCATCTCCATCGACCAGAGACTGAACTGAAGTGCCCATATACACATAGTGGCAACAAGAGCAGCTCAGATGTTAAAGATAAGGCAAACATTCACTTTATCTGTCATATGTACAGTACCTGAAATATCAAAGCATACAGTGAAGTGTGTCATTTGCATCGATGACCAACCGTGTGCTGGGGGCACCTCGCAAGTGTCACTATGTTTCCAACACTAACATATCATGCCTACAACCGACTAACCCTTACGTCTTTGAAATGAGGGAGGAAACCAGAGAACTTGGAGGAATCCCATGCGGCCCAGGGGAGGACGTAGTAACTCCTTAGAGAGAGTAATGGGAATTGAACCCTGATCACTGGTGCTCCAAGGCGCTAAGCTGACTACTATGTTACCGTACCACCAGGTAGCTAGGGACCCTGCAGTGAGAAATTCACCATCTAACCCCCTGAAGACCATCAACCACCTACGAGGCTTAGGTCAGGAGCGTCAAGGAATTCTCTCAGTTTGCCTGGGTGAGAACAGCTTCAACGGTAGTCAAGAAACCCAACACCATACAGGATGTAATAGCCCACTTGATAGGATCCCCATCCATAACTATTTACTCACTCCACTACGGATGCAGGATACATTCAGTAATACTCCAAACTCCTTAGACTGCACCTTCAAACTCCATGACCTCTGCCTGAGGTTACCCTTCAACTTGCACACCACGCTGACTTGGAAATATATCGCTGATCCTTTACCATCGCTGGGTCAAAATCCTGGAATTCTCTCCCTTTTCACATTATGGATACACCCCCTCCTCAGTAATTTAAGGTGACAGCTTACCACCACAAGGGCAACTAAGGATGAGCAATTAAATGCTGGATCAGTCTGCAAAGCCCTTGAAGTAATATAGATTTTTAGAAGTCTGTTTTTTTGTGTTGCTGATTGAGAATAAATCCCTTGCAATCTCATGAGAAGGAAGACAGGGGCTTAATTAATTGTCTCGTCTGAAAGATGCTACTTCTGACAGTGCAGTGCAAGCTCAGAACATGCTGGAGAATCAGCTTAATTGTTTTTGATCATATCTGCGGAACAGAGGAGTGAATTTACAACCTTCTGCTGCAGAGGTTAGAATGGTAGTAATTAAGTCATGGTTGACAATGTTCCCTTGGCACTTAGCATTGGAAGGTGATTGTCAAAAGGTAGCACTTGGCACCTGGTGCCTATGTCTTGTATTATGCCACCTTTTAAATATACATGCTCCAGTAAATCTTCAAAAAAGACACTTGGCTTTCATGTATCAAAAAAACGTTAATTATCGCCATGCTGAGTTAAAATCTAAGGTAAACCATTTGCCTTAATTTATCTAATAGTATTATTTCCTCTGGGTCAGATGCTATAATATACAAGCCTGGCAGTGTAATGTAATAATGGCTGAGGACTGTATTGAAAGAAACACTGACATTTGCATAAGACAAAGACCAAAACCCCATCTGGTATTTACAGTCTTCCAAGAAAAACACTGAAGATTCTCAGGCTCTTTTCAAAGAGGAGCAAGGATTGCCGAATATTCATATCACAGGCAATAGAGATAACTTGTCCGCAGAACAATCACTGCACATCAAATCATGTACTGGCTTTGAAATACTTGGGGATATTACTGAGACATTAGAGAGCTGTAAGTAAATACTCTTTCTCCTCCTGTACAAGCTGTTATGATTTTCCATCTATTAACAGATTCAAATTGTTGTCAAAGTAAAATGACGATGACTGAAAGGTGTAATATTACTGCAATGTAATTACATTAAATGCTCCAGTACAATCTTCAAAATGGACTTTTGGGTTTGATGTACAAAAAATGAGTTAATTATCTCTAGGCCAAATTAAAACCTGAGGTAAACCTTTCGCTTAAATTTCAATATTGATACAAAAAACATCTAATTATCCTATATTAATACATTGCAATGTAAAACCCATGAGAATCGGCAAAGCCTGAGTTTAACTGTAGAGCTTATTAGGAAGCATAGTAACTGTGACAGATCATCAAGAAAACTGGTTATGACTAGTGTCACCACCCCTTTTAATTGAACAAAAACAGTGTGCAATTCCTGGCAATTCCTGGAGTAAAAGCAGGATTAAGGAAATACCATCATATCTGAATTCTTGATATATATCACTGTGCATGTTTTAAGTAATCATTGTACTGCCAAGAAAGCTCATTGTGACATTTATAACTGATAGTGGCAGAGGTTGAATCCTTTTGAAGCTTATCTCGAGCTGTTAGAAGTTTGGACGTTCATCATTGAGGGTGGAGGGAGCTGCTGGCAGCATTCCTGTTGACAGCAGTAATTGTCTGAGAGCTGAAAGATGCTATAAATGGTCTCTCTGATGAAGCATCCAAGTCTTGTAAGCTCTTTCCATAATCAGTGTGCATTCGTTCACCAAGCCAAATACTTAATAATTCATTAAAGATTTCTCCTAATGTAAATACTTGAACCATCAATTTACCTGTTGAGATTCATTTTTGATATATTATAACTTGATTGGAATTGGAAAAATAAACTTTCCAAAATAAAGTCACAATTTTTACTAATGTATTACTAGTATTACTAGTATTGTCCATGCAGAAGGTACCAATATAGTGATATTTCATAATATCACTTTTTTATATAACTGATATTAATTTCATGGCAAATTCAAATGAAGTGTTTCTGTATCTTTATTAGCATTTGAAACACCAACAGAATTAGCACGCAGGAGAGGTTAGAGACAGCCTAAGGCAATGATACCATTATATCAGAAAAGGGTTTCCAGTCAAAAAAGGATTCCAGAATTGATACTAAAAGAACTGCTCCAGCATCATTTAGGTTTCAAGTGTTTGCTTTGTAACACAGCGTTTTCCAGGAATCTGACCAAATTCCTGAACATGGTATGACTTAAAATGCTGGCTGAAGAGAATGCAGCAGACACAGTGATGGATGGGCTGATAGATGTCACCAGGCTTGCTGGGTATCTTTCCCACATTAGAATGACATTGATCAAATTTGTGATATCAGAGTTTATTTACTCAGCAAATGCTCTGAAACTTTTCCTCAAACTCTGGATTTCTCTGTCGATATTTTATGCATCAGCACGCTTACGATGAACTGTTACAAATTATTTCCAGCAGTAAGGAGACGATACCAGTTTGCTTCAAGCTAGTAAAATTTTGTGTTTAACCAGGTTTAAAGAAGCCTTTTTGTTTTGTCATCTAGAATGAACTTACCCAGTGAGTTTGTTAATAACAATGCAACATTTATTCAGGTTTTGTGGGTACTTTCCTTCCCTGGGTTTCTTATAAATATACAGTAATTGGATAAATATTTCATAGTTCATAGCTTTCATTGACCTTACGAAGGCCTTCGACCTTGTGAGCAGAGACGGCCTGTTCAAAATCCTCGCCAGGATTGGTTGTCCCCGAGGCTTCTCAGGATAGTTCAGTCATTGCACACGGATATGAAGGGTGTCATTCAGTTCGACGGCTCTTCTTCAGAGGCCTTCAACATCTGCAGCGGTGTGAAGCAGGGCTGTGCGCTTGCCCCACCCTGTTTGGCATCTTCTTCGCTGTCATGCTGAAGCACGCCTTTGGAACATTAACTGATGGTGTCCACCTCCACACCATATCGGACGGGAGGCTGTTCACTCTGTGCCGGCTGAGGGCAAGATCCAAGGTTCGTGAAGTACTCATCAGGGACATGTTGTTTGCAGACGATGCGACACTGGCAACACACTCTGAAGAGCAACTGCAACGCCTCATGGACAGCTTCTCAAGAGCCTGCCAGGACTTCAGCTTGACCATCAGCCTGAAGAAAACCAACGTGTTGGGCCAAGGCGTTGAGCACCCCCCTGCCATTACCATTAACAACTACGAGCTGGAGGTAGTTCACGAGTTTGCATACCTTGGCTCCACCAAGACAGACTGCCTCTCCCTAGACCCCGAGGTCAACAGACAGATCAGACGAGCAGCATCAACATTCGCCAGGCTGACAAAGAGAGTCTGGGAGAACAGAAAGCTGACGATGCACACGAAAGTTGCAATCTACTGGGCCTGTGTCCTCAGCACACTACTTTACAGCAGTGAGTCCTGGAGCCTCTACTACAGACAAGAGCGGCGTCTCAACGCCTTCCACATTCGCAGCCTGAGACGCATCCTGGACATCACGTGGACTGACCTAGTCACCAACAATGAGGTCCTGGCCCATGCCCAGATACCCAGCCTCTTCACCCTGCTCCAACAACGCCGTCTTCGCTGGCTGGGCCAAGTATACCGCATGTCAGACGGGAGGATCCTGAAAGACCTGCTGTACGGGGAACTGGCTTCCGGCAAGGGAGCACAAGGACGGCCCCATCTTCATTTCAAAGATGTTTGCAAGGGAGACATGAAATCACTGAACATGAACATCGAGAGGTGGGAGGACATTGCAAGCGATCGCTCTCACTGGAGGCTGGAACTACGCAGAGGTCTAAAATGAGGAGAAGAGAAGCTGAGGCTTGCTGCTGAAGAAAAATGCACTCGTCGGAAAAACAGCACCAAGACAACACTGGAGTACAGCACCTTCAAGTGCAGTTGCTGCAGCCGAGACTGTCATTCCTGTGTGGGCCTCTACAGCCACAACAGACGCTGCTCCAACACAGACTGAAGCACGACTTTCCAGGCACAGATCCATGGTCTCGCTAGACTAACAGATGCCACCACATTTCATAGTTCACAGTTAATGCATTCTCTGAATGTAATTGTTTACTTGCTTTTCCATTTTTTAAATATGAAAAGCATTACCCAGATAGTGTGTCTTTAGTTGTAGAATGTGTAGAGAATGAAGGCATTCTGAACTTTCTTTTGATGGTTCTAAGGGCACCAGAACATGGAAATGGAAATCAATTTGTCCACTGGAACACCAGAAATTAAATACCTCCTTGGACCTATCAGGATATGAGTAACTTACGTAACTAATATTGCGTGATCACCATCAAATCCCTCAGCAGCCAACTTAAAAATATGCAATTAAGTCAGATTAGTGTAAAATATCATAGCACAAGACAGACAGCTATTAATACATTTGTGAACTGATGATAGGATTTATATGATCAGCCTCCCTCAGCAAAGTTATTGTGCAGTTTTTGATCATTTTCTAATAAACCTAGTATTTACTTTCTGATTTGGAGCATAAATTTAACATCCAATCCAACATCACTCATGTTAGTCATAGTCATAGTCATACTTTATTGATCCTGAGGGAAATTGGTTTTCGTTACAGTTGCACCATAAATAATTAAATAGTAAAAAAACCATAAATAATTAAATAGTAATACGTAAATTATGCCAGGAAATAAACCAGCCTATCGGCTCGGGGTGTCTGACCCTCCAAGGGAGGAGTTGTATAGTTTGATGGCCACAGGCAGGAATGACTTCCTATGATGCTCTGTGTTGCATCTCGGTGGAATGAGTCTCTAGCTGAATGTACTCCTGTGCCCAACCAGTACATTATGTAGTGGATGGGAGACATTGTCCAAGATGGCATGCAACTTAGACAGCATCCTCTTTTCAGACACCACTGTCAGAGAGTCCAGTTCCATCCCCACAACATCACTGGCCTTATGAATGAGTTTGTTGATTCTGTTGGTGTCTGCTACCCTCAGCCTGCTGCCCCAGCACACAACAGCAAATATGATAGCACTGGCTACCACAGACTCATAGAACATCCTCAGCATCGTCCGGCAGATATTAAAGGACCTCAGTCTCCTCAGGAAATGTTGTTGTCTAGCTGAAACTAGTTACTTATGATAATGGGATATGGTTCATTGCATTATCTACTTTTGTAAAAATACTTTATACTTTATACTTAATGTCACCAAACAATTGATACTAGAGCATACAATCATCACAGCGATATTTGATTCTGCTCTTCGTGCTCCCTGGGGTACAAATCGATAGTAAATATTAAAAATTTAAATTATAAATCATAAATAGAAAAGGGAAAGTAAGGTAGTGCAAAAAAACATGAGAGGCAGGTCCGGATATTTGGAGGGTATGGCCCAGATCTGGGTCAGGATCCATTCAGCAGTCTTATCACAGTTGGAAAAAAGCTGTTCCCAAATCTGGCAGTACAAGTCCTGAAGCTCCTGAGCCTTCTCCCGGTGGGAAGAGGGATGAAAAGTGTGTTGGCTGGGTGGGTCGTGTCCTTGATTATCCTGGCAGCACTGCTCCGACAGGACACTGATGTGCTGGGCTGTGTCCATGATTTTCTGCAGCTTCTTCCAGTTTTGGACAGGACAACTTCCATACCAGGTTGTGATGCACCCCAGAAGAATGCTTTCTATGGTGCATCTATAAAAAATTATACAATATTTTAATTTCAAATTCTTGTGCTCCCCCCGTCAAGTATTACACAAAAGCTGTTGACTTATGCAGGACACATAAAAGTTGCTGGTGAACGCAGCAGGCCAGGCAGCAACTCTATGAAGAGGTGCAGTCGACGTTTCAGGTCCTGAAGTCCTGACTCAAGTCCTGACGAAGGGTCTCGGCCTGAAACGTCGACTGCACCTCTTCCGTTCACCGGCAACTTTTATGTGTGTTGCTTGAATTTCCAGCATCTGCAGAATTCCTGTTGTTTGACTTATGCAGTGCCAGGCTAGATGAAAAATTACAGCACCATAATAATTTAGACAATTGGAGATTGTTCATGACCGAAGTCCAGAAGTGAATATCAACAAGGTGTTTAAGAATATAGGCAGGCAGAGAAAAAACAAACTTAGCCTTAGCCTAAATGCGTATGTATTTAAAGATGGATGCGCGCGCGCGCACACACACACACACACACACACACACACACACACACACACACACACACAAAGTAACTTCCTGTAATGATTTGAAAATGTTTAGGAAATATATCTATACCTTAATTTTATTCCTCTGAGAGCTTTATCAAACCTTCTACAGAAGCATTTTGACCCTACCTTTTCAAGACCAGTACTGGAGTTCAGAAAAATTGCAGAGGGTGATTTCATTGATACTGAAAAGCCTAGATAGAGTGGATGTGGAGAAGATTTTCCTTTAGTAGGAGAGTCTAGGATCTGAGGACACAACCTCAGAAAAAAGGAACATCTCTCTAAAACTGAGATGAGGAAGATTTTCTTCAGCCAGAGGGTAGTGAAACTGTGGAAATCATTGTCACCAAGAGCTGTAAAGGCTAAGTTACTGGGTCTACTTAAGGCAAAGTCTGATAGGTTAACGGCCACAGTGCGAAGATTGGGAAATGGGGTTAAAAATAGCCATGATTGGATGCTCAATAGGCTGAATAGCCTAGTTTTGTTCCCATATCTTATAGTCTTATTATAAAAAGTAGTAGGGGTGGAGTGAGACAAGAATTAGCAAACAATGAAGGGATCCAGATGAGTGTGGTGATAGACAGACCGAGGAAGGGAGAATGAAATTATTTCATTCTTTCCTTTATTTCCTGCAGCGCATCAAGAAAGCTCACCTCTGTCCCAGGACACTGATGGACTTTACCACTGTACCATTCAGAGCATACTCACCAACTGCATCTCAGTGTGGAATGGCAATTGTCCCATATCAGACCGCAAAGCACTCCAGCGTGTGGTGAAAACTGCCCAGCGGATTATCGACACCGAATTGCCCACCATTGAGAACATCTACCATAAACGCTACCTGGGCAGGGAGAAAAGCATTATCAAGGATGCATCTCACCCTAACCATGGACTTTTTACTCTCCTCCCATCCAGTAGGCGCTACAGGAGCCTCCGCTCCCACTCCAGCAGGCACAGGAAGAGCTTCTTCCCTGAGGGTTTGACCCTGCTGAACCTCACATCACAGTGCTAAGCAGTATTGCACCCATATTGTACTATCTCAGTACTTTTATATTCGTGTGCTGTAGCACTTACGTTTTATTCACAGTTATTTTGTAAAAATAACTCTATTCTTTGCATTTCTGGTTAGATGTTAACTGCATTTCATTGGCTTTGTATCTGTACTTGGCACAATGACAATAAAGTTGAATCTAATCTAATCTAAATTAATGACAGAAACTGGGAAGTGAGAGATGGAGGTGACAGAGGGCTGAGATGATGGAAATTGATATGAGAGGAAGATGGGGTATGAAACCAAATGAATGATGTGGGAGGTCAGCTGGGAACAGTGGGGGAGGGGAACCAATGGGAGGAGTATGAGAATGATGGGCAGGTGGAGTATATGGAGGGCAAGAAGCAGAGTGATGATTCCTGCATCTTCAATCTCTTGTGTCTCCTTTCTATTATGTTAAGGGTTCCTAGTCCTTAGACTGAAACATGCAGGCTTAAATTCACAATGGCATCAAAATAGAAAAATCAACAAAGTATATTTCTATAGAAGGTGATAAAAGCACATAGTGTTAATTAATTTGAAGGCAAATTACCTACTGAATGTAATGTCTTGCAATAGATTATATCAGTAACTTTAGAAATGACAGATGGTAAATATGGCATGCTTGGGAGGAACAGGTGGATTCGGACCTTTGAGTCTCAGGGGGATAAATCTGATAACATTCAAAAATGGACAGAGGGATCAAGGTGCCCTATTGACTAGTGCCCTTTGCTTTTAAGGCCATCAGCATAGCAATTGTCATTGTGTAGTATGCTGCTACTTTAACTGGGCCGTTAAGTGCTTCCACATCTCAAGAGGGAGCAGTATTGTTTGTGACTAACCTATATTACCTAAAGCCAGCTGGCAACATGTAAAGGAGAATTGCAGCCAATAGTGTAAGGGACTTTGAGAGAAAGGGCTCAATAATAAAGCTGCACGGGACAGAATGGGTTCCAATCTATTCAGATACTATCCAGCAAGCTATTATGGAAGAACGGGGGAAAAGATGTATAGTATCCACAGTGGGTCGGAGGCTTTACAAATACACACAAAAGAGAGAGCTGAATCAATTCTGTAACAGTCAATAAGCAAATTTTGCCCTGTTAAAATCTTCCAAGCCTGAGACTGATATAGAGTAAATAATTGTGACTGATTGGCAGAATATGAATGGCGTTTTGTCTAATATTACTAAATTCTTACTTCTGCTGATAATGACTTAATGGTAGAATCTACAGCTAGGGTTCTCTAGGTCACTAGATAATATGGAATTCTAGGTCTCTGGGAGTGGTGTACACACAAAGAACCTGATCTAATCACTCAGTTTATCAGGTAATAAACAATAAATTTATTATTCTCCATTGGTCAGAATACACAATGGAGCTGCTAATCACTTAGGACTGCAACAGATGATGTTCTTAAAGTGAAACTACAGGGCGTGTACCTTCGCAAACATGAGAAAATCTGCAGAGGCTGGAAATCCAAAGCAACACACACAAGATGCCAGAGGAACTTTTCAGGCCAGCTAGCATCTATGGAAAAGAGTAAACAGTTGATGTTTCGGGTCGAGACCCTTCTTCAGGACTGGAAATGAAGGGGTAAAAAGGTCAGGGGGTGGAGGGGAAGGGAAGGAAGAAGTACAAGGAAGCAGGTGATAGGTGAAACTAGGAGAGGGGGAGGTGTTAAGTAAAGAGCTGGGACGTGTATCTTGTCGTTTTTGCAATGTGCAAAGGACATCTGTTGACATCTGTTTACATCTTATTGAAATTTTTTCATCTTTCTTTGGAAATTAAAATTAAGAAAGACATAAAACAGATCTTTCAGTCACTATCACATGATTACACCACAGTACAAAGTCATAAGCAACCCATTGATGTCTGGCTTACTCTTTTCAAATGCTTACAAAATGAAGTCCTTTCAGCAAAGAGATTTCAATTCCCACTAACCTGATCATCAGACTGAAAGCAAGAGTCAGTGTCAACTTTCAGCAAATTATGATCAACTTTGGTGTATCTAATGATTCGACAATATCTCCATATTTTATGAGATCAAAACTGAGGACACATTCCGACTGATGAAATTGTGTCCTGGCTGTGGTAGAAATCTTCTGGAATCATTCCAGCATCCTGACTTGCAAATGTTCAGCCTTGATTGAAGGCTCCTGGTAGGGCTTGCAGTTGCCCAGGTCAAGAGATGCATATAATTTCAGATCATTGGCTCCTCCTACTTCACCAGACTGGGTAGATGACAGAGTTTCATCTTTCTGAAACAGCTTGCCTAGAAGCACAATTGGAGTGCAAGTCGTCGGTGCTGCAGTTGGCATGTTGTCTGACCTAGTTGCCTTTGCTATTTCTTGATATCACTCATTTCTTCACACTAGGCTCACATGTGAATATGGTCCTTATTACCTTATTATAGACAATAGACAATAGGTGCAGAAGTAGACCATTCGGCCCTTAGAGCCTGCACCGCCATTCTGAGATCATGGCTGATCATCTACTATCAATACCCGGTTCCTGCCTTGTCCCCATAACCCTTGATTCCCCTATCCATAAGATACCTATCTAGCTCCTTCTTGAAAGCATCCAGAGAATTGGCCTCCACTGCCTTCTGAGGCAGCGCGTTCCACACCTCCACAACTCTCTGGGAGAAGAAGTTTCTCCTCAACTTTGTCCTAAATGACCTACTCCTTATTCTTAAACCATGCCCTCTGGTACTGGACTCTCCTAGCATCTGGAACATATTTCCTGCCTCTATCCTGTCCAATCCCTTAATAATCTTATATGTCTCAATCAGATTCCCCCTCAATCTCCTTAATTCCAGCGTGTACAAGCCCAGTCTCTCTAATCTCTCTGCGTAAGACAGTCCAGACATCCCAGGAATTAACCTAGTGAACCTACGCTGCATCTCCTCCACAGCCAGGATGTGCTTCCTTAACCCTAGAGACCAAAACTGCACACAATACTCCAGGTGTGGTCTCACCAGGGCCCTGTACAAATGCAAAAGGATTTCCTTGCTCTTGTACTTATGCATGTTATTAATCGTTAATTTATTTATGGTAATATTACTTCATGCATCATGCATTATGTGTGTGAGTTATATGTAATGCATTGTGCAGCTTGCTCCAGAGGAATATTTTTTCGTTTGTGCTCCATGTGTATGGTTGAATGATAATAAAATTGAACTTGGAATGTGGGGTTGTGACAGGAGCGGTGGCTGATGTCCTGAATGAGAGATGTTGTGAGAACACTTTAAGAGAATGAGAGGGTAACTTTAAGAGAACACTACCTAAGTCGTGTTTCCAGCCCTTGACATCACATCCTGACACCTATCCCAGCAAATCTCCTGCAACCAATGACGAAAAAGGACACAAGTGCGTTTTGAATGACTGTTTTTACATGAATTGTCTGTGTTGTCTGTAATGAAAAGTATCATCTAACAAGTGTTAGTATTTGGCACTGAATGTCAACAGTACTGTGTTAGTATTTCCATCCACAGGTGTTGTCAGACTTCCTTCCAGCACCTTCAGAATCTCTTGTGCCTCTGAGTAGCACACTGGAAGTCACACATCTAAGCTGAGGTATATCTGCTGGGTGATGACTATTTACTTATTTGCTAGATTTAGAATAGAAGGGAGCAGGCAAATGCACTGCATTTTTCTGTTGCATTTCCAAATTCAAAATTAAGTTTGACAGAACTCTGAGATGGTGGAGAATTTTACAAATGGGCTTTACAAATGGCTCAGATCCCTCCCTGCTTTCCCATGTCTATTGGTCAGAAGTCTTTTTTTTCCCTCTGAGACCAAAGACTTTACTTCTCAGAGCTGAATTAGCCTGTAAGAATTCATCCGCTCTCCAATATGCTGTAATGTATCACTTGGTAATCGGTGAATGCAAAACCTGCTTAGGGCCTATGATCTACCCCAGAAGTCTAACCTATTAAGTGCCCATTTCTGTTTCTACTTCAGAAAAAAAATGGAATTAGAAAAAATAAGTACACAATAATCTTAAAAAAAGACCAAGTACTAAATTGTGAAATTCAGATCAAAGCATTTAGTGTGGCTTTAACAACTTGATTGATTTTCAGAAATGAGTTTGCTTATTTTATTTTCCATTTTTTTTTTGTTTCAAAGTAGCCAAGCTGACTGTGTTCAGAGAATCACATTGAAGAATTTTACCTTTGAAATTATTTACATCTATTATACTAAGACTGACAGCTCATACTGTTCAAGAAGGAATTGCATGCCATATTCCATTTTTATTCTCATGCCAGTAGTAAACCTTGAAAAAGAAGTTAAAACAAGCTTGCTGGGCATAGCCTTTGACCTTCGATCCTCCATAGGAGTAGGTCGTTCAGAGGAAATGGTTTAGAAAAAAAAAATCATCCGTCATCTGCAATGTATCAAATCTAAAATTCAATTATTTTGAAAATACAAATCATTTTGATACTGCTTTACAAAAATAACAATGTATATTAAATCAATTAATATTTTTATAATTAAATCAATATAATCATTGTGAAAGCTTGATACTCGTGTATAGTCTTAATTCTCACAAAAACACCTGCCTTCAAATCTGTCCCCCACTTTTCCTTCGCTACATCGACAACTGCATTGGCGCTGCTTCCTGCACGCATGCAGAACTCGTTGACTTTATTAACTTTGCCTCCAATTTCACCCTGCCCTCAAGTTTACCTGGTCCATTTCCGACACCTACCTCCCCTTTCTAGATCTTTCTGTCTCTGTCTCTGGAGACAGCTTATCCACTGATGTCTACTATAAGCCTACTGACTCTCACAGCTATCTGGACTATTCCTCTTCTCACCCTGTCTCTTACAAAAACACCATCCCCTTCTCGCAATTCCTCCGTCTCCGCCGCATCTGCTCTCAGCATGAGGCTTTTCATTCTAGGACGAGGGAGATGTCTTCCTTTTTTAAAGAAAGGGGCTTCCCTTCCTCCACTATCAACCCTGCTCTTAAACGCATCTCCCCCATTTCACGTACATCTGCTCTCACTCCATCCTCCCGCCACCCCACTAGGAATAGGGTTCCCCTGGTCCTCATCTACCACCCCACCAGCTTCTGGGTCCAACATATTATTCTCCGTAACTTCCGCCACCTCCAACGGGATCCCACCAGTAAGCACATCTTTCCCTCCTCCCCTCTCTCTGTATTCCGCAGGGATCGCTCCCTATGCAACTCCCTTGTCCATTCGTCCCCCCCATCCCTCCCCACTGATCTCCCTCCTGGCACTTATCCGTGTAAGCGGAACAAGTGCTACACATGCCCTTACACTTCCTCCCTTACCACCATTCAGGGCCCCAAACAGTCCTTCCAGGTGAGGCAACTGGGGTGATATACTGCGTCCGGTGCTCCCGATGTGGCCTTTTATATATTGGCGAGACCCGACGCAGACTGGGAGACCACTTTGCTGAACATCTACGCTCTGTCCGCCAGAGAAAGCAGGATCTCCCAGTGGCCACACATTTTAATTCCACATCCCATTCCCATTCTGACATGTCTATCCACGGCCTCCTCTACTGTAAAGATGAAGCCACACTCAGGTTGGAGGAACAACACCTTATATTCCGTCTGGGTAGCCTCCAACCTGATGGCATGAACATCGACTTCTCTAACTTCCGCTAAGGTCCCACCTCCCCCTCGTACCCCATCTGTTACTTATTTTATGCACACATTCTTTCTCTCACTCTCCTTTTTCTCCCTCTGTCCCTCTGAATGTACCTCTTGCCCATCCTCTGGGTCCCCCCCCCCTTGTCTTTCTTCCCTGACCTCCTGTCCCATGATCCTCTCGTATCCCCTTTTGCCTATCACCTGTCCAGTTCTTGGCTCTATCCCTCCCCCTCCTATCTTCTCCTATCATTTCGGATCTCCCCCTCCCCCTCCAACTTTCAAATCCCTTACTCACTCTTCCTTCAGTTAGTCCTGACGAAGGGTCTCGGCCTGAAACGTCGACTGCACCTCTTCCTAGAGATGCTGCCTGGCCTGCTGCGTTCACCAGCAACTTTGATGTGTGTTGCTTGAATTTTCAGCATCTGCAGAATTCCTGTTGCCTGCCTTCAAATACTTAGATTGCTGTTATGGTTTCAAAGATAGTTGTAGGAAGTCTTTGCTGCTTTAGGACTTGAGCAATATTATCTATTGTGTGCTTAAATGCGCCAAAATTATCTTCAAAAATATGCAATACAAGGCCAGAAGTGATTAAAATATACCTATGACAGCATCTTCTCTGAAAATGAGTCACCAACAAATATCATTCACATTTATTATCAGTTGTCCAAATAAATCAAGGCCACAAGTAGTCTGTTCTGTGTCAATTTTACATGAGAGTGAGGAATTATGCCAAATATCCATCAGCTTTAATTTTTATTTGCCAAACTGTCATTTAGAATTCTGGACATCAAATGCAAAATGAGAAATCCTTCAGAGTTGTTCAAAAAGCTCAGGGTAACATCTTTATAAACAAATCAAATGCAACCATAATTGTCCAAGTAATCTACCTGTATTATGACAATGTTACACAAATTTGCTCTACTCTCTGTATACACATGACTGTGTGGCTGGACATAACTCAACTACCATCAACGAATTTGCTGACGATGCAACCATTGTTGGTAGAATACCAAGTGGTGATGAGAGGGCGTACAGGAGTGAGATATGCCAACTAGTGGAACTGTTTCGCAGCAACAACCCGGCACTCAACATCAGTAAGATGAAAGAGCCGATTGTGGACTTCAGGAAGGGTAAGACGAAGGAACACATACCAATCCTCATAGAGGGATCAGAAGTGGAGAGAATGAGCAGCTTCAAGTTCCTGGGCGTCAAGATTTCTGAGGATCTAACCTGGTACCAACACATTGATGTAGTCATAAAGAAGGCAAGACAGCGGCTATACTTTATTAAGAGTTTGAAGTGATTTGGCATGTCAAAGACTTCTATAGTTGTACCGTGGAGAGCATTCTGACAGGCTGAATCACTGTCTGGTATGGATAGGCTACTGCACAGGACAAAAAGAAGCTGCAGAAAGTTGTAAATCTAGTCAGCTCCATCTTGGGCTCTAGCCTGCAAAGTACCCAGGACATCTTTAGGGAGCGGTGTCTCAGAAAGGTAGCGTCCATTATTAAAGACCTCCAGCACCCAGGGCATGCCCTTTTCTCACTGTTACCATCAGGTAGGAGATACAGAAGCTTGAAGCCGTACACTCTGCAATTCAGGAACAGCTTCTTCCCCTCTGCCATCTGATTCCTGCATGGACTTTGAAGCTTTGGACACTACCTCACTTTTTCAAATATACAGTATTTCTGTTTTTGCACATTTTTAAATAATCTATTCAATACACATAATTAATTTATTTGTTTATTTATTATTATGTTTTATTTTATTCATTATTTTTTCTGTCTCTTCTATATTATGTATTGCATTGAACTGCTGCTGCTAAGTTAACAAATTTCACGTCACATGCCGGTGATAATAAACCTGATTCTGATTCTGATTCTGAAATTTATCTTGTATGTAAGTGTTATCCTATTAACTGCCTGCTGTGCATCCCATTCAGTTTCACTAATATTGATGGAACTGAAGATCAAGCAAATCACAAGAAGGGATATCAGGTACAAAACTATTGCTGGCAAAGGCCAGTTTCATCTTCTATATTTTATGTTTAAATCCATGCAGAATTATCCACTGTCATTCAACCTGGCCCACTAGTGAGTTGTTGGTAGGATCCTACCCTATCCCTACACTTGGCAGTTCCTTGTGGATTATATTGTAAATGAGTGAAAACAGCCACTTGGAGGGTCTGGTTACAGAGTGCAAGTGTCGTAAGATGCATGTGCTTGAAGTTTGAACTTGCCAATTTTCAGGTCAAGAGTCCCACTGTACTGGAATGAATCTCCATGCTCAACATTCCTCAGGAAGTGGGCTGGAAGCTCCGTTCAACGCTGTGCATCTGAGTAAAGTGGACAATTCTTCAAGTTTAACCTTGACTTCAGGGGAACTGGATGGTAAAGCTGTCACATCAAAAGGAAATTTGGGTGCCTCTAAAATTTACAAGCATTCAGAAAATAAAACAACTATTAAACATGTAATTTTGACTATTTGAAAAGGGTGAAACACTTAAAATACTTGGAAACCAGGAGAGAAATTACATAAGTTTAAACAAATAATTAAAATATCATCCAGAAGGTACTACCCAGGTAATGCTCTCTTTTTGCTGTTGCTATCAGGTATAGGAGTCTTGGTCCCACACCATCATTTTCAGGAACAGTTATTACCCTTCAACTATCAGGCTCCTAACCCAGCATGGATAACTTCACTCATTTTAAAATGAACTGATTCCACAACCAATAGACTGACTTTGAAATACTCTACAACTCATGTTCTTAGCATTATTTATTTATTTATTCTTCTTATGTTTGCACAGCTTGACTTCTTTCACACGTTGGTCAGTCTTTGTGTGTAGTTTTATTTCCATATATTTATTCACAAAACTGAAGGAATGTTCTGATGCCATAACGTGAGTTAAACATTACTCCTTAAAGGGTTAAAACCTCAGGAAGCATGTAGCAGAATGTTGTAGCATTTGTTCCTAATTTAAATTTTCCTTTTCTGATACTTGTCATTGTCTGGAGACTTCAGTGCACCAACTCAGTATGTTTTTCTTATTCATGATAGATAGCCACAAATGATTTACATTTGGCAAGTTAATTTTAGGAAGGATATGTATAGCTGTCTATCTTCTAAATGTGCATCTTTTAGGACCCCACTACCAAAATCGTGTTCATCAATATATGATTAATTGATCGTACTATTGATTATGCAGTGTTTTTCAATTTACTCACAATTCCACAGAGCATACCATTCTGTTCATTCCCAGTAGACTCCTGCTGTACTTATCGCTTCAAACAAGTCAGACTGATTTGAACATATTATTGAAGGGAAAAGCAGGTTGATTGAATTTCTGATTTGTATAGTAGTGAAGATAGTTGGGTTAAATAGAGAATTGGAGTGGGGAAGAAAAGAATGGAGAAAGAAAGACATACCAGAGCATAAAATGAGCTGAATGTAGTTAAATAACAGAATAAAATCTCTCAATTTATGAATGGACATAAACAACAGTAGCTAATTAATATATCAGTAAATGTCAACTGCATCCTGTAAAGCATAAGATTTGAAATGAATAAATAGATTCTTGGGTTTTTACACTGTAATCCTTCTGATTCAGGAAAAAGAATAAGATACCTTTTACAACTGTGGGCAATTTTTCCCACAGGAAAGTATTAGAATCAGAATCAGGTTTATTATCACCGGCACGTGACGTGAAATTTATTAACAGCAACAGCAGCTCAATGCAATACATAATATAGAAGAGGAAAAAAAATAAGTAAATCAATTACAATATAAGTATATTGAATAGATTTAAAAGCGTGCAAAAAACAGAAATACTGTATATTAATAAAAGTGAGGATTCAACTTTCACTATCTTAAATGACACCCGTTATTTTTTTCTTTTGCATATTCATCACAAGACTGAATATTTCAGGAAGATTCTCAAACATACATAATAA
Source organism: Mobula birostris (assembly GCF_030028105.1). Lineage (NCBI taxonomy): Eukaryota > Metazoa > Chordata > Chondrichthyes > Myliobatiformes > Myliobatidae > Mobula > Mobula birostris. The sequence goes on from NC_092371.1 coordinate 196,225,996, forward strand.
TATCAGATATGGCCTTGGTCATGTAGTGAAAACTAATAGTACACTCTTTTCCATAGATGCTGCCTGGCCTGCTGAGTTCCTCCAGCATTTTGTGTGTGTTGCTCGGATTGTAATTGTTTGTGATTGGAGAACCACATATGAACAGAGCAAAACCCATGCTCAATATTCAAGATTTTGGAATAATTACATGGCATTTGGCAGATCCAAAGGAAGGTTCCACCATTAATATGAACATGTGTTAAACTATATCATTTCCATTTGCAATTGATCAAGCCTTTAACCATGCTGAAGGGCAGGATATAGTGTATTTTTAGTTTTTATACACCAAAATACCACACTGGCTCAGCTTCAGGGACCAATAAAAATGGTGACACCATAATAACAAGTTATGCCATGAATGTTAATCCAGGCCATTAGTTCCATTGTAGAGGGAGTAGAGCACATAACAAGGTGATTTACAGGAGTGAGATTGATCAACTGGTTGAGTGGTGTTGCAACAAGACCAAGGAACTAATTGTGGCTTCAAGAAAGAGAAATCAAAAGAAGACACACCAGTCCTCATTGATCAGTCAGCAATGAAAATGGTAAGCCACTTCAAGTTCCTGGGTGAAGATATCTCAGAGGATTTACAAATGTATCTTGGGTCCAAAGCATCGATGCAATGATGAGGAAGGCATACCAGTGGCAGTACTTCATTTGAAGTTGATGGAGATTTGTTATGTCAATAGACAATAGATAATAGACAATAGGTGCAGGAGTAGGCCATTCAGCCCTTCGAGCCAGCACCACCATTCACTGTGATCATGGTTGTTCGTCCACAATCAGTACTGTTTTCCTGCCTTCTCCCCATATCCCTTCACTCCGCTATTTTTAAGAACTCTATCTAACTCTTTCTTGAAAGCATCCAGAGAATTGTCCTCCACTGCCAAAGGCTCTCTCAATTTTTATATAGATTTATGATGGAGAGCATTCTGACTGGTTGAATCCCAGAGTTAAAGTCAGAGTAGCTGCCTTTGACTTCAAGACATCATTGGAACCCTGCTAAAACTGGTTAAGGGAAAGACATTTCAACATAGGAGTTATACCTCTGATTAAAAAAAAAGATGGTTCTCCTTTTGCTAACTCAGGAACTCACTGCAAGAGTTCCTCAGGGCAGTGTCCTTGGTTCAAATCTCTTCAGCTGCTTCATCAAGGATGTTTGCTGGCAATTGCACAACATTCAATTCCATTCACAGCTCCGCTGCAATGAAGCAGTCCATGACTTACAAAAGAAGAGCTGGAAAAAATTTAGTTATGGTTGGATAAGTGATCCATGCTATGAGAGTGCTAGGCAATGGTGGCTGCCTCACTCAGAAAGAGTCTGAACTGCCTATCCTTGATGTCCAATAACTTTTTCATAGTCTTAGTCATAGTCATACTTCATTGATCCTGGGGGAAATTGGTTTTTGTTACAGTTGCACCATAAAAAATAAATAGTAATAGAATCATAAATAGTTAAATAGTAATATGTAAATTATGCCAGTAAAATATGAAATAAGTCCAGGACCAGCCTATTAGCTCAGAGTGTCTGACCCTCCAAGGGAGGAGTTGTAAAGTTTGATGGCCACAGGCAGGAATGATTTCCTATGACGCTCTGTGCTGCATCTCGGTGGAATGAGTCTCTGGCTGAATGTACTCCTGTGCCCACCCAGTACATTATGTAGTGGGTGGGAGACATTGTCCAAGATGGCATGCAACTTAGACAGCATCCTCTTTTCAGACACCACTGTCAGAGAGTCCAGTTCCATCCCCACAACATCACTGGCCTTACGAATGAGTTTGTTGATTCTGTTGGTGTCTGCCACCCTCAGCCTGCTGCCCCAGCACACAACAGCAAACATGATAGCACTGGCCACCACAGACTCATAGAACATCCTCAGCATCGTCCGGCAGATGTTAAAGGACCTCAGTCTCCTCAGGAAATAGAGACGGCTCTGACTCTTCTTGTAGACAGCCTCTGTGTTCTTTGACCAGTCTAGTTTATTGTCAATTCGTATCCCCAGGTATTTGTAATCCTCCACCATGTCCACACTGACCCCGTGGATGGAAACAGGGGTCACCGGTACCTTAGCTCTCCTTGGGTCTACCACCAGCTCCTTAGTCCTTTTCACATTAAGCTGCAGATACCATTGTTGATGTCCTTTGCTTCAAAATCCAATTAACCAGAAACACATAAGGCCGTAAGACCAAAAGATATAGGAGCAGAATTAGGCTATTTAGCCCAAATAAGTGTACTCCGCCATTTCATCATGACTGATCCATTTTCCTTCTCAGCCCAAATCTCCTGCCTTCTCCCCATATCCCTTCATGCCCTGCCTTAAATATATCCAGTGACTTGGCCTCCACAGCTGCCTGAGGCAACAAATTCTATAGATTCACCACTCTCAACTAAAGAAATTCTTCCTCATCTCTGTACTAAAAGGATGCCCCTCTATTCTGAGGCCGAGTCCTCTGGTCTTAGACTTCCCCACCATGGGAAACATGCCCTCCACATCCACTCTATTCAGACCTTTCAACTCGATAGGATTCAATGAGGTCACCCCTCATTCTTCTGAATTCCAGTGAGTACTGGCCCAGAGCCATCAAACGCTCCTCCCCATATGACAAGCCTTTCAATCCCGGAATCATTTTCGTGAACCTCCTTTGAACCCTCTCCAAAGTCAGCGCGTCCTTTCTTAGCTAAGGGGATCTGGATCAGTCACATTAAATACGACTGCTACAATACCAAATCACAGGCTGGAGTCCTGTGATGATTATCTAGGATCTGCAGCCATAATTTAAGAGTGCGATGGATTTCACTGTAATAGAATGAAGTTTCAGTAACATTCAAAAAGCTTCACATCACCCTGGGAAAATCAGCTCACTTGATCAGAATCATTTGGCAAAATGCAGCTGGACACCAGATAGCAATTCCTAAGTCCACGATGTATGTCTTATGGTCTTATGAGACATGATTTATGAGCATTTAGAGAAGTGTGTTCCAATTAGGGATAGCAAGCATGGTGTTGTGAAGGGCAGGTCATGATTTACGAGCCGGATTGAATTCAATTGAGGATGTTTCCTATGGTGGGGTATCCAGGACTAGAGAGCACAGCCTCAAAGTTGAGGGGCAACCCTTTAGACCAAAGATAAGGAGGATTTTTTTTAGCCAGAGTGTAGTGAATCTGTGGAATGCTCTGCCACAGACTACAGTGCTGTACAGTATCTAAATCCTGGAGCTTCCTCTCAAAAACACGGTGGGAGTGCTTTTAAGAAGGTAACCTTCTCAAGGGCAAATAAGGATGGGCAATAAATGCCAGCATTACTAGAAAAACTCACAATCTACAGATGAGTAAGCTCCTGAAAGTCGTCAAAATCAGATAATGGATCGGCTAGTTATAAATTTGGATTTCGCAGATGGAATTATTAATCCTAATCCCACTACTCGACACCTATGTGTGGATTTATATTACGACCCAGGTGTGAGAGGTATATTGCATTTCAGGATTTTTAGTTGAATTATTGCAAATTCCTCTGGCTGGGTTGTTACTCAGGAAATGTTTCTGTAACTGAACAATCTTCTGAATCACTGTTTCCAATTTCACAAAAAGACTGTAAAGAAAGTATTTCCACAAGTTCAGCAGAAGAATAGGTTCATTAAAGAGGAAAAGTTCCTCTAAATATCTTCAAATTTCCACCTCTTTAGAGAGATGAACACTGCGGGAGTCCAGCACCATTTAGCAGGTCAATATGCCATTAATGCTGGGAGCTGCTTTGAAAGTTGTCCAGTGGCTGTATTTCAGGCTTTAAGTGGTACCAGATGAAAATAATTTTACTGCCACTTTATTCAGTAACAGCAGAAAATAACTGTTTTTCTCAATTATGGTTTGTGATTCAATTAATTCACCCTCCTCAAACCAACCATTAAAAATACCGAAGTGTAACCAAGGATTGAATAAACCATGAAAGAGACTGGCAACTTGGGGGGAACAGTTGATGCATCAGAGGAAAAGAATGAACTTTTATTTATCCCAATTAGTTAATTAGTTAATATTTTTGAAAGAAAATATGCAATTTTCTACAGCACTTTTAAGTGTTCAATTCATTCCCCACAGTCTGTTAAATCAAAGGTTCTCGTATTCTGTTGGTAAACACGCTGTCTAATTTGTGCACTGCCAACTCACAGAAGCAGTAATAAGATGATGATCATTTTGCTGAATTACATCAAGGTATGGTTGAATATGGACAGATCACTGCTTTACTTCAAAAAGGGATTCTTTGCATCCTTGTTAATGTGCAGATGAGGCATTAGTTTAAAGACTGCACAGTGTGAACGTACTTCGAATTTAAAAAGTTGAGGTCACTGTTTGAAGCACTCACTGTTTCATGGTTTAGAGAGCCCACATGCATTGCGTGGTGTGTTGCGTGTGAGTTATACATACACTATGTGCTGTGCGGGAACATTGTCTTGTTTAGCGTTAACACATCTATGGTTAATTGGCAATAAACTTGAACTTGAACACCTCTACTTCAGACAAGCAGCATAAAGCCATGAATGTCTAGCAGTATGTGACTTCCTCTAGCCAGAAATTCCAGGGATGAAGGGCTGTCTGCTGAACAAAATGGCAACATAGTCTTGTGGCACGTAAGGTCTACAGATAACTGATCTTATGGGTCACAGAATCCTTGGCAGTTGGGGTCCTGGGGAAATCCGGTACTGCTAAATTTACAGCTTTACATTGCTACCACTCACCCTGAGGATATCATTGTTCATGCCATCAAGAGGAGTTTTCCAGACCGTCATCATTACTGCTGCAGGCACTAACAATGGTCAGCTATTGGACCTCAGGAATAGGTGGTTTAGACTCTCTGTCATTCTATCCCTGTAAGCTCCAGGCTCCCCGCAACCCGCAATTACCCCATAAGGGAACCATAGAACCATAGAACCATAGAAACTACAGCACAGAAACAGGCCCTTTGGCCCTTCTTGGCTGTGCCGAACCATTTTCTGCCTAGTCCCACTGACCTGCATGTAGACCATATCCCTCCATACACCTCCCATCCATGTATCTGTCCAATTTATTCTTAAATGTTAAAAAAGAACCCGCATTTACCACCTCGTCTGGCAGCTCATTCCATACTCCCACCACTCTCTGCGTGAAGAAGCCCCCCCTAATGTTCCCTTTAAACTTTTCCCCCCTCACCTTTAAACCATGTCCTCTGGTTTTTTTCTCCCCTTGCCTCAGTGGAAAAAGCCTGCTTGCATTCACTCTATCTATACTCATCATAATTTTATATACTTCTATCAAATCTCCCCTCATTCTTCTACGCTCCAGGGAATAAAGTCCTAACCTATTCAACCCTTCTCTGTAACTGAGTTTCTCAAGTCCCGGCAACATCCTTGTAAACCTTCTCTGCACTCTTTCAACCTTATTTATATCCTTCCTGTAATTTGGTGACCAAAACTGAACACAATACTCCAGATTTGGCCTCACCAATGCCTTATACAACCTCATCATAACATTCCAGCTCTTATACTCAATACTTTGATTAATAAAGGCCAATGTACCAAAAGCTCTCTTTACGACCCTATCTACCTGTGACGCCACTTTTAGGGAATTTTGTATCTGTATTCCCAGATCCCTCTGTTCCACTGCACTCCTCAGTGCCTTACCATTAACCCTGTATGTTCTACATTGGTCTGTCCTTCCAACGTGCAATACCTCACACTTGTCAGTATTAAACTCCATCTGCCATTTTTCAGCCCATTTTTCCAGTTGGTCCAAGTCCCTCTGCAGGCTCTGAAAACCTTCCTTACTGTCTACTACACCTCCAATCTTTGTATCATCAGCAAACTTGCTGATCCAATTTACCACATTATCATCCAGATCATTGATATAGATGACAAATAACAATGGACCCAGCACTGATCCCTGTGGCACACCACTAGTCACAGGCCTCCACTCAGAGAAGCAATTCTCTACCACCACTCTCTGGCTTCTTCCATCGAGCCAATGTCCAATCCAATTTACCACCTCTCCATGTATACCTAGCGACTGAATTTTCCTAACTAACCTCCCATGCGGGACCTTGTCAAAGGCCTTACTGAAGTCCATGTAAACAATATCCACTTTCCTGGTAACCTCCTCGAAAAACTCCAACAGATTGGTCAAACATGACCTATCATGCACAAAGCCATGGTGACTCTCCCTAATAAGCCCCTGTCTATCCAAATGCTTGTAGATTCTGTCTCTTAGTACTCCCCCCAATAACTTACTTACTACTGACGTTAAATTCACCAGCCTATAATTTCCCGGATTACTTTTCGATCCTTTTTTAAACAACGGAACAACATGAGCCACTCTCCAATCCTCTGGCACTTTACCCGTAGACAGCGACATTTTAAATATTTCTGCCAGGGCCCCCGCAATTTCAACACTAGTCTCCTTCAAGGTCCGAGGGAACACCCTGTCAGGTCCCAGGGATTTATCTACTTTAATTTTCTTCAAGACAGCAAGCACCTCCTCCTTTTCAATCTGTACAGTTTCCATGGTCTCACTATTTGATTCCCTCAATTCCATAGATTTCTTGCCAGCTTCCTTAGTAAATACAGACGCAAAAAACCTATTTAAGATCTCCCCCATTTCCTTTGGTTCCGCACAAAGCCGACCACTCTGATCTTCAAGAGGACCAATTTTATCCCTTACAATCCTTTTGCTCTTACTAGTAAAAGCTCTTTGGATTATCCTTCACTCTGACTGCCAAGGCAACCTCATGTCTTCTTTTTGCCCTCCTGATTTCTTTCTTAAGTATTTTCTTGCACTTCTTATACTCCTCAAGCACCTGATTTACCCCCTGTTTCCTATACATTTCATACAACTCCCTCTTCTTCTTTATCAGAGTTGCAATATCCCTTGAGAAGCAAGGTTCCTTATTCCTATTCAATTTGCCTTTAATCCTGACAGGAACATACAAACTTTGCACTCTCAAAATTTCCCCTTTGAAGGCTTCCCACCTACCAATCACATCTTTGCCAGAGAACAACCTGTCCCAATCCACGCTTTTTAGATCCTTTCTCATTTCTTCAAATTTGGCCGCCTTCTAGTTCAGAACCTCAACCCTAGGACCAGATCTATCCTTGTCCATGATCAAATTGAAACTAATGGCGTTATGATCACTGGAACCAAAGTGCTCCCCTACACAGACTTCCATCACTTGCCCTAATTTGTTTCCTAACAGGAGATCCAATATTGCATCCCCTCTAGTTGGTCCTTCTATATACTGATATAGAAAACTTTCCTGGACACATTTTACAAACTCTAAACCATCTAGACCCCTAACAGTATGGGAGTCCCAATCAATGTATGGAAAATTAAAATCCCCTACCACCACAACTTTATGTTTCCTGCAGTTGTCTGCTATCTCTCTGCAGATTTGCTCTTCCAAGTCTCGTTGACTATTGGGTGGTCTGTAATACAATCCCACTAATGTGGCCATACCTTTCCTGTTTCTCAGCTCCACCCATAAGGACTCAGTAGACAAGCCCTCTAATCTGTCCTGCCTGAGCACTGCTGTAATATTTTCCCTAACAAACAATGCTACTCCCCCACCTTTCATTCCTCTGCCTCGATCACATCTGAAACATCGGAACCCTGGAATATTAAGCTGCCAGTCCTGCCCCTCCTGTAGCCAAGTTTCACTAATTGCTACAACATCATAATTCCACGTGTCAATCCACGCCCTCAACTCATCCGCCTTCCCCGCAATACTCCTAGTATTGAAATATATACACCTCAGAAGATTTTTGCCACCACTCACAACCTTTCTATCAGCGGATTTGCTTAAACTTTCAATATCATTTATTTTCACCCCAGCCACACTGTCAGCTCTGGCACTCTGGTTCCCATCCCCCTGCAAATCTAGTTTAAAGCCTCCCCAATAGCACTAACAAACCTCCCTGAAAGGATATTGGTCCCCCTGTGGTTCAAGTGTAACCCGTCTCTCTTGTACAGGTCCCACCTGCCCCAGAAGAGGTCCCAATGATCCTGAAATCTGAAACCCTGCCCCCTACACCAGTTCCTCAGCCACTTGTTCCTCCTCCAGAACATCCTATTCCTACCCTCACTGGCACCTAGCACAGGTAGCAATCCTGAGATTACCACCCTTGAGGTCCTGCTTTTCAACTTCCTACCAAGCTCTCTATACTCACTGTCCAGGACCTCTTCATTCTTCCTTGCTATGTCATTGGTGCCTATGTGCACCACGACATCTGGCTGGTCACCCTTCCACTTCAGAATGTCATGCAATCGATCAGAGACATCCTTGACCCTGGCACCTGGGAGGCAACAAACCATCCTAGATTCTCTGTCACGACCACAGAACCTCCTATCTGCACCTCTAACTATCGAGTCCCCTATCACTACCGCTCTCCTCTTTTTCCCCCCTCCCTTCTGCACTGCAGAGCCAGACTCAGTGCCAGAGATCCGGCTACTGCAGCTAGTCCCAGGTAAGTCATCCCCCGCAACGGTATCCAATGCGGTATACTTGTTGCTGAGGGGAATGGCCACAGGGGAACCCTGCTCTGCCTGCCCTTTCCTTTTCCCTCGCCTGACAGCAAGGGAATCGCATTGCTTGCCCCATCAATAATTCGTAGGGGCTGAGACCCAAAGTGCAGTTCCGGGTTGGGCGCAATCTCATCAAAATTCCTGGTAATACATCCACCCATGTCTTTCCTGTCTCAGCTATAGCTTTGGCTAATGCATTCTTGATTGTTCAGTTCATCCTTTCTACCATCCCTGAATTCTGGGGGTTGTTGGATACGTGGAACTGTTGTCGAATCACTAGCAGTCGGCACATTTCCTTCATCACTTTCCCCGTGAAACGTGCTCCCTGATCTGAATCCACATGAAATGGGGTTCCCCACCTTGGGAGGATTTCCTGAACTAGGATCCATGCAGCGGTGTGGACGGTGCAGTCCCTTGTTGGGAAAGCCTCTACCCACCGGGTGAAGTGATCCATAATCACTAGACAGTAGCTTCTCCCCCTGCTTTTTGGCAGGGGCCCTGTGAAGTCTATCTGGATGCTTTCCCAGGGTCCCCTCGGCCGAGGTTGATTTGCCAGCTGTAGCTTTCTGCCCTTACCAGGGTTATGCTGGGCACAAATGATACAACGGCGGCAGAATTTCTCAAAATCCCAATATGTGAAACTCCTTTGTAACCAACTTAAAGTGTTGAAGGACTGAGTGAAACAAAAGCAGCGAGTCGCTGATCAGAGAGAGCCAGAGGGAAAGGGGATAGTCCCTCCACAGCCTGGCGACCAAGTCATGGTGACGGTGCTGCCAGAAGGGCCAGGGTTTTCCCCCAGTTGGATAGGACCACAGTCGGTATTCTTAACCAATGATACGTCTGTCTGTGTACAGACTCGGCGAGGCAGCCATTTAAAGCATAGCAGTTAAACAGTACATACTTAAAACCGCAGAGTATGTATTCCACAATCTGCCACTTTTGAGTACCCGATCTCATGATGCCTGCTGTATTCCATTGCATCACACTTGCACACGCATACACTAAAATGCAGCTCCCCGAACAATTATACACGCCCCCCCACTCTGGCGTCTCGAACCGTACTATTGGTTACCACCTTCGCAACTGGTGGTCCAAGTCTCACCAAGTTAACATGCAAAGATTTTTCACTTACATAAACACACATGCACACGCACACACTACTTTTATATCTACCAGTTCAGCCCTCCACGTTCGTGTTACTTCGTGTCCCATGCATCATCGACCAAACAGATCCAAGTGTGAGTGCTATTTTAGAAAAATACTCACCAACTTAGACTACTAGGAACGCTGGCCACACGATGGATCACAAAGTATCCCACTCCTGACACCAAATGTTGTAGCATGGATGAAATTACCGGAGAGATATCACAGGCATCATACGGACGGAGACGCTTTCCGTAGAAAGGTCTGCTAGGCTAATGTGGGCTCGATATTTATATGCTAAACACAAAGGCAATTGCTACTTAAAAAGTTATAGACAATGCATAGACAATGCTTCCTATTGAAGCTACATACAAAATATCACACCATCCTTTCCTTCCGACGCCAACATGTCTGGGTTGGTGGTCATAGTCATAGTCATACTTTATTGATCCCGGGGGAAATTGGTTTTCGTTACAGTTGCACCATAAATAATTAAATAGTAATAAAACCATAAATAGTTAAATAGTAATATGTAAATTATGCCAGGAAATGTGAAATTAAACCAATGTGAAATTTCCTGGGACATCTTATTTTAATTGTAGGTTGAAACTTTTGATTAATGTAACTTCTAACTTTTAATTTTAGCATTATTGTAGAATTTAGTTGTCATTCAAACATTCATCTTCTCCTGTGACCTCTGAAGGATCTTCCAGTAATAGCTATCTTCCTTGTTCACCTCCATGTTTCCTCAAGGCTTAATTGGTTCGGGTTGTCACATTGTATCTAATTGTGTTGATTTAGAGCATAGGACATAGAAGAGAAAACAATGCAGCACAATATATGCCATTTGATCACAATGTCGTCCCAATTCTTTAACCTACTTGAAGAACAATCTAACCCCTCCCTCCCATATTGCCTTTCACTTTTCTTTCCTCCATGTACCTAGCTAAGAATCTCTTAAATGTCCTTCATGTATCTGCCTCTACCACCACACCTGGCAGTGTGTTCAATACATCTGCCACTTCTGTGTAGAAAACCTGCCTCTGACTTTCCCCCAAATACTTTCCTCCCAACATCCACAGCTTTTAGGACTGTAAGGTAAGTCTATGATACATTTATTTGGCATTTCCCGTGCTAACATAGAAGACAATTAATATTTATAAAGTATAGATAATACTGTCTTCGAAACTACAGCATCTGGTCAAACTACAGCGCCAGAAGCATCTGGTATTCACACCTTTTTAGAAAGCGCATTGTTGTGGACTCAATCCACAGTACTTTGTCAAATAGAAGTCTGGTGGCCAAAGTCATTTAAGTGTAAACAAATCATCTACCCAAAAAAATTCACTCTAACACAGCCCAAAGGCATCAACAGTATCTTTAACTTTCAATGTTAATATCAAGTATATGATAAATAATTTGGTCCCTTAAAAAGTACTCTCCACATTTTCTTCAAGTGGCTTCAGTGGAAGTGGGAGTTAGGGGATCTGTTAAATGTACGACATTGATCATTGTTCCTTTCTAGCAGAGCATATACTCAACCCATTGTAGAACCTGTCATCTCTTTGCAAAGATATCAATAACACTCATGTTACATAAGTGCCACACAATGACCATCTTCATCCCTGGTAATGAAATTATTCCTTGCTTTGAATTATGGCTCAAACTTTTCAAAACAGAATCAGAACCAGGTTTATTATCACTGACATAAGTCATTAAATGTGTTGGTTTGCAGTAGCAGTGGAGTGCTATACATAAAAAGTACTATAAATGACAATAAGATAATATACAGTATGTAACAAAAATTTAATTAAATAAATAGTACAAAGAAAGCAAAAAATAGTGAGGTTAATTTGCCGATGACATGACAGTGGTGGGACTCATCACCAACAACGATGAGACAGCCTACAAAGAGGAGGTAGAAGAGCTCAAGACTTGGTGCCAGGAAAATAACCTCTCTCTTAATGTCAATAAGACAAAGGAGATGGTTATCAGCTTCAGGAGAACTTGCACCACTCACATCCCTCTTTTCCTCAGCAGCACAGTAATGGAAACTGAACTGCGGTGGACAGGAAGGCTCCACAACAGGTAGTCAAAATTACCCATTGCATCATCTGCACCAGCCTACCTGCCATCAAGGACATAGATACAAAATAGTGCTGGAAAAGGGCCAGTACCATCATGAAGGAACACACCCACCTGTTTGTGGACTGTCCCACTCCCATTAGGGAGGAGGCTACATAGCATCCAAGCCTGCACCACCAGACTCAAAAACAGTTATTTTCCCCAAACAGTAAGACTAATCAACTCCTCCATCCACTAACTCCCTCCACCACACCCCCTCTCAACACAACTACTTTAACATTTCCTATTAGTCACCTTATGTACTAACATTCCTGCACCTAGTTTCACCTTATGGACATACATTACAATCAATCTATATATTTCAGCTATCGTATGTATTTATGTTTATTGCACTTTTTATTATTATTGTGCACTTTAGTCTTTTGTGCCTTTCTTTTTGTACTGCATCAGATCCAGAGTAACAATTATTTTGCTCTCCTATGCACTTGTGTACTGGAAATGACATTAAACAATCTTGAATTTAGTGTTCATTCAGAAAGAAGTTAGATTTATTTAATGGTAATCAATAAACACAAAATCATTACAGTAAGTAAATCCTTTCTAACATAAGATTCAATATTCAAAATTGTTTATTTTCATTCTTCAGTACAACGGACAACAAGGTGATTTTTACCCTTTAGATTTGTGTGCTGAAGAATGACAATAAACGATCCTGAATTGTAAATCTTACATTAGAAAGGAGTTATTTACTGTAATGATTTTGTGTTCATTTATTACCACTTTCTTCTGGAAGTGCCCTGGTGTAATTGTGGTAAAATGTCATAAAGTCAACAAAAGTTCTGATCATTTCAGACTGGCACACTATCACAAAGGCTAAAAAAATGCTACATTACATTCAAAATGTTCATAGTTCAAGGATTATAACAGAATAGGAAAATATTCAAGGTAGTGTAGAGTGGGAGCTATGTTTGCACTGTTAGGTCTTTTACCTCTGACTTATAAAGTTCTTGCATCCAAAAACCCAAGCAGACACTCCTGAGTGTAGTAGTGCCAGCTTTAATAGATTTGAATTACAGTACATACTGTATTAACACGGTTCCATCTGCTCTCACGGCTAGATGTTAATGATCATGAAGCTTTGTAACTAAGGAACACAAAGACCATTTTCCTGAAGGCCTCCTCAAATGTTACTTCATCACTTCCAGATGCCAAATCATCTGGTCATTATCAGATTGTTGTCTAGATTTTGCAGGTTAAAGACAACATATTTCTTATTTAATCTGAACTGAACTGAAGCGGGTTGCTGAGCATCATTGAAATGGTAAATGTTTTTCTGAATTTCTCTACACAAAATAACAGGATTGATCATGTATTGGCAAGATAACATACAAGGGGTGACTGATAAATTCGTGGCCTAGGGTAGAAGGAGATGAATTATTAACTTCAAACTTTCTGCATTATCACTCAAAGAGTTGAACTGCACGTGCATGTAACAAGAGCCATATAACTCATCTCCTTCTACCTTAGGCCACAAACTTATCAATCACACCTGTTGTGGACACTTTCTGGAGGTCCAAGATCCGTATGCTCCACGACCACTGGACTTAGTGTGTAAATGTAGGAGGGAACTATGTTGAAAAATAAATGTGCTAGGTTTTCTAAAATTGACTCCTTCTACCTTAGGCCACAAACTTATCAATCACCCCTTGTATATGTGATATACACTGCTCAAATGGCATTGGATCAAATGGCCATTCCAGGCTAGGAATGGGAGTCTATCCTGCCATACTGTAAGTGAAGCAAGAAATTAGCAGCAATTCTAAACTCTTGGAAATATACTGAAAAAGGCGTCTAAATGTTCACCTTACATATTAGTTCACACTAATATGCTTCACTATGTCTTCTGCTTCTTCTTCTTCTTAGACAGTGTCTTTGTATTTGGTGTTGATGTGCATCTCGTCTACGTGTTCTAAGCTGATTGATGAGACCAACATGAGATTGACAGAGAATGACACAGGTGGCAAATAGGAGAATAGTTTGGAAGGTAGTTTGCTCATTCTACCTTTTACCCTAGGCATTGTTCTGCTTCTGTACATGAACCCAGACTTCTCAATTCAAGTCTGAATGTTTTCTCTTGATTTTAGAGATCAAGGACCAGGGATCCTCAGCAGATGGTTGGGATGTCGCACTTTTTCAAAGAGGCTTTGAGAGCATCCCTGATTCTCTTCTGCCGTCCACCTGATAACCTCTTCACATTTTTACTTAAGATTAGTTCCAGTCTGGTGAGAAAGTTGTTGGAGGATTAGAAAATTGCTCAGCATAACTATGAGAAAGATTGAGAGAAGTATTTGGGGGAAGATGCAATCTTGCTTGACACCAATTCAAACTGAGATTGGGTTTATTGTTAAATTTACAGATAAAATCACAGTTTACATGTGACCATAAAGTAAACAGAAGATAAAAACAAAATTCAGTAGGTTGCCAAAGTGATACCAGCGGAGCCCTCAATCAACAATGTCAGAAGCTTTGGTGAAGGCAAAACAAGCTGTACAGCAGCTACTGCAGTGGCCGTATTTTTCTAGAATTAACAAGTGGTGATGATTACATCCACCATGCCTCTGGGAGTGGTAAAAAATCTGCATGTCACCTATCTGACGATTGAGGAGGACCCTGTAGCAGAGGGCAGCAAGACCACTCCATGATTATCACAATCCAATTAATCTGTATTTTTTTTTCAAAATAGTTTCTCTGAGGTCATCTTTCTTCTCAAACATCAAGGTTGAGGTTGCAAAACTATCACTGTAGATACCTTCTGCTGAAGTTTTAGCAGAAATATGTTCCGCTCACGAGATTTCGTTCATTTTTCAAAAGGCAATAGGCTGTGGAATGGAATTAATGATGCTCATGGTTATTGGCAGATTGCTGGACCTGTTATATTCTTTCCACTCATGATCTGCTCCATAGGTCAAGAACTTTTCTGTTGGATCTTGGCTGTCAGAGATTGTAGAGAGGCTTGTCTTCTATTGAGGAATAATGGAACTTAAAATCTATTCTGCTGTTAATTAACTCCCAGACCTCTTGATCATTCTCAACAGAGTGGTTCTGATGTTTCCTAATGGAGAAACCAGGAGTTCTTCACTGATGATAATTATGCCATTTTTGGGAACATTCCTACATTGTGACCTCTCTGTAGCTCCTGTTGATCGATAATCATCAGGTTTTCTTTGAAGTGCCTGTCTGAGAAGAATCCTTTATGGAATCCTAGACACCTTCAACATGGGTTTTCTTGCAATATTGATTCATAAGAACATAAGAAATTGGACCAGGAGTAGGCCATCTGGCCCATCGAGCTTGCTCCACCTTTCAATAAGATCATGGCTGATCTGGCCATGGACTCATCTCCACCTACCTGCCTTTTCCCCATAACCCTTAATTCCTCTACTAATCAAAAATCTATCCAACCATGTCTTAAATATATTTACTGAGTAGCCTCCACTGCTTCATTGGGCAGAGAATTCCACAGATTCACGACTCTCTGTGAAAAGCAGTTCCCCCTCATCTCCCTCCTAAATCTACTCCCCTCTAAATCTACTGCCCCAAATCTTGAGGCTATGTTCCATGATTCTATTCCTACTATTACTTTGGGGCCAGACTGATGAAGATAAGAGACTGCCTTAGGTAATGGCTAATTCATCAGTTATTGCTCCCAAAAACACTATAAGAGATGTGTAAGTCCTTGTTTGGACAATGATATAATCTAATAGCTGCTATTGCCTGGATCTAGGCCTTTGTCATGGAGTTCTTAACTTCAATTTTCGGATGAATAGGGTACTAGTTATGACAAAGGCCAGATCCAAGCATTTTGACTGGAGCCTATTGGGTTAGGTTTACCTGCTCCCTCCTTGCCATTTGCAACATACCAGATGCGCTTCCAAACCCCAGTGTTGATCGTTGTTGCGTGAATGAAGTCACCGGAGAAAATTACTGGCAGATACAAAGCAGCTTCTTTATTCACAAAACGAGGTACAGCAGGATTCATATGGAGATGCTTTCGGTTGAAAGGTTTCGCGGGCCCAACATGGGACTCAACATTTTATGTGCCAAGCGTCAAAGGACAACTCCATATTTACAATATGTGGACAATGCTTTCTTCGAAACTACATACAACCTTCACATCTCCTGTTTCGCATCCTCCATACAGACATCCAAATAAAGTTTAATCAGTGTTGTCTGGACTGGGATTCATAGCTTTTAGGAACCCATTGTTCAGAGCTGCACTCCAAATTAAATGCACAATACATTTTCAGATGTGAAGACTAGTAGGCAAAGTCAGTTGCTAAATGCTAAATGTTGGTACCAATGACATAGGTAGAAAAAAGGGAGGAGGTCCTGAAGAGACAATTCAGGGAGTTGAGTAGGAAACTGAAAAGCAGAACTTCCAGGGTAGTAATCTCAGGATTGCTGCCTGTGCCACGTGTTAACAAGTGCAAGAATAGCATGATCAGGCATATTAATGCATGGCTGAGAGACTGGTGTAGGGGGCAGGGCTTCGGGTTTCTGGATCATTAGGGCCTTTTCTCGGAGAGGTATGAACTATACAAAAAGGATGGGCTACACCTGAACCCAAAGGGGTCTGATATCTGAGCAGACAGGATTTCTAGAGCTGTAAGGGAGGGTTTAATCTAATTTGGCAGAGGGATGGGAACCGGAGCAATAAGGCTGAGGAAGGGGAAAACTGAAATAAATCAAACAGAGCATGCAACGGAGATGCTAGGAAGGACCGGCAAGAGATGAGGCTTAATCACAGCCAGTGGGTGATTTATAACAGAATACAACAAATACTGGACTGGAAGTGTTATATTTGAATGCACGCTGCATAAGAAATAAAATGGACAATCTTGAAATTCAGCTGCAGATTGGCAAATGTGACATCATGGCCATCTCTGAAACTTGGCTGAACTTCCAAGGATATATGGTGTATCAGAAAGATAGGTTAGTAGGCAGAGGGGGTGGTGTAGCCCTGTATATAAGAAATAATAGTAAATCATTAGAAAGAGATGACATAGGATTGGAAGGTGTAGAGTCTTTATGGGTTCAGTTAAGAAATGGCAGAGGTAAAAGGAACCTAATGGCAGTTGTATATAGAACTCCAAACAGCAGCCAAGATGTGGATTGAAAATTACAGCAGGAGATAAGAAACGGTGTGTCAGAAGGGCAATGTCATGATAATCGTTGGGGACTTTAACATGAAAGTGGATTGGGAAAACCAGGTGAGAACTGGACCTCAAGAGAGAATACTTGTAGAATGATTAAGGGATAGCTTTTTAGAATAGCTTGTTGTTGAGCCCACTAGGAGATCAGCTGTGCTGGACTGGGTGTTATGCAATGATCCAGAGGTGATAAGAGTGCTTAAGCTTAACGAACTCTTAGGCAACAGTGATTACAATATGAACGAATTCACTTTGAAATTTGAGAAGGAGAAACTAAATTGCAATGTGTCTGTATTTCAGTGGAATAGAGGAAATTACAATGGCATGAGAGGGGAACTGGCCAAAATTGACTGGAAAGGGACACTAGCAGGAAGGACAGCAGAGCATCAATGGCTGGAGTTTCTGCGAAAAGTGAGAGAAGTGCAAGACAGATGTATTCCAAATAAGAAATTTTTGAATGGAAGAAGGACACTACCATGGCTGACAAGTGAAGTCAAGGCCAAAGTAAAAGCAAAAGAGAGAGCATACAAGAAAGCCAAAGCTAGAGAGAAGAAAGAGGATTGGGAAGCTTTTAAAAACTTGTAGAAGGAAACTAAGAAGGTCATTCGGAAGGAAAAGATGAATTATGAAAAGAAGCTGGCGTCTAATATCAAAAAAGATACTAATAGCTTTTTTTAAGTATATAAAGGGTAAAAGAGAGTTGAAGGTAGATATAGGACTAATAGAAAATGACGCTGGAGATATTGTAATAAGAGATACAGAGATGGCAGAGTAACTGAATGCATATTTTGCATCAGTCTTCACAGTGGAAGACATCTGCAGTTTACCAGACATTGAAGGGTGTCAGGGAAGTGAAGTAGGTGCAGTGAAAATTACGAGTGAGAATGTTCTCAGGAAGCTTAATGGTCTGAGGATAAATAAATCTCTTGGACTTGATGGAATGCACCCTCGGGTTCTGAAGGAAGCAGCTGGAGAGACTGCAGAGGCATTAACAATGATCTTTCAAAAATCGATAGATTCTGGTATTGTACCCAATGACCAGAAAACTGCAAATTTAATCGCTATTTAAGAAGGGTGGGAGGCAGCAGGAAGGAAACTATAGACCTGTTAGCCTGATATTGGTTGGGAAGTTGTTGGAATCGATTGTTAGGGATAAGATTATGGAATACCTGGAGGCACACGACAAGATAGGCCAAAGCCAGCATGTTTTCCTGAAACATGTTAGCTTGACTAACCTACTGCAATTTTGTGAGGAAATTACAAGCAGGGTAGACAAAGGAAATGCAGTAGATGCAGTGTACTTGGATTTTCAGAAGGTCTTTGACAAGGCGCCGCACATGAGGCTGCTTAGCAAGGTAAATGCCTATGGAATTACAGGGAAATTACCCGCATGGGTGGAGCATTGGCTGATCGGCAGAAAACAGAGAGTGGGAATAAAGGGATCCTATTCTGGCTGGCTGCCGGTTACCAGTGGAGTTCCACAGGGGTCAATGTTGAGACTGCTGCTTTTTACAATGTATATCAATGATTTGGACTATGGGATTAATGGACTTTTGGCTCAATTTGCTAACAATGCAAAGATAGAGGGAGGAGCTGGTAGTGTTGAGGAACAGAGAGACTGCAGAGAGACTTAGATAGTTTAGGGGAAAGGACAAAGAAATGGCAAATGAAATACAATGTTGGAAATAGTATGGTCATGCACTTTGATGGAAGAAATAAACGTACATACTATTATTTAGATGAGGAGAGAATTCAAAATGCAGAGATGCAAAGGGACTTGAAAGTCCTTGTGCAGGATACCCTAAAGGTGAATCTCCAGGTTGAGTCAGTGGTGCAGAAGGCAAATGCAAAGTTGGCATTCATTTCTAGAGGTATAGCATATAAGAGCAGGGATATGATGTTGAGGCTCTATAATGCACTCGTGAAACCACACTTGGGGTATTGTGTGCAGTTTTGGGCTTCTTATTTTAGAAAGGATATACTGACATTGGAGAGGGTTCAGAGAAGATTCACAAGAATGATTCCAGGAATGAAAGGGTTACTGTATGAGGAACGTCTGGTAGCTCTTGGGCTGCATTCCCTGGAGTTCAGGAGAACAAGGGGGTATCTCATAGAAACATTCCAAGTGTTAAAAGGCCTGAACAGATTAAATATTGCAAAGTTATTTCTCATGGTAGGGGAGACTAGGACAAGAGGACACGACTTCAGGATTGAACGATGTCCATTTAGAACAGAGATGCGGAGAAATTACTTTAATCAGAGGGTGGTAAACCTGTGGAATTTGTTGCCAAGTGCAGCTGTGGAGGCCAAGTCACTGGGTGTATTTAAAGCAGAGATAGATATGTTCTTGATTAACCAGGGCTTCAAAGTGTATGGGGAGAAGGCAGGGGAGAGGAGATGACTGGAAGAATTGGATCAGCCCATGATTGAATGACGAAACAGACTCGATGGGCCAAATGGCCTACTCCTTGTCCTATATCTTATGGTCCTATGGCCTTATATGTCCTAAACCCAAAAATCATTCTAATGAGACCCAGATTTTCCATGCTTGAGATGCAGGACAGGGTTATTTTAAGCTTAGAGTAATTGGTTGATCATTTTCACCGAGATATAGTGAAAAACTTTGTAGACATCCCTGATGACCCATCTGTAATTTCCAGGGTTGGTTTGTTTTGCTGATGATTATAGCCAGCTGTCTGCTGACAGAGTAAAACAAAGAGTCATGGACATTCGTTGTACAAACCTCTTGAAGCTGGACCTCTCCTGCCTGATGTTTTCCACTAAAGGCTGCACTGTTAACATCAATATACCTGAGCTACGTTAGTGATAGGATTCTTCAGGATGGTCCTAATATTCCAGATCTATTAAGAAGTTGAACTTACCTGTAACGTGGGAAAGCCACTGCATACTTTGTGTTGTACTGACACTCACTACTAGTCCCAGGTGTGCAACAACGATGTTGGGAATGAGGTGAGGTTCTTAGAAACAGAGAGGATGGAAAGGTGTGCGAATAACATGAGCACATGCTGGGGTTGGAGAACAAGAGTTTCAGAAGGTGGAGAACTGTGGGTGAGTGGACAGAGATGTGGAGGGTTGCCCCACAAGGGAAGAAAGGAAGGGATAACGATGTATGTTGAAAGCAAAATGGAGCTGATGTATGGCTGGAGAAATGGGGTCTGGGAATGGTAAGAGAAGGCCAGGAGGGATACTGAAGGAGAAGAGGTTTGTGTCACAGAGGATTGATTGAGGGTATGATGGAGCCAGAGAAGAAGGGTGTGTGTGTGTGTGTGTGTGTGTGTGTGTGTGTGTGTGTATCTGTCCATGTTGAAATGTACAGTATATATGTGTTTGTGGGTGTCTGTGTGGGCAGGTTTCCAAGTGTGTGCCTATGTGTATCTATCGTATGTTTATATGCGTGTCTTTCTGTCTGTGCATCTCTGTGTGTTTGTACTTCAAAGTACTATGAATTTCTATGTCTTGGCAGTTGAAGAATAGAATCAATAGCTGTATTGCAGTATATTAGTGTAACTGCACTATCCAAAACCCATATCAGTTTGGGATATTTATCATACCTACTTGCTGACTATAATATATATGCAAGCACTGAGCAGGAATGAAAAGGTAGAAATGTAAATCCTTCGAACATGTTGTTAGAGACTAAATGGAACTAGTTGTGCACTTTGATCTTAAATGTATCTCTGTGGATGTGGTTACCTTAAAGCATAGATCAATTCACATGAGGTGATGTATTCATTGTGGTGTGGACATTGTTAGAGCACATTTACATCTGGACACAATAGATAAAGTTCTGATTATTTTTGGATTTTGATATGGTGCAAGAGTCTAGACTTGCAATGAAATTAACACAATACACCAGTCACTGTCCAGACACAATAACCACTTTGGAGCACTTTTCTATTTCAGTTTGACGGAGCAATCCCCCAATTTAATCCTAGTCTAGTGTTCCTGTGCATTCATATTGTCATACCAAACCATGATGACCAAATCATGGACTTTGACAATAGAACTGCAGAAGAAGATCCAGGCTGTAGAAGTTAGATGCTTCAGAAGGCTCACTGGCGTCTCCTATGCAGACCATGTCTCAAACAATGAAGTACGAAGAACGGTCACCCAGCACTGTCCACAGTAAAGAAGAGGAAACTGAGATGGGATGACCACATAACAAAATCAAGTGGACTCTCAAAGGCCATTCTTCATGGAACGGTGCAGGGGAAAAGAGAAAGAAGCAGACAGGAAGAAATGGGCAGACAACATTGAGTGGATCGGAGAGGGCTTTGCTGCAACCCAGGCACTCACCCACAACCGTGAGAGATGAAGGCAACTCATCTGTACATCACCCCTACAACCCAGGCGGGTGTCAGGATCCGAAACGGTCATCATATATCAGGATTATTTCTGTAGCTGGTCAAGTCTCATTTCAGCCTCCAATAGACAGAAATGGTAAATGGCATTACTATAGATAGCCTCTTGATGGTCAGCATTGACACAGTGAGCTGAAGGCCCTGTTTCCGTGCTGTGTGTCTCCATGCCTCTATGAATAGTATCTGCCTTGTGCGGAAATATTACAAAGAATTTTCAGTAAGTGGAAATAAGAAGCAGAATCGCTTATTCCATTACTTAAGGATGAGGCGATTCTAGTAACCTTAATGTAGTAGCTGACCTTTGTATATCTTGTTCAGTGGATCTACGTTTGGTGAGGCAGGATATATCAGGAATCATGTCTTCATGTTCCCCTTAAACTTCTCGCCTTTTACTTTTAACCCATGACCTCTAGCTGTAGTCCCACTGAACCTCAGTGGAAAAAGCCTGCGTGGATTTACCCTATCGATCCCCTTCATAATATTGTATACCCCTATCAAATCTCCCCTCATTACAAGGAATGAAGTCCGAACATATTTAATCTTTCCTTATAACTCAGATCCTCCAGTCACAACACCCATCTTGTAAATATTCTCCATACTCTTTCAACCGTATTTACATCTTTACAGTAGACAGGTGAACAAAACAGCACATGATGCTCCAAATTAGGCTACACCAAAGTCTGTATTCCTCGCTGTCCACTACAGCTTCAATCTTGGTGTCATCCGCAAATTTGCTGATCCATTTAACCACATTATCATCCAGATCATCGGGACCGCTGCTTTTTACCATGTGTATCAATGATTTGGACTATGGGAGTAATGGATTTGTGGCTAAATTTGCCAATGATACAAAGATAGGTGGAGGAGTGGGTAGTGTTGAGGAAACAGAGAGCCTGCAAAGAGACCTAGATAATTTAGGGGAAAGGGCAAGGAAGTGGCAAATGAAATACAAATGTTAGAAAGTGTATGGTCATGCACTTTGGTGGAAGAAATAAATGGGCAGACCATTATTTAGATGGGGAGGGAATTCAAAATGGGACTTGGAAGTCTTTGTGCAGGATATCCTAAAGGTTAACCTCCAGGTTGAGTCAGTGGTGAAAAAGGCGAATGCAATGTTGGAATTCATTTCTAGAGGTATAGCATATAAGAGCAAGGATGTGATATTGAGGCTCTATAAGGCACTCGTGAGACCACACTTGGAGTATTGTGTGCAGTTTTGAGCTCCTTATTTTAGAAGGATATACTGACATTGGAGAGGGTTCAGAGAAGATTCACGAGAATGATTCCAGGGATGAGAGGGTTACCATACGAGGAACGTCTGGCAGCTCTTGGGCTATATTTCCTGGAGTTCAGTAGAATGGGGGGGAAACATTCCAAATGTTAAAAGGCCTGAACAGATTAGATATGGGAAAGTTAATTCCCAGGACAAGAGGGCATGACTTCAGGATTGAAGGACGTCCATTTAGAACAGAGATGTTTAGGTATTACTTTAGTCAGTGGGTGGTAAATCTGTGGAATTTGTTGCCAGAAGTGGCTGTGGAGGCCAAGTCATTGGATGCAGTCAAGGCAGAGATAGATATATTCTTGATTAGCCAGGGCATCAAAGGGTATGGGGAGAAAGCAGGGGAGTGGGGATGACTGGAAGAATTGGATCAGCCTATGATCGAATGGCGGAGCAGTCTTGAATGGACAAATGGCCTACTTCTGCTCCTATATCTTATGGTCTTATAGATGACAAACAACAATGGATCCAGAACCGATCCCTGCGACGCTCCACTAGTCACAGGCCTCCAATCAGAGAGAGAACCATCTACTTGTGTCTTGCTGAAGTCCACATAGACAACTTCACTGCCTTGCCTTCAGAAACTTTCTTGGTAACATTCTCAAAAAACTCTATAACTTTGGTTAGCCATGACCTACCAAGCACAAAGCCACACTGACTATCCCTGATCAATCCCTGTGTATCCAAATACTCAAGTATCCAGTCTCTTAGAATACCTTCCAATAACTTTCCTACGACTGATGTCAGGCTCCTGGTTTATTCCTAGAGTCGTCCTTAAACAGCGGAACAACATTAGCTATCCTCCAATCCTTCAGTTCCTCAACTGTTGCTAAGGATGATTTAAGTACCTCTGCGAAGGCCCCAGCAATTTCTGCACTTGCCTCCCACGGGTTCTGAGGAAGCACCTTGTCAGGCCCTGGTGATTTATCTACCTTGATTTGCCTCAAGATCAAGAACACCTCCTCCTCTGTAATCTGCATTGTGTCCATGACCCCACTGCTGCATGACCTCACTTCTGTAGACCCTGTGTCCATGTACTGAGTAAATACAGATGCAAAAAATCCATCTGTGACGTCCCCCATTTGTCTTAGCTCCACATGTAAATTTCCACCTGATCTTCCAGAGGACCAATTTTGACCCTTGTAATCCTTTTGCTGTTAATATGCAGTATCTGTAGAATCTGGTCGGATTCTCCTTTACCCTGTCTGCTAGAGCAACTTCATGCCTTCTTTTAGCCGTCCTAATTGCTTTCTTAAGTGTTTTCCTGCATTTCTTATACTCCACAAGTACCTCATTTGTTCCTACCTGCCTATGCCTGCTATACACCTTTTTTTTCTTAACCAGGGCCTCAGTATATCTTGAAACCAAAGTTCCCTAAATGTGTTATCTTTACCTTATTACATTCTACATATCTGAGTTGCATACCAGACCATGACAGGCAAGGTATTGTCAACAGTATATCTGCCAACAGATGACAAATCCCAAAGATACGTATTGCAACACTCATTATTCATCTGTAAAAACTAGCACAACAGAATGGTGTTGTTCCTAATCCCTGAGGTTGGTACTGCAGATAGAAAGGGGAATTAACAAAGCATTCAGGATTGTTTCCTTAATTAGCCAAGGCATGGAGTGAAAGGGAAGGCACAACAGGAATAGAGCACACAGTTCTGGTCATTGCATTACAAGGTGGATGTGACAGACAATTAATGAGAATGCTGCAAGCAACAGAAGTTTAATTATGAGATGAAGAAGATTTATAATTTATATGCAGAGTGTGTTTGTAAATCAGACACTTATGATGCAGAATCAGTCAGCCACCGTATCCATGTTGGTTGAAATGAGCTTCTTTGACATCCATTTCCTAACTCTCAGCCTGCCACTTTACATGGTAAGTCAAATATTTACTTAGGTCATTTTTAAAATATGATAAGGGTTTATTTCCTAATAATGCCTTCAGGCAGTGAGATCTTGTTCGTTAGTATTTTTTGAATGAAAAAGATTTTTTTGTCTATTTGTTTATAACTTTTCCTTAAAACCATGCCCTACTGTACCTCACCATGTTCTGGGAAAAAATATGACTCCTTTTCAGCACAGTGTCTTTATACAATTAAATTCATGCCATGCCATTCCAAGGAAAACAAGCCACATGGAGACAAACTTCTGTTCTTTCCTAAAAACCAGACTTGTTCATTTGTAGCAGAAGGTAGGTCCCTGACAAACCATTTAAAGAAATGAAGACATTCGCTGATGATTGCACACTGCTCAGTCTATTCACAATTCCTCAGCAAGTTACGCAGTCTGAGTCTGGATGTAAGCGATAGAATATAGAACAGGCCCTTCAGCCCATGATGTTGTGCCGATTTTTAAACCTACTGCAAGATCAATTGAGTGCTTCCCTCTCACATAGCCATCCATGTTTCTTTCATCCATGTGCCTATCTAAGAGTCTCTTAAATATCACTGAGGTGTCTTCCTCAACCACCAGACTGGCTGTGTGTTCCAAGCACTTACCACTCTCTGTGTAAAAAACCTACTTCTGATATCCCCCTATACTTTCCTCCAGTCTCCTTAAGTGTATGCCCTCTTATATTAGCCATTAATGCCCTGGGAAAAAGGTATTGGCTATCCACTCCATCCATGCCTGTTCATCTTATACACCCCTATCAAGTCCTGCACCTTCTTTAAAGCTTCCACATCTTTCCTGTGGTGAGGCAATCAGAACTGAACACAATATTCCAAATGCAGTGTAACCAGAGTATTATAGAGCTGCAACATTACCTCACAGCTCTAGAACTCACTCCCTTGACTAATTAAGCCCAACATACCATACCATATGCCTTCTTAACAGCCTTAACAACTTAACAACTTGTGTAGCCCATGATTGCATGGTGGAGCAGACTCAATGGGCCGAATAGTCTACTTCTGCTCCTATATCTTATGGTCTTAATAAATCCCTGCCGAATACCACTAATCACAGACCTCCAGGGAGAATATGCTCCACCTACTACTACCTACTAAGGTCCATATAAACCACATCCACTACTCTCCCTTCATCAGTTTGTTTTGTCACACCTCAAAAATGACAATCAGACACGTGAGGCATGACCTGATCCTCACAAAGCCATGCTGACTATCACTAATCAGACTATGCTGACTATTGCTAACCAGACCACGCTATCACTGATCAGACCATGTTGACTATCACTAATCAGACCATGCTGACTATCACTAATCAGACCATGTTGACTATCGCTAATCAGACCATGGGTGACTATCACCAATCAGGCAATGTTGACTATCACTAATCAGACCACGCTGACGATCACTAATCAGACCACACTGACTATCACTAATCAGACCATGCTTCTCCAAATGCTCATAAATCCTGTCTGTAAGAATCCTTCTCAGTAGTTGCCCAGAACTGATGTAAAACTCAGTGGTCTGTATTTTCCAGGGTTATCTCTGTTACCTTTCTTGAACAAAGGAATACATTTGCCACTCTCCATATGCTGGTACTACTCGTATGGCCAGTGAGGAAGCAAAGATTGTCACCAAAGGTGCAACAAACTCTTCCCTTGTTTCCCGTAGTAACCTAGGCTATATCCCAAACGCCCCTGGGGTTTATCCTTCCTAATAGTTTTCAAAAGTTCCAAAACATTCTTTTTCTTAAACTCAACATGTTCCAACATATTCTTTGATGACCTCACATTCATCAATGTCTCTCTCGCTGGTGAATACTGAAACACGGTATTTAATGGTAGCTCTTCTGCCTTTTCCGATTCCAGGCAAATTTCCTCTTTTATCCCTGATCAATCCTACCCTAACTCTAATCACCCTATTCTTCACATACATATAGAGTGCCTTGGGGTTTTACTTAATCTTTCTTGCCAGGGCCCTCTCATGTCCCCTTCTAGCTCTACTAAGTTCCTTCTTAAGTTCCTTTCTGGCTACCTTATTAATCTCAAAAGCTCTGTCTTGCTAGACCTTAAGTATGCCTCCTTCCTCTTGACTAAATGTTTCGTCTCTTTTGTCAACCATGATCTCTTCTCCTGCATCAATGGGACAAAACCCAATCCAGAACCCAATGCAAATCCTCCCTAAAAAACATTCACATTTCTGATGTACATTTCCCTGAAAACATCTGGTCCAATTTATGCTCCCATTTTCCCACCTAATAAGATCAGAAATAGCCCTCTCCAATTAAATGCTTAGCAATACAGCCTGCTCCTGTCCCTGTTCAAGTCTATGGTGAAGATGAGGGAAATACAGTCACTGTCTCTGAAATGCTCACTCATTGAGTGATCTGTTACCTGAATGGTTTCATTGCCCTGCACTACACCCAGTCTGGCCTCTCCTCTAGTCAGCCTGTCTACACTTTTGTGTCAGGAATCCGTCCTGGACACCTAACAAATTCTGTCCCATCTAAACTTTTTGCATTAAGGAGGTACCAATCAATATTAGGGAAGTTGAAGCCACCTATGACAACAACCCTGTTATTTTTAACTCTTTCCAACATCTGCCTCCTAATCTGCTCTCAGTGTCTCTGTTGCTGTTGTTGGGGCCTATAAAAATTCCTAATACTTTGATTACTCCCTTCCTGTTTCTGACTTACGCTCACACTGATTCACTAGACAACCTCTCCATGATCTCTGCCCTTTCTGCAGCTGAGACTGTCATGATTAGCAAAGCCAGTCCTCAAACTCCTTTACCTCCCTCCCTTGTAACAGCCAAGTCTGTGTTATCACCACAATGTCATAATTCCACATACCGATCAGTGTTCTAAGTTCATTACCTTTGTTCCTGATATACATCTTCCATTAAAATAAACACTTTCCAACCCATCCGACTGTCTGCATTTATTCCTTATTTACTGTCTATCCTTCCTCAGTCACTTTACGCATTGCAACTACCTTTACACCATCATCTGACCGATTACTTATGTTCCCATCTCCTTGCCAAACTAGTTTAAACCCTCCCCAACAGCTCTAGGAACCTGCCTGCAAGGACATTAATTCCTCTTGAATTCAGGCGCAACCTGCCCCTTTTGAAGAGGCAGAGGAGATTCCAATGGTTCACAAATCTTGCCCCTCTGCATCAATTCCTCAGCCACACATTCCTCTGCCATAAACTCCTATTCTGACTCTCTCTGGTGCTTGGCACAGGCAGAAATCCGGAGATTATTACCCTTGAGGTCTGACTTTTTAGCTTCCTTCCTAACTCCCTTTATTCTCTCTTCAGGACATCAAATTTTTTCCTAGCTATGTTTTTGGTATCAATACATACCATGACTTTTGGCTGCTCACTCTACCCCTTAAGAACACTCCTTTGACATCCAACCCCATTACGGAGGTACTGGCCTCCATATTATATAAGACATTTTCAGGAAGCGGTGCCTCAGAAAGGTGGCATCCATATTAAGGGGTATCCCTATCACCCAGGCTAAGTGGTTAAGGCGTTCGTCTAGTGATTTGAAGGTCGCTAGTTCGAGCCTTGGCTGAGGCAGCATGTGTACCCTTGAGCAAGGCACTTAACACACATTGCTCTGCGACGACACCGGTGCCAAGCTGTATGGGTCCTAATGCCCTTCCCTTGGACAACATCAGTGGCATGGAGAGGGGAGACTTGCAGCATGGGCAACTGCTGGTCTTCCATACAACCTTGCCCAGGCCTGCGCCCTGGAAACCTTCCAAGGCGCAAATCCATGGTCTCATGAGACTAACAGATGCCTATTATCACCCAGGATATACCCTCTTCTCATAGTTGCCATCCAGAAGGAGGTACAGAAGCCTGAGGGCAACATTTAGTGATTCAGGAACAGCTTCTTCCCCTCTGCCATCTAATTGCTAGATGGATATTGAACCCATGAACACTACCTCACTTTTATTAGTTCTGGATTTATCTCACACACACACACACACACACACACACACACACACACACACACACACACAGACACACACAGACACACAGACACACAGACACACACACACACACACACACACACACACACACACACACACATATAACTGCAATTTACTTATTTATCAATTTATTTATTTGTCCATTTAGTTATTTATTTACTTAGTTTTCT
This sequence comes from Mobula birostris, assembly GCF_030028105.1. NCBI lineage: Eukaryota > Metazoa > Chordata > Chondrichthyes > Myliobatiformes > Myliobatidae > Mobula > Mobula birostris. The sequence continues at coordinate 196,254,773 of NC_092371.1, forward strand.
TTCTATATTATTATGTATTGCATTGTACTCTTTCATCTAAGTTAACAAATTTCATGACATATGTCGATGATATTAAACCTGATTCTGATTCATCAGCAAATCTTCGACCATTGCCTTTCTAGGGAAACATGTTGAATCAGCTACATAAACAAATTGGCAACAAAAGCAGGCTAGAAGTTGAAACTGGAATTGGAATTAGTTTATTGTTGTCACATACAGTCCTGCTGAAGGGTTTCAGTCTGAAACGTTGACTGTACTTTTTTCCATAGATGCTGCCTGGCCTGCTGAGTTCCTCCAGCATTTTGTGTGTGTTGCTCGGATTTCCAGCATCTGCAGATTTTCTCTTATCCAAGGTACAGTGAAAAGCTTGCCTTGCATACTATTCACACAGGTCAACTCATTACACTGTGCATTGAAGCAGTACATGATAAAATAACAACAGAATGTAGAATAAGTTGCAACAGTGACAGAGAAAGTGCAGTGCAGTTGGACAATAAAATGCATGATCACAGCGAGGTAGGCTGTGAGGTCAGGAATTCATCATCCGTACTAGGGAACCTCTTAGTGGTCTAATAGCAGCTGTCCTTAGCCTGGTGTTACGTGCTTTCAGACTTTTGGATCTTCTGCCTGATGGAAGAGTTGAGAAGAGAGAATATCCAGGATGGATGGGGTCTTTGATTATGCTGGCTACAGAGTCCATGGAGGGGAGGCTGGTTTCTGTGATGTGCTGAGTTGTATCCACAATCATCTGCAGCTTCTTGCCAACCAAGCCATGATGGGTCCTGATCCTGATAGTATGCTATATCGATGAAAATTGGTAAGGGTCGATGGTGACATGCCAATTTTCTTTCACCTCCTGAGGAAGTAGAGATATTGGAGAACATTCAGATCAGAATTAGGTTTAAGGTCACTGTCATTTGTTGTTTTGCTGCAGCAGTACATTGTGATACAAGAATAAAAATCTACAAATTACGTATATAATTAAATTAAATAAGTAGTGCAGAAAGAAAGCAAGAAAACAAAAAAAAGTGATGTAATGTCCGTGGGTTCATTGTTCATTCAAAAGTCTGATGGTGAAGGGGAAGAAGCTGTTCCTTGAACATTGAGTGTGTGTCTGCAGGCTCCTGTACCACCTCCTTGATGGTAGCAATGAGAAGAGGTGATCAGGCCCTTAATGATGGATGCCGACTTTTTGAGGCATTGCTCCTTGAAGATGTGCCGAATGCTGGGGAGGGTAGTGCCCATGATGAAGCTGGCTGAGTTGGAAGTTTTCTGCATTCTTTTCCAGTGCAGTGGCCTCTCCATACAAAACAGTGATGAAATCAGATAGAATGCTCGCCACGGTGTATCTGTTGAAATCTGTGAGAGTTTTTGGTGACATACCAAGTCTCTTTAACATCCATATGAGACATAGCTGCTGTCATGGCTTCTTTGTAATTGCATCTATAAGTTGGACCCAGGATAAATCTTCAGAAATATTGACACCCAGTCTTGCAGTGAATGACTCACCTCATATTCCTCCATTGCCATTCCTACACCTGTAAGATTAAAGTTGGGAGCAAAAGGGAAGATTCTCCATTTGACATCTTGAATAGATCTCCAACTGCAGTCAGGAAACTCTTTACTGTTCAGGATACACCAGTCTGTTTGAAATGAAGAGTGCGCAGTCACTTCAGATGCTATTACTGTTGAAGACTGTGGGATCAGGTGGAACTAAAGAAAGACTTTAGTGATAATGATAACCTTGCACTAATGACTGATGCTCTTGCCCTAGGGAAGAAGAGTGCGCATTCTACTACATTCACCTCATGCTAATTGCCTCCATTTCATTCTTCAAATTAGTAACAGTTGGAAATTTTACATGTTACCTTCAATATTTGAATCAAATAATTTATGTATTTGGTGAACAAAATGGCCATCAATAGTCCCATAGTACATTGCTTTCCGTTGTAAGTTGTGTTAGAAACTATTCTTTAACTCATAGTCTTTCAAAGGATGGTCGTAAAGAAAGGGTCCTTTTTTTTCTCCCAGTTGCAACACTGGCATGCAAAATATGCACTTCAGTTGTTTGGGCCACATAGGGGCTCACTAAGACATGTGCCTTCGTAAAGAGGAGCATTTTACTGTGGCATGTTGTGTTCCATCAAGTGCACAAAAACTGTGTCTGGTAGAATGAGATAACTGTTCCTAAACAGAAACAATTTGCACTCTGTGTTCCTGCCACTGCAAGGCAGCTGTCCATATGAAAGCCAACAATATAACATTTGGGTTCATCCAACAATATTTCAACAGATAGGAATCTGTACATGGCAGTCAAATGAATTGGCAAATGCTGTTCAACAGCTTTAAAATAGCTAGCAGGGCCAGCAAATGGCTGACTGACCAAAATTTCTTCGAGCTCAAGTTTATATCATCCCATTTATTTTTGCAAGACATGTTAATATGCTTCAGAGTCAATGTATTACATTCAAATAGCAATCACAATTGTGTCTTTCAATGTATCACAAACATTATGTACATGAACATTTAATCCACCTTTGGTAATATTTAAATCAGACTAGAATCCCATTCTTATATTTCCTCTAAAAAGGGAATGATGGACACCTTGCTGAAATCGAAGTGCAGAGATTAAACTACAGATGTAGTTATTAAACTACAAATGTGGTTAAATCCCACCACTTCAAATTTAAATAAATTGTCTGTGTTAAATAAATAAAAGAGCTGGTGAATTTACCATACTGATGTAAAGATCACCTTTTCCTTTAATGAAAAGAATCTCTGGGTCCGTTTGTAATACAGGCAGCCCAATGAAATGTTGTGTGAAAAGCTGCTATCATAAAACAAGTAAAACTAAAACCAAATAGACCAACAAATATTGTATTCTTTGCACTCAACTCTATAATCCCCTCAAAACTAATCAATAAGCTCCACGATCTAGGCCTTTATACCTCCTTGTGTATTGGAACTTTGATTTTCTCATTTGCAGATCCCAGTCATTTCGTTTGGTAACAACATAATCACGGTAGTTTAGTGGTTAGTGTGACGCTATGACAACTTGGGGTGTTCAGAGTGCAGAGGTCATCCACAAGGAGCACAACTACAAGGAGTGCTGCCACAAAAAAGCAGCATCCATCATCAAGAACCCCACCATCCTGGCCATGCTCTCTTCTGGCTACTGCCATTGGTGATGAGGTACAGGAGCCCTTACTCCCACACCACCAGGTTCAGGAACGGTTATTACCCTTCGACCGTCAGGCTTCTGAACCAGATTGGGCAACTTCACTCACTTCAACACAGAACTGATTTCATAACCCATGAACTTATTTTAAAGGATTCTACAACTCATGTTCTCAATATTATTTATCTCTTACTTCTTCTTATTATTATTAATATTATTTTATTGTGTTTTGGATCGGAACCACAGAGAGGCGTGGGAGCTGAATTCTGAAGGAAGGCAGTTTTTTAAAAATTTCTTCGAGTGCAAGAAAGACGAGACTGCGCGGGCGCATGACATAACAGGACAGCGCAGAGAGTTTAAAATGGAAGGTTGCTACCAACAGCTTTCTTTTGGATTGGGACTACAGAGAGGCGTGAGAGCTGAATTCTGAAGGAAGGCAGTTTTTTAAAAACTTCTTCGAGTGCAAGAAGGACGAGACTGCACAGGCGTGTGACGTCAACAGGACCGCGCAGAGAGTTTAAAAAGGAGACCTCCCTATACAGCGGGCAGCGGAGTGAGCGGTAGCAGAGTGTAGGGGTTTGGCTTCAACGGGCTCCAGCGGTAAACGGGAAGAGGTGATAGCGAAGCACCAACTCTTTTTTTTCTCCCCCCCAACCCTTTCGTGAATCGGCCGGACAGACAGGAACAGCAAGGCTCTCACAGCTAACGGTACGAGCTAATGGTTTAAAAAGTTCGTCTGTTTGGCAAGGTAAGTGGGTGAGTAGACTTACTTTTCCTGTTTCATTCCTGTAAAATTAGATAGCATGCCTGCAGGGTTAGTGCTTTGTTCAGAGTGTCATATGTGGGAATCCTGGGAGACCCCCAGCCTCCCTGATGGCCACATCTGCGCCAGGTGCACCGAGATGCAGCTCCTCAGAGGCCGCGTTAGGGATCTGGAGCTGCGGCTTGATGACCTACTACTTATCAGGGAAAGTGAAGAGGTGATAGACAGGAGCTACAGGGAGGCAGTCATCCCTAGGCTACAGGGGTCAGAAAATTGGGTCACTGTCAAGAGAGGGAAGGGAAATGCACGGATAGTGGAGAGCACACCTGTGGCTGTCCCTCTCAGCAACAAATATCTTGTTCTAGATGCTGTTGAGGGGGATGACCTGACAGGGGACGCCCATGGTGACCGGGTCTCTGGCACTGAGCCTGGCGCTGTTGTGCCGGAGAGAAGGAGGGAGAAGAGGAATGCGGTAGTCGTAGGGGATTCCATAGTCAGAGGAACGGACAGGAGACTCTGTGAGCCTGACAGAGATACCCGCATGGTGTGTTCCCTCCCAGGTGCCAGTGTACGGGATGTCTCGGATCGGGTCCTGAATATTCTAAAGGGGGAGGGTGAGCAGCCAGTTGTCTTGGTACATGTTGGTACCAATGACATAGATAGGACAAAGGAGGAGGTCCTGAAGAGAGATTTCCAGGAGTTAGGAAGGAAGCTGAGAAGCAGGACCTCCAGGATAGTAATCTCGGGATTGCTACCTGTGCCACGTGCTAGCGAGGGCAAGAGTAGTCGGATCAGGCAGATGAATGCGTGGCTGAGAGACTGGTGTGGGGGGCAGGGCTTCAGATTCTTGGATAATTGGGATCTCTTCTGGGGGAAGTATGACCTGTTCAAAAAGGACAGGTTACACCTGAACCCGAAGGGGACCAATATCCTGGCGGGAAAGTTTAACAGAGCTGTTAGGGAGGGTTTAAACTAATTTGGCAGGGGGATGGGAACCGGAATGACAGAGTAGAGGAAGGGGAAAACAGAAATAAATCTAAGATAGTGAGGAGTAAAGATGTCAGGAAAGACAGGCAGTTGATGGGGCAAATTTGTAGCCATTGGGATGAGTTGCAGTGCAATAAAGTTGCAGTGAAATCAAAGCGAAAAGTATCAAATACTGGTCTTAAGGTGTTGTACTTAAATGCACGCAGCATAAGAAATAAGGTGGATGATATTGTCGTACAGCTACAGATTGGCAGGTACGATATTGTGGCCATCACTGAGACCTGGCTAAAGGATGCATGTCTCTGGGAGCTGAACGTCCAAGGATACACGGTGTATCGGAAGGATAGGAAGGTAGGCAGAGGGGGAGGCGTGGCTTTATTGGTAAAAAATGATACTAAATCGTTAGAAAGAGGTGATATAGGATCGGAAGGTGCAGAATCTTGATTGGTTGAGCTAAGGAATAGCAGGGGTAAAAAGACCCTGATGGCAGTTATTTATAGGCCTCCAAACAGCTGCAGGGATGTGGACTACAAATTACAACTGGAAATAGAAAAGGCTTGTCAGAAGGGCAGTGTTATGATAATTGTGGGGGATTTTAACATGCGAGTAGATTGGAAAAATCAGGTCGGCACTGGATCTCAAGAGAGAGAATTTGTAGAATGTCTGCGAGATGGTTTTTTAGAACAGCTTGTTGTTGAGCCCACTAGGGGATCAGCTGTACTGGATTGGGTATTGTGTAATGAACCGGAGGTGATTGGAGAGATTGAGGAGAAGGAACTCTTAGGAGACGGTGATCATAACATGATTGAGTTCACAGTGAAATTAGAAAAAGAGAAGCCGAAATCTGATGTGTGGGTATTTCAGTGGAGTAAAGGAAATTACAGTGGCATGAGAGAGGAACTGGCCAAAGTTGACTGGAAAGGGACATTGGCGGGAAAGACGGCAGAGCAGCAGTGGCTGGAGTTTATGTGAGAAGTGAGGAATGTGCAAGACAGGTATATTCCAAAAAAGAAGAAATTTTCGAATGGAAAAAGGATGCAACCATGGTTGACGAGAGAAGTCAAAGCCAAAGTTAAAGCAAAGGAGAGGGCATACGAGGAAGCAAAAATTAGTGGGAAGACAGAGGATTGGGAAGTTTTTAAAAGCCTACAAAAGGAAACTAAGAAGGTCATTAAGAGGGAAAAGATTAACTATGAAAGGAAACTAGCAAATAATATCAAAGAGGATACTAAAGCTTTTTCAAGTATATAAAGAGTAAAAGACAGGTGAGAGTAGATATAGGACCGATAGAAAACGACGCTGGAGAAATTGTAATGGGGGATAAAGAGATGGCGGAGGAACTGAATGAGTATTTTGCATCAGTGTTCACTGAGGAAGACATCGGCAGTATACCAGACAATCAAGGGTGGCAGGGAAGAGAAGTGTGCGCAGTCACAATTACGACAGAGAAAGTATTCAGGAAGCTGAATAGTCTAAGTTAGATAAATCTCCTGGACCAGTTGGAATGCACCCTCGTGTTCTGAAGGGAGTAACTGTGGAGATTGCGGAGGCATTAGTGATGATCTTTCAAAAGTCGATAGATTCTGGCATGGTTCTGGAGGACTGGAAGATTGCAAATGTCACTCCGCTATTTAAGAAGGGGGCAAGGAAGCAAAAAGGAAATTATAAACCTGTTTGCTTGACATCGGTGGTTGGGAAGTTGTTGGAGTCGATTGTCAAGGATGAGGTTACAGAGTACCTGGAGGCATATGACAAGATAGGCAGAACTCAACATGGATTCCTTAAAGGAAAATCCTGCCTGACAAACCTATTACAATTTTTTGAGGAAATTACAAGTAGGCTAGACAAGGGAGATGCAGCAGATGTTGTATATTTGGATTTTCAGAAGGCTTTTGACAAGGTGCCACACATGAGGCTGCTTAACAAGATAAGAGCCCATGGAATTACGGGAAAGCTACATACATCGATAGAGCGTTGGCTGATTGGCAGGAAACAGAGAGCGGGAATAAAGGGATCCTATTCTGGTTGGCTGCCGGTTACCAGTGGTGTTCCACAGGGTCCGTGTTGGGGCCGCTTCTTTTTACATTGTACATCAACGATCTGGATTATGGAATAGATGGCTTTGTGGCTAAGTTTGCTGAAGATACAAAGATAGGTGGAGGGGCTGGTAGTACTGAGAAAACGGAGAGTCTGCAGAGAGTCTCGGATAGATAGGAAGAATGGGCAAAGAAGTGGCAAATGAAATACAATGTTGGAAAGTGTATGGTTATGCACTTTGGCAGAAGAAATAAACAGGCAGACTATTATTTAAATGGGGAAAGAATTCAAAGTTCTGAGATGCAACGGGACTTGGGAGTTCTCGTACAGGATACCCTTAAGGTTAAACTCCAGGTTGAGTTGGTGGTGAAGAAGGCGAATGCAATGTTGGCATTCATTTCTAGAGAAATAGAGTATAGGAACAGGGATGTGATGTTGAGGCTCTATAAGGTGCTGGTGAGACCTCACTTGGAGTACTGTGGGCAGTTTTGCTCTTCTTATTTAAGAAAGAATGTGCTGGCATTGGAGAGGGTACAGAGAAGATTCACTAGAATGATTCCGGGAATAAGAGGGTTAACATATGAGGAACGTTTGTCCGTTCTTGGACTGTATTCCTTGGAGTTTTGAAGAATGAGGGGGGACCTCATAGAAACATTTCGAATGTTAAAAGTCATGGACAGAGTGGATGTGGCAAAGTTGTTTCCCATGATGGGGGAATCTAGTACGAGAGGGCATGACTTAAGGATTGAAGGGCGCCCATTCAGAACAGAGATGCGAAGAAATTTTTTTAGTCAGAGGGTGGTGAATCTATGGAATTTGTTGCCACGGGCAGCAGTGGAGGCCAAGTCATTGGGTGTATTTAAGACAGAGATTGATAGGTATCTGAGTAGCCAGGGCATCAAAGGCTGTGGTGAAAAGGTGGGGGAGTAGGACTAAATGGGAGAATGGATCAGCTCATGATAAAATGGCAGGGCAGACTCGATGGGCCGAATGCCTGACTTCTGCTCCTTTGTCGTTGTCTTATTTGAACAAATTGTCTTCTTTTACACATTGGTTGTTCGTCCATCTTTGTTTATGTGTAGTATTTCGTTGACTGTATAATGTCTCTCTGTATCTTCTCTGAATGCCCAAAAGAAAATTAATCTCAGGGTAGCACATAGTGACATACATATACGCCTAGCCCTATTGAACTTACAAGATGCTTCTCGCAAAATATTTCATGTCTAAATAGGGAGATCTGTCTCAAGTGAACTCAGGAAATCATACCTTACTACCAAAATCCTAGACCCTCACCTCCTCAGTCCACAGCCTTTGAAATGATTCAAAATTTGTATGAGCAAAACTATTATATTAGATGAAGACAGCTCCCACTGTGGAATGGCAAATCTACGAAATGCTATCTGCCTGCAATCCTTATAACGTAACCACCATGCAAAATAATAATACAGAATTTCTATTTTGTTTTAGATTTCCGGCATATGCAGTTTTTGATTTGCATTCATAGTTGCAAGGTGATTTTTTCTGAAATGGCTGGATACACTAGTTATATAACATGTGCATCTGATTCACTCTACAACTCAGATAATTCTAAAATTGGATACCAGGCTAAAGGTAATTTCCTCTGGGCAATTGCATTTACAAAGATATTGTCTGGTGAATGAAGGTTCTCATGATCTGAAACAGAACGTATCTTTAATTTATCACAAGGACATCTGCTGTATATTGCTTCCTATATTGGCTGTCCTGAGTATGAAGCAAGCTTTTCTACCGTTTTTATGGAGCAGTTGATTAGTTGTTTCAATGACCACATTGCTTCATTAATGGACGAATTGCACAAGGATGTCAAAGTATTAAAGACATACAAAACAGATATGATGCAACTAGTTTCAGACCAACTCAAACGTAATTGAATTGCCATATAAAATAACTTCAGAGTTTTGAAATAATCTCAAGCAGGTGATTTTATGCTAGGTTAAATTTCAGATCTTGATTTCTGGGCATCTATAATAATAAATTTGTACAAAGTTCAACTTGCTGCAGATTTGTAGAAGATGTTTCATTTTACCCTGTTAGCTCCTTCACTGTAGTCAGTCCAGTCCACATACAAGGAATTTCAATTACATTCGGTTGCTATTTTAAGAGAGATTTTTTTGGAGAATTTCCATTCTCCACATGTAAAAAGAGCTGAGGACCAAATTGTTACATATTTATGATAAAACTACATAAACAGAATATAGAAATAAATCACAATATACAGTATATGATAGTTAGACAGGTATTACAGAACAAGACCATGGGATCACAGAAAGATTAGGCGGTCAGTTTTGATTGAATTTGGGAACTGTCAAATAAAATTCTAAAGTGAAATGTTAAGACACCTGCTGCCCACCTCTCCTTCCTATTTATATATGTAGGCACCCTTTGCACAAAACAGATATGCACACAACAGAAGTCAAAATGTTTTAATTCAACTTCAGATGTTAAGAGAACTTAATATCATCAAAAACGTGATCTTTGACAGCTGTCAAAGATGAGTAGAGTGAAGTAGGAGAGTAGAGTTAAACATAAGCCATATCTGAAGAGCTACAAGAAATCAATAATTTATCATCTGAAATCTCTCTTTCTCTGCTTACTTTGTGATAGATATTCACTATCCAGAGCATGGAGGGGCCTTTGTGCCAAGCTCAGCTTTCTAATGTAGCAGCTGACTCTTCCAGGAGTCAAAAAGTTGTTTCTGAGTAAGTTAAACACCCAACCAATATTCCATGCGCAGCTTCCTGTTCTAAGCAAGAATTAGTCTTCAGTTCTAAATGTAAATTGCAATCAATAATCAATCAGAAATTAAAAGAGCAGCTTTGTAAATAAATAGCACTCTCAATAGAACACAGGCTGGTGCCCCACTGCACAGGGCTAGCTGCTTAAGAGATGCAGTGTAAGACAATGGGGTTATGTTAATTGGCCTGTATCAAGCCAGACAACACAGGCTAAATTATTTAGTTTGAGAAAGCTTGCAGACCATACTAATGCTAGTAATAGCAAAGAGCTGATCTATCATTGGTGGTGAGATTTGCGCACTTAGTTAGCTTCACAGCATTAATGGTGGGATCATGGGAACTGTGAGTCCAGAAGCTTTTAGATTCTTGTGTTGAAATGCATCTGATAGACTATTCCCTGTGTGTGAAGTCTCCTAAATGAAAAACAGTGTAAATGTAGAGAGCAGCAAGGCTTATTAGGAATAGTAAAGATCATCAAGAAGAATTACAGAAAGATAGGGTGAATTAGAAACATTCCTCTGCCTTTGATTTCTGTGATGGACAATTTGTTCATCTGCAACTCGTTGGTATGCCTTTTTAGCTTAAAGGAATTGTGCTTGGGTATTGTAAATTATTTGTGTTTTAGAAATTGTGTATAATTTGGAAACCTTTTATAAGACAGAAATCCTCTGTGAGTTTTAAATGTTTCAAGAATTTTATCTAAATGTAATCATTTATTACTAAAAATAAATGAACTGTTTTTAAACTACATCATTAACTGGAAGAATTACCTCCTTGATAGGGGAGTGAGGGGTCCCACTGCTTAAATAGTGGGTATTGGCAGCTAAACTCACCGTGAATGATAAACAGGGAAGTGATTTAACCTTTGAAGAGTAGGTGGCTACAGCATAAACTCCCTTTTGTGAGGGTACCTGTAGGTATCTACAGTAAATCTAAAATGTTCATTTGAGCTCAGATCTTTGCAGACAGGAAACCCAATACCATCACAACTTACTAAATAAGTAATAACAAAATCCAGGAATGCTAAAGAGACCCTTTCAGCTACATAGCAACTACCCAAATGTACATCTTGCGTTCATGCAACACACACACAATGCTGGAGAAACTCAGCAGGCCAGGCAGCATCCATGGAAAAGAGTACAGTCGACCTTTTGGGCTACGACCCTTCATCAGGACTGGAGAAAAGAAAATGAGAAGTCAGATAAGAAGGTGGGGGGAGTGGAAGAAGAGACACAAGATGATAGGTGAAACCATGAGGGGAGGAAGGGTGAAGTAATGAGCCGAGAATTTGATAGCTGAAAGAAATACAGGGCTGGAGAAGGGGGACTCTGATAGGGAAGGACAGAAGGCATGGAAGAAAGGAAAGTAGGGGAGGAGCACCAGAGGGCCAGAGGGCAGGTAAGGAGAGAAAGTGAGGGAGGGAAATGGGAATGGGGAATGGTGAAGGTAGTGGGGGCGGGGCATTACCAATGTTTATATCATCAGGCTGGAGGCTACCCAGATGAAATAAAAGGTGTTGCTCCACTAACCTGTGTGTGGTCTCATCACAACAGTGAAGAAGGCCATGGATTGACATGTCGGAATGGAAATGAAAAGTGAAATCCGCAACTTTTCCTATGTTACATTGATGACTGCATTGGTGCTGCTCCCGACACACATGCAGAGCCAGTCGAATTCATCAACATTTCCTCCAACTTCCACCCTGCCTTCAAATTTACCTGGTCCGTTTCTGACACCTCCCTCCCACTTCTCGATCTCTCTATCTCAGACTCTGGAGACAGCTTTATCTACTGATGTCTATTATAAGCCCACTGACTCTCACAACTACCTGGACTATACCTCTATCTGTTACTTGTAAAAATGCCATCCCCTTCTCTCAATTCCCCCATCTCCACCGCATCTGCTCTCAGGATGAGGCTTTTCATTCCAGAACTAAGGAGATGTCGTCCTTCTTCAAAAAAAAGGGCTTTCTTTCTTCCACCATCAACACCACCCTCAACCGCATCTCTTCCATTTCTCACACGTCTGCCCTCACCCCATCCTCCCGCCACCCCACCAGGGATAGGGTTCCTCTTGTCCTCACCTACCACCCCACCAGCCTCCGTGTCCAACACATAATTCTCCATAACTTCCGCCATCTCCAACGGGATCCCACCACCAAACGAATCTTCACCACCCCCCCCAATTTCTGCTTTCCGCAGGGTCACTCCCTATGCGACTCCCTTGTCCATTCACTCCTCCCCACTGATCTCCCTCCTGGCACTTATCCTTGCAAGTAAATCAAGTGCTACACCTGCCCCTACACCTCCTCCCTCACTACCATTCAGGGCCCCAAACAGTCCTTCCAAGTGAGGCGACACTTCACCTGTGAGACATATACTGTGTCCTGTGCTCCCGGTGTGGCCTCCTGTGTATCGGTGAGACATAGATTGGGAGACCACTTTGCCGAGTCCCAATTCTCCATCCGCCAGAAAAAAACAGGATCCCCCCAGTGGCCACCCATTTTAAATCCCCTTCCCAATTCCATTCCAACATATCAGTCCATGGCCTCCTCTGCTGTCATGATGAGGCCACAGTTATGTTGGAGGAGAAACACCTTATATTCTGTCTGGTTAGCCTCTAACCTGAAGGTATGAACATTGATTTCTCAACCTTCCAGTAATGACTCCCTTCTTCACTATTCCCGATTCACATTTCCCTTGTCTGCCCATCAACTCCCTCTGGAGCTCCTCCCATTTCCCTTTCTTCCATGATCTTCTGTTCTCTCCTGTTAGATTCGTCCTTCTCCAGCCCAGTATGACTTTCACCAATCAACTTCTCAGCTCTTTACTTCACCCCTCCCCTACTCCCGGTTTCATCTATGACCTTGTGTTTCTTCCTTCCTTCCCCCCACCCTCTTACTCTGCCTCCTCATCTTTTCTTCTCCAGTCCTGCTGAAGGGTCTCGGCCCAAATCGTCAACTGCACTCTTTTCCACAGATGCTGCCTGGCCTGCTGAGTTCCTCCAGCATTTTATGCGTGTTGCTTGGATTTCCAGCATCTGCAGATTTTCTCTTGTTTAAGCTCGCATTGAAGCAATGATCTGCTGTTTCGGAAACATATTGATTGAAATCTGTCATTGAACTGGCAGCAGCCTCTGAACCAACTAACTATTTTATTTAAGTAATATTGTGCACTCTGTAAGAAGAGAAAATTGTGTAATAGACTAATTTGTTGCTCAAAGCATATAAAACCTAGAAGCATTAAGACTGACCCAAGATTTTTATTGGGCAGGATAATAGTTAAAACAGAAAACTCCTTGATTGGTGATTGAAGATCTAACACTAGAAGCAGATGTCTTAACTGTATATCTATGACTCTCTATGCTCTTTCACAATTAAAGGCCATGAATTTTCTTGCTTTTTAACCAGTGTCTCTGCATTTCCCTCTCCTTTCGACCTGGCCGCGTTTCTCCTTGCAGCTCAATGTATACATTCTCCTTGTCACTCTCTTTCTTCCTAAAGTAACAGGGTAGGTCATGTTTCCAAAAGTAATTTCCTGAAATGAAAGTGCCATTCCATGCTAGTCATATGACCCTCCTTTAATACAGAAGAGGGCATTTACTGTCAACAACATGGTGAGAGAGTGGACTAAAGCACAAGTCTCTCTACCTATTCTTTCTCTCTGCACCTTTTCCATTTCTGCCAAGTCTTCTGACCCTCTCTCTCCTTGTGCACCTATGCTTTGTCTTCCTTCTACTTGAACGTTGATACAAGTATGATATTCATACAAGACCAATATCCCTTTTTGTGCTTGAACTTCCTTTCTCATTCTCCCTGTATTATCACCCTTCATGTATCTGTGCATTTTCACCCATCTCCTACAGAAACACTGATGTATATATAACAGCAGCACCGGAATCTGGAAAGAAAGTTGGCTTTTGATCCATAAGGTTAGATTCAGACAGGCTGTACCTTAAATTGAGAAATTATTTTATTTGGAAATTATGGTATTACCAAATTGCTGATCTCATTGAAAGTATACAATGTGGAAAGAATGTAAAAAATATAATTCTTATTGATGGAATCTGACATATAAATAGGGTGTGTCCAAACTGTCCTTTTTTTGGGATTTTGCTCAAATAATGTCAAAATTATTCCTCATATATTTATAGCAAACAGTTATGCAATACATTAAATGGATTAAAATAATCCAAAATGCTTTAGAAATCCTTGAGAAATGGATTTGTTAATCTCCGAAGAAAATAATTTGCAAAGGTTTCTTGCTTTTCCCCTCCTAACATTAGCTATAATTCCCAAATGTCAGATTTAGTATTTGTAAACAATATGTTGAATATTTATTAAATCCCAAATCCAATATGGCAGTGCAACAAATAACTGTTTCTGGAACATGATGAGCTACAGATCCAAAGAGATGAAAACAAGCAAAGCAATAAATTAGAACTTCTTGTTAGTGGAAAGTAAACAACAGATCTTTATTTTATCGAAAATACATAACTTTGCCATGTGGCACCTTTCCCCTGAGCTCCCTCATGTGAATGCTGGGATCAGAGAGAAAAATATTCAATGATTGGTCAGGTTTTCACTTAAATTGTTGAGAATTTCAGATGGTGACAGGGTGTACAGAATGTGAATCAGGTTAATATGCGTATGTTGTGAAATTTGTTAACTTTGCCACAACAGTATAATACATGACAACATAGAAAAGAATGAATTACAGTGAGTATATATATGTATATTAAGCAGTTAAATTAAATTAGTAGTGCAAACACAGGGGGAAAAAAAAGTAGCGAGATAGTGTTCATGGGTTCAATGTCCATTCTGAAATCAGATGGTAGAGTGGAAGATAGCGTACCTCCTTCCTGATGGTAACAATGAGAAGAGGGCAGGCCCTGCGTGGTGGGGGTCCTTAATAAGGTTGTTGCCTTTCTGAGGCATCGCTCCTTCAAGATGTCCTGGATATAAGGAGGCTGGTACCTATGATGGAGCTGACTAATTTTACTACTCTCTTCAGCTTATGTTAATCCTGTGCAGTAGCCCACACCAGCCTCTCCCATACCAGAATCAGAATCAGAATTATCACCGGCATGTGTCATGAAATTTGTTAACTTAGTAGCAGCAGTTCAATGCAATACATAATATAGAAGAAGAAAATAATAAGAAATAAATAAATAAATAAATTATAGTACACATATATTGAATATATTAAAAATCGTGCAAAAACCAGAAACAATATACTGTATATTGAAAAAGTGAGGTAGTGTTCAAGGGTTCATTGTCCATTTAGAATCAGCTGGCAGAGGGGAAGAAGCTGTTCCTGAATGGCTGTGTGTGCCTTCAGGCTTCTGTACCTCCTACCTGACGGTAACAGTGAGAAAAGTGCATGCCCTGTGTGCTGGGGGTCCTTAATAATGGACACTGCCTTTCTGAGACACGGCACCTTGAAGATGTCCTGGTTACTTTGCAGGCTAGTACCCAGGATGGAACCGACTAAGTTTACAATCCTCTGCAGCTTCTTTCATTCCTGTGCAGTAGCCCCCTCCCCATACCAGACAGTGATGCAGCCTGTCAGAATGCTCTCCACAGTACACCTGCAGAAATTTTTGGGTATTTTAAGTGACATACCAAATCTCCTCAAACTCCTAATGAAATCATGAAATATGGCCACTGTCTTGACTTCTCTATAGCTGCATCAATATGTTGGGACAAGGCTAGGTTCTCAGACATATTAACACCCAGAAACTTGAAATTGCTCACTCTCTCCACTTCTGATTCCTCTATGAAGATTGGCTTGTGTTCCCTCATCTCACCTTTTCTGAAATCCGCAATCAGCACTTTGGCCTTACTGGCGTTGAGTGTGAGGTTGCTGCACTCGTGGAGAGTACTCGAACCAGTATTCTTTCATTGCTACCATCAGCAAGAGGTTCAGGGGCCTGAAGGCACACACTCAGAGACTCATCAACAGCTTTTTCTCCTCGGCCATCCGATTTCTGAATGGACACTGAGCCCATGAACACTACCTCACTACTTTTGTTGCACTATTTATTTAATTTAACTATTTTACTATAATGCAGAGTTTTTATTACTATATACTGTCACAAAAACAATTGTACGGGGTCTTTTGTTTCATTTAAAATGGTGACTTCGTTATGTTAATCTGGGGAATGCGGCTTTGTTGTGCTTTAACGCTGAAGAGAGTTTGCGCTAACAGTTTGTTTACTTTAAAATGAGATAACAGGGTTCTATTAGCCAATGGGTGGTTATGTATCGTTTTGTGTTCGGATGCCATGCTGTATGATATGACTTTGGACTGAGTTTTGGCGGTGAGTCGGAGGAGAGACGAGGAGGACCGCGGACGTGTGGAGAGGCTCCGGTCGATCACTCAGGGTGGTCCCGAGCCGTGAGTCGACGGAATTCGAGTGGTCGTCTGAAGTCGAATTGAGCTCCAACATAGCGCGCAAAGAACTTGGACTTTGATAAGTGTTGGCACCTTTTTTTTTCATTACTTTCCTCTCTGTATCAAATGTATATTAATGTCATAGAATTAGTAATATCTATAAAGTGTATTTGTTAAAATTCACTGGGCGTGCTGGCTGATGATTGATGGTTGTGATTGATTCGGGCAGCAACTGACCCTGTGGGGAGTGTTGAGGCGGGTGCTGGGCTGGATTTCCCCAGACATACACGAGCTAATATAACTGAACGTTACAAGTGGGGGCTCGTCCGGGATTTGGACTTTTCGGGAAAGTTGTACTTGTCGTTGTGGTAAGTGGTGTGAAGATGGAGCGAGATAAGATTGTAAGTTGGTGTGAAATGGAGGAGGTACCGGTGAATCATGCGTGTGTGGTAAGCGGGGTCGATTATCGCATTCCGGCAGAGGTACTGGTGCGAGGGTTGAGTTTGATTAAAGGTATCGGGCAGGTAGAACTTGTAGCTAGAAGGGGTGGGAAAGAACTGGAGGCTAGCTGGATGTTGGTGCGGACGAGTGCCGACGTCATGACTTTGGAACTACCAGCGACAGTCCATGCCCCGGGGGAGGCGGGGCCGTGGGGTCTCCACACCCTCCCCGAGGACGCAAGTGAGGAGGTGCCGGAGGAGGAGGAGCTAGATGAGGCCCCAAGGGAGGTGCCAGTAGCCAGGGGTGGAGGTGTGGAGTGGGAAGATTTGGCCAGGCCCGGCCCCCATGGGCAGGATGAGACTGCCGAGTTTCAGCTGCCATTACCTCCCTGGCGAGAAGGGTTGGGGGGCACCGCCCGAAGCTGAGAATTTTCTCTGGAGCCAAGCCCACCCCGGAAGGGGAGGATGACTATGAGACCTGGGTTGAAAATACATCCCAATTGTTAGAGGTGTGGCCAGTTTCGAGGAAAAGAGACAGCGATTGGTGGAAAGCTTAAGGGGCAGGGCGGCCCAGGTGGTCTGCGATCTGAGAGCGGCACGCCCCTTGGCTTCCCTATCAGAGTGTTTGGACTGTCAGGGGATCCCTGGCGGCATTTAGCGGAGTTTCAACGGATGGGGCAGAGAAGAGGGGAAAAGCTCTCCGACTATGCTTTCAGGCTGGAAGGAAAGCTTACGGGGTTGCTGCGACGAGGGGTAGTGAAGGAGGACGAAGTGGCGGAGTTAAGGATGAGCCAGATATGTAGCGGTTCCCGGGAGGATGACAGAGTGGCTTGGAGTGTACGGCAGTCATTTAAGCAGAGCCCCCCTCCATCATTCGGACAGCTGATCCGAGAGGTACGGGCCGAGGAGTGTGCTTTGGTCCGACCAGGGGGCTCGGACCCTCAGGGACGGTCTTCAGGAGGTGGTTCAGGAGGTGGTAGTTGGGGTGAGACCAGAGAGATCCAAGGGGTCTCCGGCGGGCCGTATCGGGAGGAGAGAGGCGGCGAATAGTGGGTGCTATAACTGTGGGAGAGAGGGGCATCTCCACCAGGAATGTGAGTGGCTGGGGTCGTGCTACCGCTGTGGGGAAGCTGGCCACTTGCGGAAGGATTGTGAGAGACGAGATGCGCCGAGGGGGGAGGGCCCCCGGGCCACTAAGAAGGGAGAGGTGTCGGGAAACTTAGGAGAGACTCAGTGAGGGAACGGACTAGAGTCTCGGGAGGAACACGTTCCCAGAAAACCGCTATGGAACCCCAGAAAGAACAAGCCCAAATTCCTGATGGACTGGTGGGACACCGTTCCAGCGTGTCCCTACGGATAGAGGGAATCTTTGCGAAAGCCATCGTTGACACCGGGTCGCAGGTTACCCTACTGTACCGGTCATTCTACAACAAATATCTGAAACACTTGGCAGTCACTCCGTTTAACGCATTGGAGATTTGGGGCATAAGTGATGGTGATTACCCGTACGATGGATTGGAAGATTGGAATTTTCGGAGGGAGATGTGGGAGTATCGGAAGCCTTTGAGACGCTGGTGTTGGTTTGTCCGGACCCGGTGGAGACCGGTGGTGCTGCCCTGTTGGTGGGGACTAACTCCCCTCTGGTGCGATGGCTCTTGGGAGCCTGTAAGAAGAAGGGGGGGGGAGAACTTTCTGGAGACCCTCTCGGTACACCCCGTGTTCTGAGCGGTGTACGAAGGAGTGAGTGATCCCCAGGGACTGGATCCTGAGTGCAAACGAGGGACGGTGTGGTGCACTCAGGCGAGGCCTTAGGTGATACGGCCAGGGGAGGTGGCATTAGTGATGGGGACCCCCAGATTCCCCGGATTGCCGCCGGGCGAGGCCCTGCTAGTAGACGCCCCCGACGACCTGGAAAGGGAGTCCCGGTTCCCGGCTGGGGTGCTAGTGAGACCTGAGTTGCAGAGGCCCTCAGCTGTACAGGCACGGCGGATGGGGGTGATGGTAAGGAATATGACGGAGAGGGAGATCACCTTTAAGCGCGGGATGCCCCTCGCGCACTTGTTCCCGGTGACGGTGATGTCCAGCGCCCCCGTGAAGCCCACTGGAGGGAAACTATTGGGAAACGGAGGGCGGTTGACCGAGGAGGCCTTTAATTTTGAAAACTCCCCTGTACCGCCGGAGTATAAGAGCAGGCTGGTGGAGAAGATGCTGAAGTTAGGGGGGTGTCTTTTCTCAGGGCGAGTTTGATGTAGGGTTTTCCAAGAGCACTCGGCACACTATTCAGGTGACAAATGACACCCCGTTTAGGGAGAGGTTGCGGCGGTTGGCCCCAGCAGAGGTGGAAGATGTGCGGCAGCACTTGCGACATTTGAAAGACGCAGGGATTATTGAGAAGTCCCGAAGCCCCTATGCGTCCCCCATAGTGGTGGCAAGGAAGAAAAATGGGAAGGTACGCATGTGCGTGGACTATAGGACCCTGAACCGCTGCACTGTTCCCGACCAATATACGGTCCCGAGGGTGGAAGATGCCTTGGCCTGTCTGAGTGGTGCACAGTGGTTCAGTGTATTGGATTTGCGGAGTGGGTATTACCAGATTCCGATGAGCGAGACTGATAAGGAGAAGACAGCCTTTATCTGCCCCCTGAGGTTTTTCCAGTTCGAATGAAAGCCCCAAGGCATCTCGGGGGCCCCAGCCACCTTCCAGCGGCTCATGGAGCGGACAGTGGGGGACATGAACCTGCTGGGGGTATTGGTGTACCTGGACGACCTGATAGTGTTTGGATCTACGTTGGAGGAACGTGAGGAGCAGCTGCTGAAGGTGCTGAGTCGGCTGAAGGAGGAAGGATTAAAACTTTCCCTGGGTAAATGTCAGTTCTGCAAGACGTCAGTTATGTTGGGCACATAATCTCGCGAAATGGAGTGGCCACCGATCCGGATAAGATAGCTGCAGTCACCACCTGGCCGAGACCTCAGAAGGTGAGCGCCTTACGCTCGTTTTTGGGGTTTTGCGGATATTACCGGCGGTTCGTGAAAGGATATGCGAAAATGAGTTATCCAATGAACCAGCTGCTGTGTGGCTATCCACCTGTGGGGAGGAGGAGGAAGGGAGACCGAGGGTCGGAGGTAGGAGGATACTTGAACCCGGGAGAGCCTTTTGGATTGAGGTGGGATGCTCAATGTGAGGAGGTGTTCCAATCTCTAAAAAGGGCGCTGACGCAGGCCCCAGTGTTGGCATTTGCTGATCCCCGGAAGCCGTATGTTCTACACACTGATGCCAGCCACGACGGTCTGGGGGGCTGTTCTGTACCAGGAACAGGGAAACAGATTGAGGCCGGTAGCGTTTGTCAGTCGGAGTTTGTCGCCATCTGAGAGAAACTATCCCACTCACAAGCTGAAGTTCTTGGCGTTGAAATGGGCGGTGGTGAACAAGTTGAGTGACTACCTATATGGGGCCCAGTTTGAGGTGAGAACTGATAACAACCCCCTCACTTATATCCTGACCTCGGCGAAGCTGGACGCTACTGGGCACCAGTGGTTAGCAGCCTTGTCTGCCTATGAGTTCAGCCTGAAGTACCGCCCGGGGAGTCGGAACATCGATGCAGATGCCCTGTCTCGTCGGGCGCACGACAAGTCGGGCACAGCCGAGGAATGGAAGAGTGTCCCTGCCCAGGGAGTAAAGGCCATGTGTCAAGTTGGGAGCGACGGGGAAGTAGGAGCACAGATGGGAACGGATCGGGCAGTAGATCAACTGGGAGCTGACGGTGACGCGCTACCCACTGTTTACTGTAATGTGACTGCTCTGAGGAACAGGCAGCTGCCGGAGTTGAGTCCCCAGGAAGTAGAGGCGGCTCAACGTGATGACCCAAGCATTGGCACTATCTGGTACGCTGTTAGCCGGGGTGATATGGGGCAAGTGGAGAAGGTGAAACATGCCTCCGTTCCCCTACTACTGAAAGAGTGGCCCCGGTTGAAGCTGAAGAACCACGTCCTGTACCGAGTCATGTCGCCTCCGGACCACCCCCGGCGCTGGCAGCTGGTCATGCCTGAGAAGTATCGAAAGGCTGTGCTCCAGGCTCTACATGATGATTCCGGGCACTTAGGGGTAGAGAAGACCTATGGATTAGTCAAGGACCGGTTTTACTGGCCCCGGATGAGGGGGGAGGTGGAAGAATACTGTAAGACCTGTAGCCGTTGCGTCAGGAGGAAGACCTTGCCTGTGCAGGCGGCCCCGTTATCCCACTTGCAGAGTGCGGGACCCATAGACCTGGTATGTATGGATTTCCTGTCTATTGAGCCGGACACCAGCAATACCGCGAATGTCTTGGTCCTCACGGATCACTACACTAGATATGCGCAGGCTTTTCCCACTAAGGATCAGAAAGCGACTACAGTGGCAAAGGTGTTATGGGAGAAGTACTTTGTTCATTATGGCCTTCCCCGGCGGATCCACAGTGATCAGGGACGGGACTTCGAGAGCAGGCTTGTACATGAATTGCTGGATATGCTTGGGGTTGAAAAGTCCAGAACCACCCCCTATCACCCGCAGGGTGATCCTCAACCCGAGAGGTTTAACCGGACCCTGCTGGACATGCTCGGCACCTTGGAGATTGGACGGAAGAGTAAGTGGAGTCAGCACATTGCCCATATGGTTCATTGTTACAATTGTACTCGCAATGATGCTACGAGGTACTCGCCCTACTACCTGATGTTCGGACGGGAAGCGAGGTTGCCCATTGATCTGTGTTTTGGGACTGAAGCGGGGGAAATACGTTCGAAGCCATGTCTGAAGTACGTGTCCAATATGAGGAGAGAGTTGAAAAGGGCGTACGAGTTGGCTGAGGCGGCAGCCACCAAGCAGAACCAGCGGAATAAAAGGAGGTATGATCCGAAAGTAAAGTTCGTCCAGCTATTGCCGGGAGACTGAGTCCTTATCCGGAATTTAGGACTACAGGGTAAGCACAAGTTGGCGGACCGTTGGGCAGCCACCCCCCTATGTGGTGGAGAGTCAGATGCCGAATCTCCCGGTTTACTGGGTGAGACCTGAGGGCGGGCAGGGGCCTGTCAAGGTACTCCATCGGAACCACCTGCTGCCTCTGGGTCGAGAGGTGAAGATGGACCCAGAGCCTGAATGGGAGTTTACTCCTATTACGAGGACTCTGCGAGGGCGCGGGGCGTGGGAAGAGCCCGCTGCGAAGAAAATGGGGCCGGTCCCCACCTCGAGAAGGGATACGTCATCGGAAGGTGATGAGTTGGACGTGTGGTACCTGCTTCCGTTCGCTGATTCCCCGGTGCCGGGAGAAGAGACTCTTGGCCCTTCCATCACTGAGTCAGGGGAACTGAGGGAGGGTGTTGCAGAGCCACCTGTATTACAGCCGGGATTGGGGGAGGAGAGGGTGGAGGCAGAACCCAAGCCAGAGGGCTCACAGGGGCAGGAGGATCCCGGTGAAGGGGAAGGTCCGACAGATAGGCCCAAAGGGTCAACTGGGGCGTCTGAACAGGGAGAGTCAGCAGAGGAAGTACAGAGGCCTCAGAGGAGTAGGCATCCCCCAGAAAGACTCACTTATATAGTGCCGGGAGAACAGGGTGTGATCTCTACTGCCCTGCAAAGTTATGTCACTGCTTTATGCACCTGGGTTGGGTTTTGTGTTTTACAAGGAGCACTGGTGAACTCTGTTAACGTCATGAGGGCATGACTTTTTGTGGTGGGGGGAGAGTGTACGGGGTCTTTCTTTTGTTACATTTAAAATGGCGACTTTGTTATGTTAATCTGGGGAATGCGGCTTTGTTGTGCTTTAACGCTGAAGAGAGTTTGCGCTAGCAGTTTGTTTACTTTAAAATGAGATAACAGGGTTCTATTAGCCAATGGGTGGTTATGTATTGTTTTGTTTTCGGATGCCATGCTGTATGATACGACTGTGGACTGAGTTTTGGCGGGGAGTCGGAGGAGAGACGAGGAAGACCGTGGACGTGTGGAGAGGCTCCGGTTGATCACTCAGGGTGGTCTCAAGCCGTGAGTCGACGGAATTCGAGTGGTCGTCTGAAGTCGAATTGAGCTCCAACATAGCGCGCAAAGAACTTGGACTTTGATAAGTGTTGGCGCCTTTTTTTTCATTACTTTCCTCTCTGTATCAAATGTACATTAATGTCATAGAATTAGTAATATCTATAAAGTGTATGTGTTAAAATTTACTGGGTGTGCTGGCTGATGATTGATGGTTGTGATTGATTCGGGCGGCAACCGACCCTGTGGGGAGTGTTGAGGCGGGTGCTGGGCTGGATTTCCCCTAGACATACACGAGCCAATATAACTGAACGTTACACAATAAAGTTTATGACATAAGTCAGTGAAATTAAACTTCAAGTCAAATCGCTTTTTATTGTCATTTCGACCATAAGCTGCTGGTACAGTAAAAACGAAACAACGTTCCTCCAGTACCATGGTGCTACATGAAACAACACAAAACTACACTAGACTATGTGAGACAACACAAGGCTACACTGGACTACGTAAAACAACACAAAAACTACACTAGACTACAGACCTACACAGGACTACATAAAGTGCACAAAACAGTGCAGGGCAGTACAATAACTAATTAATAAATAAATAATTAATAAACAAGACAATGGGCACAGTGGAAGACAATTTCAATATAATAATAAATGATGTAGATGTCAGTCTAGACTCTGGGTATTGAGGAGTCTGATGGCTTGGGGGAAGAAACTGTTGCTCAGTCTGGTCGTGAGAGCCCGAATGCTTCGGTGCCTTTTGCCAGATGGCAGGAGGGAGAAGAGTTTGTATGAGGGGTGCATGGGGTCCTTCATAATGCTGTTAGCTTTGCAGGTGCAGCGTGTGGCGTAAATGTCTGTAATGGCGGGAAGAGAGACCTCGATGATCTTCTCAGTTGACCTCGCTATCTGCTGCAGAGTCTTGCGATCCGAGACGGTGCAATTTCTGAACAAGGCAGTGATGTAGCTGCTCAGGATGCTCTCGATACAACCTCAGTAGAATGTGGTGAGGATGGGGGGGGGCGGGGGGGGGAGATGGACTTTTCTCAACCTGATTCTGATTTTCCAAAATCTTTTTTGCAGTCGGATACATAAGACCTTTAAACAAGAATAATGCTGCTTACTATAAACAATAGGTCAAATTAGAAACTATAAAGTGATGTTGAAACACCAAAAATATTTGTTTGGGATCCTTTGTTCTAAGGGCATTCATAAATAATTCTTTCACATAGGCTGCAGGTACACTTCCAAACGCTATGTTCCATACTGTTTGGAGATCAATGTATATTGCTCCATACCTCTGGAATTCAGCCTGATTAGTTGTGAACCTATGAATGCAGAAGGAGCTCAAGACTGAGCTGGGAACCATCACAATTTAACCTATTCTAAGTACTCTGTATTAGGAAGCTATAAATTTTTTGCTTCAAATATACCCATGGTCTTTTCCTCCACTGCAGTCTGTGCAGAGCATTCCACAGATTCACTACTCTCTAGCTAAAAAAAAATTCCTCCTTACCTCTGTTCTAAAGGGTCACCCCTCAATTCTGAGGCTGTACTCTCTAGTTCTGGACACTCCCACCACAGGAAACATCCTCTCCACATCCCCCTTACCTAGTTCTTTCAACATTCCCTAGATTTCAATGAGATCTGCACACATTCTTCTAAATTCCAGTGAGAATTCCAGTGAGTACAGGCGCAAAGATGGCAAACGTCCCTCCTATGTTAACATCTTTATTCCCAGAATCACCTTGAGAACCTCCTCTGGACTCTCTCCAATGACAACACATCCTTTCTGAGTTGTGGGGCCCAAAACTGTTGATAATACTTTAAGTGTAGCCTGTCTAGTGTCTTATAAAGCCTCAGCACTATCTCACTGCTTTAATTCTATTCCCCTTGAAATAAATCCCAACATTTCATTTGACTTCTTTGACTCAACCTGCAAAGTAACCTTCTGGGATTCCTGCTTAAGGACTCCCAAGTCTCTTTGCACCTCTGATGTTTGAATTGTTTCCCTATTTAGATAATAGTCTGCACTTCTGTTCCTTTTACCAAAATGCATTATCATACATTTCCCAACACTATATTCCATCTGCCATTTTCTTGCCCATTCTTCCAAATTGTCTAAGGCCTTCTGCAATCGCATTGCTCCCTCAGCACTACCTACCCCTCCACCTATCTTCATATCATCTGCAAAATTTGCCACAAAGCCATCATTTCCATTATCTAAATCACTGACAAACAATGTGAAAAGTAGTGGTCCCAAAACTGACCCCTGAGGAACACCTCTAATCTCCGGTAGCCAACTAGAAAAGGCCACTTTTATTCCCACTCACTGCCTCCTGCCTGTCAGCCACTCCACTCTCCATGCCAGTATATTTCCAGTAATGCCATGGGATTTTATCTAATTAAGTAGCCTCATGTGTATCACCTTCTCAGATGCCTCTGAAAATCCAAGTAAATGGCATCCACTGGCTGGGCATGGTGAAAAGTATTACCAAGGATGCATCTCACCTGAACCATGGACTTTTTACTCTCCTCCCATCCGGTAGGCACTACAGGAACATCCACTCCTGCACCAGCAGGCACAGGAAGAGCTTCTTCCCTGAGGTTGTGACACTGCTGAACCTCACATCACAGTGCTAAGCAGTATTGCACCCATACTGTACTGCCTCAGTACTTTTATATTTGTGTGCTGTAGCACTTACTTTTTATTCGCAGTTATTTTGTAAACAACACTATTCTTTGCACTTCTGGTCAGATGCTAACTGCATTTCATTGGCTTTGTATCTGTACTCGGCACAATGAGAATAATTTGAATCTAATCTAATCTAATCCACTGCCTTTCCTTTGTCCACCCTGCAGGTTACTTCCTTGAAGAACTCTAACAGATTTGTCAAGCAAGATTTCCCTTCACAGAAACCATGCTGACTTTGACTTACTTTATCATTAGTCTCCAAGTACCCTGAAACCTCATCCTTAATAATAGACTCCAACACTTGCCCAACCACTGGGGTTACACTAACAGGCCTATAATTTACTTTTGTTTGCCTTCCTCCCTTCTTTAAGACTAGAGTAACATTTGCAATTTTCCAGTCCTCTGAGACCACGCCAGAATCAAGTGATTCTTGAAAGATCATGACCTATGCATTTGTTATCTCTTCAGCAACCTCTTTCAGAACTCTGGGATGTAGTCCATCTGCTCCAGGTGACTTATCCACCTTAAGACCTTTCAGTTTGCCCAGCACTTTTTTCTTTCCAATAGCAATGGCAGTCACTCCTGTTCCCTGGCACTCACGGACCTATTGTACATCTGAAGTCTAATCAGTTCATCAGAATCAGGTTTCGTATTACTAGCATATACCGTAAGATTTGTTGTTTTGCAGCAGCAGTACAGTGCAATACATAATAATAAAAATACTACAGTATAAATTATAATAAGAAGCATATATTAAAAAGTTAAATTCAATAAGTAATGCAAAATGATAGAAAAAATATTGAGGTATTGTCCATGTGTTCAATGTCCATTCAGAAATCTGACGATAGAGGTGAAGAAGCTGTTCCTGAAGTGTTGAGCATGCGTGTTCAGGCTCCTGTACCTTCTCTTTGATGATAGCAATGAGAAGAGGGCAGGTCCTTGGAGTTGGGGGTCCTTATTGATAGATTCCACCATTTTGAGGCATCAACTTTTGGAGGTGTCCTTGATGTTCTGGAGGCTAGTGTACAACTTTCTGTAGCTTTTCCCAATCCAGTGCTGCAGCTCCATGTCACCATCTGAAATTCAACCAACAATAGTCGTGTCATCAGCAAATTCATAGATGGCATTTGAGCTGTGCCTAGCCATACAGTCATGGGTTTAGAGAGAGCAGAGCATTAGGATGAACATGCACTTTTGAAGTGTGTTAGTGTTGACTGTCAGTGAGAAGGAGGTGTTGTCTCCATTCTGCACTGACTGTGATCTCCCAGTGAGGATGTTAAGTATCCAGGTGCAGAGGCTCAGGCTTTGGAGCTTGTTAATTACAACTGAGGCTATGATTGAGTTGAATGCTGAGCTGTAATCAATAAACAGCAGCCTGACATAATGATTGCTATTGTTCGGGTGATCCAAAGTTGTGTGGACAGTCAGTGAGATTTCTTCCGCTGCAGATCAATTGTGGTGCTAGGCAACCTGCTGTGAGTCCATATCTTTGCTTAGGCAGGAGTTGATTCTGGCCATGACCAACCTCTCAAAGCACTTCACCACAATAGGTGTAAGTACAACTGTATGATACTCATTGATGCTGCTCATCCTGTGTTCTTGGGCACTGGTATGACTGATGCCCTTTTGAAGCAGATGGAAGCTTCTGGCTGCAGCAGTGAGAGACCTAGGGTGTCCTTGAACATGCCCACCAGTTGTTTGGCACATGTTTTCAGTGCCCTGCCAGGTACACCATCAGGGCCTGACGCCCTGCAAATGTTCACCCTCTTGAAAGATGCTCTGACATCGGTCTCCAAGGCAGAGGTCACAGGGTCACTAGATGCTGCAGGGGTTCACAAAGTGTAGTTTTATTCTCCTTTCAAAGCCTACATAAAGTCATTCAACTCATCTGGGAGTGAAACATCACAGCCATTTAGGCTTCACTTTTAGGAAATGCTCCTGCGCACTTAGCTTTTGTTCCCGTTTAGCTGGAATTTTCATTTATATAACGTTAATCTAATTTTGAAATTCTGTTAATAATTGGAAAAACGTATTGATACTGCAGGCTATAGAAACACTGCTATGAACGGTGTTTAGAATGCTCAGCAGGTTGTCGGTGGAAAAAAAGAAATTCTAGAAGGATTAATGGCATGGAATGTGATGTTTTGTCATTTGGACCACTAAACAAAGTAAATGGCTGTCAAGACATTTCCCCTTTACTGCTTTAATGAGGAATTATTAAGTTTTGATCCAGTATTGCAAACAGCAAGTTAGTGAATATAACGATCCAATCAGCAACTACTGCCTGAAGATTTTGACCAATCCACAATGCTGAGTCACATTAACTGTCCTTAATGATGTTTTAGAAGATCTGGCTTCTCTTTGTAAATTCCTTCAGAAAGGCTGTTTGAATCCAATTGAAGTGCTGCACTGCAGAATGCAAAACAAAAACTAACAAGTTATGGTCACAGTATCTTGGTGATTCCGTTTATTGGAGTGACAAAGTGAAAGATAAGTTCTGACATTGATACAATACCTATTATTCGATTCATTCAACATATGTGTAATCACTTGGATAATAGATGTCCTGATGACGAATTAAGAGGATAGCAAACTTTTGATCCTGATGCTAGTGCAAATGCAACCAATTTTGAATTTGGAAAAGAGAATGTTCTGTACAACTGACAACAAAAATTCAGCTACTATTACGAACTACGACAAAAGTGTTGCCTCAAAAATATCGCAGCAATACTGTGAATTCAAATTTATTGTTTCTGAGGTTAAGTAAATTTCCAGCTCCATTGCTGATGGAAGTGAAGTGAAATAAGTACTGCAGACTGTATGTGGGCATAATCCATATCAGTTGGCATCCTTTGCTCTGTTATGTCTAGGGTAACTCCATTGTTCAGTGTACTGCTGTCACAGTTGCATGATGTCCCAACACAACTCATTGAGAAAAAAGTCCTTCAGAATCTATCACTCAGCTGTTTGCCACAGGAGAAGTCATTTCCATGGATATCTCAATTCAACAATAAACAACTAATGACATTAATTTAGCTGGTTTGGGAATAATTAGTTGCCATTAATTCTCATATCAGCAAAGGTGTCCCAGATGCCAATGAATCATTTCTGTGCCCATTATTCCATTCAAAACAGAGTTTCATTACCTTCTGTTCTTGTAACTCATCATCAAATAAAGGTAGAATAAACCAAATCTAATGAAAACATAGATAAAAGAATTTAACAGGAGGCAGAACAGACTCCACTTTTTGCAGGCAGAACTTTCTGACTATCAGACCCCAATCAGTTAAGTTAGACAACCTCTCCTCCTCCACTCTCACCCTGGACACCGGCGTGCCTCAGGGCTGGGTGCTGAGCCCTCTTCTGTACTCCCTTTTCACCTATGAATGCATTCCTGTACATGGTTCTAACTCCATAATCAAGTTTGCAGATGACACCATGGTGGTTGGCCTGATCGGGGGGATGACGAAACTGCCTACAGGGACAAGGTCCAGCACCTGGCTGCATGATGTGCCGACCACAATCTGGCCCTTAACACCCAGAAGACCAAGGAGATCATTGTGGACTTCAGGCATGCTAGGAGTCACACTCACGTCCCCATCTACATCGACGGAACTGTAGTGGAGCATGTATCAAGCTTCAAATTCCTTGGTGTCCACATTTCCAAGGATCTCACCTGGTCCCTGAACTCCTCTATCCTGATCAAAAAGGCGCAACAGCCCCTTTATTTCCTGTGGAGCATGAAGAAAGCTCACCTCTGTCCCAGGATACTGACGGACTTTTACCGTTGGACAATTGAGAGCATAATCACCAACTGCATCTCAGTGTGGTATGGCAATTGTCCCGTATCAGACCGCAAAGCACTCCAGCGTGTGGTGAAAACTGCCAAGCGGATTATCGGCACCCAATTGCCCACCATTGAGAACATCTACCATAAACGCTGCCTGGACAGGGCGAAAAGCATTATCAGGGATGCATCTCGCCCTGACCATGGATTTTTTACTCTCCTCCCATCCGGTAGGCGCCACAGAAGCCTCCGCTCCTGCACCAGCAGGCACAAGAAGAGCTTCTTCCCTGAGGCTGTGACTCTGCTGAACCTCACATCACAGCACTAAGCAGTATTGCACCCATATTGTTCTGTCTCAGTACTTTTATATTTGTGTGCTGTAGCACTTACTTTTTACTCACAGTTATTTTGTAAATAGCACTATTCTTTGCATTTCTGGTTAGATGCTAACTGCATTTCATTGGCTTTGTATCTGTACTCGGCACAATGACAATAAAGTTGAATCTAAACCTAAAAAAGAACAGGCAGTAAATATAGGCAAATAATGGCTATACACTCAGTGGGCACTTTATTAGGTACACTTGTACATTTGCTCCCTAATTCAAGTATCTAATCAGCCAATCATATGGCAGCAACTCAATACATTAAAGCATGTAGACATAGTCAAGAGGTTCAGTTGTTTAGAGCAAATGTCAGAACGGGATAGAAACGTGACCTTAGTGACTTTGAGTGTGGAATGATTGTGAGTGCCAGACGAGGTGGTGTGAGTATCTCAGAAACTGCCAATCTCCTAGGATTTTCACACATATTACTCTTCAGAGTTTACAGAAAGTGGTGCAAAAAACCAACCCAGTCACCGGTAGCTCTGTGGGTGAAAAAACCTTTTTAATGAGAGGGGTCTGAGGAGAATGGCCTGACAAAAGGTGACATTAACTCAAATAACTACACATTACAACAGTGGTGTGCAGAATGCACAACACGCTGAACCTTGAACAAGATGGACTACAGCAACACAAGACCACAAACGTTACTCAGCAGTTACTTTATTAGGTACAGGAGGTATACAGAGGTGTATTTTACATAGGATTGATCGGAGTACATTGTCAAGAAATCATAGAAGGATAAATTTTGAACTTAATCAACATTATGTTAATTCCTAATTATTATATGTTTGTGCTCAGAACGGCTGATTCAACTCCGATATCATAAGAAATTCATCACATGTATAATAATAAATGTACATGTACAGAATCAAACATGTTGTTTTACCGGAACAGTTCAAGTAAGTTAAGTATCTGATCTCAATGCAAGAATTTAATTTGTGTAAGTGGATGCCAAATGGAACACGATAGAGTTTTAAGATTACTTATGTGTAATTAGGATTGCATATCAATGAATTTGTAATTAAATCCTCTCACCAGAACCTAGAACTCTTTGCTTACAGCAATCGAGCACTTCCCTCTACAGTGCGCTACATTTTGAAATATAATCTTCAGTCTGCCCGTTTTTCTGGGTTATATGTAATAGCACATACTGCAAAGATTAGTTATTCATTGTCCTAATAGATTAGAAGGTTAGATTCCCGATTTACATTGATGACTGCCGACTGAGCAGTGATGTGTTGTTCAGGTAGTTTTATGGTTCCAAATTCCAACAGGAGATTACTGTAATAAAATCTGAGTTAAAAGCTGCTGGACTTGGCCATCTGTTGTTTGTATTCTGCCTGTGTCAGCCGTGGAAAACCAGGGCAATTATATCTTCGTGTCAAGTTAACTGACCCCACAGCATGATGAAATCCATTTCATACTATTCCTAAAAAACGTGATTTTTTACTTGATATAAAATAGGTTTGCAATAGCCACATTTTACCAATGATAATAAATCATAAGCATTCAATTGGCTAGGGTACATCTGGGGTATTCTGAGGCCTTGGAAGTAGTGATAACATGTAAATTCCTTCTTTCCATGATGCTTGAAGCCACAAACTGTATTTACCACACACATTGATGCTTGGCTGTTCCCTACATCAACACTGCCACAAAGCTCTTCATTTCTGAGGTAAATTTCATTTATTTAGCTCTGCACTGTTGGACTGCTTTGCAAAGGAGGGTTACAATCGCACCAAAATAATTATTATTTATATGTCTATTGATCATAAAAGGGCATGTTGTTTCAGTAACAGGGTTTACAGAATGTGTTTCAGAACATAATGAGGTAATGAGATAAAACTTCCAAAAATTGGTTGGGGATAGAGCACAGACAGAAGTCTAGAATTTAAAATCAAAATATTTGTTTTTAGAACTCCGCCTCCTATCCACTGCAAATCAAAATTTTGAAACAACAGAAATTGTCTCCAAAGGAGTCTATGGTAATTCTAAGATTAAATGTTTCTAACATGCTGACATATGAAATAGTGTTCATGGATAAAAAAGATAAGTACGCTTCTGGGAGCAAGAGTCGCCTATGGATTGTAGTGTGCCATCAGAATCCGAATCAGGTTTATTATCACCGGCATGTGACATGAAATTTGTTAACTTAGCAGCAACAATTCAAAGCAATACATAACCTAGCAGAGAGAGAAAAAAATAATAATAAATAAAACATAACAAATAAACAAGTAAATCAATTACGTATATTGAATAGATTATTAAAAAATGTGCAAAAACAGAAATACTGTATATTAAAAAAAGTGAGGTAGTTTCCAAAGCTTCAAAGTCCATTTAGGAATCAGATGGCAGATGAGGAGAAGCTGTTCCTGAATCGCTGAGTGTGTGCCTTCAGGCTTCTGTGTCTCCTTCCTTTTTGGTAACAGTGAGAAAAAGGCATGCCCTGGGCGCTGAAGGTCTTTAATAATGGACAGTACCTTTCTGAGACACCACTCCTTAAAGATGTCCTGGGTACTTTGTAGGCTAGTGCCCAAGATAGAGCTGACTAGATTTATAACCTTCTGCAGCTTCTTTCAGTCCTGTGCAGTAGCCCGTCCATACCAGACAGTGCTTCAGCCTGTCAGAATGCTCTCCACAGTACATCTATAGAAGTTTTTCAGTGTATTTGTTGACATGCCAAATCGCTTCAAACTCCTAATAAAGTATAGCCGCTGTCTTGCCTTCTTTATGACTACATCAATATGTTGGGACCAGGTAAGATCCTCAGAGACTTCACCACTGTAAAGACAAACTAAATGTACATTGAGTGGTCTATCCCGAAATAATTTGGTTATGAGCCTAGTGTGAGAAATTACAATGATGTTCAAGGATCAAGACCATGGGTGCATTGAATGGATGTTCCATATCTTTCTTACATTATATTCAGGAAAATGTGCCATGTAGAATAAAGCCTTCAGTCTAAGGCCATTGAAGAAGAGAGAGTTCTGGGGCATGGTTGCGGGGTTGGTATTCAGACATCCTATAAGGCTCGGTTGGGGTGGTGGAAGAGGGTGTGGCAGGAAAAGGTATCACATTGGTGATCAAGAACAATGTTCTTGTGGCAGCCAACAATTAGTGTGGGACCATTATTCATGCTAGTCTGAAAGTTAAACCAGTCATATAGGCCCTGAAGGATTAAAGAATCAACGTCAAGATCAACTGAGGAAGGGAATCATGTGTAAGGTTGTTTGTTGATTATGTCAGTATAGTCATAGTCATAGTCATATTTTATTGATCCTGGGGGAAATTGGTTTTCGTTACAGCTGCACCATAAATAATAAATAGTAATAGAAATAGTAATAGTAATATTACTATTAGTAAATAGTAATTAGTAATAGTCATAGAAATAATGAATAGTAATAGTCATAGAAATAATAGCTAGTAATAGAATAGTAATAGAAAATAAATAAATAGTTAAATAGTAATATGTAAATTATGCCAGTAAATTATAAGTTAAGTCCAGGACCAGCCTATTGGCTCAGGGTGTCTGACCCTCCAAGGGAGGAGTTGTAAAATTTGATGGCCACAAGCAGGAATGACTTCCTATGACGCTCTGTGTTGCATCTCGGAGGAATGAGTCTCTGGCTGAAAGTACTCCAATAGCCAGTAATCGAGGCAGGAGGTGATGGAATGCCCATCAAAATAGAAAGGATCCGTGTAACATATGTTAGAGTGGTTCCAATCTGATGCGACATTATGAAAGCACAATTGTCCCTAGAAATACCAACGATGTCTGCTCCCAAGAAAAAGATGCTGGCAAATTATATGGACATAGCATTATGATGCACATCTGATGCTGATATCATGTCAGACACACACTGTATGTGCGGTTTGCAGCAAGAAAAACCCAGCCAATTTTCAGGGATATTTTTCAATCACTTTTCAATCCAAAGTTTATCTACAATTATGTAGTGCCGAAATAAATAACACCATTTTCTAGGCAATTATCTTTACATCTTTCAAACTTGTGTTCAAAAGCAGCAAAAAGGAAGATAAAATCATCAGCTCATCAGATTTTCAGTTCATTAGCCTTCACTTAAATATTTTGCAGTTTCTCACTCTGAGTGAATGCGAGTCTTTAGCAGAATGTGCATAATTCACAGAAAATCTGGAAATGTCAGTCAACAGCACCAGAAGAACAGCAGATGTGGGAAATGAGAACTTGTAACAGGTGTTGCTTTACTGATTTTAGCTTTAACCTCAACTAGTGCTGATGTTGGGTGTGAATATTAAGAAATTAGCTTCACCCCTTTGCACTAATTTTTTTTATGCAGAAGAGTGTAAAATTTATTCCTCTCTCCCAACTGCCAAATAAAACGAGCTAGAGGGTTTTTCAAGCAACACACACAAGTTGCTGGGGGAGCTCAGCAGACTCAACAGCATCTATGGAAAAGAGGAAACAGTCGATGTTTCGGGCTCAGACCCATCATCATGACAAAAATTGGTTCTCTTTAACACTATTAGTGGGGTACCACTGACATGACTAAATTTTCAAACCTGCCATGCATACATTGGCAGCCAAAATTTTCAGTCAGTTTTTTACCCATCCGACAGCACAAACAGGGTATGAAATGAGGCACAGCACTGAAAGGCAGACATTCACTTGTCATGGCAAAGGCCCTTTATTCTGACATTGCTATGTCAGGCTTCGGCTGGGTACTGGTGAAGCAGAAGGGTCTTTATTAGTACTCTATACTTTAGATTTAAAAATTGTTTATGATGCAATAAGTAATTATTATGTCTTCCTGATAAATTCACATTATTAACAAGGGGAAAATATCACAAATTTATAGCACTTAAATACCCAAGGGAAGCTACACCAACTTTCAAGGGGCTTTGTAATATTAAAAATAATACAATAACAATTAAACACCTTAGTTATTTAATATGGTTTTAGGATAAATATTTTCAGGACTACAGATTATCCCCACCTCCATTCCCCTCTGTCCTGAAAAAAGATTACTTAATGATTCCCCAAAGGAGTATAACTACTCTTATTATCAAGACTTTTATCTGTTGTTTTCAATTCGTGAAATTAGTATTGAGTAACTTCTCTTAAAAATCTTTGTGGGTGCAATTCTCACAATTTTATGTAGACTGAATCTTTATATATTTAATCAGTTAATGTCCATATATCCTGTGTCAGTCATTCAATATAATGCAGTGGAGGAATTAACTTTGTGTTATTCAGTTGTTTCTCACTGTCAAGGGAAAATAAGGCCATGACATTGGTTGTTATCAATGGAGTGTATTCTTGGAAGAATGACATTACTGTAGCCAGCTGGTGTTCTGTGCTTTCTGGCGGATGCTGGTTCTTAACTAAAATTTATGAAAGAAGTTCCTGCCTACTTTCTCTTTAAATAATGGATGAATATAAGGGGGCATGTTCCAAAAAAATCAAGGCAGCACAGTTAATTTCAATCAAACTTATAAGATACTTCATCATGGATTTACAATAGTAAAAAAAAATGAGTGTGATTCATTGTGTATGTATCAATGTGAACAAGTAATTTTATGTTCGTAAAGTAAAAGAAGATGAAATAAGCAGGAAAAAGTTCCAGTCATAAAATTCTATTTTAGCCAATGATCATATGCTGATTGTCTGACCTTGTTCTTAGTAAGACATAACAACCTTTGACATACTTTTCTATGTCAATCACAGTGGCAGCTGGCTGTGGTAACTAGCAAAGTAAGAAAGAAAGAAATAAGGAATCAGGTCACAAACACCAAAATCTGCAGATGCTGGAAATCCAAGCAACTCACACAAAATGCTGGAGGAACTCAGCGCGCCAGGCAGCATCTATGGAAAAGAGTAAACAGTCAACATTTCGAGCCGAGACCTTTCGTCCTGACCCTTCGTCCTTTGGCCCGAAATGTCTACTGTGCTTTTTTCATAGATGCTGCCTGGCCTGTTGAATTCCTCCAGCATTGTGTGTGTGTGTGTGTTGCTTGGGTTAATAAGGAATCAGAAATCAAATGTGGAAATGCAAAAATTTCAAGCGTTCTTTTTTTTTGGGTGAAAATTATGGCATAAAATCCAAATTGGAAGGCTATTTTCCTGGATGAAGATGAAGCTGGAAGCATCCACAAGGAACCTTAAAGACCTATGATAAC
The DNA here is from genome assembly GCF_030028105.1 of Mobula birostris. Taxonomy (NCBI): domain Eukaryota; kingdom Metazoa; phylum Chordata; class Chondrichthyes; order Myliobatiformes; family Myliobatidae; genus Mobula; species Mobula birostris. Next base: position 196,290,377 of record NC_092371.1, read on the forward strand.
TTCTGGTCACTTAGGTTAAAACGGTGTCTGGTTGGAATATATGACACTGTTGCTTGCAGGCCACCTTTCACTTTTGCAGGGAATCTGACAAAATTAAGTACATGTGAAACCTATAGCTGCTTCTCCGTCTATGTCTGAACGTACCCCATTGTTTATTTTTATTCTAGTTCTTGCAAATATTCTAGGGCAAGGCTGCATGCCAACCTTACATAGAATGTGTGGATCCTTGGGCCCCACCATTGAATGAGGTCTATCTGTGTTTATTAATCAGGTGTGCCATGATTTGTTCATGCTTCAGAAAGGTAGGTCTAGATTTCTCTGAGACCTCAGAAGTGTTGGTTGACTGAGCAATGGTCTTGTCCTGCATGGGAAAAGGTAAGGAGAGCTTACTGATGAAATGACAGTTTAAATTCAGGTACTGACATACCCCGAGTTCATGGCAATGAAGCCACTGGGGACTTTTGCCACTTATCCCTGTCACAGTGTTGAGTTATATTGATGTGATAAAAGTTCAAAATCACTTTTTAAAAGACTTGGATGTGTAGCCTAAAATCAGCTCCTATATACTCCAAAAAAAAGCCTGCAAGAAACCAAATTACCATTAAACTATCCTTTAGAAATTATAGTCCAGAGATTACAAGGGTGATTGATAAGTTCGTGGCCTAAGGTAGACGGTGTCAATTTAAAAAAAATTAGCACATTTATTTTTCGACATAGTTCCCTCCTACATTTACACACTGAGTCCAGCAGTCATGGAGCGATCCCTTCTTTGTAGAAGTGGTCCACAACAGGGGTGATTGATAAGTTTGTGGCCTAAGGTAGAAGGAGATGAGTTATTAACTTCAAACTTTCTGCATAATCACTCAAAGAATTGAACTGCACGTGCACGTAACGAGAGCTGTATAACTCATCTCCTACCTTAGGCCACAAACTTATCAATCACCCCTCGTAGTTACAATTGCAATGCACTGAAGCTGGAAAATTGTTCTGTCATTATTTTGACCTCTTCATTGTCGCATATTTGGCTTGTGACTTAATTAATATATGTATAAACTTTAAAGAAAAGAGTTTTACCATTCTCTTTTCAGTTTTAGGAACTAGAACTATTTGGATAATTGGGAGGTGTATGGAGGGCTATGCTACAGATGCAGGTCAAAGGGATTAGGCAGAATAATACTTTAGCATGGACTAAATGGGCCAAAGGATCTGGTTTTGTTCTGTAGTGCTCTATGAATATAACTATTGAAAAAGTTGTAAGGATTACAGGTTAGCTACAGTTACTATTGACAATAGTTGATTCTCCACTCCATTTCTAATAAACAAAGTATATCATTTAAAATTGGTTTAAAAGCTACATTTGGGGAACATTGGAAACATAATGAAGAACTGCACAAACTGGTTATAATATCCTCAATTTTCAGCTCTAGTATCAATAAGATAACTTTCAAAAACACAATAAAGTAATTAAAAAAATAACTTTTTAAAATGACTTTTAATGCCGAATTTTGTTCATCACGTTTGCAGACCAATTAGATGGTCACAATCACAATCCAAATGGGTTGATTCCAACACCAGTTTATAAAGGGATGCTTCAAACATGCAGTGAAGTGGGTTTTGGATTTTGGAGCACGACAGAAGGAGTGCAGACGCTGAAAGATCACGCAACACACATCAAAGTTGCTGGTGAACGCAGCAGGCCAGGCAGCATCTCTAGGAAGAGGTACAGTCGACGTTTCAGGACGAAACTTAAAGATCACGCCTTGTTTTAGTGATTCCGCCCTGGATATGATGCAAGGGTCACAAGGACGGAAAGACAGAAGTTAGGTACTGTTCTCTATGCCACCAGGAAGGAGATTGCTGATGCCAGAAATGAAACAAGACCTCCATGTTTAAACCAGAATTATATGAGCTTTGGTCTGGCAGTCGTATTTCTAATAATTGAAACAGATTTTGTGATAGTCAATCACCACAATGAAAGGAAGCTGCTGTGACATATATCTTTCAATTATAGAGTTTATTAAAACATACTCTGTGCCGCCTGCAGTTAACTGAGAATGAAAAACATCACTCATGACATTGGATTGCACTTTGTAAATTTTATTTCACCAATTTTTTTTGTATTTGCCCCAATAACCTCTGCCCTGGTGAAGTGTCACTTCAATGCCCAAATCACATCAAACAAAGGAAAGATAGAGCTGTTCTAACACAGTATTGGATGGGTGCTGCTCCCAGTAGTCACCAGGCTATAATTCATAAAATATCAGTCATCACTGCTAAATTGTATCCGGCTACACTCTCGTCTTAAGCCAAAAAATCTTTGAAAAAATAATCACCTTCTCTCTCTTGAAGCCTAAAAAGAAGGAAATAGCACAAGGCTCCATACTCGAAGTATCTTGGGTCATGCCTGTAGTTCATTACAGATTGATTACTCACTGACTACAAAGTAGATGTTACACATTCCTTGTGAAATGAAAGAGAACTTAAATGATTTCCAACGTAAAGAGAAACAGATAATGTCTTGCTGCAATGTACTTTAATTAGATATTTCAAAATACACTGTCACTTAAACATTAAACTCTGATATGTGTGTGCATCAGGGATGGGGAAAGACTAGAAGTGAATATTGCATGATCATTTATATTACTGTAATAAGGTACTGCGGTATGATTTTATTAAAACAGTGGAGTCTTATGTATTAATAACTGAACTGTTACGGGTGATCAGAAAATGTTAAATTAAGAATAGGTAGATTTCCTTTCAAATTTATTTTCCTGTTTCCACTTCCCATTCAGTGTAAAGTTTTGCATTAAATTCACCTTCCTCAATATTCCCAATGCCTAAATCTCATTGGCTGAAATTTGTCATATTGTCAGAAATCCCCTGTTGGCCTCAATTCCGGCAATTTAGTGAGACAGTCAACTACAGTAGAGAGAGAAAATATATGTATGGAAATGTCACAAATGAGTGAAGCACAAGATACCCTATTTACAGACAGATGTAGGCTGTAGATTTAAACATAATACTCACATGGGAAAGTGGAAGATGGAGGGGAAGGAAGTAATAAAACCATCTTTGATGAATGAAAATCATAAAATAGTTCTGAACAATTAACAAAATACTGTGGATAGTGGAAATGTGAAATAAAATTAGAAATTTCTGGAAATACTCAGCAGGTCTGCATCTGTGGAGAAAGGTTTGATTCAATAGATTTTCATTAGAATCTAATGACCTCAGTGTCTCAATGCTGCTTCTGTTCATTTATCATGAAAGCACTGAACGTGTTCATCTCTCTACCTATTCCTACACAGTAATAATCAGTTATATAGTGTTCACCAAGCTATTCTTACAATAATAACATCCAATAATATATTATTGTTTCAGTGAACATAGAACGGGAAATTTGCTATTTAGAAAAATATGCATTAAAACATTAGTCCTTCCAGGTGAGGCAACACTTCACCTGTGAGTCGGCTGGGGTGATATACTGCGTCCGGTGCTCCCAATGTAGCCTTTTATATATTGGTGAGACCCGACGCAGACTGGGAGACCGCTTTGCTGAACATCTATGCTCTGTCCGCCAGAGAAAGCAGGATCTCCCAGTGGCCACACATTTTAATTCCACATCCCATTCCCATTCTGACATGTCTATCCATGGCTTTCTCTACTGTAAAGATGAAGCCACACTCAGGTTGGAGGAACAACACCTTATATTCTGTCTGGGTAGCCTCCAACCTGATGGCATGAACATCGACTTCTCTAACTTCCGCTAATGCCCCACCTCCCCCTCGTACCCCATCTGTTACTTATTTTTATACACACATTCTTTCTCTCACTCTCTTTTTTCTCCCTCTGTCCCTCTAATATACCCCTTGCCCATCCTCTGGGTTCCCCTCCCCCCCGTCTTTCTTCCCGGACCTCCTGTCCCATGATCCTCTCGTATCCCTTTTGCCTATCACCTGTCCGGCTCTTGGCTCCATCCCTCCCCCTCCTGTCTTCTCCTATCATTTTGGATCTCTCCCTCCCCCTCCAACTTTCAAATCCCTTACTCACTCTTCCTTCAGTTAGTCCTGACGAAGGGTCTCGGCCTGAAACGTCGACTGCACCTCTTCCTAGAGATGCTGCCTGGCCTGCTGCGTTCACCAGCAACCTTTATGTGTGTTGCATGCATTAAAACTTGTGAGTTTCACTTCATCTTGTTTAAGTTTCTGTGGGCAACATGCAGTACTTTGCTCACTGTTTACAGAAGGATCAGTCACCTATAGTGTGAAAACTCTATTCAATTACATCCAGCAACATTTCATGTGCACATTAATGAGATAATGCATGTGTGTGTGTGTGAGAGAGATTGATGATTTTTTTCGTTGGATGTTTAGCCATAAACAGTTTAAACAAAAGATTCAAGATTTCCACACCTATGAGATCCAATTGTTAAAAGACAGAAAACATTTATCTGCAAAAAGTCAGTTACAGCAAGTGTTTTTGTTTATTTTTAGCATTGTTCACCTATATCCCTTCTTGTAGGGAGTGTTTTAAGGTAACAATAAAATGTAAATAAGCAGGATTTGGTGTCAATATTAATCAGGCCCAATGCTCTTGTTGTTTATCTCAGTATTTCACTATCAGTTAGGCAAATTAACTTTGACTACATCAGGACATTATTAAATGGTGAGCAGCTGCTCTTTATCTCTTTCAGTTTCTGAAGTCATGTTTGTGATGAGAAAGCTGGTCCCAGGAATTACAACATCTTTGCCTACTCAGATCGATCAACATGTAGAACATCCCAGTCACCAGTGGTATGCCTCAGGGATCTGTTCTGGGAACACTACTCTTCGTGATCTTTATAAATGACCTGGATGAAGAAGTGGAGGGATGTGTTAGTAAATTGCTGATGACACAAAGGTTGGAGGTGTTGTGGATAGTGTGGAGGGCTGTCAGAGGTTACAGTGGGACATTGATAGGATGTAAAACTGGGCTGAGAAGTGGAAGATGGAGTTCAACTCTGAAAAGTGTGAGGTGGTTCATTTTGGTAGGTCAAGTATGATGGCAGAATATAGTATTAATGGTAAGACTCTTGGCAGTGTGGAGGATAAGAGGGATCTTGGAGTCCAAGTCCTTAGGACACTCAAAGCTGCTGTGCAGTTTGACTCTGTAGTTAAGAAAGCATACGGTGCATTGGCCTTCATCAACCGTGGGATTGAGTTTAGGAGCTGAAAGGTAATGTTGCAACTATATTGGATCCTGGTCAGACCCCACTTGGAGTACTGTGCTCAGTTCTGGTTGCCTCACTACAGGAAGGATGTGGAAACCATGGAAAGGGTGCAGAGGAGATTGACAAGAATATTGCCTGGATTGGGGAGCATGCCTTATGAGAATAGGTTGAGTGAACTTGGCCTTTTCTCCTTGGAGCGACGGAGGGTGAGAAGTGACCTGATAGAGGTGTATAAGATGATGAGAGGCATTGATCGTGTGGATAGTCAGAGGCTTTTTCCCTTGGCTGAAATGACTAGCATGAGGGCACAGTTTTAAGGTGCTTGGAAGTAGGTACAGAGGAGATGTCAGGGGTAGGTTTTTTTATGCAGAGACTGGTGAGTGCATGGAATGGGCTGCTGGTGATGGTGGTGGAGGCGGATACGATAGGGTCTTTTAAGAGACTCCTGGACAGGTACATGGAGCTCAGAAAAATAAAGGGCTATGGGTAACCCTAGGTAATCTCTAAGGTTAGGACATGTTCAGCACAGCTTTGTGGGCTAAAGGGCCTGTATTGTGCTGTAGGTTTTGTGTTTCTATCTAACTCTTAAACCTTATTTCTTTGGCAGGAGAAAGGCTGAATGCAAAACTCCCTCCTGCCATTCGTAATTTTACGAATGACACTAAAAGCTGAATTCTATGTCCAGATGGAGATAAGGGTCTCGACTGTCCACTTCCCTCCATTAATGCTGCCTGAGCCACTGAATCCCTTCAGTGCTTTTTGAGTAGCATTATATTGTCCAACTGTGCCCCCTCTATCTCTTATACAATAGTTCACCAAACAAAAAGATAAGCTGCTGATTTTTCTCCGTGCTTCTCCTTGCCATAACTTGTAATAGCAGAATATTTTATTTAATCATTAGGGAGATAGAGGTATGGCTAAGAAGGCCAGAATTTTTTGTCCATCCATAAGTGCCCTTGACCAGGTGCAGGTGAACCACCTTCCAGTGCAGCTACTGTCCGTCCGGTCAAGGTACTTCCAAAGTGTTGCGGTGCATGGTTCTTATATTTAAGCACAATATCTATGAAGAAACATGAGAGAATACAAGTCAGAATGGTGAGCATCTTGAAGGGAAACCTGCAGTTTTTGTCTTTTTACTGTGTTCATACGCCTGTGTCTTCCTTGATGGTAGTGACAGTGGGTTTGGGAGGCACTGTCCGAATTATTCAAGCATTTTATTTATGGCATATATTATACCCATGGTGTATTGTAGCAGACGGAATAAAGGTTTGTGGTTAAAAAAGCTCACCGCATGACAGGCTGTTTTATTGAGTGTGTGATATCACAAAACACAGGACAGACCAAGACTGAAAAAACCGACAAAACCACATAATTATAACATATAGTTACAACAGTGCAACAATACCATAACTTGATAAAGAAGTCCCTGAGCACAGTAAAGTTCAAAGTTTCTCAAATGTCCCTCATCTCATGCAGACCGGAGAAGGAAGAAAAACTCTCCCTGCCATGCCGACCACAATCCCACTCTGAGTCATCCGAAAACTTCGAGCTCTGATCAGCTCTCCGACACCGAGTACTGAGCGCCATCTCTGTCTGAACGATTCGACCTCCTTCTTGGTCGTCAAAAGCAGGCAAGGCCGGGGATTTTGAGGTCTACCCTTCGAAAGATTCCCGACCACACAGTAACGACAGCAGCGAACTGGCGTTTCAGAAATTTCTCCAGATGTTCCTCTGTGCTTTCACGTCCATTCTCCATCAAATCAGAATTGTCCACGGCTCCTATTTAACAGATACGATATCATTTTCCACTGGAGGGCTGCGCACACACAGGCGCGCCGCCATCTTCTCCTCCCGCCTATTTCCATCATGCAAGTGCCATATCATGACTAATTCTCAAAAGAGAGAGTTGAAACATTCTTTGCTATGACCAACAGGGATTCAAGGGACATGAGTTTTGTGCAGGAAAGTCTCATTGAAATGAATTAACCACCACAGAGTCACACAGCACAGAAACAAGCCCTTTTATAGATGGAAACATAGAAAATAGACGCAGGAGTAGGCTATTCGGCCCTCCGAGCCTGCACCGCCATTCAGTATGATCATGGCTGATCATCCAACTCAGAACCCTGTACCTGTCTTCTCTCCATACCCCCTGATCCCTTTAGCCACAAGGGCCATATCTAACTTCCTCTTAATTATAGCCAATGAACTGGCCTCAACTGTTTCCTGTGGCAGAGAATTCCACAGATTCATCACTCTCTGTGTGAAGAAGTTTTTCCTCATCTCGGTCCTAAAAGGTTTCCCTTTTATCCTTAAACTGTGACCCCTCGTTCTGGACTTCCCCAACATCGGGAACAATCTTTCTGCATCTGGCCTGTCCAATCCTTTCAGGATTTTATATGTTTCAATAAGATCCCCCCTCAATCTTCTAAATTCCAGCGAGTATAAGCCTAGTCAATCCAGTCTTTCATCATACGAAAATCCTGCCATCCCAGGAATCAATCTGGTGAACCTTCTTTGTGCTCCCTCTATGGCAAGGATGTCTTTCCTCAGATTAGGGGACCAAAACTGCACACAATACTCCAGGTGTGGTCTCACCAAGGCCTTGTACAACTGCAGTAGTACCTCCCTGCTCCTGTACTCGAATCCTCTTGCTATGAATGCCAGCATACCATTCGCCTTTTTCATCGCCTGCTGTACCTGCATGCCCACTTTCAATGACTGGTGTACAATGACACCCAGGTCTCGTTGCACCTCCCCTTTTCCTAATCAGCCACCATTCAGATAATAACCTGTTTTCCTGTTCTTGCCACCAAAGTGGATAACCTCACATTTATCCACATTAAGTTGCAACTGTCATGAATTTGCCCACTCACCTAACCTATCCAAGTCACCCTGCATCCTCTTAGCGTCCTCCTCACAGCTAACACTGTCCATGTTGGTCCATGATTGGTCCATGTTAAACAAGGTGCACATCTAAATGAGTGCATTTGCATGCCTTAGACCATATCCCTCTAAACCTTTCCTATCCATGTGCCTGTCTGGCCGTCCTTTAAATGTTTTTAATGCACCTGCCTCAACCACTTTCTCTAGCAGGTCACTCTATACACTGGCCACCCCCTAGGTCTAAAAGTTACCCTTCAGGTTCCAATTAAGTCTCGCCCCCTCAAGTAAGATCTAAGCCTTCTATCTTGATTCTCCATGATCCTCCATGAACTTATTAAAAGATGAAGTAGACACAATGGGTTCAAATGTTTCAGCCACAAATTCTGTAACAACGAAAGCATGTTAGTGCCATTAAAAGCAGCAAGTCTCATTACTGGTGGGTTTCACTCTGCAGGAATAAGAGCAAGAGCAGAAAGGAGTTAATGCAACAGGTTTCATTGATTGGCTTATTGGGCAATTGGGCAGAGGTGGAGTCTGTTATTAAGGATGAGGTTTTGGGGATATTTGGAAGCACATGACAAAATAGGCTGAAAACAGTTAAGTACCCTGAGGGGAAGTTCTTGCCTGACAAATCTGTTGGCATTCTTTGAGGAAGTCACAAGCAAGGCAGACAAAGGAGAGTCAGTGGATATTGTTTATTTGGATATTCAGAAGGCTTTTGAAAAGGAGCTGAAAATGAGGCTGCTAACAAGATGTTACAGGAAAGGTGCCAACATGAATGGAGGATTGGCTGACTGACATAACGGCAGAGTTAAAATAAAGGGAACCTTCTCTGGTTGCTGGTGACGTGTGGCGTTCTGCCAGTGGGCCTCTGGTTTTCATGTTATGTGTAAACGATCTGGATGGTCTGGTGGTGTATAATACAAAGAGTGGGGGAGGGGAAGGTAGTGTTCAGGAAGCAGAGGGTCTGAAGAAGAACTTGGATAGGTTGGGAGATTAGGAAAGAAGCGGCAGATGGAAGACAGCAAAGCGAAGTGTATGGTCATGAACTTGGCAGAAGACAAAGGCATAGACTATGTTCTAACCAAGAGACTTTGGAATCTGAGTGCAGGATCCCCTAAAGATTAACATGCAGGGTAGCTTGGTAGTATGTAATTTGAAGGATTTATCAGTTGTCGGTCAGACCACATTTGGAGTATTCTGAGCAGTTTTAAGGAGACAGTAATACCTCCACCATTTCCAGACTCCAATCAGGCTATGTGTGGAATTACTCCCCCTCAGATATCCTCTAAGCTTTGACCTCTCACCTATACCTCCATCCTCATGGACACCCCCTGCATGGGGAAACAATCAGAAATTTGGATTCCAATCCTGCTCCGCTCAGTGAGTGAGGGCCTGACGTCTATGTTAAGGTCCAGTACACAGTGTGTCCCATGCTAAACCTTCTCCAATGTCTCTCAAAATGATTGGTCATGATCATAGTCTTAGAACAATAACGTTGTATCACACAGAAACAAGCCCTTCAGCCCAACTTGTCCATGTCAACCAGGTTGTCTACTTGAACTAGTCCATTTTGCCCATATTGGAACCATACCCTCTTAACCTTTCCCCTCCTTGAGCCAGTCTAAATGTTCCTTATCATTTATAATTGTATCCACCTCAATCACTTCCTCTGGCAATTTGTTCCATATACCCACCAGCCTCTGTGGGAAGAGTCTAGAGGACGTTTATGAGAATCATAGTCATACTTTATTGATCCTGAGGGAATTTGGTATTTGTTACAGTTGCACCATAAATAATTAAATAGTAATAAAACTATAAATAATTAAATAGTAATATGTAAATTATGCCAGGAAATAAGTCCAGGACCAGCCTGTTGGCTCAGGGTGTCTGACCCTCCAAGGGAGAAGTTGTAAAGTTTGATGGCCACAGGCAGGAATAACTTCCTATGATGCTCTGTGCTGCATCTCAGTGGAATGAGTCTCTGGCTGAATGTACTCCTGTGCCCACCCAGTCCATTATGTAGTGGATGGGAGACATTGTCCAAGATGGCATGCAACTTGGACAGCATCCTCTTTTCAGACACCACCGTCAGAGAGTCCAGTTCCATCCCCACAACATCACTGGCCTTACGAATGAGTTTGTTGATTCTGTTGGTGTCTGCTGCCCTCACCCTGCTGCCCCAGCACACAGCAGCAAATATGATAGCACTGGCTACCACAGGCTCATAGAACATCCTCAGCATCGTCTGACAGATGTTAAATGACCTCAGTCTCCTCAGGAAATAGAGACGGCTCTGATCCTTCTTGTAGACAGCCTCGGTGTTCTTTGACCAGTCCAGTTTATTGTCAATTCGTATCCCCAGGTATTTGTAATCCTCCACATGTCCACACTGACCCCCTGGATGGAAACAGGGTCACCAGTGCCTTAGCTCTCCTCAGGTCTACCACCAGCTCCTTAGTCTTTTTCACATTAAGCTGCAGATAATTCTGCTCACACCGTGTGACAAAGTTTCCAACCATAGCCCTGTACTACGTCAGGGATGAAAGGGTTAATGTATGAAGAATGTTGATGCACTAGACTAGGCTGTGGGTTGATTGCAGACCAGCAAACACCCATTCACCTGAGGAGTCTGCATATGCATGAATGCAGCTGCAGAGCAGTGATTAACACTCATTTTGGGTGTGTTAGTGTGAAGATCTAGGTGTTTGAAATTCAAAGGAAACAAGAGGGCACGACTTCAGGATTGCAGGACGTCCTTTTAGAACTGAGATGCGGAGAAATTACTTTCATCAGAGGGTGATAAATCTGTGGAATTTGTTGCCATGAGTGGCTTTGGAGGCCAAATCATTGGGTGTATTTAAGGCAGAGATAGATAGGTTCTTGATGACACAGGACATCAAAGGGTATGGGGTGAAAGCAGGGGAGTGTGATGACTGGAGAATTGGTTTAGCCCATGATTGAATGGAAGAGCAGATTCAATGGGCCAAATGGCCTACTTCTGCTCCTATATTTTATGGTCTTGAGGTCTATTATGAATGCATGGTAACTATAGAAATCGTCCTGTTACCTTTTATCTTTTAACATATAAAATGTGATGTAATCGGGGATCTCTTCTTCCAAGAGTGGCTCAAGTATGATGCCTGCTTGTTTTGCAGAAGAACTACTTCTATATCCACTAGCTTCATTGTCTCTCTGGTGACTTTGTCACCGTCACAGCACTGATCTCAATGAAACCTCCTGAATATTGAAAGGTCTGGATGATCTGGATATGGAGAGGATGTTTCCAATAGTGGGAGAATCTAGGACCAGATGGCGCAGCCTCAGAATTTAGAGGATGTTCCAAGAGAATAGAACTCAGCCGAATTTCTTTAGCCAGAGGGTGGTGAATTGGGAATTCACTACCATTGGCAGCTGTGGACGCCAATATATTGGGTATGTTTAAAGTGCAGTTTGATTGGATCTTTATTGGCAAAGGTGCCAAGTATTACATGGTGAAGGCAGGGGAATGGGGTGAGACGGAAGAATAAAGCAGCCATGACTGAATGGTGGAGCAAGTATGATGGGCCAAATGGCCTAATTCTGCTTCTGTGCCTTATGGTCTTATTCTGGATTTCCTTCCCTGAATGGCATAGTTAACGACTTTTTAATCAAGAAATTTATTGTCACAACTCTGAGAACTTGCCTTTTAAATTTACCGCACTAATTTAAATTCCCTCTCAGGTGCTTTAGTGGAATTTAGCCTCTGTTCCCTGCTTTTTAGTCCAAGCCTCTAGATGACTGGGCAGGAAACATTCTGCTAACTTTTCCGGAATCAGTGTGCCTTTGCCGGTACTTTGAAAGGGCCTTACAATTGACCCCACCAACTAACACATCTTTCCCTCCTTCACCCTGTCCCCCACTTTCTGCTTCCCGATGCAACTCCCTTGTCCATTTGTCGCTCCCCACTGATCTCCCTCCTGGCACATCCTTACAAGTGCTACACCTGCCCCTAACCTCTTCCCTCACTACCATTCAGGGTCTTAACAGTCTTTCCAGGTGAGGTGACACTTCACCCGCGAGTCTGTTGGGATCAGTTACTGTGATCAGTGCGCTTGGTGTGGCCTCTTGTATATTGGTGAGAGCCAACATAAGGTTGAGAGACTGTTTCGCCAGGCATGTATGCTCCGTCAGCCGGGACAAACAGGACTTTAACCATGGAATAATTGTTGATGCTAGACGTGGTACAATTTGAGTGTCTCAAAAACTGTGCTGATCTGGAATTTTCATACACAACACTCTCCGGAGTTCACAGAGAATGTTGTGGAAAATAAATAAATCCAGTGAGTGGCAGTTCTGGGTGAAACTGCCTTGTTACTGACAGAAGTCAGAAGAGAATAGCCAGACTGGTTGAAGCTGACAGCAAGGCAACAGTAACTGAAATAACCACACATTACAACAGTGGGTTGCAGAAGTGCACAAACATTGAAGTGGAGGGGCTAAAGCAGCAGATGACTGCAAACATGTACTCAGTGGTGAGTTTATTAGGTCCACGAGGTATTTCATGAAGTGGCCACATAAATCCAGGGGAAAGTTCTGCATTGCCAAAATCATACGTCCTCAAGCAAAGCAACTTATTCACAAAGTTTGTTCTGCTATTGAATTGTCATCATCGTTAGTTCTTGTCAATTATTCAGACGGATCCGAAGGACAGCAACATCTGCACAGAAGTTCTGGTATTGGAGGATTATTAGAACATGAGCACCACAAGGTGGTTTAATAACAAAATTAAATAATGACTTTATTATTTGCCTTTAGCTCTGGCTCATGCTTCACTTTGCTCCCTGCATGAAGTCAAACTGGAATTATTGAGTGAACTTCATTTTTCTTGCACAGCTGAAGTTCTTATTACAGGATTGAATTTGAACAGCCGGCTTCTAGGAATTCACCAGACCACATGTAGAAGAGAACGAACTTGGCAGATGAGGGCACAGTTGAACAGCTGAGGCTTTGGAAGGCTGTGGCACACTGCCAGATTTCTGATCTGCATTCACTTGGAACAGCTGGGAGATAAGTGTCTCCATCCTGGCTGTGGTTTGAGTAAGCTAACACTCTGCTTTTACTTGACCATCGGGTCCAAAGCATAGGTGCCAGCTCATGTCCAGGTAGGTAATATGGCAGCTCTTAGAAGAAAGTGAAGCCAGAATAATGGAAATGAATGGAGTCAAAGTCACCTTTGACCTTATTCATTCGAAGTTGAGTTTATTGTCATATGCATATGGCAATGCACAGAGCTGCTGTGGGTTCTCTGGCTCCTAATAATGAAGCTAGATTTTAAAATTTTAGTGCTTCAAAGTTTCTACTAGGGATTTCAGTCAACCAAAGCTCCACAAATACAACAACACTGAACTAAAATGGACTCACTGAGAATGAACGCACAGAAAGAGATGAGAAACTGCTGCATTCTGATTTTCACCCAAACATGGATGAGTAACAACATGAACAACAGGAATTCTGCAGATGCTGGAAATTCAAGCAACACACATCAAAGTTGCTGGTGAACGCAGCAGGCCAGGCAGCATCTCTAGGAAGAGGTGCAGTCGACGTTTCAGGCCGAGACCCTCCCCCTCCCCCACCAACTTTCAAATCTCCTACTCACTCTTCCTTCAGTTGGTCCTGACGAAGGGTCTCGGCCTGAAACGTCGACTGTACCTCTTCCTAGAGATGCTGCCTGGCCTGCTGCGTTCACCAGCAACTTTGATGTGTGTTGCTTGAGTAACAATGTGCCTGACTTAGTGTTTTAGCTCAATGGGATGATTCTTCTGCAAGGATAGAGACTCACAGTTACCAGGGAAATCCAAAGGAAGTGGAATCTATGTATACATTAACAAGGATGGTGCACAAATTCACCTGTAGTTAGCATTCACTGTTCTGGAGCAATTGAACATTTTGCAATTCAATGCCAGCAACATTACCTGCTCAGGGAGTTTACTGTTGTGTTCATCTCTGCTTCCTCTCTGAGTGTGAACTCTAAGGACTTACTGCGAGAGCTTTACAGTATCATCATCTCTACAAAGCAAGCATCCGGATGGTCTCTTTATAACTACAGGAGACTTCAAACATGTTAACCTACAGGATATCTTACCCCAGTTCCACCAACACATCATGATGACCATTGGGAACAAACAGACTAGATCACCTTTATACAAACAGACTGGATCACCTTTATACAAACACAGTACTTACAAAACATCCCACACCCTTATCTTGGCCTCTCTCACCATATCTCAATAATGTTAATCCCAGCATAACGACCACTGCTGATAATGGAAAAATCAATCAAGAGGACCATCACTGTACAGCCGAAGAATGCAATCTCTACGCTCCAGGACTAACTGCACACATTCAAGAAGGCTGCCACAAAGAGAAGTGGTACAGACCTTGAGGAACATGACTCGTCTGTTACCGGCTACATCTGCAAGTGTGTAGACAATATCGGTACCTCAAGAATGGTCACCTCACGGCCCAACTAGCTCACGAGTCCCTGGCTGAACGCAGAGTTGCACTGCTCACTAAAGCTTGCGATGCTGCTTTCAAATCTAGAGACAGAACAGCTCTCAGCCGTCAGAGAAACTTTATCTTGGGCATCAAGAGGGCAAAGACTGCCTACGCAAAAAAAGAATTCAGGAACACCTTTCTGAAACATAACCCTGGCATGTGTGGTATTTCTAAAAGCACACGGGGGGATATGTGATGCCTCCCTCCCTGATGCTCTAAACATTTATGCACACTTCGAGGCCTGCGACACAACGCCAGCCATAACAGCTACGCCGCTGCCAGGTCAGCAGTCACTGTCTGTAACGACAGCAGCAGATGTGCCAGGAGTCAACCCTCATAAGGCAGCCAGGCTAGACAACATCCCAGGCTGAATACTCAGGGAGTGTACATCTGCTCACTGATAATCTTCAACACTTCAGTCATTGAGGTTGGTGTCCCCACAGGCTTCAAATAAGTCACCCTCATTCCTGGACCTAAGAACTCTACACCTTCAGAACGGAATGACTACCAGGCAGTGGCACTGATGCTGGTCATCATGAGGTGTTTTGACTGGCCGGTAATGGCACACATCAAAAACTCCATTCCTGCCACGCTGGACACACTCACCAATATGCTTTCCGACAGAATGGCTGTATGACAGGCATCATAGCATCTGTCATGCACCTGACACTGACACGCTTACACTTGTAGTGTGTCAGATTGCAGCTCCTGGAATGCAGTGCAGCATTCAACACTATTGTCCCTCAGACCTTGGTGAACAACTCCTAATCCTCAGTCCAAACACACCATCGTCCAACAGTGCATTAGATGTGCTGACCAACATACCTCCGATAGCCAGGATACACAGCCTCTCCTCCCTCCCCATCATCCTTGACATTGTAGTACACCGCTTGCACTTGACTGCACACCAGACTCCAGAGTAATCACATTATGGGGTTCATCAGCAACAATGAGGTGGCCCACAGAGGACGTGGAAGAGCACAAGGCTGGGTGCCAGGCAAATAACCTCTTCCTCAATGTTAACAAGACAAAGGAGATGGTTAACTACTCCAGGAGACCTCACAATGCCCACACCTCTTTTTTATATCGATCGCAAAGCAGTGAAAACTGTGAGCAGTTTGAAACTCCAGGGAATACAAATCTCACACAACCTCTCATGTTCCTAGAACACATGAATATTCACCAATGACTCTGTTTTCTGAAGAGGCTGAAGATAGCTGCCCTATGCTTCTCAATAATCATGCCCTCTTACAGATGCACAGTTGAGAGCATCCTAACATGCTGCATCACTGCATGTTATAGAAGCTGCACTGCAGCAGACAGGAAGACTTTACAATAGGAAGTCACAGGCGCCATTCTGGATTAGATTAGATTCAACTTTATTGTCATTGTGCCGAGTACAGATACAAAGCCAATGAAATGCAGTTAGCATCTAACCAGAAATGCAAAGAATAGTATTATTTACAAAATAACTGTGAATAAAAAGTAAGTGCTACAGCACACAAATATAAAAGTACTGAGACAGTACAATATGGGTGCAATACTGCTTAGCGCTGTGATGTGAGGTTCAACAGGGTCACAGCCTCAGGGAAGAAGCTCTTCCTGTGCCTGCTGGAGTGGGAGTGGAGGCTCCTGTAGCACCTACTGGATGGGAGGAGAGTAAAAAGTCCATGGTTAGGGTGAGGTGCATCCTTGATAATGCTTTTCGCCCTGCCCAGGCAGCGTTTATGGTAGATGTTCTCAATGGTGGGCAACTGGGTGCTGATAATCCGCTGGGCAGTTTTCACCTCACACTGGAGTGCTTTACGGTCCGATACGGGACAACTGCCATACCACACTGAGATGCAGTTGGTGAGTATGCTCTCAATGGTACAGCGGTAAAAGTCTGTCAGTATCCTGGGACAGAGGTGAGCTTTCTTGATGCTCTGCTGGAAATAAAGGCGTTGTGCCTTTTTGATCAGGATGGAGGAGTTCAGGGACCAGGTGAGATCCTCAGGAATGTGGACACCAAGGAATTTGAAGCTTGATACACGCTCCACTACAGCTCCTAGCATGCCTGAAGTCCACAATGATCTCCTTGGTCTTCTGGGGGTTAAGGTCCAGGTTGTTGCCGGCACACCACACAGCCAGGTGCTGGACCTCATCCCTGTAGGCCGTCTCGTCATCCCCTCTGATCAGGCCAACTACCGTGGTGTCGTCTGCGAACTTGATTATGGAGTTAGAACCATGTGACGGAATGCAGTCATAGGTGAAAAGGGAGTACAGAAGAGGGCTCAGCACACGGCCTTGAGGCACGCCGGTACTCAGGGTGACCCACCATGAAGGACATACAAGACCATAAGACATAGCAGAATTGGGCCATTTGGGCTATTGACTTTTCTCTACCATTTGACCATGGTTGAAGCATTTCCCACTTACCCCCATTCTCCTGCCTTCCTGCCATAACCTATTATGCCCTTATTTATCAAAAATCTATCTACCATTAATACATCCAATGTCCTGGTCTCCACAGCTGCCGATGGCAATGAATTCCACAGTTTCTCCACCATCTGGCTAAGGAAATTTCTCCTCATCTATGTTCTAACGTCCCTCTATTCTGAGGTTGTGCCCTCTGGTCGTAGACTCTTTCGCTCTCCCCTCTCATTACAGGAAATATCCTCTCCACATCTACTCTATATACTCTATCTAGGCCTTTCAATATTCAATAGATTTCCATGTGATTCACCCCTCCCTGCCTTATTCTTCTGAGTTCCAGCAAGTACAGGCCCAGAAACATTAAATGCTCCTGATATGATGAGCCTTTCATTCTCAGAATCATTTTCATGAACCTCCATTAGAACCTCTTCATTGTCAGCACACACTTTCTTCGAGAAGGGGCCCAAAACTGCTCACAGTACTCCAAGTGAATCCTCATCAGTGCTTTATAAAGCCTCAGAATTGCATTCTTGTTATTACGTTTGGCATAAGGGATCCCAAGTCACTTTGCACCTCAGATCTTTTTAGTTTGCTCCCCATTTAGAAAATAGTTTATGCTTTTATTTCTATTACTGAAGTGCATGACCATACACTTCCCGACACTCTTTGCCCATTCTCCTAATCTGTGCAAGACCTTCTGCAGCTTTCCTGCTTCCTCAACACTACTTGCCCTTTCACCCATCTTTGTAATGTCCACAAATTTGGCTACAAAATCATGGATTCCATCATCCAAATCATTCTCATACAACGTAAAAAGAAGCGGTCTCAACACCAACCCCAGTGGAACATCACTAGTCACCAGCAGCCAATCAGAAAAGGCTTCCTTTCTTATCATTCTTTGTCTCCTGCCAATGAACCACTGCTCTATCCATGCTAGTATCTTTCCTGTAATACCATGGGCTCTATCTTACTAAGCAGCCTTGTGTAAGCCACCTTCTTAAAGGGCTTCTGGAAATCCAAGTACATAGCACCCACTGATTCTCCTTTGTCTACCCTGCTTATTATTTTCTCAAAGAATACCAACAGGTTTGACTGGCCCTTTTACTAAATGCCTTCAAGTACCACAAAATCTCTCCTTTACAATACACTCCAATATTACCCCAACCACTGAGGCCATGTTAACTGGCCAGTAATTTCCTTTCTTCTGCCTCCCTCCCTTCTTGGTGTGACATCTGTAATTTTCGCATCCTAAAGAACCATGCCTAAAACTAGTGATTCTTAAAAGATCAGCAATAATGACTCCATAATCTTTTCAGCCACCGCTTTCAGAACATTGGAGTGTCATCCATCTCATCCAGGTGACTTATCTACCTTCAGATATTTCAGCTTCTCAAGTACCTTCTCCTTAGTAATAGCAACTAAACTCATTTCTGCCCTCTGACATTTGAACTTCTGTCATACTGCTAGTGTCTTTCATAGAGAAGACTAATGCAAAATACTTGTACAATTTGTCCACCATTTCCTGCTCCCTCATTACTACCTCTACGGTGTCATTTTCATGTGGTCTGATATCTATTCTAGCCTCTTTAACTTTTTATACACTTGAATAAACATTTTGGTATCCTCTTTAGAATTATTGGTTAGCTTACCTGCATATTTCATCTTTTCCCTCCTTATGATTTTTTTAGTTGTTTTCTGTTGGTTTTTAAAAGCTTTCCAATCCTCTAACTTCCTACTAATTTTTGCACTGTTATGTTCTCTCTTTTGATTTTATGTTGGCTTTCATTTCAATGTTAAGAAAATCCACCATGATTATCTTAACATTGTCTTTTTGACAGGCATTGTTGTCTTCCTCTGTAGTTTGTAACCCACTTCCTGGCTATTGTTCAGAGGCCTGTATATAACTCCTTTCATTTCCCAACCATGGCTGTGTCATCCTGCCTTTAGAATATTTCTACTTTGGGATGTATCTATCCTGTGCCTTCCATATTACTCCCAGAAATTCCAGCCTTTGCTGCTCTGCCAGTGTTACCTTCCAAACAACTTCAGCCAGCTGCTCTCTTATGCCACTGTAATTCCCTTTACTCCACTTTAATACTGATACATATGACTTTAGCTTTTCCCTCTCGTATTGCGGGGTGAATTCTATCACATTATGATCATTGTCTCCTAAAGGTTCCTTTACCTTAAGCTTACTAATCAAGTTCTATTCATTGCACAACACCAAATCCAGAATACTGTACTTGATCCACTAGTGGGCTCAACCACAAACTGCTCTAAAAAGCCATCTTGTAGGCATTTTACAAATTCTTTCATGGGATTCAGCACCAACCTGATTTTCTACCTGCATATTGAAATCCACCATGATTATCTTAACATTGTCTTTTTGACAGGCATTGTTGTCTTCCACTGTAGTTTGTAACCCACTTTCTGGCTATTGTTCAGAGGCCTGTATATAACTCCTGTTGCAGTCTTCTTACCCTTGCAGTTTCTAAACTCTACCCACAATGATTTTATATCTTCTGATACTATGTCACCTCTTTCTAAGGATTGATCTTATTTTTTACCAACAGAGCTATATCATCCCTCTGCCTACCTGCCTGTCATTTTGACACAATGTGCATCCTTGGATGTTCAGTTCCCAACTATAATCTTCTTGCCGCTATGATTCTGTGATGCCCACAACATCATACCTGCCAATCTCTAACTGCACTACAAAATCATCTACCTTATTCGGTATACTGTGTACATTCAAATATAAGACTATATTCAGATATATAACACTGCAACTCATACCGCTGACTGTAATTTCCTGACAGTCTCACCACACTATGCCTCTGTTTATATGCCAACTGCACCATCTTCAGCCCCACCATTTAGTGTATGCAGAAAGGAGCCAGAAAAAAAAGGCTAGCAATATCATGAAGGATCCCACCCAGTTGCTCATGGACTGTTTGTTCCATTGCAATCAAGGAAGAGGCCATGTACCATCCATGCCTCAACAACAGTTACCTTCCCCAAGAAGCAAGACTGATCAACTTCTCCACACATTAACTTACCTGCAACACCATTCGCCAACAATACTTTATCATTTTCTGTTAGTCTCCTTGTGTACAGACACTTCTGTACCTCCTGTCACTTTATGAATATATAGTTAGTCTATGTCAACCAAAGAACTGACAACAGACTTCAGAAAGAATAAGATGAGGGAACACATACCAGTCCTCATCAAGGGATCAGAAGTGGAATGAATGAGCAATTTCAAGTTCCTAGGTGCTAATATCTCTGATCTCTCCTGGGTCCAACATATTGATGCAGCTACAAAGAAGGCACTACAGTGTGCTAAATTTCATTAGGTGTCAGGAAGGAGGTACAGGAGCCTGAAGGTGCACACTCAATGATTCAGGAACAGCTTCTTCCCCTCTGCCGTTCAATTTGTGAATGGTCATTGAACCCATGAACACCACCTCATGCCTTTTTTAATTTTTATCTTTGCATTACTTACCTAATTTAACTAATATATATACTTACTGTAATTCACATCTCTATTATGTATTGCTGCTGCAAAGACAAATTTCACAACATACGCCGGTGATATTAATCCTGACTCTGAACTGTCTCGTGTTTATATTGATTGTATTTTTTTTGTTGTGTTCTTTATCATGGTGTGCTTTTTTATATCCTGCATTGGATCTGGAGGAAAAAATTATTTCATTCTCCTTTACGCTTCTGTTCTGGAAATGACATTAAACAATCTTGATCTTGAAAAATCTTGGCATTCTTTGTGGCAGGAGTGTAACGTAACAAAAATTCCCCTTGTGGTCTCTCTAGCTGATGCTGTTACAATCTTCAATGTATACACAGGTGCAATTAAAAACTTGTAACAGCATTGCAGACAGATGTCATCAGATAAGCAGCAATCACAAAAATAGATCATAAATTATGCATAGTTTTTATAAGAAAGAATAAAATTAGAACAAACAAAAAATGCCCATTATCGTGAAAAGTGATCAAAGTGTTCATAGCGTTGCTATGATGAGATAGTGATTAGGGTTGTGTAGTTTTGTTCAAGAACTGAATCGTTGAAGGGAAGTAAATTTTCTTCAGACTGGTGCTGTGGTACTTCAGTCTTCCATACCTCTCCAATGGTGGCTGCAAGAAGATGGCATGGCCCAGATGTTGTCGTCTTGAGGCAGCATCGCATGTAGGTGTTGCTGATGGTAGGGAGGGGTATGTCTGCACATCTCTGAAGCTTCCTATATCCTGGCACATTCGAATTACCACTGAGTATGGAATCGGTCAGGATACTTCCAACAGTACATCTGTCAAAGTTTGGTGACACACTGAACCTCCCAGGAAAGTGAAAATGCTGGAGCACCATCCTTGTGATTGCAACTATGTAATGGGCCTGGGGCAAGTATTCCTGTATTCTCTGCCGGAAGTGTGGCATTCTATCAGTGGCATCAACAGAGCCCTATGAAAAGGTGTTTCTCACAGCTCGGCACCGGTTATTTAAAAAGAGAGCTTCACGGGCATTAGTCCGTTGTGCGGGGCCTGTCAGCGGCATCCACAGAGCTCTACAAACTGAATAAAAGTACAGAAGGGATAAGTGAAGTGGCCATTGTTGGGAGTAGGTCAGTGGTGAGAGTAGAAGTGACAGGCTTTTGGCTCAATGGAGGCTTTGGCTCAGGAGAGGCGTCGGCTCTGTGTAAGGTGTCAGTTTAGGTTTCCTTTTTGTTTCTTTTCCTCTCTTACTGTACCATTTAAATGGCTATGGTGTGCTCTTTGTGCCGGATGTTGGAGAACAGGGAGACCCAGAGTATCCTGGGGAACTACATCTGCTTGAAGTGCATCCGGCTTCAGCTCCTTGAAAACCATGTTAGTGACCGGACCTGCAGCAGCAAATGCATGACCTTTGGTTTGTACGGGAGAACGAGGATATAATAGATTAAAGTTACGGGAAAGTAGTCACCCCAAAGTTGCAGGAGGCGAGTAGCTGGGTGACTGTCAGGAGAAATGGAAATACACAGTTAGAGTAGAGCACCCAGTGGTCATTCCCCTCAAAAACAAGTATACCGCTTTGGATACTTTTATGGGGGATGACCACCTGGGAGAATGCCATGGCGACCGGATTACAGACACTGAGCACAAGCCCGTGGTGCAGAAGGGAAAGAGAGAGAAGAAGAGACCGGTAGTGATAAGGGACTCCATAGTGAGGGGAACAGACAGGAGATTCTGTGGACGTGAATGGGACGCCCAGATGGTATGTTGCCTCCCAGGTGCCAGGGTCAGGGATGTCTCAGATCACGCCCATAACATTTTGGAGAGGGAGGGGGTCAGCCAGATACCGTGGTACATATTGGTACCAATGACATAGGAAGGAAAAGCAATGAGGTCCTGTATAGAGAATTTAGAGAGCAAGGTAGAAAACTGAGAAGCAGGACCTCCCGGGTAGTAATTTCTGGATTGCTGCCTGTGCATGAGCCAGTGAGAGGAGAACAGGAACATTTTGCAGATAAATGCATGGCTGAGAAGCTGGTGTAGGGGGCAGGGCATCAGATTCTTGGATCACTGGGATCTCTTCTGGGGGAGGTATGACCTATTCAAAAGTGACGGGTTGCACCTGAACCCAAGGGGGACCAATATTCTCGCGGGCAGGTTTATTAGAGCTGTTGGGGAGGGTTTAAACTAATTTGGCAGGGGGGTGGGAATGGAAGTGAAGGGACTCAATATAGTACAGATGGTAAAATAGCAAAGATAGCATGCAGTCAGACTGTCAGGAAGGGCAGGTAGGTGATGGGACTTAACTGCAGCCAACAGGCTGAGAATCAAATCATTAGGGATGCAGAATCAGAAAGGATAACAAATACAGTACTCAAGGTGTATCTAAATGCATTTAAGAAATATGATGGATGATCTTGTTGCAGGTATGATGATGTGGCCGTCACTGAATCATGGCTGAAGGATGGTTGTAATTGGGAGCTGAATGTCCAAGGTTACACGTCATATCGGAGGGATAGGAAGGTAGGCAGAGGGGGTGGTGTGGCTCTAATTGTAAAGAATAGCATCAAATCAGGAGAAAGGTGTGACATAGGACTGGAAGATGCTGAATCCTTGTGGGTTGAGTTAAGAAACTGCAAGTGTAGAAGGACATTGATGGCAGTTATATACAGGCCTCACAACAATGGCTGGGAGGTGGACCACAGGTTACAACAGGAAATAGAAAAGGCGAGTCAAAAGGGGAATGTTATGGTAGTCATGGGAGACTTTAACATGCAGGTTGATTGGGAAAATCAGGTTGGTAATGGATCTCAAGAGATTGAATTTGTTGAATGCCTCCTAAAAGATACAGTAGCTTTTTAGAGCAGTTTATCGTTGAGCCTACTAGGGGTTCAGCTATACTGGATTGGATGTTATGTAATGAACCGGAGATGACTAGGGAGCTTAAGGCAAAAGAACCCTTAGAAACTAGTGATCACAATATAATTGAGTTCAACTTGAAATTTGATAGGGAGAAAGTAAAGTCTGATGTAGCAGATTCAAAAATCATTGGACTCTGGCATGGTGCCAGAGGACTGGAAAATTGCAAATGTCGCTCCACTCTTTAAGAAAGGGGGAAGGTAGGGGGAAGGTAGCAGGAAGGAAATTATAGACCAGTTAGCCTGACCTCAGTGGTTGGGAAGATGTTAGAGTCAATTGTTAAGGATGAGGTAATGGAGTACTTGGTGACACAGGACAAGATAGTACAAAGTCAGCATGGTTTCCTTCAGGGAAAATCCTGCCTGACAAACCTATTGGAATTCTTTGAGGAGATTACAAGTAGAATAGGTAAAGGGGATGCAGTGGATGTTGTATATTCGGACTTTCAGAAGGCATTTGACAAGGTGCCACACATGAGGTTGCTTACCAAATTAAGAGCCCGTGGTATTACCGGGATGTTACTAATATGGTTAGAGCATTGGCTGACTGGTAGGAGGCAGCGAGCAGGAATAAAAGGATCCTTGTCTGGTTGGCTGCCAGTGACTAGTGGTGTTCCACAGGAGTCGGTGTTGGGACCACTTCTTTTTATGCTGTATATAAATGATTTAGGTGATGAAATGGCTTTGTTGCCAAGTTTGCAGATTATATGAAGATTGGTGAAGGGGCAGGTAGTGTTGAGGAAACAGGTAGGATGCAGAAGGACTTAGACAGATTAGGAGAATGGGCAAGAAAGTGGCAAATGAAATGCAATGTTGAAAAATGCATGATCATGCACTTTGGTAGTAGAAATAAACAGTAAGCGTGAAGGAATTGGGTGCTTACTGTTCTGGCTAACAATGGACGGTGCAATCCGGGGTATATTACGATTGAGGAATGTGTTTGCAGACTGGATATTGAACTTTTTACTGTTGGACTTCGGCCACATTCCACCGTGATACAACACTTGGCGGCACGGGAGATCGTTCCTGCCTATGGCCATCGAACATGCATCTCCTCCTGTGGAGGGTCAGACACCCTGAGCCAATAGACTGGTCCTGGACTTATTTTCCATCTGGCATAGTTTGCATTTGGTGTTTGATTGTTGGGGTTTTTTGTATTGCTATATTTACGCTCTATTCTTGGTTGGTGCGGCTGTAACGAAACCAAATTTCCCTCGGGATTAATAAAGTATATCTATCTATCTATCTATCTATCTATCTATCTATCTAAATGTGCAGATTATTTTCTAAATGGGGAGAAAATCCAGAAACATGAGGTACAGAGGGACTTGGGAGTCCTTGTGCAGAACACCCTGATGTTAACTTGCAGGGAGAGTCGGTGGTGAGGAAGGCAAATGCCATGTTAGCATTCATTTCAAGTTGTCTAGAATACAAGAGCTGAGGCTTTATAAGGCACTGCTGAGGCTTCACGTTGAGTATTGTGAACAGATTTGGGCCCGTCATATAACCATATAACAATTACAGCACGGAAACAGGCCATCTCAGCCCTTCTAGTCCGTGCCGAATGCTTACTCTCACCTAGTCCCACCCACCTGCACTCAGCCCATAACCCTCCATTCCTTTCCTGTCCCTATACCTATCCAATTTTTCTTTAAATGACAACATCAAACCTGCCTCAACCACTTCTGCTGGAAGCTCGTTCCACACAGCCACCACTCTGAGTAAAGTAGTTCCTCCTCGTGTTACCCCTCATCTTAGAAATGACGTGCTGTCGTTGGAGAAGGTCCAGAGGAGGTTCACGAGGATGATTCCAGGAATGAAAGGGTTATCATACGAGGAAAGTTTGATGGCTCTGGGTCTGTACTCGCCGGAATTCAGAAGGATGAATGGGGGATCTCATTGAAACCTTTCAAATGTTGAAAGGCCTAGACAGAGTAGATGTGGAAAGAATGTTTCCCATGGTGGGAGAGTCTAGGACAAGAGGGCACAGCCTCATCTTTCAGAACAGAGATGTGGAGAAATTTCTTTAGTCAAAGGTGGTGAATTTGTGGAACTTGTTGCCACATGCGGCTGTGGAGGCCAGATCGTTGGGTGTATTTAAGGCAGAGGTTGATAGGTTCTTGATTGGACATGGCATCATCAAAGGTTATCAGGAGGTCGTGAACTGGGGTTGAGGAGGAGATTAAAAAAAAGGATCAGCCATTATTGAATGCTGGAGCAGACTCAATGGGCCAGATGACCTAATTCTGCTCCTATGTCTTATGATCTTATGGTCTACTCTTTAAGGCAGGAGTTTAAACTGACAAAAATTCCCCTTGCGTTCTCTTTAGCTGATGCTGTTACAATTTTGTATCGTCGGGTGCAGTGACTTCCTCCTCTGCATCCGTTTTCACTAATCTTTTCTCAAATAATCTATCATTCTTGCAAACCACTTCCACATCTTCAAATTTCCTTTCCCATCAAAATATTAGTAATTACAAACCCTCTGAATTTAAGAACCTAAAAAATAGAACCAGTGGGAGACCATTCCACCCTTCACACCTGACCTGGCCTAAATTTTACTCAGTGCCACTTTCCTGCACCAACCCCACATACCCTTAATAACCAATCATGCCCTTGAGTATTTTCAATAATGAGCCTCTAGTAAGATATATTGAATGAGATGAGATCCCTCAATCAAAAGAGGAAAGGGCGACAATAATAATTGTCCCCATAAAACAGTTCTGCTTATTCTTTCCATAAGACCATATGACACAGGAGCAGAATTAGGCCATTTAGCCCATCAAGTCTGCTCTGCTGTTCCATCATGGCTAATCCCAGATTCCACTCAACCCCATATACTCGCCATATCCTTTGTTGCTCTGACCGATCAGGAAATGATCAACTTCCACCGCAGTCTATGGTAGAGCATTCCACAGATTTGCTACTCTCTGCCTAAAATAATAACTCTTTACCTCTGTTCTAAAAGGTCAGCCCACAAATTTGAGGCTGTGCCCTCCAGTTCTGGATACACCCACCATAGGAAACATCCTCTGCACATCCATCCAATCTATTCCTTTCAAAATTTGGTAGATTTCAATGAGATCCCCACACCTTCTTCTAAATTCCAGTATAACTTTCAATTCAGTTACATCTGATACTTCAGCTAGTTTGATTTTGTTATAGAAGAACTATAATAATCTAATTAGGTGTTCTGAATAAACTAGGGATAGCTTGAGAAATGACTAAATATTTCTTTTAATTCTTCATGCTGTTCATCAAAGAATACATAATTAATAACCTTGTTTACATATAATGTGTGCTCAACTATTATTGAACAAACAGCATCATCTTGCCTTTAGTTTAGCTTTCCCTTAAGTTAAGGAAATAATTTCATGTTTAAGAGCAGTATACTTGTATACTTGGGCAGTAAACTTGTATAATTGAACACAGCATTAGATATACCAGCTGAAGGTTGTTTTCAGGTGATATTACCAAGCCAGCATTCTGGTTACACTGAGTGAATTCGAAGCCAACCGCAGTGAGGAACAGGATTCATGTGGGGGGTGGGTGATGGTGTCAGATTCTCTCTTAATATTGAGCTCAGTGGGCTTTTACAGAAAACCAGTAGCTTTCTTGTTCACACCCTGCTCTAATCAGTCCTTCCAGCTTTAAGTTTGATTTCACAATTTACCAGTGAGTCTTATTACAACAACATTATTACTAGCTATTGTTGCAATGTTTTATGTCAAGCATTGCATGGATAGGATATTGAACAGAGATCTGGCTATTCATGGGTGGTATAGACATTTAGTTGGACTGACTGTGGCTGACAACTGTGAAGGCAATCACTAGTTATTCCCAAATAAGTAAAACCCTGTATTGCAAAAGGATGGGACTAGTATTCTTGTTGTACAATGTTCTATTCAGTTAGACTTTGCTGCACCATCTGTCCTCAGTCATAAATTTAATGCAGGAAAGCACCTTCAACCACATTCCGTCAAGCAATGTGTCTTGGAGGCTCAGTGGCAGGAGTCATTTGGCAGAAGGGCTAATCAACAGAATTCTCGAACGTGCACCGATCTCACTTGGTTGGCAGTGAGAGGGATCGCTCCCATCAGACCTTTTGCGTCTTAATCCCACCACATGTTATCCCTAAGGTGGCTGTGGTGCAGATGAAGACAACTGTGCACTCTTCTTTGAATGTGCATTCGCCAAGAGGGTCTGGGTAGGGATGCAGCGGTTCTTGTTGAAGTTGCCTCTGAGCAGCGGTATCATGCAAGTCTCCATGCTCTGCAGGCTCTTCCCACCATGTATACTGAAAGAAACAGCCATTGCTGCTGGAAAATGATCAACTAAGTTGGCTTCTGGTGTAAGGAATGCCTGCAAATGTGCATGGCTGACTGGTATGTTCCAAGATACAGGAGTACATTCTGAAGAATGTGTGCTGTATATGGTCCTATCACTGCATTCTCTCAAAGCTTCACAGGTGAATTGTTTAAGGAAGAAACGTGAAACATTGCAAGAGATGGTATTGAACTGACGGTATATGAACACTGATAAAGACATATACTGACAAGAGAAAATCTGCAGATGCTGGAAATCTGAGCAACACACACAAAATGCTGGAGGAACTCAGCAGGCCAGGCAGCATCTATGTGTTGCAAAGATGTGCACTGATTGTATCTACCATGTGTATCACGAATAAAGCATATTTTTGGGAAAAAAAGTTCCAGTCCAACGCTGACCCACAGTAATTTCAGAAGTTATGGGATGACTGGTGCAAGCAGAGCTGCCACTTACTTTGCCCATGGATACATCCGTGGGCATCGCTGCATTGCGCTTCTCTGTTTCAGAAGCAAACATCTTTTCTCTCAAGCAACACACACATAAATTGCTGCAGGAACTCAGCAGGCCAGGCAGCATCTATGCAATAGAGTACAGTTAAAACCCTTCAGCAGGACTGGAGAAAAAAAGATGAGTAGAAGTGGGGAGGGGAGAGAGAAAGACAAGGTGATAGGTGAAACCTGAAGGGGGAGGGGTGAAGTTAAGAGCTGGGAAGTTGATTGGTAAAAGAGATACAGAGCTGGAGAAGGGGGAGTCTAACAGGAGAGAACAGAAGGCCATTGAAGAAAGAAAAGGGGGGGGGAGCACCAGAGGAGGCGATGGGCAGATAAGGAGATAAAGTGAGAGAGGGAATAGTGAAGGAGAAAGGGGGGGGCATTACCAGACATTCGCGAAATCGATGCTCATGCTATCAGTTGTAGATTACCCAGACGGAATATAAGGTGTTGCTCCTCCAAACTGAGTGTGGCTTCACTGCAACAATAGAAGAGGCCATGGATAGACATATCAGAATAGGAAGTAGAATTAAAGTGGGTGGCCACTGGGAGATCCGGCTTCTTCTGGCAGACGGAGCATAGTGTTCTGCGAAGAGGTGTCCCAATCTGCGTCGGGTCTCGCTGATATTGTTTCTGTCTTAGATCTTCAGGGACCCAGGTCATACAGGGTGTGTCACTGTAGAATTTCCACATTCTCTCCCTGACCACTTAAGTTCTCCTCCAGGTGCTTCAGTTTCTTCCAACACTTCAGGTGTGCTTGTAGTTTAATTCACCTCTGTAATTTATATGTTGGTCCACCTGAGAGGCAATTGAATCAAAGAAGCAACCAAGAGAGTACTAATCTGAAGGGGTAGGTGGAAATTTGGAGAAGGAGAATTAAGTGATGGAACTACTCTGATGGGGGCAAACACAGATCCAACTGACTGAATCACATCCTTTTTTAAAAAAAGGATATTACTTTTTAGTACTTTAATGAGGCTGTTTTTTTAGATATTTAAATTAATCTGAAATATCTCTGAGTACCAAAAAGCATTGAAAAAGCTGCTACAAAACCGTGGCAAATTTTAACAGAATGTAAGCATAGGAGTCCAGCCTTGCCTTTTGTCAAAGGTCACCCGGGGCATTGTGCAGTAGACCAGAGGTGATACTGTGGCCAAGATCAACTTGTTGCTGGAACCTTGTTGAGACTGACCAGACCACTCCTGGACATGTTGTCCGTATGCGCCCAGTGTAGTTTAAGTACTGTGGGCTGTGGTTTGAATCCTGATCACTTTGGTCCTCTCACAGCAGTTATCTTAAGAGTTTTCTTTGATCTATCAAGTCTCTAACTTTCAAATCCTTTTTTTCCCCACATTTTTCATTTTCATAAGGAATAAGTACATGAACAGAGGTTGTTCCTTCAAACTCTAAACCATAACATAATCATTAAACAATGCTGCTGATAAATTCTATTAAAGTATACCTTTTTACAGATATGTTGCACATTATTTAAATGAAAATAGAAAATTATGTAAAAACTGAGCTGGGCAGGCAGCAGGCAGCCTCTATGTGAAGTGAGTCAATGTTTCATGTCAAAAACCTTTTGCCAGAACTGTGAAAGTCAGTAACATTAATTCTGTTTCTCTTTCCAAATGCTGTGTATCCCCAGCATTTTCTGTTTTTATTTCAAATACCAGCATCTGCAGTTTGTTGATGTTCATTGCATATAAATTAGTCCACAAGATGAACCAAAGTTGATCATGTAAACTTTACTTGTGGATTAATTGATACATGATGAAGTAATTCCTTTGCATCACGTTCAAATCTAAATCTTCATCATACTTGACTTTGTGGCTCCAGTAACAATGTGCTTCTAAAAGTAAATTTGCTTAGTAGTAGTGTGTTGACTGAAGGTGATTGTTGCCTCATTAAACAAATTTGGTGGCAATTCTTTTTATGTCAAACAGCAATGTGTTTTATGACTAATTTCCTTTTAATGAGAAACATCCTGTTAGCACAATAAATGTGTTTAATTATAAACCAACTTCCAGTAGCTCACAGTTTTTCACCTTGAAAATATAGACCCTTCACTTTTTATTCTTATTTCAAAGAAAATAAAAAGTAGATATTGTCAGGTGGATCTCTTTCAGTTGGTACTTCTGTTAGAGTACATGAAATTCCTAATCTTTATGAGCTTGGTTTTTACATTGTTGTACTTACACATGGCAACTTGAAGTAAAGGTCATTAATCACTATCCTGTTCCCTTTAGTTCCTTAAATCATTTATGCTTGAAGGCCAAAATATACCCACGGAAAAGCATTTTCTATTCTCCTGACTATATTTCTACACATCATAGCGAATATCTCAGGAAAAATAATCTTATCTGAATGGAATCTTGCTTGATCCCTAAATTTGTATTCTTAATTGGAATCCAAACTTGATATCAGAAACTATTTGATCTGCTTCTGGATTGGTTTATTCCTGTGAATTTCTTTATCCTGGCTTTACTCAAAGCTTGAGACGTTTATTTTTAAATTATTTAAAATCCTGATTAAAATACAGATGAAAATCCACATTAATATATTACTTGATTATGCCAAAAAGGTTAATATGCTGATTAAAAGCATCAATGAAAAAAATAGAGAAAATTTCTCTAGTGGGAAAATTCAGTACAAGGGCCTAAAGTTCTCCATTCCAAATTCTGTTGAGACTGGGTCAACTGAAATTTAAAATCTGATATCAATAGGTCTGTGTGTTCTACATATACTGAGGGTTTTAGAGTTAGCATAACACTTGAGCTGACATGGCCTTGAAGGCATTGTTGATGACTTGCCTTCTGGAACTGCTGCATTCTTTCTCATGAGAATCTTAACTCAATGCTGCTGAGTAGTGTGATCCAGTGACGATGTAGGAGTAATAATATCTTTTGATAGCTGAACCTACAAATAGTTGGTGGTGTTCGCCAGGATTTGCTGCCCTAGACTTCCTCGGTGGTAAAGATGCTGCTGGAATCATCTAGGCATGTAAATGAAGTGCCCTTGGAAGACACGGACTATGCTTACTATGTAGGGTTGAAGATTTTAAATGTTTAGGATCACTGGTGCAATCCTGCAAACTACGTTGCCGTGGATGGTTTTGAATTCCCGGAGAGCTGTTGGAGCTGAACTCATCCAGGTAAGTGAAAAATAACCCATCACACTCCTTAAACTTTGTAAACGATGGAAAGGCTTTTACATATCAAAAGGAGAATCACACAGCTATGGTATTTGTGTGGCTAATCTCATTGTGTTTCTACAGTTTGATAGATCTGGGCCTGTTCTCACCAGAGTTTAGAAGAATGAGGGGGAATTTCATTGAAACTTACGAATACTGAAAGACCCAGATAGAGCCTACACAGATGTTTCCAATTGTGGGAGAGGCCAGGTCCAGAGGGAACAGACTCAGACTAGAAGCAAGTCCCTTTAGAAGAGAGATGAGGAGGTATTTCTTTAGCCAGAGGGTGGTGAATCTGTGGAATTCATTGCCACAAACAGCATGGACGCCAAATCATTGGGTTAAAGCAGAGGTTGAGAGTTTCTTGATTAGAAAGGGCATCAGAGGTCAGAAGAATAGCGGGTGACCTAACTGGAACTTATTGAAAGGTGAAAAGCCTTGATGGAATGGATGTGGAAAGGATGTTTTTTATGGTGTGGGAGAGTCTAAGACCTGAGGTCACAGCCTCAGAATAGAGGGCCGTCCTTTTAGAGCAGAGATAAGTAGGAATTTCTTCAGCCAGGGAGTGGTGAATCTGTGGAATTCTTTGCCACAGGCAGCCATGGTGGCTAAATCTTTATGTATATTTAAGGCAGAGGTTGATAGATTCTTGATTGGTCAGAGCATGAAGGGATACAGGGAGAAGGCAGAAGATTGGGGCTGTGAGGAAAATTAGATCAGCCATGATGAAAAAGTGGATGATAAGACCATTTAATGTCAGTGGCAGGTGGGTAGAGGTTCAATTGTTAGAGATGATCATTACTGGCTCTATTACGGCACACATTGTACAACTGAATGTTTGACATCAGAATCAGTATCAGGTAATTGCATATGCGATAAAATTTGCTGTTTTGCAGCAGCAGTATATTGCAATACATAATAATAAAAAACTAAGAAATAAATGTACATTAAATTAGTAGTGCAAAAAGAGCAAAAAAATGTAATGCTATGTATATATGTTCAATGACCTTTCAGAAACCTGATGGCAGAGTGGAAAAAGCTGTTCCTGAAACACTGAGTGTATCCCTTCAGACTCCTGTATCTCCTCCTTGATGGTAGCAATGAGAAGAAGACATGTCCTGGGTGATGAAATCCTTAATAATGGACGCTGCCTTTATGAGGAATTACCTTTTGAAGATGTCCTTGTTGCTGGAGAAGTCAGTTCCCGTCGTGGAACTGGCTGAGTTTGCATCTTTCTGCAGCTTTTTGCCAATTCTGTACGTTGGTCCCTCCATACTAGATGTTGATGCAACCAGTCAGAATGTTCACCCTGATACATCTGTCGAAATTTGCAAGAGTCTTTGGTGATATGCCATGTCTTCTCAAACTTCTAATGAAATATATTTGCTGTCATGCCTGCTTTGCAATTGCATTAATATGTTGGGCCAGGTTAGATCTTTAAAGATGTTGACACCCAAGAACTGGAAACTACTCGCCCTTTCCATTGCTAATCCCTTGATATGGACTGGTGTGTGTTCCCTCGATTTCTCCTTCCTAAACTCCACATTCAATCCCTTGGCCTCACTGACGTTGAGTGCGGTCTTCCATTAATTCTATTATGTTTCTTAGATTTACTGAGTTTGCCAGCAAGAAAACAAATCTCAGGGTTGTATTTGGAGACATATATGTTCTTTGATAATAAATTTACTTTGAACTTAAGACTAACAACTAAAAATTACATTTCCCAGTGTAGAAAGAATAGATAATCTTTGAAAATTTCATAATTTATGTATATGTTGATCATAAGGATTCCTTGGTCTAATTTTCCTAAAGAGCCTCATGCAATCACTGTAAAATATTCTAATATTGCTGACTCTCGCACAATTCATCTGGCATGAGAACACATCTGAAGATAATCTCTTTAGCATCAGTCCTTGATGTGGCAATCTGTTTTTGTGTGCAGTTTATAGGTACTTATTCAAAGATTCTAATAAAATGTTAGAGGATGTCTTCCACACAAAGCTAACTTTTTAATTTGAGCCTTGTCTATCACATCAGGAAAGCCTTTACGAGCTCAGGATATGAATGTCTGAGCCCTTAATTGTATTGATTGGCTATAATGCTTTGTATCACTGGCAGTTTTAACTCATTTCAGCAGAGTCACTACAGAGTTTGAAGGATTTACAAAGCACATACCTTACAGTTTATTTCCAGTTTGTCAGTCATAAGAACATATGAAAGGCCACTAGGCGCTTTCATTTGAATATATTTTTTAAATTGTTAAAAAAACAACATGCTAACTAGCCCCATTTGCTATTATTTCTCTGCAATGAATGTAGTTATCTGGTCCTCTTGTGCATAATTTATGCCTGAGCACGAATAATTTTAATGGATGATTGGATTATTTCTCCTGAATTTACGAAATTAAAGAAAGGATATCTTCCGTTAATATAGTGTCTTCTACAAATTTAGGATATCCCAAGGCATTTTTCAGAAAATGAGGTATATTTTGAACTGCTTGTAGGAACCATTTGAGCTAATTTGTATTTAATTGCTTTTTCTATTATTTTAATCTTTTCAAAAGACTCATCACTTCCAGTTTAAAAATCCTTCCTATATAATGATTTTATAATAAAAACTAATCACTAATTGTCCAAATGTAAATTTGGACTATTGGACTATCAATCCTACCATATTTGAGGACATATTGCCTGGAGTATGAGCAAGACAAAAAATAAAATACTTAATTCCTATATTAAAGGACTTTTCATGTCCTTTTTTAAAGCACGTACAGTATAACCAATGGTGAATTCTAAATTGTAGTCACCACGGTAATGTAGAAAGCAAAATGACCATTTTGTCTAAAACCATCTCCCATAATCAATAATGGGAACATGACCAAACAATCTGTTTTCATGATAATATTGTTTAAAGGAATTGAATTGACTTTATTTCTTACATTCTTCACATACATGAGGAATAAAAATCTTTACGTTATGCCTCCATCTAAATGTGCAATCATAGTCATTTATAATAAATAGAACAGTTAATGTAACATAGAAATACACTCAAATCAGCATGAGTTAGTCAGTCTGATGGCTTGGTGGAAGAAGCTGTCTCAGAGCCTGTTGGTCCTGACTTTTATGTTGCAGTACCGCTTCCCGGATGGTAGCAGCTGGAATAGATAGTGGTTGGGATGACTTGGGTCCCCAATGGTCCTATCAGCCCTTTCTCATGCCTGTCTTTGTAAATGTCCTGAATCATGGGAAGTTTACAGCTACAGATGCGCTGGGCTGTCTGCACCACTCTTTGCAGAATCCTGTGATTGAGGGAGGTACAGTCCCATACCAGCCAGTGATGCAGCCAGTCAGGATGCTCTCAGTTGTGCCCCTGTAGAAAGTTCTTAGGATAAAGGTTTCTCCGAACACCAAGGAAACCACACACCTATTCTTCAAATTAGTAGCACGGGATAATTTACTTTCATCCAAGAATGTAGATAAGGCTTTGATTTCACTTGCTATGTGAAAGACAGCACTTTAGATATACAAGACTTTTGACAATGATTCTAATGCTGCATTAGAATTTAAATACACAGTAGTCTTTTCTGCTCAGGTATCTGGAGATGGCATTGAAACCTCAAACTTGAAGCAAAATTCAAACCATTGAATCCTTTCTCACTGAGCCTAATGATCACTTTTCAGTCCCAATAAATATCAAGAAATATGTCATAGAATCACAATGTCACACATTTCTTTGCCAACAAAGCCTATGCAGAATAACAAATACGCATTTATTCAAATCCTACACAAATCTTATTTTGTTCTCCCCACTAATTCCACTCAAACATTTTACTATTTGCCTAGGGGCACCTTTCAGCTCCCAATTAACCTACCTACCTGCACATCCGTGGGACGTGAGAGGAAACCAGAACATCTAGAGGAAACCCACCTGATCAGAAGGAGAATATGTAAACTCACAGACATGAGTGGAGATCATGACTTAACCTAAACCACTAGAGCAATAAGGCAGCAGGTTTACTTTTGTACCATTATACCATTTTCCTCTTTCCCCTCATCATGCATGCGCGCAAAACACAAAATGATAGGATTGATGTTAACACAAGTCATGCACCATAAACAATTTCTCACACAGAGGTGCAGAGGAGCATCATTTTTTCTCTTCTTCCTCATAGCCAATTCCTCGAGCTCAAGGGTGACTTGCTTTCTTTCCAAGTCTGGGCATCGTTGAGGTGGTTGATGGGAGGCACCGCAGATGGGAAAGGTGGTGTAAGATTGTGCCCCACCTACAACAAGTTCCTTATGGGAACGGCACTAAAGGACAACGCTTCAACCTAAGATCACTATGCTCCATAACTGAGGTCACCCCATCTTTAATGCTTAAGCTGCAGCATGCTGATGATGCTTGAGGGTATTTGGAAGTTGAGTTCCAGGACAACATTGACTCACTCACTGAAGCATAGGAGAGAATGGGCCAAATATTCCTCATTCACAAGACCAAGGTCATCTACTAATCTGTCCAATCAACTGCCCTCCCACAATGAGGGTTCATGTCAGACAATGACAATATTTATGACTATTTTTATACAGCATCAAGATCAAGTTCCAGATGCTTAACAACTTTTACTTTTGGATTCCTTTACATTCCCTTGTTTTTTTTAATATATTTATTGTGATCCTGACAGTAGCTTTTATACCAGCAGCAGCCAACTATAATCAAACACTTGGATGATGCCTTCTGCAGACATAAACAGCCCGACCAACACATTCAAATTGTAGTAGAAGACTTCAACTAGGCTCGTTTGAAGAAAACCCTGCCCAATAATCACCAGCATATAACCTGTAGTACCAGAGGTCTCAGAGGTCTCAACATACTAGACCACTATTACACTAAGTTAAAGAGTGCCTATTGTTCCTTGTGCAGACCTCATTTTAGTAAATTGGATCACTTGGTTGTCCTCCCCTTACCTGCATACAGGCAGAGCCTAAAAAGCAAGACTCCGGAGATTAGAACAACCAAGAGGTAGTTGAAGGAGGCAGAGGAATGATTGCAGGATTGTTTTAAGTCAGTGGACTGTGCCGTGTTCAAGCATTCATCTAGCGATCTGAATGAATACACTATAGTTTTAGATTATGAGAACACTCCGTCCTCTTTTATTGTCATTTAGAAATTCATACATGCATTAAGAAATGATACAATGTTTCTCCGGAGTGATATCACAGAAAACAGGACAAACCAAAGACTAACACTGACAGAACCACATAATTATTAACATATAGTTACAGCAGTGCAAAGCAATACCATAATTTGATGAAGAACAAACCATGGGCATAGTAAATAAAGTCTCAAAAGTCCCCGAGTCGATCGACTCTCGAGTCCCTGATAGCAGCAGCAAAAGAGAGAAACTCCCTGCCATAAACCTCCAGGCACCGTCAACTTGCCGATGCCTTGGAAGCAGCCGACCACAGCCGACACTGAGTCCATCCGTCGAAAACTTCGAGCTTCCGACCAGCCTCTCCGATACAGCCTCCCGAGCGCCATCCTCTGCCGAGCGCCTTCGACCTCGCCTCGGCTGCTGAAACACACAAAGCCGAGGATTTCAGGGCCTTCTGCTCCGGAGATTCTGGTTAACACACAGTAGCAGCGGCAGCAAAGCGGGCATTGCAGAAGTTTTCCAGTTGTTCCTCTGTACTCTCACGTCTGTCTCCATCAAACCAGAATTGTGCATGGTCCCCTACTTGACAGATAACAGACATCACCACCGAAGTGGCCGCGCGCGCTGCTGTCGTGCCGCCATCTCCTCCTCCTCCTCTTGGGCCCATCTGTTAGTTATAACAGATTTTATTAAAACAGCAGTAGATGAGAGCATCCACACTAAATCAAGTTGGATAAGTCGTCAGTACCGGATGATATTACCCCAGGCTACTGTGGGAGGCGAGGGACGAGATTGCTGAGTCTCTGGCGATGATCTTTGCATCATCAATGGGGACAGGAGAGGTTCCAGAGGACTGGAGGGTTGCGGATGTTGTTCCTTTATTCAAAAAAGGGAGTAGAGATAGCCCAGGAAAATATAGACCAGTGAGTCTTACTTCAGTGGTTGGTAAGTTGATGGAGAAGATCCTGAGAGGCAGGATTTAAGAACATTTGGAGAGGTATAATATGATTAGGAATGGTCAGCATGGCTTTGTCAAGGGCAGGTCGTGCCTTACAAGCCTGATTGAATTTTTTGAGGATGTGACTAAACACATTGATGAAGGAAGAGCAGTAGATGTAGTGTATATGAATTTCAGCAAGACATTTGATAAGGCACTCCATACAAGGCTTATTGAGAAAATAAGGAGGCAGGGGATCCAAGGGGACGTTGCTTTGTGGATCCAGAGCTGGCTTGCCCGCAGAAGGCAAAGAGTGGTTGTAGATGGCTCATATTCTTCATGGAGGTCTGTGACCAGTGATGTGCCTTAGGGATCTGTTCTGGGACGCTTACTCTTCATGATTTTTATAAATGACCTGGATGAGGAAGTGGAGGGATGGGTTAGTAAGTTTGCTAATGACACAAAGGTTGGGGGTGTTGTGAATAGTGTAGAGGGCAGTCAGAGGTTACAGCGGGACATTGATAGGATGCAAAACTGGGCTGAGAAGTGGCAGATGGATTTCAACCCGGATAAGTGTGAAGTGGTTCATTTTGGTAGGTCAAATATGATGGTAGAATATATTATTAATGTAAGACTCTTGGCAGTGTGGAGGATCAGAGGGATCAAAGCAGCAGCGCAGGTTGACTCTGTGGTTAAAAAGGCATATTGACCTTCATCAATCATGGAATTGAATTTAGGAGCCGAGCAGTAATGTTGCAGCTATGTAGGACCCTGGTCAGACCCCATTTGGAGTATTGCGCTCAGTTCTGGTCGCCTCACTACAGGAAGGATGTGGAAACCATAGAAAGGGTGCAGAGGAGATTTACAAGGATGTTGCCTGGATTGGGGAGCATGCCTTATGAAAATAGGTTGAGTGAACTCGGCCTTTTCTCCTTGGAGCAACGGAAGATGAGAGGTGACCCGATAGAGGTGTATAAGATGATGAGAGGCATGGATCATGTGGATAGTCAGAGGCTTTTTCCCAGGGCTGAAATGGCTGCCACAAGAGGGCACAGGTTTAAGGTGCTTGGGAGTAGGTACAGAGGAGATGTCGAGGTAAGTTTTTTATGCAGGGAGTGTTGAGTGCGTGGAATGGGCTGCCGGCAATGGTGGTTGAGTCGGGTACGACAGGGTCTTTTAAGAGACTTTTAGATAGGTACATGGAGCTTAGAAAAATAGAGGGCTATGGGTAACCCTAGTAATTTCTAAGGTAGGGACATGTTCGGCACAACTTTGTGGGCCGAAGGGCCTGTATTGTGCTGTAGGTTTTCTATGTTTCTATGTTTCTAAATCATTCAGCATTTTCCACACTCAGAAGCCCTGGGTGGGCCACAAGAACCAAATTTTGCTGAGGGCCACATCTGAGGCATACAAGCCTGGAGATCAAGAAAGCTACTAGAGGTGCGGGTATGATCTCCAGAAAGACATTTCATGGATGAGGTGGAAATTCCAGACCAAACTTGAATTAACAAGGGATGCTCGACAGCTGTGACAGGGCTTGAAAGCTAACACCTCCTGCAAAGCTAAACCAAGCGACATGGGAAGCAACAGGGCTTCACATCCAAATGAGCTCAGTGGCTTCTATGCTCATTTTCACTGTCAGAATGTGGAGAAACCATTGCAAATCCCCACATCTCCCAATGGTCCTTTCATCTCAGTATCTGAAGCTGATGTGCAGGCTGCCTTCAGAAGGGTGAATCCACAGAAAGGATCCAGACCAGATGGAGTACCTGGCCATGTACTACAGACCTGTGCTGACCAACTGGCTGGTGTGTTCACTGAGACCCTTAACCTCTTGTGTCGGTAGTGTGTGGTACACACCTGCTTTAAGCAAGCTTCAATTATACTGATGCCCAAGAGGAGCACAGTAACCTGCTCAATGACGATCACCCACTTCCACTCACATTCACAGTGATGAAGTGTTTTGAGAGGTTGTTAATGAAATGTATTAGATCCTGCCTGAGAGGCGACTCGGATCTATTCCAATTTGCCTACCAGAGCAACTGGTCTGCAGCAGTTGCCATCTCATTACCTCTTCATTCAATCCTAGAACATCTGGACAGCAAAGATGCATACATCAGGATGCTCTTTATCGACTACAGTTCAACATCCAATACAGTCATTCCCTCAAAACTAATCAATAAGCTCCAAGCCCTTGGCCTCAAAGCGTCCTTGTGCAATTGGATACTGGATTTCCTCACTTGCAGACCCCAGACAGTTTGGTTTGACAAAGACATCTCCTCTGTGATCTCCATCAACAGTGGTGCACCAGAGGGCAATCTGCTTAGCCCCCTGATCTACACCTCTGTTTGTGTGGCTAAACACATCTCCAACAGCATACTCAAGTTTGTGGACAACACCACTGTTGTGGGGCATATCAAGGGTGGTGATGAATCAGCATACAGGAGGGAGATTGAAAAGCTGGCTGAGTGATGTCGTAACAGCAGCTTTTCATTCAATGTCAGCAAGACCAAAGAACTGATAGTAGACTTCAGGAGAGGGAAACCGGACATCCATGAGCCACTCCTCATTGGAGGATCAGAGGTGGAGAGTGTTAGCAACTTTAAATTCCTGGGTACTACTATTTCAGAAGATCTGTCCTGTATCCAGCGCATAAGTACAATTGCGAAGAAAGCACAGCGGGGACTCTACTTCCTTAGGAGTCTGCAGAGATTCAGCATGACATCTAAAACTTTGAAAAACTTCTACAGTTGTGTAGTGGACAGTATGTTCACTAGCTGCATCACAGCCTGGAAAGGAAACAATAATGCCTCTGAATGGAAATCCTATGAAAGTTTGTGGATTTGGACCTGTACATCATAGGTAAAGCCCTCCCAACTATTGAGCATATTTACTTAAAACATCATAGGAGAGCAGCATGCATCATCAGAGATTGCCACCGCCCAGACCATGTCCTTTTCAAAGGTAGAAGGTACAAGTACCTCGGGACTCGCACCACCAGGTTCAAGAGCAGTTACTACCCCTCAGCCATCAGGCTCTTGAACAAAAAGGGATAACTACACTCTCTTGCCCATCCATTGAGATGTTCCCACAACCAATGAGCTCACATTAAGGGCGCTTTACCTTGTTATTCCATGTTCTTATTATTTATTTTGTTAGTTATTTATATTTGCATTTGGACAGTTTGTTGCCTTCTGCACTCTGGTTGATCTTTCATTGTTCCTATTATAGTTACTATTCTATAGATTTGCTGAGTACGCCTGCAGCAAAATGAATCTCAGGGTTGTATATGGTGACACATGTACTCTGATAAGAAAATTTACTTTGAACTTTGAACATGCTTCTTTTAGAACAGTCAGTCCACTAAGTTATCCCCATTCCTCCAATCTTCCCATGGATTTCTTCCACAGCCTATTTTGCATTTTAACCTGGGAGTAATTGTAAAAAAAATCAAGGCCATTAACACTTTAATATTTTGGTTCACACACAAAATGCTAGAGGAACTCTATAGATGCTACCTGTCCTGCTGAGTTCCTCCAGTATTTTGTATGTGTTGCTCTGGATTTTCAGCATTTGCAGAATCTCTCGTGTTTATTATTTTGGTGCTTGCTTACCAGTTCTTAATGCTTATGATAGGAAGTAAATATTTGCAAAAAGAAGGAATAAGAGACATAATTAGCAAAAAAACACTTAGTTCACCAGCTTTGGCAATTTGTTTCATTACTTGTCTCAGCATTAATCTCATTATCAGACATTATAATACCTAATATTGAGCAACTCAGCATTTTAATTATTTTATGTATTTTTTCTTTAACCAATACAGATATAAACTCATGCCGTCGCTGACTGAACCACTTCAGCCTTTTAATGTAAATCATTTTATGGTCAATTAACATTAATGCCATGATGTGCTTTGTGGCAGTACTATAATGCCAGCTCAAGCATTCAGATATCACAGTAGTTATACCAGAAATTATGAAACTCGCTGCTAGAACTATAATGATTCAGCATTTGTTTTGGAGAGCAACGATGGTGTTACAGCACAATATTCCACTTTTGGTGCCAACTTTGATATACCACCACTTTAATTAATAGAACACAAGTGAGACCATAAGTTACTGTGCATAGTACTGGTATCCAAATACTTAAAGTATTCATTTCATTAATTTGTTTATTCTTTTAATGAAAGTAGTAACCCTTTTATTTGTCCATCATTAAAATTATATCATCTAATTATAGTAAGTGCTGGCACACTAAGACCACTTATGGAGATACAGTACCACTAAAATATGTTATTTACTAATGATCTTTAATCCCTCCCCAGATTATAACCCAATATTTTATAAAAAGGGTAGCTTAAGACCAGGGAACACACAATGCTAAATTTAACGATGTATAACAATGTATAAATAGTTACCATCTTGACAGCCATAAGATGATAGATTTGAAAGAGAGTAAATAGTACCTAAAAATAATTAAGGCCATCATTGAAGGAGAAATAAAATGATTCTTTTTAACAATGCAAACTGTTAATTAATAAACACATACATAAATAAAACATGCAAACTATTTGGTACAATGTAAATTCCAAAACCCTGAAAAGCTAAACTCAATGTGCCAAATCTGAAATGTAA
The DNA here is from genome assembly GCF_030028105.1 of Mobula birostris. Taxonomy (NCBI): domain Eukaryota; kingdom Metazoa; phylum Chordata; class Chondrichthyes; order Myliobatiformes; family Myliobatidae; genus Mobula; species Mobula birostris. The sequence continues at coordinate 196,332,579 of NC_092371.1, forward strand.
TCTACAAAGTGGGAAGAGACATTCTCATTCTAAAAAAATGCTTACATAGATGCAGAAAACGTATTACTAAAGTGCAATGAAAAGCAAGTGCAGAAAATAAATAATGCAATGAGGTGCAAAATGAAAATATGAGGGAAAGAATTTAAATTGGATATCAAAGGCAGCAATGAAATATTTATAAATATATTAAGAGAGAATGATTTGGAGAATGTGGGTCCATTAAAGGCATAGCTGAAGCAATAATAAAAATGAGTCTTCTCTTTCACAGGAAAGAAAGATATGATCAGAGGCTAGTGATACAAAGCACCCAGGGGTAAATTAAGGGGGGGGGGAACAGATTAGATTTTATATTATATCAACAAAGGCTATTTTCATTCATATTCCTGTACTATCACTGCAAAATTCCCAGGACACTTCACTAGGAGTCTTAACAAGTAAAATATTGACATCATTATGTGATGGTAGTCCACCTGACCAAACCAACCAAAGAGACAAACTTTGAGATGTATCTTAAATGTGGAAATAAAGGCAGAGAGGATTAAGGAAGAAATTCTCAGGCATTCATATTTGACAACTAAAATACTTAGGAATAGTTTGAGTAAATAACAGGCAGGATAGACAAAGGAGAGTCAGTAGATGTTGCTTATTTGGATTTTCAGAAGGCCTTTGACTTATTTTGTTAAGCGACACATGAGGCTGCTTAACAAGATAAGAGCCCATGGTTTCACATGAAAGGTACAAGCGTAGATAGGTGATTGGTGACTAGCAGGATCCAGAGTGGGAATAAAGGAGGTCTTTTCTGGTTGGGCTGCTGGTGACTAGTTTGCAGGCGATACAAAGATAGGTGGAGGAAGCAGGGAGTCTGCACAAGGGACTTAGATTGGAAGAAATTAACCAGATTGGAAACGAAGTGGCAAATGGAATATAGTGTAGCGAAGTGTACAGCCATGCACTTAGGTAGAAAGAATAAAGGTGCAGACTAATTTCTAAATGGGGAGAAAATTAAAAAAATCAGAATTACAAAGGGATTTGCGCAGGTTAACTTGCAGTTTGTGTTGGTGGTAAGGAAGGCAAATGCAATGTTAGCATTCATTTTGAGTGGACTAGAATATAAGGATGTAATGCTGGGGCTTTACAAGACATTGATCAGACTGCACTTTGAGTATTGTGAGCAGTTTGGGGCTCCTAATCTGAAAAAAAGGATGTGCAGGTATTGGAGAGAGTCCAGAAGAGGTTCACATGAATGATTCCAGGAATGAAAGACTACTGTTTGTTCCAATGGGACTGTACCCATAAAAACATAGGCCATTGTGTGCATCTCTCACTCTATCCAACACACCCTGCTTTATCTCCACACTTGTACCACGTTCTGCTCAGAGGTAAGACAATCTTTACTCCTACCGTTTTCTCAGCTAGCACAGGATGATGTGCCACAACCCCTATGCTAGCCCCTGAAAGAGATGGCCATTCATTTAATTTTCCTCCCTGTGCACCAAAGCCCAGCAATATTTTTCTCTTATAATATTTAACCTGTTTGCAATTTAAAAATTATTATTAAATCTGCCTCCTAAGTGCCTTTCCTTCTTAGGTAAAGGCATTCTAGATCTTTGTAATCCATTGCATTAAATTGGATTTCCCACTCCACCTTGGTCTACGTACTCTCTCATATTCACTCTACTTATTCTTTCAACACTTTTCATGATTTTGTGTACCTCCAATGAATTATTGCATAGACGGAAATAATTTGGCTCATTGAGACTCAAATGTGTTGTCCCTGTGTAGTAGTCTCATTACTCCATACACTCCCTGTAGCCCCACATATGATTTTTCTACAGTGCCTCTATAATTCTTAAAGTCCTGAGTGACTCTTCCACCACCCCTATGGACAGTAAATTTTAGTCATAGTCATAGTCATAATTTATTGATCCCGGGGGAAATTGGTTTTCATTACAGTTGCACCATAAATAATAAATAGTAATAGAACCATAAATAGTTAAAAAGTAATATGTAAATTATGCCAGTAAATTGTGAAATAAGTCCAGGACCAGCCTATTGGCTCAGGGTGTCTGACTCTCCAGGGGAGGAGTTGCAAAGTTTGATGGCCACAAGCAGGAATGACATCCTATGACGCTCTGTGTTGCATCTCAGTGGAATGAGTCTCTGGCTGAATGTACTCCTGTGCCCACCCAGTACATTATGTACTGGATGGGAGACATTGACCAAGATGGCATGTAACTTGGACAGCATCCTCTTTTCAGACACCACCATGAGAGAGTCCAGTTCCATCCCCACAACATCACTGGCCTTACGAATGAATTTGTTGATTCTGTTGGTGTCTGCTACCCTCAGCCTGCTGCCCCAACACACAACAGCAAACATGATAGCACTGTCCACTACAGACTCATAGAACATCCTCAGCATCGTCCGGCAGATGTTAAAGGACCTCAGTCTCCTCAGGAAATAGAGACGGCTCTGACCCTTCTCGTAGACAGCCTCAGTGTTCTTTGACCAGTCCAATTTATTGTCAATTCATATCCCCAGGTATTTATAATCCTCCACCATGTCCACACTGACCCCCTGGATGGAAACAGGGGTCACCGGTACCTTAGCTCTCTTCAGGTCTACCACCAGCTCCTTAGTCTTTTTCACATTAAGCTGCAGATAATTCTGCTCACACCATGTGACAAAGTTTCCTACCATAGCCCTGTACTCAGCTTCATCTCCCTTGCTGATGCATCCAACTATGGCAGAGTCATCCGAAAACTTCTGAAGATGACAAGACTCTGTGCAGTAATTGAAGTCCGATGTGTAAATGGTGAAGAGAAAGGGAGACAAGACAGTCCCCTGTGGAGCCCCAGTGCTGCTGATCACTCTGTCGGACACACAATGTTGCAAGCACACGTACTGTGGTCTGCCAGTCAGGTAATCGAGAATCCATGACACCAGGAAAGCATCCACCTGCATCGCTGTCAGCTTCTCCCCCAGCAGAGCAGGGCGGATGGTGTTGAATGCACTGGAGAAGTAAAAAAAACATGACCCTCACAGTGCTCGCTGGCTTGTCCAGGTGGGCATAGACACGGTTCAGCAGGTAGACGATGGCATCCTCAAGTCTTAGTCGGGGCTGGTATGCGAACTGGAGGGGATCTAAGTGTGGCCTGACCATAGGCCAGAGCAGCTCCAGAACAAGTCTCTCCAGGGTCTTCATGATGTGGGAGGTCAATGCCACCGGTCTGTAGTCATTGAGGCCGCTGGGGCGCGGCGTCTTCAGCACAGGGACGAGGCAGGACATTCTTCCACAGTACAGGAGCCCTCTGGAGCCTCAGGCTGGGGTTGAATACATGGCAAAGTACTCCACATAGCTGAGGGGCACAGGCTTTGAGCACCCTGGTACTGACACCATCCGGGCCTGCCGTTTTAAGTACCATCTTAATTTTGTTTGCATTGAGAAAGTGACCCCAACTTCGCTTGTCCTTCTAAGTATGAACTAGTTCAGCACAAAGCAGAAGATGAAAGCTAGCAGGAACTAGTTCAGGGACAAAAATTAAAAGTAAATCAGAAAGCACAGGGATAGTCAGTCAACACTTGCAAACAAAAAAGGGTCAGAGCTTACTGCTTAAATGGAGTCCTTTCCCAATAAATGTTAACTTCAGTTGATGTAGATCTGTTAAAGGGAAGAAGCCAAGCCCCTGATTAAGGGCAGGTCATTCAGTAAAGTGAAGGTGGCAGTGATACCCAGCAGCTGTTCGATATCGATATGTGGATGCACGTGGAAGATTATTGTCCCTGACTATGTGACAGGGTGTTCAAAATCTATCACTGGAAGACCCATAAGCAATAAAGAAGATATAGAACAGAGAGGCAAGTAGCAATAGTGTAATTATGTGAAGGATGAAAGGTTGTAAATATGACCCTGACAATGGAATAAAGCAGAGGGTAAATAATATGAAACATCACAAACAGTCCTCACGATGATGCTAAATGACACAGAGACTTTGGTGATCATGAGTAGCATCATAGAAATGAGAGGAAGTGCTGGGTGGGATCTATTTGGGAGGTAAGAGTTCCCTGTACACACACAGGAATAAATACATAGTTGCACATCTGTAATCAAACAAGGTGGCTAGCAAAATCATTATCTAGTATTATTCTGTCAATAGATTTTAAATTGCCTCCAATATATTTTAGCCATTTGGTGTTTGGTTTCTACTTTCAGGCTCATAATTTTTTTGTTTCGTTTATTCTGGTGTCAATGATACAGGCAGTCACTCACCCAAATGAGGTGGTTAATCATTTTAAATTATTTAGCACTTCACTTCTATTTAGTACAAAGTACATGTGAACATATTAAGAATTCTGAATACAATTATATAGTATATATACAGTATAGCATATTACTTAGAGTTAAAATTATTCAGTACTTTTTTGGAGAGGTTATTAATTTTCTGCTCATTGAAAATATTGATTAGTTGATTAATTCTGTTAGATTAGTTTTTTTTGGGGGGGTTGTTTTTTTTTCTTTTTTCATGATTTTTCTCTAGTTATTTTCTTTTTCTCCTGTATTATTCATTGGTATCCTACATGATTGGGAGTTTGTCAATTAATACTATTTGGTTTTATAATTACTCATCTTAAGTATAACAATGTATTCCCAACAATTTTGTATTATTGCTATGTTATGTTTATGTTTTATGAAACTAATAAAAAGATTGAAAGAAGAAAATATTGATCAGCAAGATTTTATGGAGACCTTTCAACATAAGCTAGACAAGTTTAGTTCAATATTGGAAAGTATGGGATCATGTAATTTGGGAGAATAAACAAGACAGACTATTATCTGAATAAAGAGAGACTACAAATGAGAGGAGTACAAAGTGTTCATGAGACAAGCACACACAGTACTGTCTGCAGCTTAGGTTCCCTTACTTCGTAAAGCATCTGGAGCGTATTCAATTCTGGTCACTCCATAATAGGAAGGATGTGGATGCTTTGGAGATGGTGCAGAAGAAGTTTACCAGGATTCTGCCTAATTAGAGGACATGCGTTATGAGGAGAGTTGGACACTTTGGGTTGTTTTCTCTTGAGCAGCGGAGGCTGAGGGGAGACCTGACTGAAGTTTATAAGATTATGAGGGTCATAGATAGAGCAGAGTTGAAATGTCTAATGGTAGAAGAGATACATTTAAGGTAAGAGGGGTTAAGTACTAAGCAGGGAACCCAAGCTGCAGACGGTACTGTGTGTACCTGTCTCATGAGCACTCTGTACTCCTCCCATTTGTGGTCTCTCTTCATTTAGATAATAGTCTGTATTTTGATTCTTCTCCCAAAATACATGATCTTATGCTTTCTTACATTAAACTAAATTTGTCTAGTTTTTGTTCTGTCATGCAACCCATCTGTATCCTATTATAGAGAGAAAATATCATTATCACAGCATGTCCTCCAAGGCTGAGGGCATACTGAAAATCATAAATAAATTTCTTACACTATCAGGATGCTATTGCATAAAAGTTATCATAAGTAAAATAAACAGAAACCCAGCGATACGTGTAATATAATTTCTTCTAAGTTCTCCTAAGAAGGAAATTAAGCCAAACATTCACACAAATGTATATAACTGTGGATGCTGTAAAAGCTCAAACACTCGTTGAGATTCTACAGCCTGAGACTCATATTTTTTGTTGTTAGGTAAGTATATAAAGTGATTGTGGAGTTGAGATGGTAGTGGTGGATGTTCCAGATCAGGCACCATCTAACTGAAATAAGAAGTAGGCTTTTCTGTCCCTTCACCCTGTTAAGCGGCAAAATAACCGACTTCATGCCTGATATGTCTTATCTGTGTCCACCTGCTGCAAACCCGACTCCTTTTTCACCATTGTGTAGCCAAAGCCTATTAATGTCGGATTGAAAATTATTAATGAATTTTGTGTGAGAGAGTTTCACATTTACATTACTCCTGAAGAAATGTTTTTCACTAATTCCTCCTTTGGTCCAGCTCATGTTCCAATGACCCTGACTATCCATTAATTCCATCCAGAAGTCTTAAAAGCCTGTTGTCTTTAACCTATACTGATAACATTATGGGGAACAGACGCCTTATTTATGTAATTTTTCCTCATAAACTAGCTCTTGGAGTGCCATCAGGAATCAGGTGATATCAGCATACATTTTTTCAAAAGCAAATATACACTCAGTGGTCATTTAGATAGCTCCCGTACCTAATAAAGTGACAACTGAGTGTAAGTTCATGGTTTTCTTCTGTCGTAGTCCATCCACTTCAGGGTTCAACATATTGTGCATTCAGAAATGTTTTTCTGCACACCACTGTTGTAACATGTGGTTATTTAAGTTACTGTTGCCTTCTTGTCAGCTTGAACCAGACTGGCAATTCTCCTTTGACCTCTCTCATTAACAAGGCATTTTCGTCCACAGAGCAGCCACTCTGTACGATTTTTGTTTTTAGCACCACTCTCCATAAACTCTAGAGATTGTCATGTGTGAAAATCCCAGAAACTCAGCAGTTTCTGAGATGCTCAAAACTCCCATCTGGCACCAACAGTCATTCCATGGTCAAAGTCACTTAGATTATACTTCTCTCCCATTCTGATGTTTGGTCTGAACAGGAGCTTGAAGACTTGTATGGCCAGATTTGGGAACAGCTTCTTTCCAACTGTGATAAGACTGCTGAACGGATCCTGACCCGGATCTAGGCCGTACCCTCCAAATATCCGGACCTGCCTCTTGGTTTTTTTGCACTACCTTACTTTCCATTTCTCTATTTTCTATTTATGATTTATAATTTAATTTATTAATATTTACTAATTTTTAAAACTATTTTTAATATTTAATATTTTTAATCCTGGGAGCGGAAAGTGCAGAATCAAATATCACTGTGATGATTTTACGTTCTAGTATCAATCGTTTAGCGACAATAAAGTATAAAGTATAACAACTGAACCTCTTGACCATGTCTGCATGCTTTTATGCATTGATTTGTGATCAAATGATTGGCCGAATATTTGCATTAATGGTCAGGTTTATAGGTGTACCTAATTAAGTGCTCTGAGTGTATACTTTCTAGCACATATGAACATTAGACACAGAAGCAGAAAGTCTGCTCCATTAGTCGATCATGGCTGATCCACATTCTTCTCAAACCCATTCCTCTGCCTTCTTCCCATAGCCTTTCATGCCCTGACTTATTAAGAACCTATCAACTTCCATCTTAAATACACCCAAAGACCTGTCCTCCACAGCCACCTGTGGCAATGAATTCCACAAATTCACAACCATCTGGCTAAAGAAATTCCTCTTCATCTCTGTTCTAAATAGACATTCCTCTATTCTATGGTTGTGCCCTCTGGTCATAGACTCCTCCCACTAGAGGAAACATAATTTCTACATCCACCCCTACTAGGCCTTTCAACATTTCATGTATTTCAAAGAGATACCCCTTTATTCTTCTAAATTCCAGTAAATACAGACCTAGAGCTATCAAGCGCTTCTCATATGATAAGCCTTTCATTCACGGATACACTCTTGTGAACATCCTCCCCAATGTCAGTACATCTTTTCTTAAATATGGGCCCCAAAACTGCTCACAATACTCCAAGTGAGGCCTCAACAGTGCCTTATAGAGCTTTAGCATTACATTCTTGCTTTTATATTCTAGTCCCCTCAAAATAAATGCTAAAATTGCATTTGCCTTCCTCACCACCACCTCCACCTACAAATTAACCTTTAGAGAATCCTGCATGAGGACTCCCAAGTCCCTTTGCACCTCAGATTTTTCAATTTTCTGCTTGTCTAGAAAAAAGTTTACGCTTTTGTTTGTTCTACCAAAGTGCATGACCATACTTGTCCTACCTTCTTCCTCACCAATACCTGCCCCTCCATTTATCTTCATATCATCCACAAACTTGGCCATGAAGCTATCAATTCTGTTATCCAAATCATTGAACTGTTGCAATGGGGCATTTGGGAGCAGGCCCAAGTGCAGGACACAGGCACGGAGACTTGACATGGAGACGAACTTGGACTTGACTTGGACTCGGAGCCAGGACTTAGACTTGACTTGGACACAGAGCCTGGACTTGGACTGGGACACAAAGAGAGAGAATTCTCAACACGGAGTAGTGACAAACGGCCGGACCGACTCAGCTGGAAATGAGACGACTAAACCAAACAATAACAGACAATACTTATCTTGACACGAAGAAGCTCATGAAGCGGCAAATGGCCGGCAGTCACTTGACTGGACACAAAGCCTTGACTGGAAATGAAGCCTTGACTGGACTCGAAGCCTTAACTTGGACTGGTACTCGGAGCCTTGAAAACAAAACGAGGACAGACCACTCGCATCTCGACTTGGAACAGCAGCAAAATGGCTGGCAACACTTGGCCGCACATGAGACGACAAAAACAAACAACAACAGACAATAGGAATCTTGACACGGAGAAGCTCATGAAGACGGTCCCTTATTCTTGGCAGCTCAGAAGACGGTCCCTTATTCTTGGCAGCTCGGAACATGCATTGCCACCCTGGCTACAGTGACGGACCATCCCCGAGTAGCTGTAAGCTGGGGTTTTTATCCTGCCGGTTCGGATGAAGATCAGGTGCCCTAATCAAGGAGCCTGGTGGAACACGGGGAAAAGGAAATTAACGGAAAAGAGTAGTTAACGGACTGCACCATGACATGAACATTAAAATGAAGTATTCCCAACACCAACCCCTGCAGAATCAGAATCACAATCAGGTTTATTATCGCTGGCATGTGACGTGAAATTTGCTAACTTAGCAGCAGCTCAATGCAATTCATTATATAGAAAAATAAAATAAGTAAATCAATTATAGTATATGTATATTGAATAGATTAAAAATCTGCAAAAACAAAAATAATATACAAACCCCATTTCCAGAAAAATTGGGATATTTTCCAAAATGCAATAAAAACAAAAATCTGTGATATGTTAATTCATGTGAACCTTTATTTAACTGACAAAAGTACAAAGAAAAGATTTTCAATAGTTTTACTGACCAACTTAATTGCATTTTGTAAATATACAAAAATTTAGAATTTGATGGCTGCAACACACTCAACAAAAGTTGGGACAGAGTTAAAATAAGATTGAAAAGTGCACAGAATATTCAGGTAACACCAGTTTGGAAGACTCCACATTAAGCAGGCTAATTGGTAGCAGGTGAGGTATCATGACTGGGTATAAAAGTAGCGTCCATCAAAGACTCAGTCTTTGCAAGCAAGGATGGATCATGGCTCACCTCATTGTGCTAAAATTCGTGAGGGAATTGTTAGTCAGTTCAAAAGGAACATTTCTCAATGCAAGATTGCAGAGAATTTAGGTCTTTCAACATCTACAGTACATAATATTGTGAAAAGATTCAGAGAATTCAGAGACATCTCAGTGCGTAAAGGGCAAGGTCGGAAGCCACTGTTGGATGCACGTGATCTTCGAGCCGTCAGGCCGCACTGCCTAAGAAACCATCATGCTACTGTGACAATTATAACCACCTGAGCTCGGGAGTACTTCGGAAAACCATTGTCACTCAACACAGTCCGTCGCTGCATCCAGAAATGCAACTTGAATCTGTATTACGCAAGGAGGAAGCCAAACATCAACTCTATGCAGAAACACCGGCAAGTTCTCTGGGCCCGAGCTCATCTCAGATGGACCGAAAGACAGTGGAATCGTGTGCTGTGGTCAGATGAGTTCACATTTCAGCTAGTTTTCAGAGAAAACAGGCGTCGAGTTCTCCGTGCCAAAGATGAAAACAGCCATCTAGATTGTTATCAGCGAAAGGTGCAAAAGCCAGCATCTGTGATGGTATGGGGGTGCATCAGTGCCCACGGCATGGGTGAGTTGCATGTATATGAAGGTACCATTGACTCTGAGGCGTATATTAGGATTTTAGAGAGACATATGTTGCCATCAAGGCGATGTCCCTTCCCGGGACGTCCATGCTTATTTCAGCAGGACAATGCCAGACCACATTGTGTACGGGCTACAACAGCGTGGCCTTGTAGACACAGAGTGCGTGTGCTTGACTGGCCTGCTGCCAGTCCAGATCTATCTCCTATTGAAAATGTATGGTGCATCATGAAGAGGAGAATCAGACAACAGAGACCACGGACTGTTGAGCAGCTGAAGTCTTATATCAAGCAAGAATGGACAAAATTTCCAATTGCAAATCTACTACAATTAGTATCCTCAGTTCCAAAAGGATTAAAAAGTGTTATTAAAAGGAAAGGTGATGTAACACAATGGTAAGCATGCCTCTGTCCCAACTTTTGGTGAGTGTGTTGCAGCCATCAAATTCTAAATTTGTGTATGTTTACAAAATACAATTAAGTTGGTCAGTAAAACTACTGAAAATCTTTTCTTTGTACTTTTGTCAGTTAAAGAAAGGTTCACGTGAATTAACATATCACAGATTTTTGTTTTTATTGCATTTTGGAAAATATCCCAACTTTTCTGAAAATGGAGTTTGTATATTTAAAAAGTGAGATAGTGTTCAAGGGGTTCAATGGCCATTTAGAAATTGGATGGCAGAGGGGAAGAAGTTGTTCCTGAATTGCTGAGTGTGTGCCTTCAGGCTTCTGTACCTCCTACCTGATGGTAACAGTGAGAAAAGGGCATGCCCTGGCAGAATGGGCTAGCTTGCTTCTTTTGTTTTCTATGCACCTATACTAGGAAGCAGATATGAGCCAACATTGGATCTTGATGTAAGAAATACCATTAGTGCTGACATTGTGTAACTGGTGGCAAGTGCCAGTGATAGCCATCTCTTACACTGTCATTTTGAAATAGTCTGGGAGATATAACTTCAAACATCCTCTATGGCTCGCTCTCACAATTAAATCTAAATCAAAAGATTGCATGCTCAAGTTCCACTGCAGAGATGTAAACACAAAATCTTAATTGAGTATCCAGCATTGTACTAAGGAAAATTTGCCGAGTCAGAGATGTTGAATTTCGGCTGAGATATAAAATTATCTGCCCTCTCAAGTGGATATATTCTTCAATCAGCAGTAAACATTGCACTGAACTCTGGGGAATGCTTCAAAATCCTTCTATGTGCCTAGTGGGGTAGATGGTTTTACCACCAAGACAGATATGGTCACAGCTGCCCATGGGAGCTTCCTGTGTGCAGGCTGACACCGTACAACTGTTACCTACAGTTAGCCAACAGTTACAGAACTGTTTCATGTCCTGAGATTGTGAAATGAGTTATGGGTTGACTTTTGGAAGCTATTTCCCTCTTCGTCTTCTGTGCCCCATCTCTTGTGCAGTAATGATGTAACCATACCACAGCTGCCTTTGGCAGTGCCAGTGAGTGATTGAGCACGTGTCTCCTTCTGTCCTGTTGCATTGTACAGTCCTGAAACTAAAACCAGTTGTAGGCATATCTCAATTACAGCAAACATAGCAGCTTTTATTGGAGTGGAAAAATTGTGCGCGTGGCATGATTTCGAACATCACCATTACTTTGGCATGTACCATTTGCTGTTGACTTTTGCTATTGAAGTAGATGGGGGGAGGGGGGTTCAATCTAATTTTCTGGCCAGTATATTGTATAGTCCTATTTCATATGCTAGTAACAAAAATGAAGAGTAATTCTGCTGAAAATATTAATATAACCATAAAATTAAGTTAATAATTTTAATAATCGCACTGCAGTCATGAAGAAAATCTGATAATTTTCATAAAGCAATCATTTCAGAAACAAGTGACAGAAAACAGTCATTTTTTTTATAAATCAGACATAAAAACTAAGTGTTTGATCTCCTTAAGGCTAATGAAATGCAAAATTAATTTAAACATAGTTCAGCCTGCAGTTAAATAGAAGAAATTGCATTAAGGTCACCAAAGGCAGATGCTGATATTTTATTCACTTAATTATAAAGTTCCTGACCTAGCAAATTTAATTACTGCTGTAATTTTTCTCATCAGTGTCTTTCAGAAGTAAATCTATCCCATCCTGCACTTGAAACATTCCTAAGAAATTGTGGGGCTGGCTCCCCCCTATTCAGTTATCCTGGCCCAATGTAGTCAGACACTGAACACTTTGTATTGCAGTTTCAGCCCCTGGTGCCAGTTGCTGAGTTTCAGCACATCTGTCATCATTCAGCGTCAATGTGAAATAAATTAAGGCTGCAGAGGATATCAGTGATTAATGAAGAAGCCCAAGACCCTTCTGGCTCCAAGTTTCTCAGGAGATGAAAGCAGCCAGAAATTTTTGCAATGTTCTGGTCTTTAATGGTGTCAAATTTTTACTGAGGATTCCGCCAGTCCATTTCATATCCTTCGGCATCTGTTCCCTTATATAATTAGCACTCGAACCCACCTGTAAACCTATTGGTACTTGACTAGTCTAATGGCTGTTTTACGGTTGCACTTCATGCTCTGTAGCTGGCAATTAGTCCAGCAATATTCTAATAACCGATCGATGAGCAGCTGCTTAACGGAAATGGACATAATGTTCTTGCCAGCAGTTGTATGACTGATCAGTTTATCATAATTCTCAGCTGACAGTTTAAACTGGTTGTGCTGGTGTCAAACTGGCAATTCTGGACACTTGACAGTTGTACAGCATAAGAGAATGCACAGTAAACTCACACCTGCCTGGGATATTCTGCAATTACTGATGTATTTTTAATGAGGAACTGTATTTCTTCATTTGAGATGTTGGGTGATGAACTTACAGGATCCTGCTTGTGCCTTGCCTTTGCTGCATTCTTCCTAACTTCACACTGTTTATCATCGTTAAACAGAGCAGGATAATTCAAACGTTCAGTACAAATAGATTAAAGAATGCTTTGGAATTCAACAATGCAATCTTAGCCAAACGAATAAAAGCTTATCGTTTGCTTGATTCAATTGTTTTCCTATATGATTTAGTATTGTCGCCTTGAACTGCATTGTGCTTATCATATGGCAGTTTACCGAAGTTTTTGTAGCTTTAAAATGACTTTTCTCTGCCCCTAACATTCGAATCATATGGCTATGCACAATTTTCAATTTTTTTGAGGCTCTGTGAGATGCCAAGGAGTGGAAAGATTTCCTGCTAAATCTAAAAGTATGAATTAATTAATTGGTTAATTTGTACATCATCTACAGAGCAGCACCATGATCTAATTAGTAATGAAACTACTGAGTGCCAGCTCATATAAAGTTTCCTAAACTAGATGTTGGTCCATATAATAGAAAGAACTCAAAAATGGTTAATAAGTAGATCAAGTCTAGTCCAAGTGAAAGAATTGTAAATTTCTTCTGCATTCTGCTGTAAAGGATTGAATCCAGAATTAACCTAAATAATTTGCAATCTTCCAGGTGAAATGGCATGGCTATGCTGTAGTATCCCTGTTAAACTGTGTCAATCACCTACAACAGGGTGACTGACAGTGATTGGCAATGATTGACAGGGTGTCTACTGCATGGCCAAGCTATTGCACCTTACAGGAATAAGCAGTGAAATTAATACTTCCTGTTTAATTTGTGCCCAAGCTTCCCAATTTTGACCTTTCTGATGAAAGGTTTTCAATCTGTAATGTTTACTGCATTTTTCTTTCACCACAGATGCTGCCTGACCTGCAAGGCATTTCCAGTTTTCTAATTGACTTTATTTTACAACAACTGTTATGTTCTGTATCTCACATTTCAAGCACTTCTCCCCTTTTCCATCTGTCTTTATTTCTCTTCTTCATATTTGCTCCAGACAGATCCACTACAATTAACAAGCCTTAAACACACTCTGTCAACCACTGTCATGCTGCTGTCTCTCTGAATGAGACTGTCAATCACTCAACTGTAATGGGGTAGCAGCCAAGTTAGCCATATTCGATCCTTTACAAATAAAGGACAGAAGGCATGTGCAGTCCATTATACTGGGCTGGATTATATCTATTCACCAATCATTTCTCAGATTGGGCCCATTCTGCTGTTCGCCGTTCAAGTAATCTCAGTTTAGTTTTTTTCTCACAGTCTGACTTGCTGGATATGCCCTGTTATTAGTAATCATTGAACTTTATCCATATCATCAACCTTTAACTGTATTCATTTGACTAGGTGGTACATACAGCTCATCCCCACAGCTATATGGTCTCATACTATCACAGATATTCCCTTTGTCTTATCCATCCATCCTCCCTCCATTTTAGCTGCAACTTGACACTAATTTTTGTATTTGCATCACAGTTTTGCTGAAGGGTCTTTGATCTGAAATATTACCTCAATTTATTTTTCGGTGGTGCTGCCTGCTAGGTGTTTCCAGAGTTTCTATTTTTACTTCAGACTTGCAGGATCTGCAATTATTGTTATTTTCATTTTCCATTTCTGCCTATTATGTGAGCAAGAGTCTCATTTGGGAAACTTTCAGATGAGCTGGCAGTAAGTTCATTATCATATGCACCCTTCAATCCCTCATCTCTAGCATTATCACAAACACTCCCTCCATTCTGTCCAGCCCTGCTTTACAACTTAAAACACTCTACAACTTCTAACTTCTCCCTGCTCTTGAAAAAGGCCGTTGAACTGCATCTCACACTCTGTCTCTTCACAGGTGCTGCCTGACCTATTGAGTATCTCTTGCATGATCTGCTTTCATTCCAGCACGACTGTGGAAAACGGAAAACAATTCTGCACTCGTGGGAAAAACATCAGGGAGTAATGTTGATAAAAATTGGAGAGGGAACTTCAGCAGTTCCATAGTCTGGAGCTGTACCTTTCTTTGGAGCTGTTATAACTGAAAAAACTGAGCTACACGGAAGCAGTTAACTGGGAAATACACATCTTTATTCACACAACAAACGTTCAGAAGAGGTTTTATATTTTTTAAACACAAAGATAACATTGAACAATCAACTATCCTTTAACCGGCTATAATCACCTACTTTAACATCTTGAATATAGTGAGGTACCTTTGCAGAATTTCATTTTTACAAAGTAGCAGAACCCCTTTGAATATCCAGTGCTGGTGTCTGTCCTGAAAGATTCTGAGCACAAACTCCAGACACCAAAATATACTCAGTGGCCACTTTATTAGGTACACCTGCTTGTTAATGCAAATAGCTATTTAGCCAATCATGTGGCAGCAACTCAATGCATAAAGGCATGCAGACATGATGAAGAGGTTCAGCTGTTCAGACTAAGCATCAATATGGTGCAGAAGTATGACCTAAGTGACTTTCACTGTGGAATGATTGTTGGTGCCAGTCAGAAAGGTTTGAGTATTACAAAAATCACTGATCTCCTGGGATTTTCACACACAACAGTCTCTAGAGTTTATAGAGTATGTTGCAAAAAAGGAAGAAACATCCAGAGAGTGGCAGTTCTGTGGGTGAAAGTGCCTTGTTAATGGAGAGGTCAGAGGAGAATATCCAGCTGGTTCAAGCTGACGGCAAGGCAACAGTAATTCAAATAACCACAACCAATTACAACAGTGGTGTGTAGAAGAGCATCTTGGAATGCACATTATGTTGAACCTTGAAGTGGATGGGCTACAACAGCGGAAGACCACAAACATACACACAGTGATCACTTTATTAGGTGCAGGAGGTACATAACGAAATGGCCACTGAGTGTGTACACCTTTTGTTACAGTGTCGAGGAACGGCTCCGTGAATATATAACTAGCCAACATACCAAAGAACAAAACACCTGACCTGAACCACATATAGGGTGGCAGGAATACACCTTTAACAATGTGGTAATACAGGAGATGGCCACTTAGTGTCTTCCCTGGTCTCATTGCAAATGAGATCACCAGATAGCATAAACTGCGGTCTTCCAGTGTTGTTTCAATGGAACAGAATCAGAATGTCCGATGCCCAATGACTGGTTTCACTGGCCTTCAGCTGAAGTTAAATTGTAAACATGTCTTTATTTCCTGCAGACTGTTATATTCACATAACTCCAAAGCTCCAGAGTAATTCCTAACAAGAGAAAACGATCAGGAGTAGTGAGATAGTGTTCATGGGTTAAGTGTCAGATGGCAGAGGAGAAGCTGTTCCTGAATCGCTGAGTGTGTTCCTTCAGGCTTCTGTACTTCCTTCCTGATGGTAACAGTGAGAAGAGGACATGTCCTAGGTGTTGGGGTCCTTAATGAGGGACACTGCCTTCCTAAAGCACCGCTCCTTGAAGATGTCTTGGATGTCATTAAAGACTCCCACCATCTGGGCCATGCCCTCTTCTCTTTGCTGCTAGCAGGCAGATGGCATAGGAGCCTGAAGCCTCACACCTGTTAGGTTCTTGAATACACCTGAAATCCCCTAACACTACCTCAGGCTATGCACTAATATTGTAATAATTGTTTTCAAGTTCAAATTCAAGTTTACTGTCATTCAACTGCACTCATGCATGTATACAGCTAAACAAAACAATGTCCCTCTGGGACCCTGGTGCAAAACACAGCACATATATCACATACAGCACATAAAATAGTAATACAATAATATTAACAGATAAAAAAATTCTCTAGATTTGCAAGTTGGCATTAAGTGCATATTAGACATATATTTAAATATACAACAGTCTAATGCTACTGGTGCTGTTATACTGGATGGGAGCTGGGTGTTCAGAAGCCTCACAGCCTGGGGGATGAAGCTGTTGTAACATATAGACAGGGACCTGTACTGCACACTTCACATGCATCTTGATTATATTTTATTGACTTATTTGTGGTAATTGTTTGTTTTAAGATCTGTGTGTTGTGTTTAAGATCAATGTACTGTGGATGTGCCGTGATCCGGGGGAACATTGTTTTGATTGGTTGTATAATGCATTATGTACAGTCAGATGACAATGAAATTGAACTTCAATTTCGGTACATTCTGCCTGACTGCAGGAGGTCAAGGAGACTGTGGGACAGATGGGATGGGTCTGTGATGACAGATGAGGAGAGAGTCACACACAACACCACCACCCGCCCCCACAATCCAGGACATTTTGTTTATTTTGTCTTGTATGTGATGTTCACTCGGCTCTGAACTGAACTGAGCCTGAGGCTGTGGCCTGCTCCTGCTGCTCTGAGCTTTGTGTCTATGGACTCACTTTTGTTCTGAATGCGATTCACTTACATTTACTGTTTGCATAATTTGCTTTATTTTTCTTTCTGCAAATTGGGTATTTGACAGTCTTCTTTTTAATGGGCTCTTTTGGGTTTCATTGTTGTACGGCTGCCTGTAAGGAGACAAATCTCAAGGTTATATAATGTAAGCATACTTTGATAATAAATGTACTTTGAACTTTTAAGTGTATGTTAATTGAGGTGCTGCTGCCACTGCAAAAAGCTAATTTTCTTTGCCTTCATACCATGGGCGTGCCCATAACAATAACCTTGAACTTGTATTTGAACATGTCTGTAAACAATTTATAAGTGGGAACGGACAGAATGGATTGGAAGTGATAACCAAATGTCTGTTCAAACAGGTAGAGGCTGTCAAATATGACGTTAAGCTCTAGGCTCAGTCTGTACCCGCAGGTGGATATACTGTACTGTAAATGATCACATGGCCCCTTTTCAAAGAAGAGTGGCTGTTGCATTGCCAGTGTTACAGTGGTGACTACACTTCAGAAAGTACTTTATTGGCTGAATGCGCCTTGGGACATTCTAAAGTCATATAAAGGTACTTAGATGAATACAAATCTCATTGTTTAGTTTACTATCATTCAGATATTCTGTTTCATGTGTAAATAGAATCTCTCCTTTGAAAACAAGGAGCTGCCAGGCGATAATCCTATATTACTCTTTTATTTGTTTATACATGTGGGCAAGATTTTTCATTGTCTCGTTGTTAAACCTGGAATAAATTCCAAATCTTTCTTTTCCACACTGCTTATTAGGTACGAGAGGTGATTGATAAGTTCGTGGCCTAAGGTAGAAGGGGTCAAATTTAGAAAACCTAGCACATTTAGTTTTCCTACATTTACACACTTAGTCCAGTGGTCGTGGAGCATACGGATCCCTTCTTTGTAGAAGTCGGTGTTGCACAGCAGGGGTGATTGATAAGTTTGTGGCCTAAGGTAGAAGGAGATGAGGAAAAACTTCAAACTTTCTGCATTTTCACTCAATGAGCTGAGCTGCACATGCATGTAATGAGAGCTGTATAACTCATCGTTATCTACCTTGGGCCACGAACTTATCAATCACCCCTGCTGTGGACCACCTGGAGGTCCAAGACGCTCTCATTACATGCACATGCAGTTCAACTCTTTGAATGATAATGCAGAAAGTTTGAAGTTAATAACTCATCTCCTTCTACCTTCAATCACCCCTCATATATACTTCACGGCTAGCTCTCCAAATTGTTTTCAAGAACTCAAGATCTGCTATCTTTGCTCATGACTGGGTTCTGACAGCAGGATCTTCTCTGGTTCTTCTCTGAACTGGCCTCATGGTTCAATCAACTCTCTTAATTCTTGGGGGCATGTACTGGTTTATTACTAAGGGTAAGGTGGAGAATGTTTAGCTCTTCTACAATTTCTGACGAGTTGGTGTTTCCCTTCAGTACTTGGGAAATGATGACCTTTGCTAATAAAAATGTTGTAGAAACCTGAATGAAATACCAGACAACATGCTCTCAGATGTGCTGCACAAGTACATTACTTCTGATGCACGGTAATTTACTTCACATGAGCTGTAGCCTTGAAAATTCATTGTAGTTCATAGCCAATGTTTGTTATCAAAATTGCTTGCTCAATGTATAATCTGTTAATAGTAGGAAAGCTAGGGCAACACAGTGGCACTCCCAGTAGACCCATGCTTCACAGACCAGTGCATCAGTCTAATCTAATATTGTGTCCTGTCTGTGCGGATTTACACGCTATCCTATTACTGCATAGGGTTTCTCCAGGCATGCCAGTTTCCTCCCACATCCCATCACAGAGGTATGCAGGTTGATAAGTTAACTGGCTGCTGTAAATTGCCTCCACTTGTAGGTACGATACTGAGACTGAATTTAGAGTATTATGCGCAATTTGGGTCACCTGCCTACAGGAAAGATATCAATGAAATTGAAAGAGTGCAGAGAAAAATTACAAAGCTGGTGCTGGGACTTGAGGAACTGAGTTATAAGGGAAGGTTGAACAGGTTAGGATTTTACTCTGTGGAGCAAAGGAGAACGAGGGGAGATCTTACAGAGGTATAAGGGTGAATGCAAGCAGACCTTTTCTCCTAAGGCTGGGTGAGACTAGAACTAGAAGTTGTAGGTTGAGGGTGAAAGGTGAAATATTCAATAACAATAAGAGTATAAGATAGGAGCAGAATTTTGCCATTTGGCCCATCGAGTCTGTTCCACCATTTCATCATGGCTGATCCACACTTTCCTCTCAGCCCAATGTACCAAAAGCTTTCTTTACGAGCTTATCACCTGTGCTAACAATTCCAATGAACTATGATCAGTATTGTCAGGTCCCTTTATTCTACCGCACTCCTTAGTGCCCTGCTGTCCACTGTGTAAGACCTACCCTGGTTGGTCCTGAAGAGCAACACCTCGGACTTGTCTGCGATAAATTCCATCTGTCATTTTTAACCCATTTTTCCAGCAGATCTAGGTCCCACTGCAAGCTCTGATAGTACTTCTCAGTGGCCACTACACCCCAATCTTGGTGTCATCCACAAATTTGTTGATCCACTTAACTACAATATCATTCAGATCATTGATATAGATGACAAACAACAACAGACCCAACACTGATCCTTGTGGCACTCCATTACTCCAGTGAGAGAAGTAATCATCTACTACCACTCTCCGCTTTCTCCCACAAAGCTAATGTCTAATCCAATTTACTACCTCATCTTGAATGCTGAGCGACTGAACCTTCTTGACCAACCTCCCATGCAGGACCTCGTGAAATGTTCTGCTAAAGTCTGCTGCCTTCCCTTCATCAACTTCCATGGTTACTTCCTCAAAAAAACTCTATAAGATTGGTTAGACACAACCTTCCACAGATGAAGCCATGCTGACTATCTCTAATCAGTCTCTGTCTATCCAAATACTCATATATCTGGTCTCCTTAGAATACCTTCCAAGAGCTTTCCCACTTTTCCAGCAATCCAGGATTCAGAGGCAGCATGTGTGAACCTCGTGGCAAGAAGGCTGCAGGATGGGGCATGAATCGATGGTCGACTCCATTTTGCTGATTAAAACTTCCATTGTTCATTGTCTCAACGCCTTCCACCTTCGCAGCCTGAGACGCATCCTGGACATCACGTGGACTGACCGAGTCACCAACAATGAGGTCCTGGCCCGTGCCCAGATACCCAGCCTCTTTACCCTGCTCCAACAATGTCGTCTCCGCTGGCTGGGCCACGTACACCGCATGTCAGACGGGAGGATCCCAAAAGACCTGCTGTATGGGGACCTGGCCTCCGGCAAGAGAGCGCAAGGGCAGCCCCATCTTCGTTTCAAAGACGTTTGTAAGAGAGACATGAAATCACTGAAGATGAATGTCGAGAGGTGGGAGGACATCGCAAGCAATTGCTCTCACCAGAGGCTGGAACTATGCAGAGGTCTAAAAAGAGGAGAAGAGAAGCTGAGGCTTGCTGCTGAAGAAAAATGCACTCGTCGGAAAAATAGCACCAAGACAACACTGGAGTACAGCGCCTTCAAGTGCAGTCGCTGCAGCCGAGACTGTCACTCCCGTGTGGGCCTCTACAGCCACAACAGACGCTGCTCTAACACAGACTGAAGCACGACTTTCCAGGCACAGATCCATGGTCTCACGAGACTAACGGATGCCACCAATAATAATATATGTTCATCGAGTAAAGACACGATGGAGACTGAAACATCGAGGCAAATATCGGAGATGAGCACCCGCTTCCTGCTCTTTTATCACTGGGGGATCACTCTGCTACGGAGAGAGGAGACTGCCTTTTGATCGCTGGTGAACTCACTCTGCTATGGAGAGGGGAGAATGTCTTTTGATCTCTGTGGGATTGCTCTGCTACAGAGAGGGAAAGGCCTGCTTCTGGGTTTGGAGAATGTTACCCAGGTTTTCTGCATTTTGGATATGGATTTGGACTATAGACTTCTTCAGTCTTACAGTTTTTTAATATTCTGTGCTTTTCACCTGATCTTTCTCATTTTTTGTCTGTGGGGAGGGGGACTTGGGGGTTGATGCTTTTATGTTCATTGTTTTGTCCAGGGAGAAGGTATTTGGGAGAGTTGGTGATCATGCTGCCGCTCTTTACTTTTCTTTCTTGGTTTTGTGGCTATCTGGAGGAGAAGAAATTTCTGAGCTATATACTATCTAGTCCTATTACAGTGTGGAGTCCCAGTCAATACGTAGAAATTTTTTAATTACTAGTCCTGATGAAGGGTCTTGACCTGAAACGTCGACTGTACCCCTTCCTAGAGATACTGCCTGGCCTACTGCATTCACCAGCAACTTTGATGTGTGTTGCCTCTATAACAACCTTATGTTTTTTGCAACAGTCTGCAATATCTCTACAAATTTGTTGCTCTAAATCCTGCAGACAGTTGGGTGGTCTATAATATAGCCCCATTAACATGGTCATACTTTTCTTATTCCTCATTTCCATCCATAAAGCCTCAGTAGGCGAGTCCTCCAGTTGGCCGGACCAAGCGGTGCTGTGACAATTTCCCTGACTGGTAACACTGCCCGCCCTCCCTTAATTCCTCCCGTTCTGTCGCATCTAAAACAACAGAACCCCGAAATATTGAGTTGCCAGTCCTTCCCCTTCTGCAGCCAAGTATCGTCAATGGCTACCATGTCATAATTCCAGGTGTTGAACCATGCCCTAAGCTCAACTGCCTTTCCTACAATACTTCTCACATTGAAATATGCACAGCTCAGAACATTAGTCACACTATGCACAAATTTTTGATTTCTTACTTTGTCTGAGGTCTTAACAGCTTCTGTCTCCACAACCACTGCACTATCTGTTCTGACACTCTCGTTCCCATCTCTGGTTTAACTCTGGTTTAACAACCCCCCCCCCCCCCCCCACCATGCAACATGTTAGTCCCCCTCCAGTTCAGGTAAATCATCTCTTGTGGACAGGTCCCACCTTCCTTGAAGAAAGCCCAAAGATAGAAAAATGAAATGTTCTCCCTACTGCACAAACTCCTTGGCCATATTTTAAACTATATGATCTTCCTATTTCTAGCCTCACCAATACATGGCACTAGCAATCCTGAGATCAAAACCCTGGAGGTCCTGTCCTTTAACTTTGCACCTAACTCCCTAAACTCACTTTACAGAGCCTTGTTCCTCTTCCCACCTATGTCATTGGTACCTGCATGGACCATGACCCCTGGCTGCTCACCCTCCCACTTAAAGAATGCTGAGGACTTGCTGCAAGATGTCCCAGAACCTGGCATCCGGGAGGTAACGCACGATTCGGAAATCTCGTTCTCATCTACAGAACCTCCTTTCTGTTCCCCTAACTAATTAGCTATCCTCCAATCGTCCAGCACCTTTCCCATGGCTAAGGATGTTTTAAATATCTCAGCTAGGATCCTTGCAAATTTTTGCACTGATGTCCCACAGGGTCTGAGGGAACTTCTTGTCAGGCCCTGGGGAATAATCCACCCTAATTTGTCTCAAGACAGCAAATACCCCCTCCTCTGTAATCTATATAAGGTTTATGATCTCACTGCTGCTTTGCCTCACTTCTATTGCCTGTGTCCATCTCCCAAGTAAATACAGATGCAAAATATTCATGTAAGATCTGCCCCATGTCCTTCAGCTCCACACATAGATTACCACACTGATCTTCCAGAGGATCAATTTTGTCCCATGCTATCCTTTTGCTCTTAATATATTCATAGAAGCCCTTAGGATTCTTTCTCACCCTGTCTGCGAGAGCAAACTCATCAGGACTTGCTGAAGGGTCTCGGCTTGAAATGTCGACTGTACTCTTTTCCATAGATGCTGCCTGGTCTGCTGAGTTCCTCCAGCATTTTGTGTCTGTTTCTTGCAACAGCCTGCGATCTTTCTACATATTTGCTCCTCTAAATCCTGCAGACTGTTGACTGGTCTGTAATACAATCCCATTAATGTGGTCATGCCTTTCTTATTCTTCTGTTCTACACATAAACTCTCACTAGCAGTGTTCTCCAATCTAACGTTAGCCCACTCACACCATGGTCACTCCCACTAAGGCCATTCCACTTTAATAGACAATAGGTGTAGGAGTAGGCCATTCAGCCCTTCGAGCCAGCACCGCCATTCCCCGTGATCATGGCTGATCATCCACCATCAGTATCCAGTTCCTGCCTTATCCCCATAACCTTTGATTCCATTATCTTTAAGAGCTCTATCCATCTCTTTCTCGAAAGCATCCAGAGACTTGGCCTCCACAGCCTTCTGGGGCAGGGCATTCCAAATATCCACCACTCTCTGGGTGAAAAAGTTTTTCCTCAGCTCCGTTCTAAATGGCCTACCCCTAATTCTTAAACTGTGGCCTCTAGTTCTGGACTGACCTATCAGCGGGAACATGCTTCCTGCCTGCAACGTGTCCAATCCCTTAATAATCTTATATGTTTCAATAAGATCGCCTCTCAGCCTTCTAAATTCCAGAGTATACAAGCCCAGTCGCTCCAATCTTTCGACATATGACAGTCCCGCCATCCCGGGAATTAACCTTGTGAACCTACGCTGCACTCCCTCAATAGCAAGAATGTCCTTCCTCAAATTTGGAGACCAAAACTGCACACAATACTCCAGGTGTGGTCTCACCAGGGCCCTGTACAGTTGCAGAATGACCTTTTTGCTCTTATACTCAATTCCCCTTGTTATGAAGGCCAGCATGCCATTAGCTTTCTTCACTGCCTGCTGTGCTTGCATGCTTGCTTTCAGTGACTGATGTACAAGAACACTTAGATCTCATTGTGTTTCCCCTTTTCCTAACTTGACTCCATTTAGCTAATAATCTGCCTTCCCGTTATTACCACCAAAGTGGATAACCTCACATTTATCCACATTAAACTGCGTCTGCCATGCATCTGCCCACTCCCCAGCCTGTCCAAGTCACCCTGCATTCTCATAACATCCTCCTCACATTTCACACTGCCTCCCAGCTTTGTGTCATCGGCAAATTTGCTAATGTTACTTTTAATTCCCTCATCTAAATCATTAATATATATTGTAAACAGCTGCGGTCCCAGCACTGAACCCTGCGGTACCCCACTGGTCACCGCCTGCCATTCCGAAAGGGACCCGTTAATCGCTACACTTTGTTTTCTGTCAGCCAGCCAATTTTCAATCCATGTCAGTACTCTGCCCCCAATACCATGTGCCCTAATTTTGCCCACTAATCTCCTATGTGGGACTTTATCAAAGGCTTTCTGAAAGTCCAGGTACACTACATTCACTGGCTCTCCCTTGTCCATTTTCATAGTTACATCCTCAAAAAATTCCTAAAGATTAGTCAAGTATGATTTCCCCTTCGTAAATCCATGCTGACTCGGACCAATCCTGTTACTACTATCCAGATGTGTTGTAATTTCATCTCTTATAATTGACTCCAGCATCTTTCCCACCACCAACGTCAGGCTAACTGATCTATAATTCCCTGTTTTCTCTCTTCCTCCCTTCTTGAAGACAGGGACAACATTAGCCATCCTCCAGTCCACGGGAACTGATCCTGAATCTATAGAACATTGGAAAATGATTACCAATGCGTCCACGATTTCTAAAGCCACCTCCTTAAGTACCCTGGGATGCAGACCATTGGGTCCCAGGGACTTAACAGCCTTCAGACCCAACAGCCTATCCAACACCATTTCCTGCCTAATATAAATTTCCTTCAATTCATCCATTACCCTAGGTCTTTTGGCCACTATTACATCTGGGAGATTGTTTGTGTCTTCCCTAGTGAAGACAGATCCGAAGTACCTGTTCAACTCATCTGCCATTTCCTTGTTCCCCATAAGAATTTCACCCGCTTCTGTCTTCAAGGGCCCAATTTTGGTCTGAACTATTTTTTTCCTTTTCACATACCTAAAGAAGCTTTTACTATCCTCCTTTATATTCTTGGCTAGTTTACCTTCGTACCTCATTTTTTCTCCATGTATTGCCTTTTTAGTTACCTTCTGTTGCTCTTTAAAAGTTTCCCAATCCTCTGGCTTCCACTCGTCTTTGCTATGTTATACTTCTCTTTTATTTTTATACTGTCCATTACTTCCCTTGTCAGCCACGGCCTCCCCTTACTCCCCTTAGGATCTTTCTTCCTCTTTGGAATGAACTGATCCTGCACCTTCCACATTATTCCCAGAAACACTTGCCGTCGCTGTTCCACTGTCATCCCTGCTAGGGTATTGTTCCATTGAACTTTGACCAGCTCCTCCCTCATAGCACCATAGTTCCCTTTGTTCAACTGTAATACTGACACTTCCGAGTTTCCCTTCTCCCTCTCAAATTGTAGATTAAAACTTATCATATTATTGTCACTACCTCCTAATGGCTCCTTTACCTCAAGGACCCTGATCAAATCCGGTTCATTGCACAACACTAAATCTAGAATTGTGTTCTCTCTGGTAGGCTCCAGTACAAGCTGTTCTAAGAATCCATCTCGGAGGGACTCCACAAACTCCCTTTCTTGGGGTCCAGCACCAACCTGATTCCTCCAGTCTACCTGCATGTTGAAATCCCTCATAACAACTGTAGCATTACCTTTGCGACATGCCAATTTTAACTCTTGATTCAACTTACACCCTACATCCAGACTACTGTTTGGGGGCCTGTAGATAACTCCCATTAGGATCTTTCTACCCTTAGAATTTCTCAGTTCTATCCATACTGACTCTACATCTCCTGATTCTATGTCCCCCCTCGCAAGGGACTGAATATCATTCCTCACCAACAGAGCCACCCCACCCCCTCTGCCCATCAGTCTGTCCTTTCGATAGGACGTATACCTTGAATATTCATTTCCCAGGCCCTGTCCACTTGAAGCCATGTCTCTGTTATTCCCACAACATCACACTTACCAATTTCCAACTGTGCCTCAAGCTCATCCACTTTATTTCTTATACTCCGTGCGTTCATATTTAATACTTTTAATTCATTACTCCCCTCACCTCCCATATCAGTTCCTATATCAGTTTAACCTAACTTCTTATAATTGGTCCTCGCCTAGTGCCTAATTATGCACAACGCAACGTCTCCTTGAAAATTGTAGTGCGTGAAAAGTACCGACTGCTGCCACTCACTTCTTTTAAACTGTCTCTCCCTCTATTCAATCCGTGTGTCTCCTTGGGACTGGAGTGCACAAAATGTGGGCTAATATTTATTGCCTTTTATTGCTGATAGATCCCAGTCAAGTGCACACTAATAGTTCAAAGTTCCAAGTAAATTTATATTCTAAGTACATATATATTATCATAATTATTGAGATTCATTTACTTAAATGTATTGACAAGGAAATAAGAAATAAAATATAATTTTACAGAAAATTATACATAAACAAAGACTGAGACAATGTACAGAAGAGAAGTTAGACTCCAATGACGTGCTGCTACAGGTCTCATTGACTTTCACAGTTCAGGAAGGAGAAGTGTTCACCACACTGCATGTATTTACCAAACAACTTCGCACTCGTCTGGAAAGCATGACACAAACAAACATCTAAAAGTTCTGGGACTGAGATAAAACTGCTTTAGAAACAAAAACAATGTAAGTAGTGATCTGCCTGTCATTAACTCCATCCTTTTGTTAAGACAATGTGAAGAGCATTTATGGTCAGACAAGTGAACGGCAAAGAATAAATATCAGTGGAGTGCAATACCAGAAATTAATTTCAGAATTTGCTTGGAAGTTATAAATGAACCCCCACTGTTTTGTACATAACGTTGAGATTGTATTTTACTGCAGATTTATTTTGAGTTGTTTAATCATTTAAAAGTTTTTAACATTGTTAACAGTCATACCTCTCCAGAAAGATATATTTGATGTTTCAATGTCACTCATCCTGTCTGAAATAGAGAAATATTACAACAGCACACGTCAAAGTTGCTGGTGAACGCAGCAGACCAGGCAGCATCTCTAGGAAGAGGTACAGTCGACGTTTCGGGCCGAGAAGGGTCACGGCCTGAAACGTCGACTTTACCTCTTCCTAGAGGTGCTGCCTGGCCTGCTGCGTTCACCAGCAACTTTGATGTGTGTTGCTTGAATTTCCAGCATCTGCAGATTTCCTCGTGTTTGAATATCACAACAGATTCCCTACATTCCCTGTTAATGTCAATTCAACCTATGGAACTATGAAGATGTGAGCAAATAATTGAAAAGGAAGGTTGTTTAATTTGACAATGAATGATGCATTGTTAATTCAAAATATCTCTGGGTTTCTTCTTGTTTAAATTCTGCCATGGATGGCCCCAAGTCTGGCTGCAAAAGGAGGAGGGTCAGGCATGGGGATAGCAAACCCATCCAATATAAACCCAGAGCTAAGAAACACCAGCAGAAGTTCCAAAGACCTCATCGCTGGGAACAGAAGGATCTTCAAAAATGGGTTGCACCTGGGGACAAGACTGGCCCTGGGTAGATGACTCTGGCAAGCTGCTGTCAGCAGCCTATACCCCACTAGGGGCGATGGGTTAAATGTAAGTAAGCCTCCTCGTTTAGGCCCCCCACAAAAAAAAATACCACTGTCTCACTAACCTCAGGGCTTATTTCCAAGTGTCTACCAATGTGAGAACAGGTAAAATAATGATTTGAATGAATTTTTCCCAGTTCAGCAAGCATCCCCTCCAAACGCTTCCATGGGATCCCATTGGCTGAGGAAATGTGGAATTCCTTTATTCCAGATTATCCGCCGCAGATCCAGCCTGGCTTCATTTAGCTGCTCTGAATTTGGCCAGCTGAACAATCGGACCATCTGCACTCATGGGGCATCCTGTTAGGCAGAGCAGGCTGCACTGTGTAATTAAGCCTCAGGTGTGCCTACCATTGAGGGCCCACCCTCAGGAGGCCCTTGCAGTGTTGACAGATCACTATTCCCAGAGTCGGCATGAGGAGAAGGCCTGTTCTTCTTCCAGAGTAGATCCACTGCTGAGAGTGACAGGAGGTGTGCAAGCAGCATCTGCTGTCTCGCTGGGCACCCTCTGGAATGAGTAGGTTCCACTAGGATAGCAATGAATCCTGGACAAGGATGATACATTTTTAATTTGAGATTGATATAAGTATTGCAAACATGTAAATAAAGTTTTATTTTAAAATACTTTCTGTACATTTCTCTCCATAGGTGCTGCCTGGCCTGCTGAGTTCCTCCAGCATCTAATGCGTTGCTCCAGATTCCCACATTTCGGATCTCAAATGATCTGATATCCCCTCCAATCAGAGATATTTAAAGACCCTTGACTTAGGTCGAAGTTATTAAACAAAGCAATTACCCTTAAGCAAATATAATAAGGAGAACAATAACACACCAACTAATGATGAAAACATGGAAAAAAATTCAAAAACTGACGATGTCCCGTGTTATTTTACCCAGCCATGGAGGCTCCATTCAAATGAGTGGGATCACTCTCCACACGCAGTGAAGCCGAGGGACCAGGTGCGAAGTGCTTCCGGCCCCCTCTGCTCAGCACATCAGCTCAGTGGTGACTCCGATAGCAGACAGAAGATCGGCTGCACCACATGGGTTTCCTCAGGGTGTTCCAGCTTCCTCCCACGTCCCAAAGGCATATGGCTTTGTAGGGTAATTAGTCACACAGGTGTAATTGGGCGAAAGGGGTTCATTGAGATAGAGGGATCTGCTATCGTGCTGTAATAAGCACACTAAGTTGTGAATACATTAGCAGACAGTCAGCTCAACTCTGCCCACAGACCCTCCGCCTGAAGAGAAACTGGGGAAAGGGGCCAAGTGAAGAATGATGGAAGCATTCCAATATACCCAAAGAATCATAATATTTTAAACTCAGTGTGGGAGGTAGGTTCAAGGAGGAGCAGAGCTTCGTTAATGATTTCATTCTCCACCTGCTAATGAGAGCGGTGTGAAAATCTTAATATTTTTCTAAGTCCCAGATTTTGTTCTGTTGCGGCCGCGGCTGCATGTGAACACGGTAATCCTCAATAATGTGTTTGTTATTTTTTAATTAAACCAGTTTTTGTTTTATTTGTTTTATCCTGGAAGGCATCACCCCCTGGCAGAACTGTGCAAATAATATTGCCACTTGACACCCAAAAGAATGTTGAATGTTATCTGGTGTCAGCAGATACAATCTGAAGGTAATTAGGAGATAAATCTTGGGCTGCTTCTGAGAGATAAAGTGGTAAACATTCACGGACTGGAGAGTCTCTGTTACTGAGGGGAAAGAATAAGAAAGGCAATAAAACTGCTAGTGTGGGAATCTGAACACCACTAACTCCATCTGAATCTTGTGTATTGTTTAAATAAAAGAGTTCACATAAAGTGCACCAGAGATGCTTTCTGCACTCTGAACATGCATAACCAATTTTAATCTGTTTGAGCGTAATCGTAACAGTCAGGAAAATGATGCATCATATATAGATAAATAGATAGATAGAGATAGATATAGGTATGGACGTGCTTTCTTCGCAATTATATTTATATCTATAGATATAAATATAATTGCGAAGAAAGCACGTCGGCACCTCGATTTCCTCAGGACTCCAACCACCAGGTTCAAGAACAGTTACCACCCCTCAATCATCGGGCTCCTGAACAAAAGGGCATAACTACACTCGTTCTGCTTCTGGTGTTCACACAACCGATGGTCTCACTTTAAGGACTCTTTATCTTGTTATTTCATGCTCATTATTTATTGCTATTTATCTATACTTGCACAGTTTGTTGTTCATTGATCCTGTTTACAGTTATATTCTATGGATTTGCTATGTACACCCGCAGGAAAAGAATCCCAGGATTGTATGTGGTGACATGTATGCACTCTGAAAATAAATTTTACTTTGAACTTTGATGCAGGATATCAGCTGTAATTCAAATTGTTCTATTCTCGTGAAATCTGACTAAATTTTTTCCATCATACATAACTAAGAATTTTCTGTGAACTGCCCCTATTCATCTATTAGCCTTACTTCATCTGAAATGTGATGGGAACTACATTTACACCAGATAGACTTCTGTATGGTGCCTGTGTCAGGTCATCTTCAGAGGCAAATACAACACATGGCAATATATACCACAGCGCTTGATGTTCTTATAAATGTGAGATAAGAGAATGGTAAAACAGCTGCTTTATGCCATTATTTTACACCTAATTCTGTCTTGAAGGGATCTAATTTGCAGTGAAATGTGTAAAAGGAATGTACAGAGGAACTGTGATCAAGTCGTAGCATAACACAGTGCAGATGCAGGCCTGTTGGTTTATATTCTGTGTTGATTCCTCAATTAATTGATCACCTGCCATACTTTTTCCCCATAGACCTCCACATTTCTCTTTTTATTAGTATTCATCCAATTCCCTTATGAAAATATATAACTGATTCAGACCTTCTGGATCACAGCAATAAAATCCTTCTGCTGCGTAACCCTAAGTTTGGTATTAGTGACCCTTCTGACACTGTGAACAATTTCTCCCTACTTAAACTGTAAAGATCTTTAGGATTTTAAACACTTCTTACTAATCTCTCCTTAATCTTCTCTTCTCCAGCAAGAACACCGTCAGATTTTGCTCATCCCTCCATATGATTGAAGACTCACCTCTGGTGAGATGCAATAAATCTCAGCAATCTGCAGCTACGGCCTAACAAGATTTACACAAAGCTTTGGTAAAACTTCTTTGTGTTTTCATATACTGTAGATATGCAGCTAAGTAATGCATCCTTTTATGAGGAACTTGAATGAAGTGCAGAGTAAAATCAAATATGATTGACAAATAAGATCAACCTTGACTTTGTTTGGGAGTTCATAGCATCCAGATTACCTTGATTATGTGCTTGTATGATGGGCCAATGCAAAACAACACTGTCATTCACTGTGACACCACTATGTTAATTACTGTGAGACCTGCAGTTAATCCTATAGTTATCCATATATATAATTGTGACAGAAAACACTGGACAACAAATTATTTTGAAAGTGTTGCTTCCTCAGAACTTTTTTTTGTTTATGATAGACAGCTTGAAGCTAAACACAAATATAACTTCAACTACTTGTATCACATAGGAATTTGGAGAAAAAAGAGATTAACTTTTATTGAATATAATGCATTTAATTACATAATGGAGCTGAGACTTTGCACTAGTTCAACTAACCTAAAAACATTTTGTAATGATTTTCATTTGTACTCAGTGTCTGAGGCTTCTTGCCTAAGTCTTCAACAATAATCAGCCAGCATTGGTGAACTTCAGTTGCCCTGATACCATTTCTTCATGACTGCAATGTCCTGGTGAAACCTTTCACCGTGCTCGTCACTGACAGCACTGAGGTTTGCGAGGAGAAAGTCTAAAAATGGGAATGCAGTAAATGCAACATTAGTGACATACACTTCAGGGTTTTGTATGCTTGAAGCATGTTGTCAACCAGCTGTACATAGTTTGGTGTTCCGTAGTTGCCAAGAAAATTTTCAACAACCTTCCATGCCATTTTCATTGGTCCCACTGGTAGTTTTTTGAATGACCTGTCATTGATGTTCTTTTTGATTTGTGGACCAACAAAAATCCCTTCCTTAATCTTGGCATCAATTATTCTGAATTGAATCGTGAATTGAAATAATAAATATAGGTGATACATTTTTAATGATCCATGATAGAGAAATTTCAAGGTGATTTTCAAGATCAGTAGCCCAAATTCCATAAGATACACCTGAAAGTATTCAGGAAGCAAAAATCTTTGTTGTCCAGTGAAATCAGTGTGGGGCATAAACTGGAACAAAGAGCATAAGAAAAGAGAAGGAAGAGTGTGGGATATAATCTGGAAGTAAAAGTGATAATTGTCCAGTGATATTTACAGTATATATTTTCAATAAGAGCTGACTGTATCATGGTACATATCATAGCACACATTTTTCTCACCTGCTAAATACCTTTATCTTCTCCTTTAATGTGAAATGGCAACATCCCACTCTTTAGTGAAGGCGAGAAGTATTACAGGCAGCACTGTATTGCCAGATGCAATGAGCAATTAACTCATCCCTCACATTCCTCAATGCAAGGCGGTAGTGTGATGCTCCTTTACCCGGAGATTCCTCATCTTTCTCCTGTTCTTCCCTATCCAGGTTAGACTGTCCCTGTGGCTGAATCTGACTGTGAGAAGAGTGGCTGCAGGAAACTTTATGGATAGCTCATGAAGCAATGGACTTTCCAACGGACTTCCTTAGCCAATAAAACTACCCCATTAATGATTTTACTGAAAAAATATCAAAGCAGATATCTGTTAGATGTATTTCTTACCTTCCAGCATCCATTTGCTACTTCCCTAGAGGAGTCAATTACCAAGGGGCATAATTGTTGTTGCAGATTAAATGTTTTATGATAAATGATGAACAGACTTACAAAATCCTACTCTCTTAATCAGAGATTTCCTGGATTTCAGTGGAATCCTAGCCTTGTTTATTGACAGTGATGGTTCACGTGACATTCTGGCACCCTGATAGCTACAAGGCTACAGTAACTGATTGGCATCTTGGCCATTGTATGGCTTCTGTAGGCAATGTAGTACTGAAGTTTTGAAAAGTCACAGGATCCAAAGTTACAAGTGTTTTGAGTTCTCTGCTTATCTGAACGAAACCAGCAGACAGGAAGGCATGAAGAACACAGCACTCAGCACTCTACTGTGATTTGGACTACCAACTGCCCAAACTTTTGTGCTCTTTTTGAGACACCAGCCAGACCCTGGATTTCTTGAGCCAGGTGCTGCAAGTAAACTTTCAACCTAGAGGTCTTCCTCTGCAGTAATGCCAATGACAATCAAAATTTTAGCCGCTACCGGTGATGGAAATATGGGGAAACCATCATTGTTAAACTTACAGCAACTCCACAAAGTGAACATTGGTACCATAGAAATCCTGGTCATTCAGACACTTTGGTGGATGCTGCAGAAACTTCCAAACTGATCTCTGACTTGATGTACACCAAGCCGCTTTGATCGATATAAAGGTAAGAAAATGGATGTGTGAGATCCCAGTGGAAGATCTTGAGTCCCACAAAAAGGAAATCTGGAATCAGAACAATTCCAAGTGCTGCCAAGCTGGAACACCAGTTCTTTAGCAATTATTATCATTGCGTTTATAAAATCTTTCACACATCTTCCCACCATTCATGCTTATCTAAGCCCTGAGGGTAATGGTCTGCTGCTATGTTAACCCACAAACACCGACGCCACAAAAAACACATAATGTGGCAGAAGAAGATAGTGTGTCGGGCACCACATGCGGAGAGAAATAAACAATTTCGGGTCAAGAATCTTCATCTGGACTAGTCAGACTGAAATGAACAGTCCAATGAAGAGTTTCTAACCAAAATATCAACTATCCATTTCCCTTCACAAATGTTATTTGACCCACTGAGTTCCTCCAGCAGTTTGTTTTTTTGTTTCTCTGTTTCACTATGACATAATTTATACGATAAGCATTTGTTTGTAGGCATACATCAAATTTTCTAATCTGATACAAGTAACAGACTTCCTCTGACTTTATATTGTATTTGGCATTTGCTTATGTTGTATGGAGAATGTGACCTTGGCCCATATGTTGTCAGGTAGCAGGCACAGAAGGGAAATAAGTTTCTGAAAGCAGCCAACTTTAAGAGGGACTCTTCACCATGTGGACTGAAGGAGAAAAAGTTGTAAGTTTTGCTGTGCTGACAGCAACATAAAAATAATTTCATCACACACGTTAAGGCCAAAGTTTACATGCTGATTTGAAAGATTTATTGTAATTTCAAATGCAATATTTTATGAATGAAAGCATCAATGTCTAAGCTATGCAAATTAATTTTCTATCAAATGCATTCAGCATATCTAACCAGAAGAAGACTTGTTCAGACCCACAGCCATTTTATAAATCTTCGCCGTCAGCTGGTCTCACTTATCATCTGCCAGCTTGTACTCCATCCAATCCCCCTCCCCCACCTTTTTATTTTGGTTTCTTTCCACTACTGCACTACTGTTCTCGTCCAAATGAAGCGTCTCAGCCTGTAACATCTAATGTTTATTCTCCTCCACAGATGCTGCCCAATCTGCTGAGTTCTTCCAGCATTTTGTGCTTGTAGCTCAAGATTTTCAGTATCCGCAGTATCTCTTGTGTTTGCTATTTCGAGTCAGTTTCATTCCTTTGTCTTCAGTTTCATACGATAAATAGTCTTATTCTTTAAGAACATTTTATTTTCCTTCAGCTTAAGGTGCCCATCTTCTGAAGATCCGAAATTCTTTACTGAATCAGTGTCAAGTAGAAATATGACTCTGCTCCATCTTTCAATAATAGAACAGATGAGAGCTCAGAAGATCAAAACAAGGAAAGTCGTGTGGGCTGATTAACTCCCCATACAGTATACTGGTGATATCAATCTATCAGTTCATTGAATTGGCCTGCCTTGATCGATGATGTCAGACTGAAATATGTCAATATCATCCACAAAGAACATTTTTTTCTCCTTCTGCACTAAAAAGGTTAGAGACACAGAAAGTATTGCTAAACAACTGCAGCCTGTTTCTATTTTCCAGGGTTTATATTTCATCATCTATAGTGTATAACAAGATGTAAAATCCACATTTCTATGAGGTGACTGACAATCAAAATGTTTTAAATTTTGCCCAATCAGAAACAACTGATGATCGTTAGCTCCCCTGATGATGATATAATCATCCTTTCCCAGCTGTGGAGCTGCTGAAGTCAAGCATAGTGTAGGTAAATATAGGATCTTCATAGATAAAGGTTAATATATGTCCTGATAAGGGTCTTGGCCCAAAATGCCCACTGTTCACTCATTTCCATAGATGCTGCCTGACCAGCTGAGTTCTTCCACCATTTTGTATGTGTTGTTCACCATCTGCAAAATCTCTTGTGTTTAAAACACGGCATCTATTTCTTGGCCTTGAAATTTGTTCAAACAGTCTCCTTTGTAGGCAGTCCCTTGGGATTGAAGACAACATCATCACCACACTGTGCAATCTTTTTGTTGGAAAACAAGTCACTTGGACACTTAACAGTATCTTCCAAAACCAATGCCACGTACTGCTTTCTGCTTATGGCAGCCTTGCACCTTATATGTGATACTGCCCAGTGCAACAGATTTTTAGGAAGAATCAAAAGGTTATGGGGAAAAGACAGAAGGTGGTAAGGTTAGGATAATGTCCACCATGATCCTTAGGAATGGTGGAGCTGGTTGAAGAGACTGCATAACTTACTGCCATTACTCTTTCTCATGTTTGATCGCCATTTCAGCAAAGTCACTTGTTGACTGCAGCTGTATACCATGATATTGAATGTAAATCCAGCTTTGTTTTTAGTTAAGCAGGATGCAAGCTGAGGCTCTGGGTGCTTGGAACCACCTGCTGGTGCTCTGTTTTGGGCTGAGTGCCTTACAATCTTGATCAGCACAACCCTCACCAGTATAGAGCAGGACAATTGTCACTCCCCTCAACAGACCACTAGCCCAATTTCCTTCCTCTTTCCCCACAGCCACACACATAACAACCCTGGCCACCCTGCCCAACTAGTTGATCTCCCAATCCCACAAAATCTCAAATGTGACCTGTAAGTCCTGACTCCCCCTGGTGGAGTGAGCAGAGGTGAAAGCAAGCTGGTATGGACTGGTATAAAGATTGAATTAGAAAGTAGCTGATACAATGAGCAAAATGCTGCTGCCTCCTCACAGCTCCTGAGATCTGGGTTCGATCCTGGCCTCTGGATTTGTCTACGTGGAGTCTGTGCACTCTATCTGTGAATGCATTCAGATTTATTTATCACACGTACATCAAAACATACAGTGAAATGAGTCACCCAAGGATATGTGGGGGGCAGCCCAGATTTTTCACTATATATCCGGTGCCAACATAACATCCCCACAATCTTCCATAGAATGTCACTGTTAGGGAGTATTCTGGAGATATATGACTATAGCAGATATTAATTCAAAGAAGAACCAGTCTTCAGTTCTGTAAATGTAAATAAATTCAGGAAGCTCGCCATTAGCCTTCAGTTTTTATTGTAAATTGCAAGCAGTACATTGAAATTAAAAGCACAGGCTGCTCCACAGACTAGGATTGCATATGCATCAGCCATACATTGAGATAATGGGGTTGTGTTAATTGCTCTGCATCAACAGTGAGTTTAAGAAATTTGCACCATTGACTAAATTCAGGGAAATGTCCCAGCCAAGGTATTTGAACATTCAGATGTGTCTGCCGCTGTAGATATGCAATCCAAACCTGTCAACCTGAAGTATTGAACTAAACAATGTCATTGTAACTATTGAAACTGTAGTTTCCATGAGCAGGGTGGCCAGGGTTGTTATGTGTGTGGCTGTGGGGAAAGAGGAAAGAAATTGGACTAGTGGTCCGTTGAGGGGAGTGACAATTGTCCTGCTCTATACTGGTGAGGGTTGTGCTGATCAAGATTGTAAGGCACTCAGCCCAAAGCAGAGCACCAGCAGGTGGTTCCAAGCACCTATTGATCCTAAGGGTATTAAAAAAGTGATGTACTTTGAGGTTGTGAGCCTCCACCAAGACTGTCTCCAGAATGATGCTTGTTTTCTTGTGAGAAATAAAGACTTCCATATCACCAGCTTCAGTGCCTCTCTGGTGACTTTGATCACAGTCACAACAAGCACAATACAAAACAGAACACCACCAGCAAGACAAGGTTCGTTCTCTCTCTCTCTATCTCTATCTCTCTATCTCTCTCTCTCTCACACACACACACACACACACACACACGCACACACACCCACACAGCTCTGAGCATCAGGACAAGCTGGCCTCCAGTCCTTGTCCCTGGACTCTCAGATTTGCAAACATCGGGCAAATGGATTTCAGGCCTTTGTGAGGGTAAACAAGCAAAATCTGCTCCATTGCACCTTGTTAGCAATAGAAGTTAGCAGCAACAGGCTCAGAATGTACATCCCCTGTGTAACATATGGAATAAATTCTTTTAATATCAATACTCCTACCACTAAGAGTAATGCTGTAACAAAAAGGAGAAAGATCAAATGGATAGGGGGACAGTGTTGACTGCAACCCTATTGCTGTTATCACAAATTCGTTATAATAAATGCTGTGATCCCTGCAAGAGAAGCGCCAGAGGTTGTATGTTGTGTCCCCTGGCCTTACAGCATCCTAAAGCTAGAAACTATGAGAGGATGGAA
This sequence comes from Mobula birostris, assembly GCF_030028105.1. NCBI lineage: Eukaryota > Metazoa > Chordata > Chondrichthyes > Myliobatiformes > Myliobatidae > Mobula > Mobula birostris. The sequence goes on from NC_092371.1 coordinate 196,369,847, forward strand.
GAAAAAATGGCAGTGAAATCCTGCAGAAGAATGCTAAGAAAATCTGTGGGAAATAATAGCCAGTTAGCAGCTCGGTCGTGTTGACAGCCTGTGCAGAGCGTGAATTGATAAGTGGGGTTGAAAGTGGAAGATGTGGGGTTTAGTACAATGGACACTAACACATATTTCAGCCACAGTGCCTCCGCGGCTGCTAGTTGACAGGTGATAGCCTGGCAGAGTGTCCGAGAGCTAAAGCAACTTCCTAGAGCTTTCACACAATGCACACATAGTTCTGGGCTAGGCAGCGGACACACTGGAGCCATTATTTTCCCTGCTTTGCTCTAAGTTTCCCCCTAATCCTGCTCTTTCCCCTTGCCACTGATTCCACTTGTCAGTTCAGCCCTCCGTCTCTAAAGCCACAGAATCCCCCTTAATCAGCGTGTAGCCGGCTGCTGCCGCAGCGGGGGATATTGATGGGATCTGCAATGCAGATGAATCACTGGAGCCACATGAGCTGCTGGTGATGAAGCACTCCAGCCCTGCAGTTTCTTTTGTCTCTTGCTCACTGTGGGGCTGTCAAGACAGCTTAGTTGGTGCCAGCCCGTTCTCGCCGAGATTTCATATCGGTGACGATCCTGGTACACCAGCACCACCCAGAGGTGAGTGCAAAGAAGAGCAAAGAAGAGTTGGGACCCAACTCTCTGCGTCGCATCCAGCACCGATTTTCAGAATCACATTAAGACACACTGACTTGAACATTCATCTCTCGCTTTTCTTCCAGATCTCTACAGCAGCATCTCAAAGAGCCAGAAGTTATAAAAAAAACAAATACTCACTGTTATCTTACTGCCTATGTGTGCCTTGTGCTGTTTATGACTGTTGGTACTGTGTTTTACACCTTGGCCCCGTATAACACTGCTTCATTTGGTTGTATTCATGGAATAAACTTAAATTTGAAGGAACTGCTGAATATCACTGGTTGCTGTCACAGATGAGAGAGCAATGTAATGAGTGAAATTAGAGAAATAAAGTAACCATCTTCAACATTTTTTCTGTATGTCAGAATTTACAAAGAAACGATGGACAAAATGAAATAAAACTGAAATTTCTAGAATCAATTGAATCTGCTGAGTGTTTACAGTATTCCATGTGTTTTTCATCTTTTACTGCACATTACCAGCACCTGCAGGCTTGATGAAGGGTCTTGGCCCAAAACTTTGACTGTTTTGGGCCAAGATATTTTATCATTTCTATAGACACAGCCTGACCTGCTGACTCCCTCCAGCATTTTGTGTGTGCTTATCTGTTAGCTTTTTCATTTTCTATATAGATGCACTGATTGAACCTCATTTTCATGGATGAATATGGAAAATGCTGATGATCGCTATTGAAAACAACATGTAATAAATATAAAACAGCAGCTCCTCAGGTGATTGTCAACACAGTTTTGTATTAATTTAAACAAATCACTTGAAATACCAGGGTGTTTCTCTGGTGAAAATGATATGTGGCATAATGTTATTTTCTATACATCTAGTAAACCACATGTGACTTAGTAAGAACAGTGGAGTACTCATTTTTACTATGTTAGCAGACGGTGAGGCTTTTGATTTCTAATATTTTAAATGTTTGCAAACTGATGCAAAATACTAAATTAATTGCAAACTAGTATACATGTCATTTAGTGCCAAGTGTCTTTAACAGTTTAGACTGAAATCATAATTTAGAATATTGACTGATAACCTCTAAACGTATTCATCATATTTTCTCTGCAGACATTACTGGAGATATAGAGCTGTTATATTAAGTTAATTCCTGTATTAATATAATCTACCCAGTAATATGGTACAGACCTAGTAAATCAAGCCTAAATTTGGTTTGACTCATATCAACTTGGTGTTACTCAGACCTCTGATCTGCTCAGCACAAAATCTAAAATTATAATGCAATGGAATATCAATTCACTGAAGATGTTGGTTTGCTTTCAGTGATTCAAATGATGCAAAATAATTGCCCACTCTATATAAACAACATGGTATTGCAAGAATTGAGCCAATGCTGAACACAGTTCTGTTCCTGGTATTTGAACCAAAAAACACCTTCTAATATATCAAAAATATTATTAAGCCAAGTAGAGAGAGAACATGTCATGTCCCCACTTCAGCTTATCCCAGCTCAAGTCTATTTCCTTGTTGCCCCCCCCCACATTCTGCCTCCTCAAAATACAAAAAGCCTAGAAATGCCGCAATATTAAAAACCTACACCAAGTTCTGCACTACTTAAACCAATCAACAGCAAACATCAATAATTTACTATGTTCCATCAAATAGGCTGGAAGATCTTAAATCCCATGCAGATACAAGAGACTGCAGATGCTGGAAGTATGAAGCGACAGGAAAACATTGGAGGAACTATACCATCTCCCCTTTTTCCTCTCAGTCTTAATGAAGAGTCCATTTTCCTTCATTAGATTCTGCCTAACCTGTTGAGTTCTTCCAGCCTTTTGTGTGGTGCTTCTAAACCCAAGTTTTAGTTTGTTCAGTTTACTTCATTATGCAATTCCCATCAGGGGAGACTGATACCTCGCTAAAGTAAAACCTGTGGAAAAGGAGGAAATGCAGTAGATCTATTCCATGGAACCACCTACGGCTTCCTAACCAATCTTCAACTTTCAAGTTTCCTTCCTCCTTGACAGGTCCTGCTCCAAAGCCTTCAACCATTCTCCATCAATGATTCTGATTTACTATGAATGGCGCAGTGGTGCAGCGAGCAGAACTAATGTCTCATCATGCAAGAGTCCGTGTTCAATTCCAACATCGGGTGCTGACTGCATGAAGTTTGAATGTTCTCCCAGCAAGTGTGTGGGTGCTCCAGCTTCATCTCATATCCCAAAAAATATGCAGGGTGGTTGGTTTACTGTCCTCTATAAGTTGCCTGAGTGTATTGGTGAGTGTAATGTGAAGGGAACAGATGAGAATGCAAGGCTTAATTTTAAAAATGGGATTAATATTTATTGCAGGATTACTGCAAGTCTGACTCGATGGTTTCATCTCACCTTTCTTCTTACTCAGCAACTACTTTCTGTGAAACACTGAAGCACTGTAGTAACAACACTGTTGAAGTGCATGTACTACAGAGGCTAAACAATACCATTCCTCAACCACACAGCACAATTGTTACTTGATAAAACTATTAAATGATGCTTCGAGGAAACATCAAGCTACGTTGTTCTAATAAATGTTGCTGCTCTGTACAAAACTCCATAAACTGTACTTCATCAGATCAATAGCTCAGCCTCCTCATATTGTATTCCTCCTCAGTGTTGTAGTTCTCGCACAGTGCAAAATGATTCATGTAAATTAAGTCTCTAATATTCTTGTAATAATGTTAGTCCGCATGGTTACCTTTGCATTGACACAATTACCTAGTTTTTGACAGATGGACCCTAGAGACCATCCTGCCTGTGTGCATCACAGTTTGGTTTGGCATCTGCAACACTCTGGACCAAAAGAAATTGAAGAGTTGTGGAACGACCCACTCTATCATGCAAACCACTACCTCCCATGCTCCCCCCCCCGCCCCACCCATGACTCTGTCTATACTTTCTACTGCCCTGGGAAAGCAGCCATTATAATCAATAACCTTTCCCATTCTGGTCATTCTCCCATCATTCCTCTCCTGCTGGGCAGCAGATATAAGAGCTTGGAAGCACATACACATCAAAGTTGCTGGTGAACGCAGCAGGCCAGGCAGCATCTCTAGGAAGAGGTGCAGTCGACGTTTCAGGCCCAGACCCTTCGTCAGGACTAACTGAAGGAAGAGCTAGTAAGAGATTTGAAAGTGGGAGGGGGAGGTGGAGATCCAAAATGATAGGAGAAGACAGGAGGGGGAGGGATGGAGCCAAGAGCTGGACAGTTGATTGGCAAAAGGGATCTCCCAGTGGCTACACATTTTAATTCCACATCCCATTCCCATTCTGACATGTCTATCCACGGCCTCCTCTACTGTAAAGATGAAGCCACACTCAGGTTGGAGGAACAACACCTTATATTCCGTCTGAGTAGCCTCCAACCTGATGACATGAAAATTGACTTCTCAAACTTCCGCTAATGCCCTACCTCCCCCTCGTATTCCATCCGTTATTTCTTTATATATACACATTCTTTTTCTCTCTCTCCTTTTTCTCCCTCTGTCCCTCTCACTTATACCCTTTGCCCATCCTCTGGGCTTCCCCCCTCCCCCTTTTCTTTCCCCTAGGCCTCCTGTTCCATGATCCTCTCATATCCCTTTTGCCAATCACCTGTCCAGCTCTTGGCTCCATCCCTCCCCCTCCTGTCTTCTCCTATCATTTTGGATCTTCCCCTCCCCCTCCCACTTCCAAATCTCTTACTAGCTCTTCTTTCAGTTAGTCCTGACGAAGGGTCTCGGCCCGAAACATCGACTGTACCTCTTCCTATAGATGCTGCCTGGCCTGCTGCGTTCACCAGCAACTTTGATGTGTGTGGCTTGAATTTCCAGCATCTGCAGATTTCCTCGTGGAAGCACATACAACCAGGTTCAAGAACAGCTCCTGCACGCTGTTGCTAGATTTGTCACAGGCTAAAGATGAACTTTTGAATTCCCAAACCACCTTGTACATTATTTGTTTACCTACTCTGCACTTTCCCTGTAGCTAGAGACATTATATTCTGCATTCTAATTTACATTTGCCATCTTGATGCATGGCAGATCTGACTGGGTGGCATGCAGACAAATGCTTTTCACTTTACCTTGGTATATGTGACAATAGTAAACCAAACCAAACCAAACCAACTGGAGAAAATCTTTCTGCAGTAATAGCTGCCTTTATTGCCTTTTCCACGATCTTAGCATTGTCTTCCCATCATGATATTAAGTTGTAGGAGTGACCACTAGTACATGTTTCTGCTTGATTTGCATAAATTGCTATTTGTTGCACTGTGAAAATTTCTCAGCCATGTTACATCTTTTTCTGAGAGTCCAGAAAATTAAATATCTCTCCTCTCAGTAGGTCCAAGAATATGTGGGGACACCTGTGTCAATGATCTGTAAGCCTTGTCTGTCACTCTGAGTAATCTTCTTTCATACAGGGAACTGAAGCACAGACTAATTACAAGTTCTGAAAGCCAAGACATAAATTCAGTAACTGAAATATATCAGCTCACCAGTACAGATTTTGACATTTAGTATTTAAAGTCTAACATTCTTCTGTAACCTATTTAAAATGTATTGCATTTGTCATTGACTCTATCAAAATAGCACACTGAGGAATGTCACATTATGTGCCACTGATAAAACCAGCAGTCATTTGGAACATATATTCAGTTTCCTATCTTTGATTTTTTTGCTTTAAGTTTTCCCCCCACCCCAGAGCTATCCAGCAGGTGTTGATGTATATCTCTACAAGCCCTGGTTATCCTGCAGTACATTGACCAAGTGATAGTAATTCGTGTGTGTACATCCATTGAATTCCCTTTCCAATGCTGTTGTCATCGTCGTCGTTCCTGATGTTACCTTGACCTAACATCTCCACCCATCCACAACAGGCTTTGTTAAAGTGATTTTGGGGGCTAGAGGGGGCCTGCATAAATCCCTATAAAAACTGATGTACTGACAGTGTTCACAAGACTAACGACAGTTAGGGACACTGGAATGAATCCTGCGAGCACCATCCTCCTGAGTGGGAGGGACACGAGTGCCAAATGGTGATGTCAATATCGATGAGGGGGAAACATCTCTGGCGGGGGAAGAAGAGGAAATTTTTATTGATAGGTCTTGGAGCTACATAGACAAGAAACCATGAAGGGTGGGCCGTAATGAAGGAAGCAGAAGAATTAACTTCAGGAGCACTGCCAGGTAGTTGCTCAGCTCTGGACGTGGAAATGGTGGCCCTGATAGAAGCACTCAGCTACAGTAAAGGCAGACAAGCAAATATATATATACAGACAGCAGGTATGCCTTCGAAGTGGTGTATGATTATCTGATGTCATGGGCATGATGAAGATTAGTAACTTCCACGGGGCAGGTGTTCAGCACGGGCACTTAATACAACAACTGCTGGAAGGAGTGATTCCACCAGCAGAGGTGGTAGTATCTAAAGTAAAAGCTCACCAGAAAGGGGAGAGTAAGAAGCAGTAAGGAAATGAGAGGGCAGCCATCTTACTTTTTACTTCAGTGGTTGGTAAGTTGATGGAGAAGATCCTGGGAAGCAGGATTTATGAACATTTGGAGAGGCATAATTTGATTAGGAGTAGTCAGAATGGCTTTGTCAAAGGCAGGTTGTGCCTTACGAGCCTGACTGAATTTTTTGAGGATGTGACTAAATACATTGATGAAGGAAGAGCAGTAGATGCAGTATATATAGATTTCAGCAAGACATTTGATAAGGTTCCCCATGCAAGGCTTATTGAGAGAGTGAGGAGGTATGGGATCCGAGGGGACATTGATTTGTGGATCCAGAACTGGCTTGCCCACAGAAGGAAAAGAGTGGTTGTAGACGAGTCATATTCTGTATGGAGGTCGGTGACAAGTGGTGTGCCTCAGGGATCTGTTCTGGGACCCCTACTCTTCATGATTTTTATAAATAACCTGGATGAAGAAGTGGAGGGTTGGGTTAGTAAATTTGCTGATGACTCAAAGGTAGGGGGTGTTGTGGATAGTGTTGATGCTGTCAGAGGTTACAGAGGGACATTGATAGGATGCAAAACTGGGCTGAGAAGTGGCAGATGGAGTTCATCCCAGATAAGTGTGAAGTGGTTCATTTTGGTAGGTCAAATATGATGGCAGAATATAGTATTAATGGTAAGACTCTTGGCAGTGTGGAGGATCAGAGGGATCTTGGGGTCCCAGTCCATAGGACACTCAAAGCTGCTGTGCAGGTTGACTCTGTGGTTAAGAAGGCATACGGTGCATTGGCCTTCATCAATCGTGGGATTGAGTTTAGGAGCCGAGAGGTAATGTTGCAGCTATAGAGGACCCTGGTCAGACCCCACTTAGAGCATTGTGCTTAGTTCTGGTCACCTCACTACAGGAAGGATGTGGAAACCATAGGAAGGGTGCAGAGGAGATTTACAAGGATGTTTCCTGGATTGGGGAGCATGCCTTATGAGAATAGGTTGAGTGAATTAGGCGTTTTCTCCTTGGAACGACAGACGATGGCAGGTGACCTGAGAGGCATTGACCGTGTGGCTAGTCAGAGGCTTTTTCCCAGGGCTGAAATGGCTAGAACAAGAGGGCACAGTTTTAAGGTGCTTGGAAGAAGGTACAGAGGAGATGTCAGGGGTAAGTTTTTTACACAGAGTGGTGAGTGCATGGAATGGGCTGCTGTCGACGGTGGTGGAGGCTGATACGATAGGGTCTTTTAAGAGACTCCTGGACAGGTACATGGAGCTTAGAAAAATAGAGGGCTATGGGTAACCTTAGGTAATTTCTAAGGTAAGGACATGTTCGGCACAGCTTTGTGGGCCAAAGGGCCTGTATTGTGCTATAGGTTTTCTATGTTTCTATGTTTCTATGTCAGTGCGAAGAAGGCAGCAGAGGAACAAGAGCCATTGAAATCGTAAGTGTGCAGGAAGAAACAACGGAAGCCAATTTATTAAATGTATACGAAGAGGTGGAGGCAGAAGAGAAGGAGAGATGGAGGAGAAAAGGAACAAAGATGGGAGCTGGACTCGCAGGGAGGAAGGAGTCACGGTGACCCCACCATGTATCAGGCAGATACTACCAAAGTTATATCATGGGGTGGTGCATCAGGGAAGGCAGAGCATGATCATGATCTTCCAGCAGGACTGGTGGTGGCCAGGGATGTGTGGAGATGCTGAGAAATTCTGCCGCTGTTTTCTCATTTGTACCCAGCAAAACCCGGGTAAAGGCAGAAAGCAACACTGCTAGGAGCCACCAAACCAGCCACGGCCGAGCAGACCCAGCGAAAACATCCAGGTGGACATCATGGAGCCCCTGCCAAAAGGCAGAGGGAAAAGCTACTATCTGGTAATTATGGACTATTTCACCCGGTGGGTAGAGGCTTTCCCACCGTCAACACAGTTGCATGGATTCTAGTTCAGGAAATCCTCCCAGGGAGACGAAGCCAAGTGCAGGTGGACTCGAATCAGGGAGCATATTCCACATGGAAAGTGATGAAGGAAATGTGTCAACTGCTAGGAATTAGACAGCAGTTCCACATACCCTACAACCCTCAGAGTTCAGGAATGATAGAATGGATGAATTGAACAGTCAAGAATGCCTTAGCCAAAGCTATAACCGAAACGGGAAAGACACGGGTTGATGTGTTACCAAGAATTCAGATGAGATTGCTAGTAACCCCAAACTGCATGCTGGGTTTAGCCCCTACAAATTATTGATGGGGCGAGCAGTACTGTTCCCTTATGAGGTGATTATGGGTTGCGGTGAGTCTGGGGCTTACAGGAATAGAATGACACTATGTGAAAGACCTTTGTAAACAACTTAATGTGTTGAAGAACTGAGCAAAACAAAAACAGCACGTTGCTGATCAGGGAGAGCTGAAGGGAAAGGAAATAGTCCTCCCATAGTCGGATGTCCAAGCCATGTGCTGCCTGGAAAGGCAGTATAGGACCCCGGATGGTACTTTTAACAAGTGACACTTGTGTCTGTGTGCAGACCTGAAGAGGTAGCCAGTTAAGCCATACGACTCACCTTCTTGTTGCCCCACAGACAGAGCAGAGGATCAAGTGTACCAGTATTAGATTAGATTATGAGAACACTCAGTCCCCTTTTATTGTCATTTAGAAATGCATACATGCATTAAGAAATGATACAATGTTTCTCCAGATTGATATCACAGAAAACAAGACAGACCAAAGACTAACACTGACAGAACCACATAATTATAACATACAGTTACAACAGTGCAAAGCAATGCCATAATTTCATAAAGAACAGACCATAGGCACAGTAAAAAAAAGTCTCAAAGTCCCGAGTCGATCAACTCCTGAGTCCCCGATAGCAGGCAGCAAAAGGGAGAAACTCCCTGCCGTAAACCTCCAGGCACTGTCAACTTGCCGATACCTGTTATTACAGAGAACCTAGGAGATGAACACCAACTGGCCACACCAGACCTGACCACAATTGATGGAAACACACCCACAGCAAACGTGAAGGCAGAAGACAGCAAGGATGTGACAGAAACCCATGAATAACATGCTGAGATATGATGGTGATGGTACCTTGTAATGAAGGCTGGTTGCTGAAGCTAGCTGATTAGTTCAATAGCATGGAATAGAAAAGGTATTGGGGAAAGTAGGTGAGGAGGGATTCAAGTAATTAACACATATTTTGGGTGTGATGGTGGGAAGATCCAGGCATTTGAAATTGTTACATAAATATGTAACTCAAAGAAACATTGTAAATATGGATTTGTTTGAATTGTCCTGAAGTTCCTTTGAGATACATAAAATGTACGTAGTTTTGGGTACAGGCAGACTTCCACTGAAAAGGTGTCTATATGATGCCTGCTGTATCTTGTTTTGTCGAATAAAGAGGCAGCTTCATAGCTACCAGTACTTTTCTCCAGTGACTTTATTCAGACAACACCAGGCATAGCTAGCTAGTAATCAGCAGTTATTCTCCTCTCAGTGAAAGCAATTATATAGTTTCTACCAGCTTCTTATTGCTATTTTCTAATCCTGCCCATGGGATGGCTCAGCCACGTCCAGATGAACCAAGGCAACTAAGTGGAGATTTTGAAACACCTTAGTAGCCATTGGCCTCCTTTACTACTTTTTAAAATTATAAAACATAACATTGACAAATCAGTGTGTTTTTTTTAGATAAGGTAGTCATTATCATATTTTAATTATCAATATTTCATGGAATTGTTACAGCACAGAATAAGACCATTTGACCTATTGAACCTATGCTAGCCCCTGCACAAAATGTATTACTACTTAGTAGATAGAGTTGCACTTTAATACCTTATGGCGGGTGTCTCATTTCTAACATCCCAAAGCTTTTCCAAAAGCACAAGTTAGAAATGTCATGGATGAAGACAGTGCCAAAACTCTCAAGGGGATCAGCATTGTCCAGGACAAAGCAACCCACTTGATTATCACCACATCAACCAATCCTGAACATTTATTAATCCTCCTCCATCCAGTGTTTGCCTCCTACAAAATAGACGTAGGCCACTCTGACAGCAGCTTCCAAACTCATGATCTCATCTGCAAGGACAAGGACAGCAAGTACAGTGGAATGCTTTTGCCTGCAGGTTCTCCTCCAAGCTGCACCCAGTCATGACTTGGAAATATATCACCACTCCATCATAACCACTGGGTCTAAATCCTGGAACTGTCTGCCCCACACAGAACAGGAGCAGCGTTTCAAAAAACCAGCTTCCTGCCACCTCATCAAAGATACTTAGGGAGTCAAAATACTTCAAATGCTGGTTTAGTCAGTGGCACCTACAGCATAAAAATAAATACGAAATAAAACACCAAACCCTTGTGTAGGACCTCATCAAACACCGCCTGAAAATCCAAATTTACCACATCTCCCAAATCTTCTTTATCTGCTTTACCAGTTAGGACTTCAAAACACACAAATGAGTTTGCCAAACACAATTTCATTTTCATAGATCCATGATAACTTGGTCTAATCCTGTTTCAATTTTCCAATTTCCTGTAATCACATATTTTACAAAAAAATTGCAGCTTTTTTCTTCTGCTGGAAGGCTAACGTGTTTGCTATTCCCTGTTTTCTCTCTCCTTTCTTTTTAAACAGTGGGTTTACATTTGCCACCCTCCTATCTGCAGAAACCATAAGACCTTGAGAAATAGGAGCAGAATGAAGCCATTCAGCCCACTGTATCTCTTCCACCAGGCTGATATATTTACCCTCTCAACTTCATCTTCCTGACTTCTCCTTGTAACATTTGACACCTTTACTAATCAAGAATTTATCAACCTCCGCTTTAAATATACCCAACGACTTGGTCTCACAGCCATCTGTGGTAATGAATTCCACAGATTCATCACCCTCTGGCTAAATAAATACCTCCTTATCTCTGTTCTAAATGGATGTCCTTCTATTTTGAGGCTCTTCCCACTGGTTTAAGACTCTCGCACTGTTGGAAACATCTTCTCCAATTTCACTATATCTAGGTCTTTCAATATTTGGTAGGTTTCAATAAAATCCCCATTATTCTAAACACTACCAAGTACAGGCCCAGAGCCATCAAACCCTGCTCATACATTGCAACACACACAAAAAGCTGGTGGAACTCAGCAGGTCAGGCAGACATCTATGAAAAAGAGTAAACAATTGACATTTCGGGCCAAGACCCTTCATCAAGAACATTGGCTGTTTACTCTTTTCCACAGATGCTGCCTGGCCTGCTGAGCTCCTCTAGCATTTTGTGTGCGTTGCTTTGAATTTCCAGCCTCTGTAGATTTTCTTGTGTCTGTGACTTCTCATACATTGCCCCTTTTGTTCCTAGGATTATTCTCATAACCTCCTGTGGACCCTCCTCAAGGCCAGGACCAATGTTCCCTCTCAGGTGAGTGTGTGTGTGCACACATCATCTGCTACTAGTGCACAAAGCAATTTAAACTGTGCACAAAAGTTTGTCTTGTTAAGTATGCTTCACGATTGTACACAATCACATTTCACATTTTCAGGTTTCTGATGTGGAAGGTGTAGACGATGTGGAAGGTGTAGACAATGTGGAGTTTGCAATGATTATCTGCAGATTTTAGATCTGGCTTATTAGTTCTGTTCTTTTTTGAAGAAATTATTTAGTGTGTACATGTTGCCGTCACTGAGCAAAAAATTGCACAGCACAAGATTTCTGAACACAGTGATCATTGCAAATTAGAGAGAACATTGGCCAGGACATCCTTGCTTAGATATGGGGCCCAAAGCTGCTCAAGATTTTTTAAATGTTGCCTGACCAATGTCTTGCTTTTATATTCTATTCATCCTGAAATTAATGCTAACATTACATTTGCCTTCCTTACTACCTACTCAAACTGCAAATTAACCTTTCTGTAATGTAATGAATTCTGGAAGATGGCAACCAATGCATCCATTATTTGAATGGCTTCCTCTTTTAGTGCTCTCGGATGCAGATTATCAGGCCCTGGGGATTTATAGACTTTTATTAATGGATTTCTCCAGCACTCTGATTTCACTGATATTTCTCCATCCTTTTCATTAAACTCGTGGTTCCATAGTCAGTCTGGGAATAATTTATGTTCTTTTCTCTAAAGACAGTATCCAAGTATTTGTTTAATTGCTCTGCCATTCATTTGTTTTTCATTATAATCTCTTCCACTCCTGACAATAAGGGTCCTACATTAGTCTTCATTAATCTTTTCCTTTTTAAGCTCTTGTGGAAATGTTCACAGCCTACTTTTATGCTACTTGTACAGCTACAGTCTCTTAATGAATCTCTCGGTCTTTTATTTTCATGTGAAATTCCAAACCTATCCTCAGGATTGCAAATTTTTCTCTCAACCTTGTACGGTTTCCCTTTGCATCTAATACTGTATTGAAGTTTTTGTTAGTTTTATACTGCTGCACATGGCTAAAACCCAGCTCACTGAAACTACTTCAATATTATGTTCCTTGATCAATACTGCCAACTATCTCAACACAGCCAGAAATATAACAACAAAAGCAAAAATCAGCATATGCTGGAAATCTTAGATAAAAATAAAATCTGCTAAAAATATGCAAGAGGCTGATTTGCTAGCCAATCCCTTCATGCTGCCCTTGCAGCCCAGAAATAAAAAGTGGTTTAAATGATCTGGTAATGGACAATGTTTTTTTTTCTGTGGATATATCTGGGAAACTTTAATACATACCATTATTAACTCGAATAATTGTGATTATCTTTAACAATTTATAGGTCTACCACAGTACTGTCGTCATATAAATGCGTAAAGTTTTATCCATCCTTTTCCCTTTCTTCACCATTTTTCACTTTTCCTGAGGGTCTATGTTGGATTTAATATGTTTTTGACATGTTCATTCAATGTCAAGAACTCTTTGATCTGTAAACAAAACAGATGAGGTTCTGAAATCAATGAGGAGCTTCAAGGAGTGTATGAGTTACTTGTTTCCACATGGGCTGAGTTCCCATTGAACTGGTTCCCAGCCAAATTTTGATATACGAACTGTGAGACATGCAAAGATTATTCTGTCATACAGATAATTTCCTATCGTTCCACAGTAGCTGTTAGGGCATTAACAGAAATGAAAACTGTCTGGGAAGTGAAAAAGCTACATTCAAAGGAATTATCCAGAGGATGCCACAGGCAATCAGGAATAATCTGCTAATGCCTTTTACCTGGTCATTGCCAGAACAATCAAGAGAGCTACTCAGCAAGTTGGCCTGCATCAGTGTTTCACCACTTGATCCACTATATCATCACCTTTGATGTGGTTACACAGGCTTTCAGTGAGATCTGATAAATTGTTTCAGAACATGAAGCAAAATCCCATACTGGGGATTTTTGTTCTTCTGAAGCATACACTGCTCAGTTGGTGCTGATGAGACTATAGGCTGATAATGCAATGAGCTATGTTAATATTCCGTCAGTGACAGATCCCAGCCGGGATTGGGTAGAGAGGAGCCGGATAATTAATCTCAACAGTCACGAACAGGAGGGGAGAAATGCCAGCTATGATTTCTGCTCCAGTTATCCAGTGATCACTGCATCAAAGGGGTTCTTGTGTTAATATTAGCTTAGGATCCTAAAGTCACATTTATCTGGTGCCTTTCACAAAACAAGAATCACCCAAGCTATTTCGCAAGGGGTCTGCAACCTGGAGGATAAAGATCAAATTCTCAAATATCCAGTAACCTCTCCCCCTCTGTCCACTTTCCATGATTTATTTTTATTCTTTTTTCTCTCCTTCTGCTGATTTAACTGGCCTCTATTTGCCTATGTCTTTCCCCTTTCCATTCCCTTATCAGCCTCACACACTTCCCACTATTTCCTCTCCCCCCAAATCCCTCACTTTCAGATTCCATCACCATCAGCTCCTCATCATTTCCACCTATCGTCTCCTAGATTCAGACATCCTTTCTGCCCTCATCCGCATTTCATCTGCTCACTTGGATCCACCCATTACTTGCCAACTCTTGCTGCACCCCTTCCCTCCACCTTTTTATATCGGCTCTTTTTTACCAATCCTGATTATTTCAGCCCAAAAAACTGACTGTCCATTTCACTCCATAGGTTTTTGTCATTCGAGGGCATTGGTGCATATCAGGCTGTGTTGCAACTAGCCAATACACACAACACTATACATCTATGGAAGGTTGTCAAAGATTTAGATGTCATGCCAAATCTTCACAAACTCCTAAGGAAGTAGAGGGACTGCCATGCTTTCTTTGCAATTTCACTTAAGTGCTGGGCCCAGGACGGGTCCTCTGAAATAATTACACCCAGGAATTTAAAGATTATGACCCTCTCCATCTCTGGTCCTCCAATGAGGACATGCTCAGTGACCTCTGGTCTTCTCCTCCTCCATCATCTCCTTGGTCTTGCTGACATTGAGTAAGAGGTTGTCGTTATGGCACCACTCAGCCAGTTTTTCAATCTCCGTCCTATATGCTGATTCATCACCTCCTTTGATTTAGTCTATGACAGAGGTCTCATCAGCAAACTTATATCTAGTATTGGAGCTGTGTTTAACCACACAGTCAGAAGTATAAAGCAGGGGTTTCCAATCTTTCCTATGCCATGATACCTACCATTAATTGAGGGGTCCATGGACTATAGGTTGGGAAGCCTTAGTGTAGAGCGAGTAGAGCAGAGGGCTAAGCACACAGCCTTGTGGTGCACCTGTGCAGTTGGAGATCATGGAGGAGAAGTAGTTGCCAATCCAAACTGGGGACTCGCAGATCCAATTGCACAGGAGATATTGAAGCCAAGGTCTTAAAGCTAATCGATTTGTTTTAAGGGGATGATGGTATTGAATGCCAAGTTGTAGTCAATAAAGAACATCGTGTTGTATGCATCTTTGTTGTCCAGGTGTTCCAGGATTGAGTGAAGACCAAATGAGATGGCATCTGCTGGTGACCTGTTGCTCCAGAAGGCAAACTGGAGCAGATCTAAGTCACTTCTCGGCAGTAGTTGATATGTTTCATCACCTACCTCTCAAAACACTTCAGCACTGTGGATGTAAGTGCTACTGAATGGTAGTCATTGGGGCAGATTACCATGTTCTTCTGAGGCACTGGTATATTTGAAGCCTTCTTGAAGCAGATGGGTGCCTCGGACTGCCGAAGTGACAAGTTAAAGATCTCAGTGAACACTCCAGTCGGCTGATCAGCACAGGTCTTTAGTACCTGGCCAGGTACCCCATCTGGGCCAGATGCTTTTCACAGGTTCACCTTCCTAAAGGCAGCTCACATGTCAGCCTCAGAGACTAAAATTTCACGATCATCAGAGGCTGGTGGAGCTTGTGGTGGTTCCTCCATGTTTTGATGGTCAAAGCGAGCATAGGAGGCATTGATTTCAACTGGAAGTGAAGCCCTGTTGTTGCCCATGTCACTTGATTTAACTTTCTAAGACGTGATAGTATTCAGCCTTGCCACAACTGACAAGTATCCTTTGTTGATTTGAGTTTAGTCCCGCATTGCTACTTGGCCCATGAGATCATATCTGGACCTCTTGTAACTTTCTTGGTCACCAAACTTGAATGCCTCTGATCTGGCCCTTAGTGGATTGTGAATCTCATGGTTCATCCAGAGTTTCTGGCTTGGGAAGACTCTGAATGATTTTGTGCGGACATACTCATCTACCACTGCTTTAATAAAGTCCGTGACAACCATGGTGCTTTCATCCAGATCCACAGATGTGTATTTGAACACAGCCCAGTCCACTGACTTGAAGCAACTCTGTAGCCGCTACTTTGCCTCCTGTGATATTCTCTTTGTTGTCCTGATCTCTGGAACTTTGTTCTTTAGCCCCTGCCTATATACAGGTAGGAGGAGGACAGTCAAGTAATCAGATATCCCAAAATGCTATATCGACTGTCTTGTTGTACATACCATTTATTACAAATTACTATGAATTGCACATTGCACATTTAGATGGAGATGTAATGTAAAGATTTTTACTCCTCATGTATGTGAAAGATAAAGTCAGTTCAATCAATTCAATGCAGCCAGGGTATGGAAAGGTTAGTATTCTTATCTCAGTAGAACAATGATCTATTGAGTTGGTACCTCTGTTGCTACAGGTTATAAGAACATAAGAACATAAGAAATAGGAGCAGGAGTAGGCCATCCAGCCCAACGAGTCTGCCCCGCTATTCAATAAGATCATGTCTGATCTATCCGTAAACTCAGTTCCATCTACCTGCCTTTTCCCCATAATCCTCAATTCCCCTACTATGTAAAAATCTATCTAACAGTACCTTAAATATATTTAGTGAAGAAGCCTCAACTGCTTCCCTGGGCAAAGAATTCCACAGATTCGCCGCTCTCTGGGAAAAACAGTTTAGAACATAGAACATAGAACATAGAATAGTACAGCACAGTACAGGCCCTTCGGCCCACAATGTTGTGCCGACCCTCAAACCCTGCCTCCCATATAAGCCCCCACCTTAAATTCCTCCATATACCTGTCTAGTAGTCTCTTAAACTTCACTAGTGTACCTGCCTCCACCACTGACTCAGGCAGTGCATTCCGCGCACCAACCACTCTCTGAGTAAAAAACCTTCCTCTAGTATCCCCCTTGAACCTCCCACCCCTTACCTTAAAGCCATGTCCTCTTGTATTGAGCAGTGGTGCCCTGGGGAAGAGGCGCTGGCTATCCACTCTATCTATTCCTCTTAATATCTTGTACACCTCTATCATGTCTCCTCTCATCCTCCTTCTCTCCAGAGAGTAAAGCCCTAGCTCCCTTAATCTCTGATCATAATGCATACTTTCTAAACCAGGAAGCATCCTGGTAAATCTCCTCTGTACCCTTTCCAATGCTTCCACATCCTTCCTATAGTGAGGTGACCAGAACTGGACACAGTACTCCAAGTGTGGCCTAACCAGAGTTTTATAGAGCTGCATCATTACATCGCGACTCTTAAACTCTATCCCTTGACTTATGAAAGCTAACACCCCATAAGCTTTCTTAACTACCCTATCCACCTGTGAGGCAACTTTCAGGGCTCTGTGGACATGTACCCCGAGATCGCTTTGCTCCTCCACACTACCAAGTATCCTGCCATTTACTTTGTACTCTACCTTGGAGTTTGTCCTTCCAAAGTGTACCACCTCACACTTCTCCGGGTTGAACTCCATCTGCCACTTCTCAGCCCACTTCTGCATCCTATCAATGTCTCTCTGCAATCTTTGACAATCCTCTACACTATCTACAACACCACCAACCTTTGTGTCATCTGCAAACTTGCCAACCCACCCTTCTACCCCCACATCCAGGTCGTTAATAAAAATCACGAAAAGTAGAGGTCCCAGAACAGATCCTTGTGGGACACCACTAGTCACAATCCTCCAATCTGAATGTACTCCCTCCACCACCACCCACTGCTTTCTGCAGGCAAGCCAATTCTGAATCCACCTGGCCAAACTTCCCTGGATCCCATGCCTTCTAACTTTCTGAATAAGCCTACCGTGTGGAACCTTGTCAAATGCCTTACTAAAATCCATATAGATCACATCCACTGCACTACCCTCATCTATATGCCTGGTCACCTCCTCAAAGAACTCTATCAGACTTGTTAGACACGATCTGCCCTTCACAAAGCCATGCTGACTGTCCCTGATCAGACCATGATTCTCTAAATGCCTATAGATCCTATCTCTAAGAATCGTTTCCAACAGCTTTCCCACCACAGACGTAAGGCTCACTGGTCTATAATTACCCGGACTATCCCTACTACCTTTTTTGAACAAGGGGACAACATTCGCCTCCCTCCAATCCTCCTGTACCATTCCCGTGGACAACGAGGACATAAAGATCCTAGCCAGAGGCTCAGCAATCTCTTCTCTCGCCTCGTGGAGCAGCCTGGGGAATATTCTGTCAGGCCCCGGGGACTTATCTGTCCTAATGTATTTTAACAACTCCAACACCTCCTCTCCCTTAATATCAACATGCTCCAGAACATCAACCTCACTCAAATTGTCCTCACCATCATCAAATTCCCTCTCATTGGTGAATACCGAAGAGAAGTATTCATTGAGGACCTCGCTCACTTCCACAGCCTCCAGGCACATCTTCCCACCTTTATCTCTAATCAGTCCTACCTTCACTCCTGTCATTCTTTTGTTCTTCACATAATTGAAGAATGCCTTGTGGTTTTCCTTTACCCTACTTACCAAGGCCTTCTCATGCCCTCTTCTTGGTCTCCTCAGCCTCTTCTTAAGGTCATTTCTTGCTTCCCTATGTTCCTCAATAGACCCATCTGATCCTTGCTTCCTAAACCTCATGTATGCTGCCTTCTTCCACCTGACTAGATTTTCCACCTCACTTGTCACCCATGGTTCCTTCACCCTACCATTCTTTATCTTCCTCACCAGGACAAATTTATCCCTAACATCCCGCAAGAGATCTCTAAACATCAACCACATGTCCATAGTACATTTCCCTGCAAAAACATCATCCCAATTCACACCCGCAAGTTCTAGCCTTTCGCCTCATAATTTGCCTTTCCCCAATTAAGAATTTTCCTGTCCTCTCTGATTCTATCTTTTTCCATGATAATGCTAAAGGCCAGGGAGCGGTAGTCACTGTTCCCTAGATGCTCACCCACTGAGAGATCTGTGACCTGACCCGGTTCATTACCTAGTACTAGATCTAGTATGGCATTCCCCCTGGTCGGCTTGTCCACATACTGTGACAGGAAACCGTCCTGGACACACTTAACAAACTCTGCCCCACCTAAACCCTTGGAACTAATCAGGTGCCAATCAATATTAGAGAAGTTAAAGTCACCCATGATAACAACCCTGTTATTTTTGCACCTTTCCAAAATCTGCCTCCCAATCTTCTCCTCTGTATCTCTGCTGCTACCAGGGGGCCTATAGAATATCCCCAATAGAGTAACTGCTCCCTTCTTGTTCCTGACTTCCACCCATATTGACTCAAAAGAAGATCCTGCTACATTACCCACCCTTTCTGTAGCTGTAATAGTATCCCTGACCAATAATGCCACCCCTCCTCCCCTTTTTCTGCCCTCTCTATCCCTTTTAAAGCACTGAAATCCAGGAATATTGAGAACCTATTCCTGCCCTGGTGCCAGCCAAGTCTCTGTAATGGCCACTACATCATAATTCCATGTATGTATCCAAGCTCTCAGTTCATCACCTTTGTTCCTGATGCTTCTTGCATTGAGGTACACACATTTCCGCCCTTCTACCTTACTGTCTTTACACTGTTTATTCTGCTTCTCTTTCCTCAAAGCCTCTCTGTATGTTAGATCTGTTTGTCCTCAACTCCATCCTAAATCTTCTACCCTGAATCTTGAGGCAATGTCCCCTAGTTCTAGTCTCATCTATCAATGGAAACAACTTTTCTACTTCTATCTTATCTATCCCTTTCAAAATTTTATATGTTTCTATAGGATCCCTTCTTATCCTTCTGAATTCCAGAGAGTATAGTCCCAGGCAACTCAATTTCTCCTCATAGGTTAACCCCTTCATCTCTGGAATCAACCTGGTGAACCTCCTGTGCACTGCCTCCGAAGCAAGTATACCCTTCCTCAAGTATGGAGACCAGAACTGCACACAGTCCTCCAGGTGCGACCTCACCAGTACCCTGTATAGTTGCAGCATGACCTCCCTGCTCTTGAATTCAATCCCTCTAACAATAAAGGCCAACATGGGGCAGAGTTATGGTAATTGGGCACCAATCCCTCTAGCAATAAAGGCCAACATTATGGTAATTGGGCAGAGTTTTCTTCAAACAAGCCTAGTTGAAGTCTCTAACTATAATTTGAAATGCGTCAGGTTGGACTGTTTCTTGTTTGGAGACATCATCATGTAGTACATCAAGCACATGATTATAGTTGACAAATTGTGGTCAGGATTATGGCGGAGAACACCTTAGGCAAATTTAATGGATGACATTTGATCATTCAGTGTTCAAGGTTGGAGGAATACAAGTTCAACAAAACCTCCACATCAGAGGTCCACTGAGAGTTTATCATAAACAATCTCATATCCTCTAATCCAGGCATCATGCTGGTAAACCACATCTACAGAGTGTCCACATCCTCCTTTATAATGGGCTGACTATAATTGCATACAGTACTCCAAGTGTGGTCTCATTAACAGTTTTACATAGCTGCAGCATGACTTCCTCACTCTTATGCTTCACACTTCCACCTACAAAGTTAAGAGTGCCATGCACTTCCTTTACCACCTTTATCTATAGTGTAGTCACTCTCAGTGAACTATCAACCTAGATCCCAAGACCCCTCCAAGCTTCAAAAGCTACTATCATTAAATGTATACTTTCTCCTGTCATTTGACCACTCAAAATGCAACACCTCCCATCTGCCACATTGCTGCCACATCTGTAAATGATCTAAATCCCACTGTATTGATTAATAATAATTTATACCGTACACAACCCGGTACAGAAATCAAAATAATACTTGTCATCCACTAAACAAGCTGATCTCAGTGTTGGAGGGCACCACTGATCTGACAATGTCATACAGCCTGTTTTTTTTTTCTTTTTCTCTCTCTCCCTCGTATCTAACACTGTGTCTCACTTTCATTCACTTCCAGTCATCCTGCATCTATTCATCTCAGAATTTCAAGTATCATTTTTTATTATTTAACCGGTCTTATCATTCCTTTGCAGATTGAAACATTTTTTCTCAATTATCTTTTGACCTTTGGCAAATTTAAGATGCTCATAAAAGACTACTGCATCAGAAACACGAAACAGAAAATGCTGGAGGAAATCAGTAGAATTCTTGTGTGTTCCCTTGGATTTCGCAGATTTTCTGGTCTTCCTACATCAGCAGCATGGTCAATTGACTGTTGCCATCCAGACCTTGTTCTCTCAATTGTATCTTTGCCTTGCTGTCATCCACAAACTTGCTATTCCACCCATTTACATCTTCATCCAAATCTTTGATATTTATCACAAACAACAAGAAGTCCCTGGCATCAATCCTTGCAGAACACCCCATGGTCACAGCCCTCCAATCAGAATAACAGCCTTCCAACCTTCAATGGGCAAGCCAGTTCTGAATCCAAACTTGCAATTCACCAGGGATTTCACACAAATTTAACTTCTGAATCAACTACAATGAGAGACCTTATCAAATACCTTACTGAGGTGCATGTAGATAACACCCTCTATCTTACCTCCATCCAGCTCCTTTGTCACCTCTTCAAAAAAATTAAATACATTTGTAAGACATTGTGATAATTCGCCCTCTCCCAATCTAGTGCCTTTCCACAAGATGTGATTTTATCCTTACTCTTAACTATTTTAAACCACAATCATTTGTGGCCACTATTTCCAAAATGTTCACCCACTATCAAGTCTGTCACTTGGCCTGGCTCATTTCGCAAACGCAAGATTGGTATGTCTTCTCCTCTCGATGGACTCGGCATGTACTGTTTCAAGAATCCCTCTTGGATTCACCGATGGAATCCCACCCATCTAAACCTTTTTTATTAAGGAAGATCCGATCAATCCTGACAAATTTGAAGTCCCCCACTGTGGCAACCATGCTGTTTCTGCACCTTCCCATAATGGCATAAGCACTGGCAATAACAAGTTTAAATAAACAAATGAAGACTTTAAAATCTGGGCTTCTGGAAAACTGAAAGAAAAGGGACTGAGAAACGAGAAATGATGGGGGGCATAGATCAGAATGACTGCAGTACACAAGATCCTCAGAAAGACAAGGGTGAAAGGTCAGAACTGAATATGATGTCCTTCACAATCCTCAAACAACACAGTGATCGAAGATTTTTACTTATCGGCAAATGCTATGTGGCTGTCATTGACCTGGGTGGCATTTATTTCTGTGTCTGTCTGCCTCCTGAGCTGGGTCAGTGAGGAATCAACAGTGCTGGAGTGTCTGCAGTCACATGTAAATGACAGCTTCAATTGAAAAATAGCAAGATCTCTAGAGCAGGCTGTATCCCTGCTGAAGGTCTAAAACTTCATGCAAGGAAACTTAAAACACTTGTTCACAACCTTATCTCTCCAGAGGACTTCACAGGTATTATAGTCATGACCAACTTAACAAAGACAAATTCATCTGCGGTAACTGCAGAGGCCTCCCCTGCCATCTGGACACAGGGAAAATCATTGTGACAACTGCCGGAAAGATGCAGCGAGTAGATCCGATCATTACACTGTCAGTTTGAAAACCTTTAATTCTATAGAGAAAGACTGTGAAGAATCTTTCTCAAATTGATCTTCCCTGAGACCTTCATCTCCATTCCACAGAATCACATGCAAGCTGTTTCTAACCAATAGGTCTACCACTGACCCGACGTCAAAGCAGAAAACAGGCAAAGCTGTGTGATCCTTCATTCACTTTTCTCACTCTTTCTCACCACATTTCTCACCTCCAACAATGTTCCTGCTGCAGGGGTGCTGATCAAGAGAATGAGTTGGGAATTTGTTCAATCTATATCATATCTATTTCGCATCCCACTTTGATGGCATACTGATGGCATTGGCACTCATCTGCATTTAGAGGCTGAGTTCCAAACCATTGCCAACTCATTGACTGGAAGTATGTGTTTTACACTGAGCAACCATGAAACAAAGGTCCTCTATTAAACTATCTCTGACACATAATGCTGTATGTGGCAATAAAGGTCCATGATAAGACATAAATCACTTTCCATTTCTTAGAAGTCACCTCAGGAAAGGGGAGCAACAATAATGAAATTCACCAGCACTTCAAATGTGCCAGCACAGAGGGAAAGGGTGTTATTAATCAGATCATCAGACCTAGCAAAAGAGCTTGTGGTCTGCTTAGTAGTACGGATCCCTCTCCTCCCATATGCTTCAGGTCATGTATTGTCCATAACAGCCAGTTCATTGCACTAGAGAGTTTCCTCAATGCTGACTTCAAAATCCCATTGACAAGTCAAAGAAAACAATTTCAGCATCCTTTCCCATGAAAATATCTCCAACATAGAGGTCCTGATCACACTCAGTCAGCTCAATGGGCAAGTCACGTTGCTCACATATCCCACACCAGACTTCTGGAATGGGCACACTATTTCAAGCTCCACCATGACAAGGGATTATCTTTGGGATAGAACTTTCTCAACATCCTCTTTAAAAAAATTGAGCATCCTCACTCATGAATGAGAATCCCCAGCTGCTTTCCACTCAAAATGCAGGTGCCTCCAGGAAGACACTGAGAAGAAAGCTGAATCTCATCCAGAATGGGTAAACAGTCAAGGAAAACGAAGCACACTTTCTCCCATTATACCTTCCCATCAAGCTCTTGCTGCCCCACCGATTGTGTAATCTGTGAGCCTCACTCTGGCTTCATCATCTACCTCGTATCTAGAAAACTGAAGCAGAGCAAGCCATCTTCAATCAGAAGGGACTAGCTGAGAAGATAGTCAGGCCAGAAAACAGACATTAGTGAGTCAAATCTTGCAGTTTCACAGTTAGCTTTACCATAAAGCTCACAAGATTAAGGAAAATTAAATAGGACAATGCAGAAAGAACACCAACTGATACCCAGAAATATCGATGGAAGAAAGATTGAGAAATTGATCAAATTCAAAAGCATCATCAGTGCTATGAATTTAAACCTCAGAGAGTCTTAAGATAATTATTTTTTATATGAAAATGTTATATCAGCCAAAATTGGAGATAAATTAAAAATCAGCATTAACTAGCAATCATTTTACATGAAGAACAAAACAAAAAAAAAACTTCACTGTGAAATGGGAATGTCCAGTTATATCGCCTTGGAGTAAAAGTGAAAAATAATGAAAAGTGAGCTTATTAACTGGATCATAAAAATATTGTTCAAGTTGGTGAGCTTTAAAATCATTCAAGTCTGGCTACTTTGTAATTTGCACAAGATTTTTCAGTAAAATGTATGACAATCTTTTTATTAATATGCTTTTTGTGTAAAGAAATAAGGTAATTACAAAGCAAATATCACATTGTTATTTGTATGTGAATCAGCCTTTCATAGTACATATAATGATACATGGAGCATGCAGAGGGATAGTGTAATTATTCAGTCTATTTAGTGGAGAATCAGGAAGCTAAGGCCAATTTCTGCAGTGCTCTAAGGCAGTAGGGCTTAGTGGGGAAGTGAGATAAAGAATCACAGATATCGGAGCTTGGCTCCTTCATTGTCTTCTTGCTAATTTGTTCTTTAGCCATTTTGCAAGCAAATTTGTTTAGCTGCCATTTCAAGTATTCTTTTATTCCAGATTTATTCCTCGATTTCCACATGCCCAGACAAGCTCCATTAAGAAAAGAGCTTTCAAGTTACTTCAAGATTGTATCTTTTAACTCTTGTGCACAATACCAGTTTCAGTGATATTTTGTTTTATATATTTTATTCCATATTTCTGAAATATTTGGTGGAATTTTGGAGACCTTTTTCTATGGCTATATCTTTCATCATTCAAAGTGCATTTGAGCGTAATGTGTTTGAATTAAATTGTTTCAAGTTTGAGAGACTTCTGTGGCAGGAAAATCTGCAGACAGCGAGCTGTATACATCTGTCAACAGCACAGCCGTCTGCTAATGAACAATATGACAGACTAGCAGGGAGACTAGAATAGAGCTTTGCCATTTGTAACAAAGGCATCAGCAATCAAGATGCAGTGTGTGTTCGGCAAGGTATCACTGCCTTCAGCTCAGCTGGGTTATTGACCCTTCAGTTAGTGGGTTGCTCCTGCATCTAGCCAACAGGTGACTGACTTGTATCCCGAGCTTGTCGAAAACTCTTTTCCCTATCCCCATGACTAGTATGAATTAACTTTTCAATGTCACTATTAGCACAGAGACACTTTATATCTCCAACTTATGTCCTTCTTGGATAGGAGTAGTCATTCATATTTCATTTGTGGTGCTCGATGTGCGAACGCCTTGAAATATCTGCATATGAAGAGAGCTCTTAAACACCAAGCACAGCTTGAATAAGCTATAAGTTGAAGAATCTCTGTGCATTTAGACCATACTTCAAATATTGTGCTCCATTCTAATTGCCTCATTATAGGAAGGGTGTGAAAATTTAGGGAGGGTGCAGAGGAGATTTACGAGGATGCTGCCTAGATTACAGAGCATGTTTTAAGAGTATAGATTGAGCAAGCTAGGGCTTTTCACTTTGGAGTGAAGGAGGATGAGATGTGACTTGGCAGAGGTCTACAAGATGATAAGAGGCATAGATAGAGTAGACAACCAGAGACTTTTTCCCCAGGGTGGTAATGGCTAAAACAAGGGGGCATAATTTTAAGGTGACTGGAGGAAAGTATAGGGAGGATGGCAGAGTTAAGTTTTTCAACACATAGAACAGTGGGTGCATGGAATGTGTTGCTAGGGGTGGTGATAGAAGCAGATGGATTAGTGATAAATTAGAACATCTTAGGTATGCGCATGGATAATCAAAAAATGGGGGGCTCTGTGGGAGGGAAGGGTTGAGATGCTCTTTGAGTAGGTTAAAAGGCAAGCACAACATCATGGGCTGAAGGGCCTAGACTGTGCTGTTCTATATAAGGGACATTGTTTTGTATGTGAATGAATGGGATGAGCAGAAGTAGTGCAGAACACGTTAACCAGCCTCTTCATTGGCCGATACATCTGGTAAATTGTATTATAATATGTGCTAGCTTCTTTAAAAAATGTGCTCAGAAATTAGCTGTGTGTCTTGTTGCTTTTTACAGATTTTCCTAAGTTTACCCTGAATTCATCTGTTAGGATAAGATCTGGGCAACACTCACAGAGCAACACAATCCAGTATTCTTCTTTAAAAGGATCCAGTGCTGTGGGGACACAAAATATTGGTTGTCCATTTCCCTCCACAGATGCTGCCTGACCCATGAGTCCCTCCAGCATTTGCTTGTTGCTCCAGCTTTCAGTATCTGTAGGCTCTTGTGTCCCCACCCTTCTTCAGAATGTTATTAAACCTTGATAAACATCATAATTGGTCACAATCAGCAGCTCCACAATTAACAAAATAATGTAATTGAGTCCAAGAAGTATATGATATAAAGTACTGTGAAAGACAATGCACTAATATGGCCTTTAAACAATCCCACATTTCTTTAACTCTTAACCGTGTTTGTAACTTCAGCTGTTTTATATTACACAGGTCAGGCCTGCACTCTCTAGAGTTTAGAGTGATGAGAAAGGATCTCAATGAAACAGAATAAAAGCTCAAGAAGTTTGCAGAATTTATGTTTCCCGGGCTGTGGTGTCTGCAAGCAGGACTCACAGCTTCAAAATAAGACAACAGCTATTCAGCACAGAGATAAGAAGAAAAACATCTTCACCAAGAGTTCAGTTATTCTTTGGGGGTCTCTTCCAAAGGAGAGCATTAAGACTCAGTCATTGAGTAAATTCAAGAGAGAGATTGTTAGAAAGCCGAGGTATAGTGAGTGGACTGAAGGTTTGGGATTCAGATATCAGTGATCAGGACCAGGGCTGGTAAGTGGAGAATCAATTAGTCAGTAATCAGTGCAGAGGTTAGCATTTTAGATGTGATTGGGCTGCGATTGATGGCACAGCTGATAGAGATATTGCCTCAAAGCTGCAAAAATTTAGATTCAGTTCTGACTTCTGGTTCCATCTGTATGCAGTTAACACATGGGTTTCTTCTGGGTGCTCTGGTTTCCTCATACACCCCAAAGACAAGAAGGGAGGTAAGTTAATTTGACACTATAAAACTAGAGGATATAGATTTAGGAAAATAGCTAAGAGGAATCTTTATCACCCAGAGAATGATGAGCACCTCAAGTACATTGATATAAAAGGATCAGTGATGGAAATGGATTTCCAACAACATTTAAGGTATTTAAACATGTATGGACAAACACTTGAATTGCCTGGGCATTGAGGGAAGATGGAATTTGATGAAGTGAGGTGCCTAATTGTTCACATCAATGTGATGGACTGCGAGCCCCTTTTCTGTGCTGTATGTTTCCAAGACTTCATAAATTGCTGCTAGTGTAGGTGAGTGGTAGAATCTGGTGGGATGTGATGAAAAAGTAGGGAGAACAAATTAGTGTAAATGGGTGATTAATGGTTAGCATAGACTCTGGGCCAAAGGGCTTGTTTCTGTGCTGTGTCTCTCTACAACTCTGAGTCCATGGTAATCTGGGATGTGATTGGTTGTTACAGGCAGGGTCATATTGGGAGGTGGTTTTGGAGTTTGGGTTCATCTTCAGCAGGAGACCGTAGTCATGGATATTGACTTCAGGGGGTTGTTGTCAAGAGATGAGATTAGTTATCAATATTATTGGAGGGGTGGAATCCATAGTCAATTAGTGGTCAATAGGCAGGGAAGCCATTGGTAATAAGAGAGGAAAGGATGACTGAGTGCAGTGTAGGATTAGTATTAGATCAGGTTGGCAAATTTAATGGGGAGGTGTCAGTATGAACATAGCTTGAGAGCCTGAGGGGAAGAAGCACAGTGAAAATGTGCTACCTAAAAGATATCTAGTAAAATAAATTATTTAAAGGGACTCTGTATGAGGCAGTTTCCCAGATTCCTAGTGTCAGTCTGGGAACAACTCATGTAATTAACTAATGAGAAAAGGACATCTACCTGGACTTGAGCTTCCAGGTGACGTATGGATAGAGCTGAACTGATTATGAAGAAAACAAGGATGTGAATGTATTTTTTACTGTGGAAAGTCAAAGCAAGTCTTTGTTGTACTAACAATTGAACACATCATCAGAGACTCCTTAGATCTTTTCTACCTCACTTCCATATGACATTCCAAATGTCAAATCCTGGAGATCATACTGGACTTCACAAAATGTTGTTGTTACTTTCTGTGCCTTGTGGCACATCAGGCAGGAAACCTTGCCATTTCTTTAGTATTTGTCTGTTTGATTTTATGAAGTAAATAAAGTTAATTTTTAATGGATACTGGTAAAGTTTCAGAAAATATTTTGCAAAATTGATACAGTGCCAAAAGTAAAAAGGAGTAGAACATGTTCCTAGACTGCATGTTATATGATAATTATACAACATGAGAAACAAGTTGCAAAGTTTATAATTATCATGCTGCATGATAATTATAAACTTACTTTTCATTCCACAAGACTTTCTTCTTCCTAGACCATCCCTTGGGGTGGGCTTGCTCCCACCCCAGTTCTGAAGGGGCTGTTTAAGACTATCGAGGGACAGGAGGTGCTTGAGGCTACAAGTGGGCAGTTGCGTAACAGCTGAGGTGATGGGGGTCATTCCCACCATTTTAGCTGAGCTCCTGTGTGCAACTTGAGGTTCTCACTACCTTTCTGGATGCCACATCTCCTCTTGGAGCAGATATGGATGAAGGATCCACACAGCTCAGCACAATTGTTGTGCAAAGAGGCCCTGCGAACATTGTTGAATCACTTTTTCTGGTATTTTTTCCCCCCCCACAATGGAGTCATGACAGACTGCCTCTTTTAGGATTCAGGCACACAAATTACTTGGCTCATCATGTAAGAGAACATGTGTCTCGTTTTGCTAATGAGCAGTTCTTTTTGATGCTCACTAATATGAAATGGAGCCCCAGCCCCACTGCAGAATGAGATTAAGAAAGGCAGTATTGTTGCCCCAAAAATGTCCTTATGTGGTGCTGCACATCACCTCCAATCACTTTCCTGCTGATGTTGAATTGATCTAGAGGACAAACTAGAAACTGTTCAACCTACAACATGTCCACTCCAGTAACAAAGTTATTCCAACCTTATTTATTGAACAGCAGTATATTCCTGGTATATACCTCTTGCAAGTGTACAACTGGAGGCCAAGATTCAAGTCACCGTCAAGTCATTCATCAAAGCAAATGAAAGTACGGTTACCCTCTACTAAAAACAAAGGTTCTCGCTTAACCCTACTGGAGGACACAACCAGCATCCTTTCATCCCATCTGCAATATGAAACCCTGCAGAACATAGACCACTCTACAAATCTCAGGGCTATCTCTCTCAGTGAGGGTAGATGTCAAAGATGAAGTTCACACATCTAATGTCTCAGCGTAGTATTTTAGCATCTGAAGAAGAGTGCAGATCAAAATCTTAAACTTGGAGTAAAGCTTATAGTATACCAGGTAGTGGCGATTTCTGTCTTCTCGTAAGCACCTCAAAGTACTGGAGAGAAATCACCAAAATGTAACTGAAAAATTCTTCAATACCAATGGCAAAGTAAGTTACCAAATGCCAGCACCCTCCCTGAAACCAGTATCCTTGGCATTGAGACTTCAACTTCACTCACGCAGCTCTGGTAACAGAGCCAAATAATTTGTGTGCCTGAATCTTAAAAGAGGCAGTCTGTCATGACTCCATTGTGGAGGGGGAAAAAATACCAGAAAAAGTGATTCAACAATGTTCGCAGGGCCTCTTTGCACAACAATTGTGACAAATGTGCTGAGTTATGGGGATTCTTCATCCATCTCTGCTCCAAGAGGAGATGTGGCATCCAGAAAGGTAGTGAGAACCTCAAGTTGCACACAGGAGCTCAGCTAAAATGGTGGGAATGACCCCCATCACCTCAGCTGTAACGCAACTGCCCACTTGTAGCCTCAAGCACCTCCTGTCCCTCAATAGTCTCAAATTGCCCCCTCAGTATTGGGGTGGGAGCAAGCCCCCCCCCCCCCCCCCCCAAGGGATGGTCTAGGAAGAAGAAAGTCTTGTGGAATGAAAAGTAAGTTTATAATTATCAGCACAGCTTTTGGCCCATTTGCTAAGAGTATAACATTTGGTAAGCGTACAAACTCAAAAGGTGGCAGATGGGGGAGGGGTGGGGGCAGCTGATGTTAGAGTTCCCAGGATATAAAGCTCCACCAGCAAATGAGGCCATGGACCTGGTGTCTGTGCAGCTGGGACAGCGCGGCTACTGTCACAGCTCATTTCGTCTGACCTCACACTCAAGTTCACATTAACCCCTCCATGTAAAACATTTCAGCACCATGCTGCTGCTTTTGACAGGTCTGGCATTTCCAATCAAACCTTTATTGAGATGTTGGAAAACACTGTGAATATGACAAGTTCTCTGCAACTTCTCTTTGCAACTTGTTTCTCATGACATTATCTTCCATCCAGTGTGGTGTGTGGGATGATCTCCCTGCAGTCTAGTTTTGAACTAGTATGTTTCAAAGTCACAAACTGATACTAGATGAGATGCAAATATCC
Source organism: Mobula birostris (assembly GCF_030028105.1). Taxonomy (NCBI): domain Eukaryota; kingdom Metazoa; phylum Chordata; class Chondrichthyes; order Myliobatiformes; family Myliobatidae; genus Mobula; species Mobula birostris. The sequence goes on from NC_092371.1 coordinate 196,400,162, forward strand.
CATCTATGAAAGGGCTCAGTGACGCGTGATGCATAATACACGATACAAAGGTTAGCGGCTTCTTGTGGAAAGAGGAGAAAACAACAAATGTCAACTTTGGTGGTACGGGCGGGATTAAGTTAGCCAAATTTAACACTAAATTGGGAATCAGAATTATTATCAATTATTTATATGACATAGTTTGTCATTTTGCAGCAGGATACAGTACAAACATGTAAAATTACTATAAATAACAAAAATATAGTGCAAAGAAGACAGCATCATTCATGAGTTGACGGACCATTCAGAAATCTGATGACAGAGGGGATAAGGTTATTCCTGAATCATTGAATGTGGGTCGTCAGGACCCTTTACTTCTTCCCCAATGGTAGTAAAGTATATCGCAATTAGCATTTTTTTGGAATGAGATTTAATTGAATTTCAACATTCACTTTTAGCAGTTAGACTTCTTTATGAGTCACTGAGAATTTAATATACTGTTGCATTTCCTTATACTGGTTGCTGTACAAAACATCCTTTCTTGGGGAATCAGTGAAAAATCTCTGCTTATGCAGTTTATATTTTTTGTTTGGGGAAAATTGGCAACAGTAATTTTGCTGAGAGTATATCATACAAGGAATCCCTCACCTCAAAGAATCCCTTTCCTCGGCACTTATGATGTACATTTATAATTTATACTCGCAGGGGAAGCTTTTAGCTGTCGTCGTTCCACTACAAAGCCCAGCTTATCAGTACTCTGCAGGGAATGACCATGTTGTTGTGAATTTGGTGCCTTACGTTATGGAGTAATAGTCTATTAATCCTCTCTGTGCTCATTGCTGAATCTAGTTTGACAGTACATGTTCGAAATGGGCATATGGCTTGTGAACTGTCTGCGGGAGCGAATCCATGGGAAACGCACATCGTGCTGTTCAATTATCATTTGCAAAAGGTGATTCAGTGCAGGTCTTGTCTTGGGAATCTGCTGAGAATTTGCCAGCAATGCTCATTAGTGAATCTATCTTCTTTTCATATTTCACCAGGTATAGTGTACATAAAAATGACTGCAGTCACCTCGTAGCCCACTTTCACCACTGTGATTAATCCAGCACAGCATTACAGCGAAGTGGATAAAGTGCTTTGGTGAAAACCTTTTTGTTCCCAATCTCCAAAAGGCCATCTTCATAGCTGCCTCAATAATACTGGACCTCAGACAAGGAACAAATATCGCTTCTTCTAATACTTTGTTTCTAACTTAACTCAATGTTTGCTACGCACTGCTGTATTATATTTGCAATTCTTGAAATGAATACATTAAAAAAAAGTAAACCAAGACATCTGCACAAAAAGAACTTGACTAGCTGCAGTGCACTCTCAGTAAAGTTAAATTCCTTGTTAACACGTTCAAAATGCATTGAAGAACTCAGCGGGTCAGACAGCAGCTGTGGAGAAGCATAAACAGTCGATGTTTCAGGCCGACACACTTCATCAGTGCTGGAAAGGAAAGCGGGAAGTAGCCAGAATAAGAAAGTGTGGCGTGGGGAAGGAGGGCAAGCTGGCGAGTGATAGCTAAACATGAGAAAATCTGCAGATGTTGGAAATCCAAGCAACATACAAAAAATGCTGGATGATGAAGAGATGAAGGGTCTTCGTCTGAAATGTCAACTGTTTACTCTTTTCCATAGATGCTGCCCGTCCTGCTGAGTTCCCCCAGCATTTTGTGTCTATTTTACATGTAATAGTTGAAGTCAGCTTAGTGGGAAGGTGGGTTGGTGAGGAGGGTGATGAACTGAGAAGTTGAGAGGTGATGGGTGGAAAAGGTAAAAGGCTAAAAAAGAAGGAATTTGACAGGAGAGGAGAGTGGACCATAGGAGAAAGGGAAGAACTTAAAGCACATGGTATTGGGGGTAAGGTATTGGTGTGGGTGGAGAGTTGGTTAGCAGACAGGAAGCAAAGAGTGGGAATAAACGGGACCTTTTCAGAATGGCAGGCGGTGACTAGTGGGGTACCGCAAGGCTCAGTGCTGGGACCCCAGTTGTTTACAATATATATTAATGACTTGGATGAGGGAATTAAATGCAGCATCTCCAAGTTTGCAGATGACATGAAGCTGGGTGGCACGAAGCTGGGTGGCAGTTTTAGCTGTGAAGAGGATGCTAAGAGGATGCAGGGTGACTTGGATAGGTTGGGTGAGTGGGCAAATTCATGGCAGATGCAATTTAATGTGGGTAAATGTGAAGTTATCCACTTTGGTGGCAAAAGTAGGAAAACAGATTATTATCTGAATGGTGGCCGATTAGGAAAAGGGGAGGTGCAACGAGACCTGGGTGTCATTATACACCAGTCATTGAAAGTGGGCATGCAGGTACAGCAGGCGGTGAAAAAGGCGAATGGTATGCTGGCATTTATAGCGAGAGGATTCGAGTACAGGAGCAGGGAGGTACTACTGCAGTTGTACAAGGCCTTGGTGAGACCACACCTGGAGTATTGTGTGCAGTTTTGGTCCCCTAATCTGAGGAAAGACATCCTTGCCATAGAGGGAGTACAAAGAAGGTTCACCAGATTGATTCCTGGGATGGCAGGACTTTCATATGAAGAAAGACTGGATGAACTGGGCTTGTACTCGTTGGAATTTAGAAGATTGAGGGGGGATCTGATTGAAAGGTATAAGATCCTAAAGGGATTGGACAGGCTAGATGCAGGAAGATTGTTCCCGATGTTGGGGAAGTCCAGAACGAGGGGTCACAGTTTGAGGATAGAGGGGAAGCCTTTTAGGACCGAGATTAGGAAAAACTTCTTCACACAGAGAGTGATGAATCTGTGGAATTCTCTGCCACAGGAAACAGTTGAGGCCAGTTCATTGGCTATATTTAAGAGGGAGTTTGATATGGCCCTTGTGGCTACGGGGGTCAGGGGGTATGGAGGGAAGGCTGGGGCGGGGTTCTGAGTTGGATGATCAGCCATGATCATAATAAATGGTGGTGCAGGCTCAAAGGGCCAAATGGCCTACTCCTGCACCTATTTTCTATGTTTCTAAGGTGGTACTCCAGAGGGAGGTGATGGACAGGTGAGATGAAGAGAAGGGATAAGAGGGGACCAAAATGGGGAATGGAAAAAAGGGAGAATGGGGAAGAGTAAAAACTACCTGGTTAGAGAAATCAATGTTCATGCTGTAAGGTTGGAGTCTACCTGGACAGAATGTGAGGTGTTGCTACTCCAATCTGAGAGTGGCCTCATCATCGTAGTAGTGGAGGCCATGGACTGCTACATTAGAATGGGAATGGGACGTAGAATTAAAATGGGTGGACACTGGAAGATCCTGCCTTTTGCGGCCAGTGAAGGTGCTTGACATCCCTTGGTTTTCCATTATCTTACCTCATTGTACATATGTTCGGAATGATCTGTCTGGATGGCAGGCAAAACAAAGTTTTGCCCAGTATCTCAGTACACCGTGACAATAATAAACCAATTACTAATTTGGTTTAGGAAGGCAAAAAGAAAGGCATTAAATAATTCAGTCCATTTTGTGTGGAACAGTAGACCCAAGTATCTTGTAACATGAGCAGTTGTAACAGGAACAGGCAACACCAGCCATTATTTACCAATTATAATTCCTCTCCGTACCTAGAGATATGAATTTGATAGACCTCTGGAAAAAATTAAGTTGCTGCTGAACAGATTTAGGTGTCTGTAGCTTGGGAAAATTAATCAAATACACATTTTCAATACACTATTATATACGGAAAGAACACTTGCACGCTCCTAGACAAAAGGTCTTGATTGTGGTTTGTAGAACCCGAAGTCACAGGTCTGACAGCAACTGTGTGTGGATCTTGACCTTCATGAATGAATGGAATATCTTTATTGTCATTGCATAGTACAGTTGTCATGCACCAATACAGTGAAAATGAGTTTGCAACTCTCATACTCAATGTTATAAAACAACAAATAAAATAAATAAACAATAAATAAAATCAAGTAACCGGCCAGTACAAGCAATGTCCAGCAGTACAAAAGCACAACTCAGATGCATGACGGCCATAAAACCAGTATTAAAGTAGCAATATAACAAATTTATGGATGATGCTTGATCGATTGGTTCAGAGCATTTATAGCTCTTGGGGAAAAGGTTATTTTTCAGTCTGGAAGTGCGTGCATAGAAGATCTTACAACGTCTGCCAGATGGAAGAAGTTCAAACAGATGATTGCATGGGTGTGTATTGTCCTTACAGATGCTTGTAGCTTTCCTTAGGCAGCAAGAGCTGTAGGTTTCCTCCAGGGCTGGGAGCTGTGTCCCGATGGTCTTCTGTGCACCAGAGACGACCCGCTGAAGTGCTTTCCTGTCAGCTGCTGTACATGATTAGTAACGTACATTCAATACCGAGTACTTAGAGGTAGAATGGCACACCACAGAAACTTAGAATCTATCAAAGAATTTGCCATGTTAGGCATCTCTTTTCCATGATATTCTGTTATATGTCCAGGCATTGGATAGAGAATGAATTTCCATGATATTGATATTGAGCAGCACAATAATTGAAAGCTTGATTAATGAAACTGAACAATTCTAGGTGTTTTAAGCTTCCTCACTATTTTCCTTTCTGGTCATCATAACCTTGAATTTGATCAGCTAAAGCTAATTTGTAGCCTAGACCCCAAGCTTTCATTGCAATTGATTTTGAGCTGCTGCGATAAAGCTAGAGGTGCTGGGGGAAAAAAAAAGTTAATGTTTCAGATCAAGGAATTGCTTAACCTAGCATTTTCTATTTTATTGCAGATTTCCAGCACTGACAGTACTTTGGTGAAAGGATATTTGTTTCACTCTGTGTATTTGCATGGGAAGAGAATGGTGTATTGGTTGTAAATGAACAAATGAATCCCAGAAGGGGCAGGAAGATGCATTCAAAGGTGGTATCACACTGGAGATTTCACAAATTGCAAAGGATGACCTGTTAAACATCAAGGCTAATGTGGTGGATTTCAGGACATGGGGATTCCTATACTGGTTTGGGAAAGGAGGCGCTTCGGTGAAAGCATATTCATAAGAAGTGAAACAGTGGTCAGGGTGAACCCAGGCCACTTATTCTCACATTGAACAATTTCTGCTTTGCCTCCACTCCATTTCCTCCAAGTAAGTGGTTCTCTGGGCCCTTGAATAGCACAGTGTCACAGCCAGCAGAACTGCTGCCTCATAGCATCAAAGCCACAACTTTGACCCTGGCTTGTGTGTCGTCTCTGTGGAGTTCTCCCTGAGACCACATGGGCTTCTGGGAGTTCTGGTTTCCTCCCACATCCCAGAGATTTGTGGGTTGATAAGGTAACTGGCCTAGGTAAATTATCCCTGGTATGCATATAAGTGGTAAAATTATGGGAGGAGGGAACAGGGAGTTGAGTTAATGAGAAAATGGGATAACACAAAATGAGATTAATATAGTATTATTATTAAGGGGTGGCTGATGGATGTAGCAGACTGAGTGGGATGAGAACACTCAGGGTTCCAGCCCGAAACGTTGACTGATCGTTTCCACAGATGCTGCCCGACCTTCTGAGTTCCTCCAGCGTGTTGTGAGTGTTTCAGTGAGCTGAAAGGTTTATGTCCAAGCTGTGTATCTCAATAACTCTTTGACTGTCAGTCAATGGAGGGTTCTGTCATGAATAATCAATGGGGATTTCTAGAAAGGAGGATAAACTGGAGTATGTGTAGTGATGCTATCAAAACAGGTACAATGGAATCAGAAAACTTGGGAGGATGGAATGGAGTGGTCTCAGGAAGCAGGTTGGGAGGCACTCTAATCAAGGAGTGGATTATAAAGGAGAATGCTGAATTGAATTGACTTTATTTCTTACATCCTTCACATGAGCAAAAATCTTTGTCTCTATCATAAGCAATCATAATTTATAATAAATAGAACAGTCAATGCAACATAGAAATACACTCAAATCAGCGTGAGTTAATCAGTCTGATGGCCTGCTGGAAGAAGCTGTCCGGGAGCCTGTTGGTCCTGGCTTTTATGCCACGGTACCGTTTCCCAGATAGTAGCGGCTGGAACAGTTTGTGGTTGGGGTGACTTGGGTCACCAATGAACCTTTGGGCCCTTTTTACACATCTGCCTTTGTAAATGTCCTGAATCATGAGAAGTTCACATCTACAGATGCGCTGGGCTGTCCGCACCACTCTCTGCAGAGTGCTGCGATTAAGGAAGGTACAGTTCCCATACCAGGCAGTGATGCAGCCAGTCAGGATGCTCTCAATTGTGCCCCTGTAGAATGTTCTTAGGATTTGGGGGCCCATAGCAAACTTCCTCAACTGTCTGAGGTGAAAGAGGTGCTGTTGTGCCTTTTTCACCACACAGCTGGAATGTACAGACCATATGAGGTCCCTAATAATGTGGATGCTGAGGAATTTAAAGCTGTTTACCCTCTCAACCCTAGATCCATTGATGTCAATAGGGGTTAGCCCGTCTCTATTCCTCTTGTAATCCACAACCAGCTCCTTTGTTTTTGCAACATTGAGGGAGAGGTTGTTTTCCTGACACCACTGTGTCAGAGAGATGACTTCTTCCCTGTAGGCCAAATCGTTACTGTTTGAGACTAGGCCAATCAATGTAGTGGTTGGCCAATCAATGTAGCAAATTTAATTAGCGGATTAGAGTTTTGGGTGGTGACATCAGTGGCTCAGGCATGTTATCTTGGTACAGGGACAATGGTGGATAATTTGAGGCAGGACAGCACTCTACACTGGGATAGGGAGAGATTAAAAATGAGAGGAAATGAGGAAGAAATGGAGATGGAACACAGGAAAATTAATGAAGAGTGAAAATTAGCAATAAAGTTAATTAAAACATCCAGACATGAAGAGGCATTGATACCAGCATCAAAGTCCAAGAAACAAAGGCAGGAAAATATTTCAAGAATCTCATGAAGAGGCAAACCTGACAATTGTCTATGGAAACAGCTTTTTCATTAAAAAATATTGAGCGAGGGTAAAGGAGAAGTTATGCAATGTGAAAGCAAAAAGATGGGGTTCAATCCTGAACTCCAGTGCATGTTTGTGAGGAGATTGCATATTCTTCTTATGACAATGTCCATTTACTCCAACATCCCAAAGATGTGGTTAATGGGGGGGGGGGGGTAATTGGCTACTGTAAATTGCACCTAGTGCATGGGTAAGTGGTAGAATCTGGAGAGAAGATGGAGTTGATAAGATTTTGGGGGGGGGCGTTTAAATTAGGGCAGTGTAGGATTAGTATAAACAAGGGTGCTTAATGGTCAGCATGCATTTGGTGAGCCATACTGTATCTCCCTTTGACCTGATAACCTTGTGAATAAGTTCACTCCGGTAGGCTGCTGACATCATGACATCCAACCAGGTAGCTGCAGAACTGACAGCAGACAATGGAAAAACATGCAGAGAACTCTGGGTGTACTGTAATTAATGATTGTTGCAGCATTTAATTTCTGAGTAACTCATTCACCAGATCCATCAGTGGTTACATTCGGTCCCAGATAATATTAATTAGTCAGACTGGATCTCCTATCACTAAATCTGCCTGGCCTCTCCCCAATCATTCTTTGCCTTTCCAAGTGTAGATTAATCCTGACCCTTAGAATTTTTCCGGTAGTTTCCTTACCAGTGGCATTTAATTAGCTGGTTTGTAATTAACTGGCTTGTCTTTGCTGCCTTTCCTGAACAAAGGAACCATTCTTGCAGTTTTCCAATCATGTAGCACCTCAGCTGTGGCCAGCAAAGATTAAAGTATCTCCAGCAGAGTTTCAGCATCACCTTCCCTTCCCTTCCCTCCCAGCCTGGGGTACAACTCATCCTGTAAGTTCTTGCAATCAAATGCACATGACCTCAAAGAGGTAACTTTGTCCTCACGAGTGCATGGAGGTGGACTCCTGTTCAGTGTGAACTCCTGCATTTTGGCCAGGCAGGCATGGCAATCTCATGGATCATATCAGTCTTCGCAGGAAAACAGCAATCATGGTTGTCATCTTGGTCCTCTGGAGCAGTGTGGAGGTACAGATCCCTCTACCCCTCAATACTCACCACAGGTTCCCTTGGCTTCAAGCTGGACAGCAGAGCAGAAGCTCCTGCTGCAAATCCCTGTTCCTCTTAACTAATCATTTCATCCTGCACAGTGTCTCTGAGAATCAATCACAGGCTTTTGTGCATTAGGATGCATTTTGATATCCTCAGTTTCCTGTAACTTTGCTTTTACCTAACTCCTCTTTATCTCCCCATGTCACTGTGTTGTGGCGGTTATGATGAAGGTTAGAGTGAGGCTTCCTATGGGATCCCACCACCAAGCACATCTTTCCCTCCCCTGCACTTTCTGCTTTCCACAGTGATAGCTCCTTGCGTGACCCCCTGGTCCATCTGTCCTTCCCCACTGATGTCCCTCCTGGTACTTATCCTTGCAAGTGGAACAAATACTACACCTGCCCCTACACCACCACCTCCACCACCATTCTAGGCCCCAGTAGTCCTTCCAGGTGAGATGACACTTCATTCCTGCAAGCTTTCATGTCACCCCAGACTGAACATTAGCAGAAACTCCGTGTGTCCAATTTCAATTGCTCTGATTATTCTGGAGCAAGAATCACCAAACAAATTCATAGTTCACCAAACAATTTACAAAATTGCGGCTTTAAGGACAGTCTTGCAAAATGGCCACCCCCATTCCTGCAACCACATGGCAAGAATAAAGACTTTTGTTTGGTCATTTTCCATCACCCTTGCCTCATTCCTGTTCACTGATTTGTAGATTGCATTTCTTTCTAGCCAACAGTCTGCATAGGCAGCTTAAAGCCAAAGCTATCTTATTTTAACTTCTGTTGTTTCCTCATTCTCACACCTCAGCTGGTGTTACAGTTTTCACTTCCTGATATGTCCTTGTGGCTGGTAATTTTCACAGTAGTCAACTTCCTTGAGTTGCTTCCCAGTTTCCTCCCCAGGCTCCTCTGGTTCCTCTCATGCTACTTTGTACAGAAACCAGAGCTCTTCACTGTTACAATGCAGTCACAGCACATAAACAGACTTTCTAACCTGATGGGTCTCTGCCATTATCGGTGCTCCACACAAACTCCTTCCAATCCTTTTCAGCTTGTTCAGTCAAAATAGCTTTCTATCCTTTTTTTTGCCTCAGACATTTACCTTGTTTTATTTTAAGAATCTGATTTGCCTCATTTACAGCTGATTGTGATGAGTTCCAGGTTCTAACTGACCTCGGGATAAGTAAGTTCCTCCTGAATTCCCTGTTGGGGTAATTAATAACTATTTTAAATTGGTGACCCCTAGCATGGGTCGTGTTTGCAAATGGAAATATATATTTTCTATTGTGTATAATTCCAAAAAGCTCCATCAGTTCACTTTGTTGTTTGTCTCAAAGGAACCTTGATTCATAGTCACGTGGCATAGAAACAGACACCTCGGTCCATCAGATCTATGCTGACCTTGCCCCTTTCTTCATTCTTCCCTCCATCCCAACAGGTCCACCTCCTTCTCCAGATTCTACCACTCACCTACACACTAGGGCCATTTCACCAACCAACCATGCATCTTTGGTTATGTGGAAGGAAGGTCAAGGGAAGCCCATGTGGCCAAAGGGAGAGTGAGCAGACCCCACACAAACTGGAGATCAAGTCGTTACTTTTTATTGTCATTTCGACCATAAACGCTGGTACAGTACACAGTAAAAATGAGATGTTTTTCAGGACCATGGTGCTACATGAACAGTACAAAAACTACACTGAACTATGTAAAACAACACAAAACTACAGTAGACTACAGACCTATCCAGGACTGCATAAAGTGCACAAAACAGTGCAGGCATTACAATAAATAATAAACAAGACAATAGGCACAGTAGAGGGCAGTAGGTTAATATCAGTCCAGACTCTGGGTATTGAGGAGTCTGATGGCTTGGGGGAAGAAACTGTTACATAGTCTGGTCGTGAGAGATCGAATGCTTTGGTGCCTTTTGCCAGATGGCAGAAGGGAGAAGAGTTTGTATGAGGGGTGCATGGGGTCCTTCATAATGCTGTTTGCTTTACGGATGCAGCATGTGGTGTAAATGTCAGTAATGGTGGGAAGAGAGACCCCTGATGATCTTCTCAGCTGACCTCACTATCTGCTGCAGGGACTTGCGATCCGAGATGGTGTAACTCCCAAACCAGGCAGTGATGCAGCTGCTCAGGATGCTCTCAATACAACCTCTGTAGAATGTGGTGAGGATGGGGGGTGGAAGATGGACTTTTCTCAGCCTTCGCAGAAAGTAGAGACACTGCTAGGCTTTCTTTGCTATGGAGTTAGTGTTGAGGGACCAGGTGAGATTCTCCGCCAGGTGAACACCAAGAAATCTAGTGCTCTTAACGATCTCTGCAGAGGAGTTGTCGATGTTCAGTGGAGAGTGGTCGTTCCTTGTCCTCCTGAAGTCAACAACCATCTCTTCTGTTTTGTTCACATTCAGAGACAGGTTGTTGGCTCTGCACCAGTCTGTTAGCCGCTGCACCTCCTCTCTGTATGCTGACTCATCGTTCTTGCTGATGAGACCCACCAGGGTCATGTCATCGGCGAACTTGATGATGTGGTTCGAGCTGTGTGTTGCAGCACAGTCGTGGGTCAGCAGAGTGAACAGCAGTGGACTGAGCACACAGCCCTGGGGGGACCCGTGCTCTGTGTGGTGGTGTTGGAGATGCTGCTTCCAATCCGGACTGACTGAGGTCTCCCAGTCAGGAAGTCTAGGATCCAGTTGCAGAGGGAGGTGTTCAGGCCCAGTAGGTTCAGCTTTCCAATCAGGCGCTGAGGAATGATTGTGTTGAATGCTGAACTGAAGCCTATGAACAGCATTCGAACGTACGTGTCTTTTTTGTCCAGGTGGGTTAGGGCCAGTTGGAGGGTGATGGTAATGGTGTCATCTGTTGGTTAAGCTCATTCCACTGGAGCTATGAAGCAGCAACTCCCCTACTGAGTTACTGTGCATTCCTTTTGATACAAGGTACACGTTGTAACAAGATAAGGGTGCAGTCATTTAAAACTAAATTGTGCAGGAATTTCTCCCTTTTGAAATACTCTTGCCCAAATGGTTGCAGAGACTGGATTACTAGAGTTACTCAAAGAGGAGGTAGATAATTTTTTCAAGATTTTGGAATTGAAGGTCATGAAGAACAGGCACAGAAGAGGAGCTGAGGACTGAAAAAGATCATATTGCAAGGCCAGGCAGACTTGAGGCCACGTAGAGTCAGTACATTGCTAGCTAGCTGTACTGACTCTATGTCAAAACCTCTTCTGCAGGCTCTGATTCAAACTGGATGTCTGCCCAGATATAACTAAAAACCAAATTGTATCTGGCATATGTAGTTGGGTCCTGTTGGCTTGAGTCAGCTCATAGGGTCTTAGAGTTATACTGGATGGAAACAGACCCCTCAGCTCACCTCATTTAAGCTGACCAAGTTTTCTACCTGAACTAGTCCCATTTGCCTGTATTTGGCCCATATCCAAACTTTTCCTATCCATGTATCTGCCTAAATGTCTTTTGAACCAAGTAGTTATACCTGCCTCTTCTACTGCTTTCACATTCCCACCACCCTCTGTGTGTAGAAATTTCTCCTTGGGTCCCTTTTCAAGTGATTTATTATTTGTTGAGATACAGCACGGAAAAGGCCCTTCTGGCTGTTCGAGTCACCCCGCCCAGCAATCCCCCTATTCACAGGACAACTTATAACGACCAGTTAACCTACCAACTGCTCTGGGAGGAAACCGGAGCACCCAGAGGAAACCAACATGTTCATGGGGAGAATGTACAAACCCCTTACCATTGTGCTAACCACCACACTACCATGCTGCCCGATCTTTCCCTTCTCATCTTAAACCTGTGCCTTGTAAACGCCCTACCCTACCTACCTTATCTATGTTCTACAGTAATGGTATATCACTGAGATACTACAGAGTGTTGCTCCTTATTAATGACATGAATACATTTAATAGAATAATGCAAATACAGTATTTTAATACAGACGATCCTTGTACATTTCCTTCTCGGTATTAAAAAGTGGTGCTATGGATCACAGCTATTAGTACATTAATTCATAAGAAGACTGCCCCATTTGACATGAGCCAGATGATGCATAACCTTTCTCATTTTCACTTGATTTCTGACACACACAACTAGATCCTGCATGGATTGGTTAGGTAGTTGGGCTCTAATTTATGCATTTCAATGAACTTGGGAACCCCATCAGCTGTCTCATCCACTTGCTCATGCATAGCTATGAAGAAAATCATCAGCTCATCAGCCACAAATGATATCACAAGTGAGACTGATTTGGCGTTCACATGATATCCAAGCCCTTGAAAACTGATAAAAAGGAAACAACCCTGTCTGTTTGTCTCCTTCCTAACCTAACCTAGGGTTTTTGCAGCACACTACCATGGCTATAACTCAGACCAGCTGATCTATAAAATTATCCATGTTAAACAATTCTCCAGTAATCATGTGAAGTGTTTGCAAATTTTTGCTATCTGTTTTCACAAGAGGATTTGATTACCAGCATATTCTCTTTCTGTTTGGACGCTATGTATTTTAACAAATTTTTCACATATTACCACATTTTATGAAGAATTTGGTGCTTAAAAATTAAAATGTTAAATAAGTTATACAGAAAAATAAATTAAGTAACACAAAAATTGTTGGAAGAACTCACCAGGTCAGGCAGCATTCATGGAAATAAATGAACAGTCCGACATTTCGGGCCAAGACACTTACTTCTGGGCTGGAGAGGAAGGGGAAGGCACCAGAATAAAAATGTGGGGGGAGGGGAAGGAGAGAAGCTAGAAGGTGATAGGGGAAGCCAGGTGGGTAGGAAAGATAGAAGGCTGGAGAGGAAGGGAAGGAGGAAGGGCACCAGAGTGAGTCAATAGTCAGGTGAGAAGGAAGAGGGAAGGGTGAGGGAAAAGCTTTTTTCACTGAAAGGAGAAATTGATATTCATGCCGTCAAGTTGGAGGCTAACCAGACAGAATATAGTAAAAGGTGTTGCTCTGCTACCCTGAGGGCAGCTTCACCTTGCCACAAGAGGAGGCCATAGAAACGGGAATGGGATTCGGCCATAGCCAGAGTTGGAATGGGAATTGAAATGTTTGGCCATCGGGAAGTTCCACTTTTGGCGGGTGCAGTGTAGGTACTTGATGAAGCAATCCCCTAATTTACGACGGGTGTAGAAGAGGCCACTCCAGGAGCACCAGAGATGCAGAGAAATTACTTTAGTCAGAGGGTGGGTAAATCTGTGGAATTTGTTGCCACAAGCGGCTGTGGAGACCAACTCATTGAGCGTATTTAGGGCAGAGGTAGATAGGTTCTTGATTAGCCAGGGCATCAAAGGATTTGGGGAGAAGGCAGGGGAGTGGGGATGACTGGAAGAATGGGATCAGCCCATGATTGAATGGCGGGGTAGACTCGATGGGCTGAAGGAGCAGAAGTAGGTTATATGTCTTATGGTCTTAATAGCTGACCCCAGCAGATTCACAGGTGAAGTGTTGCCTCACCTGTAAGGACTGTTTGGGGCCCTGAAGGGAGGAGGTGAATGAGCAGGTGTCGCATTTTGGCTGCTAGCAGGAGTAAATGGCGGGAGGGAGATGAGTGGGAAGGGATGAATCAGTGAGGGAATTACAGATGCTGTGATCCCTGCAGAAAGTGGAGGGAGTGCGGGAGGTAAAGATGTGTTTGGTTGTAGGTTCCATTTGGAGATGACTGAGAGTGCAAAGAATGATGTGTTGGATGCAGAGGCTCATGCAATGGTAGGCAAGGACAAGAGCTCTCCCACTGTTAAGGTGGTGGGAAGATAGGATGAGCGCAGTTGTTCAGGAAATGGAGGAGATGCGGGTGAGAGCAGCATCAATGGTGAGGAAGGGAAATCCCGTTCTTTGAAGGAGGAGGACATCTCTGATGTCCTGGAAAGGAAGCCTTATCCTCGGAACAGTTACAGCAGAGACCAAGGAACTGAGAAAAGGAAATAGCATTTTTACAGGAGATAGGGTGGGAAGAGGTACAGTATAGTCAATATAGCTGTGGGAAGTTTAATAAATTAAGTACTTGGAGATTATGTACATAAATCATAATGGGTGAACATGTGAACATCTTTAAAACGCAAACACGAGGATATCTGCAGATGCTGGAAATTCAAGCCACACACACAAAATGATTGTGAACGCAGCAGGCTAGGCAGCATCTATAGGAAGAAGTACAGTCAACGTTTCGGGCCTGAGAGCTTTCGTCAGGACTAAATGAAAGAAGAGATGGTAAGAGATTCTACCTTGCCGAGGCATAGCAACAACTCACTGATACCTCCTCTTATCTATCCCTTGATCATGACCCCACTAAGGAGCACCAGGCCATTGTCTCCCACACCATCGCCAACCTTATCAACTCAGGGGATCTCCCATCCACTGCTACCAACCTCATAGTTCTCACACCCTGCACTTCCCCTTTCTACCTCCTACCCAAGATCCACAAACCTGCCTGTCCAGGTAGCCCCCATTGTCTCAGCTTGCTCCTGCCCCATCGAACTTGTTTCTGCATACCTCGACACTGTTTTATCCCCTCTTGTTCAATCCCTTCCCACCTATGTTCGTGACACTTCTCACGCTCTGAATTTTTAAAATAATTTTAAGTTCCCTGACCCCCACCACCTTATTTTCACCATGGATGTCCAGTCCCTATATACCTCCATCCCTCACTAGGAAGGTCTCAAAGCTCTCCGCTTCTTTTTGGATTCCAGACCTAACCAGTTCCCCTCTACCACCACTCTGCTCCATCTAGTGGAATTAGTCCTTACTCTTAATAATTTCTCCTTTGGCTCCTCCCACTTCCTCCAAACTAAAGGTGTAACCATGGGCACCCGTATGGGTCCCAGCTTTTTGTTGGCTTTTTGGAACCATCCATGTTCCAAGCCTAATCTGGTATCTGTCCCCCACTTTTCCTTCGCTACATCGATGAATGCATTGGCGCTGCTTTGCACGCATGCTGAGCTCGTTGACTTCATTAACTTTGCCTCCAACTTTCACCCTGCCCTCTAATTTACCTGGTCCATTTCCGACACCTCCCTCCCCTTTCTTGATCTTTCTGTCTCTATCTCCGGAGACAGTTTATCCACTGATGTCTACTATAAGCCTACTGACTCTCACAGCTATCTGGACTATTCCTCTTCCCACCCTGTCTCTTGCAAAAACGCCATTCCCTTCTCGTAATTCCTCTGTCTCTGCTGCATCTGCTCTCAGGATGAGGCTTTTCATTCCAGGATGAAGCAGATGTCTTTTTTTTAAAGAAAGGGGCTTCCCTTCCTCACCATCAACTCTGCTCTCAAACACATCTCCCCCACTTCACGTGCATCTGCTCTCCTCCCATCCTCCCGCCACCCCACTAGGGATAGGGTTCCCCTTGTCCTCACCTACCACCCCACCAGCCTCCGGGTTCTCCGTATTATTCTCCGTATCTTCCGCCACCTCCAACGGGATCCCACCACTAAGCACATCTTCCCTCCTTCCCGCTTTCCGCAGGGATCGCTCCCTACGCGACTCCCTTGTCCATTCGTCACCCCCCCCCCATCCCTCCCCACCAATCCTCCTCCCTGCACTTATCCTTGTAAGCGGAATGTGCTACACATGCCCTTACACTTCCTCCCTCACCACCATTCAGGGCCCCAGACAGTCCTTCCAGGTGAGGCGACACTTCACCTGTGAGTCAGCTGATGTGATCTACTGTGTCCAGTGCTCCTGGTGTGGCCTTCTACATATTGGTTAGACCTGACACAGACTGGGAGACTGTTTCGCTGAACACCTACACTCTGTCCACCAAAGAAAGCAGGATCTTCCAGTGGCCACACATTTTAATTCCACGTCCCATTCCCATTCTGATATGTCTATCCATGGTCTCCTCTACTGTAAAGATGAAGCCACACTCAGGTTGGAGGAACAACATCTTATATTCCGGCTGGGTAGCCTCCAACCTGATGGCATGAACATTGACTTCTCTAACTTCTGTTAATGCCCCTCCTCCTCTTCTTACCCCATCCGTTATTTATTATTTTATTCCCATTTTTCTCTGTCTTTTTCTCTCTCTGTCCCTCTCACAATAACTTCTTGCCAGCTCTCCATCTTCCTCTGGTTCTCCCCTTCCCCTTTCTTTCTCCCTAGGCCTCCCGTCCCATGATCCTCTTCCTTCTACAGCCTTGTATCCCTTCTGCCAGTCAATTTCCCAGCTCTTAGCTTCATCCCTCCCCCTCCTGTCTTCTATCATTTTGGATCTTCCCCTCCCCCTCTCAAATCTTTTACTATCTCTTCTTTCAGTTAGTCCTGATGAAGGGTCTCGGCCTGAAACGTCAGCTTCCTATAGATGCTGCCTGGCCTGCTGCGTTCCACCAGCATTTTGTGTGTGTATGTTATGTGTTATCTCGTTGATTGTGTTTTTCTCTATAAAATGCAAACAATAGTTACTTTGAGTATATTTACTGTATAAAGATTGGATAGAATTTTCCAACTGCATGATTAGAAATTTCTGTGTTGCTTTTTATTCAACTGTGATACAATGGTTAACACTAAATGGGAAGATAAGTATTTTTCTGTGATGCAGAGATATGATGCATTAGTGTAGTGAGAAGAAGAAATAGTTTAGCTTAAGGTTATAATGGGAGAGGTTATTTTAAAAATAGGTCATCTTTACACTTGTCATAACTTCATTCCCCTCCCTTTTAAGTAAAACTGTGTACATAAAGTTTTATTAGATCTTTAAAATGAATGTGGTTTTACATAGGTGCTGAAGGAAACTTGACTATATTTCCAATGTGTATAAGGATTGTTAGGTTGCATTGGACGAAGCAAAACTTGCATATTTCAATAAATTCTTTACTTTTGAACTTCACATTTACAAACTTATTTCAGGGTCTGGATGATGTTGTTAGATCAAGGCCTTGAGAATGAATGGGTGCAGAGGAGTTTTACCAGACTTATTACAGGTTTAGGGGTACCTGAGTCATGTTGAAAGGTTAGAGAAGTTGGGATTTTACTCTTTGTACCAGGGAGTGTTAAAGGAAGTTCAACTATTGTTCAAAATTATTAAAATCTTTGCTAAGATAAGGAGAAACTTGCTTCACTGTTAAAAAGATAGGTGATGAAGCAATACAAATACAAGGTGCTTGGCAAAACAGCCAGGGGATATGAATGAAGAAGAGAAACAGGAGAGAAATGTGAAATGTATTTTTATCTATAATTAACCATTCAGGTAATTGTGATCTGGACTGCAATATCTGAGAATTCAAGGACGAATTAGATTTGGATAAGCACTTGGATAAATACTCTACAGAGTCAGGCAAGGAGTGGACAAAATTCAGCATTATTTCAAAGTAGCACAAAAGATGAGTCAAATGATCTTCAATTCAAATAGATTTGATAATTCACAATCTCTAATGCAAGAATGTCTCGCGTCATTGATTTTACCATCTAGATCTGGTGAATGCAACAAATTTACAAAGACGTCATCAAAACAACTTGACTCACAAACTCAGTTTTAGCTAGAATAGGATTTGGCAAATGCAGGGAAACCTCTGAGTCAAATCAAATATGGCATTGGCAATACATCACAAAAGAATGATATCAATCCTTTATATATTAACGTCTTCAGGTTGCAACTTCATAAAAATCAAATTCCAAATAAAAATGTCAGGACAGGTTACAAGATGACTATTGAGGAAAGATTTGTTAAAAGGACAATTTTGATCTATATTTCCACTTTGGTGGTAAATCCTGAAGGAGGCATTATCGCATGCCGAACATACTAAGATTGAAGTTCAGACATAGGAAATGGTTATGTTAGGTGACTTGATTTGGCTGTCTTTATGGAACTTAGGCTCATTTAATAGGAATATCTCCCATTAGTCTGCCTAGATTACTGCGTAGTAAAGTGGAAATATGGAAAAAAAACTAATATATTTGCAGAAGATTCAATTTCAATTAACACCTTAAAGAAAGATCAACGTGTGTTCTCAGTGAATACGGAGTGGATCCTGTAAAAAAAAAACCTGGAGATTGCCTTAGGAGAGAATTCCTCACTGATTATATTGCATCAATTTTTTTTTAAAAGACATATGAAACAGTTTAGTCAACTTACCTTGGGGCTCAAAACAACATCTGTTAAACAGACTAAATTCTTCAGGTTCCCATTCTGCTGCACAGTGAAATTTGAACCAATGATTCTTTAGTAGTGAAATGTAAAGTAATTTCCATTTCTTTATCTTGTGAATGCTGTTAATTTGCAAAGATTCTGTTCAAGTTCTGCACGATGGCGACAGTGCCAAGCCATAAACTGATGCTGGAAAGTGGTCAAAGTTAATGTCCGATGGAGATTGATGGCTTGTTGTATCATTTCCTAATCTTGTTTGGCAGCATATTGTTGTTATAAATGTAAAATTAAATGAGTGAAGTCTGGTCTTACAACAAGCCATCAGCAATCTACAGCTCCACGTAATTCTGGAAGAGAATCGGAATGATCTGAGATAATTTGTAATGTGTGGTCAATGCCGTATTTGATTCTATTTAGTGGTTTCTTTGCAGCTGTTAGTCGCTACTTTACCAGTTCAGTGTTTGACTCTTGTTCAGACAGCATGCTTTCAAATTCCAGCTAAAGGAAACATGTGGTTTCAACTGGAAGCAGACTACAATAGATTGAATCTGTGCCATTACACAGAGCATTGAATTGAAAGAGGAGTAGGAACAAGATAATCACTTAATCCTCACAAGAATGGCATCATTCCCTACGACAAAAAGACAGCAGCAGCTATCAAGAAAATAGCACCATTACTTAGGGCCAGATTGATTAAGTCTACTAAGAGCCCAGGATTTTTGAAAAACTGAATAAAATGTTGACCAATGTCTTTTCTGATTGTTGCTTGTATTTCGAACTGATGTAAGTTGGATGGGAGAAGGAAAGATACAGTGAGGTCAACCAATGCCTGACTAAACAAGAAAGCAATATACCTTGTTGAAAGCAAAATGTTTCCCATACACAGCACTGATAATAACCTACAAATAGCTTGTTAAGTAAAGCGAATGAAATTACTAGTGCTGTACCAGATTACAGTATTGATAGTTGTGTGTAAATAGATCTGAAAGTAAGAATGTCTCACATTCTAGTTATCATCAACACAGGGTGTAACATTAGGTTTGTGAAATGCATCAATAAACACTCAAGCAAGTGGCTGTGAAGCTTTGTGTACAGCTTTGGTTGTCATCTATCAGGCATGCAATCAAATGTCCTGATTGAATTATTTGCATTCCAGGAGAATGCTTGCTAGTAAACTGTTGATACTTCAGTTGATTTAGTTCATCCATATTAAATGCAAGGGTGAACAAAAAAATCAACTCCTGTTTCAAATAATAACAGCTCAGAAACATAAAATTAGCTTTGTTTTGCTTCAAATAATAGGCATATATACCACAATCATTGTGAAAGCCACACTGGGCTTCCCTGTGTACTAGAGAGAGTTCAAAGGTGGCTAATGATGTGGACTTTAGGACTTGAGGAAAAGGAATCATGATTAAATCTGCTTTCTCTGAAAGAATTATGGACCCTAGAAGGTCAAGGCTTGCTGGGGGAAACTGCTCTGCCCAAGACCACAAGAAACTGCAGGGAATTATGGACACAGCTCAGTACCTCATGAAGACCGGTTTCCCTCCATGGACTGTCAACATTTCACACAGCTTTGGTAAAGCAATTAAATATACAAAGATCACTCCCCCCTCCAGACATTCTCTCATTCCTCCCTCCCATCGGGCTGTGCACTGGGATTGGGTTTACTACCAGCAAGTTCCAAACTCAAATACCTAAAGCCTTATTGGTTATAAATACGCATAAGTATTCTCACTAAAGGGAGATTATACTGTAACTATCCAATCTTCAAAGATTAGTTCACTTCCCTATTGATTCTCCACGGTGAGTTTAACTGCTAATACCAACTATTTGTTCAGTGGGCCCCTTCACCCCACCGAGGAGAAGACGCTTCTAGCTAACAAAGTAGTTTAAAACATAGCTTATTTATTTTCAGTGATATATTCTTAAATCCAAACAGCATTCTTTAAATGCATTTAAAAATTAGATGACTTCTGTCATAGAGTTCCAAACTATAAACCAGTTTCGAGCACAAAGAATTTCTAAAACACAAAGGATAACGGATTTCCAAAACACAGGTACAATTCCTATGAACTAAAAAGACATACCAAAGAGTTGCATTCGAACAAGTTGGCCACTGCAGAAACCGAAACTAGAGGAGTGAATTCTAGTTCATCCCGTGTTTTTCCCATATCTCTTGATGTTCCTTATCCCATTCCTGATTAATCTGAACTGCTCTCTATATTTATACCCTTCTCTTCCACTTGAGTGAATTCACTGCCTGGTTTGGGAATTTCACGCTCTGGGATCTCAAGACCCTGCAGCAGATAGTGAGGTCAGCTGAGAAGATCATCGGGGTCTCTCTTCCCGCCATCACAGATATTTACACCACATGCTGCACCCGTAAAGCCAACAGCATTGTGAAGGACCCCACGCACCCCTCATACAAACTCTTCTCCCTCCTGTCATCTGGCAAAAGGTACCGAAGCATTCGGGCTCTCATGACCAGACTGTACAACAGTTTCTTCCCCCAAGCCATCAGACTCCTTAATACTCAGAGTCTAGACTGACATCGACATCATTATTATTATATTGTAATTTGTCCTCTACTGTGCCTATTGTCTTGTTTATTATTTATCGTACTGCCCTGCACAATTTTGTGCACTTTATGTAGTCCTGTATAGTTTTTGTGTTGTTTTACGTAGTCTAGTGTAGTTTAGTGTTGTTTCATGTAGCACCATGGTCCTGGAGGAACGTTGTTTCGTTTTTACTGTGTACTGTACCAGCAGTTTATGGTCAAAATGACAATAAAAAGCAACTTGACTTGATATGTGACATTTCCTCATACCATTTTTTACACAAACGGTCTAAGAGCATCTTGGAGACAGAAATCTCATCTATCTTCCATTAACACTGTAAAGCAATATGGACAATTCTCACCCCTGCCCTCCCCCCGCACAACATACTTGTGAAACAGAGGAGAACCTTCAGTAACAGACTGATTCCACCAAGGGGTGCCACTGAGCCCCACAGGAGACCCTTTCTCCTTGTGGCTATAAGACTGTACAACCCCTCATCCTTGAGTATCTAAGTATATGGTTTTGCACATCTGTATTTTACACTATTACTTTTTAATGCACATTTTGTATTTTTTCATACCTCAATGCTTACATTTTGTATTTTAAAGTATATATTTCTGACTGAGCAACCTTGCAACAATAATTTCCTTCAGGATAAATTTTTAGCTGATCTTAACAAATCTTAACTTGAGTACAGTTCCTTAACTCCTAACGTTAAACACATCAGTCATTGATATGCTGAATGATATTGAATTTAATTGACTTTATTTCTTACATCCTTCATATACATAAGGAGTAAAAATCTTTGTTATGTCTCCAACTAAATGTGCCATGTGCAATCATCGTAATTTATAACAGGATTATCCATCTGGCCTGCAAACTTCCTTGAATGAAGTAACTGAGAGTCAGCTTGTCTGTTTTGAAACAAGCCAAATTAAACAACCCATTGTCTTTACTGTATCTCTCAGTAGTAATAAACCAGGTATGGTGAGCTACATTTACTTCTACAGTCAGAGCATCTATGCTATAAACAGCTTAATTGAAAAGAATGTTTCATAGACTAATTGTTTTAGCTTCAAACTGATTACTGTTTGTCATTTACATTTTGAGAACTGAAGACTGACTCCTATTTATGACTAAAAACTAAACAAAGCATTTTTTGGAAGTTTACTTACAACTGGTTGTGATCTTACAAGTGGTAGCTGCTGTGTTTAGAAAGCAAGCTTAACAAAACACCAAGGAGTGAATATCCATCCCACTTCCTTCTTGCTAAGTGAAGATTTGTAACCCAGCTTCTTCCTACAGACATCAGCTTCGAAATCAACACTTCTACCAAGACTGCTCTTCCAAATGGACCAGCACTCCCCCATCAGTTCCAGTAGGTTACCAGAGCTAGAAAGGCTCTCTTTGTTCTGATGTTCAAATAACTCATTGAGTATTTCCCAGTAGAGGGGGTTTTGAATGATTTTCACTTCCTCAGTATCAGCAGCACCCATTTAGAGTGATAGAAAAGTACAACGCAGGAACAGGCTCTTCCGCCCATCTAGTTGATGCCAAACCATTTAAACTGCCTACTCCTGCGGACTTTCTGCGAGACCATAGCCCTCCATACCCCGACCATCCAAATACCTTAAAAGTTGAAATCGAGCTTGCATGCACAACTTGTGCAGGAAACTCATTCTATACTCTCACGGCTGTCTAAGTGAAGAAGTTTCCCCTCATGTTCCCCCTTTCACCCTTAGCCCATGATCTCTGGCTGTAGTCCCCCCAATCTCAGTGGAGAAAGCCTGCTTGCATTTACCCTATCCACAACCCTGAAAATTTTGTATACTTCTATCAAATCTCCTCTTAATATTTTTAATGTTCCAAGGAATAAAGTCCTAATCTATTCAATCTTTCCTTATACAGTTACTCAGGTCCTCCAGACCTGGCAACAGTCTTGTAAATTTTCTCTGTACTCTTTCAACTTTATTTACATCTTTCCTGTAAGTAGATGACTAAAACTGCACACAATACTCCAAATTACTAATGTCTTGTACAACCTCAACACAACATCCCAACTCCTGAACTCAATACTTTGATTTATGAAGGCCAATGTGCCATAAGTTTTCTTTATGACCCTATCTACACAACTTGCAATGAATTATGGGCCTATATTCCCAGATCAATTTGTCATACTGCACTCCTCAGTGCCCTACCGTTCGCTGTGTAAGACCTATGCTGTTTGGTTCTACCAAGGTGCAACACCTCACTCTTGTTCCAGCTACCATTTTTCCAGTTGTTCCAGATCCCTCTGCAAACCATGATAGTCTACCTTGCTGTCCACTACACCCCAGGTCTTGGTGTCATCCTTAAATTTGCTGATCCCATTAACCATATCATTATCCAGATCATTGGTACAAAAGCAGACCCAACTCCAGTCCCTCAGCACACCACTAGTACAGGGGTCCTCTCAGAGAGGCAACCATCTATTACCACTCTCTGGCTTCTCCCACAAAGCCAATGTCTCATCCAATTTACTACCTCATCTTGAATGCCGAGCAACTGAACTTTTTTTATCAACCTCCCATGTGGTCCTAGTCAAATGGCTTACTAAAGTCCATGCAGACAACATCCATTGCCTTGCCTTCATTAACTTTTCTGAGATAACCTCTGACTGAGCACTGCTGTGATATTTTCCTTGACTTGTAGTAGTAGCACCACCTTCCTCATTTAATTACCCGAACTGCAAAGGAATGCCACCATAAACATGCGTCAACAATGCATCAAAGTCCATATTATAATCTGAATCCTCTATCAAATCTCCCCTTATTCTCCTGCGCTCCAGGGAATAAAGTCCGAACCTGTTCAACCTTTCTG
Organism: Mobula birostris; assembly: GCF_030028105.1. NCBI lineage: Eukaryota > Metazoa > Chordata > Chondrichthyes > Myliobatiformes > Myliobatidae > Mobula > Mobula birostris. The sequence goes on from NC_092371.1 coordinate 196,423,735, forward strand.
GATAACTCAAGTCCCGGCAACATCCTTGTAAATGTTCTCTATGCTATTTCAAACTTATTTGTATCTTTCCTGTATGCATTCTCATAGGATTCTCTTTCCCTTTGTCTGCTAGAGCAAACTTGTGTCCTTTTTTAGCCCTCCTGATTCCGTTCATAACTGTTCTCTTGCATTTTTTTATATTCAATTCCCTCATTTGTTTTTGTCTGCCTATATCTGCTGTACACCTCCTTCTGTCCTGACTGAGCACTTGTCATGACATTTTCCCTGACTAGTAATGCCTCCTCTCCCCCTTTAATCCTTCCTGTGCTATCACATCTAAACCAATGGAATCCTAGAACACAAAACAGCCAGTCCACCCTCTGGCTACAGAAATTCTTCCTCCTCCTCCTCTCCATTCTAAAAGGACATCCCTCTATTCTGAGGCTGTGTCCTCTGGTCTTAGACTCTCCCACCATAGGAAACATCCTCTCCACATCTACTCTATCAAAGCCTTTCACCATTCAATAGGTTTCAATGAGGTCACCCCTCATTCTTCTGAATTCTAATGAATACTGAACAGAGACATCAGATGCTCTTCATATGACAAGCCATTCAATCTCAGAAACATTTTAGTGAAACCTCTTTGAACCCTCTCTAGTTTCAGCACATCTTTTTTAAGATAAAGAGCCTAAGTGAGGCCTCACCTGTACTTTATAAAGTTTCAACATTACATCCTTGCTTTTATATTCTAGTCCTCCTGAAATGAATGTTAACATTGCATTTTTCCTTCCTCACCACAGACTCAACCTGCAAACTAACCTTTAAGGAAGGGATCCTGCACAAGGACTCCCAAGTCTGTTTGTGTCTCAGTTTTTTGTATTTTCCTCTCCATTTAGAAAATAGTCAACCCTTTCATTTTTTATACCAAATTGCATGACCATACACTTCCTGACACTGTATACCATCTTCCATTTTTTGACCATTCTCCTAATTTGTCTAAGTCCTTCTACTTCCTCAAACTACTTGCCCTCCACCTATCTTCATATCGTCTGCAAACTTTGCAATAAAGCCATCAATTCTATCATCCAAATATCTGACATATAACATAAAAAGAATCAGTCCCCACACAATCCCCTGTGGAAAATCACTGGTCACCAGCAGCCAGTCAGTAAAGGCTCCCTTTATTCCCACTTTTTGCCTCCTGACAATCAGCCACTTCTTTATTCATGCTAGAATCTTTCAACTAATATCTTGGGCTTATAGCTTGTTAAGCAGCCTCAGGTGTGGCACCTTGTCAAAGGCCTTTTGAAAATCCAAGAACACAACATTAACTGATTCTCCTTTGTCTGTCCTGCTTGTTACTACTTCAAAGAGTTCCAACAGATTTGTCAGGTAAGATATTCCCTTGAGGAAACCATTCTGACTACAGCGTATTCTATCATGTGCCTCCAATTACCCTGAGAACTCATTCTTAATAATCAACAACATCTTCCCAGAAACTGAGAACAGACAAACTAGCCTATAGTTTCCTTTCTTCTGCTTTTCTCCATCTTGAAGAATGGAGTGACATTGTGATTTTCCAGTCTTCCAGAACCATTCCAGAATCAAGTGATTCTTGAAAGATCATTACTAATGCCTCCACGATCTCTGCAGCCACCTCTTTCAGAATCCTGAGGTGGACACCATCTGGTCCAGGTGACTTATCTACCTTCAGACCTTTCAGTGTTCCAAAAACCTTCTCTCTAGTTATGGTAACTTCAAACACTTCATTCCCCCTGACTCATGGAACTTCCACCATATTGCTGGTGTTTTCCACGGTGAAGACTGATGCAAAATATTCATTCAGCTTGTCCTCTGTTTTGTTGTTCCCCACGGCTACCTCTCCAGCATAATTTTCCAGTGGTCCAATATCCACTCTTGCCTCTCTTTTACACTTCATGAATCTGAAGAAACTTTTGGTACCTTCTTTAATACTATTGGCTAGCTTAATTTTGTATTCCATCTTTACCTTACTGACTCTTTTAGTTGCCTTCTGTTGGTTTTAAAAGCTTCCCAATCCTCTAACTTCCCACTTATCTTTGCTCTATTATACGCCCTTTCTTTGGTTTTTATGTTGGCTTTAACTTCTGTTAGCCATCTTTCCTTTAGAATACTTCCACTTTGGGATTGCTTCCAGAAATTCCAGCGATTGCTGTTTGGCTGTCATCCCTGCAAGTGCTCTTTTCCAATCATTTCTGGCCAACTCTTCTCTCATCCCTCTGTAGTTCTGCTTACTCCACTGTAATACTGATACATCTGACTTTAGCTTCTCCTTCTCAAATTTCAGGGTGAATTTCATCACTTGTACATAAGGGTTCTTTTACCTTAAGCTCTCTAATCAATCCTGGTTCATTGCACAACACCCAATCCAGAATAGCTGATCCTCTAGTGTGGTCAACCATGATCTGCTCTAAAAACCCATCTGGTAGGCACTCTAGAAATTCCTCCACCTGTTTTCCAGCACCAACCTGATTTTCCCAATCTTCCTCCATAATGAAGTCCCTCATGACGATTGTAACATTGCCCTTTCGGAATGCATTTTCTATCCTGCTGTATGCAACTTCTTTATGACTGTTGGGGGTCTGTTTAGAACTCCCATCAGAGTCTCTTTACCTTTGCAGTTCCTTAGCTCTAACCACAATGATTCAACACCTTCTGACCCTATGTCACCTCTCCCTATTGATCTGATTTCATTTTTTACCAACAGAGCAGTGTCGCCCCCTCTGCCTTCCTGCCTGTCCTTTCAATTTAATGCCCTGACATTAAACTCCCAGTTATAATCTATCAGCCATGATTCTGTGATGCCTTCAACGTCATATCTGCCAATCTGCAACTGTGCTGCAAGTTAATCTGTGTTCACCTTTTTTGATTTTGTCGCACCATGCTCAACCTTTAGATTCTTAACTTTGAGGTCTTACCAACATCTGCCTCCACAACTTCTCTGCTAACTGTTCTGGCACTCTGGTTCCCATCTCCTTGCAACTCTAGTTTAAATCCCACCATGCAACAGTGACAAACCTTCCCACTAGGATATTAGTCCCACTCCAGTTCAGGTGCAAACCATCCCTTCTGTCTAGTCTAATGATTTCAATGTCATGTTCCCATGAGTGAGATCATTAAATGGCATAAGTGTCTATATCTTTCTTCAAGTGTAGACTGATCCATATCAAGGGGTTCCTCTGTTAGTTTACCTTCAATATCTGGACTGGAATCTCTCAGTTTTGTTTGGATGTTAGTAGTCATTTCTGCAAGTGTTTCTTTCCTTTCCCAAGTATCTACTGTATGTTCATTTCATCTGCAATGTTGTCAGAATTAATGTTTACGTGGACAGGGACAACCACTTTGCCACAAGCAAGGATTAAGGATTCCAGTGTATTAGGTCACATGATGAAGAGGTAAGGGCCATTTAATAATATTTAAATTAGAATCATCAGTGCTCTCTGATCCTTTTAATCTAATACTCTCTGAGTCATTAAGTTTTAGGGGTGTCCGAGCCAGATAAAACAATTTCTGCAGTAAATGAGACTTTGTTAGCGTAAAAGAAAATGTTAAGTAAGGCAGCACTGGGCAATGTTATCATAAACACAAATATTAAAAGTAAAATACAGCAAAAGCAACATTTCTTCCTGGACACAAACACGAGGAAATCTGCCGATGCTGGAAATTCAAGCAACATACACAAAATGCTGGTGGAACGCAGCAGGCCAGGCAGCACCTATAGGAAGAGGTACAGTCGACGTTTCAGGCCCAGACCCTTCGTCAGGACTAACTGAAAGGAGAGATAGTAAGAGATTTGAGAGGGGGAGGGGGAGATCTGAAATGATAGAAGACAGGAGGGGGAGGATGGAGCCAAGAGCTGGACAGTTGATTGGCAAAAGGGATACAAGGCTGGAGAAGGGAGAGGATCGTGGGATGGGAGGCCTAGGGAGAAAGAAAGGGAGAGGGGAGCACCCAGAGGAAGATATAGTGAGAGGAATGAAGGGAGAAAAAAAAAAGAAAAGGGGGAAAAGATAAAAAAAAATATATAAATAAGGGATGGGGTAAGAAGGAGAGGAGGGGCATTGACTTCTCTAACTTTCGTTAGTGTTCATGCCATCAGGTTGGAGGCTACCCAGACCGAATATAAGGTGTTGTTCCTCCAACCCAAGTGTGGCTTCATCTTGACGGTAGAGGAGGCCATGGATGAACATATCAGAATGGGAATGGGACGTGGAATTAAAATGTGTGGCCATTGATCTCCTAGTGGCCACACAATTTAATTCCACGTCCCATTCCCATTCTGATAAGTCCATCCATAGCCTCCTCTACTGTCAAGATGAAGCCACACTTGGGTTGGAGGAACAACACCTTGTATTTCATCTGGGTAGCCTCCAACCTGATGGCATGAACGGAAGTTAAAGAAGTCAATGCCCCTCCTCCCCTTCTTACCCCATCCCTTATTTATTTTTCTCTCTTTTCTTTCTCTTTTTTCTCCCTCTGTCCCTCTCACTATATCTTCCTCTGGTGCTCCCCTCCTCCTTTCTCTCTCCCTAGGCCTTCTGTCCCATGATCGTCTCCCTTCTCCAGCCTTGTATCCCCTTTGCCAATCAACTTTCCAGTTCTTAGCTCCACCCCTCCCCTTCCTGTCTTCTCCTATCATTTCGGATCTCCCCCTCCCCCTCCCACGTTCAAATCTCTTACTATCTCTCCTTTCAGTTAGTCCTGACGACGGGTCTCGGCCCGAAACTTCGACTGTACCTCTTCCTGTTTCTTCCTGGAGTTTGAGTCTGTCTCACTCTGAAATCAACAACACATTCTGGACATGTTATCCCTGGGCAATGTATCTATGAAACTTTCCTCAACTGAACAGGAATTTTTACATTGTTTTTGAGATTTAAACATTTGTTTTATCTTTTCTACACATCTCACACCAGCCCCTTCCCATTCGGGTGTAGGGGTTTCGTGGTGAACCCATGTCCAGACTAATATAAGGGTTCCACTCACTCTGAGGGAATAAATCCTACTGGGGCAGGTTTGATCTTCTCTTTGGAGACAATTTTACTTACAGTCTTATTTCCTCTTCTGGTCTCTACTATCACAGTCCTATCACAGATAAACTGGGTAACGGAACAAGCAGGTTTCCATTTAGATTAGATTATGAGGACACTCAGTCCTCGTTTATTGTCATTTAGTAATGCATGCATTAAGAAATGATACTATGTTCCTCCAGTATGATATCACAGAAACACAAGACAGACCAAGACTAAAACTGACAAAAACCACATAATTATAACATATAGTTACAACAGTGCAAAACAATACCGTAATTTGATGAAGAGCAGACCACAGGCACAGTAAAAAAAAAAAAAGTCTCGAAGTCCCGATAGTCCCATCATCTCACGCAGATGGTAGAAGGAAGAAAAACTCTCCCTGCCATGAACCTCCAGCGCCGCAAACTTGCTGATGCAGCACCCTGGAAGCATCCGACCCCAGCCGAATCTGAGTCCGTCTGAAAACTTCAAGCCTCCGACACCGAGCACCATCTCTGCCAAGAACTTCGATCCTGGCCACCAAGCAACAGGCAAAGCCGAGGACTCGGGGCCTTCCCCTCTGGAGATTCTGGATCACACAGCAGCAGCGGCAGCGAAACAGGCATTTCTGAAGTTTCACCAGATGTTCCTCCGTGCTCTCACGTCTGTCTCCATCAAATCAGGATTGTGCACGGCATCCTACCTGACAGATTACTGATATTCATTCCGGAGTGGCCGCTGCGAGCTGAGTCGCGCCGCCATCTTTTCTTTTTTTTTTAAAAAAAAATAATAATTTAGGATGGAAATTAGGGTTGGAATTAATTTTATGGAAGTTTTTTCTTGGACGTAGTCCGCTTTTTGTCATCTCTAAGGTATCTTGTCATGTTCTTCTGTTTTCTCTTGAATTCCCATAAACTCTCTCAATTCCTTGAGGAGGGTTGCATATAGGTGATGGTTGGCCTGAGTTGGCGATCAGAGCTGTATTTAGGTGGACATTGTACATTAAGAAATAGCGTGTAAAATTCTTGTGTACTCCTATTTTTACAATTGCCATTTTATTTATGTCATTTGTACTTCAGGGAGAAGCAAAGCCTACTTTCCCTGTAGAGTAGACCAGTATTACCAGGCCTCATTTAATCTCTCTTTTCCATCACTCCACCATGCCATTGCAGATGGAATGAAGTGTTTTACTCCATGTGTACACCTGTTTGTTCAATATGACTTGAAAGCTTTGACCACTGAAGGATGACCCTCAGCAGGAATGTGGGAATATTGAATTTTGGAGTTCTGTGGTGATTGTGGCCTCACAAGAAGAATTTGTGGGGATGAAGCAACACACACACAAAATGCTGGAGGAAATTGGCAGACCAGGTAGGCTCATGAGTCTTGGTCTGAAATGTTGACTGTTGATTCTTCTCCATAGATTCTGTCTGGCCTGCTGTGTTCCTCCAAAATTTAGCATGTGTTACTTGGATTTCCAGCATCTGCAGATTTTCCCTTGTTTGTGATTTGTGGGGACTAACCATGTATATCCTGTACGTTATCCCAAGAATATACTAATTAGGATTCTGATAAGGTGGGCTACCTTGGGATGCCAGCAAAAGGCCTATATAATCAAGTGCTACACCTACGTTGGTGCAGTTGGTTTTTGTTTGTCTTATAGGAGGTGGTCTTGTGGCTTCTCCTTTATTATGAACCAGACATTCTTTATAATTTGCAATGAATTGCTTACAATCACTCAACAAGTAAGGCCATCAGTATAACATGGCTAATTTCACATGAGTAGATTGTCTGCCACCGTTGTTGTGTCTGAATCCTTGGTGAGCTTCTTGAATCAGTGCTTCCCGCTTGTGGGCAGGAGGTATTTGCTTCTTATCTCATTTACAGCAGTATACCCAAATCTTTCCTTCATTATCAGCTTCATACCTGCTCCTTTAGGATTGGGTTACCTGGGAGAAATCATTAAACATTATTCTGGTTATTTTTGTTTTGTCACTACCAAACCCTTGGTCTCCCTTACTGTAGTGTGCATCCCGACAACTTGTTTATTACTTAATTTATTACTGTAGCTGTGTAAGAGGCCTGCACTATATCACAGGATGTGTAACACTTGCACTAATGGTCTAGTCAATAATAATTCATAAATCTTCTTCCACATGGACAGATGTGGAATTAGTTTACCTCTGTGTTCTCCATCCCATAGTTGATCACTTGGGAAGATCTTTCTACCACATTCCTAACATAATTAATGTCAGTACATATCAAGACTGGCTCTGTTGTATTTGCTTCTGGGATTTAGCTTCTGCAAATTGAGCTGTATGATTCCCTAAAGGATGTGTTTGCAACTCATGTGGTTCAAATTCAGTTTCTGATGAAGATTTCTTAACTTGATCCATCTTTCTGGATTCTTATTGATGATCCATCACAGTACCATATTTATATATAGTGCTATAAAGGATGTTGTTGTCCCACATTAGCTTGTGGAGATGATTCTGCATTTTCTATGCAAGGTAAGGATTACAAGTCATTGCTGTCATCTTGTCAAAGTTATTGCCATTCCCCTTATCCTAGTTATGGTAGCTCTCCATTCACTCATTATTAATTTGCTATTGACAAGAGATTTTGTTAGCTTTCTTGAGCGGAGATCCATTGCCTGCTGAACTGCATTAATCAATTTCTCTAGTTATCAATTTTATAATCTTCTGCAGTAAAAAAAGGCTTTGTATTTTTCCAGTTTGCATCTGTTGTATAATGATTTTAACAATTAGGCACAGTCAGGTGTGAGTTCTAGCATTAATTCAATAGGTCTAAGGTTGATTGTGGAGCAAGTGGGGGGAGGTGGAGGGGGTAGGGTTGATGCTTTTGCTGTTGCTTGTGAGTGCGAGGGGGTTTTGGTGTTTTAGTGTTTTTCTACAATTTATTCTTAGGGTTTTCTGTTTCATGGATGTCTGCAAAGAGTAAGGATTTCAGGTTGTATACTGTATACATTATATTCTGCATTCTGTTAATGATTTTCCTATGTACCACCTCAATGGACTGATGTGAGGAAATGACTTGTATGAATGGCATGGAAAACAAATATTTTCATTTACTCATTAACCATGACAATAATTTACCAATTGGAATTGCTGAAACACCCATCTCCCAGAGCAATACCATTTAGTTTTGAAATGCCGTAGTCCCTGTCCAACCACTCAAATGCCTTTACGCCATTAAGTTGGTGCTTTTGGGAGTAGCCACATGGTAATTGATTCATATCGAGGAAGATGCGTAGCTAATTTTGGGGGGAAAAAAGCAGTGGCCTGTCCAAACTGGAGATGGAGTACCACAGGAAAAATTTCTAGTATCTCTTAAATGAGCTCTAACGTGCAAAAAAAAAAAGGGAGCAAAAACAATGGAAAATAAAAAGGAGATGGCAAATTTTGGAAACCCATGTAACAGCAACATATAGTGGGGTGGTTTCTCTCTCTGAGCTACACAATCTCTCAAGTAAAAATAAACCATCTGATAATGTTATTTCAAAACACATTTACCCTGGTACCTTGGTTAGCATGGAATTGGAGAACTAATGAACCTAGCATTAAAGGGATGGTGGGTTGTTCCTGGAGAGAAGAGTGACAGAGCCGTGGTGAAAGGAACTTGGTGTGAATCTTTGTCCTAGGACGACACTTCCATAGCAATGCGTTGCCCCCCAGCTGAGTGTGGAGAGGCTGTCTGTGAGGCATGGTGTTGGGTGAGCTGGGGTAAACAGCGTGGACACTCGGTGCTGAGGTGAGGGGTTCACCCTGGCTGGCAGCACCCCTGCTATGTGCTGAGGGACTGCTGGTATCCAACAGTCTCTCTCGATGGGTGTGACATCTCGTCTGTGTAGCTGCAAAGCTTTCTTTAGCCTAGAAATATCAAAGTAGAGCTTGCAACCGTGCAGAGATGTGCAGTGTAGCGCAATGCAGTCTGATTGAAAAGGGGCTTGTTTGTGTGTGTGTGTGTGTGTTTGGACTGGAGAATCAACGTTGCGAAGGGAATGTGACGAGGAGTGGTCACAGACACCATCTTAGAGGCTCTTCACTCCAACATCTCTGTGTTGCCCAGAGAGCTAGTACTATCTGTCTGTGATTGGTCAATACAGCCTCTAAACCGCTCCTATCTATGTACTTATCTGAATGATTTTTAAGCATTGCTAACATGCCTGCCTCAACCACTACGTCTCTGGCTGAGACAGGCACCCTGTAGGTGAAGAAGCTGCTCCTGATGCTCCTTTTAAATCTCTCACCTATGATTTTAAACCTAGGCCTCTTGTTTATAGCACCTCTTCCCAGGAAAAAGACTATCTAATTTCTTTCTATGGCCCTCAATTAGGTCACCCTCAGGGAATAATCCCATAATCCATACAACCTCTCTCAGTAATTCAGGCCCCCAAGTGTTTTCTAATCTCATAGCATCTTTCCAGTTACTATTCTATAGATTTTGAGTAGGCCTGCAGGAAAATGAATCTCAGGGTTGTGTACTGTATAGTGACATGTACTTTGATAATAAAATTTACATTGAACTTTGAAAGGATGACCAAAACTGTAAACAATTCTCCAAATGCTGCCTCTACATAACTGCACCATAACTTTCAAACTACTTTACTCAATGTTCGACCTAATTCTGAAGGCCAGCATGCCAAATGCCTTTCAATAAAGGGGACACTGATATAAATTAACTCTCCACTACCTACAATGAATTTGATGCACAAATTTTGGTAGCATTGCAGACAATGAGAAAAGATTGTCTCGGGCCACAGAATGATCCACAGTAAATGAAATGCAAAGCCAGGTGGAGTAATGGCAAATGGAATGTCATCCTAACCCACGTGAGATGGGAGAGGTACAATGTACAGTTAGTACTAGGGGTTGTTGATAAACAGAGGGACCTCAGGATACAAAGTTCAAAGTAAATTTATTATCAATGTACATATACATTGGTGTATATGTGGGGTTGGGAGAGATAAGGACCAACAGGCTCCACGACAGCTTCTTCCACCAAGCCATCAGACTGATGAATTCACGCTGATTTAAGTGTACACTATATTACATTGACTGTTCTATTTATTATAAATTACTATGATTGCACATAGCACATTTAGATGGAGACATAGCAAAGATTTTTACTTGTGTATGTGAAGGATGTAAGAAATAAAGTCAATTGAATTCAATTCAGTACATCATATACTAATTAATTTTCTTGCAGACATTCACAGAACAAAGAAATGCATAGCATCAATGAAAAACCACAATGTCCAAAAGACAAACTGTGCAAATACAAATAATCAGTAAATACATAATACTGAGAACAAGAGTTGTAGAGTCCTTGAAAGTGAATCCATAAACCATGGAATAAGTTCATTGTTGACATGAGTGAAGTTGGTTCAGGAGTCTGATGGCTGAAGGGTAATACTTGTTCCTGAACCTGGTGGTGTGGGACCCAAGGCTCCTGTACCACCTCAGCTGCAAGACAGCATGGCCTGGACGGGTGGGGGCGGGGGGATGGTGTCCTTGTAGATGAGCTCAATGGTGAGGAGGGCTTTTCCTGTGATGGACTGGGCCATATCCACTACTTTTTCTAGGCTTTTTTGTTCTGTTTCCATTCTGTTCAAGTCCATAATTCAGCACAGGCAGACTAGATAGTGAAGAAAGCACATGGGGTGCTTGTCTTCATCGGTTGCAGTATAAGATACAAGGGCTAAGATATGCAAACTTTTTAGAATAATAGGTCACATCTGGAGGATTGTGTGCAATAGGAGGAACGTGATTACGCTGGAGACAGTGCAGAGGTGATTTGTAAGGATGTTGTTTGGATTGAAGCATTTGCTATCACTGGATAGGTTGGGTATGCTTTCCCCAAGAAATATGAGAGGAACTGATAGGGTTAAAATTAGGGAGAATAGACTGAGAAGGAATCTTTCTCCCTCATGGCAGGAGCTTGTAAGACAAAGCATAGGTTTAAAGAGAAAGATAAGAAACTGAGGATCTGTGAGGGATTATTTTTCCACATATGAAACACGCTCCCTAAGGAGTTGGTGGAGAAAGAAGCATCAAGAGAAATATTTGAATCACCTCGGCACAGAAGGCTACATACCTAATGCAAATTAATAGTATTCATATAGGTAGGTACAACTAGTAACATGGGGACAGTGGGTTGAACATTTGTGCTGCATCTCTCTACTTACACTGAGTTACTCAGAGTACCACCACCAGTTTTCAAACTGCAGTATCTGATCATCAACATAGATGACAGAATTGGCTTGAATGTCATTTACAAATTCAGTTTCTTTGAGGAGCTTTAGCATGAAAGAATATAAAAATGCTGGTGCCGATTACAAAACCAAATTGGAACATACATTGTATTTTGTTTCACTTTGTTGCAGAGTGGGGGGGGGGAGGAAAAAGACATTATGAACAAGTTGACACACATCAAAGTTGCTGGTGTTGCTTGAATTTCCAGCATCTGCAGAATTCCTGTTATGAACAAGTTGAATTGGCTTCTATCTTTTGGTAGCGTGTCAGCTGAAATGGAGGTTTGGTAGTCAAAGTTCCAATATTAGCACTTTGAATGAATTTTAATTTCAATGGATGCTTTCTCACCTCCTCCCATCTGATTATTTATTGTTCAACTTCCAGCTATTGAATATACTGCAATGTCAGTGTGAAACAAGGACTGTGTTCATATGCATCTATGTAATTGCCAAAATAAATGACAAAATGGCTATTGATCTTTTTTTGCCTTAAGTCATTAGGACGATCAATTGACAGTGGCCATAATAATAAACGTGAGCACTTTTCATTTTCAGTTTATTGATTACTGATTAATAATCTGTAAATATTTTATTAATAAAGCTGTATTTTTTTTGAAAAAAAACATAGCTTCTCAGAAAAGGGCAATGAATGAATATGATTTTGCACATTTAAATAGTGTTTCAAATGGGATGTCAGCTCATTTCATAATTCTTCCTTTCTCTGATGAACACTAAAATCAATGATGAGCATTCAAGCATCATCGTTTAATAACAAACTACATTTCACAATGTGCATTTGTTTTTAAAAAAAAAATTACCATTTGCACAAATACTTGAAAGTATGCCCATTGAGTCTTAAACCAGAGCTTATCAAAAATCTAGTGACTTAATGAACTGGCAAGGGTGCCAACTCTGAATTAAATGAATGCCACACTACTCCAATCCTTTATAATGTTAATAACTGAAGACAAAAACTGAATGAAATCGAAGATCACATGCATACATGCATTACACAAAATAGTCAAGTTGTTCAGAAATGCAATCTGTGAATCCTGATATACTGCAGAAACTGTTCATTTAGAATCATCACCTTTGAAACTGCTTAATTCATTATTCAGCCATCAACAGTAATTTATTTTTAGTTAAGTTTTTGCAAAAACTCATCTGAAGTATTTAGCTAAATGTGATTACATCTAATTAGTCAGGAAGTGAGATTTAAAAAGTGACACCTGGAGGTAAATGAAAAGAATCAATTCTTTTACAAACAAGATTCAAGGTTTTGATTATCTTGTTAACAACCACAATGGGAGCAGCATGCAAGGCTATTCAAAATGCTGATAATTTTTTGCTGTCTTAATCATTTGACGTTTCTCTACAGAGACTGAGTGCAGTAGTTCAACCATCAAACTTCTTTATGCCCCCAAAATATAACTTTGTCAGTGCAAAATTATGTATATATTTGATTCACAGGATGTTAAGTTGCATTTCCGCAACAGCACCTTGTCATTTTTCAGTGGCACCATTATAAACATTAATCAAAGTTAAAGGCAGACATGTTTCTGGTGATCTATCAAAACAATGCCTAGTTATACTGACAGAGTAACACAGGAAATAAAAGCAGGAAGGGGCTGATGCACTTAGTGCCTTCATCTAATCAGAAATTACAAATAATTGAGGCCCTTCCTGCATCACATTTGTTACCACTTGCTATCAAACTTAATCTCAACTCTCTTCTGTCATTTAAGTAATCCTCTATCCATGTTAATATACCACCTGTGCAGCATGGGTCCCGGTTATTGTTTCATAGCAGGTTGTGCACAGTAACCTCAAACAGGAGTTCCCATGGGCCCCTACCATTAACTGAGGGGTCTGTGGACCCCAGATTGGGAACCCCTGCTCTAAAGGGAAAACATTGTTAGGAGTGGAATTGGTGAAAGAAAAACAAAAGATCCAATGCTCAAACATGCAATCTGAACACCTATAATGTTGCAGAACAGATTGATTTAAAGTATCCATCGAAATCTGGGTATTGCATCAAGGCCAACAATTATTGTCAAGCTTATGCTGCTTTCCATAAGATAGCAGTGGGTTTTCTTGAACTGCTGTAATATTCAAAGAGGGTTCTCCCACCATGCTCGAAGCTAGGAGGTAAATCCAAGTTTTTCATCCATCTTTGGTGAATAATTGGCATTATGAGTACAAGACTAGGCATGTAAACAGGTGGGGGAAGTTGACGTTTTCATGTGCCTGCCATTAAGGTGTTGCTGTCGTAAAAGCTTTAGGGAGTCGTTGCTATGCAACCTTCAGCCCTGGTTCATTGACAGGAGTAGATATTTGGACTAGCAGAGCAGACGCCTGTCCAAGTGGTTGCAATGTTCTGCATGGTACAAACTTCATTTATCCAAGCAAGTGGCAAGCATTCACTCATGCTCCTGAATTGTGAAGTGTAAAGGACAGAAACCTTGGATGGAATTAGTATAGGATTAGTGTAAATTGGAGCTTGGTGGGCAGTGTGGGTTCACTGAGACAAGGGGCTCGTTTCTAGACATCCCACCCTGCAAAAACTCATTTCAGGGAGGTAGCACCCCACCCCCCCGCCCCCCGACCTCCAAGGGTGTATGTAATACTTTGCTTAGTAACTTTGTCTAATTTGTAAACCAAGCTGGGTATATGCAGAAAATGTGACATTAAAATATGTACTTATATTATCATGTTTATTCTATTACCACTTTAAGCAAGTCTACAGGGAGTCTGGCCTCATCACGTAGGACATCAATAGCGTAGCTCCTTAGCAGCCAGCCAGCTAGTTTAATTAATGTTAGTTATGCTAATAAACAAATGACACCTGTTAAACTCACCTCAACATGTCCTTTTCTATTGCCCACGGTGAGTTAAAATGTAAAGTCACTGTTGCAAACAGCAGTGAGCAACACTACCATTATTTTTGAGGTCAACTATAAAGCCTGCCCACAGAGAAAACTGATAGGTGGCTAATACACTCAATTTCGTTTCTAAAAGGGTTTATCTAACAAATTTAATATTAAACACACAGCGCATATTTTCCTCACATGAATATAATGATAAGTCAATAGCATCATAACATTTTAAGTAACGTTTGGATATTAAACACACAGCACATATTTTCCCCGTATGAACATACAAAATCATTGCAACACATCAGTATCGCTGAATCAGTGGGAGCCCTGGGCTTGTTTTCCTGCAACAAGACGGTGCCAGCGAGGAGACAGCGATACTCGAAGGGGGTTCCTTATGTCCAGTCTATTCCGCAATTTAGTTTTTGTTGCATTCATTGCAGAAAACTCCGCTTCGCAGAGATATGTTGGAAATGGAAGCAACATTTTCAGTGCTTCCGTGGCTATCTCAGGATATTTAGCCTTGACTTTGATCTAGAATGCCGGCAGAGATGTTATGTCAAACATACTTTTCAGCCCGCCGGCATTTACAAGCTTGAGGAGTTGACTTTCTTCCTGCGCTGACATGGATGACGCGTGCATTCAAATTCAACAGTGGGCGTGACAGGGAATGAGGAAAGATGCAGCTGACTCATATCGCCAAATCATATCGTTTCCTCGCGGCCTGGTGGATGGGGACCACTCTTAGTACGAAGAGAGACCAATCAGGATTATTTTTTTTTTATTTATTCATTTTCTTTTTTCTCTCTCTCTCTCTCACACACTCACACTCTCTCACTCACACTCACTCTCCAAAAAAAAAAAAAAAAAAAATTGCTTTCCCAGATATGGTATATAATTTCCAGGCATCAGGGAGCCACTATCAATATGCGGGGAAACTCCCGGAACTTCCTGGAGAGGTGGGATGTCTGCATTTCTATGCTATGCCACACAAACAAGAGGGCATACGATGACGCAAAAATTAGTGGTTAGACAGAGGACTGAATGCTTTTAAAACCTACGAGTAACTAAAAGAACCATTAGGAGGGAAAGGATGAATATGAAAAGTAAGCTAACAAACAATATTGAAATTGATAGTGAAAGCTTTTTCAAGTAAAAAATAAAAGAGATGAGACTGCTAGAAAATGAGGCCGGAGAAATAATAACAGGGGACAAGAAGATGGTAGATGGACTAAATAAGTATTTTGCATCAGTTTTCATTGTGGAAGACACTAGCAGTGTGCCAGATAGAACACAGAAACATAGAACATAGAAAACATACAGCACAATGCAGGCCTAATTCTACGCCAATGTCTTATGGTGAAGCAGGTCGAAGTGTCATCCCAGTCAACTTAAAGCAGTTCCCTGACCCACTATTGGACTGCTCAGTTACTTTGGTAAGGAAGCTAGTGCTTGCTTTTGGCAAGCCAAGTAAATGTCTGTCAGCTTCCTATGCTGAGGTGGTGATGTAGGTACCCTGCTGTTGATCAGATGAAGGATGAGTTTACCCAATCTGGTCATCAGTATGCACTTTTTATAAATGTAAAATTAATGTAAGGAATTTATATTCATATGCAGGATTGCAGTTTTGCTTAAACCACATTCCTAGCAAGTACTATCTTTTTCCATCATAATGTTATTGTTCTTTTCAAGTATTCCTGTTATTCCTGATGGATTAGCAAGTAATTCAAAATCTGTCAAATTGCAGTCATACTTGTAAACCCAGAAATAACATTTTACCAGGGAAACACACAACACCAACCACTTCATAGTTCATTTAGAATATAAATACACTAAATAGTTTTATTTTCACTTCACACATACATAATGTACAAAACAAAGCAAATAGCTGGTTTCAGCTAGAATATATAATCGTCAAAGTAAAAAAAATCTATTGGAAGATTTTTTTTATATCCAGTTAGTCAAATCAGTATTTTATAATGTTAGATAAATTCTGAATTATCAGAGTTCCTGCCCAGCAATGGACTTAAAGAACACAGTCATTGTTTAAGTTGTACTTAGGACAATACTGCTTTAAGCAAGAACAGTACTGCCAGACCAAATTACCCTTCATTATTTTTAATCTGCTTTAAATTAGATTTCAAAATACAGATCAAGATACATTGTGTCACAAACAATATCAAAGCTTTTATTACTCTTATTAAACTGCAACAACAAATCGTAGTGGAATAAAATAGCAAATTTCACATTGAATGAACACTGTTTTAGTACTATGGAATTGAAGTTTCTTGCCACCATTCAACAAGCCTAGCTTCAGCCTAATAGCCCATGTTTACACATGTTAAAGTGACAGTAATATTCATTAAGGGAATGTGTTTAAGCCACATTTTCATTTTTCAGTGCATTTAAAATATACAAAGGGTTTTGCAAAAAAAATCCTCAAACAAATTTAACGCTATAATGCACTGATCGCAAACTCACAACAAATGCTGAATTTCTAACTCTGCAACCTTAACGTACGCCTGTATTACTAAAAGTTGTACCAATCATCCTTGGCTAGTACTGGAATTGGGACTATACCAGCTTGCAAATAAGAGTGCATATCTAACAAGGGACTTGCTTAGAATCAGGGGTCACAATAAAACTTTCATCAATATACTTCTACAACATACAATATTCTTGGCCTTTTTGACATTTACACTGCAGGAGCAGATTCACTTGGCTTAAACTAGTTTGAAGTGTTAAACTGAATCAGATGCTGGCCATGTTATCTTTAAATGCTGTCAGCTCTTTATATAAGAGTTTACTTGCACAAGAGTCTTACCAATAATTCATGACACTTCCAGAGGTGACAAACATAAACTGTAAGGACTGATATCACTGATCTACCAATGTTGTTCAAGCAAACTGTTTGTTTTCTCAACAATAAGTGTTTATGGGTATGGAGGTAAGTGAACATTAATAGATTTGTCATTTACTAGTAGAGTTGTGTTTTAAGAAATAAAAATCTTAAGGGTCTCGCTTCTCAACTAAATCCAGCTCCATATATACTTTGAAAGTTACCCTACTTATAATGGAAAGGATTCAAATGTATACACAATGCTTCAGAATAATGGTGTTTGAGAATTCAATTTCTCAAGAAGAATCAAATCTGTGAACTTAGCCAATGTTTTAAAAAGATATTTAGAAGGGGAATGAATTAGAATCTCTGATGTTCTATAATAAGCAAACAAAAATAATAAATGCAGTGGGGTATTTGTACAAACCCTCAATGGTATTTTTATCAGTTCATGGTGATAATCTGCCACCTCCAAGGAAGTAAAAGCCAGCTTATGTGACAAAATAGGTAGCCCGAGAAATCCCCACTATCATTGCCATCCTAATAACCAAATACGTAATTTAAAAGAATAACCAATGGTAAACCTGTGGTATAAATAATCATTGGCACACATGTATCAGAATTGGCATCTTTACACAAAATGCTGACCATTCCTGGCTTCTTCCAACAGGACATATCTTGCCAAGCCCTTTAATGGAAACAACTGTTGTGAATTTCTTAATTTGTGGGACAGGTATGATGGACTTTGTTACTGTTCTTAGTAAATTGCATTTTTATGTGTACTTCATTCACAGAATGCAACACGTGAAATTTTATTGCTTGTATAAAAAAATACATTGAAATAGAAATATAGGTTTGTACCAGTGAAGGAATTAAAGACCTTTGCTCTAAAGGCCATCATTTTACTTTAAGAAATCATTTGTTCTTTCTTGCCAATATTTTGCACCACCTTTCTTAGTTGCTTTTCAGGAAATATTGTTTATTGTAGACCTCATTTTTTTAAAAAGATTCTTCAATCATTAAAATTTAATACTTGTAATAACACCCTGAAGAAAAAAATTGGTCTGGTGATTTATCAGTGCCTCATGTTTACTAGCATGTGGTATTTACGGGTGTCTAGTTCATATTTGGCAATGACTGGAATTACATTTATCTGTGAGTACATAACCTTTGTGCCACGGTTGCTTGTTGCTGATCACAAATTTATCTTCTGTTACCTGTATTCTACATTCCCCTTTCTGTTAGCTGAAAGTGCACAAAAACAGGAAATGCACAATTTAACATGTATAATGCCCATTAAGTCAACACCAAACTTACAATTTTATTAATTCCTTTTACAGTTTAAAAAAAGAAAAAAACCTGTTCTAATTTAAAGATCTGATTTCAGATGGCAAGTAGAAAAGTGGTGCAGTTAAAATGGTATGGCATTTTAATATTATGGCCTTTCATAAAATTCTGAGATTCAAAAAAAAATTCAGATAAACAAGTGATTCTTAAATTCAACACTATAGGGCATTGAAAGACAGTCGCCTCCTCCAAGCCTCAATGCATCTGCCCAACAAGATTGCTGCACTGGATGATCATTAAATTTCAGCAATTCTTGCCTAAAATAGCTGAATGGAAGCAAAAGATAATTCAAAAAAAATCTGCTAATTTGTGAGGGTTCTTCCCCATCCTCCCCCACAGGAAGAATTGCTTCCCTGAATGCAAAGACACGAAAGATGTGAGCAAATTCACAAATTACATTTGCAGATGTACCAGGTCTTATAGCTTATACAGAGAAACCCTTACTGGAGAAATACAACATTGTACATCAATTCTGGCAAAAACAAACTGCACTTCGCAACATCAATTATAAGGCTGCAGGTATGCTTCATATGCTATGTAAAAATTAAAAAAAAAAGCCATTCATCAGTTTTATTATAAAGATCTTTCTTTATATGTTAAAAGATGAGGAGGGAATGGTTATGGTAAATAAGACATAAGTATTAACACCAACTTGTATTAAATTATGTAAACATGTACATCTTCTGAGGTCAGGACAGGGATCCTCTTGCCCAGGGAATTACTGAACCTGAAGCATTGTTCGAATCTGTTTAGATGCTGACTCATCGTTCAGGTGTCTTGTGGTGTACCTATGAAACATTAATATTTTGTAACATTTAACAAACCAACTGTGATAAACAAAATGACTGTTTAGAATAGTAAGATTTGTAGTTATTTTGTGAAGATTCTATTATATCAATGTAGTTATAAAGAAGGCAAGACAGTGGCTATACTTTATTGGGAGTTTGAAGAGATTTGGCATGTTAACAAATACACTCAAAAACTTCTATAGTTGTATCGTGGAGAGCATTCTGACAGGCTGCATCACTGTCTGGTATGGAGGGGCTACAGCACAGGAGCAAAAGAAGCTGCAGAAGGTTGTAAATCTAGTCAACTCCATCTTGGATAGGAGCCTACAAAGTACCCGGGGCATCTTCAGGGAGCGGTGTCTCAGAAAGGCAGCATCCATTATTAAGGACCTCCAGCACCCAGGGCATGCCTTTTCTCACTGTTACTGTCAGGTAGGAGGTACAGAAGCCTGAAGGCACACACTCAGCGATTCAGGAACAGATTCTTCCTCTCTGCCATATGATTCCTAAATAGACATGAAATCTTTGGACACTACCTTACTTTTAAAAAAAAAATACAGTATTTCTGTTTTTACATATTTTAAAAAATCTATTCAATAAATGTATACCATAATTGCTTTGCTTATTTATTATTATTATTATTTTTTCTCTCAGCTAGATTGTGTTGCATTGAACTGCTGCTAAGTTAACAAATTTTACATCACATGTTGGTGATAATAAACCTGATTCTGATTGGTGGACATAAGTGGTGACAGGGTAAAATACATCTTCCCCCCTCTCTGTCAGTACCGATTCCAAATATAAAATAGTGGCACCAAACAGAAAAATTATAGCTCAGATTTTTCTTTAATTGACCACAGTCTGTTCAGATTAATCTTTATCATTGCAGGTATTTCCACATGTAAGAGAACTGATTTTGAACAATATCTAGTAACACCCCTCTAATGTTTAGTTCTTGATAACTTTCAGATGTAAAGACACAAGGGTCTAAAATTGGTCTAAGCTAAATTTTTATTAATGTGTTCGGGCAATTCTCACCCAAAACGAAGTGGTTTGGAGATGTGTAAAATGTCTGAAACTAGAACGGATTGCACCTCCTTGCAGTTTGTCAGAGGTTGGACAAAGGAACAGGCAGCCAAATTTACCTGGATGTGGGCGAGTGAGATTGCCTCACTTTCTCTTAAGTTTTGTTTTACAAAGCACATCTTTATTCCTTCTGCCACCTCTTTTCCCATTCTCCCAATATGTGCAAGTCCTTCTGCAGACCCACTGTTTCCTCAACACTACCTGCCCCTTCACTGGTCTTAGCATTACCTGCAAACCTGGCCACAAGGCCATCAATTCTGTCATCCAAATTGTTGAAATACCAGGTGAAAAGAGGCTGTTAATACCAACCTACGGCACACCACTAGTCACCAGTAGCCAACTAGAATATGGCCCTTTAATTCCCAATTTTTGCCTCCTGCCAGTCAGACAATCCATGTTGGAATGTTTCCTGTAATACCATGGGTTCTTGTCTTGTTAAGCAACCTCTAGAATTTAGTGATTCTAGAAAGATCATTAATAATGCCTCCATGATCTTTTCAGCTACCTCTTTCAGAACCCTGAGCTGCAGTCCATCTGGTCCAGGTGAC
Organism: Mobula birostris; assembly: GCF_030028105.1. Classification (NCBI taxonomy): domain Eukaryota; kingdom Metazoa; phylum Chordata; class Chondrichthyes; order Myliobatiformes; family Myliobatidae; genus Mobula; species Mobula birostris. The sequence goes on from NC_092371.1 coordinate 196,444,517, forward strand.
TTATCTCCTTTTAAACCTTTCAGCTTCCCAAGCATCACCTTCTTAGTAATAGCAACTACACTCACTTCTGCCCCTGACACTCTCTAATTTGGGGCATACTGCTCGTGTCTTTCAGTGAAGCCAGATGCAACATATTTATTAAGTTTGTCCACCATTTCTTTGTCCTCCATTACTACCTCTCCAGTGTCATTTTCCAGCAGTCCAATATCCACTCTAGCCTCCCTTTTATTCTTTATATTATCTGAAAAAAACTTACGGTATCCCCTTTGATATTATTGACATGCTTACCTTCATATTTCATCTTTCCCTCAGTTTTTTTGGTTGCCTTCTGTTGCTTTTTATAAGCTTCCCAATCCTCTAACTATCCATTAATTTTTCTGTGATATTATATGCTCTTGTTTGCTTTCATGCCATCTTTGACTTCCCTTTTCAGCCACGGTTGCCTTCAGAATACCTCAATTTGGGATACATCTATCCTGCTCCCAGAAACTCTAGCCATTGCTTTTCTGTTCTTATCCCTGATGGTGTCCCCTTCCAATCAACTTTGGCCAGCTCCTCTCTCATGCCTCTGCAATTCTGTTTACTCTACTGTAGTATTGATATATCTGACTTTAAATCTGAAACATCTACTCTCTCTCTACAATCTGTCTGGGGCAAGACACTCATGTAAAGGACCATGCAGCTAATTCTTCTATAACCAGAGCGAAAAGCTGCCTCAGGATTTCTGACCTCCACAAACTTTTTCACCCACGCACTTGCCCCTACTCCTTCCAGAACAAAATGGACTAAAGCTTAAGCAATGTTGACATAATGGAAAACTGGAAGATTTTCAAATGTTGCTCCTGCGTAGCTATTGCAATATTTTTTCCTGCAGAGGTACTGTTCCAATAAATAATCCAGAGCACTTTTTAATGCAACAGGGTTATCTCAGTTGCATCTCAGCTTTAAAGCTAGCTGAGGTATCCTGAATGTGAAGCCCTTTATATAACTTCTAAATCTAGTGTGCAAAGAACAGAAGATTACTACTAATATCATATGGATGAAATACCAAAGAAATGTCATTTTCTTAAACAGCAATCAGGGATGCACCTCTGAGGTCAGGGTAAGGGACACAAACAGTAGGAGGATCTGTAAAATGCTCTTGCCACAACTTTGGATTGTGACTACACTTCAACCTGCATTTGTTCCTTAGCCTTTTCAATCAACAAGACTTAATCTTACCTACTTCATTTAAAATCTCTTAATTAGTTCACACCCCAGCTTGTCAAGCCCAGTACAGAGTAAACAAAGAAAAATCGATACATTGGCAGTTGAGAATTTTATTCTGAATTTCAAATGTAATCCTTGCCCTGGGAAAAAGTACCATCGACTCTGGATTTTAACTTCTTCTACCAGTATGAAGTATGCACAATGCAAACTGGAACAAACTCCCCCTTAATAAACTTTCAATCTGACTACTCCACCAGCTTCCTCAATGAGCCTCAGAAACCTTTGTCATCATACAAGGCTCCATAATATAGAAGCTTGCTTGAGCTATTAATTTTACATTAATTACCAACTCATACCTTTTAACCCTCTTAAGAATCAATATATCCAGGCACCTGGAGATATTTATTGTTTCTATAACAGAGACATGCATTTCAAATTGAAAGGGAGTCCTTAAAATTGCCCCCAACAAGATATCCAATGTGGGTAACACAATGTGTCCCTATGTTGCTAACCATGGAAACTATATATATATATATATATATATATATATATATATATATATATATATATATATATATATATATATATATATCAATGATCTGGATGATAATGTGGTAAATTGGATCAGCAAGTTTGCTGATGATACAAAGATTGAAGGTGTAGTAGACAGTGAGGAAGGTTTTCAGAGCCTGCAGAGGGACTTGGACCAGCTGGAAAAATGGGCTGAAGAATGGCAGATGGAGTTTAATACTGACAAGTGTGAGGTATTGCACGTTGGAAGGACAGACCAATGTAGAACATACAGGGTTAATGGTAAGGCACTGAGGAGTGCAGTGGAACAGAGGGATCTGGGAATACAGATACAAAATTCCCTAAAAGTGGCGTCACAGGTAGATAGGGTCGTAAAGAGAGCCTTTGGTACATTGGCCTTTATTAATCAAAGTATTGAGTATAAGAGCTGGAATGTTATGATGAGGTTGTATAAGGCATTGGTGAGGCCGAATCTGGAGTATTGTGTTCAGTTTTGGTCACCAAATTAAGGAAGGATATAAATAAGGTTGAAAGAGTGCAGAAAAGGTTTACAAGGATGTTGCCGGGACTTGAGAAACTCAGTTACAGAGAAAGGTTGAATAGGTTAGGACTTTATTCCCTGGAGCGTAGAAGAATGAGGGGAGATTTGATAGAGGTATATAAAATTATGATGGGTATAGATAGAGTGAATGCAAGCAGGCTTTTTCCACTGAGGCAAGGGGAGAAAAAAACCAGAGGACATGGGTTAAGGGTGGGGGGGGGAAAGTTTAAAGGGAACATTAGGGGGGGCTTCTTCACACAGAGTGGTGGGAGTATGGAATGAGCTGCCAGACGAGGTGGTAAATGCAGGTTCTTTTTTAACATTTAAGAATAAATTGGACAGATACATGGATGGGAGGTGTATGGAGGGATATGGTCCGTGTGCAGGTCAGTGGGACTAGGCAGAAAATGGTTCGGCACAGCCAAGAAGGGCCAAAGGGCCTGTTTCTGTGTTGTAGTTTCTATGGTTCTATGGTAAGTCCTCAAAATGAACCTAACTGCCTTTGACTGGTGAAGAATGGGGAAGATATTAAGAGACTCAATATAAGACATAGACCATAAAACATAAGAACAGCATTAGGCCATTCAGTCTCCTCTGCCAAACATGGAGTTTCCAGCTTATAATAACTCCAATTTTCAGTCCTAATATAATAAGCTAGAAATCAATGTGACTGATTTTAAATGTTTCTTCATAAAAACATCCAGCTATGATGAGAGATTTCTGTTACAAATGATATTTTGGACTGAACAATTATTTTGCTTGTAAGTGGACTTGACACTCAATGTTAATGCAACAGATTTTTTTTCATACATTGGAAAAAATTGTGACTTGCTCATTTTGTGCCTTGGGGTAGAAACAGCTGACTAGATGTAAGAAATGAACTGTAAGACATCCAAAAGGTAAGCAAACTGCACTCACATTTCAGCGAGAAATATTATGTGCAAGCCAAAATACGGAATACATACAGAATATAATAAGGCTGACCCTAAATCCGTTTGACTGAAGAAGCAGGTCCTACCTGAGTGCATTCAGAAGGCCTTCAACATTATTTGGTGGCTGTTCTTTCAAAACTTTTATACATCCTTTCATCTGAAATGTAACAGAAACAGTTGAGCGTTCCATTGTTTTTCAAAAGCTTTAAGTTTAACACAAGTTTGTTGAAGCTTTAAATTTTCCAGATGAATTTATGGCAAAAATCTCTTCAAAGACTTGTTTCAAGCCAAAGATACTCTATTAAAATTCCATGGAAATATCATAACACAAATCTCAGAATTCACTCATAGCAATCACAATACCCTATTAATGATCTAGATATTCATTTAACAATCTGAAAAGCTGCAAGAAAACTTTGTTATAAGTGAATCAATCAAAACTTGAGTAGCAGATCAGCATGTAAGTAAAGGATCAGAAATGTATGAAATGGTGTTTTATGTACATGTAATACTGGATGTTGCATGACCCAAACAATGTAATTGAAGTAATAGCACGAATCTCCTCGGGACATTTTTGATGAAACTGACTGAAAGTCACTGGTTCAGAATTACATGGGTGGGACACAGGCAGTCAACTATTTGGTTCAAGGGCATACCAACATAAAATTCAGTAGAACACAAGATGATAAAGGATGAAGTAAAATATGTGTGGTGTCAAGTCTGGGAGGATCATGATTGGTCAGGTCCACAATGGGAGCAGGGAGTTGAGTGAATGGGCAATTGACGTTTAGTGTTGTGGTGGTTGTGGTAATGGAGTGACCGGGGAACAGTGCTGTTTTCCATGGTAGTGATTGGTTGTCAGCTGATTTAAGATGATGGGTGGGGGCCTAGTTTGGGAATTCATTGGGGGTGGGGAGGGCAGGAGCCCAAAAGAGAACTAGTTAAATATTAATACCAGTGGACCTACTTTAGCTTGGTTTCCAATCTGAATCTCCTCAGGGGGGCATTCAAGTTGCATTGAAGCAAGTTTTGCAGACAAGGAGAGAGCTTGCAAGTCCTCATGAGTGGCCTGGGGACAGCAAAGGCTATTCAGATGTACATGAAGACCCCAATTTTCATTACTCTCATTTTTTATATAGCGGTATATTGAGTAGTGCACAAAAATATGGTCAGATGATCAGATTTCTCAGCAGCTTTCCCACTGCCACACACTGCTGGGAAAAATAAACATCTAGTTGTTAGCTGAGCCTCTTCAGCCCCATGCAGGCCACATCTCTTTAGTTTAGAACAGGGGTCCCACCCTGGCATCCATGAACCCTTTGCTTTATGGTCCATGACTTCAAAAAAGATTGGGAACCTCTGGTCTAGAACATATTGCATTGGTACTGGGTTACTGCATTGTTAGAAGTGTTTTTCATACTTTAGGCTCATCTTCAAACACCCTATAATTCGATTCATCTTTTATTTTGCAAACCACAATGAAGCTCAACGCAGAGCATTAAGCAACACAAAATGAAATAAAAGGCCACAATGAGAAATACATCCATGTTGTCCAACTCCTCAAAGTAACACTCTCATGCCTCGATTGAAAACAGTAAGGGCACTCCGTTCAGCTTACACAACCTGGCAACCTGATTTGAGCATCTGTAGTCTTGTGTGTCCACATAACCTGGATTCTCCTTGTTTTGGTTTCAATCCCCAGACAGCTCGTGAAGGGTTGTAAAGTCAATGAGTAATCTGGATATAGAACATGTATGTAGAATAGTATAGCACGGGAACGAACCCTTTGGTCCAGCATGTTTGTGCTAAACACCATGCCAATCAAAAACAGTCTCACCTGCTTGTATTTGCTGTACTCCTCCATTCCTTGCCTGTTCATATGTCTATCTAAATGCCTCTCAAACATTGTTGGTGTACCTACCTCCACCACCACCCGTTCTAGGCACTTACCACTCTTGGTGCTTAAAAAAAAACTTGACCCATAGATTCCCTTTAAACTTACCCCTCGCACGTTAAACCTACACCCTCAAAGACTCTGATTGTCTACCCCATCTGTGCCTCAGAATTGTGTATACCTCTCAGGTCTCCACTCTAGGGGGAACAATCCAAGTATGTCCAGCATTCAATAGCTGATACTAACACACAACATAGAAGTCTACAGCACATTACAGGCCCTTTGGTCCACAACATTGTGCCGACCATGTAACCCATTCTAGAAACTGCCTAGAATTACCCTACCGCCCAACCCTCTATTTTTCTAAGCTCCATGTACCTATCATGGAGTCCCTTATCAAGAGTCCCTTAAAAGACTATCGTATCTGCCCCTACTACCTTTGCTGGTAGTGCATTCCACACACCCACTCTCTGTGTGGAAAAACTTACCCCTGACATCCCCTCTGTACTTAATTTCATGCATCTTAAAACCATGCCCCCTAGTGTTAGCCATTTCAGCCCTGGGAAAAAGCCTCTGGTCATCCACACGATCAATGCCTCTCATCATCTTGTACACCTCTATCAGGTAACCTCTCTCATCCTCCGTCGCTCCAAGGAGAAAATGCCAAGTTCACTCAATCTATTCTCTTAAGGCACACTCTCCAATCCAGGCAACACCCTTGTAAATCTCCTCTGCATTTTTTCTATAGTATCCACAACCTTCCTGTAGTGAGGTGACCAGAAATGGATGCAGTATTCCAAGTGGGGTCTAACTAAGGTCTTGTATAGCTGTAACACTACTTCACAGCTCTTGAACTTGATGAAGGCCAACACACCATATGTCTTAACAACACTGTCAACCTGTGCAGCAGCTTTGAGTGAACCTTGGACCACCTCACACTTAAGCAGCAACTAGGCAACGTCCTGGCATCTCTTCAACATCCTCGCTAAAGCTTCCACATCCATCCTGTACAAAATACTCCAAATGTGACCTAACTAAAGTATTATACAATTGCACCATGACTTCTCACCCTTTATACTTAATGCCCTGAGCATTGAAGGCTAGCATGCCATATGACATCTTTATCATCCTATCTACCTGTGTTGCCACTCTATGGACATGCATCCTAACAGCCCCCTGTAGAACATAGAACACTACAGAACAGTGCCGGCCCTTTGGTCCATGATATGGTGCCGACTTTATAACCTACTCTAAGATCAATCTAACCCTTCCCTTCGACACAGCCCTCCAGTTTTCTACGATCTATGTGCCTACTTAAAAGTTTCTTAAACGTCCCTAATGCATCTTCCTCTACCATCACTTTAGACTGAAGGATATAGGAGAAATTGCTTTATGAAGTATTTTAAATTTGGAGAAATTTGGTGAGATATGTCACCAGACTGGGTGCATGAGGTACAACTCCAAGTTGTTTGGGACGCAACTGGCCAGAATGTGTCCAATACCTGAAGTTAGGCGACCCCAAAGACCACAGCAACTGCTTTGGTGACAACGTTAACAAACCCCCAAAGACGCAGGAGTTCTATGCCCTGCTTTTAATAAGGCATGCCACATGAGAAGAAAAAACAACCCCACTGCAGCAGAATGTCATAGAAGACAATCTAAAATAGCTAGAATAACCGACAGAGGACAAGAATATCACCATCAGTTGAGTTGATGCTATTGAATTGCGAGCCCAATGTCATGGTGTGAGATAAGTTCCAAAAAGCCTTCAATTTAACATGAAGAGATAACTGAGGGAAAATGGCCAGCTTAGAATCAAGGTCAGATGTTAGAACAGTCCATGGACTGACTACAGAGTGCAGTACTGAAGCTTACTTGATAATGCTTGCAGGATCTAACCAAAAAAAATCAGTTACAAAGAGCTTCACACTATGTAAACAGGCATTTGCTGAGCTGATAAATTAGATGGCAGCAAAGGTGTTATGTAAAATTCAATGTAGAATATTACCCTTTATTTCAAAACCTAATAAAACCATTAACCTTGTATAGCATTGCTACTTCTCGTTGTTATTCAGTATAATAAGTCAGAGTTACTTTCTCCAGTATGAATTTACTTACGTCAATTTTTGATGTTTTTGCAAATGCTCCCACAGGGTGTACATGATCGTAAAGGATGATGACGCCCACCATCACTCTCATACAGAACAACAGAGTTTCATCATTGGTGAACCTGCTCTTGTACTCCCTGTTTAAAAGGATGAAAAAAGATGAAGCTCAATAAGAATGTGGTAACCTGCATTGCCCAGAAGCACTTACATCCACTGTGATAAAGTGCTTTCAGAGGTTAGTCATGCAGCCTATCAACTCCTGCCTGAAGATTAATCTGGATCTGCTCTAATTTGGATGAAATTTTATTGACCCTTCACTCAGCTCTGGTACTAAATCTGGACTATGAAGATGGCATGTTAAAATGCTCTTCACTCACTACAGCTCAGCATTCAACACCATCATCCCCATGAAACTCATCACTATGTTTCAAGACCTAGGCCTTGACACCTCCCTGTGCAACTAGATCCTCAATTTCCTCACGTGCAAACCCCAGTGTGTATGGATTGGCAACAACACCTTCTCCACAATCTCCATCAGTACAGGTGTATCCCAAGGCTGTGGGCTTAGCCCCCTGCTCTACTCACTTTATACCTATGATTGTGTGTCTAAATACAACTCCAATGCTGTATTTAAGTTTGCTGACAACCACATTGTATTTGGCCAAATCAAAGTTCAAGATGAATCCGCATATATAGAAGGGAGATTGAAATGGTTGAATGGTGAAACAGCCTCTCATTCAACATCAGCACAACCAAAGAGCTGATTATCTACTACAGGAGAAAGAAGCGCATGTCCACAAACCAGTCCTTATTAGGGGATTGGAGGTGAAGAGGATCAATAATTTTAAATTCCCTGGTGATATATTACAGGATCTGCCATAGGACCAGCATGCAATTGTCATTACAAAGAAGGCACAACAGTGCCATTACTTCCTTAGAAATTTGCGTAGGTTCACCACGTTACCAAAATTTGACAGACTTCTACAGATGCACAGTGGAATGTATCCTAAATGGTTGCATCATAGCCTGGTATAGTAACAAGGAATGAAAAAGTCTACAGAAAGTAGTGGGCACAGCCCAGTCCATCACAGGAAAAGCCCTTCCCACCATTGAGCACAATATAAGGAGCACTGCCAAAAGAAAGCAACATCCATCATCAAGAACTCCCAGCATCCTAGCCATGCTCTCTTCTCACTACTACAATCAAGCAGGACGTACAGAAGCCTTAGGTCCTACACCACCAGATTCAGGAACAGTTATTACCCTACAACCATCAGGCATCAACCATCTCCTCAAACTCAGAACTGATTTCATAACCTTTCAAGGACTCTACAACTCATGTTCTCAGCTTTATTTATTTATCTATTTACTTTTATGCACATTTTGCCTTTGCACATGGCTGTTTGCTCATTTTTATGTAGTTTTTCATAAATTCTACTGCATATATTTTCTTGTAAATGCCTGCAAGAAAATTAAACTCCAGGTATTATATGATAACATAAGTATTTTAATAACTTTTACTTTGACTTTGCTATTGAAAACTATCTTTACAATAATGAATAATAAACATTAGCACTTCTCTATCATCGTCAATACAAGTAAATTACTGCAACACACACAAAATGCTGGAAGAACTCAGCAGGCCAGGCCAGGCAAAGAGTATAGGCAGTGTTTCAGGCCAAGACCCTTCATCAGGACTGGAGAAAAAAAGATGAGGATTCAGAGTTAGAAGGTGGGGGTGGGGTGGGGTGGGGTGGGGGGGAACAGGAGGGAGAAACACAAGGTGATAGGTGAAACCAGGAACCGGAGAAGTAAAGAGCTGGGAAGTTGATTGGTGGAATAGATAATAGATACAGGGCTGGACAAGGGGGAATATGATAGGAGAGGACAGAAGGCCATGGAAGAAAAAAAAGCAGGGAGGAACACCAGAGGGAGGTGATGGACAAGTAAGGATAAGGTGAGAGGAAATGGGAAGGGGGAATGGTTGGGGTGGTGGGGGTGGATTACCGGAATTTAAGAAATCGGCCATCAGGTTGGAGGCTACATCCTGCCCCCTTCCCGGTTTCATCTATCACCTTGTGTTTCTTCTTCCCCTCCCGCCACCTTCTAAATCTGACTCATCTTTTTTTCTCGAGTCCTGATGAAGGGTCTTGGCCCGAAATGTCAACTATACCCTTTTTCCATAAATGCTGCCTGACCTACTGAGTTCCTCCAGCATTTTGTGTGTGTTGCTTGGCTTTCCAGCATCTCAGATTTTCTTTTGTTTGTGGTTGGACAAGTAAATTACTTCCGTGTTACACATTTAAATTTCTCTGGTCTTCTAAATTGGAAATATACTCAGTTCGTTGATTGAACTGGGTTAAATCACCAGAATCTTCTACCTAAATCACAGAGTACTTGCAACACAAGCATTGCGGCATTCAAGATAGTGACTGACAGCTTCCTTCAATCAGAAGGGATATTAAATATATACCTTTTTACCACACCCATGCCTCATTAATGAATTAAAACTAAGTTATTGTCTAGATCTACTGATAAATATCTATCAGCTCAATATTTTAAACCGGAAACATAAGTAAATAATTGCTGTTGCCATGGCAGACTATTTATACGGCACAGGAGGCAGAAGAGTGTCACAGAGCCCACACATTACCAGTGCAGTCTTGAAAGATACCCAACAAATCTCATTACGCAACAGCTCCTCTCTACAAAATCAACTTTTGGAGATATAAAAAGCAACTCCAATAAATTCACTGCTATTTATATAGATTTTCTGATTGAGACAGGCGCAGGCAATAAATGTAATAGGATCTCAAATGTAATGATTAGACTATCCTGAACAGATAGCATAATAATTCATGAATATAAAGTACTCACCATTTGTGGATCATACTTACGGTGTTTCAAGCATGACTTTGCATATGCTTGCCATTGTGCTTAAACAGTCAGTTGTATTTTCTATAGGCAGAGTCTTGTTCTGAAATACATTAATACAATTATATTTCAAAGCACACCCACAATCCTGAGCGTTGTACAACAATGCACTAATTGCTCACCATTGCAGGGATCAGTTTTCCCTGGAAAATATGCCAGCTGGACAATTATAAGTAGTGTGAATAGAAATAGTCAAAATGCTCGTCAAAATGGATCAGAATGTAGTATTCATCAGCTCTCTAATTATCTATATTAATCTACAAATCTGCGGCTTTGACTTTGGTCCACTATTCAGGTGCACATAAGTGAACTGAAATGAAAATTCATTGCTGATATCAAAATTAGGTTGTATACTTAATAGAAAACTCTCTATTTTGGCAGCACTCAGAGCAGTTTTAATTTTCTGCCTATTAATCTATTGTTGCCTATTTCCAATAAAGACATGCAAATAATTATCCATGCAAAACATCACTTGAAGCCCTGTTTCCTTTATAAAGTTTACAGTTATGTTATACCAAATCTGATACTGATTGTGGATAAAATTCCATGTAAGTAAAATGCAAGCAAATCAAAACAGTAAACTTAATGAAATCCCTAGTTCTGATTCACAAGGTAGTCTAATCGAAGTTCACTTATTCACAGGCAGTGGATATTGCTGACAAGGCTCATCCTAAATAGTTGTAAAGTTGCGATGACTTCTAGGCCATTTCAGAGAGGTACTTAAGGATACGGAATCACATATTAACTATAGAGGGCGAGTTGATTTCTAAAGGATATTGGCAAGCCGCACTGATTTTTAACAACAAACTGGTGGATCATGACATCCCTAGCAACAGCTGTCAAGTTAGCAGCTCATTACTACATTCACAAGGTCAAGAATCTGAAGCTAGAGAGCACAGATTTAGGATAAAGGCAAGGGCTTTAGCAAAGATCTGAGATAGAATATTTTCATCCAGAGGATGGCTTGAAACTGGAACACATTACCTGATTGGGAGGTGGAGGCGGAGGCTGCTATTCACAACACTTAAGTAACTAGAAAAACACTGGGATCATTAATGCTCAGAAGGTATAGAACAAATTGCCTAGCAAATTGGACTAGCATAGATGGGTACTTTATTGTCAGCACAGACGTGGCAGACCTGTTTATAGCCATAGAAAAGTATAGCACAGAAACAGGCTCTTCCACCTGCACCGGGGACCAGAGCCCCCCATTCCTCTACCAACCATGTATCTATCCAATCATCTCTTAAACATTGAAATCAAGTTTGCATGCACCACTTATGCTGGCAGCTCATTCCACACTCTCATGATCCTGCAAGTGAAGAAACTTCCCCTCATGTTCCCCTTAAACTTTTCACTTTTCAAGCTTAACCCATGACCTCTGGTTGAAGTCACACCCCACCTCAGTAGAAAAAGCCTGCTATAGCATTTTGTATACCTCTATCAAATCTCTTCTCAATTTTCTATGCTCCAAGGAATAAAGTCCTAACCTATTCAATTTTTCAGGTCATCCAGACCCAGCAACATCCTTGTAAATTTTCTCTGGACTCTTCCAACCTTATTTACATCTTTCCTTTACGTAGGTGACCAAAACTGCACACAATACTCCGTTAAGCTCACCAATGTCTTGTACAATTTCAGCATAACATCTTATCTCCTGTACTCAATTTTCTGATTAATGAAGGCCAATGTGTTTCTCTGCTTGAACGACTCCATCTGTAAACAGAGCAATAAATGCCAGCTCTTCACCTATGTTAATAGGTCAGGATTCCTAGTTCCAGAATGCTATTTCTCCCAATACTGCAGCATTGAGATTGCAACAAAAAGAACTCCATCAATGGTAATAATTTTGTCCAGTAGTTTAAGTATTATTCTATTTTAAAAAAAACAGCAAATGATGTTAGCAGTAGCTAACTTCAGTAAGTCAATTTTGTTCAAAGCAATAGTTTAGTGGTTTATCACATTGATCCCACCCTGATTAATGAAGAAATAATTATAATGCACAAGCATGCCTGAGAAGGGGAATTTCTTGATAATATAAATTTAATGGCAATGCCCATTGCAGTAGTAGGTATCTACATGCATAATTTTATCCACTTTCTATATGGGGAGAGAGAAAATGGCACATTAATAATTAAATAGACTTCATCATTAAATGGTTTCAATATTTAACTAAGTTTCATGGCCCAGATTTTGCAGTCCCAGCAAATGAATGGCACTTCAGTTTAATAGTTACATTTCTCCACAGAGTTTGTGGGTGTCTGTGTTGGGATTTGCACTAATTAAAGAACAAGAACAGAAAGCCATCCTCCACAGTGGAATCAAACATGAAATATCACCTCTACTCAATGAATCAGACCAAAAGTCTTAATCAGGTACTAAGTTACTAAAACCTAAATACAGAAAGGAAAAGGTAGATAGATTTGCAAAAATAATGAGATGAAAATAGAAAATGTTAAATAATATTGCATTTCTTAATAGTTATATTTTTTCCTCAGTTGTTAAGATCTTTAGGAAATAAATTCTGACTCTAGTACTGAAAACTTGTACCTTACAAAAATGCTGTACTTAGACTTCACACATTGTTAAAAATGCACTTAACACAGGAATGTCTGTCTCCAAATATTTTCTTCAATGCTTAATAGGCAGCTCATCAGTTAGCTACACTCCATCAGTGTCGCCTGACATATCAATACAGTTTAGCCATGCAACAGCAAGGCAACAGAGGGCAGCTTTCAGATCTATAACTGTGCAAGTGTGGAAGAAGGAAGTTGGCAATTGATTTACTGCCCAATAGTAATGAATGTGTCACTATTATCCTCCATTGGAAATCTTGGCCAAACTTCCTTCCATTCCCCTTTTCACTGCAGGTTTAAAGAGTACAAAGTGGAGAGTAGAAGAATTTATTTGCTGTCAGTCTCTGACTATTTCCCCTGAGAGTGACCTTCTAAAGAATCTGTTATTGGCTACTCAAAAGTTTGTAAGAGCAACCAGCAAATAATCTATCCAATGTATCACTACTTATTTCTCTCTCTGGGATTACGGTTACTATTTCTCCATCTGTTCTTCTCCTTACATAAAAGCAAGCTTAAGCGATGACTTTCACTCATCCACTTGCTAGTAACACAATACACTTTATCACTTGAAACATAATGTTATGTGACTTGCTGAAAAGTCATACAATTCCTCAATTACAAAAGGTACAGTTTCAGCTCTGATTAAGTGAAACAATTATTAATAAATCATTACATAGTGCAGTAATTAATTTGGCATATATACCTCTGATACAAACTTGGTTGTCGCATCGCTTAGCGTTTTAAGCATTGGCGTTGCTTCTGCGTAAAATAAGGACATTCTGTTGGCCATTTCATTGTTTACTTCATTCTCAGTATCTAACTGTGTAAACAAAAAAGGAACAGTTATTTTACATAAAGCCAAATAAAGTTAATTCACTAATCATAAGTTGGCTATGGAATACTTGCACTCACATGCATATTGTTAATTCTGTTGCGATTTATTGTCCGTCGGTAGTAACTAAAGTCATTCTGGATGGCTGGATTTTTCATCTAGAATAGAACAAAAGGAAGATATATTTCAATGTTATTTCTGCATTGTAGTTTAAAAAAATTGCAAGTTTGAGTTGCTGAATGCTTTCTGACCTTGAGTTCATCAAAGCGGAGAGTAAAATGCAGAATCTCTGCAAACTGCTTGGCCAGAGCTTGCTCCCGTTCCAGATGCTGAGTTGGTGTGTAGGGTGGATACGTCAAAGTCTCTAAAAGGCTTTGTAATGCTTTTTCTGCATTGAGAACACAGACACAAATAAGGAAATGGAGGTTTGTATATTCTAACTGAAAACTAAATCTAAGTCTAATTATAGTGAAATGAGCTTCAGGAATTCTGATTACTTGCATCTCTACTTTGGGCAAACTGGTGGTGGTGGCATCCGTTAGTCTCGCGAGACCATGGATCTGCGCCTGGAACGTCTTGCAACCGTCGCGGTGAGGCGACGTTGGAGTGTCCTCTCCAGGGCGCAGGCCTGGGCAAGATTGTATGGAAGGCTGGCAGTTGCCCATGCAGCAAGCCTCCCCTCTCCACGACACCGATGTTGTCCAAGGGAAGGGCAAGGGCCGATACAGCTTGGCACCAGTGTCGTTGTATGAATTGGCAGAATGAGGTTGAAGGCAACATCGGACTGCCTTAGGGACTCCAGCCCTGGATTTGTCCTCAGGGCTTACTCCTAAAGCCTCTCCCATGAGTGGGTGTAGCCGCAAGGCAGCGGAGGTTTGAAATCAGAGTTTCCCTCCCTTAGATGGACTGCCTTCCCAGGCTGACGAGCTCCATCTACTTTGGGCAAACTTTGGGAAAGCTGCAAATTAACCAGAGTGGCTGGTCTGAACTTCCCAAAACAGCATTAAATGATATGCACATGTAAATTTTAGGTGTGGAATACTTGATGTTTATTAGAATGTTTCCTGCTTTCAGGAACAAGATTTTCTGAAGCCAAAGTTGTGATAGTTGACTGTCAGCTTGCATATGTGACCCCCGGGCCTGGCCTGCAAACCCAGTATGGAAAACCTGTCTCAAATATACTTTGTCAATGCTGCCATCCAGTACAAACAGGTACTTAATGACCAGCAGGATGTGGTGTTGTATGGCCCCAAAAGGGATTTCTGAACAAAATCTAGTCCTTCATCAGTGTTACTTGGGATGCTCCACAGAACACCATTACTGAAGGCATCTCTGTCAGAGACACAAAGTAGCAAAGCAGATTTCCCCTCTCCTAAATGGTGTAGAGACAAAAAGAAAAAATCTGTCTTTACCCAATCTTATGGAGAATTCATAGAACCTCTTGAGTCTCCCAACCAGGGGACATACTGAATTCCATGCTCTGTCCTGAAGCTGATCATCACCTGAGTTTTGAATTGCCTGGGGAGACACAAAAAGATACTGCACCACAGGAATATACCAGCTTTACATGCCTTTGTTTTTAATATCTACATTAAACTTCCAAATTAAATTCAAGATATGATCAACATTTATTTTATTCATAAAAGAATAATTGAAATATATAATAAAAAATTAGACTACTCTTTAAGTGACTGAAATGACCACAGTTACTTTAACATGTGAGCTTTTTCCCAAGATGCACATCACTCACAAACAATTTTAATCACATTTCTCCAAAGGGCAGGTGCGAATAGCTCAGTTAATCCAATGAAGTGTATTTTTAAAACAAGCCATGTAACTTTGAAAATTCTGAAATAAAAGCATGTTTGTTTAGATAGGCTTCTGCAGAAATATCATCCTAAACAATAGCAGGATGATGCAGAAATCAAAAAAATAACAATTTGTATTTTCACCCTTTGGGTTAAATCACCACTTTATAAATTAGTTTTGCTGGCGTACATCTCTTATTTCTTGACCAGCCCCTTTATAGGCCTGCAGCTCAGTTAGAATGCTTTCAGAATCCTGCAGAACTGCATTTACTTGATTCCAAATCTCTCGCTCTCCATCTGTCGGCTGTGCATCTATGTAAAAATGACAAAGATAGATGATCAAATAAACTTTATTTTGTTACATGTTAAATTTTGGACTAAAGTGCAGATATTGAGTATTAATTAACATTTCAGGAAAAATGCTTTAGTTATTTTTGCATTTAGTACCATTGTGCTAAAGTATGCATTCAGCAAAAGACTCATTTGGTCTGCTTACCTTCATTTAAACATAGCTTATGTTTGTATTTGGATAACATAAATGTAAACTGGTATCTGCATCATCAGATAACGATGAGGTGCAAATAATGCAAAATATTTAAGTAGATCAGTGCCAACGTGTAAAAAAATAACTTAATAATCATCATTCAACACTAGCAAAGTTGGAAAGAGTGGAGATGCATGCCTCAAAAGATTCAGAACAAATCCAATTGATCTTCCAAGTCTAGACTACTGAAACATTTGCTCAGTTAAATAACACCAACAAATCAAAATGTGACCATGTTAAAAGTGAAGATACAAGAGACTGCAGAGAAGAAAAAGGAATGGTCGATGACTTGGATTGCTCCAGCAGGATATTTTTTGCACTCTATCAGTGGTATCTAATTCTACTGTGTACTTTTCAATCCACCTGAAGCCTTTGAGACATTTGCACACAGCAATTCAATCACCCTCTCACCACAGTTATGGTTTGTGAACTGCATACCCCTAACAATGTTTGCAACAATACTCTCAAGATCACATAGGATCACCTGCTATGACTCCCAGTCAAACTCCAGCACCATTAACTTGACTATTCTCTTATGTTCAAAACATAAACCCACTCTTATCTCCCATCTCATGATCTGTGATGCATCATTTGAAGATCCAATGTCAAATTCCCAGCTACCTCAGCTTCGCTTTTATCTCCACATTCCCCATCTAATCTATACTAGATTGAGCTCCAGGCAGCAAGCCTCCCCTTCCACCGCCTCCTGAGCCACAAGTTGCAATACAGCAACTCTCACTTCATAGACTCTGCTCTTCCTCCCCTCCTCTCTCAAAACATAGGCTCCTTCCCCATTGTCTCCCTAGTTGCAGGTCCTTTCTCTTCCTGAGATACGAGCTTCTACCAGCCAGAACTGCAGGCTCCCTATCTCTCCTGTCCATAACTGTGTTCCTACTCCCTCCTCTTCCCTCCAGAGCTATATGCTCCATGTCCCCTCTCTAAATTATCAAATCAAAAGAGGGAGCAATTGCAGAGCTCAAAAAACACTGATGGGGAAAAATAATCAGGAAACACAGTATATTGGGTATCATCTGAAATAATTCTACAATGTTTGGTGTCTACACTGACTAAAAATATAACAGTATCTTAAATCCTGTAATTTGGCAGCATTTTTATCCACTTAAAAATAATCTACTTTGAGTTCATGCTTGTAATTTTCCCTTTAACTTGCTGACTGTAAACTTCATCAATATTATTAGCTCATTTGCTGAATAATAGAGGTCTCTGTTTTACAAGATGCACAACAACAAATGGACTTTCTCCACAAATACAACACTGCAGCAACCAAGACTGACTCTATTGGCTTCATTTCTACACCCTCCCTCACCCACTTAATCAAGAAATAAACCCCCATCTTATTGGTCTCTGGTAATACACAGTCCAGGAAGAAGGCTCTTGAGTGTCATCATGGTCCCAAATGATGCAATGCAGAAGCTCCATTCTAAAACTCCTTCAACAGTTTTAGTAGCCAACGATTTTTAATCTTGAACGTACAGCTCTCCGGTGAAATGATATTGTATTTGTAAGTAGGATGCCATGCACAATTCTGATTTGATGGAGACAGACGTGAGAAGGCACAGAGGAACATCTGGAGAAATTTCTGAAATGACCGGTTCACTGCCGCTGCTACTGTGCGAACGAGAATCTCTGGAGGGAAGGCCCCAAAATCCCTGGCTTTGCTTGCCGCTGGCGACCGAGGCTGGGATTGAAATGTTCGACAGAGATGGTGCTCGGTACTCGTTGTCGGAGGGCTGATCGGAGCTCGAAGTTTTCGGACGACTCAGAGTCGGACTGTGGTCAGGCATGGCAGGGAGAGTTTTCTTTCTTCTCCCGTCTGCATGAGATGTGGGACTTTCGAGAGACTTTGAACTTTTTTTTTTACTGTGCCCAGGGCCTGTTCTTTATCAAGTTATGGTATTGTTGCACTGTCGTAACTATATGTTATAATTATGTGGTTTTTGTTAGTTTTTCAATCTTGATCTGTCCTGTGTTTCTGTGATATCACACCGGAGGAATATTGTATCATTTCTTAATGCATGCATTACTAAATGACAATAAAGGAGGACTGCGTGTCCTCATAATCTAATCTAACTTCATAGGAGAATTAAAAACCTAATAAAATTAAATTTAAAGTAAAAGAAAATAAAAGAAAATATAGGATATAACATTGAAGGGCCAGAAGGGCCTACTCTGTCCTAGATCCTGAAATAAATAAAATTTGGTGCAAGATCTTAAAGTTTACATGCCGGAGAATTCAGCAAGATGGAGATCTGCTCAGCAAAGGGTGTACACTGGGGGAGGGCAATGAAAAGTAGCATGTCAACATCTTCAGTGACCGAGGCTGAGACTTCTATGCATGTACAGTCAAGCATGGAAATCCCAAGTTTGCTTCTATTTAAATGGATAACTTCTGGGAATTCTGTTAATTTACTGAATAATGCAAATTTAGATGCTGAAGGTAATTGAGGCAAAGGATAATCCTCACTCTAGGATACACCTACTCAAAATGATATTAGATGTCTTGTTAGTTTATGATAAATATATATATTGTTCAGAAATCAACATTAATTACAGAAAGCAGAGTATTCCTAGTTTTAAAAAATTAAGTTTTGCACAATGTCATTTCAGAGACATGAGAAGAACTAAGTGTTGCCATGATTAACTCAACAACCTTCATATACATGTTGATCTAATGTAAACTAACACACCATTATCCAAGTTAAACATAAGGGACATTGAATGTATACAAAATTACTTACTATATAAATCTTATCAGCTAATTGAAATATCTATAAGATTAATAAACTTCAATAACACATTATAATATTTATCTTTGAATAAGAAAACAGATTATGGCTAAATGGGTCAATGTTCTGAATTACTGAAGAATGCATCAAGCTAAATAGGATGAAAGCCATAACCTGTTGCAAAAAGCACATCAATGGGGAGAACTGTTTTCAGGAAATAAGTTTAAATGTAAAGAATCCAGAGTCAAAGTTTTTAATCTGCCAGTTTCATAAAACTAAGTCAAATGAACTATCCTGCAAATCACACCAATTGGAATAACACCATCACAACACTCCACATTTTGAGTTCCTATTTTTGAGTACAAATTCTATCAATATACTTGGTTGAACCATCAAGTTACATTGTGAAGCAAACGCCAAATAGGAGAAGAGATTTAGGGAAGGATCAATATTACAACACTTCAATTAATGGTTCAATTAAAAAGCTGAGCCATAGTTTCTTCTTAATTTCAAAGTGCCTCTTCCCCAGGGCACCACTGCTCAGTACAAGAGGACATGGCTTTAAGGTAAGGGGTGGGAAGTTCAAAGGGGATATTAGAGGAAGGTTTTCTACTCAGAGAGTGGTTGGTGCGTGGAATGCACTGCCTGAGTCAGTGGTGGAGGCAGATACACTAGCGAAGTTTAAGAGATTACTAGACAGGTATATGGAGGAATTTAAGGTGGGGGGTTATATGGGAGGCAGGGTTTGAGGGTCGGCACAACATTGTGGGCCGAAGGGCCTATACTGTGCTGTACTATTCTATGTTTTTTCTTCTATGTTAAGAAAAAATATTGGCCTTGATCAAACTCTGTGCAAGTGAGAACTTTTAGAAGATTCCTGATTTGGCTCTTGAAAGAGAGAAAAGGGGAAGAGAAAGCTGCACTATGGTGAAAATTAGAGAACGTGAAGGGGAAATATACCAACAACTTTGTTTTGTTGAGAGAAGTGAATAATTTCCAGAAGTATTTTGTTCCTAAACCACATTTTGTGTCAAGCTGAAATGTAGGTTTGTAGTAGTGCTGCCCAGCAGAACAACTTACTTTCAAAATCCAGGAAGAAGTGCGGATAATTTTCAATCTCCCTGGTTAGGACCTTAAGCAGATTACCCATCCCCGCAACCTGATTAAAATAGAACACATAATACAAATAAACATTAAACAATGTATGACAATGAACAAGAACTGCATTCAATCTGAACATGAGAACAATATAGGTAAAATTACTATTTGAAAGCACATTTCCACAACAAAAGTCAATAAAAATAATTAGAGCATATTAAATTCATTGTGATCATTTTGTATTTTGTTATACATACAAATTGTAACAGGAATGTTCTTTTTAAACAAAATTTGCTGAGAACTTAAGAACTCCATCAGAAAATACAAAGCAGGATGTGATTCCATCTTTAATGTGGCTTAATAGAAATAATTATTTAGTCAAAGCAAAACAAAAAAACATCAAGTAAATGACAGAAAACCTTACATAGTGTCATGAAATTAGTTTGTGGATCAGTTGCCACTATTACCTTTTAACCTGAAACATAAGATGGCAGTTCCATTTATGATGCAACTGACAGCAAAGGAAGAAACAATTGATTACTCCAGATGCAAGAGATTAAATGGCAGATGTGAACTCAAAGGCATATTTGCAGAAGTGTCCTGCAAATTGCCGAGCTCAAAAGCTTTGAACAGTGCCCAGAGGTCATAAGCCTGAGAAGATGTAGTTCACCGATTAAGTAGAAAAGGCAACAACTTGCAGCAGTTTGGAGCTATGAGCAATGTACAACTGGAAATTGGAAGTCTGAGAATATATAGTTCACTCAGGTTTGCCGATTGAGTAGAAAAGGCAGCCAATTGGGGCAGTTTGGCGCTTTGAGCAGGAGCCAATCAGTGTTCGGGGTTGATTGTCAAGAACAAAGTAAAGTAAGGCAGGGGCAAGCGGAATGGCCATTGTTAGAGCAATCATCATTGGAGTGATCAGTGTTAGAGTGGGGTTTTTAAGGCTTTAGCTCTTTGAGGCTTCAGTCAGAGAAGGCAAAAAAAGCTCTACGTAAAGTACAAGCAGGAAAGATTATGCTCTTCTTACATGATGTGGGAAGGCAGGGAGACCTCCAGTGTCTCTGACGACTGCACCTGCGAGAAGTGCATCCAGCTGCAGCTTCTAACACTCTGGGGTAAGGAGTTGGAGCTGAAACTAGATGAACTCCAGATCATTTGGGAGGCTGAGACGATAGACAATAGGTGCAGGAGTAGGCCATTCAGCCCTTCGAGCCAGCACCGCCATTCACTGTGATCATGGCTGATCATCCACAATCAGTATCCAGTTCCTGCCTTAACCCCATAACCTTTGATTCCGCTATCTTTAAGAGCTCTATCCATCTCTTTCTTGAAAGCATCCAGAGACTTGGCCTCCAAAGCCTTCTGGGGCAGAGCATTCCATATATCCACCACTCTCTGGGTGAAAAAGTTTTTCCTCAACTCCGTTCTAAATGGCCTACCCCTAATTCTTAAACTGTGGCCTCTGGTTTTGGACTCCCCATCAGCAGGAACCTGCTTCCTGCCTCTAGCTTGTCCAATCCTTTAATAATCTTATATGTTTCAATAAGATTCCCTCTCAGCCTTCTAAATTCCAGAGTATACAAGCCCAGTCGCTCCAATCTTTCCACATATGACAGTCCCACCATCCCGGGAATTAACCTTGTGAACCTACGCTGCACTCCCTTAACAGCAAGAATGTCCTTCCTCAAATTTGGAGACCAAAACTACACACAGTACTCCAGGTATGGTCTCACCAGGGCCCTGTACGGCTGCAGAAGGACCTCTTTGCTCTTATATTCAATTGAGCTGAGCTCAGATGACATGGATTAACATCTGGAATTATGATATTGTAGCCATAAGTGAAATAGTTTCAGGAGAGGCAGAACTGGCAGTTCGATATTCCAGAGTTCCTTGGATTTAGACGTGACAGAGCAGGAGGGATTAATGGAGGAGGGGTGGCTTTACTAGTTAAGGAAAATGTCACAGCAGTGTTCGGCCAGAACAGACTGGAGAACTCATTTAGTGAGGCGTCATGGGTGGAACTGAGTAATAAGAAAGGTATGAACACATTAATGGGGTATATTACAGATCACCCAACAGTCCGAGGAGTTTAGAGAAACAGATCTGTAGAGAGATCACAGACTGTTGCAAGTTGTTTTAGTAGGTGATTTTAACTTTAAGCATATTGACTAGGACTCCCATACTGTGAAAGAACTAGATGGGATAGAGTTTGTCAATAGTGTCCAGGGAAGTTTTCTTAATAAGTACATAGAAGTCCCAACAACAATGTGCAATACATGATCTGTTGTTAGGGAATGAAACAGGACAGCTGACAGAAGTTTGTGTAGGTGAATACTTTACATCTAGTGATTACAATGCCATTAGTTTCAAAGTAAATATGGAAAAGGATAGCTCTAGTCTGCAGGTTGAGCTTCTAAATTGGCAAAAGGCCAATTTTTTATGGTATCAGAAAGGATCTGGCAGTGTGGATTGGGAGAGGCTGTTTTCTAGCAAAGGAGTACTCGGTAAGTGGAAGGCCTTCAAAGGTGAAATTTTGAAAGTACGAAGCTTGTATGTGCCTGTCAGGATAAAAGGTAAAGATAACAAGCGTAGGGAACCTCGGTTTTCAAGCGATATTGAGGCCCTGGTTAAGAAAAAAACTGGTGCATTTCAGGTACAGGCAGATAGGAACAAATGAGGTGCTTATGGAGTATAAGAATTGGAAGAGAACTCTTAAGAATGAAATCAGGAAGTCTAAAAGAAGGCATGAAGTTGCCCCTAAGCAGACAAGGTAGAAGGAGAATCCTAAAGGATTCCAGAGTTATATTAAGAGCAAAAGGATTGCAAAGGAGAGAATTGGTCCACTGGAAGATCAGAATGGTAATCTACACGTGGAGCCAAAACAGATGGAGGAGATCTTAAATGCATTTTTTGCATCTGTATTTAGTCAGGAGATGGACACAGAGTCTATAGAAGTAAGGCAAAGTGGCTTCAGCTTCATGAAGGGTCTCAGCCAAATCGTTGACTGTTTACTTCTCTCCATATATGCTGCCTGACCTGTTAAGTTCCTCCAGCAATTGTGTGTGTATGTGTTAGAGAAATTTACTGTCTGCAACAAATATGATGCAGTGTCTTCTTGTGTGGAGTATGAGGACGTGTACAAGGGTCAATAAACAAATTACTTTGATATGAACAAAAACTGAAGTTCAGGACAATTAGCAATTTTAGAGACATTTAAACAAGATGAATGGAGCTGGAGTAGGACTATTTCTGGTATTTAAGGAGCTCAGAAAGTCTTACAGGTCACCATGTTCTAATTTTTTAAGGCAACATGAAAAAACATCACAAATGTATTCATTGTGGCAAGGCAGGAAAACATGACTGTTAGGATCCTCCAGACAATAAGTCAAATGAACCAATAATTACTACTTCACTTAATATTGCTGAGGGAAGAACTCATCTTATTTTTAGAAGATTTTCAAAGGATTTTCTGAAAGACAGGGTCTCATCTATCATGAAGAAGCATCCCCATCCATACTGCACTGTGTCAAGCCTGGCTTACCTATCACAAATGATGGAGCACTGGTACAAGATTATATAAGGTTCAGTGTACCACTGGAGTTAATGTGTAAAGGAGAAATTGTTTCATACCAGATTAGATGGACAAATGAGGCAAATAAGAATAAAGTAGTCGAGGATCAGTAGCTGGACTAGATCAAACTGACTATGATTTCCAGTCAATTCCTTGAGGTTGACCAAACAGAAGTTGCTTGCTTGAGTACAGGCAGTACGGTGCTCTTCTAGACATCAGGATCTGTCAACGTAGGAACAGCTAGACTATGCAAGATATTAGCTCACAAACCCTGTGCGAACATCTTCAAGGGCTGTTTCATGGTCATCCTATTACTAGTGCAGAGTGAACTGCTGGGTTCCAGTTTAAGGAAAAGGCAATAACTAAGGCAAGGAGCAGCTGGAGACTTAACATGGGCATGTCTCTCATATACTTCCTAATCCTGGTTGAGAATTGGCAAGATTCTAGTCAATAGAGTAGAGCTTTACCCCTGCACTCTACTGAACATTTTATTTTGTACTCCACGCTTGACAGAAGGTTCAAGTAAATGCAATTATCTAATGCATTCTAAGTAATTGATTACAAATTTAAGTCCTTGCATGCTGATGCCAGTGACAAAAATTTGGGAAATCTGAGCACATGAAGAATAATCCAGGAACAAAATTCTGTCCAAATAAAAGCCCACACTATGATCACCATTTCAAAGAAATCCTGACATTTATATAGCACTGGTTAGATCATTAGGGCAGCAAATGTGTCTTACAGCTAATGAAATACTTGATGCGGAGTCGCTTGAAGTGGTGCAGTTTCCACAAACGGTGATGAGATAATGATGGACAACTGGCTGCAATGAAAGATAATATTACTCAGGTAATCAGGGCAATTCTTTGAAAAGTTACGATGAGATCTTTTACATTCACCTGAGAGAACAGGTGAGCATTTAATGTGTCAATTGAAACATGATATGTGTCAGTGCAGCATTTCCTCAGCACTGCTCCAAAAGCAACTTTGATCACACTACATTTCTAGGTTTTGCTTTATTTATTTTGGATCAGATTGCTAATTATTCACTTGTCTGCCTGTAGAATTGCTTTACAATCACTTACAGAACCACTGCTCATTCTTCCCGTCATCACTCAGTGACGACTAAATCCTTCAAAACGATTTGAGAGGATAATTTTAAACTGGTAGGAAAATCTGGATAGACAGAAAGCATGAAGATTTAGAGGAAAGGAGGAGGAACATTTCCATTACAGTATTTTCATAATTCAAAGGTAATTTTTATGAAGATCTTGAGATTCACAAAGGTAACAAAATCTGTTATCCTGAATGAAGGCAAAACACAAACTCCATCTCTCTGTTAAATTCTTCTATCTACTGGTAAATTTCTGTTACATTACAGTTAACTCATTTGTTTGAAACAATTACTTAATTTAATGGGTGCAGAATAAGGAAAAACAAAACCATAAACTGCACTCTTGGATCTTTTCAAGTTGAATATGCAGGTGGAATAGATGGCCAAAAGAGGCTTCGGCAAGCAGTTAGGGTGGAAATTACACAGTGAACAGAGGATCACCGAGGGCTGTGGTAGAACAAAGGGATCTCGCAATACAGGTCCATAATTCAGTGTAAGTGGTGGAACAGAGAGATCGGGTTGCAAAGACAGCTTTTGGCACTCTGGACTTCATAAATCAAAGTATTGAGTACAGGCAATGGGATATTATATAGAATTTGTATAAGACGCTACTGAGGCATTTTTTTTAAGTATTGTGTGCAGTTTTGATCACCTACCTACAAGAAAGATGCAAATAAGGTTGAAAGAGAAAATTTACAAGGATGCTGCTGGGACTGGAGGACCTGAGTTATAAGGAAAGATTCAATAGGTTAGGACTGTATTCTTTGGAACGTAGAAGATCAAGGAATTTGATAGAGGTATACAAAATTATGAGGGGTATAGATAAGGTAAATTCAAGCAGGTTTTTTCCACTGAAGTTTGGTGGGACTACAACTAGAGGTCAGGGGTTAGGGTGAAAGGTGAAAAGTTTAAGGGGAACATGAGGGGAAACTTCATCACTAAGCGGGTTGATGGAGTGTGGAATGAGCCACCAGCAGAAGTGGTGCATGTGAACTCAATTTCAACGTTTAAGAGAAGTTTGGATAGTTACATGGATGGTACAGGCAAATATCACTCCACTCTTTAAGAAGGGAGGAAAGCAAAAGAAAGGAAATTATAAGCCGGTTAACCTAACCACAGTGGCTGGGGAAGTGTTGGGAGTCTATTATTAACGATGAGGTTTTGAGGTACTTGGAGACTAATGATAAAATAAGTCAAAGTCAGCAAGGTTTCTGTAAAGAGAAATCTTGCCTGTCAAGTCTGTTGGAATTCTTCAAAGAGGTCACAAACAGGGTGGACAAAGATCCAGTTTGTGGGTGATATGAAGATAGGTGTTGGGGTAGGTGGTACTGAGGAAGCAATGCGATTGCAGCAGGACTTAAGACAAATTGGAAGAATTGGCACAAAACCGGCAGATAGAATATAGTATTGGGAAATGTACAATACTACATTTTGGTAAAAGGAACAGTACTGTGGCCTATTATCTAGGTGGGGAGAAGGTTCAGACATCAGAGGTGCAGAGGGACTTGGGAGTCCTCATGCAAGACGCCCAGAAGGTTAATTTACAAGTTGAGTCTATGGTAAAGAAGGAAAATGCAATGTTGGTATTTATTTCAAGGGGAGTAGAATATAAAAGCAAAGAGATAATGCTAAGCCTTTATGAGACACCAGGCGGGCTGGACTTGAAGTACTGTCAACAGTTTTGGGCCCCATAACTCAGAAAGAATGTGCTGTCATTGAAGAGAGAGAAGAGGAGGTTCACAAGGATGATTCTGAGAATGAAGGGATTAACATATGAGGAGCATTTGGCAGCTTGAGACTTGTACTCATAGGAATTTAGAAGAATATGTGGGGATCTCACTGAAATCTAGTGAATGTTGAAAGGACTAGATGAGGTGGATGTCGAGAAGATATTTCCTATGGTGGAGGTACAGTATCCAGAACTAGAGAGCACAGCACCAAAACTGAGGGGCGACCCTTTAGAACAGAGGTAAGGAGGATTTTTTTTTTAGCCAGAGAGTTGTAAATCTGTGGAATGCTCTGCCACAGACCGCGGTGGAGGCTGAGTCCGTGCGTATATTTAGTAATAGTCATAGTCTATGATTATGACTGTGACTAAATATACGCACAGACTCGGCCTCCACCGCGGTCTGTGGCAGAGCATTCCAGGCGGAAGTTGATTGTTTCCTGATCCGTCAAAACATCAAAGGATATAGTGAGAAGGCAGATATATGGGGTTGAGTGGAATCTGGGATCACTTATGATGGAATGGCAGAGGAGACTCAATGGACTGAATGGCCTAACTCTGTTCCTATGTCTTATGGATAGTAGGGGTATGGATGGCTATGGTCCAGTGCAGATCAATGGGACTAGGTATTTTATATAGTTGGGCACAAACTAGATGGGCTGAAGGGCCTGTTTTGTGTTATACTTTTCTATGACTCTAGGTATTTAGACTGTGTGAGGAATGGTTTGTCACATTATCTTTAATGGAGTGAAACATCAACCACTTGAAAACTGCTCATCAGATCAAAATGGAGCAGTATTGTGGCAGTAAGATTAGGTTGAAACTAAACTTTAAAAGTAAACAGGTACACCAATTTAAGTCTCCCAAATCTTTAATTGATTACTAAATTTTATCCACTTGCTAATACAACTCTCACCGCACGCCTTAGAACGAACTGTTATTTTCAGGTCAATGCATATTGTTTGGCTTCCATTCAGTACAAATATAGTTATAAATGAGGTAGATGACTGTCCTGCTGAGAAATCAATTCTGCATGTGGTGAAGAACTCAATACTTCAGAAATCTGCACAGATACTATAGATCCCATCAATAAAGGAGAAGCATGTACAAGATAACTATTCCCAGCAGACTATCGCCAGAAAAAAAATGCAAGTTTTTTGCAAATGATGGTATCCTGATGATGCAAGCTGCTCTCCTATGAGAGAATCTTCATTGCGAATGTAACTGACCAAGAATCCAGATATCCTGTTGATTAATGCTCTGCAATAAAAATATCATTCAGCACAGATAGCTGGGAATTGTTCGCGATTTACAGATTCTGAAATTCTCAGCCTTCTCAGAAAATGATGTCCTCAACTATTAAAATAATAGTGCAGGTTATATCCTTCTACACATGCTCTTTGAAGACTTCACACGTTTGGTTGAGGAATGTTCGATCATGTCAAATTGTCCATTTGAGTTTCAACTCTAATAGCAAGGTAAACCAAGCCCAAAAATCAGCAGCTCTTTTGAAAACACTATTTTCTTTTTGGTCAAGAATGGAAGGAGATGATCAAACTGTATAAACCAAAGGATCCAAACTTCTGTTATAACATTACGGGTTAGCCACAGATAGGTAGCTACCCATTTCAACTGTTCGACTCTGTTTTACATTAATTGATCATGTAATGAAGATGAAGCATCAGTAAATGGAAGACGTGAATAATTTCTTCTCAGTCAACACTGCCCACTCAGAGTCAAACAATGTAGATTGAGTGAAATGCCAATGCCCTAGTTGTGTGCATCACTATTTTGCTATACTGTTCATGCCATTCCACTTGCAAGTCAATGCCCATTTCTGTTTTACATTGCTCCAATTAAATTTAATTCATGCCTACTATTTAAGCCCTAACAATTTACCAGGCTCTCCATTAATAAACACACACACACACACACACACACACACACAGACAGTTCTGGTTAATTGGGTACACTTTGGGCCAATTAAGTGGCTGCCCCAATTAGTCAAAGTTTCATGGTAATAGTTAAGTAGCAAGTCTAAGGAGCTGATTATTGACTTCAGGAAGAGGAAACCAGAGGTCCATCCGCCAGTCCTCATTGGAGAGTCAGGGGTGGAGAGGGTCAGCAGCTTTAAATTCCTCGTTGTTATTATTTCAGAGGACCTGTGCTGGACTCAGCACATAAGTGCAATTATGAAGAAAGCACGGCAGTATCTCTACTTCCTT
This sequence comes from Mobula birostris, assembly GCF_030028105.1. Lineage (NCBI taxonomy): Eukaryota > Metazoa > Chordata > Chondrichthyes > Myliobatiformes > Myliobatidae > Mobula > Mobula birostris. The sequence continues at coordinate 196,472,907 of NC_092371.1, forward strand.
AGGAGCTTGCAAATATTCGGCATGTTATCTAAGACTTTGACAAATTTCTATATATGTGTGGTGGAGAGTATAATGACTGGCTGCAGCACAGCCTGGTATGGAAATGCCAATGCCCTTGAATGGAAAACCCTATAAAAAGTAGCCCATCACAGGTAAAGCCTTCCATAGTCATACTTTATTGACCCCAGGGGAAATTGGTTTTCATTACAGTTGCACCATAATAATTAAATAGTAATAAAACCATAAATAATTAAATAGTAATATGTAAATTATGCCAGGAAATAAGTCCAGGACCAGCCTATTGGCTCAGGGTGTCTGACCCTCCATGGGAGGAGTTGTAAAGTTTGATGGTCACAGGCAGGAATGACTTCCTATGACGCTCTGTGTTGCATCTCGGTGGAATGAGTCTCTGGCTGAATGTACTCCTGTGCCCACCCAGTCCATTATGTAGTGGATGGGAGACATTGTCCAAGATGGCATGCAACTTGGACAGCATCCTCTTTTCAGACACCACCGTCAGAGAGTCCAGTTCCATCCCCACAACATCACTGGCCTTACGAATGAGTTTGTTGATTCTGTTGGTGTCTGCTACCCTCAGCCTGCTGCCCCAGCACACAACAGCAAACAGCAGCATTGAGCACATCTACACGAAGCATTATCACAGGAAAGCAGCATCCAGCATCAGGAACCCCCACCACCCAGGACATGCTCTCTTCTCGCTGCTGCCATCAGGAAGGTGGTACAGGAACCTCAAGACTCACACCACTAGATTCAGGATCAGTTATGACCCCTCAATCATCAGGCTCTTAAACCAGTGGGGATTAACTTCTCTTACCCCGTCATTGAAATGTTCCCACAACCTATGGACTAACTTTCAATGACTCTTCATCTCATGTTCTCGATATTTATTATTATTTCTTTCTTTTTGCATTTGCACAGTTTGCATACTGGTTGAACACCCAAGCTGGTGTAGTCTTTCATTGATTCTATTGTGGATTTATTGAGTACGTCTGCAAGAAAATGAATTTCAGGGTTGTATATGGAGACATATGTGTACTTTGATAATTAATTTACTTTCATATTTGAAATTAGAACACTATAAGTATTACTACAGAAGTATAAAACTGTGCATTAGTTCCTAATATTTATCGACAGAGGAATTTATCAAGTGTACGCTGCCACATTCTTTTGATTGACTACAAACAGAATCAGCACAGACACCTAGAGAAGATAATGGACTACCTTCATACAATGCTTTTGACAATTGCATCCTGCAAATCTTCATTTTTATTGTAACATTCAAGATCAAGTTCTTAATAGTCCCTAACTTGAAGTAGTGAAGTCCTTTCTTCACTCCCGACTGTTTCTGGCATCTCCAAGCCTGAATACTTAAAACCACAGCGAGCAAAACAGTTCTGAATTACCTTACTGCTTATTTCTTGCTAACTATCAGTGACAACAATCACTACCTTTTGAACACAAGCATATCCAGCTGAGGCCCTCCACTGGTCAGGGTCAACTATGGATGTTACGTCCTAGCTGTTATATGAAAGTCAGTACGCAAGCCTGGCAGTATGAGATGTGGAGCAAGCTGTTACTCTTGTAGCAGGCTCGCCCCCTCCACAGTCGATGAATTCAAAGAAATATAGTCTGGCACCAGCAGCGTCATAGGAATTGCCAACCAAGGCTGAACTCAATGTAGGTCTGCAGCTCTGGATTATTCCTTCCAGTTTACTCATGAGGCCTTCCCCATGAGTGGGTAGAGCCTGGATATAGACCAGCATCTAGACCTGATTGTCGGAAGCTGTCTGAGATGCACGTCATTGGAAGCATTTAATAGGTAGTGCGAACTGATCATCACTACCTGCCCCAGCTATGACAACCTTAAGGAACCACACAACTGGCACTACTTAAAAAACTGTTCACTCTATGTATGATGTAGTGCATGCATCTGAAACTCTTTGGCAATAGTCTCCTGTCCCAAATAAACTATTTTCCCAATTAGTTTTTGTTCTTTAATAGTTGACTGCCCTGATTAACTGACAGCCCAATTAACTGCCTCACATGGCAGGACTGTTTGGAGCCCTGAGTGATGGTGGAGGGAGAAGGTGTAGGGATAGGTGTAACACTTGGCACGATTGCAGGGATACACCGGGAGGATAATGCATTTGGCTTCTCCAGCGTAAAGTTTGCTACCAGATTCAAGCTGTTCAATCGAAAGGAGTAGAAGTAAATTGGTGCTTCATCTAGAAAGACTGTGTCCATGGATGGTAGGAAAGGAAAAGTTGGAAGTACAAGTGTTGTTTCGCTTTTGTCGATGGTTACACCCTCTAACTATTCCACTCACTCATTAACCAGGTGATCTTGTTTACAAACTTATCACCATGTCATGCTGGTTTTACCCCATCAGAGACATACTTTGCCCTTCATCTCCCTGCAGTTTTAACCAGCTTCTTTTGTCTCCTTTTCAATTCTCACTATGGATTTCTGATCTGAGAAGTTTGACTCTGTTTGTCTTCCCACAGATGCTGCCTGAAATGCTGAGTATTTCCAGGATCTTGTGTTTTTGATAATTAAGATAACATATAATCCTTTGGGCACTTTGCACTTGGCAGAAATTACTTCTGGTGATATGTCAGATTCGGATTCATTTATTTATCACATGTGCATCAAAATATACAGTGAAATGTGATATTTGCATTTAAAACTACTGTATGATCACTTGAGATATTTGGACACAAGCACTTAAATCAGTTCACGCTTCGGTTAAAACTTCAGATCCATTATTCCTGAATATTACTTAAAATGAAAAGAAATTACATATGGAACATGATTTAAGAAACTGCAGTAAAGACAAATGCCATCACTGAATTGTAGGCTTCTATAAAAATTCAGGTATCTTTTAAGACAGATTTCCTCTTCCATGATGTCTTTTGTAACTATTTATACATTTGGTTACAAGTTAAAACTTATAGTTCCACATTTACTTGCGGCTAGGACACACCAAGAGATCTGACTTTGTGCTTAAAATGAATAATTTATATTGAAGTAACTGTTGCATATTGCAAAGTTCAAGCTGAAACTTCCACTTTAGAGGCCCGTACTGCAGAAGGTAGACAGTGAATTTTGCAGCATAAGCTTGGATAATGGCCAACTTTGTGCAAAGATTGTCTTGCTGTCCCAGAAACCAAGGCTACTGAATGGACCAAGATGACCCTGAAAATTGTATCAAAATGACAGCCAACTAAAGCCACTGTGATGATGATGATGCATTTGCAACAAAGGACTATCTTCAAATAGCAGTAATAGACCCATATAATAAGCTATTAGTGTAACACACTGATGGCATGATAAGGTACACAGAATCTTTTGAATCTCCTAAAACTCGATCCTGCAGTTCTTTGTCAAAACTTGATGCAGCATAATAATGCTTGTGTACACACATGTATGAAGAAAGCAAGGATAAAATAAGGTCTTAAATTTTCTTTTAACTCCAGTTTAATAACATCAAAAAGCAAAAGGTGAAACAAAAGAAAAAAAAGTATTTTTTTAACAAGTGACTGTAAGGCCGAAGAGTGCCACGTTGGGCAACGATAATTAATGAATATTCCTGCTCTCAAATTCAGCTGCACACACAGAGTGCTGGAGGAGCTCAGCAGGCCAGGCAGCACCCATGGGAACGAGGGGCACCCATTTAGAACGGAGATGAGGAGGAATTTCTTTCGCCAGATGATGGCGAATCTGTGGAATTCATCGCCGCAGATGGGAATGGAGGCCAAGTCATTGGGTATACTTAAGGCAGAGGTTGATAGATCCTTGATTAGTCAGGGCTTGCGGCGTTATGGGGAGAAGGCAGGAGATTCAGGCTGAGGTGGGAATCAGTCACGATCAAATGGCAAAGCAGCTTTCGTGGGCCAAATGGCCTAATTCTGCTCCTATGTTCCCTATGGTCATAAGTGTGAACACAATCCGCAAAAACACACAGAGGAGGAATCGTTGTGGTATCTGTTGCAGTGAAACTATTTAACAATTGGAATGGTAATTGATTCTCTATCCTCAACTTGCTCTCAGTGCCAATCCTTGAGGAAGTAAAGATCAAAAAGATCTCTTCCATTTCTGACAGTTTAGTTGAGTCCATTTCCAGAGACATGATATACTTCTGAGTGTGTATACGAGTGCGAGTGCGTTTCAGTCTATCAACTTGGCTTTTGATATGTAGGTTACAGTGGAATATTGCTATGCACAAATCTGATGACTAATTATGAAGCTTGTTTTTTTTCATGCCTGTTGTTTTCCAGGGATTGAATCAAAATAGCAGTAACCCAAAAATGATAAAAATAAAGAATGCTCTTAAAGTAATGGTGTAGATGTGTACCTTAAACTTCTCTGTATGACATTCTGATACTGACAACTGGGAGAAAAATAATTTACCCAGCTGCAAGCTGGTGCCATAAAGTATAACATTTTAAACACTCTAAATGCTGAGCGCTTCCATTTATTAATCCAGCACCCAAAACCATTTCAGGTCATTTCATGATACTTCACAGTCAATTAAGTCCTTTTCCAATGTTTCCACAGTTCTAACATCAAGAAATCAAAGACAAAGTAAAACTTATCAGAGTACATACCACATACAACCCTGAGATTCTTTTTCTTGAGGGCATATGTAGCAGATCTATAGAACAGTAACTGTAAACAGGATCAATGAACAACAAACTGTGAACCCGGTGGTGTGAGCCCTGAGACACCTGTACCTTCCATCTGATGGCAGCAGCGAAAAAAAAAAGAGTATGGCCTGGGTGGTGAAGGTCTTCGATGATGGATGCTGTTTTTCTATGGCAACGTTTCATGTAGATGTGCTCAGAAAATACAGATCAGCCATGATTTAAATAGCGGAGCAGACTTGATGGGCCAAATGGCCTAATTCTTCTCCTATGTCTTATGGTCTTAGGATTGGGAGAGCTTTACTCATGATGTACTACGCCAAATCCACTATCTTTTGTAGGATTTTCTGGTCAAAGGCATTGGTGTTTCTATATCAGGCTGTTATGCAGCCAGTCAATACACTTTCCACGACACAACTATACACGTTTGTCAAGATTTTTGATGTCATGTTGAATCTCCGCAGACACCTGAGGAAGTAATAAGACTGCTATCTATGCATGGCAAGATCCTTAGGCAATAAAGTAATGTTGCAGTATTTGTTTTGGGGAAAATATTAGCCTAGAGAAAGGGGAGAACTCCTGTTTTTTTTAAAAATATGAGTACGGGATACTTTAGACAACATCAGAGTGTAGACAAGACTACGGTCTGATGCTGTATCCAAAAGATGGCATGAAGTATCAGTATAGAGCATATTTTGAAGCCTTTGGAATTGAAATTTAACCCGGAACTCTAATTCACAGGAAGGAATGGTACTGTTGATGAGTTCACATGAACTAACATCAAGATTTTCTGTAGTTTTCAGTTTGAGTCCATCAACCAGGCAAACAAGCTAAAACACAATCGTAACAATTCGTATTCAAAAAGAAAAATGCATCAACAATAATTTGAAATGTGTACTAATGGAATAAAAGATTAATGACTCCTCTAATTTGCTTCCATTGAGGCCATTAATGTCTGTCTACAAAATGAATACCCAGACTGAAGGTTCAGAGGGGATTACCTACAATAAGCTTTATTACTGGGGAAAGACAGGGAGGGATTTGCTTTGTTGTTTCATTTTTTTTGAAACAGTAATTCTACTAACTCCTTTCATGAAATAAAGTAGCACAGAGCCATTTTATGTTTTCCACTGAGTTCAGGTTTATAATTCCCATTCCTTCGGTACAAATTTTAATATGAGAACAGCCAATCATCTTCTGAGCAAATTACAATGATAGCAAAACCAAGTACATAGATACCCAGGTTGCATAGTAACAGGGTTTCCATTAGCAACAAGATGCCATTCTTGTCTCCTTCACTGCCACTGTTGTGCTCAGACACAATTACCAAGTAGAGGTTACCATCTCCCCAAGATCATCTCCACGTGCATCAGCCAAATTTCTGAATTACTGAAGGGATTTCCCCTCTGCTGAAGTTATACCAAAACTGTGCATTAAAATGCTAATTCAGCAAGTCAAAAGTTCAATGATAAAGGTACATTTATTATCAAAGTATGAATATGTTTTACATCCTTGAGATGTGTCTCCTTACAGACAGCCACAGGGCAAAGAAACCCCGACAGAACCCATTAAAAAAACAGTTGAAGCCCCACTGTGCAGAGAAAAAAAATCCTACAAACAATAAAAGTAAGCAAACAGCATTCAGAACTGAAGTTTCCTGAAAGACACGAAGCCAGGCGTCATTGCAGCTGTAGTGGGCCACAGCCTCATTTTAGCGCAGAGCTCAGTAATCATTGTGGATCAGTGAGCAGAACCAGGCAGAAACGGCCAGTCCCTTGCTTCCAGCCCAGTCACCCTGACCTTTTCAATCTGGCCCAGCGTTTAAATCGTCCAAACATCGGGTCATTCCTCACTCTCTGACAGATCAGGAGCCTGGACCCTGCTGGCCCATGATCTGGTCCGTACCCGACCTTTCCAATTCAGCCTGGCACTTCAATTGGTCAGACATCAGGAATTTCCTCACTCCTGCCTCGCCATCACTTCCACTTGCCTCTGCCTCACCTTCACCTCTGCTTGCCTCCACCATGCCTCCGCCTCCTCCTCTTCCCACCTCCGCTCACCCAGCCACATCTCTCCATTGTTAGCAGTGAACGCTATTAATGAAGTATTATTAATTAATAAGGTGTTTAATAGGTTTCTTTGTTTTGTATTTTGCCGCTAAGTAATCGCTGTGCATCACCAGCACCATCTCTGAAAATTAATGCAAATGAGCATATGAAATCATATTTACCCAAAATAGTTTTACTCAGTATAGCTCAGAATAGCGATTCTGAGTAAAACTGAATAAACTGGGAAACTGGTTCTTACGGTATCTGGTGATCACCCAGCATCAGTCGTGCAGCTAATGACGCCGTGTGTTGAGGTCACACACCTATTGTTCTCCACTGCCAACAGAAGTCAGAGTTCTTTGGGAAAACCTACAATCTTTGCTGCTGGTTCTCAGGAAAGACTCTGAGCATGATGCGCAGGATTCGAGTACCAGGCAATTAAAGAGACAGCACTGGTGTGTCAGTGCCCAGCGCAGTGTGTCCCAAACTCACTTTGCAATGTAACAAAATACATTACTCCTTTGACGTGTCCTACAGCCTTTGTTTAGATCACTTCAAACAGTGACACTTCACAAGAGGTCCGGGCAATTTGTGGCAGGAGTCAATCAGCTGATCCTGTGGGTAGTGCTCAAGCCACCAGAGAGTGCCATCTCTTCATTTTCTCTTGCCTCCCTACACAGCCTCTTCTGCTGCTGTACCGTGGCTGAGACCTGTTGAGCTATTCAATACTCAGCGATAACATGGCAACAGCAAGATCTGCAAGCAGCTGTCAAGGGTAGCCACAGTTTACACTTAGCCACATGAATTTGTTAAGTAAAGTGTCACAACTCTACTTTTTGTCCACTTTTGAAAACTTCACACATTTTTAGATCAAAGTGACAATTGATTCTATCCCCAGCAGATGCTTAGTTCTGCAAGAGAGTGAAACTTAATTGCGTAGGCAATCGTTCTGTTGCATAAATAGCACAGAAGGCCAGGATTTCCATTTAACAATAGCAGTTCTGACAGAATGAATTTTAATTGCTGGAATGGCAGAAATTACATGGAGACAACTATTATTGTCTACAAGGAATCTGACAAGACCTGGGTCAAAGTAGAAATAATAATGCAGTAACTTTTGAGTGCAGACTTTAGGAAAATACTTTAGTGGATGCTTTTCCCCTGGCAAGTTAAGTGAGTATTCTTTACTATGTTCATTTCTATATTACTTTTATACTCCCCCCACTCCCTGGGGGAAAAAACTACTTACTAGGGTAAACACGAGGAATTCTGCAGATGCTGGAAATTCAAGCAACACACATCAAAGTTGCTGGTGAACGCAGCAGGCCAGGCAGCATCTCTAGGAAGAGGTAGAGTCCTGACGAAGGGTCTCGGCCTGAAATGTCGACTGTACCTCTTCCTATAAATGCTGCCTGGCCTGCTGCGTTCACCAGCAACTTTGATGTGTGTTACTTACTGGGGTGAAGGATTTCCGTTATAAAGTTAGACAAGAAGTGTACTTTCGCCACTTAGGAAAGAAGGGAAAGAGGAGATTTGATGAGGTTGTATAAGATCAAGTTATCTTTTTCTGAATGCAGTAAGTTTCCTGGGTGTTGAAGAAGTTGAGGTCTTCAGAGAAAAGGTTGCGATCATACTGCTAGTGCTCAGGAGGTTGCAGTGCCTCTAGTCTCCTCATATTGGTCAGATGAAGCTTTTGGCTGATGGCATTCATTAGTGGGACTCGACGTCTGGGCTTCTGGAGGTCATCGTGACGGGGGTGGGGTGGGGTTTGGAGCGATACAGAGGAAGCAGTTGATCTTCAACTCTTACAAATAAATGATGTGAGTGTTATCTGCAGTCTAAGCTTGGATGCTGTCCAGATTTTGCTGAAATGGGTAATGAAGATAATGGATTAATTTTCAAAGAATCTGAACACCAGGATAGCCAAACAGCCAAAACATGACCATAAGAAACAAGAAAGTGACCAAATGGCTGCAATGATGAACTCCTGCAACCATATCTTCGCACTTAGTCCCAATACTTAAGTCTCTTTATCGATAAAGACCAAATTGGATGCAATAGATTTTATATGAAAATGCTAACTATCTAAAAACAGTACATCCTCTGATAACATCAGAACATCCCAGAGTACAATACAGCCAATCAAATACTTTTAAGTGCAGTCATAGTTGTAAAGCAAGAAACAAGGAAACTTACTTGCACAGAGCAAAATCCCAAAACACCAAAAGCTAAGTATATTGCTTTAGAGCTGTTTACTGAATGATTAATATTGCTCAGGATTTTATAATGAATTCCCTTGCTTCTTTTCCTTGTCAAAAACATGCCATGTAAGCTTTTTGGTACAAAGGGGAGGCAGGATTTAGCTTGAGGCAAGAAAATGAACACAAAATTAACCTTCACCATATTCAGCTAAACCATGTCACTATATCGTGTTTGTCAGCTTCTAATGATTGAGATGAGATTAAGAGTGCCACTTATCATCGTTGACTGGGTCTAGATAAAACTGGACTTTAAATACCTTTCAGTGTTTTGCTTCATGCTGGAATATGCATCAGCACATTAGACTATCAGAATGCAAGTGATAATATTTTGTAGCACTGATATCATCCTACCATATTATGTACAGTATGCTTCAAAATGATGGCTGACTTTAGCAATTATCATTCATGCTCAAATATATTTTGAATCAGACTAAAACAACAAAAAACTTAGCCCTTTGAAGACATCTCTTTGTTGCAAATATTCTTTTCCTCAAAGATTTTATTTTCTAACTTCTTAAAGCACTTCTTAACATCATTTTGGTGGCCATTACAATGCATCATCTAAATTCCACACCCATGACAACAAGTACATTTATAAGGATCTGTGTTCACTACGGTTGCTTAGTAAAGGAACTCCAATATCAAATCTGTTGTATCTGAATAACAAGCAACTGATTTACTTAGTGTTCTGGCACATTGAAATTTTTGAGAATGTACCACATGGGAAGTATTTCATTTGGAAATGGGAATGAAAACATGCTGCCTTCTTCTACATCTGAGCAAATCTGTGTCACTACAAACCTGTAGGCTATTTCTAACAAGGACTACTCGTTCCCACTATGACTGCAGTGTATGCATAGCAAATGTTTATATTTTAGCCCTGTAAGTCTGACTGCTAATCTTGCTCTCACTGTCCACCAAATGAACTGTTTTGTCAGCAAGGAGCCTTAGGATTTTAATAGATTTAGCATCAGTTTGTGTTTTGATATTGCCTATCATAAATGCAGACCTATTTTTAACTGGGAGCTTTTACACAAATTTGGATTCTCATTTCAGATTTTTCACAGTTTAAGAATGTCCAATTTATTTACAGTATAACAGTCTGCATCCACGAACATGTGTTTGGGAGGCCAGGTGGATGGATTTGCCAACTGCTGTGAGTTTGCAGACATCGTCTGCCACTTGGGAACTCTTTACAGCAGCATTTCTGACTTGTGAACTGTTCATATGAATGGAACCCTCCTGTAACTTGGGGAGGGCACGCAAGAAGAAATACTTCAACTTACATGGCATTTTTAAACACCATTTGACTGTGATTTCAAACAAATTTAGCTATATTCTTGCAAACACATCAATTAGAAGATTGATAGAAGACGGAACAAATACTAAACTGAACCTTCCAATGCAATTATATTCCAAGTTCAAAGTATTTTTTTTATTATCAAAGTACATATATGTCACCCTATACAACACTGAGATTCACTTCCTTCTGGACATACTCAGCAAAGCCGCAGAATAACAGAATCAGTGGAAGATTGCCGAACTAGGGCATTCAACTATGAGAACAAACTGTGCAAGTACAAAAAGAAGAAACAATGATAATAAATAAAATAAATATCAAGATCATGAGGTGAAGAGTCCTTGAAAGTGAGTCCATAGGTTGTGGAAACAGTTCAGTGATGGGGTGAGTGAAGTTATCCCCTTTGGCTCAAGATCCTGATGGCTGAGGGGTAGTAACCATTCCTGAACCTGGTAGTGAGAGTCCTGGGGCTCTTGTACTTTCTTCTGGGTGGCAGCAATAAGAAGAGAGCGTGTCCTGAGTGGTGGGGCATCCCTGATGATGGATGCTGCTTTCCTGCGACAGTGTTTCATGTAGATGTGCTCAATGGTTGGGAGGGCTTTATCCATGATGGACTGAGCTGTATCCACTACTTTTTGTAGGATTTTCTGTCCAAGGGCATTGGTGTTTCTATAGCATACTGTGATGCAGCCAGTCAATATACTCTCCACTATACATCCATAGAATATGGTCAAGTTTTAGACATCATGTTGAATCTCCGTAAACTCCTAAGGAAGTAAAGGCACTGCCCTGCTTTCTTTATAATTGCACTTATGTGCTTGGCCAGGACAGGTCTCCTGAAACGATAACACAGAGGAATTCAAAGTTGCTAACCCTTTCCACCTCTAATCCTCTAATGAGGACTGTTTGCTTCTCCTGAATTCTATACTCAGCTCCTTGGTCTTGCTGACATTCAGCAAGAGGTAGTTGTTCTGATGCCATTCAGCCAGATTTACAATCTCCCTCCTATATGCTGATTCGTTACCAATTTTTATTCAGCGTATGACAGTGGTGTCATCAGAAAACTTGAAAATGCCATTGCAGCAGTACTTTGCCACACAATCCTATGTGTAGAGTGGCCAAAATTCAGCGCCAGTAGTTTGCAAAGGAACATCTGAACAAGCCTGATGCATTTTGGAAACCTGTGGAATGATGAAGTTAAAATAGAACTTTTTGGCCGCAATGAGCAAAGGTATGTTTGGAGAAAAAAGGGTGCAGAATTTCATGAAAAGAACCCCTTTCCAACTGTTAAGCACGGGGGTGGATCGATCATGCTTTGGGCTTGTGTAGCAGCCAGTGGCACGGGGAACATTTACTGGTAAAGAGAAGAATGAATTCAATTAAATACCAGCAAATTCTGGAAGCAAACATCACACCATTGGTAAAAAAGCCGACGATGAAAAGGGGATGGCTTCTACAACAGGATAATGAACCTAAACACACCTCAAAATTCACAATGGACTACATCAAGAGGTACAAGCTGAAGGTCTATGCCCTCACAGTCCCCCGACCTAAACATCATCGAGAATCTGTGGATAGACCTCAAAAGAGCAGTGCATGCAAGACGGCCCAAGAATCTCACAGAACTAGAAGCCTTTTGCAATGAAGAATGGGTGAAAATCCCCCAAACAAGAATTGAAAGACTCTTAGATGGCTACAGAAAGCATTTACAAGCTGTGATATTTGCCAAAGGAGGTGTTACTAAGTACTGCCATGCAGGGTGCCCAAGCTTTTGCTTCGGGCCCTTTTTCTTTTTTGATATTTTGAAACTGTAAAAGATGGAAATAAAAAAAGTTTTCTTGCTTAAAATATTAAAGCAATGTGTCATCTTTAACTTCATGCCTTTTGGAAATCAGTTCATCTTTTACTCACTTAACTATTCACAGTAACAGAAATTTTGACCAGGGGTGCCCAAACTTTTGCATGTCACTGTATATTGAGTAAAGCAGGGACCAAGCACAGCCTTGCGTGCATCGTGGAGTAGATATTGTTGCCAATCTGAACTGACTGGGGTCTACAAGTGAGGAAATCTAGGATCCAATTGCACAAAGAAGTATTGAAGCCAAAGTCTTGGAGCTTATTTATTAGTTTTGAGGGGATGATGGTAATAAATGTTGAACCACAGTCAATAAAGAGCACCTCTGTTGTCCAGACCTTCCAGGGTTGAGTAAAGAGCTAATGAGATGGACATGTTGCGGACCTGTTGCTCTGGCAGGCAAACTGTAGCAGATCCAAGTCGCTTCTCAGGCAGCAGTTGATATGTTTCATCATCAATCTCTCCAAAACACTTCATCACCCTGTACGCAAGTGCTGCTGGACATTGAAACAAGGCACCATGCTCTTCTTCAGCACTGGTATAATTGAAGCCTGCTTAAAGCAGGTGGGTACCACACACTGCTGAAGTAATAGGTTAAGGGTCTCAGTGAACACACTCGGCAGTTGATCAGCACCTGGTCAGGTACCCCATCTGGGCCAGATGTTTTTCGTGGGTTCACCCTTCTGAAGGCTGCTCGAACATCGGCTTTAGAGACTGAAATCATAGGTCATTGGAGGATGTGGGCATTTCTGATGGTTCCTCCATGTTTTGATAGTCAAAGCAAGCAGAGAAGGCATTGAGCTCATCTGTAAGTAAAGCCCTACAATCTTCTTTGTCATTTGATTTAACTTTATAAGAAGTGGTAGTATTGAAACCCTGCCACAACTGTTGAGGATCCTTTGTTGATTTAAGTTTGGTCCAGAGTTGCCACTTCACCCAAGAGATGGCTTTCTAAAGGTCGTGTTGGACCTCTTGTAACTTTTTTGGTCACAAGACTTCGATGCTTCTGATCTGGCCTTCAGCACATTTCTGATCTCATGGTTCATCCAGGGCTTCTGATTGAGGAAGACTCTGAATGATTTTGTGGGGACACACTCATCTACAACTGTTCTAATAAAGTCTGTTACCACTCCATGATGTGAGTAGGCCGCACACCATTAGCCCACTCAGACCAGTGTAGTTACACATTGTGTAAGCAGTAGTTGGCATCAGAAGTCTGGCTATTAGAAATGGGAGTCATGAGGAAGGAACAGGGGAGCTGTTACAACAGTATAAGAATTTAACAACAGAATTAACATTTCAGGTTGAGAATCCTTCATCAGAACTGGGAAAGAAAGACAAGAAAGTTTGTTTGAAAGGGTAGAAAAGGGATGGATGAGACAAAGGGAAACTCCTTGAAAAGTTCTATTAGATTGGTTAAATACCTTCCAATAATTTACCCACCACTCACGTCAGCCTCACCAGCCTATAGATTCTCAGCTTATTCTTAAGAGCCTTTCTTGAACAAAGGAACAATATTAGTTATCCTCCAGTCCTCCAGCACCCCGCCCATGGTTAGGTACATTTTAAATACCATCAGCCATGATGAAATGGCAGAGTAGACTCGATGGGCTGAATGGTTTAAATTTGCTCCTATGTCTCATGGTCTAAATACCCTCGCCAGGACTCCTGCAATTTCTGCACCAGCCTTCCACCAAGTGCGAGGGGTCACCTTGTTAGGCCCTGGGTCTTACCCACCCTAATTGCCTCATGACAGCAAGCACCTCCTTTTCTGTAATCCAGATACAGTCCATGACCCCACTACTGCTTTCTCTCAGTTCTATAGACTCTGTGTACATCTCCTCCGTAAATACAAGTGCAAAAAAAATTGAAGATCGCTCACATCTCTTTCGGCTCCTTGAATTGGTGGCTATGCTGATCTTCAAGGAAGCCAATCTTGTCCCTAGCTGTCCTTTTGCTCTTCATATATCTGAAGACAACTTTGGGATTCCCTTTCAACTTTTTGGCCAGAGTAGCCTCAAGCCTTCTCTTAGCCGTCCCCTCCCCCATTTCCCTTAAGTGCTCTCTTGCATTTGCGTTTCTTATGCTCCCCAAGCACCTCATTTGTTCCTTGCTGATTATATCCGCTATGCACCTTCTTCTGAATCAGGGCCTCCGAATCCAAGGTTCCCTCAACCTGTTAGCCTGGTCTTCTATTCAAATGGGAATGTACAAAAAAATCTTTCATTTCTGAAGGCCTCCCGCTTACCAAGCACCCCTTTGCCATAAAACAACCTATCCTAATCCACATCTGCCAGATCCTTACTGTTGCCATCAACGTTTGCCTTTCTCCAACTTAACCCATCCTATCATTGTCTTGAAACTAATGGAATTATGATCACCAGATCCAAAGTGTTTCCTGGAACACACCTTGGTCACCTGCCCTGTCTTGGTCCCTAATTTGAGGCACAGTATCTTGCTCTCTCTAAAATTGCTTAGCTGCTCGGTAATGCTCATAATCATTTACCATCAGGTTTCCAGGCAAAGACATGCATCGCAGCCAATGCAGCAATGTCTCCATCTCCTGAGATTGATACTATGTTGTGCCCTGACTCTACAGGCACATTCAGGCTTTCAGTACTTTCCCTAAATGAAATTTCAACATCCAGGAGGAATTCCCTTGTCATATCTATCCCTCCTCTACCCTCCATGAATTTAAAGCTATTATTTTGTCTCTTTCAGTTCTGATGAACGGTCTTTGACCTGAAACATTAACTCTATACAAATCGTAGACTTATCTAGACTATGAACCTCAGCATGTTTCAGATGCAGCCTGACCCATAGAATTTCCAGCATTTTCCAGCATCTGCAGGCTTTTGATTTTCTTTGACAATTTTACATATGTCGAGTTCTACAACTGCAGACAAAAAAAAAAGCTTGTTCCACTTAATTTTCCTGGTGTGTTTCTTCTTGTGTTAATAAAACCAACATTTTACAGCAGTTTTTTCTTACTTACACATTCATCACAAGAATCACAGTTTAGATAAGTCTACAATTTGCACAAGTACCTTCCTGAGTGAAGGATTCTCTGAACAGGTAATCACCCTGTTCTGCAGTGTAAATATTGCTCTGGACTCAAACTTTGCTAAATGGATGATGGACTACATTATTTGTTCCATTTGTAATTAGGCTGTAATTCTGCGAAGGTGCACAGCTATTTCTCCAGCGGGCCAATGAGTCATCAACATTTGTTGCACCACCTGTCCAGATGAAACAGGCACTTACATTTCATCTTTGCACTGTTAATAAAATTGTGATTCCTGTGGAAAATGACAGGACTCCAGGAGTCTTATTGCAGGTACAGATTTGTTTTTTAAAAAAAGAGATTCTTACCTTCACTGCACTACTTTCAAAAAAGTTTTATCCAAGTGCAGCAATCAGTCTTGTGAAAGTGAGGGGCAATACGGAGAGATTTTATGAAAATACATCAATACATTTAAAAGGGGCAACTATCTCAAGAGGAAAACCAGTTCAGTACTTACGACAAACCCCATCTCTTGCTTCTTTTTGCTCTACCTCCCCTAAAAGGATTCACTCATCATGGGAACAACAGGAATTCTGCAGATGCTGGAAATTCAAGCAACACACATCAAAGTTGCTGGTGAACGCAGCAGGCCAGGCAGCATCTCTAGGAAGAGGTGCAGTCGACGTTTCAGGGTCTCGGCCTGAAACGTCAACTGCACCTCTTCCTAGAGATGCTGCCTGGCCTGCTGCGTTCACCAGCAACTTTGATGTGTGTCACTCATCATGGGGAAATATTTCCAAAAGCACCAAGATCAGATCCCAGGTTATCACACTGAATGTGACATTAATTAAAGAACAACCCTAAGCAATGTAGAAGGCACCAAATGGAAGACAGCTAAATGCTTTACCCCTCCTTCAGACATGTAAATTGTAAAATTTCCAGAACTCTACATCCATTTGAAAGCATTATTTAGGCTAATTTACATAAATTAATTAAGAAATACATTCAGTAGTTCAAGGAAATAATCTTGATAGGTTTTAAACATCTCCCAATTAAATACAATTTTTCTGTCACGCTATTGGTTAGTAGGAAGCCTCCAGGCAGGAATTCTGAAGGTACATCATCAGCCTGTAATGTCAACTCTGTTTCTTCACCACATGCATGACCTGCTGCACATTTCAAACATCACCTAGTTTTCAGATGTCTAGTACCTCTAGCATTCTGGTCACTTATTTTGCTGGTGAGTGTACAGGTTAGGGAATTTAGAACCTGCAGGATGCAGAAAGACAGCGCTGGAATTCTTTCATTAACCAGAAAAGTTTACAGTTCCAATTTCAACAAAGCAGTTTCTGTATCATCCAGACCAAATGTTAGATCAAAAAGGGGCAAATAACAGTAGAAAAAATGTTTATATTGATTGAACAAACAGCCTGGAGCAACCCACCCAGGTGTACCTCATTGGTGGCATTAAACGTGCTTTTTTTTGCAGCAGTGCTCAGAATTCACAGGTTTATTAAAAAAATATTTAATTTACATACAATATTCTCATTCCCCAAATTATCAAAGGGACTTAAAATTCCATAAATTATTTAATGCCCATGCTTTGTCTTTTAGCAATTAAATAATTTAGATCCAGAAAAGGAATGGATTCTGATGTCAGTTTGCTTGGGGATATCTGACCACAGTGTAGGATTAGGTGAAGAAAAAAGGCTTCATATTGTTGTGCAGGAATGCAGTTAGAGGATTAATGTATTCCAACTTCACAGCTTCAGAGCTGCCTCTAATGTGCGAGGCAATTTCAGCACCTTAGTAACAAAACACCACACAATAATTAAACAAAAAGGCCTTCTAGATTATCCATGGCAAATGCTAACTCATGCTAAGATATGGTTACACAGAGCTGGCAACCTCTTTCACTACATCAGTGGCTATGCTCCAGATGAAAGGCTTACATGCAAGACTAGAACTGTTTCCTCCTGAATAACCAATAATAAAAAAAACACCCATGAAATCCTACTTTTTTTTTAAAACTCATATGATGAAAACATATTTTCTGTCAGTCATGCACTCTGCCTCAGGAAACCCCTAACAACTGGGGTAAAATGCGAATGAAACTTAGAACAGGAAAAGCAAGTGAGATGGTGAACATCACTGGCTGCCCATGTACTACAGTCCTCATCTATTTATCTGCAATTTATTAAGTTCTGATTAACTGGGCCCTCAAATAATCGGGGTAGCTGATTATTTGGCACAACTCTTAAAGAACAAAATTAATTGAGAAAATAGCCAGGATTTCCTTTGTTTATTTGGGACACTATGCTGCTTTATTGGGATAGTAGACTGTTGCCGAACAGTTTCTAACTAGCATCAGTCACGTGCACTTGTGTGGCTGTTCGACACGACTTAGAGCGAAGAGTTTTTAAATAGTGTCAGTTGTGTATCTTTGTGTTCAAATAGCAGTGATATTTGTCGCAGATAGTTGACAAGAAATAAGCAGGGTGACAATTCAGAATTGTTTTGCTCACTCTGGTTTCAAGCTTTCACACTCGGAGATACCAGAAACAGCCTGGAGTGAAAATAAAATTATTTTACTACTTCAGCAAGTTAACTATGAAAAATTTGAAGGTATCGACAATCATTTTGAAAGTTACAATGAACATGAAGATTTGGAGGATGCAATCCTCAAAAGCATTGTATGAAGGCAGTCCATTATCTGCACTAAGTGTCTGCGCTGATTTTCTTCATTTATCGCCATTTAAAAGAACACAGCAGTGTCCACTGGATAAATTCCTTCATCGATAACTATTAGGAACCAATACACAGGTTTATCATACTGTAGTAGTATTGGTAGTGCTCTTATTTCATTTAAATATTTAATTTGTTACTCAGTTAAACTGTAGTTTGTCATTTTATACCTTTTTTTTTAACTACTTCCATTAATCTTCAGCTAATTGGGGCAGCTGCTTAATTGGGCCAAATTATATTGATCCTGATGTGTCCCGATTAACGGCAATCCACTCTATATCAGAGGCGGATACATTTGCAAGACTTTTTAAAATATCCAACTTCACCAAATGATAATAACTGAATAAAAATACTCCTGGCGTATTTGTAATCCAAAATTTAAATAAAATAAAAAGAAAAGCCCGAGATATAAAACAGTATTTGAAGCTTATCAGCCCCTTTCTCCCTCCACTAACTCTCCTGTATGGCATCCCCCTGCAAGGTCATAGAGACACAGCATGAAAATGAGCCCTTCAGCTCACTTTACCTACACTCACCATCAAACACTATATTCCGTATTCAGGATGGTATTGAGAACTTCTAGGCCGTAAATCAGGAGCACACAGATGGCCTTGGTAGAAGATGCAGAAGGTGCACATCAACTTACCAACTGGAAACACAAGAAACTGCAGATGATGGAAATCCACAGCAACACACACAAAATGCTGGAGGAGCTCAGCAGGTCAGGCAGCATCCATGGAAATGAATAAACAGCTTACGTTTTTGGCCGAGGCCCTTCTTCACAACTATATAACTAAACCCAATTTTGGCAGTAATCCCATCCCAACCTATTTATTCTTCACACATTTGCTAGGGCTGATTTACAGTAGCCAGTTAACCTATGAAACTTCATGTCTTTGGGAGTGGGCAGAAACTGGCACACCTGGTAGAAATCCATGTAGTCACAGGTAGAATGTGCGAACTCCACACAGCCGTCAACAGAAATCGGAATTTAACCAAGGTCATTGGAATTTGAGGCAGCAGATCTGATATCTGCAACACCACGCTGCAGTTCTACAGTTCTCAAGGCAAACAAACAATATCACTGGCAGTCAAAGCATGCCTGTAAGACAAACACCACGTTTTGGCTTGCTTGCCACTTCAATGCTCCAGCCTACTCCCACTCCAAACTCTATGGCCTGCTACACTTTTAAAACATAACCCATTACTTGAGTGACAGCAGCTCATTTCCATGTGGACACATTACAGCCTTCCTGACTCACTGCTGAATTGATATCAGGCACCTGATTACTGCTATCTACATCAGAGCTGGTCATTTCCTCTGCAAGTCAACCCAACCATCTATGATACTGGCTCAGATTTTCTCTCTCCAGAAACACAGCCTGACCTGCTTGGTAAATCCCACAGTTCTGCTATTTATAACAATGTTCTCATTAACTTATTGACTGGAGGACTTCTACAATTCATCCCCACTACAACCCTGGCCTTAGCTAATCAGTCATCACCTTTGCCCCATCCCCTCTCCCGATCTTCTCTGCAACAAAACACAAGTGTTGACTCTGTTTCTCTTCCTGCCAATGCTGCCCGATCAGCTGATTGTTTCCAGCATTTTTTGATTAAATTTCAAGTAAGCTGCCGATTTTCATCCAATGGATCAGCTTTTCCTATTAGCTTCTGTACTTAAAAATGCTGTAACTAGGACAGTGTCTTAAACTGTAGGGGTCCTTCCCTGATCAGCCCACCTAAGAATGAAGAGAGTTTTCATACCGTTACTGCAACAGCTGTTTGAACTGTCAGCATGGAATGTGCTCGCCAATACTTGATTTCAAACTTAAACCAGCTTGTTGCATTTAGTTTGAAAACAGTGTGAACAGCTGCTTCTGCAACCAGCAAAAACTTCCTGAGGTAGACCAAACCTTTCAATGTTGAACAGAAGCAGGTTTTCAAGTAAAATAATGCCACATCCCAAATTTAGACTTAAAAAAATATGTAATTACCAAAATGACAAGCCATGTTAAACAGAAGTCAATGTGCTCATAGCTGAAGAATGAAATTGGTTTCAAAAGCCTTATTGTACCAATGGAGGTCATACTGCAAAGGCCATAAAGCTAAATAAAGATACAAACACGGGATATTGATCAGGGCTGCTTTGTTGCAACCCAGAATGGCTAGTCAGTAGACTCGCACTGCAGCAGCGACCGCCCCACATTTCAGACATTTGTTCACGACTGTAATTACTTGTTCCAGTCAGATTACATGCAATCAAGTCATTCAGCTGAAACACTCTGTCGAACAGTGCCATCTGCAGGAAGTCATCCATACAAAGCCCCTTTCAGCATTCAGCTGTTCCACAACAATCCACTATTCTGAAGAAAGGAAGACTGGTTTCCCACTTCACGCTGCTGGTTGTAACCTCTTCTAGCTGAAACAGAGGATGGAAACTTGTGTGTCCTTGACTTCCTGACACATGAAGCAATAGACCGGACTCCTTGCAGGCAGAATGTGCGTGGAAAATCAGATTCAATCATTATTCCAACATCAACGCTTACTGCATGAACTTATATAGGGATCTCAAACTTAAGGATGTGGTGTAATGACTCCTTACACAGGAAGGTGCTTCATGAGTGCTTCACAATTAAAGGAAGGCCTGCACTGTATATATTGTAGAACACAGGGAAAGGAAGATGAGAATGTAGATCATTGGGGAAATTAATGATGGTATGACTTTTTTCAAAAATTATTTTTGGGCAGTACCAAAATAGGAATAAAAGAGCAGGTACCAAGAGAAAGACGTTTCTTGCTCTTGCAAATCCAAATTAGCAACAAATTACTGTACCACAGAGCAAGATTTAAAATTTCCATCACTGAGTGTACACTTTCTACCCAAATCTTATTAATTGCGACTAATTCGCAGTGCACAGCTTTCTTGA
Organism: Mobula birostris; assembly: GCF_030028105.1. Lineage (NCBI taxonomy): Eukaryota > Metazoa > Chordata > Chondrichthyes > Myliobatiformes > Myliobatidae > Mobula > Mobula birostris. The sequence goes on from NC_092371.1 coordinate 196,493,714, forward strand.
AAGCAGGCTTGGAAACTGAAAGGCAACATTTAGGATTTCACGTGAGCAAGTAGTGAAGTCCATCAGGGATACTGAGGAATGTCACTTTAATTCCACTTCCTTTCTCCAAACCCTATTCTGACACTGACTTCTCAACCCTTTGCTAATAAATGAAGGCCAACGCAAGCTGGAGGAACAACTCCACTTTCTGGAGTTGCTGATAAGTTCAGCAATTTAAAGCAATAATCTTGTTTTTTTTATCCCTCCTCATTTTGCACCTCTTGATCTTTCATTCATCCCACAACCACTCGCTGTTACTGTAGAACAATCCTTCTGTCTTTAACTTCTCCTGCTTTTTATCCTATCATAGGCAGCTTGCTTCTCTGCATTTCTTTCTGAAAACTTGTTTTATCTCCAGTTTGCCTAGTTCTGTTTAAAGGTCACTGAATCTCCACAAACACCATTCAAATGTGGTGACTATTTCCAGAAAACTTTCAAACTTCTGCACCATTTGCACCTGATACGTTTCTCCCAAAGAGGGGGAAAAGAAACTAAGGTTTTCCTCCAGATAAGCAAAGAAGCTGCCACCTGACAAGCTCATGTTCATGATGAGGCAGTCACAAGGAATACTTATGATCCATACTTTCACATCTCCAGGAAATGCTAGCAAAAATGCAAGCAGAACCTGGATTACTTTGTGGAATGTCCATCGCCCCCTTTCACTTCACAGAAGGCGCCTGGCCCAGTGAGTTCCTCCAGCAGTTTTGTTTTAAACAGTACAATCAAATACAACTGTCACGTAAAGCAGAGCTAACCTCCTATGTCACGTCTGGGTACAGTTCCCAAGGCATAACATAAATGGCAAGGATTACTTGATGGGTCATTGCATATTGTTGACCCCTCCAAAAAAAACATAAACCAGCTGCTTCAGGAAACTGTTTACAATTTTGAATCAGATTTTGCCTATTTAGCACCAAAGGGGAAATTATAATCTGCTCCATTTTGCTTGTGCACAAGACTACTTCTAAACTTTGTAAAATGCCTCCCCCACCCGGCCCGTATTAGCATGAAAAGAGGGTGAAAATTTTATTAAATGATTGTCAACTGTGGTTTCCTCTAATCTTATCGTGTGGAGATTTTCTTTATTCATTGGCATTAACAGTAGCAAGGTTGTCATTTGTTATTTGGGAAATGGTAGTGAGCCCCTTCTTGAATCAACTTCCACAGGCTGTTGAGTATTGAGTTCCTGGAGTAACAGTCCAGTGTTTGTGTATTATTCTCCAGTGAAAACATAGCTGAGCTGAAGATCGGATCAGCCATGATTTTGTTGAATGGTGGGGCAGGTATGACGGGCTGGACGTCCAACTTCTGCTCCATGACTAGAGTTTAATGTCCCATCTGAAGGAAGCCAACTGTTGATAGTAGCACTCACTCACAGGTGTGAACTTACAAAGCATCTCAAGGGGGAGAGTTCTAACAAGAAGCAATAATATTGTGACCACAAAAAAATTACCACTATTTGAATAAACACCACCATCTATTGAATATTATAGCTGCCACATGCCACTTGAGGGGGGGGGCGGTGAAATTTAAAAATACTTCGCAGTTAATCCTTCCATATTTATGCACCACCATTCTTCACATCCAATTTTTTTTTGGTTTCTTCAATTAATATTTAGCACATCAGATCTATGCTCTGAGTCCCAATTGAGGCAACCCGTAGCACAGGCAATGAAGTCACAACTGTGCTTATTGAAATTAAACTTCCAACCTCATTACCTTTAACAGATCTCTTATGGGACTACCAGTTAGCTCATCCTTTTACATATCTTTACAGAATAAGCCATGGGCCTTCTCAAGATTTTTATGGTAGCACCAGTCAGTAATGAAGGCCAATAAGAAAGAGCAGCACCAATTTATTTCCTCAAGTACTGAATGCTGCTTGTGCATTATTCTCTAGTAAGAAAATAATCATCCCATGGTTCTTCACACTAACATAAGGTTTAAGAACTAAACCTGCATCAGATAATGTTTAGCACTGATGTTCCCATTAAGCAGTACCAGATTATTTAATGACAGGAATTCTAAAGCTTCAAAAGCCATTGCAGTTCCATGCTCCAGCTTCATCCCTTTCTGAGGTGTACAGACTGGGTGGGTGATGAGTGTCTTCATGTTATAACAGAGGAACAGCTTAATATTAACATTCAGTCAAACAGCAAAGTGATGCTAAAAGAACTGGGAGGTGGGGTCGTGTTGCTAAGGCCACAGTGAAACAGCAAACAGAAGTGGTCAGCAGCTTAAGTCAGTCAAATCTTGCATTTACAATAGGCTTTTATCAGCTTAAAAGAAACCAAAAGAGCCTGTGGTCAGATACACAAAAAAAATCTAAGGGAATGTTGGTCTCTGTCTTAAGAAGCTGAAGATACAAAGGAATGAAATTAATATTACTCTGCACAAAAAGCACTGTTTCAACTCCATTTGGGGTACAGTGTTCTGTTTTGCAAACCATGTTTCAGTATGAAGACATCAGCCTTCAGGAGGGTTCAGCACCAATTTACCAGGACAACAGTGATGCTGAAGGGTTACATCATGATGCATAAATTGCTACAGTTTTATCCCCTTAACGTGCTATTCAACAGATAGTTTACAACTGAAAGATTTCATCATGGATGTACCGGAAGTATTTCCATCAAACATCTTCAGTGGAGATCTGAAATTGCTTCCCTCTCTAACACCCATTAACTGCATCAACCACCCCGCCCCAAAAGCTGCTGAAACTAGATCTACTGAAAATATAATCGAGAGATTATTTGTTATGTAATATTATTGAGGTTCACAGATGGTATTAAGAGTTACAGAATTAAGCAGGTACATTGAGTCAAGACACATCAGGCATCATGTAACTGAATAGCAGCAATAGGCTCGTCAGATCAAAAACAATCTCTGCTTGATATTCCTGTGTTTCACTTGAATTAAGGTTAATTTTCACAGCTCAGTTATAGCACCATAAGATATTGCGGGCAGTGTTTATTCATCCTCTTACTGATCAATATAAAAGAGAAGATGGCAGGCTCCAATTTTTCAGCTACTGGATTATGGCTGATACATTGTTAAATTAAAGACAACCTATACACATTGCTCAAATCCTTCAGGTGTTAAATGCAGCTGATTTATTGGGAAATGCAAAAGCTCACTGAAAGGTAATGCACATATTAAGGACTGATCATTTTGCTACATTGGCAAAAGCTTTTACGGAAAATGTTCACTTATAATTCAAACACAGCTCTCAGTCAGTTGATGCTACTTATATTATTTTCCTGACGTTGTCCTGACGAAGGGTCTCGGCCTGAAATGTCGACTGTACCTCTTCCTAGAGATGCTGCCTGGCCTGCTGCGTTCACCAGCAACTTTGATGTGTGTTGCTTGAATTTCCAGCATCTGCATAATTCCTGTTGTTTATATTATTTTCCATCTTTTTGTGAATTAATTGCAAATGTTCCAATATCTGGTGCTATTATGGACTGTTACAACAGCAGTGCTTTCCACGCAATAGTCTTTCATTTTGATGGCGCTGCCAAGTCAGCCTGAACAACAGGCAATTCATGCTTGTACTAACGCATCCATTTTAAACAATAATGGATTCTTTATAATGTATTTATTGTGTACATGTTATTTGTGAATGTATTTCTTGTGAATACTGCTTTTAATGATATTATGTGCCTGTGATACTGCTTCAAGTAGGGTTTTAATTACCCCTGTGCATACAGTACTCATGCATATGACAATAAACTTGACTTTGACTTTATAATACTTCCAATTTTAAGTACCCAAGACAGGAATCGTATTAGAATATATACTGAATATTTTAACAAATTAAATAGTTGTAGAATTATCGCAATTACCTCGCTGTCAGATTTTCAAAAGGATTTGAAGAGATCATTAGTATTTTCCTGGGAATACACACTCTACATTGGGAGGATTTTTTTTTCTGTATAATTTACTCTAACTCACTAGGGCATAATTTCAACTGTGCTATGCTATTATTTTCACCACACTTTCCTCTGCAATGTCAATACTGCTTTCCTGTAATGCAGTTCCTCAGAAAAATTGCAAGGAATCCTTCATAAATGAAACTTTAGAAACAGCTACTCTGATCCAAATTTGGATCTCCCAATCAAAGGGAAATAACAGCAAAATCCTCTGCTTAATGACAGGCTAAGATTCAAGTCTGACATGAGAGGTTGTGCACTCCCAGGAGTTTGAAATTGCCCACAGTTTGCACTGTTGGGATGCCAATATAAAGAGGAATGTCAATGGTGTGAGTTCTCCTGAAGTTGATAACCATCTCTTTTGTCTTGTTGGCATTGAGGAAGAGGTTATTTGCCTGGAACCAGGCCTCGAGCTCTTCCACCTTTCTTCAAGCAGTCTTTTACCCACAGAACTGCCACTCAATGAATATTTTTGTACCATTCTCTGTACACTCTAGAGAATATTGTGCGTGAAAACCTCAGGAGATCAGCAGTTTCTGAGATACGCAAACCACCCTATCTGACACCAATAATCATTCCAAAGTCAAAGTTACTTTGATCACATTTCTTCACCGTTTTAATGTTTGGTTTGAACAGCAAATGAACTTCAAGATCATGTGTGCATGATTTTCTGCAGTTGCTGCCACATGATTAGCTGGCTAGATATTTGCATTAATGAGAAGGTGTACCGAATAAAGTGGCCACTGAGTGTATATTACAACAATTTCTTTCACATCCAACAGAATTGGAGTCTCTTCCATTGTCACATTTGATTCAGCTTTCTTGTCTTTGGTTTCAATACTGATGCAGAAAAAAATGAAAGAAATTGGCATTGCCAAATTTTAAAAATAGTGTTGCACAGTGACATTCATAAAAAATGCTAAACTATTTTTAACCATACTGTGGTAAACTCATGGTTTTAATACTGTTAAGTTCACATCAACACTAATAATTAATGAAGGGAATTTAATTGGGTTTCATTTTCACTTTGATCAAAGTGTTAATAAAAATAAACTGATTGACTGAATTCTGAGGGTTACAACAAAACATATTCTCAAACATTTTCTTCTAATTGGGCAGCTTGATAAATAAAAGATTTATGGAACTGCAGGCATAGAAGTTCCAAACCTATTATGTCAAGAATGATTGAACAGTCAAGAGTCAAAAGTAAAATGGCAATTTGTTCAGAGTATGGCTCAAGAAGCAAATACTTCTGCAATTTTTTCCCTAAAAATAACACAGATCAGAAGAGGTGGTGTGTGGGGGGGTAGTTACTAACAAAATAATTTTATGAAAAAATGATTAACAAATTATAGGTTAAAAACAAAAAATAATGATGCAAACTCTTGACCTGGTGCCATTATGAATTCACAATAATTATACAGGAATAAATAAGACTATTCAATATCGAATCCAATGTTTAGTGAGCATGTCACAAAGGCAGCACACTGCATTTAACAAAATCTTTGACTGAGTGGAACCTTCAAATGTTCATTTATTTTTTCCCCCACTGTTGCTTTGAGGCCAATTCCTGGCCTGCTTTGAGATCACTACCAAGTCTACTCTATTGGCTGCTTGCTGTTAAAGATAGTATGCTGTGTTCATTTTAAAGCCCCTCGCAAGAAACTGCTCAACATCATCTTGCAGCTCCTTTCTCAAGAAGCTCCCGAGAGATAACCAAGTAGGGCTTCAAGCACCCAGTATTGGGAGCCACACTGTCATTTGTGATAACAAAACTTTCACTGAGCAGAAGACTTTGAAATCAGGCAATCATATATTACTTCTACAATGACAGTAGTAGTTCTGCAGTGAGAAGGTCAGTACACTCCTTGCAAGGTGCATTCCAATTGCATTCCGTCCTGATGCAGGGTCTCAGCCTGGAATGTTACCTGGTTTTCTCCCTCCACAGATGTTGTCTGACTATTAAGCTCTTCCAGCAGCTTGCATTTTGCATTCAGCTTCTGCTTTTTTGCCACTGTCATAACTCTGTTCTCAACATTGCACATCTTATACATCTCTATCACGTCACCTCTCATCCTTCGTCGCTCCAAGGTAAAAAAGGCCAAGTTCACTCAACCTATTCTCATGTACACCCCCCAATCCAGGCAACATCCTTGTAAATCTCCTTTGCACTCTCTCTATAGTATCTACATCCTTCCTGTAGTGAGGTGACCAGTATTGAACACAACACACCAAGTAGGGTCGAACCAATGTCCCATATAGCTGTAAAATTATCCCATGGTTCTTGAACTCAATCCCACGGTTGACGAATGGTTACACACCATATGCCTTCTTAACAACATTGCCAACCTGCACAGCCCCTTTGCATGTCCTATAGACACAGACCCCAAGATCTCTTAGATCTTCCACACTGCCATATGTCTTTCCATTAATATTATATTCTGTCTTCAAATTTGACCTAGCAAAACGTACTACTTCACACTTATCTGGGTTGAAGCCCATCTGCCACTTCTCAGCCCAGTTTTGCATCCTATCGATGTCTCACTGTAACCTCTTGACAGCCCTCCACACTATCCATAACACCACCAACCTTTGTGTCATCAGCAAACGTGTGCTCAATTCTGGTCGCCTCACTACAGGAAGGACGTGGAAACCATAGAAAGGGTGCAGAGGAGATTTACAAGGATGTTGCCTGGATTGGGGAGCATGCCTTATGAGAATAGGTTGAGTGAGCTCGGCCTTTTCTCCTTGGAGCAACAGCAGATGAGAGGCGACCTGATAGAGGTGTATAAGATGATGAGAGACATTGATTGCGTGGATAGTGAGTGGACTTTTCCCAGAGCTGAAATGGCTAGCATGAGAGGGCACAGTTTTAAGGTGCTTGGAAGTAGGTACCAAGGAGATATCAGGGGTAATTTATTTATTTATTTACACAGAGGGTGGTGAATGCGTGGAATGGGCTGCCGGCAGCAGTGCTGGAGGCAGAAACGATAGGGTCTTTTAAGACACTCCTGGATCGGTACATGAAGCTTAGAAAAATAGAGGGCTATGGGGAAGCCTAGGTAGTTGTAAGGTAAGGACATGTTCAGCACAGCTCTGTGGGCCGAAGGGCCTGTATTGTGTTGTAGGTGTTCTATGTTTCTAACATATGAACCCATCCTTCTACTTCTCCATCCAGGTCGTTTATAAAAATGACAAAGAGGAGGGGGTCCTAGAACACATTCCTGCGGAACACCACTGGTCACCGACCTCCATGCAGAATTCAAACTATCTACAATCACCCTTTGCCTTCTGTGGGCAAGCCATTACTGGATCCACAAAGCAAGGTCCCTTTGCATCCCATGTCTCCTTCTTTTCTGAAGGAGCCTTGCATGGTGAACCTTATCAAATGCCTTAATGAAATCCATATACGCTACATCCACTGCTTTACCTTCATCAATGTGTTTTGTTACTTCTACAAAGAATTCAAACAGGCTTGTAAGGCACGACCTGCTCTTGACAAAGCCATGCTGACTATCCCTAATCAGATTATGTCTCTCCAAATGCTCATAAATCCTGCCTCTCAGGATCTTCTCCAACAATTTGCCCACCACTGAAGTCAGACTCACTGGTCTATAGTTTCCTGGGTTATCTCTACTCCCCTTTCTTGAACAAGGGAACAACATTTGCAACCTTCCAATCCTCTGGTACTTCTCCCGTCCCTATTGATGACGCAAAGATCATCACAAGAGGCTCAGCAATCTCCTCCCTTGCTTTCCACAGTAGCCTGGGGCATCTCATCTGGTCCCTGTGACTTATCTAACTTAATGCTTTTCAAAAGCTCCAGCACATCCTCTTTCTTATTAGCTATATGCATTTCAGTCTGCTGTAAGTCATCCCCATAATTGCCAAGGTCTTTTTCCTTGGTGAATACTAAAGCAAAGTATTCATTAAGTACCTCTGCTACCTCCTCCGACTCCATGCGCATGTTTCCACTATCACATGTGATTGGTCCTATTCACACACGGCTCATCCTCTTGCTTTTCACATACTTGAAGAATGCCTTGGGGTTTTCCTTAATCCTGCTCATCAAGGCCTTCTCATGGCCCCTTCTGGCTCTCCTAATTCTATTATTAAATTCCTTCCTAGCTACTTCGTAATTTTCTAGAGCTCTAACACTACCTAGTTTCTTGAAACTTTCGTAAGCTTTTCTCTTCTTCTTAACTAGTGTAACCCTCAGGCTCCCCCAGCTCGCGTTCGTCTAGGGGAATCAGCCTTCGTCAAACTGGGTAATCACGTTTGCGTGGATGCTGTGTAACGTACCCCCAGTTACAAACCCACAACTCAAGATATCAGACAGTACACCATATGCAATTAAATAATAGACTTTATGACTCTTAATCTGAATATAGGGTTAGTAATGAAAATAAACGAAACAAAAAAAGGGCCCAAGTCAAAATCAAAGTCCCAGTTGGAGCTCACTCCGTAGTCATCCTTCCACCATCGATCTCCTCTGAACGTCACCGACCTTCGGACCCTCAGATCCCAGTCCCCTCCGTCCGGTGTTCTACCAGCTTTCTCCACACGCGTCTTCCCTCTTCCTCTCTCCTCGACAAAAGACCGCGAAAACCCGGCTCCCAGACACACAAGAAAGAACAACATTTCCTCATTGGCTAACCCTTGCATACCAAATCCCATTATCTCCTAGCCATAATCCAAACATTGCTGCTACAGAGAAAGCGTTACATCAGCAGTAAAACATTACAAAGGAGCCATTACACTAGATTTTCTCTAACTTCCGTTAATGCCCCTCCTCCCCTTCTATCCCCATCCCGAAAATTTTTTTTTTCTTTGTCTTTCCCTCTCACAATAACTCCTTGCCTGTTCTCTATCTTCCTCTGGTGCTCCCCTTACCCTTTTTTTCTTCCAAGGCCTTCCATCCTATGATACTCCCCCTTCTCCAGCCTTGTATCCCTTTTGCTGATCAACTTCCCAGCTCTTAGTGTCATCCCTCCCCCTCCTGTCTTCCATCATTTTGGGTCTCCCCCTCCCACTCTCAAATCTCTATCTCGTTTTTTCCGTTCGTCCTGACGAAGGGTCTTGACCCGAAACGTCAACTGTACTTCTTCCTATAGATGCTGCCTGGCCTGCTGTGGTCCACCAGCATCTTGTGTGTGACATTAGATTTCCTACATTCTTTGCACACCATGCTGCTTTAACCCTACCATCCTTTCCCTGCCTCAACAGAACATACCTATGCAGAACTTCATGCAAATATTCCCTGAAGATTTGGCACATGTCTGCCGTGCATTTCCCAAGAACATTTGCTCCCAAGTTCTTGCCTAATAGCATCATATTTCCCCCTATCCCAATAAAATGTTCTCCCAAATTGCCTGCTCCTATCCTTCTCCAGCGCTATGGTGAATGAGAAAGAGTTGTGGTCATTACCCCCAAAATGCTCTCCCACCAAGAGATCTGATACCTGATCTGTTCATTTCCCAATACCAGATCAAGTACATCCTCTCTCCTAGTTGGCTTATCTACATATTGTGTCAGGAAACCTTCTTGAACACACCTAACAAACTCTATCCCATCTAAACCCCTTGCACTAAGGAGATGTCAATCAATATTAGGAAAGTAAAATCTCACATCACAACAACCCTATTATTATTGCACCGTTCCAGAATCTGCCTCCCTATATGCTCCTCGATGTCCCTGTTACTATTGGGGGGTGGGGGTCTATAAAAACACCCAATAGTTATTCCTTTCCTGTTTCTGACTTCCTCCCTCACTACTCAGCAGACCATCTCTCCAGGACTTCCTCCTTTTCAGTGACACTATCCCTGATTAGCAATGCCACAATCCCACCTCTTTTGCCTCCCTCTCTGCTCTTTTTGAAACATCTAAAGCCTGGCACACTCAGCAGCCATTCTTGCTCCTGAGACATCCAAGTCTCTGTGAAAGAGATAATGTATACCCAACACTCCAGTGATAAGCACTCAGCAAAATTAAATAAAATGGAATTAAAAAAAAAAATGCTCTGAATCAGATGATTTGTGCTCCAAGAAAGTAGCAAGAACACTGTGGATGACCAAGCTGAAAATCAGGGCTCCTTTGATTTGCAAACTGTAACTTTAGGTTGGAAAATTATGCCTGATTTTTATAAGAGAAAAAGAATCCATGGAATTTTAGATATTTTAAATTGACAATTTTCAGAAAAATATGAGAGATTTTGATCAAGGAGTTTTTTTTTACTTAACAGGGAGCAAGCATAATTTGTCAAGGTTAATTTAACTGATTCGTCTAAGTGAATTAAATAGCTGACAGGAATGTCTGGGAATGCCCAAGAAGGCATTTGAAAAGACCCTTCATAAGATCCAGTTAGTTGAGGCTGAAGCTCTGACGTAACAATATTATGTTGACCAAGCTCTCACACCGGTTGGTTAACAAGGTTAGAGTGCACAAAGTTGAGGGTTATGTGTCAACGTAGATTGAGAGATGGTTGTTAGACAAAAAAAAGTAAAGAATGGGAATTAATGTATCCTTCTCAGGCTAGCAGGTTGTGACAAATGGTTATCATAGTACCTGGTTATCGTAACTATATTAATGAGTTGGCCAAGAGGACAAAGTGCCATTTTTCACAGTTTGCTGATGGTATAAAACTAGATAGGAATGCGAGCTGGGAGGAGATTGTAGAGGTTTCAGGTATACAGTCAAGCAGAATGGGTAGGCAAGAAGGTGGCAGATGTAACAATTTGAAAAATGTGAAGTAAGTTATTTTGATGCACGTAACAGAAAAGCTAAATATTCGTTGAATAGCAAGAGGTGTGATAGTCCTGATGACCAGAAGGGAACTGTGTCCCTATACATATTCACTGAAGGTCAACAGGAAGATGCAGTGATTAGGAAGGCAAATAGTTTTTTGACCTTTATCACCAGAAGATAGGAACAAGGATATCTTTGTGCAAAGAGCTTTGTTGAGATCATATCCAGAACATTATGTACAAGTTTTGGTCTCCTTTCATCCCCAAAAAAATGAAATATTCACTTTAGTGGAAGCGCAGCAAAAACTCATAAGACCAGTTGTAAGGATATCAGATTTGCTGAATTAAAAGACATTAAGCAAACTAGACCTATATTATCTAGAATTTAGAAAAATGACAGGTGATCTCAATGAACTCGACAAAATTATTACAGATAGAGCTACGGAGGTTGGACGTAGGGTAAGTGTTTCCCTGGTTAAACAGTCCAGAAGCAAAAACCTTAGCCTGATAATAAATGGAGAAATTTCTTCATGGAGAGCAAGATGGCTCCTTGGAATTCTCCAGTTTAAGAGGCCTGTGGAGCATCAGTTATTGAGTTTAATCAAAAGACAGACTGATTGATTTCTGCATATTAAGTGGACACTGCAGAAAAATGCTGTTGGGGTAAAGATCAGCAATGACCTTGCCAAATGGCCTGGACCTGTTTATCGTGCTTTTATGACTTGGCTCGAAAGTAGCTGAGTGCTGGTAATCAGAGATTAGGGACAGTCAGCAGTCACTCAACTAGCCAGAATATGGTTAGGGGAGCTTTAATAATTCAATGCATTTGGATTATGATGTAGAAAGCAATGTATCCAACTTTGCAGAAGGAACAAAAATGAACAGCACACAGCTGCAAACATATTTTATAGTTTATTGTTGCCAAACAACTGATACTAGAACGTACAATCATCACAGTGATATTTGATTCTGCACTTCCCGCTCTCTGGATTACAAATCGATAGTAAATATTAAAAATTTAAATTATAAATCATAAATAGAAAATAGAAAAATGGAAAGTAAGGTAGTGCAAAAAAACCAAGAGGCAGGTCTGGATACTTGGAGGGTACGGCCCAGATCCGGGTCAGCAATCTTATCACAGTTGGAAAGCTGTTCCCAAATCTGGCCGTACTAGTCTTCAAGCTCTTGAGCCTTCTCCCGGAGGGAAGAGGGACAAAAAGTGTGCTGGCTGGGTGGGTCGTGTCCTAGATTATCCTGGCAGCACTGCTCCAACAGCGTGCGGTGTAAAGGGAGTCCAAGGACGGAAGATTGGTTTGTGTGATGTGCTGCGCTGTGTTCACAATCTTCTGCAGCTTCTTCCGGTCTTGGACATAGTCAAACATAATCCCATTTTCAACGAAAATAATTAAATGAAAGGGGATAAAAAGTTGGTATTTCAATGTAGGTGAACTTGAGGTCACTCATTTGGGACACAAAATGATAAATGAGGGTACTATTTAAAACAACGAAAAACCGCAAGCAGATGTTCAAGGAGCTCGAGAAATTTATGGGCATTAATTATTAAAATGTCAGGTACAGAAAAAAATCAAAATGACAACAGAATATTTGGCACAGAGTACGGCCTGGTAGCCCAGCGGTTAGCGCTATCACTTTACAGCACCTGCGATCACTGATTAGGGTTCTCTCTGTGACTGCATGGGTTTCCTCCAGGTGCTCCAGTTTCCTCCCACCTTCCAAAGGAATATAGTTAAGGTTAGTGAGCTGTGTGTATGCTATATGGGCACTGGAAGCTTAGTGAGACCTGACGGCAGTCCCCAGCACGATCCTCAGATTGTGTTGTCTTGATGCAAAACAGCATATTCACAATATGTACTACGCGTGACAAATAAAGCTAAACTTAAATCTTACTGGATTACAATATAGGGAAAGGTTACACCTCAGTGACACAACGTCCTGGTTAGAACATACTTGCAACACCATGAACAGCAATGTAACCAGAGTATAGAAAGGAAACATAGAAAACCTACAGCACAATACAGGCCCTTCGGCCCACAATGTTGTACCGAACATGTACTTACATAGAAATTACCTAAGGTTACCCAAAGCCCTCTATTTTTCTAAGCTCCATGTACCTACCCAGGGGTCTCCAAAAAGACCCTATCGTATCTGCCTCCACCACTGTCGCTGGCAGCCCATTCCACATACTCACCACGCTCTGTGTAAAAAACTTACCCCTGATATCTCCTCTGTACCTACTCCCCAGCACCTTAAAACTGTGCCTTCTCATGTTAGCTGTTTTGGCTCTGGGAAAAAGCCTCTGCCTATCCACATGATCAATGCTCTCATCATCTTTGTATACCTCTATCAGGTCACCTCTCATCCTCCATTGCCCCCAGGGTGGAAAGGCCGAGTTCACTCAACCTATTCTCATAAAGCATGCTCCCCAATCCAGGCAACATCCTTGTAAATCTCCTCTGCACCCTTTCTAAGGTTTCCTTGTCCTTCCTGCAGTGAGCTGACCAGAACTAAGCACAATACTCTAAGTGAGGCCTGACCAGGGTCCTATATAGCTGTAACATTACCTCTCAGCTCTTAAACTCAATCCCACTGTTGATGAAGGCCAATGCACCGTATGCCTTCTTAACCTGTGCAGCAGCTTTGAGTGTCCTATGGACTCCGACCCTAAGATCCCTCTGATCCTCCACACAGCCAAGAGTCTTACCATTAATACTATATTCTGCCATACCCCTTCACACTTATCTGGGTTGAACTCCATCTGCCACTTCTCAGCACAGTTTTGCATCCTATCAATGCCCCGCTGTAACCTCTGACAGCCCTTCACATTATCCAGAACACCCCCAACCTTTGTGTCAACAGCAAATTTACAAACCCATCCCTCCACTTCCTCATTTAGGTCATTTACAAAAATCACGAAGAGTAGGGGTCCCAGAACAGATCCTTGAGGCACACCACTAGTCACCGACCTCCATGCAGGATATGACCCATCTACAACCACTGTTCGCCTTCTGTGAGCAAGCCAGTTCTGGATTCACAAAGCAATGTCCCCTTGGATCCCATGCCTCCTGACTTTCTCAATAAGTCTCACATGGGGTACCTTATCAAATGCCTTGCTGAAATCCATATACACTACATCTACTGCTCTACCTTTATCAATGCGTTTAGTCACATCCTCAAAAAATTCAATCAGGCTCATAAGGCACGACCTGCCTTTGACAAAGCCACGTTCACTATTCCTAATCATATTACGCCTCTCCAAATGTTCATAAATCCTGCCTCCCAGGACCTTCTCCATCAACTTACCAACCACTGAAGTAAGACTCACTGATCTATAATTTCCTGGGGTATCTCTACTCCTATTCTTGAATAACATCCGCAACCCTCCAATCCTCCAGAACCTCTCCCATCCTCGTTGATGATGCAAAGATCATCACCAGAGGCTCAGCAATCTCCTCCCTCACTTCCCACAGTAACCTGGGATACATCCCCTCTGGTCCTGGTGACTTATCCAACTTGATGCTTTCCAAATGCTCCAGCACATCGTCTTCCTTAATATTTACATGCTCAGGGTTTTCAGTCCACTGCAAGTCAACCCTACAATTGCCAAGATCCTTTTCCGTAGTGAATAGTGAAGCAAAGTAAAGTAAGTATCTGCTATCTCCTCCGGTTTCATACACGCTTTTCCACTGTCACACACTTAAAACGTTTTTGACCGTCTGTCATTTTGGATACTTTATTATGAATAATGATATTCTTGAAATAAAAAAACCTTGAAATTTAATGGATGATTTGAATGATATTTTCAGGATATTAACAGGAACTGATAGTTTGATTATAGAATACATGAACATGTGCTAACTAAATGGAGAAGGACTCCCATACACAGAAGCTGATGAAAATGTTATACTTACTTACGCAAATCTGAGTTCTCGCTAATTTTAAAACAAAACATTTTGTTAACTGAAAAATATTAAAGCATACATGACAAAGAATTGTTAAAAGGAGTTAGGTCACATATATCTGCAAACTCACTGAACAACAGAGTAAGTTTAAAGGGCTAATTTGCCCACCTCTTATCCTACATTGAAATTAGTTATTATAAATAGCATCAAGCTTGGGGGACGATAGTGACACAGATAACCAAAATCTGAGAGGAAGTCACGGTTTGTTTATTAGTAGGACGCAGCACAAAGGTGCAGGAATAGCTTTAAATATAGTGCAGTATTTCCAAGAGGAAATAGGCTTCTCTGGGGTGGGCTGAATGTAGGTCACATTGATGAGTTTTACTTGCACACTTTGGCGAAAGTGACTGTTGATCTTGCTTTATTATCTCATTACTTCATCCTACTCTGGACACCAGGGAGATAAAAGGATATGGGATTGGCTGGGAAAATTGTCATGAAGTAGCTGGCAGGCCATCATCTTCCAAAAAGGGAAGCAGGCTCAGTAAGGCTTATAATTTATCTCTGCTGTAATTATGTCCAAAAATTATGTCAAATACAGAACACTCGTTTCTGTACCCAACAAAGAGGAAAGAAATAGACAATGATTTGATATTTTGAATGCATTGTGGGTATGGTATCATTGAACCTTCCAGGCAGAAAGTGATTAAAGCACTTATAAAAGCAAGACAATAAACAGGCCACAACTTTCTGTGAGCAAGTTGCAACTGACTCCCCTCTTTCCTCCAAAAACTAAGGAGCCTGTTTCACAATGACAGCTGCAATATCGACTGTATTAAACTTCAAGGAAAAATCCCACTGACTCAGTGCAGTTGTGAAGCGCACAGCAGATGCACTGTTTTGCTCAGACCATGAATCCTTCATATTTCTGCAGCACAGCTATGGGCAATGAAAAAGAGGCCTGTGCTAGTAGAGGGTGAAATACAACCTGCCCGGCACTGCAGTTTTCTCTTTCAGTTAATGATAATAACCACGCATTTTCCCTGATTATATGATTCTGAATTACTCTGTGTGATTATTTCATTAAAATCAATACAGACAGTATTGATTTTAGGTTCAAGTGGTATAAAGTGTAGCACCCGATAGGGCAACGATACAACTGTTAAGTTAAACAGGGCACAGTGAATGGCAGGGCCTTGGGGAGTGAGCAAGGAGAGCTTGGCATACAAATACATACTGTAGTTCCCTGAAAATAGGAACACAGGAGGACACGGTGAGGACATGGATGGCATGCACATTTTCATTAGCTGAGGCACTGCATATAGGAGCTGGGACGTTGTGTTACAATTGCACAAAGTAAAAGCCAGGCTGCACGTGAGGTATTGTGTGAAGTTTTGGTTGCCACAGTATAGGAAAGTGGTGACCACGTTAGAAAGGGTGCAGGAAAGATACACAAGTAGGAGTGTCTAAAAACTAGAGGGCACTGGTTTAAGGTGAGGCAGAGGCGGCTTAAAGAGGATCTGTGTGAAATCTTCTTTTCTCCCCCAAGAGAAAGAGTAGTTGGTATCCGGAATGATCTGCTAGAGGTGGTGGTGCAGGCAGTAACAATAAAACCATTTGAGAGGCATATGGACAGGTATAGTGCAAGGCATAGAAGAATATGGAATTTATTTAGGCTACTGATGTTTAAACCTCGAAGTAAAATTATTATCAAAATATGTATAATAGGCAACTGTTAGTCTCATGAGACCATGGATTTGCGCCTTGGAAAGTTTCCAGGGCGCAGGCCTGGGCAAGGTTGTATGGAAGACCAGCAGTTGCCCATGCAGCAAGTCTCCCCTCTCCATGCCACTGATGTTGTCTAAGGGAAGGGCATTAGGACCCATACAGCTTGGCGCCGCAGAGCAATGTGTGGTTAAGTGCCTTGCTCAAGGACGCATACGCTGCCTCAGCCAAGGCTCAAACTAGCAACCTTCAAATCACTAGACGAACGCCTTAACCACTTGGCCACGTGCCAAATATAGATATGTCACCATATACAACACTGTGGCTTACTTTCTCGCGGGCATTCAAAGACTGCACCCAATGGGACGGACAAGCAACCAACTCCAAAGGACAACAAACTGTGCAAATACAAAATGAAAAGAAGTAATAATAACAATAAAACGTAACTTACAGAAATCAATAAGTGAAAAACACCAGAAATACACTGCATTAAAAGAGGAAATTGAAAGACTTTGGAACATGAAGAGGGTATACATTGTTCTGACCATAATATCTGCAAACAGTTTCATTCCAAAGTCACTACACAATAGCATTAAACAACAAGGTCTACACAGTAATATCTATGTAAATCTTCAAAAAAATGCCACAATACTAAACACCACTAGAATAGTCCAAAAGTTCCTAGCAATTGACAAATGAGCATGCTTGGCTATGCCCGTACCTCAGGTTTCACCAACTTGAGCCGAGAAAAAATAACTTGCAAAAAGAACAACAACAAACAAACAAACAAATAAATAAATAAATATCGAGAACACAAGATGAAGAATCCTTGAAGGTGAGTCCATAGATTGTAGGAACAGTGCAGTGATGGGGTGAATGAAGTTATCTCCTCTGGTTCAAGAGCCTGATGGTTGAGGGGTAATAACTGTTTCTACACCTGGCGGTGTGAGTCCTGAGGCTCCTGTACTACCTTCCTGATGACAGCAGTGAGAAGACAGAATGGCCTAGGTGGTGGGGGTCCCTGATGGTGCTACTTTCCTGTGACAGTACTCATGTTGATGTGTTCAATGGTGGGTTTTACCCGAGATGGACAGGGTCATATTCACTGCTTTTTGAGAAATTTTCCATTCAAGGTGTTTGGTATTTCCATACAAGGTCGTGATGCAACCAGCCAAAATATTCTCTACCACACATCTATAGAAGTCAGTTAAAGTGTTAGATGTCATGCCAAATCTTTGCAAACTTCTAAGAAAGTAGAGGTGCTGCTGCGCTTTCTTGGTAATGGCACTTACGTGCTGGGTCCAGGACAGGTCCACTGAAATGGTAACACTGAGGAACTTAAGTTGCTGACCTCCTCCATCTCTGATCCCCTGGTGAGGACTGGCTCATAGATCTCCAGTTTCCTCCTCCTGAAGTCAATATTTATCTCCTTGATCTTGCTGATATTGAATGAAAGATTACTGTTGCGGCACCACTTCAATCTTCCTCCTGGTTTGTCACCATCTTTGATTTGGCCTACAACAGTAGTGTCACCAGCAAACTTAAATATGACAACCTTGAAGATATAACAAACTTAAAAGATTAGTATAGATTGTCTGCATCGACGTAGTGGGCTGAGGACCTATTTCAATGCTGAACAGCTCTGACTAAATATCATACATTGAACAGCAACATCAAAATTAATTTAAGGAATTAATATAATTCAGGATAACGATCACAATTGACTCCTGACTGGAATGCTGATGAAATTAATGTCCCACTTCGTGTCCCTTCTTTAATAGCATTGACAAATTGAAATATTTTAATAATTACATACATAATCAACTTAATCATTACATCTAGCAGGCTGAGAAGTAATATAATGTGGCTACACTATTAATGATTTAAAGAAAAATTAGATTACAAGAAAAAGTCTGGTTTTACGGAAAATTAAGTTTAAGGCTAAAGCCAAATGTTATACTTCAAACAATATGATTCAACTTAAAAAGGTTTTCGGAAAAGCTTCAGTAAAAATTTGTGTTCTAAAGAGTAGCATAAGTGAACAAGCTTGAATATAATCTTGCAGCACTAGGGACAGAAGTAATGGTATCACATAGAAATTTCTGATATACGGTTATGATTATTCACTTGCTTACCAGCAACTGGTTACAGCGACAGTGGTGACAGAATGAGCGAAACGTCTTTGCGTGGTGCACTTCAATGAACTGGGTCAGTGGTTATAAAGATATCAGGAACTTAAGGACAAATAGGAGGGAAAACATTCAAGCAAATAGAAAATAACTTATCTGAATATTTCAGTGAAAACAATACATTTAAACATTGCTGCGCCTAAAAAAAAGCCCAATTTTAGCTGCAACAGATTCTCTGTAATAGAAGTAATTGACTTTAATTTATTCCGCAAAATGTTTCTTGGACAGGCTGTGGTACCAGACTTGACTACCAGAGGTCAGTATAGATTTGAGTATCATGGTTATGTTTCTTTGGGACTTTTAAGAGAAGAACTGTCAATTTACATTGTGAGAATTTTACTTGATGACATTTATATCAATTACCTTTAATGGAATATAAATAACACATACTTGTCTTTTTGCAGTTTTACATACCGGAAAACACCAAAAAGCATCCGTTCAGAAATCTTTTTTTACACACATACACACAGAGGATTTTGAATTAATGTCAGAATTGTTCCATTGATAAAGTAACATCAGTCTGACTTCGTGTTGCAACTGTTTTCATCAGCAGTATAGAGGGTGCAGATTACCAATAGGGTATGGTTTGACGGAGGTTTCAGACTAACCACTAGATGATCAGCTAAAGATACGGAGATCAATTCTGTAGGGTAGATGTACACAACCCTGAAGTGGCCTCAGTTTTCCAAAACTGAGAAGAAATAAAGGATCTTCAGCTCCAAATTCCTGAAATCCTTGCTGGAAATAATTACATAATGCCCTCGTGTGAGGAAACACTGAGGTGAAACACTGCCGCATAAAACAAAACCCTATCTGAGCAAAGGCTTCTTGTTAGTACAGAACAACAACTTTTCTCATGTGCCAATTGGGAATCCAGGAACGTTGATGTGGATAAAATTGGCAAGAAATAACACTGTGTACAGAGCTACTTGGACATAGCTTGGAAATCCTTAGCTGCTGTGGTTAGCTGGCAAGCCTCTGTGTGCTCCAATGATGCTCAGATATTGCGCTGCCTATTATTAGCAGAATTATTTTGTAATCATTTTCAGCCAATGACATTTTATCAAAGTGGATCCTAAGAACCAGGACATTGGACTTCTGGAGAGGCTGCATAATCTTGTAATTAGCAACAAAAAATAATGAAAATATCACCTTAATGCAGAAAGTATGACAAGGGTTGATGAGCAAAAAGAGACTGCAGGAAACAGTTTTTAGATTTTTGTTTAAATGAGTGTGGCAGCATAGAAAACAAACAACAAACAATTGCTCCATTCAGCACAACGAACCCGACTCTTCAATTAGAGCAATTCATTCGGATCTCAAATCTGCACTTCCTTTCTTATCTCCTTTTAAAATATTTAGCTAATTCCTGCTCTGGTGTTTTTATAGTCTCCTTATCATTTTTTTTGTTACATTACTTGAGATTTGTGAAGCCATGCAGTCTTGTTAAGGTGTGTGGCACACCACACCACCCAATTACACTCTGAAGTTCTATAAACACATCATTAAACTTCTCTCATCATTGTTCTAATATAAAAACTCAAATCTTCTCTCGTAAATCTAACTTAAAATTATGATATGTCTCTAAAACTTTTCAGACAGTGTCTTGAAAAAGTATTCAACCCCCAACTCTTTGTTCACATAAATGAGTATTACAATCGGGGTTTTGATCAACTTAACTGAGAATTTTAATTTGTGAATCACACATTCTTTTCACAGTTGAGACCAAAATATGGGTAAATATAAAGCATAAAAAATTTTAAAAATCAAAAACTGAAATGCAAGTAGTTCAAAAGTATTCATCCCTCTTTGCTCAGTACTGAATTGAACCACCTCTCATAGCTACTACGGCCAGTGGTCTTTTTAAATAAGTCTCTACTAGCTTTGCACAATGTAATGGGGCAAGGTTTGTCTCTTCTTTCTTGCAAAATTGCTCAGGGTGTGCCGGGCTAGCTGGTGAGTGGCGGTGGACAGCAATCTTGAGGTCTTGCTCAGGTTCAAACAAGTTAATATCAGGATGCTGACTGGGCCACTCAAGGACATCAATTTTGGTCATTTGAAGCCACTCCATGGTTGCTCTAGCTGTGTGCTTTGGGTCGTTGTCCTGCTGAAAGACGAATCTCCTCCCCAGTTTAAGTTTTCTGGCAGAGGCTAGCAGGTTTTTAATCCAGGATCTCTCTGCATTTAGCAGCATTCATCTTCTTATCAATTCTGACCAGCTGAAAAGCATCTCCACAGCACGATGCTACCTACACCACACTTTACAGGAGCGATGGTGTTCCCTGGATGATGCATGGACTTAGACTTACACTGCACGTAGCACTTAGTGAAGAGGCCAGAAAGTTCCACCTTAGTCTCTTGCTTCGTGACACTTTACAAACTCTTTACAGGCAAGGCTATGTTCTTTCATTAGCAGCACTTATGATGTAAATCTAATACTACACACTCACCAATAAACACCATCACTACTATAAAGTATGCTGGTGATGCTTTTCAGCAGCAGGGCCCAGAAAACTGGTCAGGATTGATGGGAAGATGAATACTGCTAAATACAGAGAAATCCTGGATAAGAACCTGTTTACTTTTGCCAGAAAGCTTAAACTCAGGAGGAAGACTGCCTTTCTACTACCCAAAGCACACCAAAGAACAACCATGGAGTGGCTTCAAATAAAGAAAACTGATATTCTTCAGTGGCCCAGTCAGAGTCTTGACCTTAACCAAATCGAACAACTCTGGCAAGACTATCAAGATTGCTGTCCACTGCCACTCCAACATACATGGCACAGCTTGAGCAATTTTGCAAGGAGGAATGGGCAAATCTTGCTCCATCACACTGTGCAAAGCTAATAGAGACTTATCTAAAAAGACTACAAGCTGTAATAGCTACGAGAGATGGTTCGACTAAACACTGAGCAAAGGGGTGGGGGGGCAGGGATGAATACTTCTGAACTGCTGAGATTTCACTTTTTGAATCCTTAGTTTTTCCTACTTTACAATTTTCCCTGTTTATTGGGCTCTTGTGAAAAAGGAGCATGTGATTCACAAAAAACTTCTGAGTTACACTGATCAAAATCCCTGCTTGCAGTGCTCATTGATGTGAATAAAGGGTTAGGAGCTGAATACTTTTTCAAGGCACTGTAGCTCAATTATTCTTCTTACTGTGGGATTTAATATGTGTAATTTATACTTCCAACATTCTATAAATCAGTAAAGCTGCTCACATTCATTACTGCAATGATAGACGAACTAAAGTGAATTTTCAAAAGGATTCTCAGTTACTTTCTCGAGAGGAAATGGTTTTTTGAAAAAAAAAATTGAAACTAGTGTTGCATCCAGTCATTCAAGAACAAATAGTAACACTACAAGACTAATAGTTATGTTAGGAGGGGGAAGGGGAAAAGTCAGGTAATAGGGAGTACCCCGGTGGCTGTGCCCCTTAACAACAGGTACTCCTGTTTGAGTACTGTTGGGGGGGACAGCTTACCCGGGGGAAGCAACAGTGGCCGTGCCTCCGGCACAGAGTCCGGCCCTGTAGCTCAGAAGGGTAGGGCAAGAAAGAGGAGGGCAGTTGTGATAGGGGACTCAATAGTAAGGGGGTCAGATAGGCGATTCTGTGGACGCAGTCCAGAGACCCGGATGGTAGTTTGCCTCCCTGGTGCCAGGGTCCGGGATATTTCTGATCGTGTCCAAGATATCCTGAAGTGGGAGGGTGAGGAGCCAGAGGTCGTGGTACATATAGGTACCAATGACATAGGTAGGAAAAGGGATGAGGTCCTGAAA
Source organism: Mobula birostris (assembly GCF_030028105.1). Classification (NCBI taxonomy): domain Eukaryota; kingdom Metazoa; phylum Chordata; class Chondrichthyes; order Myliobatiformes; family Myliobatidae; genus Mobula; species Mobula birostris. The sequence continues at coordinate 196,516,039 of NC_092371.1, forward strand.
GGAGAATATAGGGAGCTAGGAAGGGAGTTGAGAAAAAGGACCGCAAAGGTAGTAATCTCGGGATTACTGCCTGTGCCACGCGACAGTGAGAGTAGGAATGCGATGAGGTGGAGGATAAATGCGTGGCTGAGGGATTGGAGCAGGGGGCAGGGATTCAAGTTTTTGGATCATTGGGACCTCTTTTGGCGCAGGCGTGACCTGTACAAAAAGGGTGGGTTGCACCTGAATCCTAGGGGGACCAATATCCTGGCAGGGAGATTAGCGGGGGCTACTGAGGTGACTTTAAACTAGAATGGTTGGGGGGTGGGAATCAAATTAAAGAGGCTAGGCGTGAGGAGGTTAGTTCACTACAGGGGGATGGGAACCAGTGCAGAGAGACAGAGGGGTGTAAAGTGAGGGTAGAAGCAAAAAGTACTATGGAGAAAAGTAAAAGTGGCAGGCCGACAAATCCAGGGCAAGCATTAAAAAGGGCCACTTTTCAGCATAATTGTATAAGGGCTAAGAGAGCTGTAAAAGCCTGAAGGCTTTGTGTGTCAATGCAAGGAGCATTCGTAATAAGGTGGATGAACTGAAAGTGCAGATTGTTATTAATGATTATGATATAGTTGGGATCACAGAGACATGGCTCCAGGGTGACCAGGGATGGGAGCTCAACGTTCAGGGATATTCAATATTCAGGAGGGATAGACATGAAGGAAGGGGAGGTGGGGTGGCGTTGCGTTGCTGGTTAAAGAAGAGATTAACGCAATAGAAAGGAAGGACATAAGCCGGGAAGATGTGGAATCGATATGGGTAGAGCTGCGTAACACTAAGGGGCAGAAGACGCTGGTGGAAGTTGTGTACAGGCCACCTTACAGCAGTAGTGAGGTCAGAGATGGTATTAAACAGGAAATTAGAAATGTGTGCAATAAAGGAACAGCAGTTATAATGGGTGACTTCAATCTACATGTAGATTGGGTGAACCAAATTGGTAAAGGTGCTGAGGAAGAGGATTTCTTGGAATGTATGCGGGATGGTTTTTTGAACCAACATGTCGAGGAACCAACTAGAGAGCAGGCTATTCTGGACTGGGTTTTGAGCAATGGGGAAGGGTTAATTAGCGATCTTGTCATGAGAGGCCCCTTGGGTAAGAGTGACCATAATATGGTGGAATTCTTCATTAAGATGGAGAGTGACATAGTTAATTCAGAAACAAAGGTTCTGAACTTAAAGAGGGGTAACTTTGAAGGTATGAGACGTGACTGGCAAATGACACTTAAAGGATTGACGGTGGATATGCAATGGCAAGCATTTAAAGGTTGCATGGATGAACTACAACAATTGTTCATCCCAGTTTGGCAAAAGAATAAATCAAGGAAGGTAGTGCACCCGTGGCTGACAAGAGAAATTAGGGATAGTATCAATTCCAAAGAAGAAGCATACAAATTAGACAGAGAAAGTGGCTCACCTGAGGACTGGGAGAAATTCAGAGTTCAGCAGAGGAGGACAAAGGGCTTAATTAGGAAGGGGAAAAAAGATTATGAGAGAAAACTGGCAGGAAACATAAAAACGGACTGTAAAAGATATGTAAAAAGGAAAAGACTGGTAAAGACAAATGTAGGTCCCCTGCAGACAGAAACAGGTGAATTGATTATGGGGAGCAAGGACATGGCAGACCAATTGAATAATTACTTTGGTTCTGTCTTCACTAAGGAGGACATAAATAATCTTCCAGAAATAGTAGGGGACAGAGGGTCCAGTGAGATGGAGGAACTGAGCGAAATACATGTTAGTAGGGAAGTGGTGTTAGGTAAATTGAAGGGATTGAAGGCAGATAAATCCCCAGGGCCAGATGGTCTGCATCCCAGGGTGCTTAAGGAAGTAGCCCAAGAAATAGTGGATGCATTAGTGATAATTTTTCAAAACTCATTAGATTCTGGACTAGTTCCTGAGGATTGGAGGGTGGCTAATGTAACTCCACTTTTTAAAAAAGGAGGGAGAGAGAAACCGGGGAATTATAGACCGGTTAGCCTAACGTCGGTGGTGGGGAAACTGCTGGAGTCAGTTATCAAGGATGTGATAACAGCACATTTGGAAAGCGGTGAAATGATCGGACAAAGTCAGCATGGATTTGTGAAAGGAAAATCATGTCTGACGAATCTCATAGAGTATTTTGAGGATGTAACTAGTAGAGTGGATAGGGGAGAACCAGTGGATGTGGTATATTTGGATTTTCAGAAGGCTTTTGACAAGGTCCCACACAGGAGATTAGTGTGTAAACTTAAAGCACACGGTATTGGGGGTAAGGTATTGGTGTGGGTGGAGAGTTGGTTAGCAGACAGGAAGCAAAGAGTGGGAATAAACGGGACCTTTTCAGAATGGCAGGCGGTGACTAGTGGGGTACCGCAAGGCTCAGTGCTGGGACCCCAGTTGTTTACAATATATATTAATGACTTGGATGAGGGAATTAAATGCAGCATCTCCAAGTTTGCGGATGACACGAAGCTGGGTGGCAGTGTTAGCTGTGAGGAGGATGCTAAGAGGATGCAGGGTGACTTGGATAGGTTGGGTGAGTGGGCAAATTCATGGCAGATGCAATTTAATGTGGATAAATGTGAAGTTATCCACTTTGGTGGCAAAAATAGGAAAACAGATTATTATCTGAATGGTGGCCGATTAGGAAAAGGGGAGGTGCAACGAGACCTGGGTGTCATTATACACCAGTCATTGAAAGTGGGCATGCAGGTACAGCAGGCGGTGAAAAAGGCGAATGGTATGCCGGCATTTATAGCGAGAGGATTCGAGTACAGGAGCAGGGAGGTACTACTGCAGTTGTACAAGGCCTTGGTGAGACCACACCTGGAGTATTGTGTGCAGTTTTGGTCCCCTAATCTGAGGAAAGACATCCTTGCCGTAGAGGGAGTACAAAGAAGGTTCACCAGATTGATTCCTGGGATGGCAGGACTTTCATATGAAGAAAGACTGGATGAACTGGGCTTGTACTCGTTGGAATTTAGAAGATTGAGGGGGGATCTGATTGAAATGTATAAGATCCTAAAGGGATTGGACAGGCTAGATGCAGGAAGATTGTTCCTGATGTTGGGGAAGTCCAGAACGAGGGGCCACAGTTTGAGGATAGACGGGAAGCCTTTTAGGACCGAGATTAGGAAAAACTTCTTCACACAGAGAGTGGTGAATCTGTGGAATTCTCTGCCACAGGAAACAGTTGAGGCCAGTTCATTGGCTATATTTAAGAGGGAGTTAGATATGGCCCTTGTGGCTACGGGGGTCAGGGGGTATGGAGGGAAGGCTGGGGCGGGGTTCTGAGTTGGATGATCAGCCATGATCATAATAAATGGCGGTGCAGGCTCGAAGGGCCGAATGGCCTACTCCTGCACCTATTTTCTATGTTTCTATGTTCTATTTCAAAATGTTCTGTCACTACATAATGAAGATTTCTCACATTATCAGCAATATAAATGCCTGCAGTTGTAGCATTAGTACAACAGAAAAACACTTGTGCTGTTTATACAGAATAAATGTACAATCTACTTTGCTACAAATACTTTAAAAAATTCTCACCCTAACAGTAGTTTCTCTCAAACAATTTCCAGAAATTTCAAGCCACAAGTGAACATACACCAAGAACACAGAGTAATCTACCATTTATCTTAAGAAAAGTGTGGAAAACAGAAGCCCTTCTAGAAGAAGTGATGACAGGGCATCACAGGCTGCAGAATGTGCAAATCCCCTCCATTTGGAGGAAGACAAGCCTGGAACAAAGAAGAAGCTTTTAAAACAAAACCTCTTTCTGGTGGTTTGGATATGAGTATTTACTCAGCTATTATATTTAGACAATAGTTGTAGGTGATGGTGATGATCCCCAAATGGGTAAGTTGGTGGCAAAAGTATCATAGTCAGCCTGCTGTATATGGTACAAGATCAGGGACCAGTCTGTAATTATGTATATGGCATGCCAGAGGCATCTATTGTTCCAGGCAACAGACTATCCCTTACAATCGTGCAGCAGATACCAACACAGTGTGGCTAAATGGACATTAGTAAACTCCACACACTGCTTTACTAACCAGCTCACATCAACACTCAGTGGACATCTTATTACATACAGGAGTAGAACATGGTGTAGTCTTATTCTGGTGTAGCCCAGCCACTTCAAGGTTCAACGCACTGTGCATTGAGAGTTGCTCTTCCAAACATTACTGTTGCAATGCGTGGCTATTTGAGTTACCTTCGCTTTCCTGTCAGTTTGAACCAGTCTGGCCATTCTCTTCTGAACTCTTTCATTAACAAGGCAATTTGCCCACAGAACTGCCTCTCTCACTGGATGTCACTTATTTTTTTGTTTTTCACACCATTCTCTGTAAATTCCAGAGAGCATCCAGGGAGATCACCAGTTTCTGAACTACTCAAACCATCCCATCTCGCGCCAACAGTCAAAGTTACTTAAGATCATATTTCTTTTCCATTCCGATGTTTGGTCAGAACAATTGAACCTCTTCTTGTATAGTTTAATGGCGGTTGGCAGACCAACATAAGGTGCACTATCGCCAAACTGAACCTCCCGACTGTGTCTAAATGCTTTTAAGCATTGAGTTGCTGCCACATAGTGGGCTGATTAGATATATGCATTGATGAAGTTCACAGGTATATATACTAAAGTGGCCACTGGGTTTATTTCACTTACCCGCCAGTAGCTCTGGAGTAAGTAGTTTCTCCCCCCCATTACACCAGTATGCTGTACTGCTTCAGTACATCAGAAACTGGATAAATAAGCAATGAAGTTCTCTTAAATAAGAGCATAAATGAAGAGCCCAAAGTTTTGAAGGAAGTGTGTTAGCATGGATTGAAAACTGGCTGTCAAATGGAAAACAGAGTTGGTATAAATGAGGTGTTCTCAGGCTGTAAGGATGCAGCTAGTGGAGTAGTTACATCCTTCCGGCTGAAGCTGATTAGTACTCAACCCTCGATTGTTAATCATTCCATTAATACTCTAGCAGAGGGAACGAAATACAAGACATCCAAAGTTTGCAAGTAGCTGGAAAAGCATGTTCTGAAGAGAACATTGTGATTCCACAATGGGTCATTTTGAGTGACCAGTCAAAAATTTGATAAATGAAGTTTAATGTGAGGTTTGGTACTTCAGTAAAAGGAATTAAAAGGTCAACTATTCATTTAATGGAGAAAGACTGCAAATGAATGAAGATGAAAAGGATCCAGGTGTTCCAGTGTAGGAATCTTAAAACAAGCAGGCAGAACAAACAAATAGTTAAGAAGGTAAATGACACTTTGGCCTTTATTGCAAAGGGATTGGAGCTTAAGAATAGGGAGGTTTATAGTTGTACAAGAATGGCCTTGGTGAGGACACACTTGGAATATTGCACACTGTTATGCTGCCCTTAGCTAATAAAGGACATAGTATCATTGGATGCAGTCCAAATTCATGAGATGAGATGGGTATCCTATCAAGAGAGACTAAACAGTTTGGGTCAGTATTCATTAGAATCTGGAAGAACGATATAAATAAAACCCTAAGGGACATAACTACAAAATAAGTGCAAGTCACCTAAAAAGCAGTGTGTAGAAATATCTGTTCTCAGACCATAGTAAAATTTTGGAATTCTCTCCCTTGGAGGCATTTAAGATAGAGAAAGATTAATACTTAAAAGATCGAGTTGAGTGCTTTTTTTGGAACATGCATGGAAGAGAAGTCAATTTGCCGTGATCATACTGAATGGCTGAACCGGCTTCAGGGGCTAGCTTCCATTTTTGTTGTGTGCTCATTCAAAACCAAACTCAAAGGACCTGAGGCCCTCATCCATGCTTTGCTACCATAGGACTTGCCAATTCCTGTACTCTCTTCACAGACTTCCCTTGCCCCTATCAGTCTAAATTTGAGGTAATCCAAAACTGTTGCCGCAATCCTAGCTTCTTTTTCTACCTGCACCTGGTGCTGCTTGCTCAACACCTTTGTCCTTTCTGACCTGCAATGGTTACTGGTTAAATAACGCTCAAATTAAAAGTTCTTGCCCTTGTCATTATATCTTTTCACATTCTACAGTTCCTCACTTCTGTAATCCCTTTCAAGCTGAGTTTCCTCTGAGATACATTCCTCGAATTCTGACCAATGGCTTATCCTTGAATTGTATCACTCCACCACTGAAAGTCATGACTCATTGTTGAAACCCCAACCTCGAGGGAATTGATTCCAAATATTTCTCTCTCCTTGTGCATCACTTAACACTTTGACTGTACCTTTACTGTTCCTGCCCCCTATCTTGCAGCTCAGTGTCAAATCTTTTGTTTGATAGCTCGCCTGTGAATGTCACTGGGGTATTTATTTTGCAACGTAAGCAGGTGCTATAAAATAGGATTATTTATATTGCTGACTGCTAAATAATATTACAGATCAAAAACTTACACAGCTCAGTTTAATGGATACATCTCCAAAATAGACATGATTCAGCAAAAACTTTAACAATAAGTAAACACCGGCTGGTGACAGATAATTTAAACCATGCCATTCAAATACTAATTTACTATTAGCTGAGTGGTAATTATCACTGTAGGTATAAATGAGACACAAAATAATAATCTTAGCTCAGTATTATGAATGTCCATTGGAGGAATAAATGGAGCTTTACTCATTTCTTCAAACTGCCAGCAGACAAATTAATTTCTGCTGTAATCTGTCTTTCTCTCTATCCTGTCCAAAATGGCTATTTATATTTAGAAAGAAAAACTTAGATCATATCTTTCTACTTTTGTGACACAGACCCTAAGATGACCTGCACCAAATGGACAATATTGTAGTTGCTTATTTTCAGCCCTCTCCTTAGGCCTAACCTTGACAACAGCTAATCAACCTTACTTATTGAAAGGCCTGGATAGAGTAGGAGAGTTTCAGACTAGAGGGCACAGCTTCAGAATAGAAGTATGTCCCTTTAGAACATAGATGAGGAGGAATTTTTTCAGCCCAAAGGTGGTGAATCTGAGGAATTCATTGCCAGGGATGAATGTGGAGGTCAAGGTATTGGGTATATTGAAAGCTGAGGGTGATGGGTTGTTGATTAGTAAGTGCAACAAAAGTTATGGGGGGAAAGCTGAATAATGGGGTTGAGGAAAAATAAATCAGCCATGATCATATGCCAGAGTAGAACTGATGGGATGAATGGCCTAATTCGGCTCCTATGGTTTTGTGATCTTAATTCTTTTAAGCATTGAGGTTTTTTTAAAAATAACAAAATAAACTTTATTCCTAATAAAAATAATTTACAACATTAAACTATGCAATCTCTTTCACAGCCAATGCTGTCAGTACTGTTCTATTGCATTCCTTAAAACTAAAAGGACTGTTGCTATTCATGTGGCCCCCTTGGGTGGTACACTACACTTTTACAATAATTGAGGGGCTTCCTCACTGAATTGTTCCCTGCCAGTAGCTGTAATCCTTCTTTACTGAGCCCTTGCAGTGGCATCAAGTTTCAATGTTAATTCTTTTAAATATTGAGTTAGATTGCTGTTTCCCGTTTACACATTTTTCATTGGTATGTGGTTAAGGATGTCATGTTTTGGGTTTGGGCCATCTGTGAGCCTCCTTTAGTACATGACCAAGAGCAGACATATGTCAAATATTCTCTCATACTTTTATGCCTTACCAGTATTTCGACGACAGCTGCAAAATGGAGGTTGAGGTTTTTGCAATTCATCTCAAGTAAAAGTAGACGAATAACAACTCAATGTCAACAAGACCACGGAGCAGGAGGAGGAAACCAGAGGTCCATGAGCCAGTCCTCATCAGAGGACGAGAGGGTTAGTAGCTTTAAATTCCGAGGTATTATTATTTTGGAGGGCCTGTCCTGGGCCCAGCACATAATTGCAATTATGAAGAAAGCACGGCAGCACTTCCACTTCCTTAGGAGTTTGTGGAGATTTGGCATGACATCCAAAACTCAGACAAATTTGCATAGATGTGCAGTGGAGAGTGTATTGGCTGCTGCATCATAGCCTGGTATGGAAACACCGATGCCAATGTACACACACACACGCACTTAGATAATAAAATTTACTTCAAACTTTTAGGTACTGCATGCATTTTTATGTTCATGTATTTGATGTTAATGAATTCATACCCATTTATACAAGTAATTAAGTGTGAAGTTGCCAATATATTGAACTCAATCCACATTAGCTCCCAACAGATTATGAATAACAGGCACAAGACAACTTCCAAACAAGCTGAGTTGCTCTCAAATTGAATGTTTCCTTTCACTCCACTCACGCTCTGCAAATAAAGCTCATTATTGGAACATGTCCAAGCCACTACAATATTGATACAAAATGCTTTTAGTATTGCAAATTGACATAATGAATTGGCTAAATTCTCTCCGCTCTGCTCGTTCATTCTAACCTACCCCCATTGAACTTGTGTCACAGTCAGCAGTGCAGCTGCCTTGCAACTCCAGTGACATGCGTTCAATCCTCTGATATGATGCTGTCTGCATAGAGTTTGCACGTGCTCCCTGTCGCTGCTGGGGATTCCTCACACATTCCAAAGATAGGTCAACTGGCCACCAGGATTGCCCCTAGTATTATACTCGATCTTTAGAATTATAGGGAGAGAGTGGCTGATTGAAATGTGGATTAAATAAAATGGGGTCAGCATAAGATTAGTGTAGAAAGATACTCGATAATTGTTACAACTCAATGGCCAAAGGGCCTGTATCTGTGGAGTACAATTCAATAACACTACACTCACCACAGACTATTTCATCGTTTGGTCTTCCCGAATTTTTTAGCTTTGCTTGAAGGGTTGGCACAAAATCGTTGGCTTAAAGTTGTTGATACCATACATCTGTCCTAACAGCTGACATATGTCTGTGCAAATTCTTAACGAAATCAATGTTTCAGTCATGAAATCTCAAAACTGTACTCAATTCGTCGATCAAGCCCCATCACATTGGGCTCTTAAAACAAAAATTTACTGGATTAGAATCCACTGTGCATTTTAAATCAGGCACATATTCAACACATGATAGAATATTCTCCTTTTGACTTGCAAGCCCAACATTTCAAGTAACTGATACATACTGAATCCTCCAATGATAGCGCCAGAAAAAACAATATTTTTCTGTAATATACTATGCAGTCTGATGCATTCTGAAATATATTTATTGAATGATTTGGTAAATTTGTTAATCTGAAGATGTATCTTAAAAAAAGGACTCATTAGCTTGAGCATTCTTGTTAGTATGCTACAAACTCCTGTGTGGCGTTTAATTATTATTAAAGCAGACCTTTGAGATCCAGCATGTTATTTTCTAAGCTGGTTCTATTGCTCCAGGCTAATTGATGAGACCAAAGTGGGACCTGCATGCACTGCCACAAATGGAGTATCTGATGCAATGGGTAATTTGTGAGATGGTATGCTCTTTCCACCATTGCACTTGGCTCCTGTGTGGTCCTGACACATGAAATTAAGGTGTGTAGCTGTTTTCACAACTCGATCATTTGCTTCTATTCAAACAGGATGGTGACAGTAACTCAAAAAAGCCATGCGTTACAACAGTGGTGTGCAGAAGAGCATCTCTGACTGCACAAGTCAAACCCAACAGCAGCAGAAGATCACAAACATGCACTCAGTGACTACATTTTAAGTACAGAAGGTATCTAATAAAGAGGCCACTGAGTGTATGTTCTTATTTGAAGGGAATATACCAAAATCAGACTGACACGAAGCTTCACATTGAGGCCAGAATACCTTTACAGTGTGTGAAAGTTTAGTAGACAAATTTCACACCAAAAGCTTTTCAGTCACAATAGAATGATGGCGCAGATACAATGGGGCAAATGGCCTACTTCTGCTGCAGAGTCTTATGATCTTTTATTTCTATAAATCATTTATTTTGTATCACAATTCCTAATAACAATGGATATTGTGCATTACTTTGATAATATCATTAGCTTGCTACAGTTTACAACATAATACCTCAGCGTAAAATTGCTGTATTGGAGGGAAATGAGGGACTGCTGTGTTCTCTGTTTCAAAGAGATATGACTCACTCAGGACAAGCCAGATACGGTGGTCAGATGCAAGGGGTTCTTGACACACTGGAATAATCAAAGTGCTCATTCAAAGAGGGCAAAAGGTGTCTCATAAAAGAGTGACAAGGGTTGATATGGGACCAATTGAAAATGATGCTGGAGTAATTATAATGGATAACAAAGAGATGGCAGAGGAACTGAATGAGTATTTTGCATCAGTCTTCACAGTGGAAGACATGAGCAATATACCTGATAGCCAGAGGTATCAGGGCATAGAATTAGGTACAGTCAAGATAACTAGAGAGAAAGTGCTTGGGAAGCTAAGTGGACTAAGAATAGATAAGTCTCCTGGCCTGGATGAGGTGCACCCAAGGGTTCTGAAGGAGATGGCTTTGGAGATTGTGGAAGCATTGGAAATGATCTTTCAGGAGATTCTGCAGGGAGCGCTCATGGAGTGAGGTCGTCTCTCTGGCTTCGCTCCATTCCCGTTATCCTTTTTAACCTATGATCTCCTTGATCTAATCAATTTTAAGTACACCAGAAGACTTACTTTATCTCTCTGAATTATCGATTAATTGACTTCCTTTTGTCAATCGCAACTTTTGAGCTTAAAGAAATGAGTACGAGATCTAAAACCAAAGATGGGAAAGACGCTGATGGGAACGGAGGAAAGAAGAAAGGTGACTCTAAACCAACGGAATTAACTTACGAAGTTATGATGAAGTGTTTGGAGGAAATGTTTGAGCAGCATCGGATAAAATTATCTGAAAGTTTAACTGCTCAATTTGAACAACATCGTCAAAGCCTTAATGAAGATTTAAAATCAATCACGGAATCTTTGAAATTCCTGAATGCTGATGTTCAAAAACACGATGTAAAGATTTCTGAGCTGGATACTAAATCTCAGAAGACGGATACAAAAGTTGAGATCTTAGAGAAGAATCTAGCTTCGACTACTAAACAGCTCCAACAACTTAAATCCAAAGTTATTGATCTTGCAAATCGATCGAGAAGACAAAATTTACGTTTAATTGGCCTACCCGAGGATGTTGAGGTTGGAGATCCTGTAATATTCTTTGCTCAACTCTTAAAGGATTCGTTCGGTTCAGTTTTTCCCAACGATCCTCCATTACTCGATCGCGCCCATCGCATACCGTGGGTAAAGTCGGCAGCGGCTGTTTCCAAACCCAGACCAGTTATTCTTCATTTCCATTATGTTAATGTTAAAGAACAACTTCTCCAGATCGCTCGTCGACAAGGGATGATAAAGTATCGTCAGCATTCCTTCAGGATAGTTCAAGACTACAGTCCTGAAGTGATGAAGGAACGACTGACTTTTAAACCTTTAATGTCGGAATGCTATCAAAAAAATCTCAAACCGGCACTACTGTATCCTGCACGACTCAGAATCTCTCTTCCCAATGGAAATTGTCGTGTTTTCCACTCTACAACTGCCGCTCGGAGCTTTTTGGATGATAATTTCCCATCTGATACAGACACCCTCTCTTAGTCTGTGTTTGGTGCTTCCAGCACCAATTTTTTTTTCTCTCTGGTTTTTTTTCTTCAAAATAAACCTTCTACTACTGTGCGATGAAGGTTTTTTATAAGTTTAAGATTTTTGTTCTTTGGTTATTACTATAGTGATTACTCTAGAATTTATATGGAATATTTATCTTCTGTGAATAACATCACTTTCCCTTAGTTAACCTTTTGTTTTAATGTATCCTTTTTTGTTATTACTAATGATCCGATCTGACGGTCATTTGTAGTTATATGCTTCCTATTTTTGATTTTCGCATAATTAAAATGGCGACTTGTCTTTCTTTTTCTATAATTTTTTTTTCGGGATGCCATGTTCTTATGCTTCTTCTTCCCATAATCCATTTTTCTTATTTTGGAAGCGTTTTTTTTATTTACTCATTTATAATTAACTAATTATAAGCACTGATACTGGTTTTTATTTTATATATTTTAGTAATTTTTACTATGGAGACTAATTTACAATACTGTTTATTTTTCACATATTAGTCTTTGGGAGGTCACTTATCTAACATATATTTTTGGAGTTGCCCCCCTGCAGAAATGGGGTTAAAGTTAGTATTAGTTAGCGCTTTCTTCAGCCTTCTCTGGCTCAGTTCGGGTTTCTACTTGGGGTTGGGGGAGGGGGTGGCCTTTTTCTTCTTTAATTTTTTCTATTGGGCTGATTCAGAACTACAAAGATGTCCCCAGTGTCGAGATTTCCGGTTCCTCTCTAATCATGTATTCCTCTTCCGATTTCATGAGCTCACATTATGGTTAACCCCTTACTCACCAAAGGGTTAATTTTTAGTTATGGCTCATTCTATTAATTTTGTCTCTTGGAATACAAATGGTTTAAACCATCCAATAAAACGGAAAAAGATCTTCAAAATATTCCAAAGACTGAATGCTCATATTATCTTTGCTCAAGAGACTCATGTAAGGAAAGAGGACAGTCAACGCTTCTTTAAGTTTTGGAAATGACAAAAATACCACTCAAATGCTCAAGCCAAATTTAAAGGCGTTTCAATTTTTATTGATCCCTCAATTACATTCATTTATCAAGACATCATTTCAGATCCTAATGGCAGATTTCTGTTAATTACAGGGGTACTTTTTAATAAAAAGGTCGCTATGGTTAATATTTACGCTCCGAATGTGGATTATCCTGAATTCTTTAAACATTTACTTACTTCCCTTCCTAATTTAAACGAGTATATGTTGATAATGGGCGGTGATTTTAATTTATGTTTGAATCCCATGTTGGATAGATCCACAAGTAGTCCGGCTTTACCGAATAAGTCGGCTACCATTATCAACTCTTTTATGTTGGATGCTGGGATTTCAGAAATTTGGAGATTTCTACATCCAAATGATAAGGAATTCTCCTTTTTTTCACATGTTCACCGTTCTTTTTCCCGAATTGATTATTTCCTGATTGACTCTCGTTTGATTCCATATGTAGCTGATTGTAATTATGACATTATTGCTATTTCAGATCATGCTCCATTGAAACTTTCCATCAAGTTAATGGATACCTTTTGTACTACCAGACAATGGCGATTTAACCCTATTTTGCTTCAAGATCAGGACTTTGTCAAATTTATAAAGGAGCAGATTGATTTCTTCTTTTCAACTAATACTACGGATGAAGTTTCCAACGGAACTGTTTGGGACGCCTTTAAAGCTTATATCCGTGGTCAGATTATTTCCTATTCGGCCGGTTTGAAAAGACGTATTAACAATGAAATACTTCTACTGGTTGATAAAATTAAAGAAGTTGATAAAAAATATGCTATTTCTCCTAGCAAGGAGCTGTACAAACACAGAGTTGAACTCCAATTGGAACATAGCTTATTATTAACATCCTTGATCGAAAATCAATTAATGAGAACTAGAAGTGATTTTTATATTCATAGTGATAAATCGGGTAAATTACTGGCTAACCAATTGAAATTTGATTCGGTTAAACGTCAAATTACTAAGATCCGCAAACAGGATGATACTTTTACAGTTGATCATGTTGGGATAAACCAAACCTTTCAAGAATTTTATACCTCTTTATATCATTCTGATTTTCCTCATGATTCTAATTTCATGCATGATTTTTTAAGTAAATTGAGTTTTCCGAAACTATCTCCCGAAGATTGCCTATCATTAGAAACTTCCATTTCAGAGGAAGAAATAATAACTGCAATCTCATCATTAAATTCCGGTAAAGCACCCGGTCCCGATGGGTTTACAGTGGAATTTTTAAAAATTATTTTCCTCCATTCTTTCTTCTAAGTTGTCTAGAATATTTAAGGAAGCAATTAGTTTAGGTAAATTACCACAATCGTTTTATGAAGCCTCTATTTCCTTAATTCTTAAAAAGAATAAAGATCCTACGGATTGTGCATCCTACAGACCGATATCTCTTCTGAATGTAGATTCAAAAATTTTTTCAAAAATTCTAGCTACTAGACTGGAGAAGGTGTTACCTCAAATTATTTCCATGGATCAAACCGGATTTATTAAAAATCGCTATTCATCTTTTAATATTAGGAGGTTAATGAATATTGTTTATACCCCCTCACTTACTACCCCGGAATGTATTATCTCACTAGATGCTGAGAAAGCCTTTGACAGAGTTGAATGGTCTTATTTATTTAATGTTCTTGAGAAATTTAATTTTAATTTGACATTTATATCTTGGATTAAATTGTTATATTATTCCCTGGTAGCCTCGGTCTGTACAAATAATTATAGCTCTCCTTTTTTTCGTCTTTTTTGCGGTACTAGGCAAGGTTGCCCTCTTAGTCCTTTACTATTTAATATTGCTCTCGAACCTTTAGCAATTGCTATCCGTGACTCGCCAAATATTGTTGGTATTACCCGTGGAAATGAAATACATAAACTATCATTATATGCAGATGATTTGTTGTTATATATCTCTAACCCGGAGAAGTCAATTCCTGCTATCTTAGATCTGTTAGCTCAATTTAGTAACTTTTCTGGTTACAAATTGAATCTTAGTAAGAGTGAATTATTCCCTTTAAATAAGCATGTACCTATTTATGGACGTTTACCATTTAAATTGGTTACTGATTCATTTATATACTTAGGGATAACAATTACCAAAAAATATAAAGATTTATTTACAGCTAATTTTTCCCCTTTAATTGATCAGATTAAACTTTTATTTACCAAATGGTCCCCAATCTCTTTGTCTTTGATTGGTCGGATTAATGCTATTAAGATGATCATTTTGCCTAAATTTTTGTATATATTTCAATCGGTTCCAATTTTTATCCCAAAATCTTTTTTTGATAACGTAGATTCAAAAATTTCCTCATATATTTGGCAGAATAAAAATCCTAGGTTAGGTAAAAGATATTTACAGAAATCCAAGAAGGAGGGGGGACTTGCCCTCCCAAATTTTAGATTCTATTATTGGGCAATTAATATTCGATATTTAAAATTTTGGCTACAAGATTTGGACACATCTTTAAACCCTCATTGGGTAAATTTTGAATCTAATTCACTACAAGGGTTCTCCTTGGGTTCGGTTTTAGGAACTTTACTTCCTTTTACTTCTTTTAAATCATATAAACAAATGAATAACCCAATAGTTAAACATACTTTACGTATATGGTTTCAATTCCGAAGAGTTTTTGGGTTTAATCAATTCATTCTAGCAAGTCCCATTATATCAAATTTTCTTTTTCAACCTTCCACGATGGATCAAGCTTACTTTGATTGGAAAACCAAAGGTATAATATCTTTTCGCAATTTATTCTTGGATAACTGTTTTATGTCTTTTGATCAACTCTCTAATAAATATAACTTACCCAGATCTCACTTTTTTAGATATTTACAGATTAGAAACTTTTTAATTACTGTCTCTCCTAATTTTCCACACCCATATCCAATGGACACTTTGGAAAAAATCTTAGACTTAAATCTTTCTCAGAAAGGTGTAATAGCAATTGTATATAATATAATTATGAATTTATGTCTTGATGCCTCTAATAAAATTAAAGCTGACTGGGAAAGAAAACTTGAGATTAATATACCGACTGGAAAAATGGGAAAAAATTCTTCAGTTGGTGAATTCATCCTCTGTATGTGCTAAGCATAGGTTGATACAGTTTAAAGTAGTTCACAGGGCTCATATGTCCGAAGATAAACTATCTCGTTATTACTCTTATATTAATCCAGTATGTGACAGATGCCAGTCTGAGATTGCCTCTCTAACTCACATGTTTTGGTCATGTCCCTTGTTGGAGAAATATTGGAAAGATATTTTTGATATTATTTCAACGGTCCTAAATATAGACTTACAACCTCATCCAATTACTGCTATCTTTGGACTACCAATGATAGACTCAAATAACTTAACCTCTTCATCACGAAGGATGATTGCATTTCTTACTTTAATAGCTAGAAGGTCCATTTTGTTGAATTGGAAAGAGATCAACCCTCCTACAGTATTTCATTGGTTTTCACAAATTATAGTGTGTCTGAATCTGGAGAAAATTAGAAGTGCAGTTTATGACCCTTCTATTAAGTTTGAAAAAATTTGGAGACCATTTATTCAGCATTTTCATTTGACGTAATTTGATCATTTCCAAACTCGTTTTATTTCTCTGTACTGTTGTTGGAGGGGAATGGAATCGTCGACGCTGAGGTTTTCTTCTTTTCCATTTTTAAGTTGTTAGTTTTGCCCAAGTCTTTTAGTTTAGTTTTTTTTCTTTTGGGATGGGTTTTTTTTTCTCTTTTTCTTTCTTTTTTCTTTTTTTTGCTTTATATTATCCGTGATCAGTTCTACATGTATGGGAGTTTTGGTAATTTCCACTATTTGGTTCTGTAATTACTCTTTTTTTAAATGTAACAATACATCTCATATTATCTGTATTATTGCTATGTTTTGTTTCTTTATTTTGAAATTAATAAAAAGATTGAAAAAGAAAGGAAATGATCTTTCAGGAATCAATGGACTCTGGCATGGTTCTGGAGGACTGGAAGGTCGCAAATGTAGTTCCGCTATTTAAGAAAGAAAGGAGGCAGCAAAAAGAAAATTACAGACCTATTAGTCTGACATCGGTGGTTGGAAAGATATTGGAGTCAATCCTCAAGGATGAGGTTATGAAATACCTCGAGGTGCATGACAAGATAGGCCGAAGCCAGCATGGTTTCATAAAGGGAAGATCCTGCCTTACCAACTTACTGGAATTTTTTGAGGTAATCTCGAATATGATTGACAAGGGAGAGGCTGTGGATGTTGTGTATTTGGATTTTCAAAAGGCCTTCGATAAGGTGCCGCATATGAGGCTGCTTAATAAGATGAGAGCCCATGGAATTACTGGAAAGATATTGAAATGGGTGGAGCATTGGCTGATGGGCAGAAAGCAAAGGGTGGGAATAAAGGGATCCTATTCTGATTGGTTGCCGGTTACTAGTGGTGTTCCGCCCGGATCGGTGTTGGGGCCGCTTTTTTTTTTACGATGTATATCGATGATTTGGATTATGGATTAAATGGTTTTGTGGCCAAGTTTGCAGATGACACCAAGATAGGTGGAGGAGCAGGAAATGTTGAAGAAACAGAAAGGTTGCAGAGAGACTTAGTCAGTTTAGGAGAGTGGGCAAAGAAATGGCAGATGAGATACAATGTTGACAAATGTACGGTTGTACATTTCGGAAGAAGAAATAATCGGGCAGATTATTATTTAGATGGGGAGAAAATTCAAAAATCGGAAGTGCAAAGGGACTTGGGGGTCTTCGTGCAGGATACCCTAAAGGTTAACCACCAAGTTGGATTGGCGGTAAGGAAACCGAATGCTATGTTGGCATTCATTTCAAGAGGAATAGTGTATAAGAGTAAGGAGGTGTTGATGAGGCTCTATGGGGCATTAGTGAGACCTCATTTGGAATACTGTGTGCAGTTTTGGGCCCCCTATCTTAGAAAGGATATACTGATGTTGGAGAGAGTTCAGAGAAGATTTACGAGGATGATTCCTGGAATGCAGGAACTAACATATGAGGAGCGTCTGTCGGCTCTTGGATTGTATTCATTAGAGTATAGAAGAATGAGAGGGGATCTCATAGAAACGTTTCGAATGTTGAAAGGGTTGGACAGAGTAGATGTGGAAAGGTTGTTTCCCTTGGTGGGTGAGTCCAGGACAAGAGGCCATAGTCTTAGAATTAGAGGGTACCCTGTTAAAACAGAGATGAGGAGAAATTTTTTTAGCCAGAGGGTCGTGGATTTGTGGAATTCGTTGCCACATATGGCTGTGGAGGCCCAATCATTGAGGGTGTTTAAGGAGGAGATTGACAGGTATCTAATTAGTCAGGGTATCAAGGGATATGGGGAAAAAGCCGGAAATTGGAACTAGATGGGTGAATAGTTTAGCTCATGGGGGAGCTGCGGAGCAGACTCGAGGGGCCGAATGGCCTACTTCTGCTCCTTTGTCTTGTGACCTTGTGATAATAAACTCTTCATGGTGCTCAGACGTAGTTGTCTTATCACATTCTTGTTCTTCCCACCTGAAATATCTAATGATTAAGTGCCGTCCATTCTACTTATCAAGAGAGCTCTCCCCCATGATACAGACAACGGTTTATATACTGCCAAAGGCCGATATTAAATAAGCACTCAATGCATAGGAGCCAATGCATTGAGTGCAATGATTAGCAACAAGAAACAGCGTACCCTGAAACCTTTCAAATCAGTGCCAGGGAAGTCAATCAGGATTGTTTGAAGAAATCGCTACCCAATTATCGTCAAAATATCACCTGTAGCATCAGGGGTCCCAATACACTCAACCACAGTAGGAATGCCTACTGTTTGATCACTGGACGGCGTTTCGGGAAATCTGATCGCCTGGCTGTCCTCCCCCTACCTGCATATAGGCAGAGGCTAAAGACCAAGGCTCCAGAGGTAAGAACAACAAAGAGGTGGTTGCAGGAGGCAGAGCAGTGGCTACGGCATTGCTTCCAGACAGTAGAGTTGACCAGGTTCAAGGACTCATCAGTGGATCTGAGTGAATATGCCACGGTTGTCAGGGACTTTATAAAGAGTCACGGATGAATGTGTCACCACAATATCATTCAGAGTCTTCCTCAACCAGAAGCCCTAGATGAACCACGAGATCCGCAGTCTGCTGAAGGCCAGATCAGTGGCATTCAGATCTGGCGACCAAGTAAATATAAGAGGATGAGGTACAACCTCTGGATAGCCATCTCATATACGAACTGGCAATTCTGGACCAATCTCAAATCACAGAAGGATGCTCAACAGCTGTGGCAGGGCTTCAACGTTATCACATCCTGCAGATTAAAACTAAGCAACATTCAGTAGGTGACAACAGGGCTTCGCTCCCAGGTGAGCTCAATGCTTTTTATGCTCACTTTGACTGACATGGAGGCATCTTCACAAACTCCCACAGCCCCTAATGACGCTGTGATTTCAGTCTCTGAGGCCGAAATGAGAGCATACCTTTAGGAGGGTGAACACACGTAAAGCATATGACCCTGACAGGGTACCTGGCCGAGTACAGAAGACCTGTGCTATTCACTGATACTTTTAACCTCTTGCTTCAGCAATCTGAGATACTGGCGTAAATTATACCAGTGGCCAAGAAATACGTGGTAACCTGCCTTAATGACTATTATCCAGTAGCAATTACATCCACGGTGATGAAGTTCTTTGAGGTTGGTGATGAAGCACATCAACTCCTGTCTGAGAAGCAACTTGGAACTGTCCAATTTGTTTACAATCACAAGTCAACAGCAGATGCCATTCATTTGGACAGTGAAGATGCATACATCAAGATGCTCTTCATCGATTACAATCCTGAATTCATCACCATCATTCCCTCAAAGGTAATCTATAAGCTCCTCAATATCTCCTTGTGCAACTGGATCATTGTTTTCCTCATTTGCTGACCCCGGTCAGTTTGGATTGGCAACATCTCTTCCACAATCACATCAGCACAGGTGCATCTACTTTCTTAGAAGTTTGCACAGATTCTGCATGCCACCTAAAACTTTGACAAATTGCATGGTGGAGAGTATACTGACTAGTTGCGTCACGGACTATTGTGGGAACACCAATGCCCTTGAAGGGAAAAGCCTACAAAAATTAGTGGATACAGCCCGGTGCATCACAGGTAGGGTCCCCTCACCAGTGAGCACATTTACAAGGAATGCATTCACAGGAAGGCAGCATGCATCAACAAGGACGTCCACTATCCAGGTCGTGCTCTCTTCTCGCTGCTGCCATCAGGAGGGAAATACAGGAGCCCCAGGTCCCACATCACCAGGTTCAGGAACAGTTAGTGCCCTTCAACCATCAGGCTCTTGCACCAGAGGGGATAACTTCACCGACCCCAACACTGCACAACCTATGGACAACTTATGGGCTCACTTTTAAGGACTCTACAAGCTCATGGTCTCAATATTTATTGCTTATTTATTACTATTATTACTTTTAGTTCCTTTTTTATATTTGCACAGTTTGTTATCTTTTGCACATTGGTTGTTCACCCATCTGTGTTGTGTGCATTTTTTCATTGATTCTAATGTGTTTCTTTTGTACTTACAGTGAATGCCTGCAAGGAAATGAATCTCAGGGAAGTATATGGTGACACATACTTTGATAATAAATTTACTTTGACCTTTGAATAATACTGATAAATATCAGGTGTAGATCATTTAGTAATACATGTTGCAGCAATATTAGACAATTCCATTAGAATGGAACAAGGGATACATTTATCCCTATTGCACAAGGCACAGTTAACATAAAATGCAATACAATTTATTTCAATTGGAAATTATGGAGCATGATAGTATTGATTAGCGATAGGTAAATAAATATGCAGACAGTAATGACATTTTTACTACCTGTTCAGTTTTAAAGTGAGTTTATTCAGTGCAAATATGTTTTCATCCTCTCAGACCTGATAATTGCCATCAATTTCTAGTTTACCTAGAAATAATCTAATTTGCTGCCTGGATGCAACAAGTTTGCATTGTAAACTTTGTTGCCATCTAATTTAGACTAAAAAGGTTAAAGTGCCATTTTCACAGAAAAGAAAATGTAATATTCAGATAGTTAAGATAGTGAACACCAGGTTGGTGGTGCTGTTGAAGGCATACAGAGTAATTGAAGACTTTAGAAAGATATGGATATGCTAGTGAAATCGACTGAGAAAAGGCAGATGGAGATTAAACCCTAAAATGTGACGTGATCCATTTTGAGAGTACTCACGAGGCTAGGGCTCACAGCCTGAATGGTAAGATCCTCGGGAGTTCTGAGGAACTGGGACTTCGGACAAGATCTTTGTAAAAGGCAGTGTAGTTAACTATTTCAGAGGCATATGAGGTGCTGGAGTTTGCTAGTTGGGGTATTGATGGAAGTGAAGAATTAATGCCCTTACATCATTCACTTTAATTAATGCATGCATGAGAAAATGACACATTATTGTTATTTGCTTCCCAGGTACTAACCAGAAATAAGTTCAGATCTAACTCATACATGTTTAAACAGGGAATGTCTACAATGCATTCTACCATTCACCATTTTGAGGCAGGCTGAGAAAAGAGGGTGAAGAAGTTCCAGTTTAGTTTACAACAGAAACAGTTACTAGCACATTGTGTAAAAAAAAACAAATATATTAATGACGGATGGACCCTGCATACGCCAGACCATTTGTTTCTTACAGTGGGGTTGGTCATGACCAGGCTGAACTCTTGAGGAGCACAAAATCAGAATCAGATTTATTTTCACTCACTTATATGACACAAAATTTGTGGCAAAAGTAAGTTGCAAAAACATAAAATTACTAAAAAAATACAGAAAAAATAATGCAAAAACAAAAGGAGTAATGTGATGGCAGAGGTGAAGAAGCTGTTTTTTCTGTCTGTCTTCAGGCTCCAGTACCTTCTCTCCAATGATAGTAATGAGAAAAGGACACATCCTGCATGGCGAAGGAACTTCGTGAGGAATTCTATACCCTGAAGCCTTTTGAACATGTCCTCCATGATGAGGAGGCTTGTGCCCATGATGGAACTGGCTGAGTCTGCAATCCTCTGTAGCCTCTTGAGATCCTGAACATTGGAGCCTCTGTAGCAGACTACAGAGTCTGTAATGCGACCATTTAGAATGTGCTCTGTGCACATCTATAGAAATTTGCAAGTCTTTGGTGACATACCAGATCTCCCCAAGGTTCAACGAAGTACAATTGCTGCTAATTGTTGAACCCAGAATAGACCCAGGATGTTAATAACCAAGAACTTGAAACTGCTCACATTCTCCTCTGCTGACTCCTCGATGAAGACTGGGGTGCGCTCTCCTGCTTTCCTTTTCCACAATCATTTCCTTGGTCCTGCTGACATTGATTGTGAGCTGGTTGTTCTCACTCCTGCATGCCTCATCACCATCTGAGATTTTAACCAATAATCGTGCTCTCATCTGTAAATTTATGGATGGTGTTCCTAGCCACTCTGTCATGAGTATAGAGAGGAGAGGGCAGTGGGCCAAGCACACATCCTTGAGGTGCATTCATGTTGATAGTCAGTGAAGAGGAGATGTTATCACTGATATGCACTGATTATGTCTCCTAATAAGGGAGACAAGGATCCAGTTGCAGAGGGACGTACAGAGGTTCATGTTTACAAGATTGGTGTTACTGAGTAATACTGAGGGGGCTGAGCTGTAAATGATAAATAGTAGGTTGACATACATCCTGCAGCTGTCTAGGTGCTCAAAGCAGAGTCGATAGACAGTGAGATTTGCATTCACTGTAGACCGCTTACAGTGACAGGCGACTTATAGGCGGTCCAGGTGCTTGCTCAGGCAGGAGTTAATAATCCTAGCCACCACCAAACACTCAAAACAGTTCATAATGGTACACTACTGGTCAATATTCTAAAGGGCAGCCACCCTACTCGTCTTGGGCATGGGTATTATTGCTGTCCTTTTGAAGCATATATCCTGTTTCAACAATACTTCAACCTGTACAATTCAGTTGCTCCTTTTCCCAGCTTTAATGGCACATCACCTGATCAACAATTATCCAGGGGGACAAAAAAAAACATGCAGATGCTGAAAATCTGAAATAAAAAAGGGGAATTGAACCGCAAAACAAAGTTTGTTTCTCTTTCCACAGATGCTGTCTGATCTTCCAGCATCTTGCATTTTTATTTTCGTTATCCAGAGCTGGCTTCTGTTTATTTACCTGAACTGCGTACTTGGAAATTAAGCCACCAGGTTGTTCCATTAGGTCTAAAATGGGACCATCACATTATTTTAAAACTTTTCAATTACTTTTATATTTTAAATAATGTTAAACTATTTGGCTTTATGTTTTTTTGGCTGGCCTGCCATGTTAGCAATAAACATAGATAGACTGGAAGATCCGAAGGCAGCACCATGACTAGAATAATGGCCTACTACTAATGCTGTGTAAGCAGCCAATCACAGCAGCTAAAGGCGGCACTCTTCCATTTTCGAAGGCAACTAGGTTCGAGCACCTTGCTAGTACAGCACATGTGAATAATATTACACTGCTACTTTCTACAAATTAGTTAAAATCTACAAGATTATTATTGCACCTGACTTACTGTATATACTGTGGTACGCAAGGAAATGGTTTTCTGCTATGTCACAAAGTAAAATTAATGCTTCTTTATATAATCAGTTTTCTCCATAGCAATTCTTCATTCTGGATTCCACAATGCTACAAACTTTAGTTTGGTCACAAATAATTTAAAATATAAAATTCATACAGCAAACAAAACATGGTGTTGTAATACTCACTGAAATACATTCTCTGGCCATTACTGATGTATTTCAGATACTGTACATATATATCATATAGTCATATTTGTCACAAATTTCCACATATTTGCAGCTGCAGATTAGTGATCAGGATCGGCAGTTTAAAAATGAAATTTCAACTCCTAGACACAGAACTTCTTTAACCAGATGATCATTTACTTCATAATTAGTGAAACATCAGTATAATTTATAAATGGTTTTCATCCTGTAAGAGAAGTAATTGTACAAAGCGATGGCAAATATCACCTTTAAAAGAAATTTTACCTTTCAAATTGAAGGTGAACTAGTTCCAAAAAACAGCAAGAAGTCTGGCTGAAATCTGCAAGAAAAAAGACAAATCATTAACTACTTAGATGAGGTGCTGTTGGGAAAAATTTTCAGCTGTAATTTCAGTAATTGTACCTAATACACGGTTGTCTTGCAAACACATCATGCAGGAAATTCTATTCTGCTCAATTCACAATAATCAAGTATAGATGTATTAAAAAAAGATTTGCAAATAGCACTTGACTTAAGGGTAAATAGTTCCAAAATCAATGACACCCATGCATAGATCAAAAGGCAAAATCTTTCTGAAGAATTGGCTGCTCAACAGACTAATTACAGGCACATCCCAAAGGGCAATTCATTCATTATTTCAGTCTAAGTTGATGTGCAGCTAACCACACACTGAAGCATCAGTGCTCATTTTATGAGCAATACATAATTTAAAGGATTCCATCCTTACAATGTGTTCCAAATTGAGTACAACATGCACGTTTAAGGATCTGAAGGCAATAGGTTGTTTTTTGCTATATAAAATGTTGAACTCTTACTGAGTCACCTTCTCAATCTATTTCACAGCTGTGATCAGAGTTGCATCAGAACGACAAATAATCATTTATAACAGTATAATGCAAACAACTCCTATCTATTTAAATTCTCATTTAAGTTTGCTGCTTGAATGTTTTGTTCATGTACCACTTTTCCAAAAATAAAGTGAGTAAGCACACAATTCTGAAGTAAACTTATGGAAACCTGTGCTACCACAGGATACCAAACTGATGATGAATGATTTTTTACCTTTTCCATTTACTTTCAAATTACGATACCTTGCTAATCAAAATGTCAATGGATGCCCAAAACCAGTGCTAAGTGGTGAGCACCTAAAGGTTGTGAGGAAATCTCCATTACATAGCCTGCATAAAGCACTGAAGCTCAAAGGGCTGATTGCACTCGTGGCTAATCATCAATTTAAAAAAAATTGCAAGGATAAATGCATGGCCTACTACCCGAGAAAAAAATATCATCTGCCCTCAGCCCAATAAGCACCAGCAGGTTCTAAATACAAAGTAGCCCAGTCCTGTCTGTACACTGCACGCACACTTTCGAGGAGGAGTGGATGTGTAGAAAGTAAGATTCAATCACTGCATAATTAATCTCCCGCACAGGCCAGGGATCACACGATTAACTACTTCACTGGTGCAGCTGAGTTCCACAAAGTTAATGAATGCACCCAGGCACCTTCCTGATCTGTGTGGCAGATATTGCAAAGCATGATATATTTCCTGAGCTATCAATCACCACTGACCTCTGCTTCCTACAACCCTGTCTTCAAATGGTAATAAGGTTATTCAGATTGAAGGAAGGCAAAATGTGGTGCTCCATTTCAGTTAGAACTGGGACCATTATTACTCGTGGTTCACATTAACATTTGCAATATCAAAATTTGTAGATGAAAGCAAACTGAGGAGAATAACTCAACTGCAAGGAAGAATACAACACCCACATTTACAGCTGGGTGGTTATGGAGCAGTTTTCTAAGACAAGCTTTTAACTGTATGCCAGTACGGTATACAGCAATAATAAACGATCTCTAATTTTCTGTTATAGAGCAGAATTAACTTGAAGATGCAAAGGAAAAATACCAGAGATATACCTAGTCTGAGGGGTGCAGCTGACAGAAGAGTTTGAACATATTCCAGTTTGTTATCAAAGAAAAGAAAATTGGGTCATCTGAATGGAGGTTTCTTTAGATTGAGTTGGGGAAGATAAATCTGACAGGACCATTTCCACTTGTGGAGGGATCCCAAACAAATAACCTTAAATACAAGTATCAATAGATCCAAAAGAATAAGAAGAATTTTATTTTATTCATGGAATGATTACAATGTAAAACTTGCAACCACAGGAAGTGATTGAGGCAAATTATATAAAGTCTTTCAAAATGGGAAACAATTGAATACACGAAGGAAAGAATAGAAAATAACATTATCACACCTTCTCCTGAACTGCACTAGTTCTAAGTGTAGTGAATAAAGTTCAGGAATTTACTCACTTGGTAAACAACTACTTTCTTCAGTCCACTCTGGGAGCTCTATCTGTGCATTCTAAGCATAAAATGTTGAAACAAAAGTTTCGGTATCCTTTATTTACTAATCCAAATACCTATGCAATTCAACTCATCATCAAAAGAAAAATAACCGTGTTTCTCATGTTAATATAAAAACACACTGCCACGATATTATAATTCTTATTAAATGTTCAGGTATCTTCGATGCCTGAGATGTACTGTCTCACAAAGATCTGGTGTTTTCTCTCAATGCAAGTTCAAAGCAATTCATTAAAAACTGTGGAAGTCTTGGCAAATGTTCAAGGGCAAATCAAGTTTGTCCATTAAAAGAAATTGCTAACAAACTACTGTATGCCAACAAATCTGGCCACACTGCCATTGTGCATTTGGTTTATAATTGTCACATGCACCATGATAAACTGAAAAAGCTTTTGTTTTGCATGCCATCTAGACAGAACATGCCATACATAAACACGAGGAAATCTGCAGATGCTGAAATTTCAAGCAACACTCATAAAAGTTGCTAGTGAACGCAGCAGGCCAGGCAGCATCTTTAGGAAGAGGTACAGTCGATGTTTCGGGCTGAGACCCTTCGTCAGGACTAACTGAAAGAAGAGCTAGTAAGAGATTTGAAAGTGGGAGGGGTAGGAGGAGATCTGAAATGATAGGAGAAGACAGGAGGGGGAGGGATGGAGCCAAGAGCTGGACAGGTGATTGGCAAAAGGGATATGAGAGGATCCTGGGACGGGAGGCCCGGGGAGAAAGAAAAGGGGAAAGCCCAGAGGATGGGCAAGGGGTATAGTGAGAGGGACAGAGGGAGAAAAAGGAGAGAGAGAGAGAGAAAAAGACTGTGTGTATATAAATAAATAAATAATGGATGGGGTACAAGGGGGAGGTGGGGCATTAGCAGAAGTTTGAGAAGTCAATGTTCATGCCATCAGGTTGGAGGCTACCCAGACGGAATATAAGGTGTTGTTCCTCCAACCTGAGTGTGGCTTCATCTTGACAGTAGAGGAGGCCGTGGATAGACATATCAGAATGGGAATGGGACGTGGAATTAAAATGTGTGGCCACTAGGAGATCCTGCTTTCTCTGGCGGACAGAGCGTAGGTGTTCAGTGAAACGGTCTCCCAGCCTGTGTCAGGTCTCGCCAATATATAGAAGGCCACATCGGGAGCACCGGACGCAGTATATCACCCTAGCCGACTCACAGATGAAGTGTTGCCTCATCTGGAAGGACTGCCTGGGGCCCTGAATGGTAGTGAGGGAGGAGGTGTAAGGGCATGTGCAGCACTTGTTCCGTTTACAAGGTTAAGTGCGAGGAGGGAGATCGGTGGGGAGGGATGGGGGGGACGAATGGACAATGGAGTCATGTAGGGAGCGATCCCTGCGGAAAGCGGGTGGGGGGGAGGGAAAGATGTGCTTAGTGGTGGGATCCCGTTGGAGGTGGCGGAAGTTATGGAGAATTATACGTTGGACCCGGAGGCTGGTGGGGCGGTAAGTGAGGACAAGTGGAACCCTATTCCTAGTGGGGTGGCAGGAGGATGGAGTGAGAGCAGATGTGCATGAAATGGGGGAGATGCATTTAAAAGCAGAGTTGATGGTGGAGGAAGGGAAGCCCCTTTCTTTAAAAAAAAGGAGGACATCTCCTTCATTCTGGAATGAAAGGCCTCATCCTGAGAGCAGATGCAGCGGAGACGGAGGAATTGCGAGAAGGGGATGGCATTTTTGCAAGAGACAGGGTGAGAAGAGGAATAGTCCAGATAGCTGTGAGAGTCAGTAGGCTTATAGTAGACATCAGTAGATAAGCTGTCTCCAGAGATAGAGACAGAAAGATCTAGAAAGGGGAGAGAGGTGTCGGAAGTGGACCAGGTAAACTTGAAGGAAGGTTGAAAGTTGGAGGCAAAGTTAATGAAGTCAACAAGCTCAGCATGCGTGCAGGAAGCAGCGCCAATGCAGTCGTCGATGTAGTGAAGGAAAAGTGGGGGACAGATACCAGAATAGGTTTGGAACAAAGATTGTTCCACAAAGTCAACAAAAAGGCAGGTATAGCTGATACCCATACGGGTGCCCATGGCTACACCTTTAGTTTGG
The DNA here is from genome assembly GCF_030028105.1 of Mobula birostris. Classification (NCBI taxonomy): domain Eukaryota; kingdom Metazoa; phylum Chordata; class Chondrichthyes; order Myliobatiformes; family Myliobatidae; genus Mobula; species Mobula birostris. Next base: position 196,543,848 of record NC_092371.1, read on the forward strand.
AGGAAGTGGGAGGAGCCAAAGGAGAAATTATTAAGAGTAAGGACCAGAGTGCTAGACAGAGCAGAGTGGTGGTAGAGGGGAACTGGTTAGGGCTGGAATCCAAAAAGAAGCGTAGAGCTTTGAGACCGTCCTGATGGGGGATGGAAGTATATAGGGACTGGACATCCATAGTGAAAATAAAGCGGTGGGGGCCAGGGAACTTAAAATCATCGAAAAGTTTCAGAGCATGAGAAGTGTCACAAACATAGGTAGGAAGGGGTTGAACAAGTGGGGATAAAACCGTGTCGAGGTATGCAGAAATGAGTTTGGTGGGGCAGGACTAAGCTGAGACAATAGGTCTACCAGGATCGGCAGGTTTGTGGATCTTGGGTAGGAGGGAGAAATGGGAAGTGTGGGGTGTGGGAACTATAAGGTTGGTAGCAGTGGATGGGAGATCCCCTGAGTGGGTAAAGTCGGTGATGGTGTGGGAGACAATGGCCTGGTGCTCCTTAGTGGGGTTACGATCGAGGGGTAAATAAGAGGAGGTATTCGCGAGTTGTCGCTGAGCCTCGGCAAGGTAGAGGTCAGTACGCCAGACTACAACAGCACCCCTCTTATCGGCGGGTTTTATAGTAAGGTTAGGATTAGTGCGGAGGGAGTGGAGCGCAGAGCGTTCAGAAGGAGTGAGATTGGAATGGGAACAAGGTGCAGTGAAGTCGAGACAGTTGATGTCCCGTCAGAAGTTAGCAATAAAGAGATCCAGAGCGGGGTGTCCATGAAGAGCAGGAGGGTTGAATATGGGAGAAGGGGTCATTGGTGGGGGGTGGGAGAGTCCTTGCCGAAGAAGTAGGCTCGAAGATGGAGCCAGCGGAAGAAAAGTTCCGCGTCATGTTGAACGCGGAACTCGCTGAGGTGTGGGCGAAGGGGGACAAAGGTGAGGCCCTTACTGAGGACAGAGCATTCTGCCTCCGACAGTTGAAGATCGGAGGGGATGGTAAAGACCCGGCATGGATGAGAAGTGGGATCAGAGGGGGGAGGGGGAGGGAGGCTGGTGGTGTCAGTGGAGAGGGGAGGGTTGGGGTGAGAGGAAGAAGGAGCCTCCGAGGGCCCAGGAGTAGCTGATGGAATGTGAAGGAGACGGGGTTGCAGAGTGGTGGCCATCCTCTGGGCTTCCCCCCCTCCCCCCTTTTCTTTCTCCCTGGGCCTCCTGTCCCATGATCCTCTCATATCCCTTTTGCCAATCAACTGTCCAGCTCTTGGATCCATCCTTCCCCCTCCTGTCTTCTCCTATCATTTCGGATCTCCCCCTCCCCCTCTCAAATCTCTTACTAGCTCTTCTTTCAGTTAATCCTGACGAAGGGTCTCGGCCAGAAACGTCGACTGTACCTCTTCCTATAGATGCTGCCTGGCCTGCTGCGTTCACCAGCAACTTTTATGTGTGTTGCTTGATGCCATACATAATTACGTTGCAGAGGTTAAAAGAAACCAGAATGCAGTGTTAATCTCACAGAAAAACTGGAGTGCAGGTAAGCAATAAAGTACAAGGGCCATGCTGAGCTAGAATGCAGGACCAAGAGTTCATATTTCAGCATATGAGAAGTCTTTTCAAGGATCTAATTCCGTAGGATAGAAGTTTAGTGGCATGACATCCAAAGCGTTTCAAATACTAACAGGATGCATCTATAAGCCTTTGAAGAGTCCCTTCAAATAAAGAGATTTACATGATGCAAAAGACACAAGTAAGCAAATTACATCTCTTCATTTACTGAGGAAATCACTATTCTACTCTAATATAACAAGCACAATAATCAACAATCTGATGATTTAGAAGTTCCAACAGCTGGCTTTGGTGCTCTCCAGCACTCTCTAATTACCAGAGACCCAGTTCCAGTGCTGCCTTTCTACTCACAGGAACCTTGTGAATATAACATCTAAAAGAAGTGAATTTAAGCTGTTGTGATATTAATAGATATAATATCCAATAGTCCTAAAAATCTGCAGCATGCTACATTATCAGATGGTCAACCTATGGCACAAGTCCCAAAAGTGGCACATTGGATGATTAGAAGCGGCATATTGCACTCCAGTGATGATAATAAAAAAGTAAGCCTACTCATGCAGGAAGTATTAACCAAAACCCGATTTGTAGAAAAAAATCTATAACAGGAATTCAAGTAGCTTAGAGCTAGAAATGGGTTTTACTGAGAATAAATCTAAAACTCAGCAATTTTTTTTAGCGATTTTACTATTTCGTGCACATCTTTTGGCGAATGTTATCTTCTTTCACATTAATCTGTTTTCAATTAAAAAGAATATTCAATGAGTCAAACTAGGAAAGAAGGACTTTTGTTCTGCAGTCATTCCATAATTGTTCAATACACGTTTGACACTTGTTTGATCCTGAGGTCAGTTACCCATCACAGTGCAAAAGAAAATGAGCAAAAGAAAAGCAGAAAGTGATAGTAAGCGTGAATTCAATGAACAGTGGGAAAATGAGTTCTTATTTATAGTGGATCTGTCAGGAAAACCGTTGTGCACTGTTTGTGAAAACACATTCTCACAAAATAGAAGACGTGATCTTAATAGGCACTATAAAACACAACATCAGACTGAAATAGAAGGAAAAATGAAGCTAGTGCTTGGGTCTGAGTTACGGAAAGAATATGTGATTAAGAAAAAGGAAGAAATCAAAAGACAAAATACATTTGTTAAAAGTCTCATTAAGGTAAGTAATGTTTATCTTGTTTTTATACTAAATCAATTTATCATGTAAAAGTGCTAAATATGTCTATATTAACATATTCTTTTTACAAGAATTGAATGGGTAGGTTGTATGGCGTATCTGAACTAGTGCATGAAAAAATTGACGCATGGAATGTAAAAGGTTGGCCACCCCTGCCGTACATGGTTTTGCATAAATTTTAAAGTCATATGCTTAAAATTAGTCCTGACGAAGGGCCTCGGCCTGAAACGTCGACTGTACCTCTTCCTAGAGATGCTGCCTGGCCTGCTGCGTTCACCAGCAACTTTGATGGGTGTTACTTAAAATTAGGTTAGTGCCATGTAATGGGCAAGACTGACAAACAACGTTTATGACAATATATCTGTTTCAGCTTCTTGAATAGAACTGATGCAGCTTACTGCCTCAAAGTATTTAAGAACATTTTTAATGGTTTGAAAACAAATTACAATGGCTTGTGGAAGATTTTGGTAGTGGTATGCAATTGAATTCAATAGAAAATTTGAGCAAAGGAAATACTTCACAAAACTACCACAACCTACTCCAGAGGCGGGAATTTAGCCGAAAGTGGAAAATTCTCTGTAGAACCTTAGCCTGACCGTTGGAATTTTAATGAATTTAAATGTTAATGATTTGTCTTAACTTTTTGCTTGTCTTCTGGAATTGCCTTGCAGAATATGAAACAATACAGACAGACCAGTCCTCTTGGTTGCCAGAGAATAGTATTTCAAAACAGGAACTGGAATTGGTTTATTATCACATGCACCAAGATACAGAGAAAAGCTTGTCTTGCATACTGTTCGTAAAGTCGTTAGACAGTGCACTGAGGTAGAACAAGATAAAAGAATAACAATGCAGAATAAGGTGTTACAGCTTCAGTGAAAATGCAATACAGGTAGGCAATATGGTGAAAGATTATAACAAGGCAGATTGTGAAGTCAAGAGTCCATGTCAAACTTTATCTGTCATTTCTCTGCCCATAACTATAGCTAATCTATATCCTGCTGTATCATTTCACAACTTTCTACAGAGTCAGCAACTCCACCAATTTCTGCATTGTCTGCAAATTGACTAACAAACCCATCTCTTAATCTATAAAATACAAACAATACTGGTCACAGACGTCCAGCGCTATCCTGTCTTCTATGCGCAAGCCAATTCTGAATCCAAACCACAGTAACCATGGATTCCATGTATCATAAACCTTCTGGATCAGACTACCATGTGGAACTTGTTGAATGGTTTATGAAAGTCCAAGTAGACATATACTGCCCTACCCTTATGAATCAGTTTCATCATCTCCTCAAAAAACTCAATCAAGTTTGTAAGACGTAACCTGCATGGGACAACACCTGACTGTTCTGAATTTGACAATGCTTTTCCAAATGCAAGTCAATCTACCCTTAACAATCCTCTCTAACAGCTTCTCTACTATTAATGCGAGGCTCACCAGCCTTTAACTCCATGGACTACCTCCTTCTCAAGCAAAGGTAGCACCATTAGCAAATCTCCAGTTGTCCATTCTTCAACCTACAACATTTTGGTTGCTCCTCACTTCTTCTGTTTTTTCACATCACTTAGTTTATTTCACTCAGACGGCCCCTGCATTACTGTTTTTTGGATACAAGAAGTTCACCCTTACCAAATTCACAAATCATTACTTCAAAAATATGAGATATGGATTAAAATTTGTTCTCTCAGAACTTGTGAAAAGGAAGTACATAGGCACATATTTATTGTTTATCAAGTAAGCTTTCGTAAATGTATCTGCAAATCCCACAGCTTTGTGTTACAGAAAACTGAGATATTGTCCATTTATTAGGAATGTGACCCACTATAATGTATTCTATATAGGTATTCGAACCTATATTCTAGTTCATTGCAGTGAAACAACATCACATTGATCTGGTCTTTGAAAGGCTGACTTGAATTGTCAACTCTCATTTCTGCTGCCTGGTTTGCTTCATACTCCTTATCATTTATTATTACAAGAGCATGCATCCCCACCCCCAAATAAATTGTTTTTATTAACTCTTTTTAGATGACATTATCGAGATGGATAGTATTTTTTTTAGCCTCTGTACATTTTGACAGAAGTAAACAACGTTAAAGTTCACGTCTTCTCAAAAAAAGCTCTAGTTTCAACTGTATTTTTTTCTCCACTATTAACCTTCAGCAAATTCAAGACAAAATTTATTGAGTGAGTAATGAGAAGTAGTTGCATTTTTGCAACCTTACTATATAGCAACCATCTAATGGTTTGTCTGTAGAACCTCAGCATGCCTTGTTGAAATCACTTATTCCAATGTGTAAAGACTAGACAATAAGACATAGTAGAAATAGCCCATTTGGCCCATCAGGTCTGCTCTGCCATTTGATCATGACTGATTTATTGTCCTTCTCAACAACCCTATTCTTCTGCCTTCTCCCCATAAACTTTGACACTGACTAATTAAAAAATCTATCAATCTCCGCTTTAAATGTACCCAATGACTTGGCTTCCCCAGCTTTCTATGGCAATGAACTCCACAGATTCACCACCTTCTGGCTCAAGAAATTCTCCCGCATCTCTGTTCTAAATGGACGTCCCTCTGTTCTGAGACTGGTCCTAGACTCTCTCACTACAGGAAACATCTTCTCCACATCCACTCTAAGGTTTCGATGAGATCCCCCTCATTCTTCTAAACTCCAGCAACTACCAGCCCAGAGGCAGCAAACGTTCCTCACACATTAACCCTTTCATTCCCAGAATCATTCTCATGACTACATCTTTTCTTAGGTAAGGGGCCCAAAGCTGCTCACAATACTCCAAGTGCAGCCAGACCAATACTTTCTGAAGCCTCAGTGTTGTGTCCTTGCTTTCATATTCTAGTCCTCTCAAAATGAACGCTAACATTGCATTTGCCTTCCTTACCACTGACTCAACCTGCAAGTTAACCTTTGGGGAATCCTGCACAAGGATTCACAAGTCTCTTTGCACTTCTCATTTTTGAATTTTCTCCCTAGGTAGTAAATTGTCTATATCTTTATTCAATCTACCAAAGTGCATTGCCCTGCATTATATTCCATCTGCCACTTTTTTTGCCCATTCTCCCAATCTGTCCAATTCCTACTGCAGACTCACTGTTTCTCAACACTACCAACCCCTCCACCTATGTTTGTATCATCTGCAAATATAGCCACAAAGCCATCAATTCTGTCATCCAGATCATTGAAATATAACACGAAAAGAAGTGGTCCCAATACTGACGCTCTGCGGAACACCACTCATCATTGGCATCCAATCAGAATTGGCTCTTTTATTGCAACTCTTTGCCTCCTACCAATCAGCCAATCTTCTATCCATGCTAGTACCTTTCCTGTAATATACCATGAGTTCTTACCTTGTTTAGTAATGTCATGTGCAGCACCTTGTTAAAAGCCCTATAAAAATCCAAGTAAACAAGATCCACTGACTCTCCTTTGTATATCCTGCCTGTCATATTCTCAAAGAATTCAAACAGATTTGTCAGGCAAAATTTCCCCTGAAGGAAACCATGCTGACTTTGGCCTATTTTATCATGCATCGCCAATACCGTGAAATCTAATCCTTAATAATGGAGTCCAATATCTTCCCAGCCACTTAAGTCAAGCTAGCTGACCTATAATTTCCTTTCTTCTGCTTCCCTCCCTTCTTAAAGAGTGGAGTGGTATTTAGAGCTTTCCAGTCCTCAGGAACCATTCCAGAATCTAGTGATTCTTGAAAGATCATTAATTCCTGCATAATCTCTTCAGCTACTTCTTTTAGAACTTTTGGGGTGCAGTCCATCTGGTCCAGGTGATTTATCTACCTTTAGACCTTCCAGCTTCCCAAGCACCTTCTCCTTAGTAATAGCAGCTATAGTCACTTCTGTCCTGACACTCGAAATTCTGACCTTCTGCAAATGGCTTCCACAGTGAAGATGCGAAGTAGTGCAACAAAGCTTTCAAAAGAACCTGATCTGTTCCAGTCCTTCAGAGGAAACCAGAGATGCATCCTTTTGTTCTACTTACAATGAAATTTAGATGTAATATGCCCCATCAATTAAAGAACTACGGCCCAGAGTTTCCAATACTAAACACAAAATGGAAGAAATGCAAAATGTGGGCAGTTATAACAAAGAGATGAATATTTTCATAACTGAAAGGAACAAAGTGTACTCAAGGACATGAAATGACAAAGGAGTGACTTATAAACTGGCTATCCTTAATCTGCAGATAAAAACTCAACAGTTGATACAAAATAGCTTTAGCAGCTGGTATTGTACTTAATATTTTATGGCCGGCATTCCAGGTTTCCCCAGAGGTTTCTTTTGTAATGAGTTGAAAGCTTCACACAATCCATCAATATCCCAAGCATTGAGTTTCCCACTTAGAACATTAGATATTTCTCCAACCTTCTGCAAACAATTGGGATGGTGGTGAATACTTAAACACATCATAATGAGATTATTCGTGGAGAACAGTGTAGTCAAACTCTGCCCATCCTAGGACCTCCGTTGTACAGGGTCGACACTGCACGTTGTGTCCCGGCTGTCTACGTGATCGGCAAGCCAGGGCAGTAGAATGTGGAGAGGAAACTGTTGCCCACACAGGAGTCTACCCCTCTCCTCACAGCTGATGAGTCCAAAGGAATGGCAGAGGAGCTTCGCCCATAATGCTGATATAACAATGGATCTGTCGTATAAGTAACAATAGATGCATGCTAATTTATGAATAATCAAGGATGATCTGTGCAGAAGTTTTATACAACGCGCATTGTCTGGATTTCTATTGTTTGGCGGGTCAATCTGCCAAAAGAGGCAGCCCTAAGCACTGGCTAACTACCTGCACAGACATCATGGAAACAAAAGGAAATAAGGGATAAAACTAATCTGCAAAGTTAACTGTTTAAGGGAAGGCTCCAAAAACATATTACATTAGAATTATCTCAATAATTCGCATTATTGAGATGAGAACTGCTCCACTCAAGTTTTGAGTGCTCTGGGGTGGATAAGGCCAACGTAAACTCACTATTCCACTGTAGGTAGGGCAAGAACTTCTAAGCAGGTGATGTGGGAGATGGAGCACTCATTGCCCTGTTTTAAGTGGGCTTTGATGTGTTTATAAAAAGACTTGAGGCCCTCTGAGTCACATAAGACTGACTGGTCACAGGCTGGGAATTCCCAGGAGTTATTGTGGATATTACATTTTTTCCCAAGGCTTTGAGAATTTCTTCTGCTCTCATGGTGACCTCTTGCTATGACAGGTTTCAGATTACTTGTTTCAGGCACACAAACAATGTGACCTGCCTCCAGAAATGACTTCGATATTCCTAGCCTGTGACTCGTCAGACTTATGTGACTCAGAGGGCCTCAAGTCTTTGTATAAACACATCGAGTGCCCCGTCTCCCACACCATCTGCTTGGGACTTCTTGCCCTACCTACAATGGAATGGTGAGTTTTATTTTGGTCTTGTCCACCCCAGAGCACTCAGAGCTTGAGTGGAAGTGGTCCCCAACTCAATAATATGAATTAGGTTATTCACTAAAGAGGTTGCTGAATTTGCTTTATTTATCCTACCAATGCCCTTGGAGGATTTTTCCAGGTACAGTATTGGTGGCATCTCTCGAGTTAGTTTGAGGTGCTTGTAGGTAGTCCATGACTCTTAAGAGTGCAGCGGTCACAGGTACACTCTGAATGTTGTACTGAGTTTAGGTACTGATTTTCAAACTTCTCTCCCCAGAGGGTTGCAAAGATGCACAAGGAAATTTAATCATCAAAGTACACCTTACAGTAGTTTCCCCACTTGTCCTGTGGATTCAGTGGAAAAGTTTGTGGGATGGGAGGTGCAAAATTGTGGGATGAACAATTGAAAGGAGGATTGGAGCAATGAGGAGACAAAAGAGGCTGCAACTGCCAGAAATCTGGAGCAAGATGCAAAATGCTAGATGAACTCAGTGGATCAGGCAGCATTAATGGAGGGAAGTAGATGATTGGTATTTTGGCTCAAGACCCCTCATCAGAAGCAATGATGCAGCTTTCCTTAACACCAATGTGCACTGAGACTAGGTCCCTGGTCTAGAATCAACTCCAAAAGTCCTACCCAATGAATTGTAATTTGATATAAACAGAATCTAAAATTATTGGCATGCAGCAACAGAAGTCAAGGCATACCAAATCAACTAAAGAGAAATTAACAAAAGAAAACTAATACAGAATAAAATTCTTTCAAGACATTATATTTGCAACATGCCAATCTCTAGTGAAGATTTAAGAAAAACCAGGAAAACAAGGACTGAAACACAAATGAAAATAATTAAAAGTGACAATGATGAAATGATTAATTTCAAAACTATTCCTCCCTACAATGAGGAAGCATAGAATGTTTGCAAAGGAACCTAAAGGAAAATAATCATGCAATAGAGGAAACAATTTTTCTCCCTTCTGAGCTTCCTTTTACTTACTAATGAAATGCTATTTCAGTAATGTTATTAATAGGAGTCATGTATTACAGAGAAGACATCTTCTAACAAGAGGGCTGTCCAAATCTGGCAAGTCAAGCAAGGTTGTACGAAGTTTTCCCATTTGTCAGTGTTCAGTTGTGAACAGCTTGCTCATCTTCTTGGAGAAATTAAATGGAGAATTTCTCAGCAGAAATCACAGAAACCTCCTGGAAATATGTGGAACCATGTTGGAGTGCAGCTCAACTCAATTGATAAAAGTTACTATAAATCAGTGGACGTTAAAGGTGGTAAATCCCCCAGGACCCCATGCAGATTTGAAAGGAGATGGCTATGAAGATACTGTTTGCACTGGCCACCACTTAACAGAATTCGACTGACTGGTGTACAGTACATTTCAACCAGATTAGAGTTGCATGCCAGAAGACTGGGCATACATTCTAGAGTTTAGAAGAATGAGAGGTGATTTCATTGAAATGTACATTTTATGAGGTTACATTACGATAGATGAGGGGCTTGATGTTTACACTGGGCTAGAGGGCCCAGAAGGAATCAAAACCTTCCACACTGGAGATATTACTTCCGATCCGCACTGACTGTGGTCTCTCAATGAGGAAGTCAAGGATCCAATTTCAGTGGAAGATACAGAGGCCCAGGTTTTGGAGTTTGTTGATTAGTATTGAGGGATAATTTGATGGCGTCAATTCAAGACTAATATAACAATAAGATTCTCCACACTGGAAAATGATGAGTTGTAGAAATTGTCTACACTTAAGTGGCTGTGAAAAATGTATTCAAGAAAAAGGTGAATAGAATTTTGGATATTAATGGAATCAAAGTGCAGGAAAGTGGCATTTATACAGAAGATCAGCCAGGATCTTACTGAATAGTACAGCTGGCGTTGCCTACTTCTGCTTTTAATTTACAGATTCTTACGCATGTTGCACAGCAGACAGGATTTAAGAGAAGTTGGAATATTTACAAGCTAGGGATAAAAAGAAAATAAAATTAGTTTAGTTCCAGAAGTTATGGCACTTCAATTGATAAAGCAATCAGTCTTGATAATTATTGAGATATCTTGCATGTTTACAACAGAACAATTGAGGAAAGCACACTTTTCAGGAGCCTTCGTAAGCATGTAAGGTGAATTTTGTCAAACTCTGATAAGTTATAAATGTAACTAGAATAATAAAACACAAATTCATCTGCCTAATATCAGTGTTCTGAGTATTATGCTGACTAATATCAAGGTTAGGATTCTTAAGCATGGTATAAGAAAGCAAGCTTCTTGCTTTGGACACAGACTGAAGAAAGATGAAATGAGTAGCTGAATGGCAAGTGAACTGTATACCAAGGCAGTCTGCTCTCATTCTGCTGAATGGTCCAATATGCTTTCCTGACTAAATTTGATGAGACTTAGACTCTCTCTTTCCAAGCCTAAAATGATCACTTTGTCACCTGCATGAACACTGTACTCTAGGTCGATCAGTAAAAGAGTCATCACATGATATTAACAGAGTGGCTCATCAATTCTTTTTTTTGAAGATCAGCTAGATTTGCCTGCTCTTTCCATACACCGGCAATTTTTCTTACTTTAAAAATATTTATCCGATCACCCTTTGAAATTAGTACTGCTTACCATTAATAACGCTGATTAACCACAGAGCAAACTTCTCATGTAATCATTAAAACCACTGAAAGCCTCCAGTCTTGTTGTCACAACAGCACTGAAACCAGAACACATTGTCAGTGGAGTTCCAGAGCACAATAAAGGCACACACGCCTCAAGTTGTCAGTTTTTCCCTATATATTACACACCAATTACAGTGAAAGCGTTTCCTTTTCAAAAATGAGCACACTTAACAATTTTTTGCATACTGGTTTTATCTAGAGGAGTAACACTGAATGCAGCCTATGCTGTCAAGTATTAGAGTAATATCCTTGGAGCTTGGACACCGCTACACAAATAACACGGTGCAAGAATAACAGGGTTATTGCAATATTGGATAAATATGGGAGACAATACCTGCTCTACTATTCAATAAGATCCTGGCTGATCTTCCATTATCAATTGTCAATTCCTTAGTGCTAGAGATTTAGATGGTACAGAATTTGTTAGGTGAGTCCAGGAAGGATTTCTGACCAGATGTGGACAAGCTGACGAGAGGAGAGGCCATAATGGATCTAGTACCAAGCAATGAACCTGGTCAGGTGACAGATTTCTCAGTGGATGAGTATTTCTGAGACAGTGACCACAACTCCTTGACCTTTAGCATAGCCTTGGCTAAGGATAGGAGCAGACAGTATTTAATAGGAGAGGGCTAAATATGATGCTATTAGGCAGAACTTTGAGAGTGGAAATTGGGAGCAGATGTTTTCAGAGAAACGTACAATTTGGAGGTTGCTCAGGGAGTTGTTTGTCCCTCTGAGGCAGGGAAAGGGTGGTAGGGTGAAGAAACTATAATTGACAGGTGAAGTAGAACATTTTGTCATGAGGAAGGAGGAAACATACCTAAGGTTTAGGAAGCAAAGATCAGACAAGCCTACTGAGAATTATAACGTAGCCAGGAAAGAGCTTAAGCAGGACAGAAGATATTATATCTTCTAATATTTGTATATTTGGATATCTGTGCACTTGTAAGGCTACTGTGACACTGTAATTTCTTCTGGGATCAGTAATGCATCTAACTTAAGAAGGGACTTTGGAGAGGGGAAAGGGGACTCGAGAAGACCTTGTGAGTCGGTTTAGGGAAAATCCCAAGGATTTTTAAATGTACATGAAGAGCAGGGGGATAACTAGAGAGTACGACTAATCAGGGGTACAAAGGAAAAATGCACCTGGAGTTGGAGGAGGTAGGGGAAATCCTTAATGAATATTTTGCTTCAGTATTCACCAGTGAGAGGGACCCTGATGAAAGGGAGTTCAGCGTAGGACAGGCTAGCGCGTTGGATCATATTCGGGTTAGGAAAGAAGCATTTTTGGTACTTTAAAAAAAAATTAGGATAGATAAGTCCTTGGAGACAGGCAGGATATACCCCAGCTTACTACAGGAAGTGAGAGAAGAGTCTTTCAAAGACTCTTCATCTCACATTCTCGATATTTATTGCTTCGTTATTTATTATTAGTATTATTCTTTTTCTTTTGTTTTGGTTGCACCTTTTGCACATTGGTTCTTTGTCTGCCTTGTTGTGTGCTGTTTTCCCATTGATTTTATTTGTATTTTTGTATTTACTGTGAATGCCCACAAGAAAATGAATCTCAGCGTAGTAAATGGTGACATATATGTACTTCGATAATAAACTTACCTTGAACTATTATTGGATGCAGAGCTGACTGAGAAGTGGCAGATGGAGTTCAATCCAGATAATTATGAAGTGATGCATTTTGTTATGTCCAATGTGATGGCAGAATATAAAATTCTTAGCGGTGTAGAGGAGCAGAGGGGTCTTAGGGTCCGAGTCCATAGCTCCTCAAAGTTGCTGGACAAGTTGATAAGGTGATTAGGAAGTCATTTGGTGTGTTGGCCTTCATTAGTCCATATCGAGGTCAAGAGCCGTGAGGTGATGTTGCAGCTCTTTAAAATTCTGGCCTAGACCACACCAAAATTGTGGTCAATATTGGTCCCCTCATTACAGGAAGAATGTGGAAGCTTTAGAGAGTGCAGAGCAGACTTATCCAGATGCTGCCTGGATTAGAGAACATGAGGAAAGGTTAAGTGAGTTTAGGTATTTTTTTTCCACTCTTTGGAGTGATGGAGGATAAGAGGTGACTTGATAGAGTTGTATATGTGGTATAGAATCGAAAAGCAACACCCTTCATCCCCAAGGTGACAATGGTTAGTATGAGAGGTTATAATTTTAAGGTGATTGCAGGAAAGAATTGGGGATGTCAGAGGTAGTTTAAAAAAAATAGAATGGTAAGCACTGCCAGGAGTGGTGACAGAGACAAATACAACAGGGACATTTAAGAGACTCTTAGATAGGCACATGGATGAAAGAAAAATGGAAGGTAATGTGGGAGGAGAGGGTTAGATTGATCTCAGAGTAGGTTAAAAGGTCAGCACAACATCACACTGTGTTGTGCTCTACTATTCTATGGTCTGTGTTCACACTTTGCATTAGGGGGTTGTGGGGATCAGGCAGGAAAATGGGTTTGTAACCATGACTGGATCAGCCGGTTTTTAAATGAATGGTGAAGCAGACACAAGGGGTTGCTGAAGTCAATTCCTGCTCCACTTTCTCATGTCCATTTGTACTCTGGATCAAACTGGTGGTTTCATGTTTTTAATGATGCACTTGAGAGTGAAATCCAACAACCAAAATGGAAAAATACAAAGTATGACAGAAAAATAGTAAGTATCAGCAACCAATAAATAAAAGTTCACAATTACAGTTTGTAACAACTCAATCCCATCCTCAATGGTGAACTTTTATGTGGAACGTTCATCCCAGACGGCTTTGTGTTTACAGTCTGACACATTCAGATCTGCCAGTGACTTGATTTGGCCCTTCGGAATTGTAACATAGAGTCCTGCCTGTGCACACTGCTTCATTCCACTCACCTCAACTTTCCTCATTGTGCCCTTCAAGGTAGGAAGTCTGCTTCCTGATCACCAGGCCCAACAAAGCAAGCCTAGAAATGTAATACCCAGAACTGAGGCATTGGATCAATGAATTCTGCATTAATAGTTAAAAATCCTGACCATGTTTCAATGGGAACAAACACCACCTACTTAGTGCAAGAATTTCCTGGTGACGTACACATTTTTCTAGTGTCTCCGGCACCCAAATAAGGCCTATGGTCTTTTATATAGCTAAGTCTTCAGGATTGAGGATGACTCTTGCTCTCAGTACCACCATTAATGCTTCTTTGCACATTGAGCAATCATGCAAAGATCCCCAGGGGCCACCGCATTTCATTAAGGAGACTTTGACTAGATCCTTGAATTTTTATTTACATCTGTCCACGTATTAACCTCTTCCTATGATAGAGCTTGGAATAGCGTTTTGCGAGGTTGGTGTAAGGCTGGTGAAAGACAAGGCCTACCCAACGTAAATGGCTGGGTGCAACCATGGCCTCGCTGGAGGAGATGCCAGCCTGAGACAGAATATGTATGCTGGTTCACTTTCTGTTCCAGTGAACTTAGATGAATCTGCAGATACAGCATTGCTGGTGTCTTTGTAGTGCCTTCAGACACCTGTTACGAGCATTACAGCTTCAGAAGCATACAAGAGCCAAAAAAACTAAGTTAATTTAAAGGGTCACACACATCTCTCCTACAATCACTGGCAGAGCATTGTACAAGTTTGAAACAGACCTACTTAAATTGTTCCCTCTGAAAATATCAATGGCCTGAACTCCTAAACAAAATGCTGCATGAACAAAATTTAACTGGCATCAGGGTAGAAGTGTTTTCAAAACAGAAGACATACAAATGAGGTGGGACTAAAATCCTTAACATCTCCCACCCCCACATCGTGCTCACAGGGAGTCACTTTCTAAATGGTACTTCTTGCAGAAGTAATGCCTCTAGAGCACCTCTTGCAAAAGCAGTCACTTCCATGTCCTCCAAACACAAATACTAGCTCACACAAGAGCCTGCACTGCTCTTAAAAGGTCAAGGTCAGAATCACTTTCATGCTGAGAATCCTTTCCTCAAGATGCAAGGGGATAGAAACATAGAAAAACCTACAGCACAATAGTGGCCCTTCGGCCCACAATGCTGTGCTGAACATGTACTTACTTTAGAAATTACCTAGTCACCCATAGCCCTCTATTTTTCTAAGCTCTATCTACCCATCCAGGAGTCTCTTAAAAGACCCTGTCATTTTGAATATAACATTTGGATTTATCATTGTGGCCTCTCAATGGTGTTGGCAATTTCAGAGCAGTAAACAGACCATTAGAGGAACTCAGTGGCAACATAGAAGACATTGCTGTCAACTCACTTCCCTGTCGACATCTTGGTAGGAGTGTAGTTTGTACAAGGTCCCTCTGCTCCAGTGCAAACTCATTATCAGGGCACCATTTGGCCATTGGATAATACATTCAGCAAAACCTTCTGAGTTCCTGAATTTAGAACTGTGAGGAACCACTGAGAAAATTTCTATTAAAGCCAGAAATTGCAGGAGTGAAATTGCAATTGCTTCCAAATGGGTTTTTAACAATTTCTGTGACTTTTTTAAGGATTTCCAAATAATCTTTCTAGACAGTTCACCTTTTAACAATATCTGCATGCAAGTGAGCTTCCAGGCAACCATTTAGTACAATATTGAACAGTTTTATTGGCGTTTCCATTAAAAACCACTTCTGAATTTCCAAGTGGCATATGTTTCTTCTCTTTGCTGATGACATGCTTCTCAAGCCAGTCTTCCATTCCCTGCCTTTGCAATTTTTAGCATCAAGTCTAACAATGGATGCATTCTATGTGGTAGTCTCACATTTTCAATGTCAACTGTGGTTTCAAATATTCCATTAGTTATTTCTGCCGCATCACAGCAAAACGAATTTGATGTCACAGTTTACTTCTGCTTAATTTATAGAGTATATATGTGCCTAAGATGTTTGCATAGTACTGTATATCTGGGGCTCCAAGTTCATTGGAAGCAAACTTCTGTCTCAAATGTTCTGGAGACATTTGCATGACTCATCCCTGTTGAAAAGCTCTGGAAAGCACAACCTTCTCTTATTGGTTACTATTTGGCAAAATGCCACAAAGAGACACAAAACTGCATAATTATTTGATCCTTAGAAACAAATTCCCTATTTAGTAATGATATTACAAGTCTAAAAGACATCTTGCTATATTTATCACTGAAAGTGTACTGCGTTAATAAAAGTGAAGATTGGAAAGCACAAATGCCCACAAAAGGAGAGAGCTACATTTAGAAACTGAAGCCTTTGGTAGTTTTAGCATTATCAATTTCAGGAAAATTACTGAACGGTAAAAAAAAAAGCTGCATGCAGAGTAATTCTAACGTAGCTATTTAGGTCACCTAGGTGACACATTTCAAAACTGCAGCATTTTACCTTAAAATAGATCAGTGATGCAGATCGAGTTTCTCAGATGCTGAAGGCTGCAGTAACTGTACTTTCATCATGTCCTTTCATGAACACACACATCTTCAAAGTGAATTGAAAGATGGTGCTGTTGGTCAGTTGGTTGATTATTTTCCCCAGGATACGACAGAAATTAATGATCAGATGTGAATCTGGTCTCACCACCCCGAACCTTCCAGTGACAATCCATCGAACAGAAAACCACCTAATAAGACCACTCATTTAAAAAAAGAATACACTTGAGATTCCCAGGCTTAACAGGAACTACTGCTTTTGGTTTATAACCCATTCAGTTATCCATCCAGAAAAGTTCTGAGGCAAGAAAGCAGAATTAAAAAAAAGTCTCATCCATTGCCATGGAGTCATAGAATATTACAGCCCAGAAACTGGCCCTCCAGTCCATACCGAAACATTAATCTGCAAGTCCATCAACCAGCACACAGACCACAGCCCTCCAGACACTTCTCATCCATGTAGCTATCCAAATTTCTCTTAAATGTTGAAATTGACCCCACATCCAACACTAGCGCCGGCAGCTCGTTCCATACTCTCACCACCCTCTGAGTGAAGATGCCCCCCACGGTCCCCTTAAACATTTCACCTTTCATCCTTAACCTATGACCACTTGTTCTATTCTCACCTAACCTCAGTGGAAAAAGCCTGCTTGCATTTACCCTATCTATACCCCTCATAATTTTGTATACCTCTATCAAATCTCCCCTCATTCTCCTACACTCTAGGGAACAAAGTCCTAACCTGCTCAACCTTTCCCTATAACTCAGGTCCACAAGTCCTGGCAACATCCTTGTAAATTTTCTCTGCACTCTTTCAATTTACTTACATCCCTCCTATAGCTAGGTGAGCAAAGTTGCACATAATGCTCCAAATTAAGCCTCACCAATGTCTTACACAACTTTAACATCTACACTCCTGAACTCAGTACATTGATTTATGAAGTCCAATGTGAAAAAGTTTTCTTTATGACCCTATCTACTTGTGACACCAGCTTCAAGGAATTATGGATCTATATTCTCAGATCCCTCTGTTCTACCACACTCCTCAGTGTGCAAGATCTATTCTGGTTGGTCCTCCCAAAGTGCAACACTTCACATTCGTCTGCACTAAATTCCATTTGCCATTTTTCAGCCCATTTTTCCAGCTGGACCAATCCCCACTGCAAGCTTTCTCAGCCCAAAACATCGACTGTACTCTTTTCCATAGATTCTGCCTGCCCCACTGAGATCCTCCAGCATTTTGTGTGTACCGCTTGGATTTCCAGCATCTGCAGATTTTCTCTTGTTTGTGATTGGGTTACTTATTGAGGGTAACAGCCACAGGGAAACTCTGCAGTGGTTGCCTATTCCCTTCTCTGACAGTCACCCAGGTGCCTGATTCCTGCAACTCAGGGGTGACTACCTCCCAGTAGCCACCTCCTTATTTTCCTGTACGTGCCGAAGGTATCGAGCTGCAGCTCCATTTCCTTAACATGGTCTCCAAGGTGCTGAATCTCTGTGCATTTTGTGCAGATGTAATTATCAGGGAGAATGGAAGTCCTCCAAAGTTCCCACATCTCACACAAGGAACATGCCACTAACTCTGGGCCCATTTTCAGCAGACTAACTATGCAGTAACAGAAAAAAAACTTCCTGGAAACTTAGAGTTTGCGTCTGTGCTCATCCAAACCTGTTAATACTGTCCCACTTACACAATGGCCACTCTGCTTAAACCTTCATATTTTAAACTGGCTCAAATAAAAACTCACTCCTAACAAGACTTCAAGCAACACACATCAAAGTTGCTGGTGAATCTGAAGTTCATGCCTGCTAGTTTCATGGCAAGACTTGCAGTTTTCAAATGGCTCCCACCCTGCAAGATGTCGCTCTCTCACTGGTTGGGATGGATGAAAGTTCAGTCTGTCCATGTCTGTGCAGATAAGACTGGCATCAGTAGCATCCGTTGACTGAAGTCTTTGCAGTTATGAAACTGTAGAAGGGAGAGTTGTGGGTATATACTGCTGTAGACTTTGATTGTTAATACCTGGACAATGTGAAAGACAGCTTAGATGCATGGTGTGGACAGCTTCTCCTTACAGAACAGGTGCACCACTTTTCCATAACTACAATGTGTTTGGACATTTTCTTCAATAAGCTGCATTGGCTATTGTGACGCAAAGCACTACTGATTCTGGTTGTAGACTCACCACTGTCTAAGTCAGCTGCTGCTTCATACACCTTTGCCTCTAATGAGGCAACCTCAGCTTCACACTCTTCCTTGAGCACAGATAATGCAGCCTCTACAACTGCTCTCTCCATGTCTATGCGAGCTTTCTCCATTTTCATCTCAACTTCATGTTTAGCACAAGTTGCTTTCATTCTTGCCGCTTCGGCTCTGGAATGGGCTCGTGCTGCAGCTATGCTAATCATGAATACGTTCGAGCTTCGCGATGATGCGATCACTGCTTCAAATTCTGACCTGACCACCCCAGATCTTGGTAAATGACGTTGCTCCGGTCAGAAGCTGACTTTGTTGTTAACGGCGTTTGGACTCATCTGCAGTCTGTGGGAAATACCTTTAAGGACAAGTTATCTTTTTGCTCTACTGCCCTGATAATCTTATAAACCTTTATATCTGCACTCAGCTGCCACCGCTCCAGAGAAAACAACTCAAGTTTGTCCAACCTCTCATATTAGCACATGCCCTCTAATCCAAGCAACATCCTGTTAAACCTCTTCTGCACCCTCTCCAAAGCCTTGACATTCTTCCTACAATGGGGTGACCAGAGTTTTATGAAACTGCAACATAATTTCCTGACTTCTGAGCTCAAAGCCTTGACTAATAAACGCAAGCATGTCATATGCCTTCCTAACCACCCTATCACCCTATGTAGCCACTTTCAGAGACCCCAAGATCCCTCTTCACCAACACTGTTAAGGATCTTGCTCTCACAGTGTACCGTCTCTTTGCATTTGAACTACCAAAGTGCAATACTTCACATTTGGTCAGATTAAACTATCTGGCACTTCTCTGCCCATAACTGTAACTGATCAATACCCCATTGTATTCCTTGCTATCCATAACACCACCAAGGGTCATCAATAACCCTCATCACCTCACGAAAAAACTAAATTCAGTAAGTAAGTCACGACTTGGCCCACACAAAGCCTTGCTGGTTTTCCCTAATTAGGCCATGGCTTTCTAAGTGCTCATAAATTCTATCCCTAAGAATTCTCTCCTGTAATTTCCCCACCACTGAGATGGGACTCACCGGTTTATAGATACCAGGATTATCTCTTGTTCCCTTCTTGAATAATGGAATGACATTAGCTACTTTCCAATCTTCCAGAACCTCACCTGTGGCTGGAGAGGACTCAAAGATATTGGTCAAGTCCCCAGCAATCTCTTCTTTTGCTTCTCTCAAGAACCATCAGGCCCTGGGGACTTATCCACCTTAATGCTCTTTAAGGGACCCAACACTACCTCTTCCTTTCCCCTGAAATGCCCTGACATATCAATACACTCAGCACCGATCTCTCTATCCTCCACGTCCTTCTCCTTTCTAAATACTGATGTACTCATTAGGGACCTCACACACATCTTTCATATCCAAGCAAATGCTACCCCACCCCCCGCCCACATCTTTATCCTCGAGTGGTCCTAGCTTCTTCCTCATTATCCTCTTGCTCTTGATGTATGTATAGAATGCCTTGGGGTTCTCTTTAATACTACTTGCCAAGGACTATTCATGGCCCCTCCTGGCTTTCCTAAATCCTTTCTTGAGCTCTTTATTGGCTTCTTTATAATCCCCGAGGGCTCTGTTTGATTCAAGCTTGGGAAGCTTTAGATACGTTTCATTTTCCCTCTTGACTAAAACTCATCACTTCATTTGTCCACTTATTCCTCTGCTGGACTCAGACTCCAGGCGTCATAACCCAATTTTACTTTTCCAGTCATCTCAATGTATTATTTGCTTTATGTCGCATTAGCTTACTCGTAAAAACAAATTGTCAAAGGGACAGGCAACTGCGTTTATAGTTTAGCTCCTTGCAATTGATCTGACATTCGGGACAATACTCCCACAAAAGGAAAGCGAGGAGCTCCATTTGCTGGTCCAGAGAAGCCGTCCTCTTGGACCTAATCATGCATCACAATGCACCAACAGCACAATATTACTGAAACAGGCTTAGAAACC
This sequence comes from Mobula birostris, assembly GCF_030028105.1. NCBI lineage: Eukaryota > Metazoa > Chordata > Chondrichthyes > Myliobatiformes > Myliobatidae > Mobula > Mobula birostris. The sequence continues at coordinate 196,564,277 of NC_092371.1, forward strand.
CTCCCCAAATATATGCAATTTATACAGCTCTTTGACATATTTTGAAGAACTTTTGTTACCGGTAACCTACATTTGAACTTACTTAGGTCGAATCAGTCTGAAGGACTATCATTTTAAATATTTTCATTTGCATAAACAAGCCCTCAGCCTGTTAACATAGTGCTTTTAATGAGCCACATCTGGTTTGTTGCATTTCCAGCTGTGTGCTCTCTCACACTTGCTTCACATGAGGCACTGTTCAGTGTACTCCTACGCATTACTATTGTTTGAGCCAGAAGGCTGTGGAATCAGACTTAATCAGGATTTCAGTACGTAATCCAGGGTGGCATTTCACTCAGAAGCAACAAGAGCGTCATAACGCTTCGTTAAAGATTTCATGTGCTATCGGAAGAACAAATTTAATCTTACCCAAATCAGTCAACATCAAACCGTCACTAGAAACCTTTCAACCAGTCGGTCCCTTTTCCACATTGTTCCTTTTATGATCTGCAAAACAGCTCATCTACTTAACAATCACAGTGCTTAAAATAGAAGAAATTTAATAAGTGTTATAAGATGCTATTTAAATACTAGTCTCTCAGTATAACCACAATATGTACTGGTGCAACTATACGACAGACAGTTATTTAAGGCACATTATAAATATGCATTAAAACATACGTTGTTCAGAAAATAATTTCAGTGACATCAAGAATGTTGTACTGACCCCAACACCCTATACCAAGTCTCCACCATGTGCAATAGGTCAAACATATTCTCAGCTTGGATTTGATTTACAAGGTCAGCATCTGATATAAAGTAATTACTGTAAATATTTATAATATTACTATGATTTGAGATTATTGTTTTCAAAGAAGGCATCAAATGGGACAACAAGTACTCCCAGTTCAGCGAAATGTTCATCTGAAACAACCAGAAAATCCCTGAACTGAGGTCAACCAGATGACTAAGGAAATCAAGAGCTTTCTTTGAGGAAGTCAGGACACAAACTTGGCAAATGAAGAGTTTGGTGAAAAGTTGATTGGAAGTTGATTAACAAACTAGAATTCCCTTTTATTTTTAAAACAAACCAACTAGATTTTATTTCTATTTTAAAGGGAGAAAATTCCAACCCTCTCTAAATGTCACCTGGTATATTAAAATTATACCGATTAGAAATTCCAGGTATAGATTTTATGGACTGCATACACCCAGATGTATTAACACTATATGAGATTTTATTTTTTAAAAATTAATTTCTGGCAGGGGGGCAAAAATCAGGGATTTGATTTCTACACCTTAAACACCCGGTTTTGAAATCCGGGTTTAAACAAAACTCTACTAAAAACAGCTGTAAGAGGGGAGGAGAATACAAAACATCTCACGGTACAGCCATTTTACAGCAGTCATTCAAGTTCAAGTTTAATTATCATTCAACCATACATGAATATAGCTGAACAAAATATAATGTTACTCTGGGGCCAAGGTGCTAAAACATATTACCAACAGCACACAGCACATAGAACAAATAGCACATAAGTTTACATTTTTAGAAATACAGTCACAAAGAAAAAAAAAGTAGTCCAAGGCCCTGAGTGGCTTGACTACAGATTGATGGTAAGTTGCCAGAGTCCAGCTTTCTCCTCCACCGAGCAAACATCAGAGGGCAGCACCAACAGGAAGGGTCTTCCCCCAATCCACTACGGACTCCAGCGCACCTTGAAGCCCCTGCTCCCTATCGCACTGCCTCGGCATCTCCTCCCCTGGGTGGCTGCAACAAATGACACAACAGCAGAAAGGCCTAGTCCTTGCCACAACCAAGCTCCCCCACTGTCAGTCTCGCCAATGAATCAGTGAACTGCACTTGCAGTATTCTACGTTACCAATGTCCAACAAGGATTTGTGATCACAATAAAAATTTCCAAGGTAACCACTCGCACTGTGCACCATCGAATAGTATGCAACAAGTCCAGGTGACAACACGTTAATGGTAGGCAATAAGTCCAGCTCTATCGCTATCAAGCAACTCACCGATAGGATAGTCCTGCAGTACTTGATGTTCCCCGTATCCAGCAGAGACTTCTGATCATAAGCAGACATACAAGACGAACAAATACGCTTCTGATTGGACCTGGAGTGGCCGCTGGATCCGAGCACCCCATCATCTTTCACTGAGTCATATAATGTATATGGCTGTCATCAACGTACTGCCAGCAATTCGCTCCTTTTCTAATATTGTGCAATGAACTACTTTTTTAAATTTCACTGGGAGTCATGGCCTCGAACAATTTCGTTTAATCAGTACAATATTTTAATGACACTCTGTTTATCCTATAATTCAACACAAACATCAAACATAGGTAATTTCACAAATTAGGTTGAGGCATATAAAATACAATTAGTCAGAATAGATTTCCAACATTTTTCAGTGTAGACACAAACTGATGTTTTTATAGAAATCAGATTGAGCAGATAAACTGTTTCAAACCAATGTGATCAAAGCTTTTAGCTTTTAATTGAACTAGCACCTTTGGTTTCAATTGACATCACCCTTGGTACTCATTTAAAATGTTTATTAAGCAAGTGAATAGTTGAGGTTTATTACATCCTCAATCTTATAAATAAAACTTGAATACAAAAATGTAGAATTAAACAATATGGAATTGGCATTTGTATAAATTATTGATTATAGCTCCAGTTTGAGTAAAACCAATTCCATATCAATTATAATACACTCCAGGATCAAACAAGAACACAAGAAAGAGGTGTAAGAATCAATCACTGACATCTCAAGCCTTGTCCACTATTTACGAGGGGTGATTGATAAGTTTGTGGCTTAAGGTAGAAGGAGTCAATTTTAGAAAACATAGCACATTTATTTTCCAACATAGTCCCCTCCTACATTTACACACTTAGTCCAGCAGTCGTGGAGCATACGGATCCCTTCTTTGTAGGCGTCAGCGTCTTGGACCTCCAGAAAGTGGTCCACAGCAGGGGTGATTGATAAGTTTGTGGCCTAAGATAGAAGCAGATGAATTATTAACTTCAAACTTTCTGCATAATCACTCGGAGTTGAACTGCACGGGCATGTAATGAGAGCTGTGTAACTCATCCCCTTCTACCTTAGGCCACAAACTTATCAATCACCCCTGCTGTGGACCACTTTCTGGAGGTCCAGGACGCCAACTTCTACAAAGAAGGGATCCGTATGCTCCACGACTGCTGGACTAAGTGTGTAAATGTAGGAAAAATAAATGTGCTAGTGTTTTAAAATTGACTCCTTCTATCTTAGGCCACGAACTTATCAATCACCCCTCGTAGGAACAATCCAGGTTGATCCACTCATGAATTCAACTTCTCTTTCCATTCCTTACAATATCCCATGATTCGCTTGTGGTCTGCTAATCATCACTTGGAATTTATTCAATTACCACTGTTACAAAACAACAAATTTCACACCATAAAAGATGGTGATAATAAATCTGATTCTCCCTCCACAACTCACTGGGATAGTACACCATCCTTCAGCGAAAGCCTTCGTCCTCAGTTGCGTTATATGGAGGATTCTTTATTCTACTACCCTGCGTTCTAGTTAACCCCAGCAGGGGAAACAAGTTCTTAGTATCCACACTGTCAGTTCCCCTTCTTTGCACGTTTTAACGGGACCACTTCTCACTACTTTTAGCGTCAATGAGCATAGACTCAACCAACTCAATCAAAAATCTTATGGCAATCCTTACATTCCAGGAGTCAACCTGGTGATTTTCTCTGCATTGCTTCCAATGCAAAATATTCTTCTGAAAATATGGAGACCAAAACCTGGGCAGATTTCCCAGAATCTAGTAAAGTCACACCAAAACATCTCTAATTTTATACTCCATACTCTGGCAACAGAGGTCAACATTCAATTAACCTTCCAAATTAAACAACAGCACACCACTTGTGTTCTTTTTCCATGCTCTTTCACAATAGATAACCACTTTTTTTTACCAGCATTATACTCTATCTGCCATCTTTTTGCCGACTCACTCAACCTAGCTATATCCCTGAATACAGTTAGTTGAAAAAGCATTCAGCCTCCACAACTATTTTCACATTTTAATGTCTCATTTTCTAAATTAAAAATATATTGGAGGAGGATTTTTGAGCTAATCTACAAAACATTGTGCATAATGTCAAATCAAAAGAAAAGTTCCAAACCCTGTCAAAAATTTACTAAAAATAAAAAAAACCAAAATTGTGAGGTTGAAAATACATTCATCCTCTTTGTAATTACTTTCCTAACTTCCCTCAACTGCAATATCGTATATTACCTTACTAACTCACCCAATTTGTTGATGTCGGAAATTGGAGGATCACCTGAATAAATACCCCCTCTCTCTGCAAGATCCAACAGTATGGTAAATTTTCAACAGACCATACCAAAATGAAGGCAAGGAGCATTCCAGACAAATCAGGGAAATGATAGAGAAGCACAAATCTGGGGAAGGGTACAAGATTATCTCAAAGGCACTGAGCACAACTCAGAGCTCAGTAGAGTCTGTCATGGAAAAAGTGAATAAAGTATTAAACCGTAGCCACACCGCCTAGGTCATGTCACCTCCCTAAACTTAGTCGCTAGAGGAGAATGGCATTTACAAGAGACTACTGAGTGAGCCGCAGAAGTCAGTGGCTGCAACTACAGAAGTTCACAGCTCCACAATCTGCGAGGCCTTGCATATAAAGGGTATTTATGGTTGAGTGGCAAGGAAGCAGCCCTGGCTAAAATAAAAGCATAAGCCTGCCCAATGTTCCCTCTAATTTGTAGTGACCAATGCGCACAAAAATCTTGTACTGTCTAATTTTTTTGTCCAATGACAACAAACGTGTGCACTGAATAATTTCTTCAATAAAATCAGTTTAAATAAGTTAGTTCCAAAATTTTCAGACAAATTATCGCAAACTCTGTTGTCAACACTGTCCGCATCAGAAACCGGAAAAGGAAAGGTGATTGTGTACAATCATGAAATATACTTAACATCCAACAAGGTAGAGGGTGACAACCCTTTGTGTGCAGTTTAAATTCCTTTGTGCGCTAGTAGCAAAATATGTGTGCATGCACACACATGCACACCTTAGAGGGAACGTTGTCCTTGTCAGTAAAGACTTTGCAAAGCATCACTTAAAAGATTCTGTAAAGACGTGGAAGAAGGTCATGTGGTTGGATGAGACTAAAATGGAAATTTCTGGCATCAACACTAAGTGGTACATGTGACGTAAATCTAATACTGTGCATCAGCCAGGTAACAATACTCCTACTGCGTAGTATGGTGGAGGTAGTATCATGCGTTGGGGATGCTTTTTTAGCAGCAAGGACTGGAAATCTGGTCAGGATTGACGTGAAGATGAATGCTGCTAAATCCAGGATTAAAAACCTGCTAAGCCTCTGCCAGAAAGCTTAAACTGGAGAGGAACTTTGTTTTTCAGCAGGACAATGGCCCAAAGCACACTGCCAGAGCAACTATGGAATGGCTTCAAATGAAAAAAATTGATGTCCTTCAATGGCTCAGTCAGAGTCCTGACCTTAATCTGATCGAACATCCCTGCCAAGACCTCAAGACTGCTGTCCACCACCGCTCCTTATCAAACCTGACACAGCTTGAGCAATTTTGCAAGGAGGAATGGGTAAATCTTGCTCCTTCACATAGTACAAAGTTAATAGAGACTTGCTGTATCCAGAAAGACTACTGGCTGTATTACAACAAAGTACTCAGCAAAGGGGGATGAATACTTTTGAACTGCTGACATTTCATTTCTTGAATTCTATAGTTTTTAAGCCTTACAATTTTTCCTATTTTTTGGGCTCTACTGTGAAAAAAATGAGCATGTGATTCACAAATTATAAAATCTCCGTTAGATTGATCAAAATCCCTGGTTGTAATACTCATTTATGTGAACAAAGGGTTGGAAGCAGAATACTTTTACAAGGCACTGTATGTGCTTCATCCCTTGAGAACCTAATAACTCACCTATTTTTTGCATCATCAGCTTATCATGAACAGTGATAATACAAACTTAAGTCTGCTGACTTGGAAATCTACAACGACGACTGTCTGTGACTAAGAATACATGCACAGCATTGCAAACAGAATTTTTCCCTGAAGGAAATGTTCATGGGAAAACCAAGTGCAAAACACGTTCCATGAATATCTAACAGGAATTTATTGATGCAATTTAATACACACAAATAAAATTTGTAAGCTTTATATCACACTAAAAAAAATTAAACATTTTCTTCTTCCTCTACGCTCCCTCACCCTTCAGATGCCAGGACAAATTATGGTCTAATTCACTGTAAGGCATTCTCTGCGTGAAGCGCAATGTGTTCTTTGAGGATTAACTTACATGTGGTCCTCATAATAAGACGACTGTAGCTACAAAGCAGTACAAGATCTTACTGGCTCAATCAGACAAGAGACGTGATTAGAAACAGATGTGCAACACTAGCTTTACCACATCAGCACAATGACCAGAGCTTACACCTGAACGTCCTCAAGATACAAAATGAAAGAGGGCTCTAACAAACAACACACACAAAATGCTGGAGGATCTCAGCAGGCCGGGCAGCATCTATGGAAAAAAGTACAGTCGACGTTTTAGGCCGAGTCCCTTCAGCAGGACTGGATATGCAGATTTTCTGTTGTTTGTGAGAGCAACCATGTGCACCATCATCAGAGATTAATCTTAAAATTATTGTTAATGAAAAATGGCAAAATACCTTGTTTTAAAGCCTTTAACAAAACAAAACTTTTCAAACTTGTTTTATAAATATGACTATGAATATTTAAATGCTATTCCTGTTCACCTCAAACATCACACTATCTAGCAAAAGAGGCTGCTGCTCTCCATCCTTCTCTGTTATTGTATATAGGTTTATATAATGCCTCTACTTTCTCCAGAAGCTAAAGATATTTGGCATGTCCTCATTGACCTTTATCAATTTTAATCGATGTTCATCCCTAGGAATTTGAAGTTCTCAACCTCAACACTACTGATGTAGACAGGAGCATGTGCACCCTCCCTGCAGTCCTTCCTGAAATCAATGACCAGCTCTTTTGTTTTGCTGATATTGAGGGGAAGGCAGTTTTTATGACATCATATTATGACACCTGGAGAATAAAGACACATATGTAAGGCTTCTTTTCATTGACTACAGCTCTGCCTTTAATACTATCATTCCAAATAAACTGATTCCTAAGCTCCAGAACCTGGGCCTTAGCACTTAGATCTGCAGCTGGATCTTCAACTTCCTCACAGACAGGACCCAGGCTGTAAAAGTAGGGGACAAGCTCTCCTCTACAATCACTCTGAGCACCGGTGCACAATAAGGCAGTGTACTCAGCCCCCTGCTGTACTCACTGTACACCCATGATTGTGTAGCCAAGTTTCCATCAAACTCCATATATAAGTTCGCTGATGACACAACAATTGTAGGCCGTAGCTCGGGTAATGATGAGTTTGAGTACAGAGAGGAAATTAAGAACCTGGTGGCATGGTGCGAAGACAATAACCTATCCCTCAACATCAGCAAGACGAAGGAATTGGTTGTTCACTTCAGAAGGAGTAGCGAACCGCACTACCCCATTTACGTTGGTGGTGCGCAAGTGGAACAGGTTAAAAGCTTTAAGTTCCTCAGCGTCAATATCACAAATGACCTGACTTGGTTCAACCAAGCAGAGTCCACTGCCAAGAAGGCCCACCAGCGTCTTTACTTCCTGAGGAAGCTAAGGAAATTTGGCCTGTCTCCTAAAACTCTCACTAATTTTTATAGATGCACCGTAAAAAGCATTCTTCTGGGGTGCATCACAACCTGGTATGGAAGTTGTCCTGTTCAAGACCGGAAGAAGCTGCAGAAGATTGTGAACACAGCCCAGCACATCACACAAACCAATCTTCCATCCTTGAACTCACTTTACACTGCATGCTGTCGGAGCAGTGCTGCCAGGATAATCACGACCCACCAAGCCAACACACTTTTCGTCCCTCTTCCCTCCGGAAGAAGGCTCAGGTGGTTAAAGACTCGTACGGCCAGATTTGGGAACAGCTTCTTTCCAACTGTGATAAGGCTGCTGAATGGATCCTGACCCGGATCTGGGCCATACCCTCCAAATATCCAGACCTGCCTCTCGGTTTTTTTGCACTACCTTACTTCCCTTTTTCTATTTTCTATTTATTATTTATAATTTAAATTTTTAATATTTACTATCGATTTGTACTCCAGGGAGCATGAAGTGCAGAATCAAATATCGTTGTGATCATTGTACGCTCTAGTATCAATTGTTTGTATCAATTATAAAGTATTACTGAGCTCTCCATCTCCTTCCTGTACTCTGACTCATCGTTATTTGAGATATGGTCCACTATCCAACATTATCCACAAACTTGTGGATGGATTTATAGCAGAATCTGGCCATACAGTCATGAGGGTACAGGGAGTAGAGTACAAGACTGAGGATGCAACCTTGTAGAACACTGGGTTGAGAATAATCATGGTGGACGCAAATTTCAACACAGAGTGCTCGTCATGGGCAAAAGTACAACTGCAGGCTCCAATACATTTGGTAAAATGCTTAAGATCGCTTAGAATGGGTTTCTCCTTAAATATTCAGCATGTTCCTCCATGGTAAGTTATAATTACAGTAAGTCACTGCGAGAGAGGCTCTCTAAACTTAGCATACCAGGTCCCATCTGCAGTCTGCAGGTGGATTCCAACCTTCCTCTCTGACGAGAGGCATTATGTGAGACTGGGCAAGCACATCTCCACATCCTGCTCACTCAGAGGTTGCTTGCAATGTGCAGCCTGAGTGGTTGGAGAGGCAGATACACAAGAGACATTTAGATAGGCACATGAATGTGAGGAAAATGGAAGGATATGGGCACTGTGTAGGCAGAGGGGATTTAGTTTGGTTGGCCATTTGGTTCGGCACAATATTGTGGGCTTAAGGACTTGTTCTTGTGCTGTATTGTTCTATGTTTATTAAAGGCTTCCATGATTTAAAAGACCAGATTGGATCTCTGCAGATTTGCCAATTTAGTCATTAATGACTGCAGCAATTAAGCTGCTTACTAGTAGGAGGTGTCAACACTCATTCTCATCTTCAACGATAGCACAGCTAGCATGAGTGCTAAACACAATGTTGAGACATTTACAACCCATGTTCAGCCCATGGACATCACGGCAGGAGCAATTAAGTGTAGTACCCTAGGTCCAACCATATTCAACTGCTTCATCAATGACGTTTCTTCCACTACTGGGTCAGAAACACACAAACACACAATATTGAACTCTTCCACACATAAAGCAGCACACATCTGCATGAAGCAAGACCCAGATTAATTCAGACATGGGCTGATAAGTGACAAATAACATTTATATAAGGGATAGAGCCAACCATTGGCCATCTCCACCAACCACCTATCTTTGACGGTCAATGGCATTACAACTATCAAGTCTCCACTGATGACCACATTCCCAGAAGCTAAAATGAATCAGCCACATAAATACTGAGGCTACTCAAGCTGTGTAGCCAGTGGCAAGTGATTCTTGAAACCATAACATCTCCACCAATAAGGCACATCAGGGACATGATGTTAAAAACTCCAGTTGTGTGGATGAATGCAATACTAACAATACTTATGCAGTTCAACAACGCCCAGGACAACATCAACCCCATCCACCACCTCAAGTAACTATAACCTCTGTAAGAAAGGAAAATGGCAATCAGGGAATTTCTGTTGAATTTTATTGATGAGTTCACTGTGCAAAAGTTTGGATAAGAAAAAGCAGTTTGGAATTAGAGAGAAATTACAATACAGATACAATCCATATACTGATATCTTTGCTGATATTTAAACTACACTTAATTGCAATCCTAATAACTAAGCCCTTTGTCTTCAAGCATCTCTAATATATTTGTACATACAAATGTATTTTAATATTAGATGCAAGGCTTTTTCTCGTAATGTCATAATTATAGTGAGAGATGTTATTGTTGAGTAAGCTAAACTAAACTACTTTGTAACACTAGAGCTGATTCTTGTGACCATTAATGTTTGTACAAGTTGTCCCTGTATTTCTTTTCAAACTATTGGTTTTAGAAATTTGCTTCAGATTGTTTCCAATCCTAAACAAATTTTTCACCACCTCTGCACCGAGTCTAGTCTATATGCCACACCCAAGGCTACAACACATGGGAAAGAAAATGTGGATGAGGATTTATTTACATATTTAATGACGTCAAAGTAGTAGCTCTGATATTTGTCATATATTTTACTGTAATTAATCCATTCTAATCCACCCACAATGCTTCACATTTAAAAGTAATCTATCAAGAAACCTCTTAAGATGTTTAACATTGAGGTTAATTTGAATTTCATGAGTTGGCATCTGCAAGACGTAGTCTTCAGCAATAATCATCTTTTCCAATATAATAGCTATTACTGCCACGGATATTAAAGTATCAACTCCCAAGCTGTCTTGTTTTATTACAGCGAATATAATGAAGTAGAGATCCTTCATCATACTTAATACATCACTTAGTTTTAGTTAAAGCCTCAATACCCATTATTTTTGCATGAAAAATTATCCTTGGCATTCAAATTATTAAAATTTTAACTCATTAAATTTTGAAGAATATTTTAAGCGGAAGCATTACCAGGAAGGTTGACAATATCATCTATTTAACAGATGACCAGTTCCCCCCAGACTACTCCACTGGATAACAACAAAGACCAGATCTATTCTATTTTTTTTGTTCTGGTGCCACTGTTTACAGCTGATGGTTTATGCTGCTGGTAATAAGCATCTAAAACAAGCTACCAGGTTAACTAACAAACCCAAATTCAACTTTTAAGGATCTATGACAATTTCACTCAGGTTAATGCACCTCACTTACTCCCCCACTCTCATTCCCCATCACTATAAAATTAAAATTTCAAATGAATTTGGCTTGTCTCACGCTGTAGGGCTAGGACACCAGTCTCAAAAACACCCCTCTCCAACTTGGTAATTACTGTTCATAATCTCACCCAATAAAAATCACAAAAAATACATGGTATATTAAAGCAACAGACACAAAATGCTGGAGGAACTCAGCAGGCCAGGCAGCACCTATGGAAAAAAAATACAGTCAACATTTCATGCCAAGACCCTTCAGCAAGACACCCGGGTCCTGTTGAAGTGTCTTGGCCCAAAACATTGACCGTCCTCTTTTCCATACATAATGCTGACCCTGCTGAGTTAGTTCCTCCAGTATTTTGTGCGTGTTGTTTGGATTTCCAGCACCTGTGGATTTTCTTTTGTTTGTGATTGGCATAATAAAGACAGTTCCGTTGAAAATATTACTGTATAGCTTATCGTGGGAAGCACAAAGCACTTCACTCACTTGATCTTTTCCTAATATTAAAGTTGCAACATCTGTTCTCTAAGTTCTATCAGTTGTGGCTTCTAACTCTGATATCAACATCATACAGACTACAGTTAGCAAAGATTTCCTTTCCCTTTTTTACAATCTCACCTCCAGTTCTAAGAATTCACCTCAATCAGCTCTTCAATTACCTTTCCTATCTCAGTGCAATTAAGACTGTTGGCTGGAAAACACCTCAAATTCATTGATGTCAATCCAACAGTTCCATGGTTCACCTCACTGATTCTCTCTTTAATGACGGGGCAATTGTTTATGCAGAATTAGCAAAAAAAATGCATTCTGCCCATGCCATTAAGGTGTTCTATCACCAGAAATTCTCTTGGGCGATATCCCAGGCCATCTAATGGCTAGGTCATTTAAGATTGAGTAGAGACTTAGAATGTCTTTTGGACCATAAATATCACAAAAGTTGCTAACACAAATGTAATAATCCTCTGGGGCACATTTCTGATGCCATTGTTTCCACTATGAATTATGAAAATTGTTAGTATTTGCCACTTAGCTGTTGAAGCAGAACAAAACCGTTGCTTGGTATAATGAAATGACTTTTGATTTCAAATCAGAGGCAATTTAGACCAGGTACATTTACACTGGCATTTATTATTCTTTTCAACTGATTAGTGAATTTTGTCTACTAACAGAGCAGACCTCGTGTTCATATCAATGCCTCCTGAAATCTATACAAAAAAAAATCTAAAAAAAAACACATGAGAACAGTTTAAAACGAGGTTAAATAGAAAATAACTTGGGAAGTCTCCAACATGTCTATGAGGGAAATTAACAATGGAGGTCACAGTAATCCAGATTTATAAACAGAAAACCTGTTTTTGTATGAAGTAATCTTCTATAGAACCTGAAACTGATCCGTCTCTAAAGTGCACAAATTGTCTATGGCAATTAGGCAGTATTACTTCAGGATTCATCAACACTGTTTAAAGGAACATCCCCACAATAAACAATATTTAGTGTTAAAAAGTGGAAAGATACAATTCATCAAGACAATTGTTCATCCTGATGCATCCCAATGCATTAATTTTCATAAAGTACTTGTGTTTCAATTCAGAGAGATAGTCTTGCTGACAGAGCACTGACAAAGATCACCAGAGGCATAGCAAGCTATAATACTATTATTCTGCTGCCATGTGCCAAATCACAAATGGTTCCAGGATTAACCCCTGGAATCCGGTATAATCCTGACTACTCTTCAAAGATGTGAGACAGAGCACAGAGGCAGACCCTTCAGCCGACCATGCCCACGCTGTCTGTTTAACTCGACATTAACTCCATTAAACCACATAGCCTTGGAGATTCAAGTACAAGGCTGGATGTTTCTTAAACATTGCAGCAGTACTCAGATTCCGCCACCTTTTCAGGCAGCGCACTCCAGACAACAACCACAATTTGATTTTTGTTTCTGTCTACCTTATCTATCACCCTTATAAATGTATACTAATTTCAGGTCACTCCTCTAGCCTCCTCCACTCCAGGGAAAATAAATCCAGTCTATCCAGTGTCTCCTTATAAGTGAAATGCTCCAGTCCAGATAACATCTTGATGAATCTCCTTGTGTAATCACATTGATCCAATGTTTTATAAAGTTGTAACACAATGTCCCTGATCATACATTCAGTGGCACAACCAACGAAGGCAACCTTCCCCTACGCTTTCTCCATTATCTAACCTGCCATGCTGCCAATTTCAAGGAATTATGAGCTTGTGCATTAAGGCTTTCTTTGTTCATCAATACTCCTTGTGGTCTACAATTAACAATGCACATTCTAATCTTCTTTGCCTTCTCAAAATGAATCACCTCACACCTGTCAGGTTTAAATTCCATTTGCCATTGCTCTGCCCAGCCTTCCAGCTGATCTGTATCTTAGACAATCTTCTTCACTATCTACTGATGTATCATCTCAACTTCCCCTCCCTTCTATCAACTGCAAGGAGCTCTTGTACTCTATTACATTAATTAAGACTTTCCATTTAGCTGTCTCTGCCTCTGCCCTCCCTTTCCACAGCTCAGCAAGCACATTGCCTACATAGAGAACTGTTATAAATTGGGATAGAGGGTCACAGCACAGATGGCAAATAAGCCTGGTGGTTTATAGCTTGGGGGGGGGGAAGGGAAGTTAGCAATAAAGTGAAACTCACTTGAGGTCTATCAGTTACGAACTGCCTTGCAAGCTCATCAGAAAAAGCACCCATTCAATACATCACTAGTACATAGTTATGCAGTTACTGGCCTAGGCTACTCCAACAGCACCCGCCAAACCCATAATCTCTATTAGTAAGAATAATGACAGGAAGCTTTTCTTACCAACAGACAACATGGTCTTATATTAGACAAATGTTGTCCCTATCTGCTGGTGTATCATCTCAACTCTCCTTCCTTTCCATCAATTGCAAGGAGCTCTTGGACTTGCTTGCAGTAAATATGACTTTCCATTCAGCTGCCTTTGCCCCTGTTGTCCCTTTCTACAGCACACCAAGCACATATTATGCGTTACAGGGAGTGTTATAACGTCTCCATCATCAGAAGGTTAACTTAAGCAGACTGGACAAATCTCTATCCATCCAAAGAACTAAGATGGAATACTATTGTCTGGGTTTTAATAACTCTAATTAGAATTTGGCTCCAAGTTAACTAACGGGCGGGGGGGGGGGGGGTGCAGTTAACTAACTGATATTTTCAAGTAATACCAAAAGAAGAAAAAAACAACTAAATTGGCTGACCCAATTGGTATGGTTTGTTATTACACGGATGGTGAACATAATTTAAGAAATAGACAAGGTTTAGTTAGATCAATACAAAAGTTGTAACACATGCACCTGAACTTAAAATACCAATACCACATCCTGTCTCAATGTGCTATCTGTAACTCTCACAACTAAAGACTTTCTCATCTATTTCTCAAAATACAGAAACAAAGGAGTCACATTATACTCCTCCCACACACCTCACTGCCAAAATAAAAAAAAAGCTTTATTCTTTTAAACTTCAGAATCAGAATTTGAAATTTATTTTCATATGGCCACCTAAAGTTAATAAAACAACAATTCACAAGCTGACCTTTCATATTTTGTCCTGAAGGCAATACTGATGGAATACAGTTCATACTGTAGCTAGCTCAATACGTAGTTGTGGTGTGACAGCCTGACTCTTGATTGCTGGGAGGCTCTGTCACCATGACAAGTATCAAGGGCAACTCCAGTTTCAGCCCACCATTACTGGTCCATCATTTGCCAACATCAGCTAACTTAACGCAATTCAGAGCAATTCATGGAGCTAGTCCCTGGGTCTTGGAAAGACGCAACATGGTGTACTTATGAATACATCTTTTCAAATGTACTGTACATAAATTTCAATTTCTGTGCAGCATCAGCAATTCATTTTTGGTGGAATTACCACAAATTTCCCATTCACAAGTCTGATACTTAGCCCAAAGCAAAATAAAACATTTAAAATAATTGTTATCCCTCTGTCTTATCCCAGTGACTTACTTGTAGCTCTAATAGACATGCGCGTTCATATTCAAATGCTGGTCTCCACAAAGTACCATTTTTTTCATGCAATGTGTATGATTAGAACAGCAAGTTCTGCCTTGCATGTTCCATATATATTCAAAATACAAGATTTAAAAGCAATTTAGATTGTTTAATATTTTATTCTCATTTCTATTATTTGGTTTGTCTCACACAAGGGGAAGAGCATTCAATAACTGCAATGTGCCAAGTCTAGCTGGTGCTAAAATTTTAGACACACAGTCATGTTTACTGTCTGCCTTAGATAAGAGCAATGCCTGGGCTTTTATAAGCATGGCTAATATTCAAAGGCATCTAGCAGCAAAAAAAAAACGAGGTTAGAAAAATAACAGTTGGTACTACATTACCTCAGAAACAAAACCACAAACAATAAAAGATTCGTTTGTGCACAGAATTTGTCAAAACCTTTAAGCATGTTTTCCTGACTTCTGTCAATCACACAAATCTCTGATGGCAGAGGGCAAATAATGTTAAAAGACGAAGCCAAAAGACTTGCATTTATATAGTACCTTTCACAAACTCAGGATACCTCGGAGGAGTTTACAAGTGATATAATATTGTTGAAGTACTAACACTATTGCAATGCAGGAAACCTCAATCCCAAACCAATCCCAATCACGAAGCAGTCAGCAGCAACATGCCTGAATGACTACAGACCAGTTGGATTCACCCCATAGCTGCCAAGTGCCTGGAAAGACTGGTTATGTCCCACAATAAGAATGCCATCCCTGATGCTCTGGACCAGTACCAGGCAAACAGATCATCTGAGGACACCATACCATTCCTCTCCACATCATACCGGAACACCTGGACCATAATGCCAGAATATTTTTTTTATTGACTATAGTTCTGCCTCCAACACCATACTCCCCAACAAGTTGACCAATTAACTACACAACTTGGGACTCTAAACATCAATTAGCAACTGGATTCTGGATTTTCTTACCAATCACACCCAGACAGTCAGACTAGACCCCCCCCACCCCCGACACTGAACACTGGTGCACCACAGGGATTGTGTACTGGGCCCACTCCTTCACACTCTTTTCACTGTGACTGTGCCTGCCCCTGCCTATGCCACCAACCCCATCATCAAATTTGCAGACAACATCACAGTGATTGGATTAATTACAAATAACGGTGAAACAGCATACAGAGATGAGGTGCAGAAATTTCTCAGTGGTGCACTAACCATAACCTTTCACTCAACATAAAAAAAACGAGGAAACGACTGTCGACTTCAGGAAATAAAGGTATGAACAAGCTCCATTACTCAAGCGATGCAGGGTCTGCAGCTTTAAGTTCTTGGGAATGAACATTACAGAGGAGCTCTCTTGAACCACCAAGGTAAAGGCTCAGCAATGCCAATGCGCTCTTAGGAGTTTAAAAGAGAGAAAATCTGCCCCAAAAGCTGCAGGTAAATTTTTACCAATGTGCCATTGAGAGCATACTGACCTACTTTATGACAGCAAGGTACACTAGCTGCAACAAGATTGACTACAAAGTACTTCCATGAGTGATCAGGACCCACAGACCATCACTGGTCCACAAATACAAGATATGGAAACCATCTACAACTCACGATATCTACGTCGGGCTCGCAACATCGTGATGGGGCACATGCCACGACAATAATCACTTGTTCTGTCTCCTACCACCCAGCAGGAGATAGAGAAAAATCTCTGCATGGATATCCAGCCTGAACAACAGCTTTTTCCCCCCAGGGCTGTCATGCAAATGAACAATGTCCCCCTGCACCCATCCATAGTCCATCAGCAACATGGATAACCTCCAAGTGCAAAACATAGGCATGTGCAATATTTGGTTTTAAATGGGGCAACTGCCCTCCTTTGATTTCAGAGCTCTTTGCTTTTTTTTAAAATTTCCCCTTTAATTTCTGATGCTGGTTTATATTTACTCATTGTATTTTATAACAGGCATATGCAATACTCAAATAAAAAGAAACATTTATTTATTAAGACACATTGTGGAACAGACCCCCTCAGCCCTTCCAGCCACGCCGCCCAGCAACCCCCAATTTAACCCTAACCTAATCATGGGTCTAGTTACAATGACCAATTAACCTACCAACTGGTACATCTTTGGGTGGTGGGAGGAAACCAGAGCACCTGGAGAAAACCCAAGCATTCCACAGGGAGGGTGTACAGAGACTCCTTACAGAGGACACTGGAATTGAACTCTGACACCCCGAGCTATAATAGTGTCACCCCATGTTACCGTGGCACAATTTTACAGTTGCTTGCTTTTAATTCAGTTGCAACTTTGATGTCATTCTACATAACGAAGACATTATTTTAAATTTAGACATTGTTCTTAGTAATTGAATTGTCAGTATGGTGTCTCACACTGAATGGTGTAGCACTGCAATCTCATTGTCCTGAGCAAAGTTCAAAGTAAATTTATTATCCAAGAACACACATGTCACTATATACATCCCTGAGATTCATTTTCTTGCAGGCATACTTAGTAAATACATAATAGAATAATAATCATAATAGAATCAATGAAAGATTGCACCGACTTGGCCGTTCAACCAGCATGCAAATACAATAAGAAAGAAAAATTATAATAGTAAATAAGAATAAATATCGAGAACATGAGATAAAAAGTCTTTGAAAGTGAGCCCATAGGTTGTGGGAACATTTCAATGATGGGGCAAGTGAAGTTATCCCCTTTGGTTCAACAGCCTGATGGCTGAGGGGTAATAACTGTTCCTGAACCTGGAAGTGTGAGTCCTAAGGCTCCTGTACCATCTTCCCGATGGCAGCAGTGAGAAGAGAGCACGTCCTGGGTGGTGGGGTCCCAGATGATGGATGCTGCTTTCCTGTGACAACACTTTGAGTGGACGTGCTCAGTGGAAGAAACAGTTTTACCCAACATGGACTGTTCCATATCTACTGCTTTTTGTCAGATTTTCCATTCAAGGGCATTGGTGTTTCAATACCAGGTCATGATGCAGCCAGTCAATATACAGTATTCTCCACCACACATCTATAGAAGTTTGTCAGAGTTTTCGATGTCATGCTGAATCTTCACCAACTCCTAAGTAGAGATGCTGCTGTGTTTTCTTTGTAATGGCACTGCCATGGCGGGCCCAGGGCAGGTTCTCCGAGATGATATCTGGAGGAATTTAAAGTTGCTGCCCCCTCCATCTCTGATCCTCTGTTGAGGACTGGCTCATGGACCTCTGGTTTCCTCCTCTTGAAGTCAATAGCTAACTCTTTGGTCTTGCTGATATGGAGTAAGAGAGGTTGCTGTGGCACCACTCAGCCAGATTTTCAATCTCCCTCCTATATTTGATTCGCCACCACTTTTGATTTGGCCAACAACAGTGGTGTCAGCAGCAAACTTGAAAATGCCATTGGAGCCACACAGTCATAAGTGTAAAGCCAGTGGAGCAGGGGTCTAAGCACTCAGCCTTGTAGTGCACCTGTGCCAATCGAGATTATGAAGAAGATGTTGCCAATCCAAACTGACTAGAATCTGCAAGTGAGGAAAACCAGGATCCAACTGCACAAGGAGGTATTGAGGTCAAGCTGTTGAAGCTTATTGATTAGTTTTGAGGGGAATGATATTGAATGCCAAGCCGTAATTGATAAAGAGCATCCTGATGTATGCACCTTTGCTGTCCAGATGTTCCAAGGTTGAGTGTAGAGCCAATGAGGTGGCACTTGCTGCTGGCCTGTTGCACAGGTTGGAAAATTGGAATGGATCCAAATCGCTTCTCAGGCATGAACAGGTATGTTTCATCACCACCTCTCAAAACACTTCATCACTGTGGATGCAAGTACGACTGGATGATAATCATTGAGGCAGGTTACCACTTTCTTCTTTGGCACCAGTATTACTGAAGCCTACTTGAAGCATTTGACTACTTCAGCCTGCCAAAGCTAGACATTAAAGATCTCAGTGAGTACTCCAGAAAGTTGTTCAGCATAGGTCTTTCGTACTTCGGTAGGACCAATCAGGGTAGGTCTTACATAGTGAATGGTAGGGCACTGAGGAGTGTGGTAGAACAAAGGAATCTGGGTTTGCAGGTACATAATTCGTTGAAAGTGTCACCACAGATAGAGAGGATGGTAATGAAAGCTTTTGGCACATTGGTCTTAATAAATCAAAGTATTAAGTACAGGAGATTGGATGTTATGCTGAAATTGTACCAGACATTTGAGAGGGCTAATTTGGAGTATTGTGTGCAGTTTTGGTCACCTACCTACAGAATTGATGCAAATAAGGTTGAAAGAGCACAAAGAAAATTTAAAGGGGTATTGCCAAGTCTGGAGGACGTGGGTTATAAGGGAAGATTGAATAAGTTGGAACTTCATTCCTTGGAATGTAGAAAACGAAGAGGAGATTTGATAGAGGTATATAAAATTATGAGGGGTATAGATAGAGTAAATGCAAGAAGGCTTTTTCCACTGAGGTTGGGTGGGACTACAACTAGAGGTCATAGGTTAAGGGAGAGAGATGAAAAGTTTAAGGGGAATGAGGGAAACTTCTTCACACATTGATTTATGAAGGCCAGTGTGCTAAAAGCTTTCTTTACGACCTTATCTACCAGTGACATCACTTACACTGAATTCTGGAAGTGTATTCCCAGATCCCTTTGTTCTACCGCACTCCTCACTATGTAAGACCTACCCTGGTTGGTCCTACTGAAGTGCAACACCTTGCATTTGACTGCATTAAATTCCAACTACCATTTTTTAGCCCATTCTCGATGGGCCGAATGGCCAACTTCTGCTCCTTTGTCTTATGGTCTTCCATTTGGTCCAGATCCTGTTGCAAGCCACGGTAGTCATCCTTGCTGTGCACTACATCCCCAATCTTGGTGCAAATTTGCTGATGCAGTTAAGCACATTATCATCCAGAGCATTAATACAGATGACAAACAAGGGACCCAGCACTGATCTCTCCGCCACTTGAGTTGTCACAAGCCTCCAGTCAGAGAGGCAACCATCTACTACCACTCTCAGGCTTCTCCCACAAAGCCAAAATCTAATCTAAATTACTACCACATCTTATGCCAAGGGACTGAACCTTTTTGATCAGCCTCCCATGTGGGATCTTGTTAAATGCCTCACTAAAGTCCACATAGAAACATCCACTGCCTTGTCTTCATCAACTTTCCTGGTAACTTCCTCAAAAAACTCTATAAGATAGGTTAGACACGACCTACCATACACAAAACCATGCTGACTATTCAAATACTCATATTTACTCACTTAGAATACCTCCCAATAACTATCCCACTACTGATATCAGGCTCACTGGCCTAACATTTCCTGGTTTATTTGAAAAGCCTTTCTGTGCTGGTGGTATAGTGGCATCTGCACCCAGACTTCGGGGCGAGGGGACATGGATTCAAATCCAGACAGCTCCTTGAACGAGTTCCACTTGTGCTGGCTTGAGCGTTGAGCTAGCAACTCGGTCTGGTAAAACAGGCAAAATGCTAAGGAAATGGCAAGGTTGCCTCCGATGAACCAAATGAGGTGCTGGGAGGAACTTCTTAAACAGTGGAACAACATTAGGTATCCTCCAATACTCCAGTGCTAAGGATCATTTAAACATCGCTGCTAGGGGCCCAGAAATTTCAGCACTTGCCTCCCACAGGGTCCAAGGGAGCACTTTGTCAGGCCCAGGGGATTTATCTACCCATATTTGTCTCCAGACAGCAAACACCTCCTCCTCTGTAATTTGTAATCCATGATGATGATGATGATGATACTGTTTTGCCTCACTTCTATAGACTCTGTGTCCGTCTCTTGAGTAAACACAGATGCAAAAAAAACATTCAAGATCTCCCCCATCCTCTTTGGCTCCATGCATGGATTACCATCTTGAACTTCCAGAGGACTAATTTTATCCCTTGCAATCCTTTTGCTCTGAACACATCTGTAGAATCCTTAAGGATTCTCCTTCACCTTGTCTGCTAGGGCAACCTCATGCCTTCTTTCAGTCCTCCTGATTTCTTTGCTCTGTTCTCTTGCACTTCTTATACTCAGTAAGCATCTGCTTCTAATTACAATGAACCTCCTTTTTTACTTAGCCAGGGACTCAACATCTCTTGAAAACCAAGGTTCCCTACATCTGTTATCTTTACCGTTTATTCTGACAAGCACGTACAGGCTTTGTACTTTCAGAATTTTACATTCGAAGGGCTCTCTCTTATCAAGTACACCTTTGCCAGAAAACAGCCTTTCCAGATCCTTTCTGATACCATCAAAATTGGCCTTTCTCCAGCTTAGAATCTCAACATGTGGATCAGAGCTATATTTTTGCATATTTCCTTTAAAACCAATGGTATTGTGATCACTAGATGAAAATGTTTACCTATACAAACTTCTGCCACCTGCCCTGTCTCATTCCCTAACAGCTGATCATGCACCGCACTCTCTCTTTGGGTCTTTTACGTACTGATTAAAAAAAAACTCTCCTGAACACCTTTGATAAAATCTTTCCCATCCATCCAGCCCTTTTACAGTATAAAAGTCAAGTCCCAGTCAATATGTGGAAAATTAAAATCACCTACTACAACACCCTCATGCTTCTTGTAACAGTTTGCGATCTCTCTACAAATTTGTTGCTCTAAATCCCTCGGACTGTTGGGTGGTCTGTAAAATAGCCCCATTAACGTGGACATACTTTTCTTACAATTCCACCTATATCACCTCACTAGATGAATTCTCAATCTATCCGGACTGAGCACTGCCATGACTTTTTCCCAGGCTAGTAATGCCACCCTTTCCTCCTTTAATCCCTCCCGCTCTGTCGCACCTAAAACAACAGAACTCTGAATCACTGAGCTGCCAGTCCCTACCCCTCCTGCAACCAAGTCTCAGTTATGGCTACAATATCATAAGTGCAGGTGTTGATCCATGCCCTGAGCTCATCCACTTTTCTTCCTTTACAAAAACAGGATCTGTAATTCCCACCTAAAACTGCATCTCTTAACAAAAAACCTTTGATAGTGTAACACATGTCAAATTCACACCTTAAGTTCAAGTTTATTGTCATTCAACCATACTCATGTATACAGCTAAACGAAACAATGTTCCTCTGGGACCCAGCTGCAAACACAGTACATATATCACATTCAGCAATAAAATATCAACAGATGATAAAAAATATTGTACAGATGTACAAGTTGACCAAGTGTATATACTACATATAGCTAAATATACAGCAGTATAATTCTGTTGGTGCTGTCATAAGTAATGTGTACTGGGTGCTGGCAGGGTGTTCAGAAGTCTCACAGCCTGGGGGAAGAAGCTGTTATCCAACCTAAAAGTCCTTGTACTTATACTGTGGTACCTTCTGCCTGCTGGTAGGTGGTTAAAGAGACTCTGGGATGGATAGGAGGGGTCCCTGACAATGCTGAGGGCTCTGTGAACACAGCACTTCTGGTGTATGTCCTGGTTGGGCTGGGTGTAGGGAGAAGAGTGTTGGGGTGTGTCCCCTCAGCAGTCCTCACAATCCGCTGCAGGGTCTTGTGGTCAGATGTCTTGCAATTTCCATACCAGACAGTGACTAAACTCTCAATGGCGCGCTGGTTATATGTGGCTAGAATGGGGGCGGGGAGCCTCGCTCGTCTCAATCTCTTCAGGAAGTGGAGGCACTGCTGTGCTTACTTGACTGGAAGAGATGGTGCTGAGAGACCAGGTGAGATCATCCGTGATGTGCACTCCAAGAAACTTGGAACTCGCAAATCACAGTGGACATAATTAATGAGTTTGTGGGTGACACAAAAGTTGGTATTGTGGATAATGAGGAAGGTTGTCAAAGGCTACTGAAGTATATAGGTCAGATAGAAAGTTGGGCACAGTGTAGGCAGATGGAATTTGCAATGTAATGCAATTTAAGTCAAACAGGGGTAGGACATACATAGTAAATGGTAGGGCATTAAGGGATGTTGGTGAACTGTGTGCTTCGGTTCCATAGTTCCCTGAAAGTGGCAACACAGGTAGATAAGGTGGTGACAGTGGCAGAGAGCAGGCTGGCCTTCACAGATTCAGGTACAGAATTCGAGGGTTGGAATGTTATGTTGCTACTTCACAAAACACTACCTAGGTTGCACTCGGAGTATTGTGTCCAATCTGATGCCACACTGTAGGAAGGTTGTATTTAGGGTCAGAGGAGATTTTTCAGGATGCTGCCTTTTTTATTTAATTTATTCATTTTCAGGATGTGGGCGTCGCCAGCTAAGCCAGCATTTATTGCCCATCCCTAGTTGCCCTTGATAAGGTGGTGATGAGCTGTCTTCTTGAACTGCTGCAGTCCCTGAGGTGCAGGTACACCCATAGAGCCAGTAGGGAGGGAATTCTATGACTGTGATCCAGCGACAATGAAGTAACGGCGATAACTTGGAGGGGGATTTCCAAGTGGTGGTGTTCCCAGATATCTGCTGTTCTTGTCCTTTTAGATGGTAGTGGTCGTGAGTCTGGAAAGTGCTGCCTTAGAAACTTCGGTGTGTTGTTGCAGTGCATCTTGTAGATAGTACAGACTACTGCAACTGCTCGTCAATGGTGAAGGGATTGGATAGTTGTGGAAGGGGTATTGCCTTGTACTGGATGGTGTCAAGCTTCTTAAGTGTTGATGGAGCTGCACTCATCCAGGTGAGTGGCGAGTATTCCATTACACTCCTGACCTGAGCCTTGTAGATGGTGGACAGGTTTTTGGGGAGTCAGGAGGTGAGCTACACACCACAGGATTCCTAGCCTTTGACGTGCTCTAGTAGCGAAGGTGTTTACATGGCTAGACCAGT
The DNA here is from genome assembly GCF_030028105.1 of Mobula birostris. NCBI lineage: Eukaryota > Metazoa > Chordata > Chondrichthyes > Myliobatiformes > Myliobatidae > Mobula > Mobula birostris. The sequence goes on from NC_092371.1 coordinate 196,588,049, forward strand.
TCCGTTTCCTGTCAGTGGTAACCCCAGGATGTTGATAGTAGGGGATTCAGTGATGGTTATGCCACTGAATGCCAAGGGACAATGGTTAGAACCTGTCTTGTTGGAGATGATCATTGCCGGGCACCTGTGTGGCTCAAATGTTACTTGCCACTTGTCAGCCCAAGCCTGGATATTATCCAGGTCCTGAGGAGTCACGAATAACTGCAGAACATTGTGCAGTCATCTGTGAACATCCCCACAAATGACCTTATGACAGAAGGAGGGTCATTGATGAAGCAGCTGAAGATGGTTGGTCCTAGGACACTTCCTAAATTGACACTTGCCTGAACTGAATTGCTTGAGTTATGGTGAGAAACTGAATATTTTATTTATTTATTTAACGATTTAGCGCAGCATTGGCCCTTCTGGCACTGACAAACAACCCCCAATTTACCACGGATTTAGCCCTAGCCTAATCACGAGACAATTTACAATGACCAATTAACGTACTATGGCAAGTCTTTAGATTGTGGGAGAAAACCAGAGGACCCAAAGAAAACCCACGCATTCGACTGGGAGGAAGTACAGACTCCTTACAGATGACGTCGGAACTGAACTACAGACACAGACACCCCGAGCTACAATAGCGTCACACTAACTGCTACGCTACTGTGGCATGCTGGGCATAGCCCGGGCTTGTTTTACCCCGAATGAAGACCAATAGGTGATCTGATAGGGGTACAGGTCCACAATCCCTTATCCAAAATTCTGAAATCCGAAAAGCTCTGGAAACTAAAGTTTTTTTTGTGGAACGTGGAACATGTTGTAACAAGGCTTGTTTGGCACGCCAGCAGCTGACGTCGCTCAGGTGTGATGTGGCAGCACTAGCAGAGGCTGCCGGACGTCAGCTGTGGCTCAGCGCTCGTACTGGTTACACGTACATTTGCTGTTCGCTGATATTTTGTGTTCACTGTTGACTTTGTGTTTAACTTCACTGTGAAAATGTCAAAAAGAGCTGCAGATAGACCATAAGACCATAAGACAAAGGAGCAGAAGTAGGCCAGTCGGCCCATCGAGTCTGCTCCGCTATTTTATCATGTGCTGATCCATTTTATCCTATTTAGTCCCACTGCCCCGCCTTCTCACCATAACCTTTGATGTCCTGGCTACTCAGATACCTATCAATCTCTGCCTTAAATACGCCCGATGACTTGGCCTCCACTGCTGCCCATGGCAACAAATTCCATAGATTCACCACACTCTGACTAAAAAAATTTCTTCGCCTTTCTGTTCTGAAAGGGCGCCCTTCAATCCTGAAGTCATGCCCTCTCCTACTAGACTCCCCCATCATGGGAAACAACTTTGCCACATCCACTCTGTCCATGCCTTTCAACATTCGAAATGTTTCTATGAGGTCTCCCCTCACTCTTCTAAACTCCAAGGAATACAGTCCAAGAACAGATAAATGTTCCTCATATGTTAACCCTCTCATTCCCAGAATCATTCTCGTGAATCTTCTCTGTACCCTCTCCAACGTCAGCACATCCTTTCTTAAATAAGGAGACCAAAACTGCCCACAGTACTCCAAGTGAGGTCTCACCAGTGCCTTATAGAGCCTCAACATCACATCCCTGCTCCTATACTCTATTCCTCTAGAAATGAATGCCAACATTGCATTCGCCTTCTTCACTACTGACTCAACCTGGAGGTTAACTTTAAGGGAATCCTGTACGAGGACTCCCAAGTCCTGTTGCATCTCAGAACTTTGAATTCTTTCCCCATTTAAATAATAGTCTGCCTGTTCACTTTTTCTGCCAAAGTGCATAACCATACACTTTCCAACATTGTACTTCATTTGCCACTTCTCTGCCCATTCTTCCAATCTATCCAAGTCTCTCTGCAGACTCTCCGTTTCCTCAGCACTACCGGCCCCTCCACCTATCTTCGTATCGTCAGCAAACTTAGCCACAAAGCCATCTATTCCATAATCCAGATCGTTGATGTACAATGTAAAAAGAAGCGGCCCCAACACTGATCCCTGTGGAACACCACTGGTAACCGGCAGCCAACCAGAATAGGATCCCTTTATTCCCACTCTCTGTTTCCTGCCAATCAGCCAACGCTCTATCCACGTATGTAACTTTCCTGTAATTCCATGGGCTCTTATCTTATTAAGTAGCCTTATGTGTGGCACCTTGTCAAAGGCCTTCTGAAAATCCAAATATACAACATCCACTGCATCTCCCTTGTCTAGCCTACTGGTAATTTCCTCAAAAAATTGTAATAGGTTTGTCAGTCAGGATTTTCCTTTAAGGAATCCATGCTGAGTTCTGCCTATCTTGTCATATGCCTCCAGTTACTCTGTAACCTCATCCTTGACAATCGACTCCAACAACTTCCCAACCACCGACGTCAAGCTAACAGGTCTATAATTTCCTTTTTGCTTCCTTGCCCCCTTCTTAAATAGCGGAGTGACATTTGCAATCTTCCAGTCTTCCGGAACCATGCCAGAATCTATCGACTTTTGAAAGATCATCGCTAATGCCTCTGCAATCTCCGCAGCTACTTCCTTCAGAACACGAGGGTGCATTCCATATGGTCCAGGAGATTTATCGACCTTTAGCCTATTCAGCTTCCTGAGTACTTTCTCTGTCGTAATTGTGACTGCGCACACTTCTCTTCCCTGCCACCCTTGAGTGTCCGGTATCCTGCTGTCTTCCTCAGCGAAGACTGATGCAAAATACTTGTTCAGTTCCTCTGCCATCTCCTCATCTCCCATTACAATTTCTCCAGTATCATTTTCTATCGGTCCTATATCTACTCTCACCTGTCTTTTACTCTTTATATACTTGAAAAAGCTTTTAGTATCCTCTTTGATATTATTTGCTAGTTTCCTTTCATAGTTAATCTTTTCTCTCTTAATGACCTTCTTGGTTTCCTTTTGTAAGGTTTTAAAAACTTCCCAATCCTCTGTCTTCCCACTAATTTTTGTTTCCTTGTATGCCCTCTCCTTAGCTTTAACTTTGGCTTTGACTTCTCTTGTCAACCACGGTTGCATCCTTTTTCCACTCGAAAATTTCTTCTTTTTTGGAATATACCTGTCCTGCACCTTCCTCATTTCTCGCATAAACTCCAGCCACTGCTGCTCTGCCGTCTTTCCCACCAGCGTCTCTTTCCAGTCAACTTTGGCCAGTTCCTCTCTCATGCCACTGTAATTTCCTTTACTCCACTGAAACACTGACACATCAGATTTCGGCTTCTCTTTTTCTAATTTCACAGTGAACTCAATCATGTTATGATCACCGCCTCCTAAGGGTTCCTTCACCTCAATCTCTCCAATCACCTCCGGTTCATTACACAATACCCAATCCAGTACAGCTGATCCCCTAGTGGGCTCAACAACAAGCTGTTCTAAAAAGCCATCTCGCAGACATTCTACAAGTTCTCTCTCTTGAGATCCAGTGCCGACCTGATTTTTCCAATCTACTCGCATGTTAAAATCCCCCACAATTATCATAACACTGCCCTTCTGACAAGCCTTTTCTATTTCCAGTTGTAATTTGTAGTCCACATCCCTGCAGCTGTTTGGAGGCCTATAAATAACTGCCATTAGGGTCTTTTTACCCCTGCTATTCCTTAGCTCAACCCATAAAGATTCTGCACCTTCCGATCCTATATCACCTCTTTCTAATGATTTAATATCATTTCTTACCAATAAAGCCACGCCTCCCCCTCTGTCTACCTTCCTATCCTTCCAATACACCGTGTATCCTTGGACGTTCAGCTCCCAGAGACATGCATCCTTTAGCCAGGTCTCAGTGATGGCCACAATATCATACCTGCCAATCTGTAGCTGTACAACAAGATCATCCACCTTATTCCTTATGCTGCGTGCATTTAAGTACAATGCCTTAAGACCAGTATTTGATACTTTTTGCTTTGATTTCACTGCAACTTTATTGCACTTCAACTCATCTCAATGGCTACACATTTGCCCCATCACCTGCCTGTCTTTCCTGACATCTTTACTGCTCACTATCTTAGATTTATTTCTGTTTTCCCCTTCCTCCGCTCTATCATTCCGGTTCCCATCCCCCTGCCAAATTAGTTTAAACCCTCCCTAACAGCTCTATTAAACTTTCCCGCCAGGATATTGGTCCCCTTCGGGTTCAGGTGTAACCTGTCCTTTTTGAACAGGTCATACTTTCCCGAGAAGAGATCCCAATTATCCAAGAATCTGAAGCCCTGCCCCCTACACCAGTCTCTCAGCCACGCATTCATCTGCCTGATCCGACTACTCTTGCCCTCGCTAGCATGTGGCACAGGTAGCAATCCCGAGATTACTACCCTGGAGTTCCTGCTTCTCAGCTTCCTTCCTAACTCCTGGAAATCTCTCTTCAGGACCTCCTCCTTTGTCCTTTGTCCTTTACCCTATGGGTAACAATGAGAAAAAGAGAAGGAAGCATCTATCATTATCAATAACGCAGAAAGTGGAATTATTGCAGAAGCTTGATCGTGGTGTGTTTGTGCGATGTCTTACTGAAGACTATCGTGCCGGAACTACCACTGTATATGATTTAAAGAAACAGAAAGACAAGTTACTGAAGTTTTACAGTGACAGTGATGACCATAAACTCATGAAAAATAGAAAAACACAACATAGGGCAAAAAATGAAGATCTTGACCATGTGTTGATTGAGTCAATATTCAGAGGGTTGGCTGCAGAAACTTAATAAGCGTCATGGTGTAAAATATCTGAAAATCTGCGGTGAAAAAGCTTCTGCTGATCATGAAGCAGCTGAAAATTACATTGATGAATTTGCCAAGATAATATCTGATGAAAACCTTAGCCCTGAACAAATTTACAATGCTGATGAAACAACTTTGCACTGGCGCTACGTTCCTAGAAAAACATTAACAACGGCTGATGAGAGAGCACCAACAGGTTTTAAACATGCTAAGGCAGTCAACAGAGGAGTAGGAATCTAAGACTTCCTGAAGGAGTTCAATGTAAAGGATGCCATTTACGCAGTTGCTAATGCTGTGACAATATCAAAAGAGCACGAATCGGGAAAACCCGCAAGTTCTCTCTCCAGCACTCGTTGTTTGAGCATGTACAGACCTTTTTTCCTGTCATTATTCCCTAAACAATACAGTACAACAACTATTTACATAGCATTTACATTGTATTAGGTATAAATAATCCAGAGATGATTTAAAGTATACGGGAGGATGTGCGTAGGTCCAGAGCTCCCCCGGGTCCTAAAGTCCACCCACACTGAGACAGGTTAATTATCAATTTTTTGAAATCCAAAAAATTCTGAATTCCAAAATGCAACTGGCCCCAAGGATTTCAGATAAGGGATTGTGGACCTGTATATAAAATTGTAAGAGGCACTGATTTATGGTGGGACTCACAAAGCAACCTCCGTTGTAAATTGGGAAACTGCTTCATCGAGCATCTCCGCTCTCTTCGCCAAAAGCGGAATTTCCCAGTGTCCCAACATTTTAATTCCGATTTCGATTCTCTTTCTGACACGTCAGTCCATGGCCTTCACTTGTGCCATGATGAGACCACTCTCAGAGTGGAGGACCAACACATATTCCATCTGGGTAGCCTCTAAACTGATGGCATGAATATCAATTTCTCTTTCAGATTAAAAAAAATTCCCTCACCCTCCCCTCCTCCTCTAGTCCCCACTCTGGCCACTTACTGCTTCTCACCTGCCTATCACCTTCCTCTGGTGACCCTTCTCCTTCCCTTTCTCCTATGGTCCACTCTTCTCTCCTATCAGATTCCTTCATCTCCCGCCCTTTACCTTTCCCACCCACCTGGCTTCACCTACCACTTTCTAGTTATCCTTCTTTGCCTCCTCCCACCTTTTTATTCTGGTATCTTCCCCTTTCCTTTCCAGTTCTGAAGAAGGGTCTTGGCCCAAAACATCCACTTTTTTTTTCATTTTTGTATATTGCTTTGGATTTCTAGCATCTGCAGAATTTCTTGTGTTTATAAACAGGAAAACAAGACCCTTTCCCACCCTCCAACCCACCCGCCCCCTCTTACCCCCAGAGTAGGCTGCCTCTGGGCCTCCAGTATTTGGCCCAAACTCTCAGACATTGGGCCCAGATTGACAGATTCAATCTTTGGGCATCTACAATCAGACTTGCCGACTTCGACCTTCAGCTTTGTCTTCTGGACTTCACTGACCTCTGGGCATTGACATCAGAACTCTTTGATCACAGTTTGACCTTCAGGCCTGAGGCTCAGGGCTCGTTGATCATGGATTTGACCTTCGAGCCTTGACCTTCTGCTTTGCCTTCTGGACTTCACCGATATCTGGGCATTGACTCTTTGATCAAGGTTTGACCTTCAGGCTTGACCCGAGTACTCGCCAGTCATGGGTTTGACCTTTGTACCTTGCCCCAGGGCTCGCAGGGGATGTGGATCACAGGACCTTGTGACTTTTGTGGTATGGAACTCTCATTCAGCAATCAGAGTATCCTTTGACATTTTTTCCAAATAGACACATTTAACATTTAACTCCACTGTTTCTCTCAAATATACTGAAAACATTAGGTTCTTAAGGAAAAAGTTAGTGTTTGCCAATGCTTCAAGTAACAGTATAAACTTGCGAAGCCCGTTTTTCCCCCTTTATCATCTTTTATTTTGAACTATACAGTCAGCAGTCCTCCTGCATTTCCCATTCTTCTACTGATGGACTTCCCAATAGGTACAGCAAAATGGAGGGGAACCTTGGCTTTTTCTCCCCAAGGGTATCAAGAGGCAACTACAGAAGACTAATACTGAGTTAATTTCTGCTCTGACAGGCGTTTTCAATCCCTTCACTGCTTTCAACAGACTCCATGATCCTTACGTTCACAGATAACGTGCAGGTCATTCTCTGTGTAAAGGAGATCTTATTTCATAATGTTGTTTAATGGTACAAGCCACTTCTTGACAGAAAGACCCTGGTTCGTCCATGTTGGCAGCAACATTTCTAGTTCCATTACACTGAGCACCAGGACCCCTCAGGGGTATATGCTCAGCCTGCTGCTGTTCACACTGCTGACGCACGAATGCACTGCTCAATCCAGTTCAAACTGAATCAGCTTTGCTGATGACACAACAGTGGTTGGCTCAAGAATGACGATGCGACAGTGTACAGAGAGGAGGTAGTGTTGCTGGTAGAATGGTGTGAGCCCAACTCCAGTCTCAATGTGGACAAGACTAAAGAGATGATTGCGGACTTTAGGAAGACGCAGTCTGACTGCTTCTCGCCACACATAAAGGGTTTCTCTCTGGAGAGAGCTCGGAGTATCAAGTTTCTCAGAATGCACATTTTGGATGATCACACCTGGTCCCTCAACTCCACATCTTTAATTAGGAAAGCACAGCAGAGAGCAGCGTCTCCACCTCCTGAGGAGATTGAGGCAAGAGAGACCCCACCCCCTGAAATTCTAATCAATTTTTACAGGTGCACCATCAAGAGTGCCTTGACCAGCTGCATCACTGTCTAGCACTCGAATTGCAAAGCATCAGATGGCAAGGCACGACAAAGTATTGCAAGGACTGTTGGGATCCCTCTTTCACTCATCCCAGATAATTACCAGGTATATTAGGCCCTTAGCATTGTGAAGGATTGCTCTCATCCACCCAACAATCTCTCTGACCCCCTACCATCAGGCAGGAGGTACCGTAGCATTGGGACATGAACTGTCAGGACGGGAAACAGCTTCTTTCCCCAGGCCATAAAGCTACTAAACTTCCTGCCACCACCCAAGTCTCATCAGGTATGAAGTGCCAGTAGCGCAAAACTATTTACTTTTTAAAAATGTCATAAATGCACCTTATTATTTGTTAATTTATTTGTATGTTGTGCGTGAGTGATATGGACTTGGCTGTACACCTTGGCCTGGAGGAACATTGTTTCATTTGACAGTATACAGGTACATGTACACAGTGGAAGGACAATAAACTTGAATTTAAACTTAATTTTTGAAATAATGACTCATAAGAGGCAGCAGTGGTATAGGGAAAATCTCACAAATGAACTGAAAACAGTGTAATGGTTGTGTGTGTTGCTGGGATTTGCAGCATCTGCAGATTTGTAGTGGTGAACAGTATCATGATGGAACAAGGTGCTCAGTATCATCTTCCAAGACTAGGTGCCAGGACTACTATTCTTACTCGATATCGATAACGGTATATATAGGTCAAACTTCAGATTTTAGAGCAGTACAGCACTGGACAGGCTATTCAGTATATGGTGCTATGCTAATCTAGATATCAATTTATACTAAATGTCTTTCTCCTGTGTATCATTCACGTCCCTCCATTGCCTTCATATTTCCATGTCTAATATGATTTTGATATCCAAAATGAAACTTAGAAATGCAGCACACAAGAAAACAGGAGCAGGAGCAAGTACCGGGACCCTCGCGCCTACACCACTATTCAGTATGAGCATGGTTAATCTATGTTTTCCTCAAATTCTCTTTTGTGTCAGTTCCTTATAACCCCCAATCCCTCAGTCATTAAAGTATTGATCTATCTCTGCTTTAAATATAATGATTTGGTTTCCACCCATTAGGAGGATTGTAAAAGATTTCAGGAAGACAGGGATTGAAGACCAGCGTAAAATTGGAAATATGTAGTAATTTGTTCTGGTAGCAAAACAAAGAGGATTCAAATAAGTTAACAGAGCAACTTTCGAGGGAATATAGAAATAGAGAAGGCTGTAAATTAGTCTGAGACAAAACTTAGATAGCTAAGATAAAACTTGCATAACAAGCTACTATTACCTGGAATGCATTATCTGAAACAATAATAAAAACAGACCCATCAATAACTTTGAAAGGGAATTGGATATGTGGTCAAGAACATCTGCTAAATTATGCACAGCTCTTTAAAATGCTGCCACAGGTATGTTGGGTTGGATGCCTACTTTCTGTGCTGTATCAGTATAGGACTCCAGGCACAGTTTGACCAGATCAGTTTCACCATTTACTCCACGAGGTTTATATTTCCCCTTGGTCACTGCACTTCCTTCTCATGAGTGAGATACATTCATTGGTTGATTTCATAATGTCAGTCTTGCACTCAACATGAGGAAGTCCAAGGAATTGATCATGGACTTCTGAAAGGTGAAGTCAAGCAAACACGCATGAGGGGTCTTTGGTACAAAAGGTAGTTCCTAAGTGTCACCAAAGTGCTATCCTGAGACTAGCACACACACGATGAAGACTCTAGTTTCATAAAAAGTTAAGGAGATATGGCTTGTCAGTGAAGACTCTGGCGAACTTTTGCAGAGAAAAGCATTCCCTGCAGAGTAAAAATGGAATATGAGAGTACACTAGCCAATAAAATTAGAGAGGATATCAAAAGTTTCTTCAGATACATAAAATGTAAAAGAGGGGTGACAGTGGATATTGGACTGCTGGAAAACGATGCTGGAGAGGTAGTAATGGGGGACAATAAAATCGCGGATGAACTGAGTGAGTATGTTGCATCAGGGTGGCGGAAGATCTAGAGTGTCAGGGGGCATGAAGTGTGTGAAGTTACCATAACTAGAGAAGTTTCCTGGGAAACTGAAAGGTCTGAAGGTAAATAAGTCACCTGGACCAGATGGTGTACACCCCAGAGTTCTGAAAGAGGTGGATGAAGAGATTGTGGAGGCATTAGTAATGATTTTTCAAGAATCACTAGATTCTGGAATGGTTCCGGAAGCCTAGAAAATTGCAAATGTCACTCCACTTTTCAAGAAGGGAGAGAGACAGAAGAAAGGAAATTATAGACCAGTTAGTCCGCCTGAGTGGTTGGGAAGATGTAGTTGATTGTTAAAAATGAAGTCTCAGGATACTTGGAGACACATGAAAAAAATAGGCAGTGGTCAGCATGGTTTCTTGAAGGGAAAATCTTGCCTGATAAATCTGTTGGAATTCTTTAAGGAATTAACAAGCACGATAGACAAAGGAGAATCGGTTGATGTTGTGTACTTGGATTTTCAGAAAGCCTTTGACAAGGTGCCACACGAGCCTGCTTAACAAGCTACAAGTCCACGGTATGACACGAAAGATTCTAGCATGGATAAAGCAGTGTCTGATTGGCAGGAGGCAAAGAGTGGGAATAAAGAGGAGCCTTTTCTGACTGGCTGTCAGTAACTAGCGGTGTTCTTCAGGAGCCTGTGTTGGTACCGATTATTTTTATGTTATATGTTAATGATTTGGATGGAATTTATGGCTTTGTTGCAAAGTTTACAGACGATATGAAGATAGGTGGAAAGGTAGGTAGTTTTGAGGTAGTAGAGAGGCTACAGAAGGACTTAGATTAGGAAAATGGGCAAAGAAATGGCAGATGGAATACAGAGTCTGGAAGTGCATGGTCATGCACTTTGGTAGAAGAAATGAAAGGGTTGACTATTTTCTAAATGGAGAGAAATACAAAAACCTGAGATGCAAAGGGACTTGGGACTCCTTGTGCAGGATTCTCTAAAGTTTAATTTGTAGGTTTAGTCCACGGTAAGGAAGGCAAATGCAATGTAGCATTCATTTCAAAGGACTAGAACATAAAAGCAAGGATGTAATGTTGAGACTTTATAAAGCACTGGCAAGGCCGCATTTGGAGTATTGTGAGCAGGTTTGAGACCCACCCTTATCTTGGAAAGTATGAGCTGAAACTGGAAGGGGGTCAAAGGAGGTTCACGAAAATGATTCCAGGATTAAATGGATTGTCATTGAAGAGAGTCCGATAGCTCTGAGTCTGTATGTGCTGGAATTCAGATGAATGAAGGATAACGTCATTGAAGCCAATCCAATTGTGAAAGGCTTTGACAGAATGGATGTGGAGAGGATGATTCCTATGGTGGGACAGTCTAAGACCAAAGTACACAGTCTCAGAAAAGAGGGGCATCCTATTAGAATGGAGATGAGGCAGAATTTCTTTTGCCAGAGAGTGGTGAAGCGGTAGCATTTTTTGTTACAAGCAGCTGTGGAGGCCAAGTCTTCATGTATATTTAAGGCAGAGGTTTATGGATTCTTGATTGGTCAGGGCATGAAGGGATATGGGGAGAAGGCAAGAGATTGGAGCTGGGAGGGAAACAAGATCAGCCATGATGAAATGGCAGAGCACACTCGATGGACCAAACAGCCTAATTCTGCTCCTATATCTTCTGGTCTTATTTTGACTGCTGGTATGGAAACTCCAATGCACAAGAATGCAAAAAGCTACAGAGTAGTTGACTCAGCCAGTTCTATCAGCAAGGATTTCTACATGAGCTCAGGTAAGCAACATCCATCATTGGAACCCCTACCATTTAGGCAATGCTCTCTACTCAATGTTACCATTGGTCAGAGGGTACAGGAGCCCAAAGCACCATAACTCAAAGCTCAACAACAGCTTCTTCCCCACAGTCATCAATTTCTTCAACTAACCTGGAAAACCCCTTAATGCTACCTTGGAGTATTGTTTTTCCCCCCTCTCTCTCAAATCCTGCATTAGTGTTGTTAAGTTTATGTTATTATTTATTTTGCACAGGTGTAATTTATACAAAATTTAAGTTAACTTCAGTTTATCTTAACCTATGTTTGCCCTCATCTACTAATGTACCATGCTGCTGCTGTAAAAAGCTAATTTTCATGGCATTTATACTTTGGGTCCATATGCCCATGGCAACAGTACATCTGATGGTAACGTACAGGGCATTCTAATTGGTTTTATCACCATCTGATATGGAGGGGCCAATGCACAGGATAGGGAAAAGAGAGTTATTAACTCTCTTTATTAGCAGAGAGTTATTAACTCAGCTAGCTTCATCACGGGCACAAGCCTCCCTACTATCGAGAACGCCTTCAAAAGGGGATACCTCAAAATGGTGGCAAACATCATTAAGTAACCACCCCCCACCAGCCAGGACATGCTCTCTACTTAATACTACCATTAGAGAGGTAGTATAGGAGCCTGTAGTGTTTTAGCTTCTTCTTCTTCAGCATCAGACTGCTGAACAGGCAATGAACCCATGAACACTCACTTGTGCAGTACTTAAGTTAAAATCTTTAATGTATATTTCTTACTTTAATTTATAGTACACTTTATGCATTGTACAGTACTGCTGCGGCAAAGCAACAGATTTCATGTCAAATAAGGCAGTGATAAGAAACTCGAATCTGATTCTGAACTTGAACTTCATCAAGCAGTTTCACTAGTACTTCCAAATGATGTTATCTATGTTACAAATGTCAAGTCCAAGCACCAGATGGAAGTGACAAAGCCCTAGAGAACAAACAACACACATAAAAGTTGCTGGTGAACGCAGCAGGCCAGGCAGCATCTCTAGGTTGAGGTGCAGTCGACGTTTCAGGCCGAGACCCTTCGTCAAGCCCTAGAGAATGCAGGTGAACATAGCCTTAATGCTGACCAGGAGTCCAACTCCAAAGGGAGCTTCAATCAAGATATTAAAAATATTAAGGAATCCTCTAACTAAAATTCTGAGCACTTCTGACCATTGATACAAGAACCAGCAGCTCAAATCTTTGGAAAATTTAAGCAACAAAAATAGCTTTACCCTATTTGGTCCAAGTTATAGGGAAGCAGCCAAAGACCACAATGACTACTCATTTCCTTTACAAAATGCTGAATTAAGGCATGCACACACAGTCCATCCCAATTCGCCCACATTATAACACCTATGTCCAAAAATAGCTAAAAGAATACATCTTAAAAAAAGAAATCCTTTTCAACTTCCTGCTGAAATGTGAGTTTCCATGACAACCTGCTAGAGGGAACTATACTCTACATGAGCTGTGTGGGTGTAGATGCAATGGGGCACGTGTAGGATGAAAATGGAAGAAACTTTGTTTTTTTAAATTTGTCAGCTAAAATCTTTCTTATCTAACATTAAAACCATGGATTTTCTAATCAAATATTCTATTAATAATATTCTATACAACGAATAATGTCAACCATGCATACCGCTATTTGCTAGTACACTCTGCCATTCATGGGTATGTGCTGTTATATTATTGTGCATTTTAATATGCCTCCCACATATAAACCATTTAAACTCTAAACCTGTTTGACCTTGTCTACACATTTCAGAAGCATCTTTATGGATTCCTTGCAATACTTTATTCAACCTCAACAGAAAACAAAAGTATTACAATTCTATGCATTGTAGTTTACTTAAGATAAGCAAAAAAAAAGCCAACTAAATTACATTATGTAAATAGATTTCTCCTGAGGTGTAGGTTTTTTTCAAAACAAAAGTTAATTTGCTTTGGAGCAAAAATCTATGTAATGATCACTCTCATCCAGTTCAGTAAAAACATGGTAACTACCTAATCAAAACCATATTTCTGCCATGAAGGAATTATGTTGAAAGAAATTTAACTATTTCAGTAGAAGTAGCATTCATCTTGCAAAAAATCCTACCCAAGTTGTACAGCATTATATTCTGTATGTTTTTAGGTAGAAACTAGCTCAATGAATTCATCTCAGCACAACAATGCATGCATGCTCTTGTCATCACCAACTTAATGTGAAACAGGCATGCCTGGCTGAGTGGATATTGATAATGAAGAACTGAAGTCTGTGACCCTTCTCCCACCTTGCCCATTCTACATTGCTAAAGAGTAAAACAGCAGAGAACAAAATCTTCCCGTACTGGAACTGTAAAACATCAACAAATAATACATTTTAGTTATGGTTAAAAAGAACACATCAATATCTACAAAAAGCCACATCAATTTAGTGTAACCACGATTCTGGAAAAGTTACAGCAGGATATGTTCCGGCTTGTTCACCACTATTATACCCTGAAACTGGCAGCAGCTTTGGTATTTTTGCATGTGTATAACTGAACGTGGAAATCTTTAGCTGACATCAGTGTTCCAGCCGTGCTCCACATGCTGCACTAGAATCGAGCAAGTATGTTCCAAAGACAAAAGTACAAGGGAGCCAGACTCAATGTGGGCAATGAGCCACATCAGCTATCTCAACGGTTTGCCACTTGACTAACACTGGGTGATGTTTACCACACTCCCTTGAAACTCACCAAGACTGGTTTCCCGTGCTCCCTTTAAATTGCTTGGTTGACTGAAACATTACTTCACTGTTTTACATCTAAAAAAAAAGAATTACAAGCATTTTACCAAATTCCCTCACTGAGGAAAAATATTTGTATTAATAATAAAGAAAAGGGCCATTTGCATCCATAGAGGTTCTTTAGAACAGGATCAGATATCTGCATGACCAAATTTCTTGATGCTGTATTGAATCGAATGGTCAGCAAAGTTGCCAAAAACCAGGCCTTTCCCAAAACAATAGTAAACGTTCAACTAAAATGAAAATTCATGTTTATTAGAAGATTCGTATTTATTTGCCATTGAGTTCATGAACGCAATATCACACAAAAGTGGGTGGGCTGGTGGAAGAGAGGGAGAGGGGAACAAGGACAAGGCCAGAGGGAAAGGTAGAAAGCCCTGTGTAAATCTTGTGATGTTACAACAGTAACAGAATTTCCTGGAATCTTTGTGAATTAGTGGTAAAGGAGAGAAGAATCTTTCAAGTTTGCAGTTAAGGCAGAAAGCTAAAATAATCAAAGCAAACTTTACTCCATGAAATAGCTGGCAAATTTTAATAAACACCAAATAATTCCTGATCAGTTAAGAATAGCAATACTTGGTTTCTATATTGCGAAGGGCTCCAGGTCTCTTGGGAAAAAAAAACTGGCTCCATTGCAATAGCAGATCAGGTGTTTTATTAAGTGCTCCCAATTTTTCACCCTCCTCTGATTTGAAAAAAACCGACACCCCAGGAGAAATCCACTTGTGTAATATAATTTAGTTGGCATTTTTTTTTGCTATTTTAAGTGACATCAGTAAATCACAATATACAAACGTTTGTATATCTTTCTCTCACATACTCACAATGTGATATTTATGCAGATCAATGGTATTTACTTTATACTTTATTGTCACCAAACAATTGAAACTAGAGTGTACAATCATCACAGCGATATTTGACTCTGCGCTTCACGCTCCCTGGAGTACAAATCGATAGTAAATATTAATAATTAAAATTATTTATCATACATAGAAAATAGAAAAGGGAAAGTAAGGTAGTGCAAAAAAACTGAGAGGCAGGTCCGGATATTTGGAGGGTACGGCCCAGATCCGGGTCAGGATCCGTTCAGCAGTCTTATCACAGTTGGAAAGAAGCTGTTCCCAAATCTGGCCGTATGACTCTGCAAGCTCCTGAGCCTTCTCCCGGAGGGAAGAGGGACGAAAAGTGTATTGGCTGGTTGGGTCATGTCCTTGATTATCCTGGCAGCACTGCTCCGACAGCGTGCAGTGTAAAGTGAGTCCAAGGACGGAAGATTGGATTGTGTGTGTAACTCTTTCTTCAAATTAATTTACAAAAACCTACTAGTAGGATCTATCCAATAACACCCTGAGGACTACACTGAGCTCCATTTTGTCCATGGTATGCCCTGTCTGCACACTGTGCACATGCACTTTCTCACGAATTATACTGGCCTGGAAGCAGTGCCTCGGTTTTGTCGAGCCGTATCTGGAACTGCCAAACCACAAACAAATGAGCAGGCAAACAACAAACATAACTAATTTAAACATTCCTGTATTAATAGACTTAACCGTCAAACCCAGTATGTGTTTGCACGTGCTATTTCGGGGCTGTGAAATTACCGCAGTGCTGTTCAAGGCCAGTGACAGAGCCCTCTGTCACAATATAGACATAAATGAAGGACGTGAATTAACTGTAGCCTCGCTGATTGTGGTTCTCGTCCTTGAATACGAGTGGGAAAGATAGCTTTTTACCCTTACAATGAACACTTCAGGAAAAAGGGGACATGTTTCAGTGAGTAATTGTAGCAAGTCCTGTAAGTAAAGATGTGGAGTTTGCACTCAATATCAGTAAGACCAACGAACAGATTGCAGACCTCAGCAAGGGGAAGTTGAGGGAACACACACCATTCCTCACTGAGGGATTACAAGTGGAAAGAGTGAGCAGTTTCAAGATCCTGGGTGTGAAAATCTCTGAGTATCTATCCTGGGCCCAAAATACAAAGAAGGAATGATAGGAGCTCCATTTCATTAGCAGTTTATGGAGAATTGATATGTCACTAAAGACACCTGCAAATTGAATTGACTTTATTACTTACATCCTTCATATTTACATGAGGAGTAAAAATCTTTATGTTACATCTCTGTCTAAAAGTGCAATTTTAGTAACTTATAATAAATAGTATGCACAACAGGGTAGTCAATATAACTTAGAAATACAGTCGTGTCAGCATGAGTTACGCAGTCTGATGGCCTGGTGGAAGAAGCTGTCCTGGAGCGTGTTGGTCTTGGCTTTTATGCTGCGGTACTGTTTCCCAGATGGTAGCAGCTGGAACAGTTTGTGGTTGGGGTGACTTGGGTCTCCAATGATCTTTCTGGCCCCTTTTACACACCTGTCTTTGTAAGTGTCCTGAATAGTGGG
Source organism: Mobula birostris (assembly GCF_030028105.1). Classification (NCBI taxonomy): domain Eukaryota; kingdom Metazoa; phylum Chordata; class Chondrichthyes; order Myliobatiformes; family Myliobatidae; genus Mobula; species Mobula birostris. The sequence continues at coordinate 196,604,526 of NC_092371.1, forward strand.
AAGTTTACAACTACAGATGCACTGGGCTGTCTGCACCACTCTCTGCAGAGTCCTGGGATTGAGGGAAGTACAGTTCCCATACCTGACAGTGATGCAGCCAGTCAGGATGCTCTCAACTGTACCACTGTAGAAAGTTTGTAGGATTTGGGGGCACCCACTAAACTTCTTCAACTGTCTGAGGTGAAAGCAGAACTGTTGTACCTGCTTCACCACACAGCCGGCATGTACAGACCACGTGAAATCCTAGGTGATGTTTAATGCTGAGGAACTTGAAGTTGTTCACCCTCTCAACCCCAGATCTATTGATGTCAATGGGGATTAGCCTGTCTCCATTCCTCCTGTAGTCCACAACCAGCTCCTTTGTTTTTGCGATGTTGAGGGAGAGGTTGTTTTCTTGTCACCACTGTGTCAGGGTGATGACTTCTTCTCTGTAGGCTGCCTCATTATTATTTGAGATCAGGCCAATCTGTGTAGTACCTTCAGCAAATTTAACTAGCAGATTGGAACTGTGGATGGCGACACAGTCATGGGTATACAGAGAGTAAAGGAGAGGGCTTAGGACACAGCCCTGAGTGACACCTGTGTTGAGGGTCAGAGGGGCAGGGGTGAGGGAGCCCACTCTTACCACCTGCTGGCAATCTGACAGGAAGTCCAGGATCCAGCTGCACAAGGCAGGATGAAGACAGAGACTCTGAGCTTCTAGTTGAGCCTGGAGGGAATTATGGTGTTGAATAAGATGAACTGCAGTCCAAGAACAGCATTTTTACATAAGCATCCCTCTTCTCCAGATGTCTAAGGACGGTATGTAGAGCTGTGGCTATTGTGTTGTCTGTTGATCGGTTGTGTCAGTAGGTGAATTGTAGGGGGTCCAGTTTGGGTGGCAGCAAGCTGCAGATGTAGTCCTTGACCAGCCTCTCAAAGGATTTGCTTATTATTGAGGTGAGTGTGACAGGACACCAGCCATTCAGACTTGTTACCTTGGTCTTTATAGGTACAAGAACAACGGTGGATGTTCTGATGCAGGAGGGCACTTTACACTGGGAGATGGAGAGATTATATATGTCTGTAAACGTACCTGTCAGTTGTGCCACGTACACTCTCAGTACCCGCCCTGGGATGCCATTCCGTCCAGCAGCCTTGCGACTGCTCACTCGTTGGAAAGACATGCATACTTCGGCCTCAGAGTTGACCAAGCTGCAAGTCCTATCAGCTGTAAGTCTCCTCAGGGGCTCAGTGGTGGTAACATCGAATCGAGCGTAAAAGAGCTAGCTTGTCTGGGAGAGAGGCAGCAATGTTGGAAACTCCACTGCGTTTGGCTTTGAAGTCTGCGATGATGTGCAGACCTTGCCCTAAGCTGCATGTGTTGTTGCTGGATTGTGTTATGTCTGGATCTTATCCCTGTATTGTTGTTTTGCTGCGATCTGCATTTCTTGAGCTCCTGTTGGTCACTGACAACATGTGCTCCGTGTCACACAGTAAGTGCTGCTCGCATGGAACTGCTGATCCAGGGTTTCTGGTTTGTAAAGTCCATAACCGATTTCTGGGGGGGCAACATCCTCGATGCACTTCCAGATGAAACTCGTGACCCTTTCCGTGAGACATCATCAAAGCAGTCCTGCAACTTGGAGGCTGATTGGTCGGACCAACAGTGGACGGTTTTAACTATGACTGCCTCTTATTTCAGCTTCTGCCTGTACATCGGCAAAAGCAGAATCGAAGAGTGATCCAATTTTCCAAATGGGGGTCAAAGGAGCGCTTTGTAAGCATTGCGAAAGGGAGAGTAGCAGTGGTCAAGTATGCTATCTCCCTGTGTGCTCACCTGGATGTGTTGATAAAAATTCGGTGAGACTTTAGTCAGCAATGCTCTATTAAAGTCACCAGCAACGATGAAGGCAGACTCCGGGTGTGCAGTTTCCAGGGTGCTGATGGTCTTGCACAGTTCCTTGAGAGCCAGGTCAGTATCAGCCTGCGGCAGAATATACAGCTGTGATAATAACAGCCACAAACTTCCTAGGCAACCAGAAAGGTCTACACAGCAGCACCAGGAGCTCCAGATCTGGGGAACAAAAGGAATTGAGGGCATACACGTTCCAGGGGCCACTCCAGGCACCTTTGACCCTGAAGCATACCCCACCTCCTTTACTCTTCCCAGAGAGGTTTCTGACCTGTCTGCCTGGAACAGGGAGAACCCGGAGGGCTCAATGGCATGATCCAGCATCTCATCCATCAGCCAGGTCTCCACAAAGCACATTCCTTTGTTTCCTGCTGGTAGGAGATTCTGGCTCTCAGTTCGCCCAGCTTACTGTCCAGGGACTGAACGTTAGCCAGGAGTATGCTAGGGAGCAGCGGCTGATTAGCACGCCATCTCAACCTCACCACGACACCGGCCCTTCTCCTTCACCTCCAACGCCACTTCCGAGGTAGTGGCAGTGTGGTAGGTGAGCCCCCCCATTGATCGCGCAAGCAGGGGATCCCAGTGTAGAAAAGGCGGCACATAGTGGGTAAATGCTGTCTTCCCGTTGTTCAGAAGAGTCAGTCTATCGTATCCGATGTGACTATCAGCTACTTGAACAAGAAATGCGAAAGAAATCACAGAAATTAACAGTACACTGTACAGTTGGAATGCAGCTCGCAGCACAGCTGCCACACGGGGCACCATCTTTGAAATTTCTACAGACGTACCATGGACAGCATTCTAACCAGTTACACCACTGGTTGGTATGGAATTGCCACTGCGCAGGTCAGGAAAAAGCTGCATAAAGTTGTAAACTCTGCCAGCTCCATCATCAGCACCAGCCTTCCCAGCAACCAAGACACCTTCAAAAGGCAATGCCTTTCAAAAATGGCATCCATCATTAAGGACTCACATCACCCAGGACATGCCCTCTTTTCAGTGCTACTGTCACAGAGGAGGTACAGAAGCCTGTTGGCACACAATGTTTCAGGAACATCTTCTTCCCCTCTGCCGTCAGATTTCTGAATGGACAATGAACCCATAAGCACCACCTCTGTATTCTGTTTCTTCTCTTTTCTCGCTACTTATTTCATTTAATTTTCATTTTTAATACAAAATACTTACTGTAATTGATAGTTTTTATTATGGATTGCAACGTTCTGCTGCTGCAAAACAATACATTTCATGACATATGCCGATGATATAAAACTTGTTTCTGGAATTCCCTGTCGTGTTGCCATTAAAAAATCTAGCTGACAGGCAAAAATTCTACAATTACAGTTTTGAGAATAATCTCAAATCTTACCAGTTTATTATTTCTTCTACTTCCTTATTTCTATAAACAGCAATAAAACTAAAAGTTCTTAGAATAAAGAGGAACTAGAAAACAAAACAGAAGCTTGTGTCGTTTAGATTTTCCCTTCAGCATCCAAAGCAGAAAACTCCTAAGTATTTCTCAGTAGCAATGGAACAGCTGACACTGCATTGCTCACATCTGCTTTCAGTATTTATAAGGTTCCCATGTTACTGCATTTATTAAGGTGGGAAATAAATATGAAACACACCAATCATGGATGTAACGAAGAATGCTGAGATGTTCCAAATAATCAGTTAAAGGGACAGCTGAAGAAAATAGCTATTCCCTCTACTAAATCCCGGCATCTTATCAGAAGCAACCACATGACAATAAAAAAAAAGTTAGGCTATTTAATTTAGCTGAAGCAAAAAAGTGATATTTGATTCCAACCACTCTTTTGTTAACACCAAACTAAATAAACTTAAAAATCATATGCATCTGCTCCATCAAGCTCAATGGATTTGTAAATACATTTGTCATCTTTAGTTTGTCATGATGTAGAATATTCAATTAAACAAACATTTAGTAAAACTGCCAGCAATTATCACTGTTGGCAAACTTTGCAGAATGGAGAGTTTTCAGTTTTTATATCAAAATGACAATTTAATTTCAAAATAAATTAAAATGGTAATGAAAAGGAGAGGTCATGCAGTATCTGACACTAACATCATTGTCTGACAGATCTCCAAAACAACTCAAGTATTGAATGTTTGTGAATTCCCCCAGAGTTAACAAACTGAGCTCGTGCCAGTCAATAGTGAGCCCTATTAGTTAAGCTGATGTCATGCACATTCCTTGTTATGAGATCACAAAGGCTACTTCAACAGATCCGTCTTGAGTAGGGAGGTGGACAATCTCCTTCAAAATTTCTCATACACTCACTTGTCTTGCCAATATACAAGTATGGTACTTTGTGATATTGTGTATTTAAAATGCAAGTAATATTTGAGTAATCTTGTGTGTGTATATATCCTTGTTCATTTAAATAATTCATTACAGGTTATATGTATAAATGTGAATTGCATATGTCATTATACTACCAAATGATATGTGCAAACCTTGTTAAAGTAAACGAAGTTAGACACTCATTTCGGACTCCCATGTCTTCCTTTGAATTAGTTTAATGTGTTGAAATACAAAACGAGGATGGGCAATGAAAACCAAATACCAATTTTGCTGAGTGCATTGGGATTAAAGGCACAGTTTGCTTTGAAGTTTGACTGCTCCAACCAAACCAGCAGAAATGAGCTTTGCTGATATTGGCAAAGTACTGCAGGAACATTTGGAACTGAAGCCAATGCTGATTGCAGTATGTTTTAGGTTTCATAAGCGGAAACAAAAAGGAGAGTCTATTTCGCATACATGGCTAAATGGAAAAGATTATCTGAGCATTATCATTTTGGTGATGGGCTTAATGATACACTAAGAAATTGTTTCGTTTGTGGACTCTTACAAGAAACTGCTCCTAACTGAAGCACAACTTATATTTGAAAGAACAGTTGAAATTGTTGCTTCAAGGAAATTATAGACAAATGCAATTGAGTTGCAGTCAGGAATGAAAGTGAGAGTTCATAAAATAGCAACATCTGAACAGAAACTGGCCTGGCTGAACAAACTGTGTTACTGTTGAGGCAGGGACTCACATACACCAGACCAATGCAGGTTTAGGGATGAAACTTGCTGAAAATGCAACAAAGTAGGTCATATACTTTACCATTGGAAAAGGAAGTACTGGAAAAATTTACTAAAAAAGACATTCCTCTTGACACATTCTTCATAACACAAATCTAAAGTCTCCCTATTAAGGCACAGATAATCTAAAGGGAAACCAAAAAAAAAAACAGTCTCAGGTCTACATGGCCACCCAAAATGGCTGAAATGTGAAAAGAAACTCCAGTTTCCCCATCTTTACCTGCGCTGAGATGAACTTGACCTTAATAGAGATTGCCTTATGTGGGGGTTGAGAGTTCTTGCACCATTCAAGCAAAAGTGTTGGAGGAACACATGCTAGTGATCTAGGCTTGGTTAAAATGAAAGCATTAGCTTGAAGCTTTGTCTGGTGGCCTGGGTAGATCAGCAGATCGAGCAGCTAGTTATGCACTGTTTGGGGAGGCAAGAGCAGCGCCTCTCCATCCCTGGCAATGGCCTGCATTGCCCTGGCAGAGGATTCACACGGATCTTGTCAGACCATTCGTGGGCACAAATTTTTTGGTAGTAGCTGATGCAGCTACAAAGTGGCCAGAAGTGTTCCCAATTGACTCCGCTACAGCCTCGCACACTGTTGATGAGCTGAGAAGCCTGTTTACAAGGACTAGTGTTCCAGAACACATAGTGAATGACAATGGACCACAGTTTGTTGGAGGGTGGGTGAGGGAGACAGTTTCAAACATTCCTAAAAATGAATTGAATAATACATATTATATTTTCATCATACTACCCAGATACAAATGGCTTGGTGGAAAAGTTCGTCCAGAGACTAAAAAATGTACTGCAAGCAATGGCAGCAGAACACGTTACACTAATACTGAACCAGGAGCTTTCCAATTTCCTCCTTGCATATCATAATATAACACACTCCACAATCAACAACTCACCAGCTATGCTGTTCCTGGGTCATCCCTTGTGTTCATGCTTGGATCTCCTCAAACCCAGTCTCAGGAGGATGCAGGACAAACAGCTGAGACAAATAAGAGTGTGAGTGTGAGTGTGAGCGTGAGCGTGAGAGTGAGAGTCTGAGTCTGTCCACAACATAAATACATAAACTGCATACATAATTACGCTACCATGTCATTGTGCGCGCCTCAATTAAACTCAAAGTTAGACCTTCAAACTCCTGTCTTCCTTTGAATTAGTTTAATGCTTTAAAGTTACAAAACATAATAGGTGACTAGCAACATCACCTCAAACATTTAAAAGAAATACAAGCACCTTCAATAGTTTAGATGTCATTCAATAACAAAATGAAGGAACCGTCCGCTAATTACCAAGCTGTCGCGAATACTTCAGAAACATAAGACCTCCTTCCCAAAACGTGAAGCTGCAAGGATTTAATCAATCCAGTTTGATGCAAAAGCTGGGCTGAGTACAAGCAGTGGGAGGATGATGGACTGGCACCTCTTTCTAAATAACCATGTGGTCTAATACCTCCTATTTATTCTCCATACTCTTCCAATGTTCCTCTTATCCCTCTAGTAATTTTTTTTTAACTTTCTGATTCTCCACACGCAAGCCACAAACTGTTTGTCTATAGGGATCCTGGAATGCTGATCCGCGAGTTGTCCATTCATAAATTCAAAAAGTGACCAGTTGAGGGTGCAGGTTCTTGGCATCAACTCTCATCAGGGCCACCACCTGCTTTTAATAGGCTCAGTGCCCTGCCTGTTCATTCTGCATCTCTCTCTCTCTCTCTCCCTCTCGTGTCAGTCTTGAGCCAAGGACCTCCCAAGCTTCTTAGAGGTCTTGTCCTGTCAGCTTGCTGAAGCCCACACACCATTGAAGAAAGCAGCCTCGCTATTCTTTACTAACATCAAATTAGTCAATCTTCAGACATACTCTAGTAGTGTAGTCACAGATGTTAATAAATAATAGATCATAGTGTTTGAATAAAGTGTGCCAAAATACTTGAGCTTTGCATAACCAAAGCTAACATCGTCACAGATTGTTAATACTTTTTAAACAAACCACAGCATTTGTGTGGCCTTTATGTCTCACCAGATGCCAGTTAATTCAGAACATTTTATCTCAATTCCCCTGTGCACTGCGCACATTTCAAAAAAGACAACATGAAGGAAAGTGGTACATTTTACTTTCAATTTACTGTTCTTTCATTTGCCATTTGGGCTTCTATGGTCTCTGCTCTTGCAGCAAATAATTGAAACGGAAGCTCAAAGCCAAAGCTTCTATGTTATAAATATTTCATTTGTGTTTGTTATTAATCACAAATATTGTGAAGAGCCAAATGCAAATCCTGCCATCAAACCCGGGTAGTACTGAATAGAATACGTCAGGAAGGTGCAGAGCACTTTCTCTAGTTCACTCAAAAGAAATGAGGATAAACCCGGTAAGATAAAGACAGCATTGAACCGCACTGCTACACAGATCACCTTTTACTTGCCTTCGGTTCGCTTACTTCTATAATCAAAGTAATTTTTTTGTTCTTCCAATGTGTCAAATATTTTAGTCAGTTTAATAAAATAGCCACCCTGCTATTTGGGAGTACATAGTAACTCCAATAACTCTCTAACAGGGGTTCTCAGACTGAGGTCCACAGATCCCATGGTTACTGGTAAGGGTCCATGGCATTAGAAAGGTTGGGAACCCCTGCTTTAAATGGAAATAACATGTTTGCCATTAGACAGAATGGTTACTGAGAACATTTAACATTCAACAGAAAAACTAACTTTAACCACAGTGGAAATTGGCCCATCTTAAAATAGAAATCTACAGCTTCACTTATTACTGCCTCTACCATCACAGCAATTCTCTGGGTGGTTAGATAACAAAAGGAGGGCGTTCATCCTGTCAAAGTCCATACCGTCTTTATGCAAAAGAAATCTACCCATTCCTATACTCTTGGCCTCTCTACAAAATTCTGCAACTAACTTTCCTTTCAGATTTAAGTTCTTTAAGTTCTTCCATTGAACTATTACCAACACTAACTCTGAGGTATATTTAAGACTTATCTACTTGTAAAAATAAGCTGATTTCTCATCACTTTGGATCCATCAATCATCTTAATTCATGTCTCTTGGTTCTTGACCCACCTTCCATCTACAGCAATATCTCAACAAAATGGCATACCATCCTTTCACATAACCCATAGCATCAATGGACTTAACATCAAAATAGACAACACAAGATATCCACGCATAAAAAGCTGGAGGAACTCAACCGATCATTTATACCTCGGACTTCAACTACTGCACAGAGTCTTGTCATCTTCAGAAGTTTTCTGATGACTCTGCCATAATTGGATGCATCAGCAAGGGAGATGAGACTGAGTACAGGGCCACGGTAGGAAACACTGTCACATGGTGTGAGCAGAATTATCTGCAGTTTAATGTGAAAAAGACTAAGGAGTTGGTGGTAGACCTCAGGAGAGCAAAGGTACCGGCGACCCCTGTTTCCATCCTGGAGGATTACAAATACCTGGGGATACGAATTGATAATAAACTGGACTGGTCAAAGAACACTGAGGCTGTCTACAAGAAGGGTCAGATCCGTCTCTATTTCCTGAGACTGAGGTCCTTTAACATCTGCCAGACGATGCTGAGGATGTTCTACGAGTCTGTGGTGGCCAGTGTGATCATGTTTGCTGTTGTGTGCTGAGGCAGCAGGCTGAGGGTGGCAGACATCAACAGAATCAACAAACTCATTCGTAAGGCCAGTGATGTTGTGGGGATGGAACTGGACTCTCTGATGGTGGTGTCTTTAAAGAGGATGCCGTCCAAGTTGCATGCCATCTTGGACAATGTCTCCTATCCACTACATAATGTGCTGGTTGGGCACAGGAGTACATTCAGCCAGAGACTCATTCCACCGAGATGCAACACAGAGCGTCATAGGAGGTCATTCCTACCTGTGGCCATCAAACTTTACAACTCCTCCCTTGGAGGGTCAGACCCCCTGAGCCAATCAATAGGCTGGTCCTGGACTTATTTCCTGGCATAATTAACATATTACTATTTAACTATTTATGGTTTTATTACTATTTAATTAGTTATGGTGCAACTGTAACGAAAACCAATTTCCCCCGGGACCAATAAAGTATGACTATGACTATCAAAAGTATGAATGAGGCCCTTCAGCTGGATCCTTTCAGGACACATTCATTCATCCAGATGAAGAGTTTCGACCTGCAACATCGCCTGTCTATTTCCATCCATAGACACAACCTGAGCCACTGAATTCTTTTCCCATTTTGTGCATTGTCCAGGCTTCCAACAGTCCTTTGTGTCTCTAACATGAAGGATCAATTGGGGTGCCATAGTGGTGCAGCAGTTAGTGTGACACTACTACAGGTTGGAGCACCAGAGCTTGGAGTTCAATTCCAGCACCAACTGTAAGGAGTCTCTGTATGTCCTCCCCGTGGGACACATGGGTGTTCCGTGGTTCCCCCCCACCATCCAAAGACGTACCGGGTAGGTTAATTGGTCACTGTAAATTGTCCAGTGATATAAGTCAGCATTAATTGGGGTTATCAGTCGTTGCTCATGCGGCATGACTCAAAAGGCCAGAAAGGACGACTCCACACTGCATCACTAAATAAATAAATGTAATCTATTAACACAGCCAAGCGAAAATCTGCAGATGCTGGAAATCAAAGTAATACACACAAAATGCTGGAGGAACTCAGCAGGCCAGGCAGCATCTACGGGAAACAGTAAACAGTCGACGTTTCGGGACGAGACCCTTCATCCAGACTGGAAAGGAAGAGAAGTCAGAATAAGAAGGTGGGGAGGAGAGGAAGATGTACGAGGTAGTCGGTGATTGGTGAAACCAAGAGGGGGGAAAGGCAAGTAAAGAGCTGGGAAGTCAATTGGTGAAAGAGATAAACAGCTGGAGAAGGGGAAATCTGATAGGAGAGGACAGAAGGCCATGGTGTTGGGCAGGTACGGAGATAAGGTGAAAGAGGGAAATGGGAATGAGGAATGGTGAAGGGGAAGGGTGGAGGGGGCTATTACCTGAAGTTTGAGAAATTGATGTTCATGTCATCAGGGTGGAGGCTACCCAGACGGAATATAAGGTGTTGCTCCTCCAACCTGAGTGTAGCCTCATCGCGACAGTAGAGGAGGCCATGGACTAACGTGTTGGAATAAGAACGGGAAGTGGAATTAAAATGGGTGGCCACTGGAAGATCCCGCTTTTCCTGACAGAAGGAGCGTAGGCACTCAGTGAAGCGGTCTCCCAATCTCTGTCAGGTCTCACCAATATATAGGAGGTCACACTTGAAGCACCAGATACAGTAAATGACCCTAACAGACACACAGGTGAACTATCACCTCACCTGGAAGGACTGTCTGGGGCCTGGAATGGTAGCAAGGAAGGAGGTTTAGAGGCAGGTATGGCACTTGTTCCGCTTGCAAGAACAAGTGCCTGGGGTGGGGGGGGGGTGGAGATCAGTGAGATGGGATGAATGGACGAGGGAGTCACCTAGGGAGCAATCCCTGAGGAAAGCAGAAAGTGGAGGGGGAAGCGAGGGAAAGATGTGCTTAGTGGTGGGATCTCATTGGATCTCACCAATCGACTTCCTCGCTCTTTATTTCACCCCTCCCCCTCTCCCATTTTCACTTATCACCTACCACCTTGTACTTCTTCCTCTCCTTCCCCAACTTTCTTTCTCTGACTTCTAATCTCTTTGTTCCAGTCCTGATGAAGGGTCTCGGTTTGAAACGTCAACCGTTTACTCTTTTCCATAATATCATAGCATTGGGCCTAGTTAGCAAAAGACCAATAAGTTTACACTCATTTATTTTATTAGGTACATCAGCTTGTTCATGCAAATATCCAAATAGCCATTTATATGGCAGCATCTCAATGCATAAAAGCATGCAGACTTGGTCAAGAGGTTCAGTTGTTGTTCAGACCAAACATCACATTCGGGAAAAAATGTAATCTAAGTGACTTTAACCATGGAATGATTGTTGGTGGCCGACAGGATGGATTGAGTATCTCAGAAACTACTGATCTCTGGAATTTTCATGCACAACAGTCTCTAGAATTTACAGAGAATAGTATAAAAAAAAACAAAAAAAACATCCAGTGAGCAACAGTTCTGTGAGCAAAAATGGCCAGAGAATGGGCAGACTGGCTCAAGCTGACAGAAAAGTGACAGTAACTCAAATAACATACATCAAAGTTGCTGGTGATCGCAGCAGGCCAGGCAGCATCTCTAGGAAGAGGTACAGTCGGCATTTCGGGCCGAGACCCTTCGTCAGGACTAACTGAAGGAAGAGCTAGTAAGAGATTTGAAAGTGGGAGGGGGAGGGGGAGATCCAAAATGATAGGCGAAGACAGGAGGGGGAGGGATGGAGCCAAGAGCTGGACAGATGATTGGCAAAGGGGATATGAGAGGATTATGGGACAGGAGGTCTGGGAAGAAAGACAAGCGGGGGGGGGAACCCAGAGGATGGGCAAGGGGTATAGTCAGAGGGACAGAGGGAGAAAAAGGAGAGAGAGAGAAAGAATGTGTGTATAAAAATAAATAACAGATGGGGTATGAGGGGGAGGTGGGGCATTAGCGGAAGTTTGAGAAGTCAATGTTCATGCCATCAGGTTGGAGGCTACCCAGACGGAATATGAGGTGTTGTTCCTCCAACCTGTGTGTTGCTTGAATTTTCAGCATCTGCAGAATTCCCTGTGTTTACGTAACTCAAATAACCATGTGTTACAACAGTGGTGTACAGAAGAGCATCTGAACACACAACTTGTCGAACCTTGAAGTGGATGGGCTACAGCAGAAGTCCATGAGCATACACTGTGGCCATGACTATATACAGCAGGCACCTAATAAATTGGCCACAGTGTTTGCTGTGTACCAGGGCTGAACAAACAGTCTGTCTAAAGGATTATCATCAACCGGAGGTGGGGCAGTCAGTCCAGCAGTCATCAGCAGCCATCAGTGTGTGAGTGACGTAGACAGCCCTGCTGTAACTCTACTTCAATCTTCACATAATCTAGCAGGTCCTAATGCTTAAATCAACGGCATTGATATGTGGCTCTGTATGTACTTATCTAATAAAAAAGTGCGCTAGTGGCAGCAAGCTTATGCTCCAGGTATACTCCCTTCCAGGTCTACCTCCCTTCAAGCTCTATTGAAATTGGTTTTCCCTAATCCTTTCTTACCAATAGGAATTGCACTGGTGTTGGTAATGATCGACTTCCTAGAACGATCGTCAACCAATTGGTACTGATGCCGCTTTGATTAATCTACCATATATAGTACTTCCACCAGGCTGCCGTTTGAACTAGACTGATATTTTCAACCAATCAACACACACAAAATGCTGGTGGAACACAGCATCTATAGGAAGAAGTACAATCGACGTTTCAGGCCCAGACCCTTCGTCAGGACTACTCCTCAGTTTTATAAGGACCCTGCACAAAATCTCCTGACCACATTTATTTATTTGGAGGTACAGTGTGAAACAGGCCCGTCCGACCCACCAAGCCTCACCACCCGAGCAGCCCACCTATTTGACACTAGATTAAACACTCAAAAACTTCCACAGATATACCGTGGAGAGCATTCTCACAGGCTGCATCACTGTCGGGTGGTGGTGAGGGCTACTGCACAAGGTCGAAAGAAGCTACAGAAAGTTGTAAAATTAATCAGCTCCCTCTAGGGTACTAGCCTCCGTAGTATCCAAGACATCTTCAAGAAGCGGTGCCTCAGAAAGGCGGCGTCCATTATACAGGACATGCTCTCTTCTTACTGTTACCGTCAGGAAGGAGGTACAGAAGCCTGAAGGCACACACTCAGCGACTCAGGAACAGCTTTTTCCAATTCCTAAATGGACATTGAACACAACCTTAATTTTTAAAAATATTATTTGTTTTTGCACTATTTTTAATTTATTTAAAATACATATATATATATGTATATTCTTACAGCATGATTTACTTATTTACTTTTTCTGTATTATCATGTACAGCTGCCGCTAAGTTAACAAATTTCACAACATATGCCGGTGATATAAACCGGATCCTGATCGCAGGCCATTAAATACTCCCAATGGTGTGCATCTCAAACAGCCTCTGACAACCAAGTCTAGTTCCAGGCCTTCATGTGCGGCTTAACTACTAAACCCGGTAAAACCTTTTCTACTGACAGGAAAAGAAGCAAAGGCAGGTTACTGGCACCCTGAAACCAGTTCTTGGGGCAGATGGGGCAGCCCACCTGGGAGAAGGAAAACTGATTTCAAACCTCTGCAGCCTTGCGGCTATAGCCACTCACGGGGAAGGCTTTGGGAGTAAACCCCGCGGAAGGATACAGAGCTGGAGTCCCTAAGGTAGTCCTACGTTACGGTCACACAGACTGGCAACTCCTGCTGGAGCCAAACTGTATCAATCTCTGCTGCTCCTTTGCATTCATCAGCTGCGTGAAGGGGGGCAGCCTGCTGCATGGCAACGGTTTGCTCTCCATATTGCATTGCCTAGCTTGCATATTGACTTTAACAGCTTGGACACAACATCCATGGTCAACTGACCAATGGAGCGCCTTAGAATTCCAGGACAATTTACACTGACCGATTATCCTACTAACCGGTACGTCCTTGGACTGTGGGAGGAAAGCGGAGCAACTGGAGGAAACCCATGCATTCACTGTAAGGACGTATAAACTTCTCACAGACAGCGTCGGAACTGAACTCAGCACCTGCATCACTAAGGCACATTTTAACAGGATGCACCACGAGCCTCACCCAGGGGCGGTACACTTGGCGCATAACCAAGTTCTCAGACAGCTGGCATCAATCTTGGAACAGAGGCTAATCACCACAAATGCTCTCCCACAAACATTGACAGGAAATGTCCACATCACACGATTTGTACCAGCAGGCCAACCTCCAGAGCACCATGCAACATCAAAAGATGTAAGCATTCTGCAGGTTGCTTGGAATTGGAAAATGGACGTGGATTTGGAAAAAAAGCTTGCATTTCCCCCAGACATTGCGGCTACAACACTCCGGCCAGACATGGTCCCGTGGTCCACAATAGCCAAGCTGGCATATGTTGTGGAATTGACAGTACCATGGGAAGATGGTGTCGAAGAAGAGGAAAAAGACCAAGTACTCTGAACTGGCAACTGAAGCTGCCCAGAACAGCTGGAAGACCAAGATTTTCCCTGTAGAAGTGGGATGCAGGGGATTCGTTGCTACATCTACGACCAGTCTACTGAAGAAGATGGGGGTGAGGAGTCACTCCCTCCAACAAGCAATCAAGTCCTTGTCAAACGCAGCAGAAGAAAGCAGCAATTGGATTTGGATTGAAAGGAAAGACAACAACTGGGCTGCAAGATGAATACAGCGGGGTATGGAACTGAGGGGGGGTGTATCTGGGACGCCAGGTAGCACCGTTGAGCCCTCTGGAGACATTGTGGGCTTATCAACAAAACGTCAAAGAAGGAGGGTGCCCACCTGATGACGCACCTACCTTCCTTGTCACCACTCCAAGCCCACTGCCAACATCGAGAGTGCCAACTTACCATAGGGATTGAAACATTAAATCCTAGTAACTCTACTGATGGTCCAGTCTAAAACAGCGTCAAGCATTACCATGGCACACTCCCTGTCCTCATCAGGGTTTCTGGTTATCATAGAGATTTATGTAGTGCATAATGACAGAGAGGCAAATACAGGTGAACGGGGAAACTTTATTTTGGGGAAGAGGGAAGGGAAGGAGAGGAAAAATAACAAGACTAAACTCAAAATACCTGAGCTATTTTTCATTTTATCTTACTTTCCCCTCTTTATTAATGCTGACCAACAGTGCAGCTTGATAGAGCTTCAAGTACTGCATAATGACGGAGAAGAATTTTGTGCGTGTGAAGTGGGGGCGGGGAAGGGGTTAGGAGGGGAAATCAATCGGAAACTAAATCAACACATTGGTTATTTTCTCCATTTCAATTTACCTTTCCTTTATTAATGCTGACCAAAAGTGCAAGCAACTTGCCTTGCACAACCTAAACACATAGCTATCCCTGGAATTGGTCCCTGCTTAAATTAAACTCAAGATGCGAGTATTTCATATCAGTGAACCATCTGACAGGACACTCGGTTTAGTTTGTGTTTACTTCCCCAAGTTCATTAGTTTGGTTCCCTTTAAAGTGTTTTCAACTGGAACATCCTCCAATTCTGCTAAAAGTTGCACATCTGAGCCAATACTCTGTTCTTTCATCAAATGTTGCCTAATGTAATAAATAGAAATTGTTCGAGCTGCTTTTTAAGATATAATTTCATAAATGTCATGAGAGAACACTTGGAGAGCTTCAATCTGATTCCCAGTTGAGTTGAATCAATTGTATAAGAGTCCAAGAGCAAAAGAACTTGCATCTCACCAAAGTAAATAAATCCAAATGGAAAATCAACATGCAGTTAAAGACAAGACCACAGACAACAAGTGACACTGTGAACATTATTTATCATCATTCATTGATAATCTACACCGGATAAATTCCAGGTCTAACATCACCAAGATTGATTTTTGCTATCGGAGAGGAAATGAGAGTCTATCCAATTCGTGGCAAACCGTTTTTATCAAGCAGTCAGAGTTGACTGCAAAAGATCAACTTTTCACTCTATTAGTACTTAGCCAATCTCAGCTAAGGGAGCAGTGACAGAGTGTTAGTCGGCAGCAATGTCACCAAGCTTTGAGAGGAAAGGTGATGGACAACAGCCTCACAGTCAAACAGACTGAACATTCATTCGGCAGGGATGAATGAATACAAGGGAAAATAGCTGGGGGGAAGATAAAACAATACAAATCGGGAACTGCTTTACACACATGCAGTGATCCCACCTGCATCACTTGCGTTAACTACAGGTATTTTTGCATTCTGTTATTTGTTCCCTCTGCCCTTAGTTACCTCCCAATGCAAACACATCCACTTCCTCCTCAAATTCTGTCAGAACAAAATAATACAAAACACCCATGTTTGATAACAAGATTAGAGACAATTCAATTAAAGGGGTAACAGAGTAAAAACAAACTGAACAAACTAGTGTCGTGGTGACTAGTTCCAGACAAGAAGCATGTTGACCCCCAGGAATCAGCAGTGGGACAACTTCATTTTTCTTCTATATTAATAGAGTGGGCATGGTTTGAAAGTGCAATCTCAAACACGCAGTAAATGAGGGTGTGTTCAGAAATTGACACCGTAATGAAATGGAACAAGCACACAGAATATATGCAGAAGTGTAACGCGACATATTTCGTTAAGATCATGGAGGACAGGCAACATGTACTAAATAGAACAATGGTAAAAGGGGCAGGCACAGAGAGATTATGGATGCTACAGTTTAGAAAGGATGTTGAACTCTTAGAGATGATGCATTATGAGTCTTACTAGTAAGTTTAACTTGCAGATTGAGTCAGTGGTAAAGAAGGCAAAATGCAATGTTGGCAAACACGAGGAAATCTGCAGATGCTGGAATTTCAAGCAACACACATAAAAATTGCCGGTGAATGCAGCAGGCCAAGCAGCATCTATAGGAAGAGGTACAGTCAATGTTTCAGGGTCTCGGCCCGAAACGTCGACTGTACCTCTTCCTATAGATGCTGCCTGGCCTGCTGTGTTCACCAGCAACTTTTATGCAATGTTGGCATTAATTCTGAGAGGACTAGAAGATAAAAGTAAGGATAAATTGCTGAGGCTTTATACGGTGTTGGTCAAACGATATTGATAATATTTGTGAGCAATTCTGGCCCCATGTTCAAGGAAAGATCCTGGAGAGGGAAAGGCCCTGGAGAGGGTCCAGAGGAGGTTCAAAAGAATAATCCCATGAATGAAAGGCTTAACACATGAAAGGCATTTAATATCTCTGGGCTTGGAGGGCAAAAAGGAATGGTGGGGTAGGGGTGTGAAAATCTCACTGGAACCTAGTGAACACTGAAAGCTATTGTAACTTAGTGATACTGGATTGAGCAGATGTAGAAAAGATTTTTCTATTATTAGGAGATCTTGGATCTAGGATCCAAGGGAACAGTCTAAGAAACAGACATCCAAATAAAGCTGAGATGAGAAGGAACTTCTTCGCTGAGAGGGTGGTGAATCTGTAGAATTTGTTGTATAGAGGGCTCTGGAGGCAGAGACTGATATGTTCTTGCTTGGAAGAGGGTTTAAGAGTTTATGGGGAGAAGGCGGGAGAAACGGTTTAAAAGAAAAATCCACGAGCCAATGATAGAGCAGATTTGACAGGCTAAATAGTCTAATTCTGCTCCTGTATCTAAAGGTTTTATAATCTGGGGCAAGGAGCATTAGTTATACAGAGAGCTCAGCTAGGGGAGATTTCTCTACCAAAGAAATATTATGCCTAAAAAAGTGTAAGAAGCAAATTTAATTGTAATGCAAGTATTTATAAAATTCCTTTCTGATTTGTTTTTAAAGAGAGTATGCTGGGGATGCGGGCAGGGAAAAAGCATGAAGGATTGAGTGGAATTAACAAGAGTCAGTCCAGACATGTCGGGCCAATTGGTGCTTGCTGTAGTAGTCTGTGCACCTATGATACAGTTATTTACAACTTCCTTTAGTCTCACATAAACCAACATTATTAAACAGAGCACTTTCAGTATTTTCCATCCTTTTCCTCTAAAGTAAGTGTAACCCTGATCTTCCTCATTTCAAACCTGTTATACAAGTTCCAAAGTATGGCCAGACTTGATCATTTACTCAAAATACTAAATATTAGTTTAAACAGATAACAAATTTGTTTTAGACCTAACAGTGTTGGTCATTTAAGGCTAAATGCTCCTAGGAATCATGACTTGACATTCTAAACAACAAAACGAGGTGGGGAGTATGTGTTTTGGCTAGATCTTCAAATAAAACTGGAATATCCACAGCATCCTCAAAGCAGAGGAATACTCCCCCCCCCATGTAATACAAAACTTAGAAGTGTTTGCAATAGAGTTGTACAGCACAGAAACAGGCTCAATACTCTCATGCCAACCATTATACTCATCCGCACCAGCTCCAGTTACAGCATTAGATCCATAGCTTCCTATGCCAAGGTGATTCGAGTGCCTGTTGAGTTGCTTCCATAACGCTAAAAATGTATTTACCATTGCCGACTTCTCATGAAGCTTATGAAATCAAATGCCAATTGATGCAGTTATTAACTCTGGCTACTTTTCCAAGTGAGAGCTTGTGATTCAAGAACTGAGGAATACATCAAAATCTCAGAACCCTTGCCATAGCTTGCAAAACACCAACAAATATTTGCAAATACCAAATCAAAACAGATACTAATCCAGAAGAGCCCAAGGAGAAATCAGGGGATAATAGCGTAGCCAATGAGATTTAAATTTTGTCATCAGGATAGACAGGAACATAAGTAAAGGGAGAAACCACAAGACATAGGAGCAGAATTAGGCTATTCAGCCCATCTAGTCTTCTCCACCATTCCAACACAGCTCACTTACTATCCTTCTAAACCCCATTCTCCTGCCTTCGCCCTGCTACCTCTGACGCCCTTACTTAACAAGGACCCATCAACCTCTGCTTTAAATATACCCAATGGCTAGACCTCTACAGCCATCTGCAGCAATGAATTCCACAGATCCACTACCCTCTGGTTAAATAAATTCCTCCTCATCTCTGTTCCAAAGGGGCATTACTACTACCTTTTTATTTCTATTTTTTTGCACTACTTATTTAATTTTATTTATACATTTACACACTATATAAAAGACATCGAGATAATTACATAGACTGCTACAGCTAAACATGAGCAGATAGGTCTACCACTGTCGGCATGGGCCAGCTGAGTGGAAGGGTCTGTTTATATACTGTAAGGCTTTAGAAAAGACTGAATGGAACAATTTTAGCAGGAACAAGGGAAAATCTGCAGATGCTAGAAATTCAAGCAACACTCACAAAATGTTGGAGGAACTCAGCAGGCCTGGCAGCATCTAAGAAAGGAGTACAGTCGACGTTTCGGACTGAAACCTTTCAACAGGACTGGAGAGAAAAAGCAGAGGAGTAGATTTAAAAGGTTGGGGGGGGGAGGGGAGAGAGAAATACGAGCTGAAACCTGGAGGGGGAGGGATGAAATAAAGAGCTGGGTAGTAAATTGGTGAAAGAGGCAGAAGGCCATAGAAGAAAGGAAAGGGGGGGGGGAAGAGCACCAGAGGGAGGTGATGAGCAGGCAAAGAGACAAGGTGAGAGGGGAAAAGGGGATGGGAAATTCTGAAGGAGAAGGTATGGGGGGGGGGGGGACATTACCAAAAGTTCAAGAAATCACTGTTCATGCCATCAGGTTGAAATACAAGGTGTTGTTCCCTCCAACCTAAATGTGGCCTCATCACAACAGTGGAGGAGGTCACGGATAGACATATCAGAATGGGAATGGAAAGCAGAATTAAAATTTTAGATCAGGTGTTCCAGCTTAATGCAAATAGGCATCAAAAGTTGCAAACTCAGTAACATATAGTGTACGTATTCAAGTGCAGAAGGGAATGGGCATTAGGTGCTGTTATTTTATTTTGACACAACATATTTCATATGCAAGGCTGCTGCATTCAAGTCAACGCTTAGGAGTTTTAATTACAGACCAATTCCCAAGTAACAGAGGAACAATGACAATGATAGCTTTCTTAACAAAATGAACATCCCAACACACTTCATGGAATAGCAGCAGCGAAGTTAAATGTTGGGGGGGGGGCGTGCACAAGCATAACAGAACACAGGTTTGGAGTTAGCTACTAATGATTGTGGGGTTTAAAAGATGGTAGAGCAATCTAGAGAGCTGGGCTGAGAACATCCTGGAAAGAGTATTATAAAAGATCCAAAATAACGCAAGAAAAACTAACTCGCCAGGGTTTGGCAGTTACAGCCACTAATCATGACCGGAAAACAAGTGCAGGCTTGAAAATGGTCCTGAATTTCTCAGCCATTACATAATCTGCAACCCAGCAGCATTTGTTTCACACTTTGTATATTACTGCTTACTATCTTTATTAGTATTTCACAATACAAAGACTTGTCTAAAGGCAATGATTATCAGCCTCAGAAAGCTTTTGTCACTTTACAGTTGCAACAAAAGATGTGGTTGCTAAGCACTGCCTTTGGTTAACGCAAAGAACTAGTTTTCTCACTGAGGTACACAGGCGGCTGTGCGGCTCAGGCAGTACAGATAGATCAGCTCAGCAATTGTTTAGATACACAATTTTAAACGAGATAGAATTTATCAAGTCCTTTCAAAACAATTTATTTGTGGCTCTTGCTCAAGAAAGAAAAACAGTAAATAAAATCACCTTTTTTCCTACCATCCATTTTAACATGCTTCTCAATGCACTGTATTTAAATAGTGAATGCTGAAAACAGCTACTTACACTTAGTGTGCAAAATGAGTCAAGTGTATTCATTTTTAATTCAATGAAATGATCTCTTTTCAAAGTTTCTGCAATTTTATCAGGTTTATCAGGGTTATACAGCTCACATATTCAACAATCAGATCACATCTCTGAACTACACAAAAATATTGATAGTTACAGTCAATGGTATAAAACAACCCATCATTACCTTATGACAGCTTAAAAGAACATGGAATTATTATATACTCTGAAGCAGGTTAAATTTCCAAACACACCCAACCCCGAAAATATAAAGCAAAATGCATTTTCACTATGTGATGTGCTGTTCTGCTTAAGACTACTGCCCCACAAAGTAGATCATGGAGTCAAAGCGTTATATAGCAGTCAGACAGGTCCTTCAGCCCAACTCATCTACAATGACTAAGGTGTCCATCTGAGCTAGTATCACCTGCCCATTTCGCTCACAACCTTTCCCTATCCACAATGCCTATAAAAGGTATTCACCCACCTTGGAAGCTTTCATGTTTTATTGTTTTACAATAATTGTTTTTTTTTGATACTGATCAACAGAAAAACTCGTGTCAAAGGTGAATACAGATCTCTACAACTCTACAAAGTGATCTAAATTGATTATAAATACAAAGCACAAAATAATTGATTGCACAAGCATTCACCCCCTTTAATATGACACACCAAATCATCACTGGTGCAGCCAAGTGGTTTTAGAAGTCACATAATTAAATGGCTATCATCTTGTGCAGTCAAGGCGTTTCATTTGATTGTAGTAAAAATTCCCCCGTATCTGGAAGGTCCAACTGGTGAGTCAGAATCCTGGCAAAAAACTACACCATGAAGATAAAAGAACACTCCAAGCAACTCTGTGAAAAGGTTACTTAAAAGCACAAGTCAGGAGGTTAATACAAGAAAATTTCCAAGTCACTGATTATCCTTTGGAGTACAGTTAAGTCAATCATCAAGAAATGGAAAGAATACAGCACAGCTGTATCTCTGCCTAGAGCAGGCTGTCCTCAAAAACTGAGTGACCATGCGAGAAGGGGACAAGTGAGGGAGGCCACCAAGAGATCTATGACAACTCGGGAGGAATTACAAGCTTCAGGAACTGAGATGGGAGAGTCTGCGCATACAACTGTTGTCTAGGTGCTTCACCAATCGTAGCTTTATGGGAGAGTGGCAAAGAAAAAGCCAAAGTTGAAAAAAAACTCACATGAAATCTTGGCTAGAGTTTGCCAAAGGGCATGTGGAAGACTCTGAAGTCAGCTAGAAGGTTCTACGGTCTAATGAAACCAAAATTGAACGTTTTGGCCATCAGACTAAATGTTATGTTTGGTGTAAGCCAAACACTGCACATCATCAAAAACACACCATCCCTACCGTGAAGTATGGTAGTGGCTGCATCATGCAGTGGGAATGTTTCACTGCAGCAGGTCGTGGAAGGCTTGTGAAGGTAGGGAGTAAAATGTATTAATTGTATTTTAAACTTCAATAAACAAAGGCTGGAATTCCAATCAACAAGTTTCCGCTCTCAGTAAAGGCACCATAAAAATGTACTGCTGTCACCCTGGAAAATTACAAAGTATAGCAGTAAAGCAGTTAATAGGCTTTTCAGTTTAACAAGAATGTTCACATTATATGCAAGTTCATTCTGCAGTATGCTGTGATATTACAATACCTGGTGTTCGAGTAACTAGTGGTATTACCTAATGCAGAACCCTCCTCTTTCTGATGTTGGAAAGGTCAAAACCGGGCACAAGCTACTATCAGGACCTAATCTTTACTGACTTCTAACTTCAGTACCTTTCAATTCAACAGCATCTTATATGGTGCATTTCATACCCTTGCAAACATCTTAAGGTGCTTTACTACCAATGAAGTACGTTTGAAGTGCAAGTGTCAGAATCATGACAGACCGTTTTGTGCAGTGAACACCCACAAACAGCAATGTTAACCATTATAAGGATAAATACTGATCAAGGCAACTATCTATCATCTATCAGCCCTTACTCAATCTCCTCCTCTCACCTATTTAGAGTGACTATCTCCCCTATTTCCAGTTCTGATGAAGGATCTGAACTTGAAACATCAACTACTCATTTCCATCCACAGATGCTGTATAACCTACTGAGTTCCTTCAGCCCATTTGTGTACAACATTTATCTGTTCTTCTTTGGAAGGTCGGCATGACAGAATCACTAGCCAAAAGACTTCAGACTTAATATGGAAGCACTGTTTAGGTATTGGAAACAAGTGTCAGTAGAGACTATTATGGTCAAATCACTGAAAGAGCTTGGAAAGCTCAGGATTTAAACTTTTATTTAACAAGAGTACTGTCAAATGTGGTGAGACAAAAGGACACAAAATGGTTCTGTCTTTAACAAAATATTATAAAGCATAAAGCCAAGCAGCAACTGATTTGAAAGCTGACAAATGTGAGGCAAGCATTACAATATGTAAAAACAGAAAATACTGGAGATGCTCAGCAAGTCAAGCAGAGCCTTGGAATGAGGAACCAAGTTAAAACTTTCAAATGAATGACTTTACATTAGAACTTTATTGTTGTGTAGTAAAGAGCCCATTTGTGTAGAAATTGCTTTTTATAAAGAAAGAAAACGAACATTTCTTCTGCTTTATTCAATAGTGTAAATCACTCTAGTGTCTTCCCATAGAAAAAACTAGAAAATCAACCTGAATGATGGATCACTGAAAAGCTGAAGATAAATTCTTTAACAATTAACCAACCATCATATAAAATAATGCATACTGGCCACTAATTTTGTATATCTACTGGATATCACTGCAGAGTTCATTGGGAGTGCTGGCATTTTCAGTACTATATAGTAAAGAATTGGTCCTATTCCTAAACCAATGGTCTAACACAGGGGTTCCCGATCTTTTTTATACCATGGAGCCTTACCATTAACCAAGGAGTCCATGGACCAAGGTTGGGAACCCCTGGTCCAACAAATACTGCAGAAAGTAAGTTTACTCTTGAATTCAAACAAAGAAAACGATGCAACAAATTAAATCTCAAACAAGATCAACAGTACGACGCCATTCTTGTGTGAAAATTACACACCACTAAAGGCCATTCTGCCCAAATGCAACTTCTCCCAATCTAATGATTCCCTTGATGCCACCTCTAAGTCCGGCCCATTAGGAAACCTCAGCTATGGAACACCTTCTTCTAGTGTCATTCTAGTACATGGTTCTAGCAATTGCACAACCGAGCACATCTAGCCTTTATGTATTTTGCATATTAATGCCATTCCAAAATTAGATAGAAAATTCCCAACTCAAGACCTCCCACTACATTTCAACAAGGAGAAACAAGCCCAGCAAATCAGCACTTACATGTTAACTCAAGAGTCCCAGCTTGGTGACATTGGTGTTTCAGCCACAGTAGTCTTTCTGTGCTACTATCTTTGCTTCAGGCCTCACTGATAAAGATTGAAGCATTTCTGCATTGCACTTTGTGCAAGGTGCTACAATCACTGGCCCAGTCACAATCCTGTTCCTCAATAGCAGGGGAGCATAAAGTCACAAGTATCTCCTGCCCATCGCAAAGCGGGTAGGAGGTGGTCACCAATCCCAGCACAGGGTACAGCTTTCCCTCCATCTCCACTCTTACCTTTCTGCTAAGTTCTGACTTACTTCCTAGTGTTCAGAGCAGGAATGAATCTGCTGCTACAAACTACATACAGCTGTCTTATGGAAGGTGAACAGACAGCATTTTAAAGAATAAAAAAGTGCAAACCATAGTCATTTTAAAATAAACTTCATCAATGTAGTGATTTTGTTGACGGTTTCCAAATTGAGCATTGCAAGTACCCATTTAATGCATCAAAATGGGGAACATGACAAATTCTACTTCTCTTGACAGTTTGTTCCAATTTAATTGGCTACAGAGATGACAATCTGTATAAAGTAATTACGAGAAGGTTTACCCCATTCTCCACAAAAAAAGGCCTAGACAGCCTGATGTAAATTCACATAACCACATCATTCAAATTTCTTACATATTCATACATTCATCTCGAATTCTCTTAAAAGATATCCCTGCCTTTTGCTTCTGCTACATTTAATCCATCCCTCAAATGCAGGAAAACTGAGACAATTCATGAAAGCACAACACGAAACAAACTGTGGATTTCAGTCAAGGAAACCAAACTTCCTACCATGACTATAATAACAATGATGGTATAAAATGCACAATTAAAGAATTATGAGGCGAAAGGGTCTGAAGAGATACCAGCATCAAAGATGTTACTAAAATGGGTGTGAAGGTTAAAAATCTGGTCAAAATGGACAATTTGGGAATGGGAGTTAAAAACAACACACAGATGTTCAGTCATGATTGTCATTGGTGATGATAAAGTAGATGACCTGATACAGATCAGAGATTGGTAATGTGCAGAAATGAAGAATGCCATCATGATGATGAGAATATGGGTCAGGACATAGCTCTAAGTCATATTTTGTTGTAGCCTGAGATGGCAAAGAGGAAAAATGAACAGCAGGAGGGCTGATGGTGATGCCTTCAGCCATCTCATGTTTAGATAGAATAATTTCTAACACATTGGGCAATTCATTAGCACAGCAGACTGAAAGGGTTGAATAACAAGCCAGAGTGCAAGAGAAGCTGAGATCCAGTTAGTGTGTAGTTATGCCGAAGGTCAGCATGCATAGAGGTAGACCAGGAAACCGAGGCCACTTTCTGGGAAGCACCCGAATGCAGATACTGAAAACGTGGAGCAAAATACTGGAGGAGCTCAGTGGGTCAGGCAGCACCTACGGAAGAAAACAGACAGTCAAATATTTGGGTTGAGACCCTTCATCAGGACTAGGAGTCTTTGGAATCCAGGACCAACAGTCCCAGATTAAGAAAAGTGATGGAAAGACTCTGACTGGAATTAAAGGAGGCAGACTTGAATCAGGCAAAGGCAGTCTCAAAGAACCTGGTAAAGAAACACTGATGAATTAACTGTCATGAATGCTGCAGAGTCATCAAAGACAGGAATGATGAACTCAGAGTCAAAAAGAACTGAATCAGGTGCATCATCACTGACATGTGCCATGAAATTTGTTGTTTTGTGTCAACAATACAGTGAAAGACAGAATACTGTAAGTTACAATAAATCAGTACATACACAAATAAATGTGCAAAAGAGGAATAGCAAGGTTGTGTTTATGGAACATTCAGAAACCCGACAGCAGGGGGAAGAGGTTGTTCCTGAAACTTTGATGGTCGTAGGTCTTCAGGCTCCTGTACCTCCTCACTGATGGTCATAATGAGGACAGGGTATGCCTGGATGTTGACAGGTCTTAATGATGGAAACCACCTTCTTGAGGCATTGCCTCTTGAAGATATCCTCGATGGTGAGAGCAGTTGAGCTCATGAAAGAGCTGGCTGAGATGACAACTCTCTGCAGTCTCTTACAGTCATGCACAGGATATAGCCAGTCACAATGTCCCCATAATACATCTGTAGAAATTTGCTGATATCTTTGGTGATATACCAAATCTCCTCAAACTCCTCACAAAATATAGCTACTAGTGTGCATTCATCATGACTGCATCAATGTATTATGTTCAGGAAAGATCCTTTGAGATGTTGACACTCAGGAACTTAAAGCTGTTCACCCTTTTCCTCCAGTGACACCCTCAAAGAGGACTGGTGTGTGTTCTCTGACTTACTCTTCCTGATGTCCATAATCAATTCCTTGGTCTTGCTGACAATGAGTGCAAGGTTGTTGTGGCATCACTCAAAGAGCCAATCTATGTCACTCCTGTACGACTCCTCTTCACCATTTGAGATTTTACCAACAACAGTTGTGTCAATGGTGAATTTATTGATGGTGTTTCAACTGTAAGCAGTCCCTAGCCACTCTGTTACAAATGTAGAGATTAGAGCAGTGGGCTAAGCACAGATCAATGAGGTGTGCCTGCATTGTTTGTCAGCAAGGAGATCTTATTTCCAATCCACACTGGCCATGACCTCCCAATGAGGAAATCTAAGGTCTAGTTGCAAAGGCAGGTACAGAGATCCAGGTTTTGAAGGTTGTTGAATAGTACTGAAAGGCTGTTGGCTTTCACCGCTGGCTGGAATGAATAAACAGCAGTCTGACGTATGCATTGCCGTCATCTAGGTGCTCCAAAGCTGAGTGGTGAGCTAGCCATCTGCCAATAATCAGCAGATACAACTTATTCTTGCAATCACATTTTTATTAAAATGGCTGTAATTACATAACATATTTATCACTGGATTCACAGAATTCCATTAGAATACCTTATCACAATTGCAACTGAATGTCTCAAAGACGTACTACACACTAAACATTCAGAAAACTGCTTGCTTTTTTTCTGTATCTCAGCAATCGTTAAATATTAAATGCTAGCACTTCTTTAACTGGTAGAAAATATAAAAAAGATTCTTACCAAATTCATCCATTACCCATCAGTCCCTCTCATATTATTCAATCCATCAATCAATATAACTATATAACAATTACAGCGCGGAAAAAGGCCATCTCGGCCCTTCTAGTCCGCGCCGAACTCTTACTCTCACCTAGTCCCACCGACCTGCACTCAGCCCATAACCCTCCGTTCCTTTCCTGTCCATATATCTATCCAATTTAACTTCAAATGACAACATCGAACCTGCTTCAACCACTTCTGCTGGAAGCTCGTTCCACACAGCTACTACTCTCTGAGTAAAGAAGTTCCCCCTCATGTTACATGGAAACATAGAAAATAGGTGCAGGAGTAGGCCATTCGGCCCTTTGAGCCTGCACCACCATTTATTATGATCATGGCTGATCATCCAACTCAGAACCCCACCCCAGCCTTCCCTCCATACCCCCTGACCCCCATAGCCACAAGGGCCATATCTAACTCCCTCTTAAATATAGCCAATGAACTGGCCTCAACTGTTTCCTGTGGCAGAAAATTCCACAGATTCACCACTCTCTGTGTGAAGAAGTTTTTCCTAATCTCGGTCCTAAAAGGCTTCCCCTCTATCCTCAAACTGTGGCCCCTCGTTCTGGACTTCCCCAACATCGGGAACAATCTTCCTGCATCTAGCCTGTCCAATCCCTTTAGGATCTTATACGTTTCAATCAGATCCCTCCTCAATCTTCTAAATTCCAACGAGTACAAGCCCAGTTCATCCAGTCTTTCTTCATATGAAAGTCCTGCCATCCCAGGAATCAATCTGGTGAACCTTCTTTGTACTCCCTCTATGGCAAGGATGTCTTTCCTCAGATTAGGGGACCAAAACTGCACACAATACTCCAGGTGTGGTCTCACCAAGGCCTTGTACAACTGCAGTAGTACCTCCCTGCTCCTGTACTCGAATCCTCTCGCTATAAATGCCAGCATACCATTCGCCTTTTTCACCGCCTGCTGTACCTGCATGCCCACTTTCAATGACTGGTGTATAATGACACCCAGGTCTCATTGCACCTCCCCTTTTCCTAATCGGCCACCATTCAGATAATAATCTGTTTTCCTATTTTTGCCACCAAAGTGGATAACTTCACATTTATCCACATTAAATTGCATCTGCCATGAATTTGCCCACTCACCCAACCTATACAAGTCACCCTGCATCCTCTTAGCAACCTCCTCACAGCTAAAACTGCCACCCAGCTTCGTGCCACCCAGCTTCGTGTCATCCGCAAACTTGGAGATGCTGCATTTAATTCCCTCATCCAAGTCATTAATATATATTGTAAACAACTGGGGTCCCAGCACTGAGCCTTGCGGTACCCCACTAGTCACCGCCTGCCATTCTGAAAAGGTCCCGTTTATTCCCACTCTTTGCTTCCTGTCTGCTAACCAACTCTCCACCCACACCAATACCTTACCCCCAATACCGTGTGCTTTAAGTTTGCACACTAATCTCCTGTGTGGGACCTTGTCAAAAGCCTTCTGAAAATCCAAATATACCACATCCACTGGTTCTCCCCTATCCACTCTACTAGTTACATCCTCAAAAAATTCTATGAGATTCGTCAGACATGATTTTCCTTTCACAAATCCATGCTGAAAACCCCTAAACTTACCCCTAAACTTTTGCCCTTTAACTCTCATGTCCTCTTGTTTGAATCTCCCCCACTCTCAATGGAAAAAGCCTATCCATGTCAATTCTATCTATTCCCCTCATAATTTTAAATACCTCTATCAAGTCCCCCCTCAACCTTCTACGCTCCAAAGAATAAAGACCTAACTTGTTCAACCTTTCTCTGTAATTTAGATGAAACCCAGACAACATTTTAGTAAATCTCCTCTGTACTCTCTCAATTTTATTGATATCTTTCCTACAAATCGATAACCAGAACGGTACACAATATTCCAAATTTGGCCTCACCAATGCCTAATACAATTTCAACATTACATTCAAACTCCTATACTCAATGCTCCGATTTATAAAGGCCAGCATACCAAAAGCTTTCTTCACCACCCTATCCACATGAGATTCCACCTTCAGGGAACTATGCACCATTATTCCTAGATCCTTCTGTTCTACTGCATTCTTCAATGCCCTACCATTTACCATGTATGTCCTATTTTGGTTAGTCCTACCAAAATGTAGCACCTCAGATTCATCAGCACTAAACTCCATCTGCCATCTTTCAGCCCACTCTTCTAAGTGGTCTAAATCTCTCTGCAAGCTTTGAAAACCTACTTTGTTATCCACAACTCCACCTATCTTAGTACCATCTGCATACTTCCTCATCTAATTTACCACCCCATCATCCAGATCATTAATATATATGACAAACAACATTGGACCCAGTACAGATCCCTGAGGCACACCGCTACACACCCTCCTCCAATCTGCCACACAGTTATCCACCACTACTCTCTGGCGTCTCCCATCCAGCCACTGCTGAATCCATTTTACTACACCCTATCCTCGTTATATGCGTCTTCCGACTATGCGAATTCACAGTTATGCGAGGAACCTATTTCTACCAATGTCTCGTTACATGCGTCCAAAATTCACAGTTATGTGAGGAGCACTGCCTTCCCGCCAATACAAGTCACATGTGCGTACATCACAGTCTCACTGTTGGGATGAGAAGCACCGCTCTTCCGCCACTACAAGTCAGGTGCGTGCGCCTCACAATCTCCCGCCACTCTCGCATTGGTTTTGGCAAGGTGTGGATGCGCGATCTTAAACTTCTGTTGGTATTACCTATGGTGCAGTGATTTTGCACTTGAAATATTTAACTATGCCTCCTAAGCGTCCGATGTCATGTCTTGGGCCATCAGCCGAGCGGCAGAGAACCGCTTTAACACTTGAAAAAAAGTTGGAAATTATAAACAGCGCGGCATCAGCTGAAGGTAACATAGCTCTGGGACGCTACTGACAGGAACAGAATCTTGCCTTTAAAGTTCTTTTGGTGCTTGACAATGCGCCAGCCCATCCTAAACATTTGGACAGCATTCATCCAAACAGTGCGTTTCCTGCTGATTCAACCACTCGACCAGTGTGATCCACATTCAAGGCGTACGTATTTTTTTTACAGCAAACTATCTCTCAGATGCTGCAAGTAACAGATGATTTTGCAAATCCTGGGAGTTTACCAACGATGAGGGAATGGTGGAAGTCAGAACACTTGGCACAAATAGCAATGGACATGGACCCAAGTTTAAAACGGAGTCAGCATTTCAGTCGTTCCCTGCCGTCAACCCTTCTTCCCTACAAGAAAATTTAAAACAAAATGCTGCCAAGCAAATAACCCTCATCATTTTATGCAAATGAGCAACACCTTTTGCCAGCAGTTCTAAGAGTTCTGTGAGGCTTCTTTCACCCCTTGCTGTGCTTGATATTATCCTGACGACCACAACCATCCACCTTATCCGTGTAAAGCTGCCCGACACCACAACAACCACTCATCTCCCAGAGCAAACACACCTGCCACTGTTGGTGAGTACTGTACACCAGAGGATGTTAACATTCTATGATTTATTACACTGAATATTACCTTAAATTGATTAAATATAATATAAATGTTGTCTTGTAGTACTGCTTTTGTGTTGTATTGGTATAAAAATGTGAATAAATTACAGATAAAACATATTTAGGAAGCCCTCTGGAACGCATCCCTATTTTCTCCATTTAAATAATTATTCACATTATGCGATTTCACGTTATGCGTCAACTTCGAGGAACGTATCCCTCGCATATAACGAGGATAGGGTGTACTTCAATATTAATGCCTAACGATTGAACCTTCCTAACTAACCTTCCATGTGGGACCTTGTCAAACGCCTTTCTGAAGTCCATATAGACAACATCTACTGCTTTACCCTTGTCAACTTTCGTAGTAACCTCATCAAAAAATTCAATAAAACTTGTCAAACATGACCTTCCATGCACAAATCCATGTTGACTGTTCCTAATCAGACTCTGTCTATCCAGATAATTATATATACCATCTTTAAGAATACTTTCCATCAATTTACCCACCATTGACGTCAAACTTACAGGCCAATAATTGCTAGGTTTACTCTTAGAACCCTTTTTAAACAATGGAACAACATGAGCAATACGCCAATCCTCCGGCACCATCCCCGTTTCTAATGACACTTGAAATATTTCTGTCGGAGCCCCTGCTATTTACACACTAACTTTCCTTAAGGTCCTAGGGAATATCCTGTCTGGACCCGGAGACTTATCCACTTTGATATACCTTAAAAGCGCCAGTACTTCCTCTTCTTTAATCATCATACTTTCCATAACTACCTTTCTTGTTTTCTTTACCTTACACAATTCAATATCCTTCTCCTTAGTGAATACCGAAGAAAAGAATTTGTTCAAAATCTCCCCCATCTCTTTTGGCTCCGCACATAGCCGTCCACTCTGATTCTCCAAGGGACCAATTTTATCCCTCACTATCCTTTTGCTATTAATATAACTGTAGAAGCTCTTTGGATTTATCTTCACGTTACTCGCCAAAGCAGCCTCATATCTTCTTTTAGCTTTTCCAATTTCTTTCTTAAGATTCTTTTCACATTCTTTATATTCCTCAAGCACCCCATTTACTCCAAGCTGCCTATATTTATTGTAGATCCCTCTCTTTTTCTGAACCAAGCTTCCAATATCCCTTGAAAACCATGGCTCTCTCAAACTTTTAACTTTTCCTTTCAACCTAACTGGAACATAAAGATCCTGTACCCGCAAAATTTCACCTTTAAATGACCTCCATTTCTCTATTACATCCTTCCCATAAAACAAATTGGCCTTCTAAATCCTTTCACATCTCCTCAAAGTTAGCCTTTCTCCAATCAAAAATCTCAACCCTGGGTCCAGTCCTATCCTTCTCCATAATTGTATTGAAACTAATGGTATTGTGATCACTGGACCCGAAGTGCTCCCCAACACATACCTCCGTCACCTGCCCTATCTCATTCCCTAACAGGAGATCCAACACTGCCCCTTCTCTAGTCGGTACCTCTATGTATTGCTGCAAAAAACTATCTTGCACACATTTTACAAACTCCAAACCATCCAGCCCTTTTACGGTATGGGTTTCCCAGTCAATGTGTGGAAAATTAAAATCTCCCACAATCACAACCTTGTGCTTTCTACAAATATCTGCTATCTCCTTACAAATTTGCTCCTCCAATTCTCGCTCCCCATTGGGTGGTCTATAATACACCCCTACAATCAATGCTATAGTAAAAATAGCAATCAAACATAGCAGAAATACAAATTGTACTTTGCTGCAGAAAACTGTAACCCAAACAAAACTTTAAGTGACAAAGGGAATGTATTACTTTTACATTCAAAGTTACAACAGTATTTTTTTGTTGCAGCTTGGATGCCTAAATTCTCTCAGATGATGAAGCAGGATACAGAATTAGATGAGCACATAAAGACAGCCAATAGTTGTGCATATTTCAAAACACGGAGTATTGTAGGAAAGACTGATGAGCTTAGGGCATGGATCAGCACATGGAATTATGATATTGTAGCCATGAGTGAGACTTGGTTGCAGGAGGAGCAGGCCTGGCAGATCACAGGGTTCTGTTGTTTTAGACGTGACAGAGTGGGACTGGTGGCATTACTAGCAAGGAAAATGTCAGGGCATTGCTTAGTCAGGACAGACTGGAGAACCAGTGAGGCTTTATGTATAGAACTGAGGAATAAGGAAGGCATGGCATTACAGTAATGAGTTTATATTATGGACCATCCAACAGTCTTGCGGGATATAAAGGAGCAAATTTGTAGAGAGTTTGCAGGATGTTGCAAAAAACATAAGGTTGTGATAGCAGTTGATTTTAACTTTCCACATATTGACTGGGAATCCCATATTGTAAAAGGGCTGTATGGGAAAGAATTTGTCAAATGTGTTCAGAAAAGTTTCTTTGATCCATACACAGAAGTCCCAGATCGAGAGAGTGTGCGATACTAGATCCCCTACCAGGTAATGAGACAGGACTGGTGACAGAAGTGTGTGTCAGGAACACTATGCATATCGTGCATTAAGTTCAAGATAATTATGGAGAAAGCTTGAAATGGTCCTTGGGCTGTTGCTTTCAGACAAAGGAGTTATTGCTAAGTGAGGGTGGGGGGCTTCAAAAGTGAAATCTTGAGAGTAAACAGTTTGCATATTCCTGTCAGAATAAAAGACAACAGGTTTAGGGAACAACACACATCAAAGTTGTTGGGGAACGCAGCAGGCCAGGCAGCATCTCTAGGAAGAGGTACAGTCGACGTTTCGGGCCAAGACCTCTTCCTAGGGATGCTGCCTGGCCTGCTGCGTTCACCAATAACTTTGATGTGTGTTGCTTGAATTTCCAGCATCTGCAGAATTCCTCGTGTTTAGGTTTAGGGAACCTCGATTTTCAAGAGCTATTGAGGCCCTGGTTAAGAAAAAGAAGCGGGTGCACAGCAGGTACAGGCAGGCAAGAACAAATGAGGTACCTGATTATAGTAAATGCAAGAGAGCACTTGAGAAGAAAATCAGGAGGGTTAAAGAGGGCATGAGGCTGCTCGAGCAGATGGGTGAAGGAGCTTCTACATTAAGAACAAAAGGATAGCAAGGGACAAAACTGTTCCTCTGGAGGATCAGAGTAGTAATCTGTGGATGGAACCGAAAGAGATGGGGAGATCTTAAATGGATTTTTGTAACCAAATTTATTCAGAATTCAGAAACAGAGTCTATGGAAGCGAGGCAAAGAAACA
Source organism: Mobula birostris (assembly GCF_030028105.1). Lineage (NCBI taxonomy): Eukaryota > Metazoa > Chordata > Chondrichthyes > Myliobatiformes > Myliobatidae > Mobula > Mobula birostris. The sequence continues at coordinate 196,638,084 of NC_092371.1, forward strand.
GTGAGTCATGGACCCTATACAGATTACAAAGGAGGAGGTGTTTACTGGCTTGAGGCAAATCAGGGTGCATAAATCCCTAGGGCCTGACAAGTGGTTCCCTCAGACGCTATGGGAGACCAGTGCAGAAATTGCAGGGACCCTAGCAGATATTTAAAACATCTTTAGCCATGAGTGAGGAGCCAGAGGATTGGAGGATAGCTAACGTTATTCTGTTGTTTAAGAAAGGCTCTAAGAATAAACCGGGAAATTATAGGGCAGTGAGCCTGACCTCAGTAGTGGGAAAGTTATTGGAAGATATTCTAAGGGACTGTATATAAAATTATTTGGATAGATAGGGACTGATTAGGATAACCCAACATGGCTGTGTGTGTGGTAAATTGTGCCTAACCAATCTTATATAGTTTTGAGGACGTTACCAGGAAAGTAGATTAAAATAGTGCAGAAGATGTTCTCTACTTTAATTTTAGCAAGGGCTTTGTCAAGGTCCAGCATGAGAGGTTGGTCAAGAAGGTTCAATTGCTCGGCATTCAAGATGAGGTAGTAAATTGGATTAGACATTCTCTTTGTAGAAGCCAGAGAGTGCAGAGAGTGGTAGTAGATGGTTTCCTCGCTGATTGGAGGCCTGTGACTGGTGGAGTGCCACAGGGATTGGTGCTGGGTCTGTTGATGTTGTTTGTCATCTACATCAATGTTCTAGATGATAATCTGATAAACTAGATCACCAAATTTGCAGATGACACCAAAATTGGGTGTGCAGTGGACAGCGAGGAAGACTATCACTCACAACAAGCTGGAGGAACTCAGCAGGTAGGGCAGCATCCGTGGAAAAGATCAGTCGACGTTTCGGGCCGGAACCCTGACGAAGGGTTCCAGCCTGAAATGTCGACCGATCTTTTCTACGGATGCTGCCCAACCTGCTGAGTTCCTCCAGCTTGTTGTGAGTGTTGCTTTAACCCCAGCATCTGCAGATTATTTTGTGTCGAGGAAGACTATCAAAGCTTGCAGTGGAATCTGAACCAGCTGGAAAAATGGCAGATAAAATTTAATGCAGACATGTGAGAGCTGTTGCACTTTGAGAGGACGAAGCAGGGTGGGACTTGCATGATGAGCAGTGGGGCACTGAGGAGTGTGGTAGAACAGAGGGGCACTGAAGAATGTGGTAGAGCAGCGGGGCACCGAGGAACGCGGCAGAACAGAGGGGCACCGAGGAACGCGGCAGAACAGCGGGGCACCGAGCAGTGCGGCAGAACGACGGGGCACCGAGGAGCGCGGCAGAACGACGGGGCACCGAGGAGCGCGGCAGAACGACGGGGCACCGAGGAGCGCGGCAGAACGACGGGGCACCGAGGAGCGCGGCAGAACGACGGGGCACCGAGGAGCGCGGCAGAACGACGGGGCACCGAGGAGCGCGGCAGAACGACGGGGCACCGAGGAGCGCGGCAGAACGACGGGGCACCGAGGAGCGCGGCAGAACGACGGAGCACGGCAGAACAGAGGAGCACCGAGGAGCGCGGTGGAACAGAGGGATCAGGGAATACAGGTCCATAATTCCTTCAAAGTGACATCACAGGTACAGGAATTGGGATGTTATGTTGAAGTTGTACAAGATATTGCTGATGTCGAATTTGGAGAATTATGAGCATTTTTGGTCACCTACCTATAGGAGAGATATCAATAAAATTGAAACAGTGCAGAGAAAATTTACCAGGATGTTTCCAAGACTGGAAGACCTTAGTTATAGAGAAGAGTTGAACTTCTGAACTAGAGCATAGAAGAATGAGGGGAGATTTGACAGAGCTATGCAATGTTATGAGGAATACAGATAAAGTAAATGCAAGTCGACTTTTTCCCACACAGAGGTTGGGACCAGAATTAGAGGTCATAGATTAAGGGCGAAAGGTGAAATGTCCACTCAGAGGGTGGTGAGAATGTGGAACGAGCAGATGAGGTGGATGCAGGTTCGATTTCAACATATGAGAGAAATTTGGAAACATACGTGGATGGGGGGTGTTATGGAGGGCTATGGTCCAGGTGCATACAGAATATAAACACAAAACTGCGTGAGTTCAGGCATATTCAGTTCAGCTCAGTTCTAGTTCGAACTAGCGCTGTGTCGTTCATTATGTGCAAGCTGCCCTGATCAAAATAACAACAAAGAAAGCCGCGAGCAGAAACACATCATGATGTGAACTGCAGAGTCTATCCCCAACCTGTGTTGATCAAACCTTCCCCAAGGTCCAGGACTCCGGCACCATCCTCTGATATCACGGACGGAGAGAGAGACTATCGGAATGCAGGAACCTTCCTCTGGGAACACCACTGAATATTCATTAATTTATTTATATTATACAGAGATAGAGAACGGTAACAGGCCCTACGACCCCACTCTGCCCATGTGACCATTTAACCTACTAACCTTTTCATCCTTGAAAATGAGAAGAAATCAAAGCACCCAAAGGAAATGCATGCAGTCATGGCAAGAACATACAAACTCCTTCCAGACGCCAACAGAATTGAACCTAGGTCACTGGAGATGTAATGGTTTTACTCTAATCACTACACTACCATAATTAGGTAGCAGTCTAGGTCATACAGGACTGAGAGTAGGAGGAAGGAGCTGGACTGGCATACTAGGTCACAAGGCAGCTTCAATGTTATTGTATAAATACATACGAAATTAAATTAATAAGTCAACTTGCTTACTTTTTTCTTTGCTTCAGTTCTCTGTGTCTATCACAGAACTAAATTAGATCATGACTAATCTATTTTTAAGTCCATCTACCTGGTTTGTTTCTTTATCCCTCTCTAACCTTGCCAATTAATATCTATGTCAGGCTGACAGTTCTCAACTGGGTCAAAGTCATAGCAGATTTCACCAGTCAAGGTGGGAGTGGGGGGAGGAATGAGGCAGTGAGTCAGTTTGCAGAAGTTAGCTCCACATTTCCATTTTCTGCAGAAGTGTTTTCTGATACCAGCTCTCGAGGTCTGGTTTTTAAGGTTATCTACCAAACACCTCCCTCCCAGTTCCCATCCTTCCTCTGCAGTTTTATGCCAAGATTCCCTCCATGTAGCTTCTCAAATCCTTTAATCAACAGAGTTTTAAAAAAATCTTTGGTTGTCCTCACCATCTGTCCAACTGCCCGAATATGACTCTGATAAAGTTGCATGGCTTCCTTTACAAGTTTTGGCAAGACTCTAAGTAGTCTTAACTCGAGCTCTGCACAGCTGTGGCTTTTCCATTCTTAATCCCAGCTACTTTGCAGATAAAGATTTGTTTGAATGGCCTTTTTTAAATTATCTTTTGTACCTGTTGATCAATTTTTAGTGACCTATCACCAGTCTCCTCAATCTTTCTGCAGTTTCATGGCTCAGTGTCTCACCATTTAGGAAATACTTTGGTAAATCTTTCCTTCACATGCTTGGCATATGGCTTTGCGCATTCCCTTAACTGATCAACACCTATTTACTTTCTGTTCCTTTCTAGCCTGAGTGTGATCAGACAGGGATGTATAGGTTTCTTCTTTCAACCAAATCAACTATAAATAATGTGAAAGGTTATAAATCCTTAGCAAAATGTCTCGCAGCAATATGACATTTTTAATATATCCATGTTCTACATCCTTCTCATAATGAATTCCCTGTCAAAGACAAAAAGCTGCCTCGAATTTCATGTGTAAATCCAAAACAAACCCAGAAGAAAGTTGAAAGCCAATTTTAAACATAGAAAGTGCTGGAAAATGTCAGCAGACCAGACCACATTTGGGGAAACAGAAACAGTCAAAAAACACTTTATCTGAACCATAGGAAGACAAGTTCAGATGGGCAAGTGCAGGTCAAAAAATGGGTCTGCCCAGATGATTCTGCTTGTAGATCATCAGGAGGTAGAAGTGGGCTGTGCAGAGGTAGGTCATCACCATGGAAGAACCCCTGAGGAAGTGAGGTCAGCATCTGTGTGGGAGGCAAATGGCTGACACTTAGTGATGTGATGGAGATATTACAAAGTGCCTCAGAGCAGGTTTTTGGCTTCTGTAAAGTCATGGTTTAGTTTGGCAGGCTGCAACAGCACCACCCTTGTTGACAGGTTTGATAACAATATCAGGATTGGTTCTTACTGCACGGAGCGCTGAGGTTCAGATGTTAGTGGGTCAGAACGATGAAGGGATTTTCACCTGAACCATTAACAGTTTCTCTCTCCACACATGTTGCCTGATTTGCTGAGATTTTCAAGAATTTTCTGCTATTATTTGCAATTCGATGTGCTTCCTTCTCTGTAAAATAGTTGAAAAGCTTTGCTAATGTCTTTTCAAGAGACATTCAATAATACTAGATATACTTGTACTATTCATTTCTTGAACCCATTCAGCTGGGTCGGTGATAAATATCTTGATCAAAATAAACTTTAAAAATAACCACATTACAGCACCCATCATTGAAGTACTACAACTTAAAGAAGCAAGCTGCAGCAGTCTTAAATAAATGGAGCTCTCTGGGAAGTTCACATAATGATAGCCCTGCAGAAACTTCTAAAGTTTTGTAAACCGCAATTCTGGATGATAGAACCGTTGTGCTTATTTAACCAAGAGCAACTTATAACTGTGATCTAACATTAAAAGGTGGTGTTCCCTGTGGGTTAATTTTGGGCTTGACATCTTGTCCCGGTAATGAGTCCAATAGATGAGTAAGTTTTTGGGACCATCTAATGTCACTCAGGGAAGCGAATCTGCCGTACTTACCCATCTGGCTTGCATGTAGCTCTAGAACCGCCCACACGGTTGTCTCCAGCTGCCTCCTCGGTTCAAGTCAATTGAGGATTCATAATAAATGTGCCATTCACAGCCCACGAACACCTTAACCGACAGAATCTGGAAACATGATCTCCAGACGGTAAAATTGGACTACTTATGCTCCTGTGTTTAGAAACAAACAGGATTTAAGGTCTTTTCCCTCAGTGCAGAGCATCTAAAAAAGAATATTTTGGCGGCAACTCTAATCTATACCCCCATCCATTCCGATACCTTCATACTGTGATGCCTACGCATTTCCTTTCCCTCTTCTGCCTTCTCAGAAGAGTTACAGGAGATTGAAAGTCCAGACAACCAGACTTACGAACAACTTCTCCAATGCTAACACACTTCTGAACCTATCATCTCTTTTACGTCTCATTCCCGGTGGCGCTGCCACCTTCCTGAACCGTAATTTCTGTCTATCGTTGTCACTTTGGCATTTCTTTCTGCACTGCTTCCTTTTGCACTACTATTCTGTGCACCATTCTATCACCTTTGTGCTTTAAATAAACTATAAAGGTCATCGCACTTGTTGTTACAGATGACATAGTAGAATGAGGGACGAGGTTCTGCAAAATGCATTTAGGCAGATAGGTTAGATGAAGTAGAACCTTGGGGGTAGCGTCATTGGGATTACTCCTGGTGCCACATGCTAGTGAAATAGAAAGATAGGCCAAGGTGAATTTGTAGCTGAGAAGCTGGTGTAAATGGGATAAAGCAGTGCCAGTGAAATCCGCACAGACAAAGGCACAGCACAGACACAGAAAGGGATATCTAGTTAAACTACATTTATTTCAATGCATTTGGTTTACTAGGCAAAGCAGACAAACTCAAGAGTATGGATTGCCTCTGAGAACTGGGATGTTATATCTCTAACAGAAACATGGCTGAGAGAAGGGCAGGACTGGCACTTCAATATTCCAGGATACAGATGTGAGAGGCGTGGTATTAGTATTGGTAAGCAATGGGGGAGAGGGAGATGCCGTTTTAATAAAGGAGGACAAAGCAGCAGTACAGATGACATCATTAGGAAATTGTCCAGTGAGGCCATATGGGTAGAACAGAGAAACAAGAGAGGGAGGGTCACCCTAAAAGATATCCATTAATGAGTAGGAAATTGAGGAGCAGGAATGCAGAGAAATTGCTCAATTGTAAGAATAATAGGATTGAAAAAGTGATAGATTTCAACTTCCCCAGTATTGACTAAGTTACCCAGAGTGTTAAGGGCCTGGACAGGGTGAAACTTGTGAAATATGTCTAGCAAAGTTTCCCAACTTAATATCCAGAGGGCCTTATTAGGAAAGGTGCAATACTGGACCTTCACTGAGGCAGGGCAGGTAACCAAGGTAACAGTCTTTGGCTCTAGTGACCATAATTTTATTAGTTTTAAGATGGTGATGGAAAAGAGCAGGAAGGTCCAGATGTCAGAGCGCGAAACTGGATCAGTGTCAATTTTGGTGGAAGTAAGCAGGATCTAGAAGAGGTCAATTGGGTGAGACTGCTTGAAGCCAAAGGAACGAAAGCAAGTGGGAGGTTTTGAAACAGTATGATAGCTAGTGTCTAGGAGGAACATGTTTTGATTAGGGTGAAGGGTAAAGCTGGCAGGTTTAGAGAGCTTTAGCTGAGAAGAGAATTTCAGGATGTATATTGTATACATTTCTCTGACATTAAATGTACCTACTGAACCTATTGACCTTTTGAGAGATATTAAGGGTCTGGTCAAGGAAAAGGAAGCATGCATTGGGTGTAGGAAGTCAGAGATAAGGGAGTCCCTTGATGATTATAAGGTTAAGAATACTCTTAGGAGGGAATATGGGGTGGAGTTTAGGAGACAATGGCACCTAACAGCGACTCCTTTGCTGGCATCTTCAGAAACAGCTCTATTTCCATATTTTTCCCTTTCAGGGTTCTCCTGAAGACCCTAACCAGGAGCTACATGCTGACTTTGGTTCTTTGCGGGAATGGGACCCACTCTCGGGGTCTCATGACTAGCCACTATACGATATACCAAGGATGCAGCCTAGAAGACTAGCACGCCTTCAGGGTTCCAGGATTTCGTGGCTCTGGAGGCAGGCGGACTCAAGGTCGGTGCTTTGGGCCCAGAGCTCAGAAAAAGCAACACAACAGACTTCTAACGTCGTAATTCAAAGAGTTGTTTGTTATGTCTCCAATCTCACTGTGAAACGTCTTTTTCCCTTATTAAGAAGAGAGCCTGTGGTATGTTGAATTACCGGGTGAACGAGTAGTCTTCGGGGTACTGCAAGTCTGTGTCTTTATCGATGGCGTGCTGCACGCTTGAGTGCCCGGTGTGGGGCGTCGATGCTTTTTTGCTGGTGGGGGAAGGGGATCGTTGCTTTGCTGCTGCTTGTGCTTGAGAGGAGGGAGCTGGGCGGGACTTCGGCATTTAACTGTCATTCAATCTTTGGGGCACTTGTCTGTTTTTATACCTCTCTCTGACATTAAGTGTACCTTTGAAACCTCTGAAGCCTTTGAAATCAAGAGAGCAAAGAGGGAGTGAGAAAGATCCGGCATGTAAGGTTGAGGAAAATACTGAGCTATATTAAATAGCTATATTAAAAGGGTGGCTAGGAGAGATCAGGTTCCCTTAGAGATGGCCAGGGCTAGTCATCTCTTGAGCCACAGTAGACAGGTGGGATTTTTAATATTTGTTTTCAGTATTGACTGTGGAGAAAATCATGGTTTCTCAAGAGGTAAGAAAAACAAGTGATGTTTTGGAGAACATTCATTATTACCAGGGAGGAGGTATTTGCAGCCTTACCGCACATTCAAATGGATAAATCCCCAGGGCTTGACTATTTCATCTTTGGACGTTGTGGGCAGCTAGAGGAGAAACTGCAGAGGCCCTAGTGGGAACATTTGCTTCATCATTAATTACTGGTGAGTTTCCTGAAGAATGGAAGATGGTTAATGTTGTACCGTTGCTTAAAAAGGACAAGCCAAGGAATTGGAGACTGAACAACCTGACATCAGTAGTGGGGTAGTTAATGAGGGGCAGATCCACCGGTATTTCAATAAATAGAGTTTGATTAGGAGCCAGCATGGCTTTGTGCATGGGAAGTCATGCTTGATGAACCCTTTAAAGTGTTTTTGAAGAGGGAACTAAAAAGATTATAGATAAGGGTAGGACAGTATCTATTTGAGCTTTAGCAAAAGCTTTGACAGGTACTAGATGTTTGGCTGATCTGGAAGGCTAGATCCCATGGCATCCAGGGAGAGCCAGTTAAATGGATAGTTAAGCACTATCACAGGAAAGCAACATCCATCATCAGGAACCTTCACCACTCATGTTCTCTTCTCACTGCTGCCATCAGGAAGGTGGTACAGGAGCCACACCACCAGCTTCAAGAGCAGTAATTACCCCTCAACCATCAGGCTCTTGAACCAAAGGGGATAACTACACTCGTCCCATCACTGAACGGTTTCCACAACCCATGGACTCTCTTTCAAGGACTCTTCATCTTATGCTCTCAATATTTATTGCTTATTTATTTATTACTATTATTAGAGTTTTCTTTCTTTTTTATTTGCACAGTTTGTTGTCTTTTGCACAATGGTTGTCCACCCTGTTGGTGGTCTTTCAGTAATCCTATTATGATTATTGGATTTATTGCGTGTACCTGCAAGAGAATGAATCAGGGTTACATGGTGACTTTGTACTTTCAGAGTTAAAAATGCACTTAGACTAAGATGTTAACTGTCTTGTGCTACCACCAGTGGGATCATCAGTTGACCTGCCACCTGTCTTCAGGAGTTTCGGCCCGCTTATGATCAAGACTCCCTCGAGGTGGTGGGCCAGCAGTGCTAAAGCACCACCTCCCACTGGTGACCTTAAAAACTTGGCATCTGCCACTATCAGTCACTTCCATCCAACAGATAGTCTGCTCTTCAGGTGTCTATGCAACTACTGAAGGGTTTGCAAGATATGTATACACTGTCTAACTATCTGCCCCTCTGGACATACTTGGTCCACACCCATGCTGATCCTTTCTCTGCTGCCTCAGCTACAGCCCTGCTGGTTGACTTGATCTCTCTTCTAGTGAAGCCAAGGTCATGTAGCTACTTCTGGAAAGTGAATGCAATAAACCCACGGCAGCCTACTTCGAATGGATAGCATGAGACCTTCCACCCTCTGTCTCTGCACTCTGTTCTCAACTCTGCATACTTGGTTAACTTGCGCTCATGGGCTTCATCGATGTGGTCTTCCCAGGGGACTGTGAGTTCACCAATAACCACTTCTCTACTGGTGTCAAACCATACGATTATATCTGCACTCAATGTGGTGAAACCTGTTTGCTCCGGAAACTGCCTTTCCCGTCCAGGTCGGCCTTGACACACCAATCATTGGCTGAAGAAAGTATGCTTGATCGTGAGCATGTGCTGTACACCCTTGACTTGGAGCCTTCTTTCACAAATGATATGCGATGTTCTGGCAGCATGGAGAATGAGATAAGTTGTGTTGCAATACTCTCTGCTCAACCGCTTCTGTCACAACATTGAGAACGTTGTTATGTCTCCAAGTGTACATGCCGCTGGAAAGATTGACTCTGCATGCACTCAAAATATGTTGAAGTGTTCCCTTCTCACCACACTTGTCTGTCTTACCTTCATACCAGGTGCTGAGGTTGGCAGGTGTTGGGAACAGATTGTACACTGCTCTGCATAGAAAAGAAATGTGGAGCGGTTCCATCTGCCACAGAACACTCCAAGATAGATGTCGTTGATCAACACTTTCCCACCAGGTCCAAGCACCTTGTTTGGCCAGGCCAGCTGTTTTAGCTAACCTCTTCTCCTCTTCTACCTCTCGTACCTCTTGTGTTACAAGCTCACGGCGCTCCTTACCTGTAGATGATGACCACCACTTGTGAGTTGTCTACCCAAGTCCCTGGTGGCCTAGCTGGATAGCCCCAACCATCTCCTTGTGCTTCAATCTAGACTCTGCCTCATCAACTGCTACATGGGCTGACCACTTCCTGCCTGATCTCACATCTGGCTGGGTATTCTTGATGACAGGGTCTTTTGAGTCTCGAAGCATCGAGAATGATCTTACCTTGGCAACCTTGACCTCTTCAACAAGGGATTATACTGGGATGGTAAGCTTTGTCTGGCTACTGTGGATTGCAACATCGGTGAAGCTGCTCGGTACTCCAAGCCACTTCTTCACACTTGTTGATCTTCCGTTCCATTGCCTCAACATGGGACATTGCCACTTCATAGACAGTTAGTGGCCACATTATCCGTGGCATCAGTCCATACTGCAAGCACCACAACTTCACTTGCCAGGCAAGCCACACTTGTCAACAGACATCAGACCTCTACTGATCTGTTCTCCTGTCTCTTGAACCCTCTTGGTGTCTCTCAGCTCCTCTGTGTACCATCGCCCGAGTCTCTTAACTGGTTGGTCCTGAATGAATGGAATCTCCTCTCCACAAAGGGTGAAATGAAAGTCAACCAGCTTTCCTCTCCTAAGAACAAGGCTCCTTGACTTCTTGGTCTTGAACTTCATTCTTCCCCAATCCATTAGCTCCTCGAGTCTGGATAGTACATTTTCCACTGTCTCCGTGCTGGGACCCAAAAGGGTGAGATCGTCCATGAACGCTCGTATTGGTGGTAACTCCCCTCCGCCATCAAGTGCAACAACTGGTCCCACTGATTCTGCAGCCCTCACAATGACCTCCATGGCTAACACAAAAAGGATGGGTGAAATCGTACATCCCATTGGGATTCCAACATCCAAGCTCTGCCACCTAGTTATAAACTGCTGAGTGGAAAACCTCATCCGGAAATCGCTGTAGTACTGTATAACAAAGTTCCTCACCTTAGCAGGAATCCATAGGAATTCCATCGCAAACTCAATCAGGACATGGGGAACAGAACCATACACATTTGCCAGATCAAGCCAAACTACAGCCAGATTTCTTCTCAACCTTTTTGACTCCTGGATGGTATGCCATATCACACTAGGAGGTTCAAGGCAGCCTGGGAAGCCTGGTATTCCTGCCTTCTGCACAGATGTATTTACTAATCCATTCTCCACCACAAATGAAGATATTCTTTCTGCCAGAACGCCAAACATAATCTTCTCCTCTACATTCAGGAGTGAAATTGGTCGGAACTGATTCAATGTAGAAGAACTCTCTTCCTTCGGGATGTATACTCCTTCAGTCTCACTCCATGACAAAGGAACAACACCTTGTCTCCACACAACCTTTAACAATCTCCACAAGTATTTCCTCAGCTCTTCACACTTCTTGAACACCTTATACGGCACTCCATTAGGTCCTGGCACCGAGCCTGACCTTGCCTTTCTGATGAACCGTTCGACTTCTGCCAATTTGGGTTCTGACAGATCGAACTTCACTCCTGGCTTGGTAGGCTTCACAAGTCCTGAAATGTCAAGCAAAGGAGCCTCCCGCTGTTCGTTAGAGTAAGTGCTTGCCAGGTGATCCTCAAGTCCTTGTTGAGAGATGTTAAGCTGTCCACTCTTACTTTGTTCAAACAGTTTCTTTGTGAACTCGTGAGGGTTCTCAAAGAACGATTTTCTTGCATTCTCTCTCTTCTTTCTCTTTTTACGTTGTGACTCTGCACGATGGAGTGATGCTAACCTTATTCGAAAATGCTCTCGGAGATCAGCAAGTCCTGGCTTGTCACCCTCACTTGCTACCTTCCACCTCTGTCTCAACGATCTAAGCTCTCTCCTCAACCTACTAATCTCCTTCTGGCGCCTGCTTGGTTGCTGTGTAGGCTTTGCTTTCTTCAACTCAACCAAACCAAACCTGTGCTTTCCAACATCGTAAATCATATCGCCCATCACTTCCAACTTCCTCTTTGATGTTCCCCTGAGCGTGTTCCCCAACATCATACTGATATCCTCATCAAATACACGCCGAGCCTTCTCATCTGCCATTGCTGGCCACTTGACCTTCCTCTTCTTCTCTACCTCCACACCACCGCCATCATGCGAAGGATCTACCTGGGTACTGTGGTCTGAAACCTGACCTGGGTTAACTCTTGTCTCACCTGGAGTATGATAAGCAACACTCACAACACGCTGGAGGAACTCAGCAGGTCGGGCAGCATCCGTGGAAAAGATCGGTCGACATTTCGGGCCAGAACCCTTGGTCAGGACCCGGCCTGAAACGTCGACCGATCTTTTCCACGGATGCTGCCCGACCTGCTGAGTTCCTCTAGCGTGTTGTGAGTGTTGCTTTGACCCCAGCATCTGCAGATTATTTTGTGTTCTGGAGTATGATGACTCTCTCCAGAGTGAATTTACTTTGAACTGGTGACAAATGTTGTTCAATACAGGGAAGTGTTAGGTGATGCATTTTGGAAGGCAAACCAGCATAGGTCTTATACAATGAATGGTAGGGTACTACGTTGTGTAATGAAACAAAGGCCCGAGGGGATTGTTGAAAGTGATGGCCACAGAAAGAAAGAATGGTGAAAAATGAGCTTAGCACACTGGCCTTTATCAGTCAGCGTACTGAGTGTAGTAGCTGGGGCATTATGTTGCAGTTGTTAGCAGGGCCACATGGAGTACTGTATACAGTTTCGGTCACTGTTATAGGAAAGACAGCTAGATTGGAGAGAGTGTAGAAAAGATTTATGATGATATTGCCAAGACTAGAGAGCGTGAGTTAGACAGAGGAAGGCCAGGCTAGGTCTTTATTCCTTGGAACAGAGGAGAATTAGGGACATTCTTACAGAGGCTTATAAGATTGGATGGTATCAGTCTTTCCCAAGCAGACGGGAGTTCAAAACTGGGGGCGGGGGGAAATTGACTGAGGGTGAGGAGGAAAGACTTAAAAAGAACTTGAGGGGCAATTTGTTCCACACCGGGGATGGTGAGTACCTGCAACTTTTGCTAGAGATCAACCCAAGGATAAAGAAAATTAATGAGCAACAGTCACTAGTAATATATATTATGAAGGTTATACACTACAACTATTTCTGATGATTCTTTTAATTGATAAGTTCAACCAAAATCACTGTTTCACAAGCTATTTCCACAATGTGGATTACCGTATTTGAAAAAAAAAATTCAACTGATTTGGCTGATTTTTGTGCAAGTAAAAGCACGTCGACAATGGTTTAAATCAACGCAGGCCAACCACAGATAACAAATGGGTTCCATCTTAACTGCTTATGCAAATCCACTTTCCCTGCAAACCGGAAAACAATGAAAATATGCACAAATCGCTCAAAAATGTGGTAATCATACTTCCACGGTATTGCAATGAATGCCATCAAAATCAGAAAAGACGAACAAGAAAGAACAATTCCTAAAGGTAGAAGGAGAGAAAGAAGAACTAATTCTGCTGTTTGTAGGAGTGAATGTACACTCAGTGGCCACTTTATTAGGTACACCTGCACATTAATGAATATTCAAGAGATTCAGTGTTGTTATTCGGACCAGACACAAGAATCGGGATGAAATGAGATCTAAGTGACCTGGACTGTGGAATGATTGCTGGTGCCAGACATGGTGTTTTGAGTATCTCAGAAACTGATCTTCTGGGATTTTCACACATGCAATCTCTAGAGTCTAGACAGAATAGTGCAAGAAACAAAAAAAAATTCAGCGAGCAGCAGTTTTGTGGATAAAAATGCCTTATTAATGAGAGAGGTCAGAGCAGAATGGCCAGACTGGTTCAAGCTGAGAGAAAAGCTACAGTAACTCAAATAACCACACATTGTAACAGTGGTGTGCAGAAGAGCATCTCTGAATGCACAACACGTTGAACATTGAAGCAGATGGGCTACAGGAGCAGAAAACAACATAAAGCACACTATGTACACTCCTCTACCTACTAAAATGGGCAAAATGCACGTACATACTTCAGACTTTTGAATTTAATAATGTTCATATCTAGGGGCTCCATAAGTCAGGCATCTGTAACCCAGAGAGCCTGTATATTTAAAGCATATTGTTCTAGATTCCTAAAAGAAATCGAGTACACCTTAAATGAGTCAGTGGCTCAAATACGTCACATTGAATAATTCACTGACAGCCAGGTTTGAACATGTGAATCTGAGCTAGATGAATTTGGCCAGCTTATTTATGGAAAAGGAACCAGGTTTCAGTTTGACAGCAGCGCGAGTTTTGCACTGGTTGTCAGCTATTAGAAAGATATGATTTATGATCAATTGGGGAATTATGCAAGCCTTTGGGAAACCTTCCCTTGTGATCATCATGTCCTCAATTTGTGTCTGCTCGCAGAAGAGAAACTGAAATGCTGGTGAAGGCATCAAGTATGACCAGGATGACGCATACCTTTAGACTGCTTAATTATGAGAAGATTTGTGCTACTTTGGAAAATTCTGAAGACTTAAAGGTTTGCACTTTACAAATTTAAAAAAAGCAGACTCTCCACTGTGTCCTTTAATTTCATTTTAAATACATAAACCATCAGATTTCTTACTTTACTACACCCAGATTGATGTGGAAGATACCAGAGTGTGACTTCTTTAAACATAGGAGGGCCTCTGCAAAAAAAAAAGCTGCCACATGGATTTAATAAAGTGACGTTTTAGCTCAAATGGCAAGAGGGCTCGGGGCTCCTGGAGACCATGTTACACTGGACAACAATTTTTTTCAAAAGTGTTACTTCCTCAGAATTTTTTTTCTGTTTATGATAGACTGCTTGAAGATGAATGCAAATTTCAGACTAATTGTGTCACGGAGGAATTTGGAGAAACAACAAATTAACTTTTATTGAATATAATGTGTTTAATTGCATAATGGTGCTGCTGCTTTGCAGTAGTTCAACTAAGTTAAAAACATTTTGTTAATGATTTTCATTTGTACTCAGTGTCTGAGGCTTCTTGCATAAGTGTCCCACAATAATTCATCAGCAGTGATGGATTCCAGTTGCCCTGGTATCTTTTCTCCATGACCGCAATGTCCTGGTGAAACCTTTCACCATGCTTGTCATTAACAGCACCAAGATTTGCAGGGAGGAAGTCTAAATGGGAATGCAGAAAATGAATCTTTAGTGACATGTTGCATTTCATGGTTTTATATGCTTGAAGCATGCTTTCAACCAGCTGCATATAGTTTGGTGCTCTGTAGATGCCGAGCAAAATTTCAACAGTTTCCTTGAATGCCTTCCATGTGGTTTTCTCTAGTCCCACTAGAAATTCTTCAAGTTGCCTGTCGTTGATAACCTGTTTGATTTCTGGACCAACAAAAATGCTTTCCTTAATCTTGGCATCAGTTATTTTGGGAAGCATCTGTCTCAGATCAAAATCCTTCATAGAAATTTTTTTGCCTGGTGATAGCAAATTCCATCCTTACAGTCCCGAACCCAATAATTATTACTAAAACATGCCCTGCCATGCAGCAGCCACACCCCCGAAGCATGCCTGGACAAGATAGGAAACTTTCCAGCTTACATTGTAGGCAACATTTTAATTGACTTGAATTATGAATTGAGATAATAAACATAAGTTTATTAAAAAAATGGTGCATGATAAGGAAATTTCATGGTGATTTTCATGATCAGTAGCCAGAAATTCATAAGATACCCCTAAAGGTATTCAAGAAGCAAAATCTTTGTTGTCCAGTGTTAATAGCATGCGCGTGCATGTACACACACACACACACACAATGAGCACAAATGCACCAACCAACAGCACACACTCAATTCTCAAGAACACACAGACAAGGAATATTCATACATACTTTTATCCACAGCCTAGCCTGCATCCTCTCATCCAATCCCATGCTTCAGTACCCCTCACTGCCAGTAGGTCTCTTCACTGGTGATATGGAATATGGGCAGCAGTCAGCATCACAATTCCTCTCCACCACCCCACGAGAAACTTTTGCTCAGGTTCCTAGTGTTTGCAATCTTCTTTAACACAGAAGCCAAGACAGCTTCCTGCCACCAGGTATAGTCTGACTCCACTATCCAACCATGGAAATCAATGGACGATGTGTTTATTTCCGTCTCCAGAGGCATCTCTCTGCAAGCACAGATGATAACAGTTCACCATCATCTCCAACGTACCTACAAAGCCAAGGCTAACTAAGGAAAAACACGTGTTTTTCCTTAGTTAGCCTTGATTAAACTCAGAGTTTAACTCCTTAGTTAAACTCAGCACCAAATTCAGTCTATAGAGCAGCAGTGATCCCAGAGATGCTGTATGTTTAGGAGACCAAACTTACAGCAGATAGGTCAAAGGTCTGGGTGAGTATTGTACCACCAATTATTCTTTCTACAAAGTCCTCCAAACTAACTGGTAAGGCGATCTCCTAGTGTCAATATTCTCTCTCAACCTAAAACCCTGAGCAACACTTAGCCAGCAATGCTGATACTTGACTCTGGAGCAACAAAAGGTCTCAACCTGAAATGTCAATTGTTCATTTCTCTCCACAGATGCTGCCCGAACCATTGAATTCCTTCAGCATCTTGAACATTGCTCCAGATTCCAGCATCTGCAGTCTCTCACGTTGCAACTATGCCACTCTACTGCAAAGTCTCTTCAAGGTATGCCCTCTTCCTCTTTTCTTTTGCAGTTTTGAGAGATTCACTCTTATTGCTCCCCTCAGCAGCTCCTGCTCCAGTCCTGAAGAGCATCAATCTGAATGTCAATTGTCCATTTTCCTCCCAAGATGCTGCCTGACCTGCTGAGTTCCTCCTGCATTTTTGTTGCTTAATCTGCTATGTTGGGTGGGCCAAGGCATCTTTTTGCTTCACATGAGACTTCTGAAAAAGGGACACTGCTCTCTCAGGAAAACAAAATCCATCATGGAGAAAACTTTTCAAGTACACTCAAATACTCTATGGGGGGGGGGGTGAGGGGGACTCATGATCACCCAGAAGGAGCAACTGAGAAACTAGAAAGCACCTTCAGAATCAGTGACATGACCACACAGAGACCACATATAGCTAAACGAGTGCATGATTACCCACCCACTGGATCAGCTGAGCACCTCCTGCCCTATAGGCTGTGGGTTACAGTCACCTTATCAGCCACCTCAGAACCCACAGAAGTGAGAAAGCCGCCCAATTAGAAACATTCACAAATATGTATCAGATGATTATTATTGAATTAATACTCTGAATATCATGAATAATTATTCCATTTGAACAAACCCAAGTAAATAACTCTGACTAATGTATTGTTTAAAAAAAATTAGCAGACAGCAACGTATTTAAAGAGAGAAAGCTACACAAGCCAAGGCCCTTTCTGACCGAGATCTGCTTGGTGTGCACCACAGTACACCAAATTGTTAACAGCACAGGCATCACAATGAAGGACTCCACCCATCTTTCAGATGCTGTAGCCTACTGCTCATTTCAAGCATTTTCTATTTTAATTTCAGAGCGTGCTGCTCTCAGATTCCACAGGATTAAATTGACCAATTACACACCACAGCTCCACTATTGGCATCTATTTTGGGCAATTTTCAAAATAAATCTGCCCCTTGGTACTACAAGGAATGGAGAACTTACAATTGAAATCACAGTGCATTTTTTTTTCTCTCAACTCTGAGAGTTGCTGATCACATTCTAGCTGGAGTTAAATTTTTGTCATTATGTTTTTTCCTGTAAAAATAACTTAGACTAACTACAGATTTCAACAAATAAAGTGCATTATACTTCTGTTTAGTACAGGTAATGTCTCACCACACAATGAAACAAACAACTTCCTTTGGAAGTCAGCTGTAGTCGAATTGGCTCATAACTTCAAACCAGAAGGTTGTGCTTTCATATCTCATCCCATCTAGAAACACCATTGCTGATATTCAGACCAATCATTTGTAAAATCACAGCAAAGAAAAAGGCCATTCAGTCCAACTAGTCCATAACAACCAGAGGGCACTCTTCTGTACTAACCTCTTCAACCAGCACTTGGTCCATATCCCTTCAAGCCCAAGAGATTCTTCTGTTCAACCCGCATCAAGCACTCTCTCATTCCATATACCTACCACGCTCAAGGTGAAGGTCCCCTCATGTTGCCTCTAAATCACTTCCTTCTTAGTCTAAACCAATGTTCCCTCTAATTTGTAATGATCAGTGTGCACAAAAATACCATGCTGCACAATTTTTTGCCCAGTGACAACATGTGCGCACCAAAAAATTTCCTCAACAGTATAAATAAGCCAATTAAAAAAAAATAAAATCTGCAGACAAGAATTCACAACTCCACGTTGTCAGCACCAACTGCAACGGAAACCAGAAAAGGAAATGTGATTGTGTATTTAAAAGCACAAACACGAGGAAATCTGCAGATGTTGGAAATTCAAGCAACACACAAAAAATGCCGGTGAACGCAGCAGGCCAGGCAGCATCTATAGGAAGAGGTACAGTCGATGTTACGGGCGGAGACCCTTCGTTAGAACTAACTGAAAGAAGAGATCTACTATCTCTTCTTTCAGTTAGTCCTGATGAAGGGTCTCGGCCCAAAACGTCGACTGTACCTCTTCCTATAGATGCTGCCTGGCCTGCTGCGTTCACCAGCATTTTTTTTGTGTGTGTTATGTGATTGTGTATGATCATGAAACATACTGTATATATGCCAACAAGATAGAGGGCGACAACCTTTTGTGTGCAGTTTAAACTCCTTTGAGCGCTGGTAGCAAAAGATGCGTGCGCACACACACACCTTAGAGGGAACATTGACCTAAACCTATGTTCTCTGGTTTTATCTACCTCTGATACGGGGAAAAGTTGCCTCCTGTCTACCCTATCTCAAGTCCTCAAAACTTTATAAAGCTCAATCTTATTACCACTTGACCTCCTCCATTCCAGGGAGAAAAGACACAGCCACTTCACATAATTGAACTGCTCTGTCCCATTATTTTTGAGATAATGCAAGAAGCTACTAAAAAGGTATATATCTTCAGTTCTTTCCTTCAAAGCCGAAACATTTTTCATTTTAAAACAAATATTCTTAATACATACAACTAATGTGTATGATACTTTGTCCTCAGAAGCAGGGATCAAAATCTGCATTCTAGTCACTATGTCTCTTTAGTTTTTTTTAAAAAACCTATCAAGAGTACATACAGTCTTATTTCAGTTATCAGACATTGAAGTAGCAAATATACCCATAACAGGCTGCGGCAGTTCAGGCCAAGTACTGTGAAACAAGAAACGGCCAAGTACTGTGAAACAAGAAACACCAAAGCACAGAATATAGTCAAATACCTACATTACAAAGGAAATCAGTCAAGGAACTGACCCAGGTTCAAACTTAACATATCCTTTTCCCCCAAAAAGGCACAGTACAAATGTGTTGACAACTGCTGAATCATCACCAATGAATCCAAATCAGAAAGGAAACTGACAGTCAGTAACAGTTGGATTGCATACAAGCTTGTTGATAAAAGAGATTCATGCTTCAAACTAGTTCTTTAAATATGCCTTCATACTAAACCTAGCCCAAAACACGGGGGAAAAATGTATCCCAGTGTTTACTAGAAAGCTCACATCAAATCTGAGTTCTGTAACAGAGGGTTCAAATGCTTGAAACTACTCACTTTGAAGCACACTGTGCCTAGAAACACAGGGGGTGAAAACGTCCACTTTTTCCAGTATTTAAACTTTAGCAGGCAACATTGGAATGCAGCCTTGTACTTCCAAAGCTTATTCACTTCATCAGAGCATTTTTATTGGCCATTTTTACCTTCACAGTACAAACTTAAAATTGCTCATTCAGTTGAAATGTTTAAATGTAGACTACACAGCTTTCAATTTTTTATGATCCAGTGTCTTTCATACCTGTTACAACTCAGGTGCAAGGTAACTGCTGCTTATTATAATGCTCTTCTCTTGTTATAAAGAGACAACATCATCAGCTTTTTTGTATTAAGGACAATAGTCAAACTAAACTATAAGTCAGATAGCTGTGCAACTTGGAGGACATGTACAACATTTTAGTTTAGCACATCATTGACCGAAGGGCCTATTCCTGAGCTGTATGATTCTATGTTCCATGAAGGAAGTGGAATGTAATTCCAAAGGTTCATCGTAATTTCTGGAACTTACAAAGCAGTCTTGCAGTATGACATTTTAAGATTAATCTCTGTTTGGGCTAGGTCTGACATTCATTTCAACAAGTTCCCCTTTCATAAAAAAGTTCTTTTTTTGTCTAGTATTTCCAGTTTCAAATTCAAGTTCATTGTCATATACAGGGTATAAATGCTGTGATAATTATATTTTTACAGCAACATAATACATTACAAACATTGCAAATTCAAGTTTAAATCAACATAAATATACATAACGCACATGACAAAAAAAAACTAAACTAAATGTATCAGCGTTAGTGCAAGCTGAGAGGAATGGAGGTACAGTCTGAAGTTGTGTTAGGGATTTTCAGGTCAGTTCCAAGAACCTGATGGCAGTAGGGAAGATGCTGTTGTGGAACCCTAAAGGCTTCAGACTCAATCAAGTATCTCCTGCCTGATGGCAGAAAGATGGGGGCCCTCAATAATGTATTATGCCTTCCTGAGACATTGCCTCTTGTAGATGTCCTCCATGATGAAGAGAGCTGCACCATTAATGGAACTGGCTGAGTGCACCACTGTCTGTAGGCTCTTGTGTTCTTGGGAAATGGGCAAGCAGTCAGAATCCTTCCTGCTGTACATCTGTGGAAATTTGTCAGACCCCTCAGTGGCATGCCAAATCTCTTTAAGCTTCTAAGTAGTGACACTGGTGTGTCTTCTTCACAGCTGCATCTCAAACACAAGAAAAATCGGCAGATGCTGGAAATCTGAGCAACACACACAAAACTGTTGGAGAACCTCAGCAGGCCAAGGCAGCATCTATGGAAAAGAGTAAACAGTAGATGTTTCGGGCCTAGACTCTTCATCAGGACTGGAAAAAAAGATGAGTAGTAGATTTAAAAGGTGGGGAGAGGAGAGAGAGAAATACAAGGTGATAGGTGAAACCTGGAGGGAGAAGGATGAAGTAAAGAACTGGGAAGTTGATTGGTGAAAGAGACAAAAGGCTATGGAAGAAAGAAAAGGAAGGAGGAGCACCAGAGGGACGTGATGGGCGGGCAAGCAGACAAGGTGAGAGGGGGAACAGGGGATGGTAAATGGTGAAGGGGGGAGTGGGGGGCATTATCAGAAGTTTGAGAAATCGATGTTCTTGCCATCAGGTTGGAGGCTATCCAAACGGAATATAAAGTGTTGTTCCTCAAACCTAAGTGTGGCCTATCACATCAAAGTTGCTGGTGAACGCAGCAGGCCAGGCAGCATCTCTAGGAAGAGGTACAGTCGACGTGTCAGGACGAAGGGTCTTGGCCTGAAACGTCAACTGTACCTCTTCCTAGAGATGCTGCCTGGCCTGCTGCGTTCACCAGCAACTTTGATGTGTGTTGCTTGAATTTCCAGCATCTGCAGAATTCCTCGTGTTTGTGGCCTATCACCTTGCGTTTCTCTCTCCCCTCTTCCCACCTTTTAAATCTAATCCTTAGCTTTTTTTCTCTAGTCCTGCCAAAGGGTTTCGGCCTGAAACATCGACTGTACTCTTTTCCAAGATGCTGCCTGGCCTGCTGAGGTCCTCCAGCATTTTGTATGTGCCACAGCTGCATCTGTCTGCTGGGCCCAGGATAGATCCTCTGAGATGCCAATACCCAGGAACTTCCCGCTGCTTATCCCCTCCACTGCACATCCTTCAATGACGACTGATGCTAGTTCACCTTCCTAAGGTCCTCAATTCATTCCTTGGTTTTGCAGTCTTTGAGTGCAAGGTCGTTGTCCTGACACCACTCAAATAGTTGACCTTTCTCGCTTCTGTGTGCCTCCTCAAAACCATCTGTGATTCTGCTAACAGTGGTATTTTTGTAGATGTCTTTGGAGCCAAGTTTAGCTACACAGTCATCAATAAAGAGAGGCAGAGCAGAGGGCTAAGCACACAGCCCTGAGGTGCAAGTGTAGTGAGGAGATGAGGTTGTTGGCTCATACTAATTATGGTCTCCCAGTGTCAAGGTTAAGGATAAAATTGCAGAAGGAGGTACAGAACTCAAGGTCTTGGAACCTTATAAGTTTTGAATGTATAATAGTATTGAATTCAGAGCTGTAGTCAATGAAGAGCATCTTTATGTATACGTCTTCACTGTCCAGATGTTCCAAGGTTGAGTGAAAAGACATTGAAAACGCATCTGCTGATGACCTGTCGTGATCTTGTGACCAGAACTGCACACAATATTCAAACTGTGGCTTCAAAGTTTTAAACAGTTGCAACATAATTTGCCAAATTTTGTACTCACAATCCCAACCAATGAAGGAAAACATGTCATATTGTCTTCTTTCCCACCCTCTCCAATTGTGCTGTCAATTTCAGTGAGTTATGGACTTCTATCCTGTGATTCCTTTGTGCATCAATGCTAAGAGTTCCGCCATTTACTGTATACTTTACTATTGCAGTTGACCTCCGAAAAAGCACTACTTTACATTTGCCTGGGTTAAACTCTATCTGCTATTTCTCTACCCAGCCCTAAATTCTTCATAGAAATGCAGCTACCAGAGAGGAAGCCTGAAGTCCCTCATCGTTAGATTCAAGAAAAACTACCTCCCTTCAACTACTCAGTTTGTGAAACAGCAACAAAACCCTAATCACTGTAGTTCAGCAAAACTGTCACCACTTTAATCACAATGTACTAAAATGGACTTTGCTCTAATTGTCATTTCTTGTAAAAGTTGTGTCTATGTTTATCTTTGTTTTTCTTGTGAATGCTGCTTATATGATGCTATGTGCCCATGATGCTTTCACAAGTAAGTTTTTCATTGTACCTGTGTGCATACGTACTTGTCCACATAACAGTAAACTTGACTTTTCAACTTTGATCCTTCTTCCTCAATTTGTACAGGCATTTCAGATGCTCTTGATCAGCTGGATCTTCAAACCTGCTTCATCATTCATCGAGATCTTCTACCTCGGTGTCATTTTCCGGTACCAATCACCACATCTATCATGTCCCTTCACATGCAAAAGCCTATCAACTTCCATTCTGAATCATCCCTGAATTGAGGAGACCAACGGAAATAACTAAGAATGAATAAAAGGTCTGGAGTAACACACAGTTCAGTCTGAGTAAAGATGATTTCCTTCCCAGAAGGTCATTAGTGAATAACAACCCGCTATTTTCAGGACCAGCATTACAGAGAATAGACTTACTGTTAATTGCAGATTTAATTTGAATTGCTCAAATTTAAATGTACCAGCTACCATTATACAATTCAAATTAATGCTTCAAAATCATTGGTCCAAACCCCTGACTGAAAATCAATTAATCACAATGTCACCATACCCCGACTATTCCAACTTCCCTCATCATCCTTCAGGGCCAGCATTCAATGACGCCTTCTTTGTCCACTTAGTACTTTGATATCTACCAGCCTTCCACTGCACTCCTCCTATTTAATATGTTTGCCTGGAGATTTTTCATGGCATTCCAACATTAACACAGTCAGTTTCAGACAATCTAATGACGAAGTACAGGTGAGAACAGTGTGAAGGAACTGTGGAGTGTCTTAATCCATTCCAACATTAACAAAACTTCAATGACTAATAAGAGTTTGAATTTGGAAGCGCTAACTAGAATATTTAATTCAACATCATGTTAGGTACAGAAAGCAGGTTTAAAAAGGGAAAATAAACTGGACTGAGGGACTGATTTTTTTTTAAAAAGAATCAGATAAAAAAAGCAAAATTAATTACGAAAGTGGATTTTTGCTTAAAATCTCCAATAATGAAAAAAAAGAGATATTTATAGAGATTAATTTTCTGAGATATTATTTAGCATCAATTAAAACCTATTGTGCCACTAAAAGTATACAGAGAATGAAGTGGATAAGCCATTATCTTTTTCTGGCAAATGCAGCCCACATCTCTGAGCCAAGTAGAACACTTTCACACAATTACATCAAATGGTTGGTCAGAGGGCAGAAGCACATTTCAGCACCACTAGTCATGGATCAACAAGCAGAATATGCTCCATCATGCCACCCTCTGCAAGCCAATTTCGAATCCACAAAACCAAGTTTCCCTGGATTTTCTGAATGAGCCTACCATGAGGAACCTTATCAAACCCCTTGCTGAAATCCATATACACCACATCCACTGCTCTGCCTTCAATTTATTTTATCATTTCCTTGAAGAATTCAATCAGGCTTATGAGGCACAAGCAGCCCCTCACAAAGCCATGATGACAATTAATATCAGTCAATATTTCTTCAAATGCTCATAAATCCTGTCTCTACGAATCCTCTCCAATAGTTTTCCCACCACTGATGGAAGACTTACCGATCTATAATTCCCAAGATCATTCCAATTACCATTCTTGAGCAAAGAAATAACACTTGAAATCCCCAATCTTCTGGTACTACTCCTGCGGTCAGTACGGATGCAAGTATCATAACCAATGATACAGCAATCTCTTCTCTCACTTCTTGTAGTAACCTGGGATATATCCCATCCGACCTCAGGGACTTACCCACCATAATGCTTTTTTTCAAAAGTTCCAGCACATCCTCTTTTTTAACCTTCACATGTTCTAGCATATCAGTCTGTTTTACGTTGTCCTCACTAACATAACATCATGTAAAGTATTCATTAAAGACCTCCCCAAACTCATCTGACTCCAGGCTCATGTATTCTCCTTTATCCCTGATCAGTCCTACCCTCAACTCTCAGTCATCCTCCTGTTCTTCATATACTAGCAGAATGCCTTGGGGCTTTCCCTAATTCCACTCGACAAGACCTTCTCATGTCCCCTTCTAGCTAAGACCCTTTTAAAGCTCCTTCCTGGCTACTTTATAATTCTTAAAAGCACTGCCTGATCCTAGACCATTAAATATTCTTCCTTTCCCTCTTAAATAAATTCCCTCTCTCTCTCACACAAATTGTGGATCCTTCCCCTGCCTCAATGAGACAAACCCATCCAGAGCTCCATGGAAGTCCTCCTTAAACAACCTCCAGATTTCCACTGTACATTTCCCTGAGAACATCTCTTCCCAATTTACACTCCCAAGTTCTTGCTTAACAGCATCATAATTAGCCCTCCCCAAATTAAATACTTTCCCACACCATCTGCCCTATACCCGTCTAAGGTCACTCTCTCTGAAATGCTTGCCCACCTGACCAGGGTTTATTGCTGGAGTACTTGATCCAGTATGGCCTCTGTTCTAGTTGGCTTGTCCACATATTGGGTCAGGAACCCTCCCTGAACATACCTAACAAATTATGCCCCATCCCATCCTCTTGCACTAAGGGGATGTCAATATTAGGGAAATTCAAGTTATCCATGATAACAACCCTGTTATTTTTACACCTTCCCAAAAAATGCCTACTTTTCTGCTCGTCAATGTCCCTATTGCTATTGGGGAGTCAATAGAATGATTGCTCCCTTCCCGTTTCTGAATTCCACCCACACCTAATCAACAGACAATTTCTCCGTGATGACCTCCCTTTCTGCACCTGTGATACTATTCCCTGATGAGAAATGCAACTCCCTCCTCATCCCAGCAACCATTTCTGCCTTTGTGGCAACCAAGTCTCTAATGGCCGCGTTTCTATGGATCATTTCTACGTGAACCAAAATTTTTTTTAATTATTTCTCTTGGATGTTGTGTCACTTTTATTTCACATTGCAGCATTTTGCTTTTAAATCATGTTATAATATCAGGTACTCTGCCATCCACAACCACTCATTTGCTTCAAATAATTTTTTGTCACTCATTGCTGTTCACCTAAACACATCACATCCCCTGAAAACCAACCATGCTTATCTTCCATCCTTAGCTTATTAATAACCCAATGTTAATTCAAGACATTCATTCCATTTTCCCAAGCACTCCTACCTTACGATCAGAGTCAAAACAAGTAAAAAAAAATCCAAGTCAGTTATAAAAAGTGGATTTTAAACTTTTCATGCAATTTAACATTCTGTCAGGTGAACATTTCTGGGAGTAAAATTCATTCAAAAAACACAACATCTTGCGCTGCCCACTCCTAAAATATACTGGCTCCACAACATCTCCAACACATTAATAAACCTGTGAATCAAATAAGGCTAACATGGCCAGTACTGATGCAGGTTTTTGTCTTGTAACATTGACAACTCCACACCGCATTCTTCCCCCACCCCATCCCCCAATGCTGCTGAACTGCTGACTTCCTCCATCAGATTGGTTGTCCTTCCAGTTTCTAGCATCTGCAGCCTTGTGTCTAGAAAATCTGGCTGAGTGGTGCCACTGGAACAACCTCTTACTCAATGTCAGTGAGGCCAAGGAGCCGATTATTGACAGGAGGAGGAAACCAGAGGTCCTTGAGCCAGTCCTCCCTGGAGGATCAGAGGTGGAGAGGGTCAGCAACTTTAAATTTCTAGCTGTCATTTCAGAGGACCTGTTCTGGGCCCAGCATATGTGTAATTATGAACAAAATACGGCAGCGCCTCTGCTTAGGAGTCTGTGAAGATCTGGTATGACATCTAAAACTTTGACAAACTCCTACAGGTGTGTAGTGAAGAGTGTACTGACTGGCTGCATCACAGCCTGGTATGGAAACACCAATGCCTTGGAACAGAAAATTCTACACAAAGTAGTGCATACAGCCCAGTCCATTACAGGGTAAAGCCCTCCCCACCATTGAGCACATCTACAGAAAGCATTATCGCAGGAAAAAAGCAATCATAATCAAGGACCCTCACCACCCAGGTTGTGTTCTCTTTTTGGTGCTACCATCAGGAAGGTACAGGGGCCTCAGGACACGCACCACCAGGTTAAGGAACAGCTGCTACCCCTCAACTTTCAGGCTCTTGAACTAAAGGGGATAATTTCACTTGCCCCATCACTGAAACATTCCCATAACCTATGGACTCACTTTAAAGTACTCCTCATCTCATGTTCTCAATATTTATTGCTTACTTTTTTTTTGTATTTGCACAGTTTGTTGTCTCTGGACTATGGCTGAATGCCCACATAAGTGCAGTCTTTTATTGATTCGATTATTGTTATTATTCTATTACGGATTTACTGAGTATGCCTGCAAGAAATTGAATTTTTGTGTTGTATATGGTGACATATATGTACTTTGTTAATAAACATATCTTGAATTTTGACCATCTTTTGATTTCCAAGTGATTCTACTATTCATTCCAAGAACGCTGAAATACATTAACCAGACAGATGCTTGCATTGCAGTTTGTATAACATGTTCCCCTACCCACATAAAAATTGGATCTAATGTAATAGTCATGCCACAGAAGTAATACCTAGCATAAAATAATATGGCAGCCTTCACTCTCAACACAGCTCATCCATCCATCTTTGATGCACAGCTCTCAAGTATGGGCTACATCACCTTGGACCTAATCCACATTCTGCATTTATGCCTGTGGTTACTGCTCACACCCATTTAATGTTTCCAGTACCATCGCCCAGAGAACTGACATTCACACCCAACTAACATCCGGTAGGGTAGAACTGGCACTCTGGAATACACTGATCTGTGGCTGTCTAAGGCTCTTTGATCAGAGGTACTTGAAAACCACTCAGTTTGGTGGATACACATTCTAAAAGTAATAAAACTTAAGTAAGGCATTAAAGCAGTTTGTTTATTCATTATGCGCCATGTCGTATGATGTCGGCATTCATGGTTTTTCCATGACCATAATCATTCTTGGCTAATTTTTCTACAGAAGTGGTTTGCCATTGTCTTCTTCTGGGCAGGTTCTTGACAAGATGGGTGACTCCAGCCATTATTAATACTCAAACATGACAAATTCTGCAGATGCTGGAAATCCAAAGCAACACACACAAAATGCTAGAAGAACTCAGCATGTCAGGCAGCATCTACAGAAATAAAGAAAGATGACATGTTGGGCCAAGACCATTCTTCAGGACTGAAAAGGAAGGGGGAAGATGACAGAATAAAAGGGTGGGGGAGGGGAAGGATGATAACTAGGTGATAGGTGAAGCGAGGTAAGTGGGAAAGGTAAATGGCTGGAGAAGGAAGAATCTGATATGAAAGGAGAGTGGACCATAGGAGAAAAGGGAAGGAAGAGGGGACCCGGGGAAAGAAATAGGCAGGCCAGAAGATGTAAAAGGCCAGAATGTGGAATAGAAGGAGGGGAGGGGGACAGAAAAATGTTGTTACCAGAAGGAGGAATCGATATTCATGACATCAGGTTCGAGACTGCGCAGACAGAAAATAAAATATTGCTCCTCCACTCTGAGGGTTGCCTCATCTTGGCACAAGAGGAGGCCATGGATCTCAGAGATTGTCTATCTGGTGTCAGTGGTCACATAACTAGGACTTGTGATATACACAAGCTGCTCATCTGAACATCCACCACTTGTTCCCATGGCTTCACATGACCCTGATCAGGGGGCTAAGCAGGTGCTACACCTTGCCCAAGGGTGACCTGCAGACTAGCGCAGGAGGGAAGGACCACCTTACACCTCCTTTGGTAGAGTCGTATCTCCAACCCCCTACCCTATTACAGCAGTACCAAAATAATTAAAGACAGAGTTAACAGAGCAAAATCCCTCTGTCCAATTCATTGGCAATTCTTGTTCAGACAAGGTTGCTGTTCATATAACAGCTGTGCCTGGCATGATGAGGGCCGGGTGCAAAGTGAATTCTGTCCACTCATTAGCAAGTCACTGCTCCATCACCAGAGCAACCACAGGTGGAATTCCAGAATGTACTGCATCACGAACATCTGATTACTGCAGTTCCCTTCAGAACTGTTGACCATTAGTCAATGTGATTTGGTCCAATGGTTCCTTAAAGATTCCAACATTATTGCTTTCCTATTTTGTCTCGAAGTACAATTTTTCACATCGATCATAAATTGAGAAAGACTGTTAACATTAGACTCACATTTGATTTGTGATTTTATGGAGGAAGAAAGAAAGCAGGAAATGATAGGTTATTGATCCCAGGAGGGAAATTGCTGGAGTTCATTATTAAAGAAAGTAGTAGCAGGGAATTTAGACAGTCACAACAAAATAAAACAAAGTCAGCATGGATTGACAGAAGAGAAACAATCTTGGATAAACACAATAGAGCTTTTACATAGTACAAGCAAAGTGGAATCAGTAGACATACTGTGTTTGATATTTCCAGAAAGCATTTAAAAATGTGCCACACAAAAGCTGAGTTCATGGTCTTAGGTTAACATATTAACACAGATAGAGGGCAAACTAACTGACAGAGGAACAGGATAAGACGGTCGTTTTCAATTTGGCAAGTTGTAACTAGTGGGATGTCACAGGGACCTCCATCATCTACAGACTACCTTAATGTCATGCACACATTGTAGTCCAATTTCCTGACAAGCTGTGAGGGACAGGCAAAGAGCCCACAAAAGGACAGAGGCCAGTTGAATAAACATTGGCAGCTGGAATCAAATATAAGGAAGTTTGAAGTCCTCGACTACTGTAGGAAGAACAGAAAAGCAGACTATTACTTAAATGGAGAACCCAGAGCACATCTTAGTGCAGAGAGACCCAAACACACTGCAAAATTAACATGCAGGTACAGTCAGTAATTAAGAAGGTGGGGATAAAGGTTCTGCAAAGTTCACTTAGGATATCACTTTTTCTAAATCTGGGAAACTGGACAGACAACCCTTCCCTTCTGCAATCACACCAAACATTTTCAATAGATTGCTGCATATGTGAGGTTCATTGGCACAGAATCAGTTTTAATACTTGAATATTGAAGAAAAATGAACATGTCTGATACTGTCTACATCTACTTCATTGCTCTTTTGGAATGGGCTATCACTGCATCTACTTTTAAATTAATCCTTATGCTTCTCACAATTACCTGATAATGGCATCAATGCTCAAAACAAAAACAGACACAATGAAAAATGTATAATAGCACAAAAGTGCCATAAAACAGAGTGTCAAAGCACAATAAAGTTGGTGTTGGAAACAAAAAGTATAAATCAATAATTCCGGAAATACACAGCAGGTCAGGCAGTACCTGTGGAGAGAAAAATTGAGTTAATGTTTCTGCTTGACCGACTTGTCAAAATAATGCATTTAAGCAGAAAGTATAAGTACATTACAATTGTAATAAATGCACATATATCCTGCCAATATAGTCTTCATTTGAATTCTTGGCCCACAGATATAATGGAAACCGTAGACCAGAAGTGATTTTAGTGAAGTTTTTCACAACACCCACAATGTCCCTGAAGAAGGGCTGCAATGGCTTACCGTGTAATTCTTCTGCAATTTGCATGATTACCACAAGCGCAGGGATTTCTAACATTAACTTCAAAGAAGAACCAAAGCAAAATGTGCAGAAGGTTATATCATAAAGTACACCACCACAATTACAACTTCCTTTGGACTCTTTACTTGCAACAAGAGATCTTCTTGTTCGATGGAGAACAGCTTTTTTTTAAATGAACCCAGCTACTAATGAGGGCCACTCACTTTG
The DNA here is from genome assembly GCF_030028105.1 of Mobula birostris. Taxonomy (NCBI): domain Eukaryota; kingdom Metazoa; phylum Chordata; class Chondrichthyes; order Myliobatiformes; family Myliobatidae; genus Mobula; species Mobula birostris. The sequence goes on from NC_092371.1 coordinate 196,668,310, forward strand.
TTTTAACTATACGTATGGGTACTTCTAGTGTCATTAAAAGAGACAACCGCTGGGGGTCATACCAATTGCTACCACTTGCTGCTGTATTCAGGACATTTCCAGTTCTCCTCTCTACTACCAGTACTGCATGCCGGCATAATACAATGACAGACCATGCCCGCCAGTACCCTACCATGGCCTGGCAGATGTGACCTCACCAGCATTACGTCCCTGACTGTACAACAACAGACCCATGCCCCCCCCCCCATACTGTCCCTAGTATTAAACAGCGTCAGACCCATACCCGCCAGTTCTGTATCTCAGTATTTCTCTATGATAGACACACATTACTGCAACTACTCTATAAACTGACAGGTACTGTGCATACAACTTGCTCCACATGGGACTGGAGCTGATAAAGACCTGAGTCTTTAAGCAGAACATGAAGTTTGGACCAAAGTCAACACAATTCCTGATTCCAAACCCTGTCAATTCAACCGGGAGAATTAGATTCAAGGTTCAAAGATTCAAAAAACTTTATTGTTATTCTAACCGTACAACAGCTCTGCAGGGCAGAATGAGACAGCGTTTCCCAGGAGCAGTGCAATCATAACCTAACAAACGCAACACTTAATAATAAGCATAACAATAAATAGTAAAGTACAACAGCCTCACGTCAGTTAAAATCAATTTATAAGTGTCCAGTGCAAGTTAAAAGTGTCCAAAGCAGAAACCAGGAACGAGTCAAATGTAGAGTATGGGATGGGTGATCATCCATGTTTGCATCTTCCACCTCCACAGTGTAGCTTCTCATCTCCAGCACTTCCCCTACCCATGTCACAAGCTACCGCCTTTAAATGAATTGGGCGTCTCTCAGGGACCGACGACTAGCCCACAGACTGGTATGTTGAACAGTCAGAGCAGAATGGAGGCGGCTGCGAAGACAGTGCAGGTTGAACAGGCTCACCCCTAGAACCCAATGTTCACTGATGATCCATGTGCTCTCTAAACATGCACTCATGACAAGGTTAGCAATCACGCTCAGAGATTAAGTTGCATTTTAATATAACCAGGCCTAATAATAACGACCACAAAACTGCTGCATTGTCATTTCAATGGTAATTAAGGATGGTTAATAACTACTGAAATTTCCAAAGCTCAAATCCCAAAATATGAATTTTGAAAATAGAATGTACCGCACATCAAGTACTACCCAATTGTGGAAGATGCAGTGATATTTGAACAAGTTGCAACTGCTATGTTGATAACACTGAAAGGATTTAGCATGAACAACAGGGCTAAAACATATAGTTTGTTTCAGACAACTCAAAGGATTAAGGCAATGCTCAGCCAAACCATAAAAATCCCTGGATGATCCTAAAGGCAATCTCTGATTGTGCCAAGTTAATTGAACCCAGCCAGAGTAGTAATCTTGGCAATCCACCACCTTAGAAATGGAGGGAAGGATCCTATTCAGCAACATTCGCTGCAGGACGCATGACTGGAATTTAAATGTAGAAAGGTTTATGTTTGTCTGTGATGTCCTTCGCAGTCAAGTCACTGCCCTTGCCTAGGAATAAAGGCAACCTGAGCGAGATGCTGAAGATGCTTAAATACAATATCAAACAATAAGGGAATGACAGCAGGAACACTGCTATGCTTAAGTAAAATGTTGGTTATTTGACTTCCATATAGTAAACAGAAAGTAATGACCAAGACTGGAGAATGACCAGAAACAAAAAAAAGAACATTAATGCTAATTGTTTATCTTACATTGCAAGTGGGAAAACTAGAAAAATGCCATGAAAATGTTGACTTTTATTTCTACTTTTTGCATTAATAGTGTTTAATATTTTCATTTCAGGTTTCTAATAGCAATTTCTCGAGGTCAGGATATTTCATGTTCATTACTTTATTGTCTAGAACAAATATTGGATAGAGTATTGCATGCTCTGCCAACAGCTTTAACTTAAAAAAAACAGATTAGTAGATTCATTTAATAAAAGACTATGTGAAACATGATGTTTCCCAAGATATTAAGGTTTATAAACAGCACATCAAAGAATAAACATCAAGGCTTACACTTAGCGGTCAGTGCAATGTGCAGATTGAAATCCTTTATCCCATCTTAGTCTCAGTAAACTACATATCCTTGACAGTGAACTAGCAATGTTAAAGGAGTTAGTTTAAAGGGTTAAAAATATCTAATACTGTTTTTTTTACACATCTAACCAGGCCGCCAGGATTTTCCACAACTTTTGTTTTAAATAAATTACTTTTATTCACTTCCTTGTTTGATCTGGGAAGATAGAAACAGTAAATTCATAGGTTGGGGTTTGAAGGAATGGCCATTCACTGGGAGAAAGTATTATGCAGTACTGTAAAAGGAGTTGAACAGTATGCAGCTTTGTTTCATCATTAAAACCTATAAATTCCAGAAAAATTTTAAAAAGCACCAAGTGCAGCTGGTAATTTCCTTAACCTACGTTATTGCTTCTACTAACCACGTGAACATAATGGCAATGTATTGCTGCAGCGTAGCTTGGAAACCAATGTTACAGCAGAATATTTAAATTAGCTTCTGGCTCACTGACCGATGATGCAGCTGAGATAAATAGCCACAATAAGGCAAATATCAATCAGTGGGAAACATGCAAAATGTGAACTGAGAAAATCTGGTCAACTTTTTCTGAAAAGAAAACATTAACACATTCACACCTACCTCAGAACATACAATTTCATAAATTGCTCAATCCATTCACCTCAATACATTTCCTGAAATCAAATATGTAATCCAAAACTACTAACATAAACTTTTGAACCATACAATTAGCTCACACTGTAAATTTCAACAATCTAACCTAGATTAAACTCATATCCATTGCTTGCATAGTACCTACTTCTCAGAGTAAGGAAACAAAATTTAATTTCATACCATCAGTGAACACAATCAAGCAGCAAGTGCAAAGCTAATACACCTTGAAAGATTACTGATTGCTTTGTAAAAATAATATAAAATTATTTCAATTAAACTTTAAATATTAGAACACTATACTTCAAAGAATTATGCTAACAACTCAATTGCTTGAATACTTTAACAAGCAAAATAGGACAAAAAGATGCATTATAATGTACATTTTCACTAGGATAATTCAAACATGAAAATCCATATTCATGTATTTAATAGGACCTAATTTCCCAAGTAGTGATGTTACTGTATGAACCCACCAGTGACTAAAGGTGATGATTTAGCTCCATGAATCATTATTACTATTGAAAAAACATTTTCAGCTAAACCAACACAGCTTCCAAGATTTACCTAGAAACCACAATAACAAGTTTCATTATCGTGGTTAAACAATCTACAGCATATCACAGGGGTATCAAAGAAAATCTGACACCTACACACAAAATTGAAAGCTTGGTCAATGAGTTAAACATCTTAAAGTGGGGAAGTAAGCAAGTCAGGTTATATTGCTGGAATAGATTACAAAGAAGGAATCTTTTTTTAAAAATGCCATTGCTCAACCAGGAGCAAACACATTAGGTAGTGAAAGGTTTAAGGAGTCAAAGGAAATTGATGTTAATTAGGATGCAGACAGCAGAGTGTAAGATGGGAGGCCAGTCAAAAGTGCATTGCAAAAATCAAGTCTAATTATAGATTTGACAATTGACAGGGAGAAGGAGAGTTGAGTCACATTTCATGACTTGGTGATAATCATGTTATCTGCCTCTTGGTCAGCACCATTCATGTCAATGACTGTAAGTCTCTGCTCATCTGAGACTGAAGCTTAGACACACACCCTGAGAAGTTAGAGAGTGCTTCAGGGTCAAAAAAAATTGTGAAAAGACGGTACTTGACAGAATTTCCATAAGTGTTAAAGGCCGACACTCAATAAGAAAATGGAAAAAGTAAAAATAGATTAGAGGCACAAATGATGCAAGGTCTCGGCCCAAACTATTGTCCACAGATGCTGCCTAACCTGCTGAGTTCCTCCAGCACTTTGTGCATGTTACTTTAGATTTCCAGCATCTACAAAATCTTGTGTCAATGATAATAAGCGACAGGTTTGTCACACTCAAGAGTAGTAGCTGGATTACAAATGTCCTTTGCACTGGCAGTATGCATGTGAAAGCCAGATAGAGTATACCTGGTTAAATGAATAAAGACAAATAACAATAGGCCAAGATGCATTTGAGTGTTCACAAAATAGTTCAGATATCCAAGAGTTACAATGAGAAATTACAGACAACCTCTGCGTGCAGTAATTAAATTATTGAAAAAGTACTGACATTTTTTTAAAAAAGCAATATTCTTTCACAATGTCAGATTACCATTAAACCTACATAAATGTCAGTGCAAATCTGTTAATGCACTAAACACTAAATCTCGAATTAAACTTCCAATAAGAATGGATGACTTATAACACACTACAGTATTATCTGTAGAAATATAAAACTGAAACCTGCAATAGTCCATTAACCACATGCAAATACCATTTTATGAAATCCCCCATCTCCAGCTCCTTCCCTCCCCTAGTAACTGCAATTACATTTCTGTGTGCAACGGCTAAGGCAGACCAAAACCCAACAACAACTGCTCCAAAGAACCAAAAATCATAAATGTTCATGCCCCACATATTCAATTACACCCCAGGTTATTTGGTAATCATTGGGATTCCAATGAGAGAAGAGCACTGCCAAATATTTGGAGGCAGTGCAAACTTCTAAATCATCATATCTGCAAATCAGTGACAGCGTCTTCCCAAGTCTTTGAGCCATCATTAGCCCATTTACAAATCATTTTGTATTGCAATGTCACTACGGGATCCATGTAACAATACAGCGACGCTGGAGACCAACTTTGATCTGTTCCGCTCATCTCCAATCAACAAGAAATGCCACTGTGGCAAAACGGGATGGATACATTGCCATCCCTCTCTGCCTATGCCAAGATCTGCAGAATCGCCAATGTCCTACAGACTACAGATGCGCCAGAATTAAATCATACTGCTTGGATTAACACCCGGTAGAAATGTGCAGAAGTTAATATTGTGCGTGTTTATGTAAACTTAATTGAGGGCTGGAGTGATTGGGAAAGGAGTGGGGAAAGGGGTACATAATAACACGCAGCTACACTGGATAACTGGCACGAAGCCATCTCTTCGTATGCATGACAAAAGCCTGCTTAATGTACTTTCCCCTGAGTAATTTCTGCAATAATTTCTAGCTAGCACGGCTCAAAAAGTGGCTTGCTCCCGTTCTTCTCACACAACGCCTTATACTTTCGTTCCCAATCCAGGGATGGAGCAGAGGAGAAGGGTGGACAAGGAGAAAAAATCCTTACCCGCGTCTGTTTATTTCTCCCTGATGTCTCCCGTTGAATTCAGCGGAGCCTTGTGCATCTAGTTTGCTAGATATTCGCGGGCCCCATCCATTAGTTTCCCTCGGGCTAGTGGCTAACGGTGCAGCGCTCTAGCTCGGCACCCCTCCCAAGTCGCTACACCAGAAACTGTGCGCGAGCCCGTCACCGGGAATCCGCCTCGCGCGCATCCTCATTGGACAAGGCGCCGTGTGATTGACAGTCCGCGCGGTCGCGGGAGCTGTCGGGCAACTGGCAGCACATGAGCCAGCTGAAGATCGACACCCCCTCGCCTTTCGTTGCTCTGGGAGGTGGTGGATGAGACGTCATTATAGATGCATCAATAGTACCCCCCCCCCATCTTTCCTAGTTATCGGATGTTCTACTGCAATCATGTAGGTCAGAAGTAAACGTGTTAATAGACAGTACTGACATTTTGTGGAAGTGTTTTTCATTTTGCAAAGAGCAAAGATCCTGTTTAGTGTAGCTGGTTCTGCTGGCTGTCTCCTTGATAGCACCATCTTGTGGCAACAGCATGCACGAAGTTTTATTGATACTGACACTTCGTAAGAGTGATTTATGTTTGCGGTATTTGTCGCTCTCAATCTACCTTTAATTGGCTGTTATGAAACTATCATAAAAGGACGAACGAATTAAGTATTTCTGATAAAATGACAGATTTAAATTGCACTCCCTGTAGCTTCTGAAGGCCCTGCTGAAATATTTACAGCAAAGTTAAAATTTTTATTTTATGTTGTCTCGTGTTTTGTTTTCAACAGATTAAACATTTTCCACCGAAGTGTAAAGCGCAGAAGCACAATTTTATTCACAATGAAATTGCTTTGTAAACTTTATTATCGCAGTAGGGTTACAACAGTAAACACGATCCACGTGCATGAAATTCAGATCAGTATGGTTAAGTGGAATGCTAACCTCAAGCTAAAAAAAACTCCGAATTATAGCAAAACACTTTGAACAATCTCTTTGCAGAGTAATTCTAGTACCCAGAGGTCTGAGTTGTACCTTAACTCCACGCATCCACTCCTCAGCGAAGAGCTTTAATTACTAAATGTCCCATATGTGGAATGTACTGTAGCAACATTAATCATCTCTCTAGTAAACAGCTCAGCCCACCTCTGCGGGTTTCAACCTTGATGCTGAAACTGATTAGAGCACAACATCTGGGTCAGCTTTGCTATATGTGTCCTGGACTAGACTGCAGCACTGATCCTATTTTGGCTTAGTTCTGTTTGATATCCTGCGTTTTAGTTTTGCTTTCATGACTATCCTTACAGTTAGTCACTGTGATGAGTAAAAGAAATATGGAAATTGTGGCAGATTTCTGTCAGTGCCTTCTTGCAAGTCCAATATTAATCCTTGCATGCTGGAGTTCAGTTGCTGCCTAAGAACCTGTAATGCTGTTTCAAGGAATGTTCGGAATTCTTACATGTGCTTAAATCGCTTGTGAAAATGCAGAATACTTTGTGTAGATCTCCCATTTCCATCTCTACGTATCATCTCTACGTTTATTTTTATTGAATGAACTTATGAGGTTTGGAATGCTATAAGACTAAGTTTTCATCTGTTTTCGAGAGCTGTGATCCCTTACGTTATTTATCACATACGAAAAAAATCAAATGCCAATGCTACTACCCACAGATTCATAAGAAGTACCATTGTCAAGTCAGAGATATTTGAACCGCAGCATAAAACTACAATTTTCTCTATATCTTAAATTCAAACATTATTTCTATCATCTTTACAAATTTCAATAATCAATTTATCATATAAATTGATGTGATCAGCCATCTCCACAACAGAAACTATCTCCAATCCTCCTCTTCCCTCAAGTCTTCAAACATTTTACAGTATCCCAATTTTGTTCCCTAGTCACGGGCTCCACCTGAAGGTACAGACAAAAACCGCTATTTTTACCTTATTTCTCCTTAAAAATGACCTGAAATTGAACTAGGTATCTACCTCATGATTAATTTCAGACCAAGTAGCCTTGTCATCATCAAACTATTTATTTCCAATTCCATAATTATGCCTGACTTCATTCGAAACTGGCTACCTTTGTCCTAATTCAAATCAAGTGCTCTCCACCCATTAGTTTCAAGCTTATTCACCTATATTGGTTGACAGCGAGCAAACATCGATCTTAACATCTTCTCCCTTACTTTCAAGTCTTCATTTGCTTTCATGCGTTCTTGCTTTCACTTGTATGGAAATGTTGCTGGTTGGGCGAGTAAGTTTGCAGACGAATCAAAGATCGCTGGCTTATGGATAGTGCAGATGCCAAAAGACACAATGGGATATAAAAGTTTTGCATACAGTATATGGGCATATAGTATTCAGGTCAGGTCATTCAACTGAGTGTTACTGGTACCATGTAACCCAGTACTACCTGTCACATGGTCGGGTGGTCAGCGACGAAACCGGCTTCCAGACACCCAGCAAGACAAAAAACGAGACCTGACAAAGGGCGGATGAACCCTCTCGTAGGATCAATAGCTATCTAGCAAACACGTGCCGTGAAGCGCGGAAAAGGCACCCCTTGCATCGAAGCTTGGTCTGGCCATTTACTGCAACAGAACTTCCCCCAGCCGTCTTGGACCCCACCAGGCCACTGGGTCCGGGAGGGGATGTCGAGAGGGTGGATCTGGACCTGTGCAACCTCCTACTCACCTAAAGTCCATTCACACACACACTGTTCCTTTCTGAGGAGCGGGGTATCCTATATCAAACCCCACTAACTGACTGAAAGGAACCCATCATCATCCTATGGGATGGATAGTCAGAGATGGGCATAAAAATGACAGATGAAGCTAAGTCTGGCCAAGTGAGACATGTTGCATTTTGGAAAATCTAATTGGCAAAACCATTAACAGTGTTGATGCACAGAGGGATCTTGTTTCCAGTCTATACCTCCCTGAAAGTGTTGTATTAGTTGAAAAGGTGGTAAAGAAGGTGTATAGCAAGTTTGCCTTTATTAGTTGAGGCATTGAGTTCAAGAGCTAAGAAGTTCTATCGGAGCTTTATTAAATTCTGCTTAGTCTGCACCTGGAGTATTGCATTCAATTCTGGCTGCCCCATTGTAGAAATGATGAAGAGGGTGCAGAAGGGACCCATTAGGATACTGTCTCAATTAGAGGATATAAGGGAGGTTGCACAAACTTGGGTTGTTTTCTCTGGAACTGTGGGAACTGAGGGGAGATCTGATAGAGGTTTATAAGATTATGAAAGGGCACAGATAGACATTCGACATATATTTCCCAGGGTCAAAATGTCTAACTCCAGAGATACTGTGTTTATGGTGAGTGGAGGTAAGTTCAAAGGAGATGTGTGGAATTATTTTTACACAGCTCTCCATTGTCCTTGACCCTAGATTTTACTATCAGGGGCAAGAGTGGAGGCAGACCCAGTAGAGGTGTTTAAGAGGCTCTTAAACATGTGAATATGCACATCATTGGCACATTAATATGCAGCGAATGGAAGGATGTGGCGATCATCTGGACAGATCATCATCATCATCATCTTCAGGTGCCATGCCCAGTTTGAGCTTTGACTGCCCTGGCCCACCCACTCCTGTTTCGGGTCAAGTGGATCAATTAATTGCTATTCATTTCCAGTTCTCTGACTGTTGTCTCCATCATCATTTGTCTTTGTCTTCCTCTTGCTTTCTTCCCTTCAATCTTTCTCATAATTACCATGCATTCTAACTCCTCTTTCCTAATCACATGTCCAATGAAGTTACATTGCCTTTCCATGATCTCATACTTTATTTTTCTTTTTGTGTTTGTTCTGTTCATGATATCCTCATTAGATATTCGTTTCGTCCATGCATCCTCCTCAAAAACCACATCTCTGCTGCTTCAATTCGTTTCCTCATGTTACCAGATATTGTCCAACATTCTAAGCCATATAACATAACTGGATAAACATAACGTTTCAGTACTCTGAGGCGTGTTGTCATGCCTAGTTTAGTATTGGTCAGCATACTCTTCATTCTTGTAAACGTGTCTTTTGCCATCCCTATTCTTCTTTTGATGTCCATGTTGCATCTGCCATCTGATGTCACCCAGCTTCCTAAGTAGCAAAAGTTCTGTACTTGTTTTATGTCTTCCCTGTTTATTCTCAGCCTGCAGATAGGATTCTCCTTCTTTTTGGATATGACCGTACATTCTGTCTTTTTGAAATTGATTGATAGTGTCATAAGGAGGTGGCTGGGAACAGACCCAAGTGCAAGACACAGACACTGAAGTACTAGGGACAGGACTAGGATACAGGGTGAGAGCAAGGACATGGACACGAAAACCGGGAACCCGGAACAGGACTGGACAAGAGAGCTAGGAGCCCTGGCTTGGACTCCAAGCCAGAAACTGGACAAGGACCCAGTACCTGGGTCTTGCCTCTGGCTCGGACCCCAGAACTAGGTAAGGACGAGGCTTGGCAGGCAGGCAGGACGAGGCTGGAGTCTTCAGGCTTGAGGCTAGAGGCGAGGCTTGGCAGGAGGCAGGAGGCTGGGGTCTTAGGGCTAGAGGCTAGAGGCGAGGCTTGGCAGGAGGCAGGAGGCTGGGGTCTTCAGGCTTGAGGTTAGAGGCTAGAAACTTGAAGCAAGGCTTGGCAGGAGGCAGGAGGCTGGAGTCTTCGGGCTTGAGGCTAGAGACGAGGCGAGGCTTGGCAGGAGGCAGGAGGCTGGAGTCTTCAGGCTTGAGGCTAGGCAGGCTCCTCCTGGGCAGGGCACGGATCACCACCCGACGGAGGCATGGAACAGGAAGGGACAGAACCAACCGCAGGTAACGGCAAGATGGCCTGGCTTACCCGACGGAGGCAAGGGATAGGAAGAGACAGAACCAACCGCAGGTAACTGCAAGACGGCCTGGCTTACCTGGACAGAGGCAAGGAACAGGAAGGGAACTAGGTACAGGGTGGCTCCAGGACAAGACTGCAGGCGAGACGAGGCGAAAGTTACCAGCAAGACAAGGCAAGGCTTCAGGCAATGCAAAGCGAGACGAGAACTTCAGGTGAGGCAAGAGTTACCGGCAAGACAAGGCAAGGCTTCTGGCAAAGCAAGGCGAGATGAGAACTTCAGGCGAGGCGAGAGTTACCGGCAAGACAAGTCAGGGCTTCAGGCGAGGAAACGGAAGACAGAGGAAGGGATACAAGGAGTAAGGATAAGAATAATCCAGCAGCCATGCCCTGGTCTCTGAAGGTATTTATGCAGCCAGCCCCAACGAGCACCAGCCACCTCAGTTAGAGCTCCACAAGAACAGAACCAGGTAGACAGGAAAACCTGGAGCAAGGGTCGATGGACTGGACCGTGAACCGGAATACGGCCCTCACGGACCGGACCATGACAGATAGACCCATTTTTGCACTTATTTCATCAACTATATCAGTTAACTTTTGTAGTTCTTCCTCCGTACTTGCAATTAACACAGTGTCATCTGCATATCTGAAATGATGTTTTCACCGCCAACTTTGATCCCCAAGGTGTCTCTTATTTTTTGTAATATTGTTCCACTGTACACATTAAATAAATCAGGGGAGAAAACACACCCTTATCTAACGCCCCTCTTGATTTTCATAAACTAACTCACTTCTCCATCTATTCTTACAGCGGCAGTTTGTTCCCAGTACAGATTTCTGATTAGGAAGAGGTCTTTCGAATCTAGATCTAGAGTTTTTTGTAATATTTCAAATAACTTATTGTGCTTCACTTTATCAAATACTTTCGTGTAGTTGATAAAACAAACAAACAAATCTTTTTGCACTTGAATAGCTCGTTCTGATAGTTTCCTTAACATCAATATTGTGTTTCTTGTACCTTTGTCTTTGACAAAACCACATTGTTCTTTACCTATTTCAGCTTGTATCTTACTTTTAGCTCATGTCATCAAAATTCTTAGAAGTATCTTGGTAATATGACTCATTAAACTTATGGTCCCATGTAATTCACATTCTATTGTTCCAGGTTTCTTAGGAAGAGTGATAAATACTGATTTTTTCATCTCTTCTGGTATTATTCCAGTCTCATAAATGTCATTGATTAGATCAGTAAGTTTTTTAATTCCATAATCTTCAAGGGCGATAATTTGTTCTATTACTAATTCATCAGGACCTACTACCTTTCCTTCATCTTAATTATTGCATTACGAATTTCAGATTTTAAAATACTTGGACCTGCAATGTTTTTCTTAATTTCTGGTTTCTCACCTCAATCGTCTTCAAACAATTCCTGAATATACTCAGTCTATCTGTTCATAATCTCATCTTTTTCCATGATAATGGTACTGTCCTTTGCTTTCAAACATCCACCTGAAGAACAGAGGAGCTTTTTACCAGTGATATTCTTGATTTGTTGATGTAACCTTTTTGGATCAGTAATAGGGATTCTTTCTATTTGCTCATATTCCTGGTTTAACCATTCTTCTTTGGCTTTTTGACATAAGCTTTTAACTATTTTATCTAAGGACTTATATTATATAGGATTTGCTTTCTTCCATCTCCTTTCTTCCATTAAATTTTTGATTTCATCTGTCATCCAATATTCTTTGTGCTTTTTTCTTTTTTAGGAATCACTGACTTTGTTGATTCTACCAAGGCATCCTTTGGAGAGTTAAATTTCATTTCTACAAGATTACTATCATCTTCAACAGATTCTATTTCTAGACTTTGAAATCTATTCCTTACTTCAATTGTAAATTTTTGTCTTGAGCTTTCTTCTTTAATTAATTGCAAGTAGTCAAGGGATTGTTCAGGTTTTTGCTTCTTTAGTTTTTTAAATTTTACTTTTACATGACATACTACTGGGTTATGTTCACTATTACAGTCTGCACCTGGATATGTTTTGCATTGAGTCAATGAGTTTCCAAATCTTTGGTTTATAGTAATAAAGTCAATTTGATTTCTAGTGTAATCACCTGGACTTTTCCAGGTCCACAAGCGACTTGGATGTTTTTTAAAGTAGGTATTTACAATGACCTGATTATTCATTTTGCACCATTCTACCCATTTCTCACCTCTTTCATTTCTTTCCCCTAGTCCAAATTTTCCTATGATATTTCCATCAGCACCTCATCCTACTTTAGCATTTAGATCTCCCATGACAATAACAATATCTTGAGATTTTGCATTCGTTCTTTGCTTGTTCATGCTCTTCATAGAATTTATCTATATCCTCATTTGTTCCATCTGTTGTTGGTGCATATACCTGTATAATTGCTAAATCAAATGGTTGTCCTCTGAATCTAACAAGGAGCACACTTTCTAATATTGTCCAATGTCCTAAGACACTTTTTGCCATATTTTCATCCATAATAATTCCTACTCCATTGGCATGGGATGTTCCACAAGAATAAATTAGTACATTATTTCTATTCTGACATGTTCCAGCACCTATCCAACGAACTTCGCTAATTCCCATGATGTTAATCTTTAGTCTTTCCGTTTCATTTATCACATTGTCCAATCTTCCTGCTTGATATAGGGTTTTCTTTTGTGTTGCATGAATTTTATGAGCGGTAGCTTGATGACGGTCGGGGATCCCCTGCTGACCAGAATCAACCCTACCGAGCAAAGCATCTTCAGAATTGTCTTGAAGATCCTCTTGACGCTGTTGTTGTGTGATAGATTTTGTGAGTTTGACCATGGTTTTTTTAGCAAATAGATTCTAGGAAACCTAGTACCTAGCAACGGTGGTTTGCTATTGCCTACCATTGGGCGAACTAAAGAAATTGCTATTTCTCTTCCCAGATGTTCATCCGCCTGTACTATAGCGGTTGACATTTGAGGTCCTAGCTCGTCCGCCTTCTCTGTCATAAGTTCAGTTACTGAACCTGCCGGATCTGCCGTTGGCCTTCGTTCGTATCCTGAGCAGGAACCCTTGCAGGTGCTACCGTTCCGGGTCAGAACGGCCCTGGGGGCAATGAGTGACTAAGGGGTAACTCCACTTTCCCCAAAGCTCTGAAAGTCCCCAGTCAGAGCCTCATCACTGGTTGCAGTTTACAGTCATACCCAGGATCAGCTGGACAGAAGGGATTTATTTAAACATTTAATTACTAGGTTAATTAGCTCATCAGAATATCACAGGCTCCGGATTGTACTAGTGCTGGTGCAGCGGACTCTGGCCTTACTTTACTGATTCTGATTCTGATAGTGAGAGTGAGAGTGTGAGAAAAGGGTTTGGTTTGGTTTAGTTATTTCTAATAGGCCAAAGGCCTGTTCCTGTGTGTACCATGCTATGTTCCTTTCACTGTCTCAGCCCTTCCTTTCTGCAGAATCTCTTGCAATTCAATATTGCTAGGATATCATTGCTTTTCTATTTTAGGTCTTTGATCATCTCTCAGTTTAATCACTCCACTGTTGATGACTGTGACTTCAGCTGCCAACACCTTAGATCTGGTATCCCTTCAGAATTGTGTATGTGTGCGTGCGCTTTAGGTTTCAAAATGCCAGTTAAAACCAAATTCGCCCAAGTACTCCAAAGGTCAAAGTAAATTTATTACCAACATACATATATGTCACCATATGCAACCCCGAGGTTCATTTTCTTGTGGGCATACACAGTAAATCCAAGAAACATGATAGATCCAATGAAATACTGCGCCCAACAAGGTGGACAAACAAAAAGTGCAAAAGTCACCGAACTGTTCAACTACAAAAGAAATAATAATAATAATAAATAAATAAGCAGTAAATGAGATGAAGAGTCCTTGAAAGTGAGTCTTCATTTGTGAGAATAGTTCAGTGATAGGGCGAGTGAAGTTATCCCCACTGGTTCAAAAGCCTTTTTGTCTGAGGGGTACTAATTGTTTCTGAACCTGGTGGTGTGAGTCCAGAGGCTCCTGTAGATTCTTCCTAATGGCAGCAGCGAGAAGAGGGCATGGCCTACGTAGTGGAGGTCTTTGATGATGGATGTTGCTTTCCTGCGACAGCGCTCTGTGTAGATGTGTTCAATGGTGGGGAGGGCTTTACCCATGATGGACTGGGCTGTATCCACTACTTTGTGTAGGATTTACCTTTCAAGGGCAATGGTGTTTCCACACCAGGCTGTGATGAAACCAGTCAATATATCCTCCACTACACCTCTAAAGAAGTTCTTGTTCATCTGCTCTAATATTTCTTTATATCAATTGGTGTCAGTTTTCCTGTGAAGTACCTCAGGAATTTCTATTATGTTAAAGTTACCGTACGGAATGTAGGTCAACATCACAGGGGTCAACTGTATTATGCTAGGGTATATTTCAAAAGCAGTTCACAGACTTAGCGATAAGAAAGGTACTATTTAATTGCAAGTTCTTTTTGTTATGCCTTGATTACATCATTTTGCTAATGCAAAGTAAAATAGGAAAAATTATTATTTGTAATATACTTTCTATAATAAAATATGTTTATACTATCAACATAAACATTTATTCTGTAAACTTTGACAAGGAAGCGTGTGCTGACATGAACACCAAGTATAATTTATATTAATCTCTCTCATATTGCTTATGCGAGTCAAAAACATCTGTGGATTTTGAGAAAACTCTGTTTGGAGAATGGGCACCAGATGTAGGTATTGGGAAATAAAGAGAAAATGTTTTATTGCATTACTTTGTTAGGATACTACTGTACTGAGTACCCATTGTAGCCACATTATAGTGGTCGTGAAATGAATGCATGTTTGAGATCGCAAACACGGGGATATCTGCAGATGCTGGAAATTTAAGCAACACACACAAAATGCTGGTGGAACGCAGCAGGCCAGACAGCATCCATAGGAAGAAGCACAGTCAACGTTTCGGGCTGAGACCCTTTGTTAGGACTAACTAAAAGAAGACATAGTAAGAGATTTGAAAGTGGGAGGGGGAGAGGGAGATTGGAAATGATAGGAGAAGACAGGAAGGGGAGGGATGGAGCTAAGAGCTGGAAAGTTGATTGGCAAAAGGGATACAAGGCTGGAGATGGTGGAGGATTATGGGACAGGAGGCCAAGTGAGAAAAAAAGGGGGAGGGGAGCGCCAGAGGAAGATGGAAAGCAGGCAAGGAGTTATTGTGAGAGCGACGGAGAGAAGAGAGAGAGAGAGAAAAAAAGGAATGAATGAATGAATGAATGAATGAATGAATAAATAAATAAATAAATAAATAAATAAGTGACAGGGTAAGAATGGGAGGAGGGGGATTAACGGAGGTTAGAGAAATCAATGTTCATGCCATCAGGTTGCAGGCTACCCAGACAGAATATAAGGTGTTGTTCCTTCAACCTGAGTGTGGCTTCATCTTGACAGTAGAGGAGGCCATGGATAGACATATCAGAATAGGAATGGGACGTGGAATTCAAATGTGTGGCCACTGGGAGATCCTGCTTTCTCTGGCAGACAGAGCGTAGGTGTTCATCGAAACAGTTTCCCAGTCTGCGTCAGGTCTCACCAATATATAGAAGGCCGCACCGGGAACACCGGATGCAGTACACACCAGCCGACTCACAGGTTGCCTCACCTGGAAGGACTGTTTGGGGCCCTGAATGGTGGTGAGGGAGGACGTGTAAGGGCATGTGTAGCACTTGTTCCACTTACAAGGATAAGTGCTGGGAGGGAGATCAGTGGAAGGGATGTTTGAGATGTTGAATGAGAAGATCACATATGCAAACATACAACTTAGAAGCAGGACAGGCTACTTGGCCCATCAGTACAACACAGCTGATGTGATCATAAACTCAATTTCAGCTATTCCTAGTAACCATTCACAAACCTGAACAGTAAAACCTGATCTACTTCTTCCATAAAACAATTCAAAAACTCTGCTTCCATTGCCCCTTGAGGAAGAAAGTTCAAAAGATGCTTGAATATCTGAGAAAATATGTTCCCTCATCTCTCATAGCCAATTCCTTACAGTATTTTTAAATAGCTGCTCCATGTTCTAAGTTTTTTACGTATTTTCTCATATCACAGGTCACATCCACATTACATGGACTTAAGCTCCGAAAAAAGTCCATATCAAGATTTTCCATAACAGTGCATGCATCAGAAAATATGTTTCAGATCATATTTGATCACAGAAAAATAAATGTTGTGTTTATTTCTTTTATTTCACATAAATTTTATAAGGGCAAATTTTTCTTCAATATCTCAGGCTGTGTGGTAATGATTTTTTTAATTCTGCAGTGGTGCATTTCCATTTTCAAAGTCTAATAACACTGAGGTCATCTGTATTCTTTTTGTCCCCATGTTTTCCCCAGTATGACATTCCATTTGTCTGGTCTCTGTCCGCTCACTTAGCTTATCTATAATCTCCATTTTATGACCTCTTCACAGCTTAGCATTCATTCCTAATTTTGTCCCATCGACAGATTTTGCAATCATACCTTCTGTACCTTAATCCAAATCATTTATATGTTGTAAAAAAGCTGAAGGCCAAGCACTGATCCCTGTGACACACCCCTTGTTGTATCCTGCCAACTAGAAAAAAGATCCATTGCATCTAACCTGTTTCCTTATAGTTCCCACACCTCACACTTCCCGTTTCTACCTCCCACCCAAGATCCACAAACCTGCCTGTCCTGGCCGAACTATTGTCTCAGCTTGCTCCTGCCCCACCAAACTCGTTTCTGCATACCTCGACACGGTTTTATCCCCCCTTGTTCAATCCCTTCCTACCTATGTTCGTGATACTTCTCACGCTCTTAAACTTTTCGATGATTTTAAGTTCCCTGGCCCCCACCGCTTTATTTTCACCATGGATGTCCAGTCCCGATATACTTCCATCCCCCATCAGGAAGGTCTCAAAGCTCTACACTTCTTTTTGGATTCCAGACCTAATCAGTTCCCCTCTACCACCACTCTGCTCCGTCTAGCGGAATTAGTCCTAACTCTTAATAATTTCTCCTTTGGCTCCTCCCACTTCCTCCAAACTAAAGGTGTAGCTATGGGCACCCGTATGGGTCCTAGCTATGCCTGCCTTTTTGTTGGCTTTGTGGAACAATCTACGTTCCGTGCCTATTCTGGTATTTGTTCCCCACTTTTCCTTCGCTACATCGATGACTGCATTGGCACTGCTTCCTGCATGCATGCAGAGCTCGTTGACTTTATTAACTTTGCCTCCAACTTTCACCCTGCCCTCAAGTTTACCTGGTCCATTTCCGACACTTCCCTCCCCTTTCTAGATCTTTCTGTCTCTGTCTCTGGAGACAGCTTATCCACTGATGTCTACTATAAGCCTACTGACTCTCACAGCTATCTGGACTATTCCTCTTCTCACCCTGTCTCTTGCAAAAACGCCATTCCCTTCTCGCAATTCCTCCGTCTCCGCCGCATCTGCTCTCAGGATGAGGCTTTTCATTCTAGGACGAGGGAGATGTCTTCCTTTTTTAAAGAAAGGGGCTTCCCTTCCTCCACTATCAACTCTGCTCTTAAACGCATCTCCCCCATTTCACGTACATCTGCTCTCACTCCATCCTCCCACCACCCCACTAGGAATAGGGTTCCCCTGGTCCTCACCTACCACCCCACCAGCCTCCAGGTCCAACATATTATTCTCTGTAACTTCCGCCACCTCCAACGGGATCCCACCACTAAGCACATCTTTCCCTCTCCCCCTCTCTCTGCATTCTGCAGGGATCGCTCCCTACGCAACTCCCTTGTCCATTCGTCCCCCCCATCCCTCCCCACTGATCTCCCTCCTGGCACTTATCCGTGTAAGCAGAACAAGTGCTACACATGCCCTTACACTTCCTCCCTTACCACCATTCAGGGCCCCAAACAGTCCTCCCAGGTGAGGCAACACTTCACCTGTGAGTCGGCTGGGGTGATATACTGCGTCCGGTGCTCCCGATGTGGCCTTTTATATATTGGCGAGACCCGACACAGACTGGGAGACCGCTTTGCTGAACACCTACGCTCTGTCCGCCAGAGAAAGCAGGATCTCCCAGTGGCCACACATTTTAATTCCACATCCCATTCCCATTCTGACATGTCTATCCACGGCCTCCTCTACTGTAAAGATGAAGCCACTCTCAGGTTGGAGGAACAACACCTTATATTCCGTCTGGGTAGCCTCCAACCTGATGGCATGAACATCGACTTCTCTAACTTCCGCTAATGCCCCACCTCCCCCTCGTACCCCACCTGTTACTTATTTTTATACACATATTCTTTCTCTCACTCTCCTTTTTCTCCCTCTGTCCCTCTGAATATACCCCTTGCCCATCCTCTGGGTTCCCCCCCCCCCCGTCTTTCTTCCCGGACCTCCTGTCCCATGATCCTCTCGTATCCCTTTTGCCTATCACCTGTCCAGCTCTTGGCTCCATCCCTCCCCCTCCAACTTTCAAATCCCTTACTCACTCTTCCTTTAGTTAGTCCTGACGAAGGGTCTTGGCCTGAAACGTCGACTGCACCTCTTCCTAGAGATGCTGCCTGGCCTGCTACGTTCACCAGTAACTTTTATGTGTGTAACCTGTTTCCTGTTAGCCGCTAGTCTTCTTTCCATGCCACTACCGGCTTTTATTTCCATGAACAACCTTTGATGTGGCACCTTATCAATTGTACAAATCTAAGTGTAGCATATCCATTCACCGGTTCCACCTTATTGAAAGCATATGTTACTTCTTCAAAGAACTAGTTTACAGTCGAACACGATTTCCCTTTCACAAAACTATGTCGACTATGCCTGATTATCCTGTAACAGCTTCCAACATTTCCCTCTGACAGATGTCAAACCAGCTGATCTGTTTTTTGTCATCAACACACAGGTAGTATCTATGGAGGAAAATAAACTGTTGATGTTTCAGGCTGGATTCGCTTCATCGGGACTGGAAAGGAAGGGGGCAGAAACCAGGCAAGGAGAGGAAGAGGAGCAGGAGCCGGCAGGTGATTGGAGAATTTGTGTGTAGCAGGAGGGTGGGGTGGAGGAAAAGGGGAACAATGTGAGAATCTGTGGAGGTGATAGGTAGGGAAGGCAAAGGCCTAAGGAAGGAATTTGATAGGAGAGGGCAGTAGACCATGGAATAAGGAAAGGAGCTGGGGAAGCAGGGGGAAGTGATAAGCATATCATGAGGGCAGGGGAGGGGAAAGAGAAGAGGTAACAGGGCCATAGCGATGAAGGAAGGGGGGCTGTTCATATTTTTCTCCTTAGATGCTGCCTGACCTGCTGAGTTCCTTTAGCATTTCATGTGTTTTGATCCAGATTTCCAGCATCTCCTGTATCTATTTTATGTCATCCTTGTCTTATCAATAAGGGACATAATATTATAATTTACCAATCTAATAAAACCTTCTCTGAACCTAGGGAATTTTGGTAAATTAAAAACAATACATCGACAAAGTGAAGTATTCTAATCTGGATGCTGAGTGTTGGAATAGCATTCATCCAGGCAAATGGAGTATATTCTGTAACTGATTGATAATGACAAGGTTATGTGGGTTCAGAAGGTGCCACGGATTTTCTAAATTCCCTACCTCTAACTTGCTTTATAAACCATGCCTTTATCTGGTACAGTTTCTGATAAGTAATGGCCCCAAGGTGCTGATAGAGTTTCAGCTAAAGTGGCATTTATAAGCTTCAAGCAAAAACAGATTTTCCTCGACTGGAGATGGTCTTTGGCTGTCATGTCAACATTGACCTGGACAATGATTGTGGAGGGGCAGCTGCATCAGTTGAATATATTTGAATGTGTAAAGAGCAATTTCAGTACATGATGGTCAAAAGGTAATTTATTACTAAATTTGAGCGTCTGTCACTGACGTGCTGCAGTGCTGTTCTGAATTTCAGATAACTAGCCTCTGACAATGACAACCTATTTCCTTTGAGCAACCAGCAGTAAGTTTAACTGTGCTGCCCACTGGATATTAATTACTTATTGTCTTTGTTATATTAATATAACTTTTGTTCTAATGTTGCCCTGATGGCTAGACAGTTAAGTGCACCATCTGAATCCATATTTTGTTCCTAATATACATCTGAATATAAAAACTGGACAAGATGCCCCAGATAGACCAGTGGCAAAGGCCAATAATATTATCTGAAAAAGAAGAAAGAATTCAATAGAATTCAACTAAGACACCTTCTCAGCACAGTCAAAAATGCATTCTTTTCAAAACAGCTTCCACCTCTTCATTTCTCTGCATTTCTCCACAGACATCTATGCAATATCCCAGAAGTTATTCTGCCCACACTTGTTCATCCAATAGTTTCAGCTATAGATACAATTATGGAATCTCTCACCCACACACCTCTTCATCTATTCACTCAATTACAGTTACAATCGCCCACAGTCACACATTAGAAATGCAAATACATTGTCACAGGTATGCTATCATACATTTAATTATAATCTATGCAAGAAGGTAAATTTAGACACAATTGAACAAGTTACCGTATAAATTGTGGATCATATTCATTAATGTTTTGTCCTGCAATAGAAAATCAATACACTTCCAATCTCATGTTTTATAATGGTTTCAAACATCAATAATGATGGTTGTCTAAGGTGCTAAAAATCCGTGAAGATATATTAGTCATTAAGATTATGATAAATACTCTTCAGTAAGTTTAAAGATGTCATCTTTAGCAAACAAAGGTGAAAATAAATTTGGATCTCAACTCAATCTATAATGTTTCCTTATAATTCAATGAGATATTTACTTCAATTTGACTGCAAAATACTAACTTTCTGTAACTTCACTTAGCAGTCAGCAAATGTGCAGTGCAGGTCCTCCTCAAATTAAGAGCAACTGACTTGTGTACAGCCTATTCATAAGAAAATGGAGGAGTGAAGATGGTGGTGCGACGCAGCTCGCAGTGGCCCCTCCGGTGGTGATGTCTGCTATTTGTCAAGTAGGGTGCCATGCACAATCCTGATTTGATGGAGACGGATGTGAAAGCATGGAGGAACATCTGGTGAAACGTCTGAACTTCCTGCTTCACTGCTGCTGCTACTGTGTGGTCCAGAATCTCCAGAGGAGAAGGCCCCAAGTCCTTGGCTTTGCTTGTTGCTCGGTGGCCGGGGCGGAGTTGAAGCGCTCAGCAGAGGATGAGGCTCGGAGAGGCTGTGTCGGAGGGGCTGGTCAGAGGCTTGAAGTTTTCGGATGGACTCAG
Source organism: Mobula birostris (assembly GCF_030028105.1). Taxonomy (NCBI): domain Eukaryota; kingdom Metazoa; phylum Chordata; class Chondrichthyes; order Myliobatiformes; family Myliobatidae; genus Mobula; species Mobula birostris. Next base: position 196,689,727 of record NC_092371.1, read on the forward strand.
AGTCCACTGCGGTCAGGTGCTGTGAAGAAATGAAATTGAAAACAAATAACACACATCAAAGTTGCTGGTGAACGCAGCAGGCCAGGCAGCATCTCTAGGAAGAGGTACAGTTGACGTTTCGGGCCTGGCGAAAACAAATGCTTTTTTTTTGCTGCATCGGTAAGTTGGCGGCGCTTGGAGGTTCATGGCGGGGACAGTTACTCCCTTCTGCCGCCTGCGTGAGATGATGAGTCTATCAGGACTTTGAGACTTTTTTTACCGTGCCCATGGTCTGCTCTTTATCAAATTATGGTATTGCTTTGCGCTGTTGTAACTATATGTTATAATTATGTGGTTTTGTCAGTTTTAGTCTTGGTTTGTCCTGTGTTTTCTTGTGATATCATTCTGGAGGAACGTTGTATCATTTTTTAATGCATGCATTTCTAAATGACAATAAATGAGGACTAAGTGTCCTCATAATCTAAATAATCTAAATAAAGTGTTTGGGAGATAAGCGGATGGGTTTGTTAGCTGCTGCATGGCAGCAGGCATCTTCTGCCAGGTGGGAACTCAGTTTGCAGCAATATCTGAACAGTTGAGTTAAAAACACTTGTTTAACTGCACTTTGTCCTTGGTTGGCCCATATTTTTATTTCAGTATATTGCTGGGCATTCGCATTTCCAGCTTATAAATCATTTGAGTTATGAACAGTTCTAAGAAACAAAACTCTTGATGTAAACTGGGAAGGACCTTACTAGATTAAATACGTACTAAACAACCCACATTTAACAATGTCCCCAAGTTTGACTACCATATTTCTGGTTTAATACATATGAATACAGGAAATTCCAATGTTGGAGCAGTTTGGGTTACAGAATTTCACCCTTACAGAATTTACAGCCAGCAGTTTGAGATATGGAGTAACATTTGTTCTCACAGATTTTTTTTTGTGAATAAAAGCATTTGTTTTCAATTTCATTTCTTTACAGATAGCATGGCATCGTGTTACAGAAAATTAATGGTCCACCCCGATTTCCAGGAATACAATCTACCCGGAACACAGGGGTCACCTATAATTAGAAATGGAACAGCCTTACTGTAACAAACATAATCTACAGAAATAATAAAATACTGACCTGAGGACAAAATTAGAACTGGAGGAAAGCATGGCAGCATCAACTAAATAGGACATTATTATGTTACTTGAGTCCTGCACCAATGAGGGTGCAGCCATTCCTGTCCCAGCTGTTTTAACATTGCCAACCAATGCTATGAAATGAATATTATTGATAATTTCCTCTGATGATTTGAAGGAAAGGCATAACCAACATGCGCTCACCTAGCATGTAAAGTTTACAATTTTCACGTAAGTAGGGTGGAAATATCCGCTGATAAACTTGAAGGGAAAGAACAGATAAATTACCCGAAGTAGATTTTCTTTACTTTCTGCTGAGAGAGGGTGAAAGGAGATTGGTTTTGTCTTTTATTATAAGCAAGCAGCAGTGCTTTTAAAAAGGCTATTTTCACTTTGGTGCCATGTTCTAAAAGAACAACAGCATAAATTGGAATTTTTACTACTTGGAATAAATAGCCTTGTATCTTCACATTAATTGCCAATTGATATTTGGTTTATCCTTCCCTACCCACCTGGCTTCACGAATCACCTTCTAACTGGTCCTCCTTCCCCTCCCCCCACCTACTTATTCTGGCATCTTCCCTCTTCCTTTCCAGTCCTGATGAAGGGTCTCGACTCGAAACGTCAACTGTTTATTAACTTCCATAGATGGTGCCTGACCTGCTGGGTTCCTCCAGCACTTTGTGTGCGTTGCTCTGGATTTCCAGCATCTGCAGGATCTCTTGTGTTTTTGGCCTGTCCTTTCCTATTGCAATTGAATAGCAATGGTCCTGCAGTTACATTGAATATAGACATTTAGAATCTTTGATGTCAATTAGACTTCAGATGGCTCATTCTGCATTGTTAGAATCCTTCCTGCACATTATCTTTGAGCATATGTTGTCAGGATGATGGATATCAATTAGGATGACACTTGGTAAATTTCATGTCCCCTGTGTTTTGCATGTTCCCGAATGAATGCAAATCCATAACAATAGAACATATCTCTTAATTAGCTCTCTCTGCCAAACATAACACAGTGAGTCAATACACTAAATCAGAATATCACACCGATTCTGGAGACATGCTTATCTAATGATCACTTGATCTTGTATGCTCACAGCTAACATTGGTTGCTTTTGTTGTTTTTAATCAATCAGGAATGGATACCGTCACATCCTGCCTGCTCTCGCCCCATTGAACTCATGTCCACACACTTCATCTCCATCCCATCCCCTTGGTTCGGTCCCTTTCCACCTACAGTATATACATGGCACTTCACATGCTCTCCAGCTCCTCAACAACTTTCAGTTCCTTGACCTTGGCCACCTCATTTTCACCATGGATGTCTGGTCCCTATACACATCTATCCCCCAACAAGAAGGCCTTAAAGCTCTCCGTTTCTTTCTCAACAAAAGATCCAACCAGTTCCCCTCCACTATCTGGCAGAACTGGTCCTCACACTCAAAAATTTATGGCTCCTCCCCCTTTCTGCAAACTCAAGGGGTAGCCACGGCCACTTGCATGGGCCCCAGATATGCCTGCCTTTTTGTTAGCCGCATACAGTCCACATTACAAGCCTTCCCTGGTAATGCTACAGAGTTCTTCCTGTGACAGATTGACATCCGCATTGATGCTGCTTCATGCTTGTCAATTTCACCAACTTTGCCTCTAACTTCTAACTTTCCCTTAAATTCACTTGGTCCACCTCTAACACCTCGCTCCCCTTACTCGATCTCTCTGTCTCTATCTCTGGAGCCAAACTACTTACAGATTCTCACAGCTACCTTGAGAATCTCCTACCCAGTCTCCTGTAAAAATGTTATTCCCTTTTCTCAGCCCATTTGTCTCCACTGCAACTATTCCTAGCATGAGGCTTTCCTTTCCAAAAAATCAGAGATGTCCTCCTTCTTCAAAGAATGGGGGTTTCCTTTCCTCTACACTTGATGTTGCCCTCACCAGCATCTCCTCCATTTTCCAGACATCCATGCTCACATCACCTTCCCGCCTCCTTAACAGAGAGAGAGTTCCTCTTGTCCTTACCTACCACCACATGGATCTGCGCATCCAACCCATTGTTCTCTGCAACATCCGCCACCTTCAACAGGATCCTACCAGCAAAAGCATCTTTACCTCCCTGGCTCTCTGCTTTCTGCAGGCTCTCCTCCCTCTGTGATTCCCTTGTCGATCTGTCCCTCCCCACTAATCTCTCTCCTGGCACATATCCTGTAAATGACAGAAATGCTACAGTTGCCATTTACCTTCTCCCTTACCTCCATTCAAGCCCTCAAACAGTCCTTCCAGTAGAGGTAACACTTCACCTGAGAATCTGCTGGGGTTGTATATTGCATTTTGTGCTCCGATGCAGCCTTCTCTACACTGGTGAGACCCGAGTTGGGGAATTGCTTTGTTAGCAGCTCCGCTCCATCCACCAAAAGCAGAATTTCCCAACCATTTTAACTCCTATCCTCACTCCCGTTCGGACATGTCGGTCTATGGCCTCCTCTTTTGCCATGATGAGGTTACTCTCAGGGTGGAGAAACAACACCTCAGATTTTAATCAAGTTCAAGATTAATTGTCACTCAACCATACGTGATTACCCATGAAAACAGCCAAACAAAAAGTGTTACTCCGGGGTCAAGTGTGAAGCACAATACCAACAGTCATACACAGCACAAGGCAAATATAAGATATCAATAAAATACAGTCAGACAAAAAAGTCCAAGGTCCTGAGTCCACGAGCATTGCAGCAGTCTGCAGTCAAACACAAGAGGGCTTGTCTTCTGTTGAACAAGTGCTTGGGGGTGGTGGCAGAACCAACCCCAGCTTGGATGCCTTGCCACACCGCCTCTGGTGGAGTGCACCAACTCCAAAACCTCTCTCCTAGATGGCTGTAACATCAATTTCTCCTTCTGGAATTTTTTCCCCTCCCCAAGCCATCTTCTTCTATTCCTCACTCTTGTTTCTTATCGCTCCTCCTTACCTGCCTATTACCTCCACTCTGGTGCTCATCCTTTTTCCCTTTCACCCACGGTCAACTCTCGTGTTCTAACAGATTCCTTCTTCTCCAGCCCTCTAACTTTCCCACCTGGCTTCACCTATCACTTTCTAGCTGGTTCTCTTTCCCATACCCTCACCTTTTACTTCTGTCATCTTCCCCCTTCCTCTACAGTCCTGAACAAGAGTCTTGGCCCAAAACGTTTATTGATTTCCATGGATAGTGCCTGACCCACTGAGTTTCTCCAGCATTTTGTGTGTGTTCTCCTGGATTTCCAGCATCTGCAGAATTTCTTGTATTATGGATACCATCGTAAGTCTATGTTGGAGTTCCATAATGGTTTGGAGAGTTGGAGGTTGTAATGTAAGCAATATAAGTAGTTCTGTTATAATGCTATAATAACATTTTCAAGAAGCCCCATTTTATAGAGAGTCAGGCTGGTCATTGTCCAAATGGGCGGCAATTCACAACATCTTGGACACTGAGGAAAGACAGGTATGGGTTTGATGGGCTTACTCCAAGAGCCATTGTTAACCTGGTGGGACAAATGGCCTCCTTCAGTGTTGTGACAAATGTGAAAATGTGGGAAATGCTGAAATCTGAAAATTCTGCATTTAAATGATGAAAAATTTCCAGGCAACTTTGAATAAGATAATGCACAGGATTCAAAGTTGTTTGGAACATTTTGTTTGTAATAGCCATGGAGAAAGATAAACTGTATACACCTGGGAAAGTGTTTGGAAGCTTCTAAATATCAATGAGCTGAGATTGTTTCTAGGTATGATGCAATTATTATGCTAAATTTCAACCTAGCTGCTACAACATTTGCATTACTATGGGAGCTATGGTGTGCCAAAATGAAAGGATAAAGGCCAATAAGAATGTGTAATTGGCACTAGAAAATCCTCAGCAGTGAATCAACGTTAGTGCATTAAGATAGCAACTGAATTGATAGATAGATAGATATATAGATAGGTAGATAGGTACTTTATTGATCCCAGAATCAGAATCAGGTTTATTATCACCAGCATGTGCTGTGAAATTTGTTAACTTAGCAGCAGCAGTTCAATGCAGTACATCATATAGAAGAAAAAAATAAATAAATTACAGTATATGTATATCAGAGATTAAAAATCATGCAAAAACAGAAATAATATGTATTGAAAAATGAGGTAGTGTTCAGGGGTTCAACGTCCATTTAGGAATGGGATGGCAGAGGGGAAGAAGCTGTTCCTGAATTGCTGAGTGTATGCCTTCAGGCTTCTGTACCTCCTACCTGATGGTAACAGTGAGAAAAGGACATGCTCTGGGTGCTGGAGGTCCTAAATAATAGACGCTGCCTTCCTGAGTGGTGTACTTCTTGAAGATGTCCTGGGTGCTTTGAAGGCTAGTGCCCAAGATGGAGCTGACTAGATTTACAACCTTTTGCAGCTTCTTTTGGTCCTGTGCAGTAGCCCCTCCGTACCAGACAGTGTTGCAGCCTGTCAGAATGCTCTCCACGGTACATCTATAGAAGTTTTAACTGTTTTTGTTGACATACCAAATCTCTTCAAACTTCTAAGTCGCCGTCTTGCCTTTTTTATAGCTGCATCGATATGTTGGGACTAGGTTAGGTTCTCAGAGATCCTGGCACCTAGAAACTTAAAACTGCTCATTCTCTCCACTTCTGATCCCTCTATGAGGATTGGTATGTGTTCCTTCATCTTACCCTTCCTGAAGTCTACAATTAGCTCTTTCATCTTACTGATGCTGAGTGTCAGGTTGTTGCTGCGACACCACTCCACGAGTTGGCATATCTCACTCCTGTACACCCTCTCGTCTCCATCTGAGATTCTACCAACAATGGTTGTACCATCAGAAAATTTATAGATGGTATTTGAGCTATGCCTAGCCACACAGTCATGGCCATATAGAGAGTAGAGCAGTGGGTTAAGCACACACCCCAAAGGAAATTACAGTGTCACAGTAACATTAAAAGTGCACAGATATACAAATATACAAATATTAGAAGAGAAGTAAGAAAAAATAAGTTACTTCAAACAGTCTAACAGGAGGGATTCATCACTGCCCCAGCTGTAGGTTGACTCATTATAGAACCTAATGGCTGAGGGTAAGAATGATCTCATATAGCGCTCTTTGGATCAGTGCAGTTGTCTTAGTCTATTACTAAAAATGCTCCTCTGTTCAGCCAAAGTGGCATGCAGAAGGTGAGAAACATTGTCCAGAATTGTCAGGATTTTCCGTAGGGTCCTTTGTTCAACCGCAGCCCCCAGTGTGTCCAGTTTGACTCCTATAACAGAACCAGCCTTTCTAATCAGTTTATTAAGCCTATTGGCACACCACCACATAGGAGGTTGTACTGGTGACAACAGACTGATAGAACATGTGCAGGAGAGGCCTGCATACATCAGAGGACTTCAGTCTGCTCAGGAACTAGAGGCAACTCTGGCCCTTCTTGTACACGGCCTCTGTGTTGGTGCTCCACTCAAGTCTGTCATCCAGGTACACCCCCAAGTACTTGTAAATCTCACCACATGCACATCCTCATCACCAATAGTAACAGGAGCTGTGCAGGCTTAAGGCTGATTTATACTTCTGCGTCAAATGGATGCCATAACCTACACAAGTGGCCTACGCGCGTTGTGAGCATTTATACTTGTGCGTTTGTGTGTCTGCGTCGCTCTGCAATTTGGGCACGTCACGCATGCGCACACACCTGCCTGTGCAAGGCTTCATGGTCATGGTAGTCTTTCTCGGGGTAAAGGAGTTTAAAGCGAGCGTCCTTTTTCATAAAAGTGAAATGTGTCCTCCATAATTTCGGAGGTCTGTAAAATTTTATGGAAAGCATTGCAGCCAGAGTTTCTTCCCTGCCCTTCAGTCACCCAATGGGAAGCATTTGCAGCGTAGGAAGAAATGCGATGCTACCAAGCGGACCAATCACAGTTGTTGCGGTCTGCGTTGCCGCAACACGTAGTTACATTTTGGGAGAGGTGCGTGTCAGGCTATGGCGTAGGGATCCGCATAGGCTCTGCATAGGGCTCGCGGCTGTGCCGTACCTACGGCGTCAATTTGACGCAGAAGTATATAGCAGCCTTTAGTCTTTCTAAAGTCCATCACCATCTCTTTTGTCTTACTGATGTTGAGCTACAGATGATTCAGCTTGCACCATTTGACAAAGTCCTCCAGCAGGGCCCTGTACTCATCCTCCTGTCTCCCTCTGTTGCTGAGTCATCAGAGAATTTCACAGACGATATGACTCAGTGTTGTAACTAAAGCCCGAGGTGTACTGGGTAAACAGGAAGGGAGCCAACAGGCCCCCGTGCGGTGCTAATGCTGCTTATAGCCATGTCTAATACACATCTCTGAAGCCACACAAACTGTGGTCTGCCAGTCAGGTAGTCCATTATCCAGGATACAATGGAAGTGCCATCCTGCACTGAACAGAGCTTTCCCACAGCAATGAGGGCTGTATGGTATCGAAAGCACTTGAGAAATCAAAAAATCATGATCCTCACTGTGCTGCCTTGCTTATCCAAATGCTCTGTTCAGCAGGTAGATAACAGCATCATCGACTCTAACGTGCCCCCAGTAGGCAAACTGCAGGGGATCAAGGGCTGATCTGACCAGGGGTCGGAGGTGAGCCAGAACCTGCCTTTCTGGGGTCTTCATGATGTGTGAGGTCAGTGCCACTGGATGGTCATCATTCAAAACTTTCGGTCAGTCCTGCTTAGCTACTGGGACCACACATGATGTTTTCCATAAAGTCGGGCTGAAACTCACATTGAAAATACACTGGAGAACTCCACACAGCTTCTCAGCACATTCCATCAGGACCTTGGGGTCCACTCCATCCAGCCCCGATGATATGCCATGTCTGAGTTTCCCCAGAGCCCCTCTCACCTGCTCGGTAGTGAAGCTGAGTCCATGATGACTGGGGAGTTGGTGGAAGGTGGGGGTTAGGGGAGGTGAAGATTGGGATGATAGCAGTTGGTATGTGGAGGTGTGGATGTAGGTGCAGGGCAAGGAGGAAGTAGACAGTGGAAGCCTGTGTTGTTCATCCACGTGTTGAACTGGACGGGGGAGGAGGGAGGAAGGAAGGTGTTGGTGCTGAGGGAGCATTGGGCGCCTCGGCACCTGGACTGGTGTGCTGAGAGGGGTGTGAACAGACGGGTAATTGTCAAACTTATTGAATAATTGGTTTAGCCCATTCACGGTTGCATTCTGAAACTCTACAGCTAGGCTGATTGAAGCCAGTGATATTTTCCATGCCTCTCCAGCTGTTTCCTGTATTCCTCCTTAGCCACCTTGATCTTCCCTTTTAGCTCGCTCTGCACATGTTTCAATTCATCCCTGGTTCCCTTTTTGCGGTTGAAAAGGGCCTTTAGATCACTGGTGATGCTTGGTTTGTTGTTAGGAAAGCAGTCATCAGTCCTTGATGGTATTACAGTGCCACACAGAAGCTGATGTAACCAGTGATGCAATCAGTACTTCCATTTATGGAGTTGGAGCAGTAATTAACCGCATCATGGACAGCAACCACGAGAAGCCGATCACACCTCACCTATCTCTAACAAAACAGCAATGGAATTCCTTGGTCTCAACTTTCACATTACCATTCACCAGTCCATTACAATCTATCATTCTTCACCATATCCAACAACTCTAATGTGATACCACTGACAGTAATGTCTTCCCTTCATCCCCTCCTTCCTCTCCATGTTCCCTTGCAACTATTGCGATGAAGCCTCACTCAGGATGGAGAATTTCTTGAACTTCCAGTAATGCATTCCCCACACCCGACCTCCCTTCACCATTCCCCATTCCCTTTTCCCTCTCTCACCTTGATTTTAATCGAGCACCGCTGACGAAAGTCTCCCCGAAGTTTTGTCAGCACATCCAGGTGAGCACTCGTGGAGATAACGCACTTGACCATGGCTATGCTCCATTCCGCATCGCTTACGAAGCTCTCCTTCACCCAGCTTTTGGAAAATCAGACCACTCTTCGATCCTGCTTTTGCCAACGTACAGGCAGAAGCTGAAACAAGAGGCAGCCATAGTTAAAACTGTCCACTGTTGGTCCGACCAATCGGCCTCCATGCTGCAGGACTGCTTCGATGATGTCGACTGGAATGTCTTCCACGATGAGGATGTCTCCGAGTTCACGGAAGGGGTCATGAGCTTCATCCGGAAGTGCATCGACAATGTTGTCCTGCAGAAATCGGTCAGGGTCTTCCCGCATCAGAAACCCTGGATCAATAGTTCCATGCGAGCATCACTCACAGTACGACATAGAGCTTACATTTCCAGCAATCAGCTGGAGCTCAAGAAAACAAGCTGTGATCTGCGCAAAGCATTCAAGGCTGCAAAACAACAATACAGGGACAAGATTGAGTCAAGATTCACAATGAATAGCACACGTGACTAGTGGTGAGGGCTGCATACCATCGCAGACTTCAAAGCCAACCGTAGTGGTGCTGCCAACATCGCGGCCTCTCTCCCAGATGAACTCAATTGCTTTTACGCTCGGTTCAATGTCGCTAACTCTGAGTCTCCGAGGAAAACCACCGCTACAACCTGCAACGTGGTCATCTCTGAGGCTGAGTTACGCAGATGTTTCCAACCAGTGGACAGTCACAAGGCTGCGGGACTGGATGGCATCCCAGGGCGAGTACTCAGGATGTGCTCAGCACAACTGGCAGGTGTCTTTACAGACATATTTAATCTCTCCCTCTCCCAGTGTAGAGTGCCCTCCTGCTTCAACCTATCCACAATTGTACAAAAAAAGACCAAGGTAACATGCCTGAATGACTGGTGTCCTGTCGCACTCACCTCAATAATAAGCAAATACTTTGAGAGGCCGGTCAGGGATTACATCTGCAGCTTGCTGCCACCCAAACTGGACCTCCTACAATTTGCCTACCGACACAACTGATCGACAGATGACGCAATAGCCACTGCTCTACATACCGTCCTTGCACATTTGGAGAAGAAGGATGCTTATGTGAGAATGCTGTTCTTGGACTACAGTTCAGCATGCAACACCATAAATCCCTCCAGGCTTGACAAGGAGCTCAGAGACGTCAGCTTTGATCCTGACTTGTGTAACTGGATCCTGGACTTCCTGTCAGATTGCCGGCAGACGGTAAGAGTGGGCTCCCTCACCTCCACCCCTCTGACTCTTAACACAGGAGCCCCTCAGGACTGTGTACTAAGTCCCCTCCTTTACTCCTTGTATACCCATGACTGTGTCACCACCCACAGCTCTGATCTGCTAATTAAATTTGCCGACTACATTGATTGGCCTAATCTCAAACAATAACAATGTGGCCTACAGGGAAGACGTCATCTGTCTGACACAGTGGTGTCAAGAAAATAACCTCTCCCTCAATGTTGCAAAAACAAAGGAGTTGGTTTTGGATTACAGAAGGAATGGTGACGGGCTAACCCCTATTGACATCAATAGATCTGGGTTTGAGAGGGTAAGCAGCCAGCTTTAAGTTCCTCGGCATACACATCACCGAGGATCTCATGTGGTCTGTACACATTAGTTGTGTGGTGAAAAAGGAACAACAGCGCCTCTTTCACCTCAGATGGTTGAGGAAGGTTGGTATGACCCCCTAAATCCAAAGAACTTTCTATAGGGGCACAATTGAGAGCATTGGCTGTCTGCATTACTGCCTGGTATGAGAACTGTACCTCTCTTAATCGCAGGACTTTGCAGAGAGTGGCGCAGACAGCCCAGCGCATCTGTAGTTGTAAACTTCCCGTGATTCAGGACATTACAAAGACAGGTTTTTAAAAAGAGCCCAGAGGATCACTGGGGACCTGAGTCACCCCAACCACAAACTGTTTCAGCTGCTACCATCTGGGAAACGATACAGCAGCATAAAAGCCAGGACCAACAGGCTTCGGGACAGTTTTTTCCACCAGGCCATCAGACTGCTTAACTCATGTTGATTTGAGTGTATTTTTTCTATGTTACATTGACTGTTCTATTTATTATAAATTAATATGATTGCACATTTAGACGGAGATGTAACAAAAAGATTTTAATCCTCATGTATGTGAAGGATGTAAGAAATAAATTCAGTTCAATTCAATTATCTCCTCACCTGCCCATCGCATCCCTCTGGTGCTCCTCCCCCAATCAACTTCCCAGCTTCTTTCTTCATCCTTCCCTCCCACTCCCAGTTTCACCTATCACCTTGTTTTCCTTCCTCCCCTCCCCCCACCTTCTAACTCTGATTCCTCATCTTTTTTTTCTCCAGTCCTGATGAAGGATCTCAGCCGAAATGTCGACTGTACTCCTGGAAGAACATATAAATGGTTTTGATGAGCAATTGTTATTTTATCGTTGCTACCACTTTGGGGAGAGTATCATGTCATCAACTGCACTCTAGCTTGTGACTATAGTTAATAAAAGTTTCCACAGCTAGACTCTTGATGAGGCAATATCCACGTTGGATTCCACGTCACACGTGTCTATAATGGATTCATTAGAACATACACTTCAAGTAGACCATAGGGTTATTTTGCAGTAGAGGAGAAGTTGAAAAAGATTTATAAATCATAGAATCATGCATACAGTCTCTGTAATCTTTGTGATGCAAACCAGCCACCTCAAATAATCTTATTTAAGCTCACCAACTTAACAGTTTGACAAATGACAAGAGCAAAATAGTGAATTTATTTCTTTTATTTAGCCCTTGAAGTCACACTTTTACTCCCAGGCACCTGCTGAGCCTGGTAATAATAATGCACGAGTCCCTTACTCTCCTCTCGGTGCATTGTGTGCAAAGCTAGGCAGGGAGTTAAACATCTTCTCAAAAATTACTGGAGCTGGAAGCTTTCATCAGGGTTTTCAATGTGAAAACTTTGTGAAACAGCAGAAAGGTAATTAAAACACTTAACTCCACAACCTCCATCAGCACAGATGCACCACAAGGTACAAGGATTTTCCAATCAAGGGCATTGGTGTTTCCATACCAGGCTGTGTTGCACCCAGTGAATATACTCTCCACCACAACCCCTGCTTTGCTTGTTTTACACTAATGACTGTGTGACGAAGCACAGCTCCAATGCCATATTTAATGTTTGTTGACAACACTACTGTCACAGACCAAATCAAAGGTGATGATGGATCAACATATAAGGAGAGTGATCGAAAATCTGGCTGAGTGGTGCCATAACACCAACCTCTTACTCAATGTCAGCAAGACAAAGGAGCTGATTATTGATTTCAGGACGAGAAAACCAGAGATCCATGAGCCAGTCCTCATCAAAGGATCGGAGCTGGAGATGGTCTGCAACTCTAAATTCCTCAGTGTTATCATTTCGGAGGACCTCTCCTAGGCTCAGCAATTAAAATGTAAGCACAGCTGTTCCTCTGCTTCCTTAAGAGTTTGTGAAGATTTGGCATGATGTCTAAAAATTTGACAAACATCTATAGATGTGTGGTGGAAAGTATATTATCTGTTTGCATCACACCCTTGCCCTTGAATGGAAAATTCTACTAATAGAGCTGTCAATGGCCGGAGACTGAGAACACGCCTGCCCGTTCTTCCTTCCTTTCTCCAACCTCACTTACTGGACTTAGACAAACTGAGACAGTTTGAGACAACACAGTGTGAGAAAACAAAGAGTATGCATGAGCTCAGGCACAGAGCAAAATCTTTGTCGCCGCCCAGCAATGATGAAGCTGTTTGACTGTCAGACTGCTCACCGGAGGAACAATAGTCCAGCAGCATACACCATGATCGTTTATGATCAGAACATTACGAGGTGAAATCAGGCAGAACAGGGGCACGCTTGTGCATTTTCAAAGTCAGTGAAAGGTAGAGAAAGAAATGCAGTGGCCTGATCCTTATGACGAGGGACCACTGTCATAACAACATAACAACAATTTCTCACTCAATGTCAGCAAGACCAAGGAACTTCTGGAGAGGGAACCCTGAATGTTCACGAGGCAGTCCTCATTGGAAGATAAGAGATGGAGAGGGTCAGTAACTTTAAATTCCTGGTGTTACTATCTCAGAAGACCTTCCTGGACCTTATCATATAAATGTAATTGCAAAGAAAGCACAGCAGCGCCTTTACTTCCTTCGGAGTCTTTGAACTTTGAACTTACTTGAGCTGGATGCACCTGTTTAAGAATACTCCTCTGCTTCAACACTTCCAGGAACCTATACCGGATCAGATCGTAGATCTGTTCCACCACAGAGATATACTCTATAGCCTAATAGCTTAGAGCAAGTGACTAAACTGGCAGATAATCCTCTCACTTTGACTTCCATTAGATTTAGCGTTTTTTAAAAAGACTTCCAATGTTGAAAACATTTCAGAAAATGAGGCTGTTCTTAAAAAAAAAGAAATTATTGAAGAAAAAGGAGGAAAACAGAGGGAGAGAGAGAGAGAGAGATCATAAACAAAGAGAAAGACAGTTATAATGTTGGCAATTCTTTTTTACGCTTATGCAAGGAGCATAAGTTACATGTTCTGGGTAAAGTGAACTGAGTCGCTCATTTTCAGGACTATAACTTCAATGCAGTTCTGTAGACAAAAATACGATCTAGTTTTTCCTTTTTTTTCAAGGGGAGATATAATGGTAGTTAATATTGTTATTCTTATGTCACTCAGTTAGCCGCTCCCACATGGGAGGAGTTCACATACTGTACAAGCTGGGTTATCAGTAAAGCTCGTTGGAAGATTCTGGCTGCTAGCATCCTGGTGTGTGCTCTGCACTCTCCCTCAATAATGAATGCATCAGTGCCCTCTGGTCCTAGACTCCTCACCTTAGGAAGCATCCTCTCCTTATCCTTTCAAAATGAATCCTAAGGTTGCATTTGCCTTTCTTATCATTGACTCAACTTGCAACTTAACCTTCAGGGAATCCTGCTCATCATTGATATATAATGTGAAGAGTAGTAGTCCTAATATTGACCCATGCAGAACACCACTAATCACTGGCAGCCAACCAGCAAAGGGCTCCTTTATTCCCACTCTTCACCTCCTGTCAGTAAGCCAATCTTCTATCCATGCTAGTATCTTTCCTGTAATGCCATGAGCTCTTGTTTTGCAGCCACATGTGTAGTACCTTGTCAAAGGTCTTCTGAAAACCCAATCTACTGACTCTTCTTTGTCTCTCCTGCCTGTTATTTCCTCAAAGAATTCTAACAGGTTTGGTCAGGCAAGTTTTTTTGCTTAAGCAACCCATGTTGATTTCAGCCTTATGCATCATATACCTCCAAATGCCTCATCCTTATTAGACTTCAGCATCTTACCAAACACTGAGGTCAGGCTAATTTGTCTATAATCCCCAGTCTTTTGCCTTCCACCCTTCCCAAAGAGTGGAATGACATTTATAATTTTCCACTCCTCCGGAATCATTCCACAATGTAGTGATGTTTAAAAGATCACTACAAATGCCTCCAAAATTTCTTCAGGTACCTCATGGTGAACCCTGAGATGTTGTCCATCTGGTACAGATGACTTACCTATGTATCTTCAGATCTTTCAACATCCCAAGCAGCTCCTCCTTATTAATAACACTATACTAACTCTGACTGATCCCTGAAACGTACCAATTTCTGGTGTATTGCTGGTGTCTTCCACAGTGAAAGCTGACACAAAATACCTGTTGCATTCATCCACCATTTCTTTGTTCCCCATTGCTACCTCTCCAACATCATTTCCCAGTGGTCCGATATCCACTCATGCCTCTCTTTTATTATATCTGAAAAAACTTTTGATATCTTTTATATATCATTGGCTAGCTTATCTTCTCATTTCATCTTTTATCTCTTTATTGCTATTTTAGATGTCTTTTGTTGGTTTTTAAAAGTTACCAATCCCCTAACTTCCCATTAATTTTTCTGATATTATACAGTGGTGCCAGAAATTTTGTGAACCCTGTAGTATTTTCTCTACTTCTCTATAAATATGACCTAAAATGTGATCAGATCTTCTTGTGAGTCCTAAAACTAGACAGAGAGAACCCAATTAAATAAATAACATAAAAACATTACTCTTGTTCATTTATTTTTTGAGAAAAATTATTCAATAATTTGTTGGAAAAAGTATGTGAAACTCTGCTTTCAGTAACTAGTGTAACCCCTTGTACAGGAATAACTTCAATCAAACATTTCCGGTAACTGTCGATCGGTCCTGCACATCGGATTGGAGGAATTTTAGGTCATTCCTCCTTACAAAACTGTTTCTACTCTGAGATGTTGGTGGGCTTCCTCGCATGAACTGCTTACTTCAGGTCCTTCCACAATATTTCTATAGGATTAAGGTCAGGACTTTGATTCGGCCATTGCAAAACACAAATTTTCTTCTTTTTAAACCATTTGGTTGTTGATTTACCATTTGTTGTCTTTTAGATTATTGCCTTGTTGCATTATCTAACTTCTATTAAGCTTCAGGTGACGGACTGCTAACCTGACATTCTCCTGTAAAATTCTTAATACAATTTTGAATTCATTGTTCTTTCAACAATTACAGGTTGTCCAGGCCCTGAGGTAGGAAAGCTGCCCCAAACCATGATGCTCCTTCCACCATGCTTCACAGTTGGAATGAGGTTTTGGTGTTGGTGTGTAGTGCCCTTTTCCCTCCAAAGATAGCAATGTGCATTTCTGCCAAAAAGTTCAACTTTTGTCTCATCTGTCCACAGATCACAAAGGTTGGGGGTGTTGTGAATAGTCTGCAGGGTTGTCAGAAGTTACAGCAGCACATCAATAGGATGCAGAACTGGCCTGAGAAGTGGCAGATGAACTTCAATCCAGAGAGGTGTGAAGCAGTTCATTTTGGTAGGTCAAATCTGAAGACGGAATATACTATTAAAGATAAAACTCTTGGCAGTGTGGAAGATCAGAGATATCTTGGGGTCCATGTCCATCAGACACTCAAAGCTGCTGCCCAGGTTATCGATGCGATTAAGAAGGCATACAGTGTGTTGGCATTCATCACCTGTGGGATTGAGTTCAAGAGCCACGAGGTAATGTAACAGCTATACAAGACCTTGGTCAGATCCCACTTGGAGGACTGAGTTCAGTTCTGGTCAACCCCCTACAGGAAGGATGTGGAAACTGTGGAGAGAGTGCAGAGGAGATTTATAAGGATGTTGCCTGGATTGCAGGATGTGCTTTATGAGAATAGGTTGAGTGAACTCGGCCTTTTCTCCTTGGAGTGATGGAGGATGAGAGGTGACCTGGTACAGGTGTATAAGATGATGAGAGATATTGATCGTGTCAATAGCCAGAGGCTTTTCCCCAGGGCTGAAATGAATAACATGAAGGGCACAGTTTTAAGGTGCTTGGAAGTAGGTACAGAGGGAATGTTGGGGGTAAGTTTTTCACACAGAGAGTGGTAGATGCATGGAATGGGCTGCCGGCAATGGTGGTGGAGGCAGACACAATAGGATCTTTTAAGAGACTCTTAGATAGGTACATGGAGCTGTGAAAAATAGAGGGCTATGTGGTAAGGAAATTCTAGGCAGCTTCTAGAGTCGGATACATGAATGGCACAACATTGTGGGCAGAAGGGCCTGTAATGTGCTATAGATTTCTATGTTGTATGTTCTATTTTCTAGAACATTCTCCGGAAGCATTGTAGCACATCCAGGTGGTCTTTTGCAAACCTGAGACGTGCAGCAATGTTTTTTATGGACAGCAGTTGTTTCCTCCGTGGTGTCCTTTTGTGTTCAGTGTTTTTCCTATAGTGGACACATGAATAGAGCATTTATCAGTTCTAGGGATTTCTGCACATTGTAACCCTTTTGTTGGGTTTATTTTCACCTTCTTCTGCATTGCATGTAACACTCTTGGTGTGATTTTTGCAGGATGTGCACTCCTAGGGAGAGTAGTATCAGTACTGTGTTTCCTTCATTTGTAGACAATTTCTCTTACTGTGGACAGGTGAACATTCAGGTCTTCAGAAATGCTTTTGTAGCATTTTCCAGCTTCACGCATCTTTACAATTCTTCTAAGGCCCTCTGAAAGTTGTTTCGATTGAGGCACAGTGCGCATGATCAGATCCTTCTTGAGAAGAGCAGGCTCTGTCAGTAACCTGAATTTGTGTGTCTTTTTTATAGAGCAGGGACACCTCTACAAACCACTCCTCCAATCTCATCTCACCTGACTCCAAATAGCTTTTCTAGAAGGCATTACCCCAGAGGTTCACATAACTTTTCTAACAAAGACATGTAATATTGGATCATTTTCTCAATAAATAAATGAACAAGGATACTGCTTTTTGTGTTATCTATTTAATTGGGTTCACTTTAAGTAGTTTTAGGACTTGTGTAAAGATCTGATCTCATTTTGGGTCATAGACCGGTGGCATTGACCTCCCACATCATGAAGACCCTGGAGAGACTTGTTCTGGAGCTGCTCCGGCCTATGGTCAGGCCACACTTAGATCCCCTCCAGTTCGCCTACCAGCCCCGAGTAGGAGTTGAGGATGCCATTGTCTACCTGCTGAACCGTGTCTACGCCCACCTGGACAAGCCAGCGAGCACTGTGAGGGTCATGCTTTTTGACTTCTCCAGTGCGTTCAACACCATCCGCCCTGCTCTGCTGGGGGAGAAGCTGACAGCGATGCAGGTGGATGCTTCCCTGGTATCATGGATTCTTGATTACCTGACTGACAGACCACAGTACGTGTGCTTGCAACACTGTGTGTGCGACAGAGTGATCAGCAGCACTGGGGCTCCACAGGGAATTGTCTTGTCTCCCTTTCTCTTCACCATTTACACCTCGGACTTCAACTATTGCGCAGAGTCTTGTCATCTTCAGAAGTTTTCTGATGACTCTGCCATAGTTGGATGCATCAGCAAGGGAGATGAAGCTGAGTACAGGGCTACGGTAGGAAACTTTGTCACATGGTGTGAGCAGAATTATCTGCAGCTTAATGTGAAAAAGACTAAGGAGCTGGTGGTAGACCTGAAGAGAGCTAAGGTACCGGTGACCCCTGTTTCCATCCAGGGGGTCAGTGTGGACATGGTGGAGGATTACAAATACCTGGGGATATGAATTAACAATAAACTGGACTGGTCAAAGAACACTGAGGCTGTCTACAAGAAGGGTCAGAGCCGTCTCTATTTCCTGAGGAGACTGAGGTTCTTTAACATCTGCCGGATGATGCTGAGGATGTTCTACGAGTCTGTGGTGGCCAGTGCTCTCATGTTTGCTGTTGTGTGCTGGGCAGCAGGCTGAGGGTAGCAGACACCAACAGAATCAACAAACTCATTCGTAAGACCAGTGATGTTGTGGGGATGGAACTGGACTCTCTGACGGTGGTGTCTGAAAAGAGGATGCTGTCCAAGTTGCATGCCATCTTGGACAATGTCTCCCATCCACTACATAATGTATTGGGTGGGCACAGGAGTACATTCAACCAGAGACTCATTCTGCCAAGATGCAACACAGAGCATCATAGGAAGTCATTCCTCCCTGTGGCTATCAAACTTTACAACTTCTCCCTTGGAAGGTCAGACATCCTGAGCCAATAGGCTGGTCCCGGACTTATTTCATAATTTACTGGCATAATTTACATATTACTATTTAACTATTTATGGTTTTATTACTATTTATTATTTATGGTGCAACTGTAACAAAAACCAATTTCCCCTGGGATCAATAAAGTGTGACTATGACTTATGCAGAAATAGAGAATATTCTACAAGGTTCACAAACTGTATGCCCTTTCATTTGCTTTTATACCTCCTTTGTCAGCCACAGAAGTCTCATCCTCCTTTGAGGATACTTGTTTGTAATGCACCTTCCAAATTTCTCCATGAAACTCCATCTGCTGCTGTTCTAACGTCACCACTGCTAGTGTCCCTTTCCAATCAACTTTGGCCAGCTCCTCTCTCATGCTTCTGTAATTCCCTTTACTCCAGTGTTATACTGATTCATCTGCTTTGAGCTTCACCCTCGCAAACTGCAGGGCGAATCTAGGTGCACTGTCCATCTTACCTCCTGATTTCATGTAATTTCATCTCCCCTTCCTATTTCCGCATGTTCCTGTCTGAACATTCCCTCTCTCTCTCTCTCCTCTCTCTGTCTCTCTCTCCAAATCCCCCCCTTCAGTTCTCACATCTTTGTCTCCTTTTCCATACATCCAACCTGCCACCAGCCCTGTCTCACCCTCCTGATTCTATCCACCTATTATCCTTACACATCATTTACTGTATCTCCTCTCCTATCAGGTTCCATCTACCCTTCATCTTTTCCTTAATGAGTCCATTACCTCCTGTTTTACTTAGCCAATTAAGGCACTGTAACCCCTCTTATCACCCTTCAACCGCTCTTTCCACTTTTGCCCTCCCCTTCCACCACCTGGCTTAATCTGCATGTTTATTTTTACCAGGTCTGCTTTTTCCTGCCTTTGTCTCCCTGCCCCTCCCCTCCCCTCCCTCTCTCCCACCTGGTCCCTCTGCCCATCATCCTTCACCTATTCTTGATGTATCTATTACCTTTTAACCCCTGTCTCATCCCTCCTGCCATTCCTCTTCATACCGGTGATCTTCTCTCTCCATTCTCAGTCCTAGTGCAGGATCTCACCTCAAAACATTCACAATTCCTCTTCCTTCCACAGTTACTGCTTGACACACTGAGTTCTTCTAGTAGATTGAATTTAATTTGATGTTGAATGGTTTCCTTTCCTATAATTGGTCTCAGCGCATAATTAAAGTGATATTTTGTCATCAAATTTAAATGTCTTCTGTACAAACAGGCATCTGTATAGTAATGGGAACCTGGAGCTTGCTGTTAAGGGAAATATGTTCCAGTTTACATGCACATCAAACCAAACGTAATTAAAATTGCAGATTTTTCCTGAATGTGATTGAAATAGTGTGCTGAATATTCTGGTACAAGGAAATTTGTAAAACTGCATTGTTTGCCTCATTGAGAAGAAATAGAATATATTTCACTCAAACAATCCTACTTGTACCTGCACTGCCCCTCAGTAGTCTGGTACAAGAAGCTGAATTTGATTGTCAGTCACCTCTTGTAATTTTGCGTGGGTGATTCCATATGTGTATGACTCACAAGCTAACACATCGACATGAGCAACCAGATTCAAATTCGTACTTGGGTGGCAAAGGCTGATTGCGTGCCTGGGAATAAATAAAGAGTATCCTATTCTCAATGCTCTTATAGTGTGTAGTCATTCTAAAAGCTACGCTTGTCTGTAGAAGATAGAGATCTAAATCTACCTCTATCAACTGCATATGCTTTGTGGTATGACTTCTAATACATTGTTGTACCTGTCCCTGCTGTTAGACTAGCTTCAAGCAGTGATGTTTTATTAGTCGCCCTGGTCTTGTTACTTGCCTTAGTGAACAGCCAATAGATACAATAATGTGTAATTGATTGTTGTCAGTAGTTTTAGAAGACGCACTGTTTGCAGATGTATTGGACTCAAAGTTGCCAGCTAATCCCAGAGGTCCAGAATGTAACTATTGCCATTTTCCTGCTTAAGCAGCAGTTTTCTTGGGAAATCCACAATAATACTATCAGATAAATCTCAGAGTTATATTCTGTACACATACTTTGATAATAAATGTACTTTGAATCTTTGACATAAGATCTGGACAGACTGACAAAGATGTTTGAATCAGCCAGTTTTAATACATGTAGCTTGTCAGCAGAATCCAATATTATAGTGTGGATAATGCTTCTTGGTTCCTACTTGTGGTTAAAAACTCTTTCCCTTACCACTGTACTTCCTTAAGATCTGTCACTTTATTAACTTTTACCAGTTCTGATGGAATACCATCAGCCTAAATGTTGGCTTTGCTTTTCACGCTGCAGATGACAGCTAGATCCATTAATCATTTCCAGCACATTCTGCTTCAGATTTTCAGCAGCTGGAATATTTTGCTCTTTTGTTTTTAATTTTGTTGCTGAGTAGTCCGACCTTATAACAAGATGCATCTCCATAGCTCTCATTCCTACAGTCATTGTTGCTTTTCTTCTTTAAGACCATAGGACCATAAGATTTAGGAGCAGAATTAGGCCATTCAGCCCATCAAGTCTGCTCTGCCATTCAATCATGGGCTGATCCACTTCATCCAGTCATCCCCACTGCCCTGCTTTCACCACATACCCTTTGATGTCCTGGCTAATCAAGAACCTATCCATCTCTGCCTTAAATACACCCAATAACAAGGCCTCCGCAGCTGCTTGTGGCAACAAATTCCACAGATTTACCACCCTCTGACTAAAGTAATTTCTCCGCATCTCGGTTCTAAATGGACGTCCTTCAATCCTGAAGTCGTGCCCTCTTGTCCTAGAGTCCCCTACCATGGGAAATAACTTTGCCATATCTAACCTGTTCAGGCCGTTTAACGTTTGGGATGTTTCTATGAGATCCTCCCTCATTCTCCTGAACTCCAGGGAATACAGCCCAAGAGCTGCCAGACGTTCCTCATACGATAACCTTCTCATTCCTGGAATCATTCTCGTAAATCTTCTCTGAACCCTCTCCAATGTCAGTATAGCCTTCCTAAAATAAGGAGCCCAAAACTGCACACAGTACTCCAAGTGTGGTCTCACAAATGTCTTATAGAGCCTCAACATCACATCCCAGCTCTTATATATTCTATACCTTTGAATGAATGCCAACATTGCATTCGCCTTCTTCACAACCGACACAACCTGCAGGTTAACCTTTAGGGTATCTTGCACAAGTATTCCCAAGTCTCTTTGCATCCCTGCATTTTGAATTCTCTCCCCATCTAAATAAGAGTCTTCCTGTTTATTTCTTCCACCAAAGTGCATGACCATACACTTTCCAACATTGTATTTCGTTTGCCACTTCTTTGCCCATTCCGCTAAACTATCTAAGTCTCTCTGCAGGCTCTGTTTCCTCAACACTACCCGTTCCTCAACCTATCTTTGTATCATTGGCAAATTTAGCCACAAATCCCTTAATACCATAGTCCAAATAATTGACATACATCGTAAAAAGTAACAGTCCCAACAGTGACCCCTGTGGAACCCCACTGGTAACCAGCAGCCAGCCAGAATAGGATCCCTTTATTCCCACTCTGTTTTCTAACGATCAGCCAATGCTCCACCCACACTAGTAATTTCCCTGTAATTCCATGGGCTCTTATCTTGCTAAGCAGCCTCATATGCGGCACCTTGTCAAAGGCCTTCTGAAAGCCCAGGCATACCATGTCTACTGCATCACTTTTGTCTACTCTGCTTGTAATTTCCTCAAAGAATTGCAGTCGGTTTGTCAGGTAGGATCTTCCTTTCAGGAAACCATACTGGCTTTGACCTATCTTGTCATGTGCCTCCAGGTATTCTTTAATCTCATCCCTAACAATCGATTCCAGCAGCTTCCCAACCACTGATGTCAGGCTAACAGGTCTATAGTTTCCTTTCTGCTGCTTCCCACCCTTCACCATCTCTTCCACTGACCCAGTTGCCAACTCTTTCATCACCTTTTCAGATTATCATCACTTGTGGAGGGGAGTATTCAGAGTCAACTTCAGAGCCAACTTCAGAGCATAGCTCAGAGACATACAGCATGACAGCACAGAAACCGGCCCTTTGGCCCATCTAGTCTGTGTCAAACTATTATTCTGCCTAGTCCCAGTGACTTGCACCCAGACCATAGCCCCCCATACTCCTCACATCCATGTACCTATCCAAATATCTCTTAAATTTTGAAATTGACCCCGTATCCACCCCTTGCATTGGCAGCTTCTTCCACACTCCACCAGAGTGAAGAAGTTTTTCTTTATTTCCTTCTTAAATATTTCACCTTCACTCTTAACCCAAGATCACTAGTTCTAGTCTCACCCAGCCTCAGTGAAAAATGTCTGCTTGCATTTATTCTATCTGTACCCTTCATAATTTTAGATGTCTCTATCAAATGTCCTCTCATTCTTCTACACTCCAGGAAATAAAATTCTAACCTATTCAACCTTTTCATATAACTCAGGTCCTCAAGTTCCAGCGACATCCTTGTAAACTTTCTCCACGGTCTTTCAATTTTATTTATATTTTTCCTGTAGGTAGGAGATGCCAGGTCAGATTGAAAAGGTCAGGGTGTTGTGATCCAAGTCAAGGGACAGGCTGGTTCAGATCTCTGCTCCACAACTTGGGTCTGCACTAACTATGGGATTCACTTTGTGGACTTCAGTTCAGAATGCTATTTGCTTGTGGCTATTGTTTGCATGATTTGTTCTTTTTCTTTGCACATTGTGTGTTCGACGGTCTTCTTTATTTTTATGGGTTCTTTTTTTATGGACATGATGTGTTTCTTTTCTCTCTGCACACTGGGTGTTCAACAGTCTTTTTTGTGTATGGGTTCTTTCAGGTTTCTTTGTTTTGTGAATGCCTGTTCAGAGACAAATCTCAAGATTATATAATGTATACATACTTTGATAATAAATGTACTTTGAACTTTGACTAGAATTGAACGCCATAGTCCAAATTAGGCCTCACCAACGTTTTGTAGTTTTCCACATGGTAATTTAAATTGTTGATAGAGATGACAAGCAATAATGAACCCAATAACAATCCTCACAGCACACCATGAATCACAGACATCCAGTCAGAGTGGCAACCAGTGACTACCACTCTGTGGCTTATTCCATAAAGTCAATATCGAATCCAATTTACTACTTCATCCTGAATGCCAAGTGGCTGAATCTTCCTGACCAACTTCCCATGTGGAACCTTGTCAAAAGAACTTAGTAGACTATATCGACTACCTTTCCCTCATCAACTTTCCTGGCAACCTTTACAAGATTGGTTCGACACGACCTACCACAAATAACACCTTTTGACCATTCCAAGTCAGTCACTGTCTATCCAAATACTTCTATATCTGATCCCAGAGAATACCTTCCAATAATTTACCCACTATGGATGTCAGGCTCACCAGTCTATATTTTCATGGCTTATTCTTAGAATCTTTCTTAAACAAAGGAACATCATTAGCTGTCCTCTAATCCCCCGGCACCTTGACCGTGGCTAATGACATTTTAAATATTTCTGCTGGGGCCCCTGAAATTTCTGCACCAGCCTCTGATAAAGTCCGAGGGGGCACCTTGTCCACCCAAATTTGCCTCAAGGCAGCAAGCACCTCCTCTGTATTCCGTATACAGTCCATCACCTAACTGCTGTTTTATCTCTCTTCTATAGAGTCTGCATCTGTTTCCCAAGTAAATATGAATGCAAAAAATCCATTTAAGATTTAGAAACATAGAAAACCTACAGCACAATACAGGCCCTTCAGCCCACAAAGTTGTGCCGTACATGTCCCTACCTTAGAAATTACTAGGGTTACCCATAGCCCTCTATTTTTCTAAGCTAGATGTACCTATCCAAAAGTCTCTTAAAAGACCTTATTGTATCCACCTCCACCACTGTTGCCGGCAGCCCATTCCACACACTCACCACTTTCTGCACAGAAAACTTACCCCGACATCTCCACTGTACTTACTCCCAAGCACCCTAAACCTGTGCCCTCTTGTGGCAGCCATTTCAGCCCTGAGAAAAAGCCTCTGACTATCCACATGATCAATGCCTCTCATCATCTCATACACCTCTATCAGGTCACCTCTCATCCTCCGTTGCTCCAAGGAGAAAAGGCCGAGTTCACTCAACCTGCTTTCATAAGGCATGCTCCCCAATCCAGACAACATCCTTGTAAATCTCCTCTACACCCTTTCTATGGTTTCCACACCCCTCCTGTAGTGAGGTGACCAGAACTGAGCACAGTACTCCAAGTGGGGTCTGACCAGGGTCCTATATAGCTGCAACATTACCTCTCGGCTCCTAAGTTCAATTCCACGATTGATGAAAGCCAGTACACTGTATGCCTTCTTAACCACAGAGTCAACCTGCATGACTGCTTTGAGCGTCCTATGGACTCGGACCTCAAGATCCCTCTGATTGTCCACACTGCCAAGAGTCTTACCATTAAAACTATATTCTGTCTAAATTACTAATTCTAGAGGAGGAGGAGAAGATAGCAGTGCGATGCAGCACGCGCAACCACTCCGGTGAATGATATCTAATCTGTCAAGTAGGGTACCGTGCACAATTCTGATTTGATGGAGACAGACGTGAGAGTACGGAGGAACATCTGGAGAAACTTCTGAAATGTCAGCTTCACTGCGGCTGCTACTGTGTGGTCCGGAATCTCTGGAGGAGAAGGCTCTGAATCCTCAGCTTTGCTGGTTTTGGCGGGCAGGGCGAGGTCGAAGACGCTCAGCAGAGGATGGCACCCGGGAGACTGTATCAGAGGCTCGAAGTTTTCGGATGGATGGACTCAGTGTCGGCTGTGGTCGGGTGCTTCCAATGCATCGGCAGTTGTCGGTGCCTGGAGGTTTATGGCAGGGAGTTTCTCCCTTTTGCCGCCTGCTATTGGGGACTCGGGAGTCGATCGGGACTTTGAGACTTTTTTTTTTTTTACCGTGCCCATGGTCTGCTCTTCTTCAAATTATGGTATTGCTTTGCACTGCTGTAACTATATATTATAGTTATGTGGTTCTGTCAGTGTTTGTCTTTGGTTTGTCCTGTTTTTTCTGATATCACTCTGGAGGAACATTGTATCATTTCTTAATGCGTGTATGCATTTCTAAATGACAACAAACGAGGACTGAGAGTTCTGATAATCTAATTTCTTTCACTATTTATGATTTCTTTAAAGAAAACTGAAATCCATTCCTGGTAGGTTGCTAGGTGGTGGAATCAGCATGTTGTGCTTTGACTCCGAAATTCATTTCATGTATATGCATTTAGCACTGCCTAGTCTATTTCTTCCAGTATTTTTATTAAAGGTTCATCCTGACATTGTGCAGAATGCTTTGTTTTCACTTTCTGATTTCTATTCAGCTGTAAATTGAGAAATATTACTTGTGTCCTCTGTAGCAGTCTGGAAGGAGCCAGAGGCAAAGAAGCTTACGATTATCTTAATTGTTTCTGGTAATGTTATTCTGGCCCTGCTGCAATGGTGTGTGCAACATCTGGCAGATCCCAATCACCCTGCTTATTGAACCAGAATTTCCCCAAATATTACTCTTCATTGACAGATACATCGTGGAACTACACTGTGAGCGCACTTTGTTGGCAGGGCCTTCTGATGAAGTCCTTTACTCAGTCTTCCTCCCCCTTTTCTGGGAGCTTGCTGCCCTTTTTTGTGGCTTCTATCATGTTGATTGCAGTATCGGTGCTGTGCAATTGCTCAGCGAAAGGAGGTGTAAGGCGCTCCTTCCGTCCGATAGCCTACAGGTCACCCTTGGGCAAGGCGTAGTGCCTATTTAGCCTCCCAATCAGAGTCATGGTTTGCGGGTGGTGGATGGTTTTACAAGCAGATGGTGGGTGGTTTTACAAGGATATGAAAAAGCCTACGTATCTTTGCATGCACAGATAACAACCAAGTGCAAGGAAGCAAAAGAAAAGTGGCTTAAAGACAAATGTGAGTTCATCGGACAATCGCAGAAGACCAACAACAGCAAACGTATGCACGACGAGATCAAAGAGGTCAGAAATCAGAAGAAAAGTGGGGCAACAACAGGATGTATAAAAGCAAAAGATGGCTCTACAATTATGGAAAAAGGAAAAACAATGCAAAGATGGTCAGAATACATCAAAGACTTATACGACGATAAAGACCGAGAGGACAACTTTGATATTGGTAACAAAAACGAGGACCCAGCAATACTGAAAGAAGTGGAACATGCTATGAAGAAAATGCGAAAGGGGAAATCATCAGGACCAGATAACATTCCGGTTGAACTGTATGAAGCGCTAGAAGATTTTGGTGTAGAGAAATTAACAATCTTATTGAATAGAATATACAACAGTGACAAAGTACCAGAAGATCTTTTAAAGACAGTATTCATTGCACTGCCAAAGAAACCAGATGCAACAGAGTGTGGACAACACAGAAAAATTAGTTTAATGAGCCACCTCACAAAAATTCTACTTTGAATTATCATGCTCAGAATAAGAAACAAAATTAAACCAGAGATGAGAGAAGAACAGTGCGGTTTTGACAAAGGCAAGGGAACATTAAATGCCACTTACAATATATTCTCAGGAATATTATCGAAAGGTCAATAGAAGTACAAGACCTATACTTCTGTTTCATTGACTACACAAAAGCCTTTGACACAGTAAAACACTAAGTCATCATGAAAATGCCTAAAGATATTAATATCGACGGAAAAGATCTAAGAATAATCAGGAATCTCTACTGGCAACAAAATGCAGCCAAACGGATAGACGGGATTGATGGATATCAGCCAATGGAGTGAGGAGTCAGACAGGGTTGTGTTCTATCACCAGACCTGTTCTCCCTGTACAGTGAAAACATCATGAGAACCATACAAGACCTACCTGGAATAAGTATAGGAGGATACAATATCAACAGCCTCCGCTATGTTGATGATACAGTACAGATAGCAAACAGTGAGGTTAATTTACAGAAACTAGTATCTACCATCGACACAGAGAGCGAAAGACTTGGCCTAACCTTAAACAAAAAGAAAACTGAAGTAATGGTAATCTCAAAGAAACCTGATATCCCAAACTGTAGGATCGTATTGGGAAATGAAATCCTGAAACAAGTTCACAACTTCAAGTACCTTGGATCATGGGTAATATCTGATGGCAAGTGCGAAACAGACATGAAAGCAAGAATAGCAATGGCAAGAACAGCATTTACAGAAATGAGAAACATCCTAACGAACAAGAAAATAGCGATTGACATCCGCCTTAGAACTCTCAGCTGCTACATTCTTCCTATATTAATGTACGGCTGCGAGTCATGGACCATCACAGATGCAATGGTAAAAAGAATCAATGCATCAGAGATGTTCCTCAGAAGAATGCTATGCATATCATATATGGACAGGATAACCAATGAAGAAGTTCTACAGAGAACGAAAACAAAACATACATCACTTAAAAAAAAAAATCAGAAAACAGCAAACAAAATTCTTTGGACACATCATGCGAAGAGAGACATTAGAACATTTAGTTACAACTGGAAAACTGGAAGGAAAAAGCAGAGGCAGACAGACAGAGAATGAAAATGATAGATGGAATAACATCATGGTTAGAAACAGGGGAGGCAACAACTACAATTCGGAGGATCAGGGACCGTGATGGATGGAGGGACATGATCGCCCACGTCGAATGGCAAGGCACTTGAA
The DNA here is from genome assembly GCF_030028105.1 of Mobula birostris. NCBI lineage: Eukaryota > Metazoa > Chordata > Chondrichthyes > Myliobatiformes > Myliobatidae > Mobula > Mobula birostris. The sequence continues at coordinate 196,718,009 of NC_092371.1, forward strand.
TAATAATAATCATGTTGATGTATTAGAGAGAATGACCTTCAATGCCACCATATCAACCAACAGGATCACAGGGGTAAAGCTGATGCTTAATTGCAAGCTGCAGTGCTCGTCCATAACATTCCCTGAAAACTTTAGAAACTTAACACTACTGCAAATTGCAAACAAGTCTTTAGAGAGCACCTTAAATTTCATAGGCCAGTAAACTGCTTAAGCCAACTTCAGTAGCACTTTATAAAATCAGGCATTGACAAAATCAACCAAATTTCCATACGCCCGATGTGCAGAAATGGTGCACCTATTATCACCCTGACTAATTTTCCAGGTACACAGTGACAGAGAGAAACAATCTGGTAAATACTTCAAATTAATTACACCACTTCTTTTTAAATAGAGATATAAAGGTGTGACATGGAATGCATGTGCACTGAATATAGTATAAGGGATTAGGTTTTAATGGCTACTTGATGGTCAATAGAAGGACCTGTTCGTGTGCTGTATAACGATGAATCTACTTGTTTGGGTTAAAAGCTGGTAACATGGGAACTGCCAGTAAGCTATTTGAATACGTGTGGCAATCACTGTTGATCTTAAATTTTGGATATCAAGATTAATTTTGTATTAATCTGAGAATTTAACCATTCATTTCAATAAGAAGATTTCTATGTCAAAGAACTTTTTTTTGAGACAGAGTCTTACTATGTGGCTATTCATATTTTATTCATGCTGTACTTATTTCCAACAGATAATCCATCAGATTGTATGAGTCAGGCTGGGTAGTCATATAAAAGTGAAGCAGCTAAAGCTGGCCTCCAACGTAATTGATTCAGTGAGTGGAATTAGATGAATTGGGTGCACATGCCAATTTCCACAAGGAAACCATGCAATAGAATCACAGCTGTCACTCAAACTCTGGAACAGCTGCAAGAGTTGAGAGAGATTCCTCTGTGACCCAGGAGCAGTTTTCATCTGCCTTGCAACAAATGCAAATCAGGCAGAGAGAAAATTCAGAAGAATATTCTCTGTCTTCTGCTCAGCCAAGGCCCACTGATTTCTGTCCATAATCACAGCCAGGATCCTGCCTGAAGCCCTATATCAGTATGTAAGTTAGTGTGATGCACAGGCTTTAGCACACTGAGGCTATTTTGATGAGCACTTGGTACTGTGTTCAGTTCTACCCATAAATTATAACAAACAGTGATGTAGAGTGACCAGAACAAGACATTGGCACAAAGAAACCCACAGAGACAAGTGCATAGCAGTGCAGGAAAAGCTCGATTGAGCCCCATTGCTGAGGTAGGATTGGGGTTGTATGGGTCACTTCAAAAAACCTGGTCATTGAAGGAAAATAGCTGGTGGTGTTGGACTTCAGGCTTCTGTACCTACTGCCCAATGGTAGCAGTATGAGGAGGACATGGCCCAGATGGTGGGGATAATAGATGTTGCCAGCTTGAGGCAGGGCCACCTGTAGAGAGAACTGTATCCATGGCAGACCAGGCTGCATCCACTATTCCCTGTGGCCTTTTGAGATCCAGTGTGTTGGAACTGCCATCCAGGCCACTTATTTATCTATGTAGAGATTCAGCATAGAACAGCCCAATGAGCTGCTCTGCCCAGCAACCAGCGTAATGACAGGATAATTTACCCACTAACCAGTATGCCTTGGACTGAGGGAGGAAACCAGAGCACCCAGGGGAAATCCATGCTCACACAGGAAAAACATACAAATTCTCTTGCAGAAGACCACAGAATTCAACTCCAAGCTCCACGACTCTGAGTTGTTTAGTATCATGCTAAATGCTAACGACCATGGCACCATAATGCAACCAGTCAGGATACTTTGAACAGTTTAGCTGTAGAAGTGAGGGTGTTTGATCATTGCTACATATCCCTAAGCATCCTCTACACCTTCTTTGCTCATATAATGGGCCCACAACAGGTCATCCGATGACCAGAGGATGGATTTTTTCAGGCCAAGAACTTTCAGGGCTGGGAAGGAAGGGGACAGAATCCAGAATAAGAACAGGAAGGGGTAGAAGCTGGATGGTAATAGTGAGACAAGGTGAGAGGGAAGACAGGAGAAGCTGGGAGATAATAGATTTCTGAATGGACAATGAATCCATGAACACTACCTCACTTTTGTTTGTTCTCTTTTTGCACTATTTACTTACAGTAATTTTATGTTTTATATAGATTTCTTATTTGAATTTTTAAACATTATGTATTGCAATATACTGCTGCCACGTGACAACAAGTTGCCAGTGATAGAGAAGCTGATTCTGATGGAAGAGGTAAAAGACTGAAGAAGAAAGGAGAGGACAGTAGATCATGAAATAAATGGAAGGAGGTGGGGAAGCAGAGGGAGGTGAGGGACAGTTCATGAGGGTGGAGGAGAAGAGAAGAAGTGAGCAGGCCACTAGAACTGGTGGAAAGCAAAAATGTAGAGGTGGGGGAAACAGAGAGGAGTGCTTAGTGAATGTCCGAAAAAGTTATGCTTATGCCATCAGCTTGGAGACTACCTAAACAAAATATTGTGTTGTTCCTCCAATTTGCATTTGGGTCATCATGGCAGTAGAGACCTCTCAGCTTCTCACGTCATTCGCCCTCCACCACACACCTTCACATTCACCTGTGCTAGCTTGTACTCTTTCCCCTCATACTAACTTCTGATTCTGTCCAGTCTGGAGTGGTGGGAGCAGGGAGATTGAGGGTGAGTGAGTCACTTTGCCCACTTCCCAAACCTCCAGGGCAGTTTCAGGTGCCACCAGAAGAGCTGCCACTCTCCCAGAGAATGCTGCTGGAGGCCTGGATGGTTCAGGCAGTTGAAGTTGGCACCTATAACCAGATCTCACACACGTGGGCATGGGGGCAATAAGTCCAGGTGGTGGAAGCAGGGTCTGTAGGGTCAGATTGATTCACAAGTGTTGGTGTTGTAAAATCCATGATTGTGATAACGGGCTTTCAGAGCCTAGATATCTGAAGCAAAAGACTATCCCATACCTGTGCTGCAGAGATCTTTGCATACACTGGTGATATACTGTATAATGGTGGGCCATTTTGGACATTACTCATAGGTTAACTACAATTTCCAAACTATTCACGGATGATCAGTAAAACAATATAACTGTTCTCTGCAGCTCCAGATGCACAAGATTCAAAAGACGGTACTAGATTTTTGTCTTACTCAATGCACAGTTGTCCCAGTCCTTTGAACAATTTTCAATGCTAACTGTAGTCTTATTGTAAGATAAGTAACAACTTGAGTTTCTAACCAATCATCTTTTATAAAGGACAATCATTTTTCAACTTACAACAGCAGCTAATACAACTTCGTATCAAATGTTGTGATATATTGTACACAGTTCTTAAAAGTACATCCACATTAATTATATATTGCAGTTTCTCCTAACAACTGCTGTGAGATTTTGCAAGATAATGGTAATACCCTTTTGACCCCTGGGTTTGGTAACTTTTTGGCTATGCTTATTACCCAAGGGTTAATATTCTGACTACACTTCTCCCTGCCACAGTAAAGCAGCCAACATAATCAAAGATCCCACCCACCATAGACTGAGTTTGTACCACCTGGTTCAAGGGCAGTTTCTATCCTGCAGTTACAACACCCTAGTATGTTAAGATGAAACTTTGACCTCAAAATCTAGCTCATCATGGCCTTGCACCTGATTGTCTGCCTGCACTGCACTCTAACACTTTATTCTGCATTTTGCTACTGATTTCACTCATTGTTTTCACCTCAGCACTCTGTTGTAATAAATTGATTTGTATGGATGGCACACAAAGCAGTTTTTCATTGTACCTCAGTACATGAGACAAAAATAAACTAATTTACTGATATAAAAAAATTACCTCTATCTTGTTTTTCTTTCCCCAGTGATCATGACCTTTCATCAGTACAGATCTTCTGACCTTGTGCAAGGTTATTGACCTGAAATGTTAAATCCATGTCTCCCTCTCTATGGACGCTGCTTGATCTCCTGAGCATTTCCAATATTTTCTGTTTTTATTTCAGATTTCCTGAGCCTTCATCTTTTTTCCATTTATCTCAATACTTTTGTTTTTTACCTGTTCCATTTACTATTCCCTTTGCCTCGTGCTCATCATTTCTTTCAGCTTCTCTTTGATGCCCCCCTTCACGTTCTTCTGTCTGCCTCTGCACTTGCTTCAAACCCGCTACATCACTGACTTCTATTGACAGATGAAAGGCCATCAACCTGAAATGTTAGTTTTGTTTTCCTTCCTGAAGACGACAGCCAGCCTCCATTGATCATTTCCAACAGTTTATGTTTTGGATTTTCAGCAGCTGGTATATTGTGCTCTAATGTTTGTTCTTACAAACATTACAGCTGGGGGTATCCCCGTGACTCTCATTCCTAGAGTTATTTGTTGCTTTTCCCTTTACCATCTCAATGGTAGTGGTAATAGAATGGATAAACTGCTTTCCTCATCTTTTGAGATTCTTCTCATTCTTTGGATTTGATTCATGCTGTTGCAAAGAGCAATCTGAATACATTCAGTCAGCTTTAGAGCACAGTTCAATCCCTTACCATTTATGAAGAAAATTGCCTTGAAATTCATTCCTGGTTGGAAGCTTCATGGTGGAAGCAGCATGTTGTTCTCTGACCCCAACGTTCATCTCATGCATAACACAGGCAAATATATATTTCTTCCAGTTGTGTACATATGACTCAACCTAATAGGGAGCAGGAAGAATATCAGTGCATATCTCTTCACAGGCTGATTTGACAAGAGCAGCTTGTGAACAGTTATAAAAGTTAAGAGTAAGTTAAAATTAGGCTGGTTCCTGAAATAAAAAAAAATGGAAAAAAAGAATGCAGCTCTGATCAGGCAGGATTTGTGGCATGTGGAACAGCTGAAAATCAATACATCAGAACAATTGCATTTTGTCAGGCCAATAACCTCATTTCTGAAATGTTAACCCCAATTCTCCCTCCACAGCTGTTACCCGATCTATTGATTTTATACAGCATTTTCCATTTTTATTTCTGATATCAAACATTTGCAGTATTTTGTCTCTTCTTTGAAGTTCCTGAATTAGACTGAAAATACTGATGTGGATGAGAAGATAGAAGGCTGTAATCTCTCAGTGGATTGTGATGGTAATAGTGAAAGGTAAGCCCTATGTCCAAGGGCTTTCCTGCCTTCACGTAAGGAGAGCACTATTTCTTTTCTCGGCCTTATATTGCCAAAGTGGTGTTTGAACATGGGGGGTTATGGGAAAGAGGGAAGGGAAGGTGTGGTATAACATCACCCACCATTCCCTATAAGAGGTAAAATCCAGGCTTTAGTTGTTGCTAGCTATTTTGAAGCACTACTTTCCACAGCTGAAATGGAGTCCCACAGTTAGTGAGGAGCCCAGCCATGGCAAAGTTAACTGGCCACTATAATCAGATTGTACCAACAATTTTGAGTGCTATGAATCAATCTGGCTGGGGTTAATCACACATCACACTTGCAGAAGCTATTTTCCAGCAGTATCCAATATAACCTCTGCCGTTTCTCTGTGCTTCTTACAAGTTAAGTTGTGTGGTGAATTCCTTGCTGCCTTCCCTGGTCCAGCTGCGTCCTTCACTCTGAACCTGTCGTCTGAAATGCAAAAGACATCTTCACTCAATGCATCTGCTGAAAATCCACATAATTAAAGAGAAAGCATAAATCTTGAGCACTGACATATGCAGGGGCACCCTCCTGTTCTTGGCAAAGTCAAAATCAAAGCCAAGTTTATTGTAGTATGAATAAAATGCATATATGGACAGATACAATATAAAGCTTAATTGCATCACAGGAACATAGCTTTAGATAAGCACCATTCACAAGAAAGATATTAAACATAAATTATACCATACATAAATTTTCCAATAATGACCAAAATTACAATTTAAAAAAAATTGAAACTGTTCCAATACTGCACCTTTGTTCTTGCTCTTCATACACCCATGGACAAAGTTGATTGACAAATAGATTCCTCTTTCCATTGTGACATGTCCGGGCTTTCTCCATTATATTAATTTGCCGTTTCTCTTAAATTCCCTTTCCTGTTCCCAATAAGTTCCAGTTAAAACAGTGTACAGTGTACAGCCCGCAGCCCAAGGCTCATTTTGAGCCTGAAGAATATTAGTTCATCCTGATTTGGTAATTGGTGAGCTACAGTCAATCACATCTTTCTTTCTCATGTTCAATTGCAGAAGCAGTTTGGTTCCCCATCAATTAGGACCTGTGGAGATCAGGGTCCGACCACTGTAGTGTTACTCTTATCCCAGATTTGCTTAGACAATCAGTAAAACTATGCCCTCAAGCTTAATGACCATGATAAGATTGAGTCTTTGTGAATGTCAGTGCAACAAAAATTTAAAAATACTAATAAAAATACAGAAAAGCCATGACAAATCAAAAACATTAAAATATATATTTAAAATCCATTTGAAAAAGGATCTAGTGTTTTCCCAGCATATATGATGAATAAGCTCTTCTTGGGCTGCCAGCTGGGTACAGGTATTGATTTTAACAGAACTTTCGACAAGAGACTCTGTTATCTTCATCAGGGATGATACCTGGGATGTCTGGTCTGGTGGTATTTATACCCCCATCATCTGTCCCTCCTGATTGGTTAGTCCTTAGCCAATCAGGTTTTGGAGCAGTGTATATAAGTCAGACAGGGCACACGGTGGAAACCCACATCAAGGAGCACAGAAGGTATATCCGTTTGGGTTACCCGGAGAAATCAGCTGTAACCATTGAAATACGAGGGGTGATTGATAAGTTCGTGGCCTAAGGTAGAAGGAGTCAAATTTAGAAATCCTAGCACATTTAGTCCAGTGGTCTAGTGACTTGAAGGTCGCTAGTCGAGCCCCAGCTGTGGCAGCGTGTTTGTGTCCTTGAGCAAGGCACTTAAGCACACGTTGCTTTCGTGTCTGTGCGAGGAGTGGTGCCCCACTCTGCGCCTTGTAAGGCACGGAAATGCCCGACGCAGGCCTCTCAAAGTCTGAGTCGACGTTCCCTCCCCTCCCAGCGGTCATGGAGCTTACAGATCCCTTCTTTGTAGAAGTCAGCGTCTTGGACCTCTAGAAAGTGGTCCACAACAGGAGTGATTGATAATTTTGTGGCCCAAGGTAGAAAGAGATAAGTTATTAACTTCAAACTTTCTGCATTTTCACTCAAGGAGTTGGACTGTACGTGCATGTAACAAGCTGTATAACTCATCTCCTTCTACCTAAGGCCACGAACCTTTCAATCACCCTTGCTGTGGACTGCCTGGATGTCCAAGATGCTCTCGTTACATGCACGTGCAGTTCAATGCTGAGTGATAATGCAGAAAGTTTGAAGTAAATAACTCATCTCTTTCTACCTTAGGCCATGAAATTATCAATTATCCCAACTGTGGACCAGCTCTACAAGAAAGGGATCCGTATGCTCCACGACTACTGGACTAAGTGTGTGCATGTAGGAGGGGACTATATTGAAAAATAAATGTGCTAGGTTTTCTAAGATTGACTCCTTTTACCTAAGGCCACGAACTTATCAATCACCCCTCATAAAACTACAGGATAAGAATTTTAACAAAGACAAAGGTCTCTCTCTAAGGAAGTACTGAAATTCAATTATAAACGAGGTGCTAAATCATCCTGTATCTACCTTCACTGGTGCATGACACAGATAGCAATCCAGAAATTACTACACTGGAGGTCCTGCTTCTCGGCTTTCTGCCAAGCTTTCTAAATTCTCTCTTCAGGACCTCTGTTTTTCCTTCCAATGTCATTGGAACCAATATGTACCAAGACATCTGGTTACTCTCCCTTCCCCTCTAAAATGCACTTGGGAGGCAACATACCAACCAGGTGTCCCATTCATGTCCACAGAATCCCCTGTCTGTTCTCTGACTATTGAGTCCTCTATCACTACTGCTCCCCCTCTTCTTCCTCTTTCCCTTCTGTACTATGAACCAATGCTTAGTGCCAGTAACCTGATCTTAGTGGCATTCCCCTGGGACATCATCCCCCACAACAGTATTGAAAATGGGTTACTTATTATTGAGGGGAATGCCTACAGGAGTGCTCTGCACTAACTGCCTATTCACCTTCCCATTCCTTCTCCTGACAGTCACCCAGCTACTGGCCTCCTGCTACTTAGGGGTGACAACTTCCTGTCACATTGGGATGTTGGGAATGGACCCACATGCGAGACACAGACACTGAAGTACAAGGAACAGGACTTGACTAGAGTAGGGACGTGACAGGATCAGACCAGGAGCAGGGACAAAAATGCATACTTGGGCTAGGGAAAGCAGGACCAGGACTAGAAACCATGGACTAGGAGACAAGGATTTGACTCCGAGCCCAAGACTGGACAAGGACCCAGAACCTGAGTCTTGCCTCGGGCTCAGACCCCAGAACCAGGCAAGGACATGACATGGCTTCAGGACAGGACGTGGCTGGGGTCTAGAGGCCTGAGCTTGGAGACAGGCTGGGGTCTTTGTTCTTGAGGCTTGAGGCTGGGGCCTTGGGTCTTGAGCTTAGCTGCAGGTTGGGGCCTTGGGTCGTGAGCTTGGAGGCTGGGGACTTCAGGCTTGTGTTCTTGGAGCTTGGCTTGGGATCCTGAGCTTAGCTGCCAGGTGGAGGCTGGGATCCAGGATCCTGAGCTTGGGGAGGCCAATAACTCAGAGGCTGGAACTCAGAGACAGACTGGGAACTGTACATTAACATAGAGCCAGGACTTATCCTTTGAAAAGCTAGGACTCATCTTTAACACAACACCAACATGAGACAGGACAGTACATAGACATAGAGCCAGGACTTATACTTAGACAAGCCAGGACTTAACTTCTCCACATGAAGGTGGGACAGGACCATCAGGTAACAGCAGAACAGCTGGATTTACCTAACAGAGGCAAAGATAAGACAGATCCCTCTGCAGGGCAACAGCAAAACAGCCTGGCTTACTCCACAGAGGTGAGGACAAGAAGAGCCAACACCAAAGAATGACAGACAGTTCCATCTCTGCTCTGGGGTAGCTCCGAGTCTCAGTTCGGCCAGCAACCTTAGCTGGCTACAGAAACAGCCAGATTCCTACCTAGCTCAGAGTAACTGGAAGCCATTCAGCTGGCCCAGGAAATAGTCAAATCCATACCGTAAAGACAGCCCTGACTACTGACAGCAAGGCTCCACGAGGGGATGGTTCCCCTACACGGCCTAAAGATGGCAATTGACTGCCCTAGCCTTCCACCAGCAAGTTGCTCCTAGGGGATCTTAACAAAACAAACCAGCAGCTCAAACTCAACCCTAAAGCTACTTATATTCCAAGCCCCAAGATGGGAATCAGGTGCCAATGATTAACTCAAACAAGGGACAGCTGGACGACCCAGAGTCCTGAGTTCACGGACCGAACCATGAACCGGAATGCGGACTTCATGGACCGGACCATGACACTTCCCTGTAAATCCAATCAATGATCTCCCCTCTGTCCCATACAAGCCGAAGGTCATCCAGCTGCTGCTCCAGATCCGGTCTTCAAGGAGCTGTAGCTCGATGCATTTCATGCAAATGTAGTTCCCTGGGAGACCCAGAGTCTCCCAGGACTCCAACATCTGGCATGAAGAACACACAATAGCCATTACTAAGTACCCCTGACATGGTAAGAAAAAAGGGGAACTCAACAGAAACTTACCCAGCCAACTCACCCGGAGCCAACGCCTCTTTTGAGATGAAGCCTGAAATCCCATTCTCCCCACTGACCTACTCCCAACAATGACCCTTCTGTACTTTTACCTACTCCTCTCTGCGCTGGTCCCGCCACTGATTGGGCTGCCGTAATGGCACCGAATGCCCGTGATGCTCTCCTTTTATATGAGTGCCGTCAACCTGCAAGTAGCCTCCTCACTGTGTGTTATTCCCACCGCTGACGGAGGGGTGGGGGGAGGGGACCTGCCGGAAAGACGAGGGAAGAGAGGTGCAGAGGTGTATAGTTCAAACAAAAATAACATGGAGATTTCAGTGAATGGTACAGTATACCTTTGAGGATCAATTTATAACACTGCAGGCTAAATCACACATAGCTCTGTATTTTATCATATTTCAGTTAATTTTTACATCATTATTAGTGTGCAATAGATATAAATTGAGTTATAAATTTGCATCTCTCTTATTAAAGCCAATTAAAGGAGAAGATACTTTACAGGTGTGTCTTGTCAATGAGAAATATTTTTTCTATGTGTTCCATTTATAGCTTTGCTTCCAAAAATCTTGTTCTAAATTAGCCAGGTTTCAGGGGGTCAGAAATTCTATCACTTGATATAGTGTTCTGTGCATTAGTAAATATATCATGTAGCATTTGAAACTCTAACAGGCTCTTCCACCTGTGTGAAAATCTACCAGAAGCAGAAGTTTGAGCCCATTTGGATAATATCAGTCCTTATGCAACTTCTTTTATCTTCTCACTGAAACTGTAATTATTGGACAAACATATTTGTCTGATGAGAGAATAATTTGAACCACATACAGTGAAAGAGTTTTTCACAACATCTCAATGTACCGCATACCTTTACTATTGACCACTTTTACCATTGTTGGGGAGTCACTTGCTGATTACTAATACCTACCTCTGATCCATCAGATACCTACAGCGGGCACCTGAAAGAGGAGTGATAGGATCAACATTTATCTGCAAAATAATCCAAATTGAGGTTAAGGGTACTAATGTCATTATCTCCTCCCAGGGCAACATTGATCCTATAGTTACTGTATGGGCAGAGCTCCTTTGACTAGACTTCCAAACTACTCCAAACTCTGAAGAACAAGAGATTGCCAGGAGAGCAGAGGAAAAGAATGAGCAATAAAGAATGTCCCATTGAACAGATGTATCTTCTGCCCCTCTTCACTCAAACTCAGCAGGTCCTATATTGGCCACATCAGCTGCCATCCATCCCATAATTCAGCAATGGAAGTAAGTCATCTTTAACCCAGGGAAACTACCTGTGAATTAAGAGAACTGCAATGACAAGAATGGATTGCAATATCAGCTTCATTAGGCACAAGTAATTTCTCCACAGATAACCTCATTACTGTGGTTGCTTCTATGATGCCATTACTGGTTTTTAGGGCTACAAGAGAGGGTAACCCTACCATAAAAACAAAAGAAATATAAGCAGGAGTCAGCCATCTGGCCTGTTGAACCTGCTCCACCATTCAATAAGATCATGGCTGATCTGACCATGGACTCATCTCCACCTACCTGCCTTTCCCTCATAACCTTTAATTCCCCTAGGAAAGGAAGTTGGGAGAACATACACCAATTTTCATTGATAGGTGGAAAGGGTGAGCAGAGATAAGTCCCAGGGTGTCAATAACTTGGAGTATCTATCCAGTGTACAACACATTGATACAATCATTAAGAAGTCATGACAGAGGCTATATTTCATTAGGGGATTGAGCGGATTTGGTATATGTTACCAAGGACTGTTACAAATCTCTGTAGGTGTACAGTGGAGGGCATTGTGACTGGTTGCAACACAGCCTGGGATGGAGGCTCCACTGCATAGTATCACAAGAGGCTGAGAGGTTTGTCAACCCAGCCAGTTCTATCAGGGACCTAATCCTCTTCACCATCAAAGGCATCTTCAAGAGGCAGTGCCTTAAGAAAATAGTATCCATCATTAAGGATCCTCACTAGCCTGGACATCCTCTCATCTTATTATTTTCACCAGGGAGGAGATACAGGAGCCTGAAGATGCACAGAACAATTCAGAAACAGCTTTCTCCTCGCTGTCATCAGATTTCTGAACAGTCCACAAATCCATGAACACTAGCCCATTATCCTTTATTTGGACTAATTACGTTTGTATTTATTCTGTAATTCATAGGCAATTTTAGGTCTTTGCACAGGCTGCTGGAAAACAACAACATTCATATTGTATAATCAGTGATAATAATCCTGATTCTGATTCTGCCAGCTTACAGGCAGAGACTGAAGAGCATGGCATTGGTGGAGAGGATTACGAAGGGCTGGATGTCAGTCGCAGAAGAGTGATTTTGGGAATGCTTCGAGCCAGTGGAGTGGAAAATGTTCGAGGATTCATCTGTGGAACCATATGCTTATGCCACAGTCATTAACAGCTTCACAAAGATATGTGTGGATGAGTGTGTACCAACAAAAACAACCAGAAACAACCAAACTTCCCCAACCAGAAGCACTGGATGATCTAGGAGATTGGTCATCTGCTGATTACTTCTACAACAGGAGCTTGTATGTCAAGCTGTTGTTCATCAGTTTTAGCCTCTTGTGATTCTATGCATTGGAGCCTCCTTCCCAGACTGTTCATCACAATCCTCCTATCTAAATGTAAAATCAATCTCCAAGATCTAGGCCTCTGCGAATCTCTCTGCAACTGGATGCGTGACTTAATCAGGAAACCACATGAGTGAGGTTTGGTAACCAAATCTCCTGCTTACTAACTATTAACTCAGATGCACCTGAAGGCAAAATGCTTAACCCCTGCTCTACTCTCGATATAGACATGACTGTGTGGCTAAATACAGATCCAATGTTATTATCCAATTCGCTGCTGACACTACAGTTGTTGGATGAATCACAGGTGGAGATGAGTCACTTTACTGGAGCAAGGCAGGTCACCTGATTGAGTGGTGCTGTGAAAACACCCTCTTGCTCATTGTCAGCAAAACTAAAGAGCTGATCATAAGCATAAGAGATTCTCAAGATACAAGAAATCCAGTGTAATATACACAAAATGCTGGAGGAATGGAGCAGGTCAGGCAGCATCTATGGTGAGGAATAAATGGTCAATGTTTTAGGCTGAGACCCTTCATCAGGACACATGAAGGTTCATCAGGTTCTGATGAAGGGTCTCAGCCCTTGAAATATGGTGTAGGGAAGTGTATGGTCAGGCACTTCCATAGAAGAAATAAAGGCATAGACTATTTTCTAAAGGGGGAGAAAATTCAAAAAGCAGAGGTGCAAAGGGATTTGGGACTCCTTATGTAGGATTCCCTAAAAGGTAACTTGCAGGTTGAATCGATGGCAAGGAAGGTAAAGGCAATGTTAGCATTCATTTTGAGTGGACGAGAATATAAAAGCAGGGATGTAATGCTGTGATTTTATTAGGCATTGGTCAGACTGCACATGGAGTATTGTGAGCAGCTATAGGCCCCATAGCGGAGAAAGGATGTGGTGGCATTGGAGAGGGTCCAGAGGAGGTTCACGAGAATGATTCTGGGAATGAAGGAGTTAAACGTGTGAGAAGCATTTGATGGTCTTGGGCCTGTACTTGCTTGAATTTAGAAGAATAGGAGAGGGGGAACTCATTGAAATCAATCGAATACTGAATGGCCTAGATAGAGTAGATGCTGAGAGGATGTTTCCTATAGTGGGGATGTCTAGAATCAGAGGGCACAGCCTTAGAATAGAGAGATGTCCATTTAGAACAGAGATGAGGAAAAATTTCTTTAGCCAGAGGGTAGTGAATCCATGGAATTTATTGCCACAGATGGCTGTGGAAGCCAAGTCATCAGGAATATTTAAAGCAGAGGTTGATGAGCTCTTGATTACTCAGGGTGTCAAAGGTTATGGGGAGAAGGGAGAAGGCAGAGGTGGGTTTGAGAGGGATAATAAATCTGCCATGATGGAATGGTACTGCAGCCTCAATGAGACAAATAGCCTAATTCTGGTCCTTTATCTTGTAGTTTTGTGACCATTCCTCTCCATAGATGCTGCCCAACTTGCTGAGTTCATCCATTATTTTGGGTGCTTTACTAAAGAGTTGATTGTTGATTTCAGAAATGGGAAGGAGGGCAAACATTCCAATCTTCATTGGTGGATTGGTGCTGGAAAAAGTGTGGTTTCACTAGTGCCTTATAGAGCCTGAACATCATATCCCTGCTCTTATATTCTATACCTCCAGAAATGAATGCCAACTTTGCATTTGCCTTCTTCACAAACAACTCAACCTGGAGGTTAACCTTTAGGGTATCCTGCATAAGGACTCACAAGTCCCTTTGCATCTCTGCATTTTGAATTCTTTCCCCATCTAAGTAGTGAGCAGTAGTAGGCCAGAGTCCAATGATTATCGAAAGATTACTTGTAATGCTACCACAATCTCTAATGCTTCCACCACCCCCCCCCCCCGCCACCGAACCTTAGGGTGCAGCTCATCTGATCTGACCGACCCACATGTCTCTCAGCTTTTCAAGCACCCTCTCTCCTGCCATAGCCACTGCAGCTACCTCTCCTCCCTCACACACCACAACACCAGACACACCGCCAGCACCCCCTACAGCGAAGACCAATGCAAAACATCCATCCAGTCTATCAGCCCCCTCCTTGTCCAACGCCACCAATTCCCCTGCCTCAATTTCCAGCCGTCCCATATCCACTCTCATTTTTCCTCCATTTTTAATGTACTCGAAAAAACTTTTACTATCCACTTTGATATTATTTGCTAGCTTGGTTTCACATTTTATCTTTTTCTTTCGAATGATTTTTTTAGTTGCTCTCTGTAGGGTTTTAAAAACTTCCCTGTCCTCTATCTCCCACTAATTTTTGCTTTGTTGTATGCCGTTTGTTTTGCTTTTACAATCGGTTTGACTTCCCTTGTCAGCCACAATTGTACTATTTTACCATTTGAGTATTTCTTCATTTTTGGAATACATATGTCCTCCACTTTCCTTATTTTTCCCAGAAACTCAGCCACTGCTGCTCTGCTGACATCCCTGCCAGCAGCTCCTACCAATTTACTTTGGCCAACTCCTCTCTCATACCACTGTAATATTCCCTTACTCCAGATACTGGAGTACTGATACTGCTACATCAGATTTTACTTTCTCCCTTTCAAACTTCAAATTGAACTCAATCATATTGTGATCACTGTTTCCGAAGAGTTCTTTTACCTTCAGCTCCCTAATCGCTCCAGTTCATTATATAACCCCCAGTCCAGTATCGCTGATCCCCTAGTAGGCTCGAAGACAATGTGGTCTAAAAAGCCATCTCTTCGGCATTCAACAAACTCACTCTGAGATCCATTACCAATCTGACTTTTCCAATGAATTCAAAATCTCCCATGACTACCATAACATTGCCCTTTTTGACATGCCTTTTCTATTTCCTGTTGTTATCTGGGGTCCACCTCTCAGCCACTGCTGGGAGGCCTGTACATAACTGCCACTAACATCCTTTTACCCTTGCAGTTTCCTAACTCAACCATGTTTACCAGTATAGCAATGGAATAAAGGGAATTACGGAGGCACGAGAGAGGAGCTTGCCCAGGTGGATTGGAGAAGGATACTGGGAGGGATGATGGCAGACCTTAGGTGGTTGAAGTTTCTGGGAATTGCTCACAAGGTGCAGGATAGATATGCCTCACAGAGAAATAAGTTCTCAAATGGCAGGAAGGGCAAACGTGGCTGACAAAGGAAGTTAAGAATTACATAAAAGCCAGGAAAGGGCATATAAGTTCGCAAAAGTGAGTGGGAAGTTAGATGGTTGGGAAGTTTTTAAAATCCAACAAAAGGCAACTGAAAAAGCTATAAGAAGGGAAAAGACAAAATATGAGGGCAGAATATCCAATAATATAAAAGAGGATATCAAAAGAATTTTTAGTTATATAAAGAGTAAAAGGGAGGTGAGAGTTGATATTGGATCATTGGAAAATGATGCTGGTAAGGTAGTAATGGGGGAGAAAGAAATGGTAGATGAACTAAATGGGTATTTTGCATCTGTCTTCACTGTGGAAGACACTAGCAGTGTTACAGAGGGCCATGGGTGTCAGGGAGCAGGAGTGAATGCCATTGCTATTACAAAGGAAAAAATGCTAGGCAATTGTGCTAGGAAAAAGTGCAATGTTGGCATTTAGTTCAAGGGGAATAGAATATAGAAGCAAGGAGATAATGCTCAGCCTTTATAAGACAGTAGTCAGGCTGAACTTGCAATATTGTCAACAGTTTTGGGCCCCATATGTCAGAAAGGATGTGTGCATTGGAGAGAGTCCAGAGGAGGTTCACGAGCATGATTTTGGGAATGAAGCGTTTGGCAGCTTAGGGCCTGTACTAACTGGAATTTATCCCCTCCCATCTTCTTCTTTCATCCCCCCACCTCCCCAACCGACTCATCTTCCCCCTCAACTGTCCTCACCTACCACTTGCCAGCTTGTACTCCCTCCCTTCTCCACTCCTAAGCTTTGGTTGTTGAAGCAGACATGCTGCAGCACACAAACAAAATTCAAAGCAGGCAATAGATTGAGTTAGTCTGCCCAGTCATGGATAGAGGCAGCTGATTTTGTACCTGTCATTCCCTAGGAAACAAATTTCTAAAACATGTGAACTTCACAGTGAACCTTCAGTTGGAAAGATTACTCTGGATGAAGGTAGATGAATCACCTTCTGAAATTTAGTTTTACAGAGCAGTGTCAGCTCCCTGTCACTACTTCAGCTGAAGCTGTGTGAACAAATGTTTGCAGTGTCAGTGATGCTGCATCCGATTCAGATGCTTTGTGAACTCTAGTGTTCTTTACGTTGTTCACATTGTGAGGCATAATTCTTCAGGGTCAGGAAAAGGCTATACTCTGGAACTCATATAAACCTTGATGTACTGTAGGTAGGCATAAGATTCTTTGCAGCTGCTTGAGTCTCTTAGGGGAGTTTAACTAGTCACCCAATAAATAATGCACCAAAAGCACCAAAAATGACCTGCCACGTCAATGTTAAAGAATAAATCATAAGATTGTTACGAACCAGTTTCAAAACATAAATCAAATTCTGTATACAGTATATTGAGCTAATAGAGAGATAATTAAACTAAGGTGCCTTGAAGCAGTCTTCAACTGAAAATTTAGTCTATAAACATTTGCTTCAGTTAGAACCACACATTTCATAGTTATGTATGCTGCTAAAGTTTCAGCAAAATTTAACATTTTTTTCATATTTTTGCTGAAATAGAAGGAATTCTGAAGAAAGTTATCCTAGAAAAGACTGTTTTACCTAAGACAATTTGATGCAGAGCTGGAAATCTCAGCTTTTAATTCTGAAATGTTACGCTTAGTGCTGCTGAGCAAATAACAAGTGACCAGTAGATGGCACTCACTACCAGTTGAGTTCGTGATCATGTCTGCCAAAATCATGGATTGAAATTCTCCTTTCATTACACCCTGCAATCTGCAGTGTTGGAACAGCGAATTCATTCAGTATGAGAGAATAAAATGTTATTTTGTGTGCTTGGAAGACTTCAAATTTATTTATGATGTCATGAGAAAGCAATCTGATCTTTGCAATTTATTTTAGTGCAGTGTAATTAGAAATTTACTGCGGTTTATGGAAAAAAAATGCCTGAAACTACATAGTTTTTGTCAAGGAGGGTCAAATAACCTTTTTCTCTGCTGTCATACACCAGGGGCTGAAAGTCAAATGAAGATAGCTTCACGAGTAAAACAGAAAGTAACTATCGAGATTTTTGATGTAAAAAAGACATGCAGCACTGAAGCCAAATTAACTCCATTGCACCAAATAATTTTATCTTCATGGTTTGGGGTCTCCACACTGAGTAAAAGAATATGATGTTCGTACAATTGGCCCAATCTCAATGATTTAAAGGGTCAGTGCACAAAAGGAAATGGAGAGAGATGAAGGGTATTCTCCAGATACACTAATGCATCACTGGGATTATCACTCATCAGAATGGACATTTTTTCCCCCATAGCTATTGGAGCCAGAGGCTAATCAGGCATGTTTAGAGGTATAGAAACTTACAGGTTTTTGATCAACCATCGAAATGGTGTAATGCAGATCAAGGAAAGTGATGATTCAGTAATAGAGTCTGATGTAAATTGCTGAATGCCCGCTTTTATTTTTACTAACTCTTCTCTATCACATCTCTCCTTCTATCCACTCAGGTCTTACACCTGATCAACTCCTATCTTTCCCCGCTACACATCACTATTTATCCATCCACTATTGACACACACTCCATGCCCTGTGCATATGTGTCATTGTCTCTGACACATGAATATGTCACATACCCTCACTCACCAATCCACATAAAACCAAAGGAGAGGAGGAAGCAAAGCTACAGATGCTGAGGGAGACACCCTAGAGATATCTGTTATATTTATATCCATCCCACTTGGAAATGAGGAAATAGCAAGCAGCTGCCGCAAGTTTACAAGTATTTCTGAAATGACAAGCATTATTTTAATTGTGCCTGAACTGTAACAATGCATGGAACCATATAGCACATAATAAACTCTTTAACTTTTGTCAGATTGTATTATTCATACATCATCTCCCTCAGCTACACACTAGGAGCTATTTTACGGTGGCCAATTAATTAAGCGACATGCATGTTTTTGAGGAGCCTGGAACACATGAAGGAAATCAATGCGATCGCACGGAGAATGCACAAACGCCACACAGACAATGTTAGAGGTCAGGGGTGAGTCTGGGCCTCTGAAGCTGTGGGACAACAGATCTCCTACTGGTGCCACTCTGCTGAGTATGTTAATTTTCAAGGTTGTGCCTTTGCAACAAACTGAATCATAGACCCTTACTCAAAGCCTTCACATGCAGTGACAGAGAAATTCCTCTTTGGACATCAATCAGGCTACATAGTCAATCTAAAGGCAAATGCCTGCAAGTTCTACAGGGTCAGTGAACATCTGTGGAAGGGAATAAACAATCAAGATTATGGGCCAAGACCCTTCATACTAAGTTGCGTTGTCTTGACTCATAATGTTGATTGTTGATTACGCTACACAAATGCTGCAACTGGATCATGGACCTTTGGTTTCCTCCCCCTGAAGTCAATGATTATCTCCTTGGCCTTGCTGACATAGGTTGCTGTTATGGCACCAGTCAGCCAGAGTTTCAATCTTCCTCGTATATGCTGATTTGTCAACACCTTTGATTCGGCCTATGACAGTGGTGTCTTCAGCAAACTTGAATATGGCATTGGAGCTGTGCTTAGCCACAGTCATAAGTGTTAAGTGAGTGGAGCAGGGGACCAAGTGACTGTGGAATTTACTTTTGCACAACCTGTTAACCGTAAAGCATGTTGTATTATGCATACTGGAAATATAAGGTAAAATATAGTAAATGTTATAATCTGTGTTTTCTCTAAAACTGCAGAACCAATTGAACCTTATGAGAACAGTATAGAATAACTTTCAGATTATATTGCCAGATATTTTTCAAATAATCTAGCAATTAGATTTTACCGCACCTAATTTATAGATACCGAAGTTCCTGCATGGTAGTGCAGCTTCATAGAACATAGAATAGTACAGCACAGTACAGGCCCTTTGGCCCACAATGTTGTGCCGACCCTCAAACCCTGCCTCCCATATAAGCCCCCACCTTAAATTCCTCCATATACCTGTCTAGTAGTCTCTTAAACTTCACTAGTGTATCTGCCTCCACCACTGACTCAGGCAGTGCGTTCCACGCACCAACCACTCTCTGAGTAAAAAACCTTCCTCTAATATCCCCCTTGAACTTCCCACCCCTTACCTTAAAGCCATGTCCTCTTGTAATGAGCAGTGGTGCCCTGGGGAAAGAGGCGTTGGCTATCCACTCTATCTATTCCTCTTATTATCTTGTACACCTCTATCATGTCTCCTCTTATCCTCCTTCTCTCCAGAGAGTAAAGCCCTAGCTCCCTTAATCTCTGATCATAATGCATACTTTCTAAACCATGCAGCATCCTGATAAATCTCCTCTGTACGCTTTCCAATGCTTCCACATCCTTCCTATAGTGAGGTGACCAGAACTGGACACAGTACTCCAAGTGTGGCCTAACCAGAATTTTATAGAGCTGCATCATTACATCGCGACTCTTAAACTCTATCCCTCGACTTATGAAAGCTAACACCCCATAAGCTTTCTTAACTACCCTATCCACCTGTGAGGCAACTTTCAGGGATTTGTGGACATGTACCCCGAGATCCCTCTGCTCCTCCACACTACCAAGTATCCTGCCATTTACTTTGTACTCTGCCTTGGAGTTTGTCCTTCCAAAGTGTACCACCTCACACTTCTCCGGGTTGAACTCCATCTGCCACTTCTCAGCCCACTTCTGCATCCCATCAATGTCTCTCTGCAATCTTTGACAATCCTCTACACTATCTACAACTCCACCAACCTTTGTGTCATCTGTAAACTTGCCAACCCACCCTTCTACCTCCACATCCAGGTCATTAATAAAAATCACAAAAAGTAGAGGTCCCAGAACAGATCCTTCTGGGACACCACTAGTCACAATCCTCCAATCTGAATGTACTCCCTCCACCACCACCCTCTGCCTTCTGCAGGCAAGCCAATTCTGAATCCACCTGGCCAAACTTCCCTGGATCCCATGCCTTCTAACTTTCTGAATAAGCCTACCATGTGGAACCTTGTCAAATGCCTTACTAAAATCCATATAGATCACATCCACTGCACTACCCTCATCTATATGCCTGGTCACCTCCTCAAAGAACTCTATCAGGCTTGTTAGACATGATCTGCCCTTCACAAAGCCATGCTGACTGTCCCTGATCAGACCATGATTCTCTAAATGCCTATAGATCCTACCTCTAAGAATCTTTTCCAACAGCTTTCCCACCACAGACGCAAGGCTCACTGGTCTATAATTACCCGGATTATCCCTACTACCTTTTTTGAACAAGGAGACAACATTCGCCTCTCTCCAATCCTCCGGTACCATTCCCGTGGACAACGAGGACATAAAATTCCTAGCCAGAGGCTCAGCAATCTCTTCTCTCGCCTCGTGGAGCAGCCTGGGGAATATTCCGTCGGGCCCCGGGGATTTATCTGTCCTGATGTATTTTAACAACTCCAACACCTCCTCTCCCTTAATATCAACGTGCTCCAGAACATCAACCTCACTCATATTGTCCTCACCATCATCAAGTTCCCTCTCATTGGTAAATACCGAAGAGAAGTATTCATTGAGGACCTCGCTTACTTCCACAGCCTCCAGGCACATCTTCCCACCTTTATCTCTAATCGGTTCTAACTTCACTCCTGTCATCCTTTTTTCCTTCACATAATTGAAGAATGCCTTGGGGTTTTCCTTTACCCTACTCGCCAAGGCCTTCTCATGCCCCCTTCTTGCTCTTCTCAGCCCCTTCTTAAGTTCCTTTCTTGCTTCCCTATACTTCTCAATAGACCCATCTGATCCTTGCTTCCTAAACCTCATGTATGCTGCCTTCTTCCACCTGACTAGATTCTCCACTTCACTTGTCACCCATGGTTCCTTCACCCTACCATTCTTTATCTTCCCCACTGGGACAAATTTATCATTAACATCCCGCAAGAGATCTCTAAACGTGCATGATCCAGTCACAAGTCTGATGGTCCTTTGATAGATATACAGTACATTCAGTGATCACTTTATTAGTACAGCTGTGCACCTGCTCCTTAATGCAAATATCTAATTAGCCATTCATGTGGCAGCAACTCCACGTGTAAAAACATGCAGGCATGCATACTTAATAATTAATAATCATTAATCATTAAAGTGAACTGGACAGTATTAAGGCCACAGGTTTACACCAGCATGTTTAAAAATAGTTCTGCATTTTTGTGAATATTGCTGTGTAAGACTATGTCTAAAATTTTGAAATATCAGTTTCATTCAGTTTTTCTGTATCAATGTTGGTGCTAAAGTAAAGGAAGCTGAATCAAGTGTGACAATTGAAAAGAACCCAAATCTGTTGGATGAGAAATAAATTGTTGTAATATACGCTTGGTGGCCACTATATTGGGTACACCTGTGCACTTGCTCGATAATGGGAATATCTAATCAGTCAATCATGTGGTAACAACTTAAAGGATAACAGCAAGCAGATATTGTCATGGAGTTCAGTTGTTGTTCAGATCAAACATGAAAATGAGGAAGAAATGTGACCTAAGTGATTCTGACCGTGGAATGATTGTTGGCATCATATGAGGTGGTTTTAGAAACCGCTGATCTCCTGGGCTTAACACACAACTGTCTCTAGAGTTTACAGAGAATATTGCAAAAGACAAATAATATCGAGTGAGTGGCAGCTCTGTGAATGAAAATGTCTCGTTAATGATGGAGGTCAGAGGAGAATGGCCAGACAGTTTCATGCTAACAGGAAGGTGATAATAACCCAGACAACCAGTTTATAACAGTGGTGTGCAGTAGAGCGCTTCTGAATGTACTACTTGTCAAAACCTGAAGTAGGTGTTCTACAGCAGCAGAAGAGCATTATCTTACACTCAGTAGCCATTTTATTAGATAAAGGAGGTACCTAATTATGTGGCCACCAAGTGTAGTCTCTTAGCTTTTTTTAAAATGCTTCATAAGTACTGCTTATATATATATTTTGGATAGTGAGCTTTGCTTCATAAAGCATATCAAAGAATCTAATAATGCAGGTGAAATTTATGATTACCTTTTTAATTTGTGGACAGCAATTTAAGTTCTGTTGTTTGAACTTTGTACATGCAGTTATTAATGTGTTATACATAGTGTATTCAGATTCAAAATCATGTAATTAGGTTCCAAATATAAATCATTCTGATACAAAGAAAATATTCATTGTATTTGTTCTCATGGCAAATATCTTTTTTGCGATCGAAGCAGCATTACTTTCTTCACATAATTTTAAAACAGTATAGAAGCAACTATGTAATTTTATCCTTTAGTAAATTAATTTCCTCCAAGAGGACACAACCCTGTTGTCGAGTTTGACAGTGTGTGGTACCAATCTGCTTCAAGCAGGCTTCAATTGTATCGGTGCCCAAGAAGAGTGCAGTAACCTGTCTCAATGGCTATCGCCCTGTGGCACTTACATCCACAGTGACGAAGTGTTTTGAGATGCTGGTGTTGAAGTTTGGAGGTGTTGTGGATGGTCTGGAGGGTTGTCAGAGGTTACAGCGGGACATCGATAGGATGCAAAACTGGGCTGAGAAGTGGCAGATGGACTTCAACCCAGATAAGTGTGAAGTGGTTCATTTTGGTAGGTCCAATTTGAAGAAAGAATATAATATAAATGTAAGATTTTTGGCAATGTTGACGATCTGAGCGATCTTGGGGTCTGTGTTGATAGGACACTCAAAGCTGCTGAGCAGGTTGAGAGTGTTGTTAAGAAGGCATATGGTGTGTGCCATTCATCATCTGTGGGATTGAGTTCAAGAGCCGTGAGGTAATGTTGCAGCTATATAGGACCTTGGTCAGACCCCACTTGGAGTACTGTGCTCAGTTCTGGTTACCACACTACAGGAAGGATGTGGATACTGTAGAGAGAATGCAGAGGTGACTGACAAAGATGTTGCCTGGATTGAACGGCATACCTTATGAGAATAGGTTGAGTGTGCTTGGCCTTTTCTCCTTGGAGCAATGGAGGATGAGAGGTGACCTGATAGAGATGTATAAGATGATGAGAGGCATTGATCGCGTGGATAGCCAGAGGCTTTTTCCCAGGGCTGAAATGGCTAACACGAGGGGGTATAGTTTTAAGGTGCTTGGAAATAGATATTGAGGGGATGTAAGGGGTAAGTTTTTCACACAGGAAGTAGTGGGTGTGTGGAATGCACTGCCGGCGACAGTGGTGGAAGCGGATACAGTAGGGTCTTCCAAGAGCCTTTTAGATAGGTAGATGAAGCTTAGAAACATAGAGGTCATGCGCTAGGGAAACCCTAGGCAGTTTCTAGAGTAGATTACATGGTCGGCACAACATTGTAAATTTCTACTTTCTATGTTCTATCAGATCAGCTCCTGTCTGAATGGTGACTTGGATCCCCTCAAATTCACCTACTGAAGCAACAGGTCTACAGCAGATGCTATCTCGTTGGCTCTTCACACAACCCTGGAACATCTGGACAGCAAAGGTGCATATATCAGGATGCTCTTTATTGAATACAGCCTGGCCTTTAACACCATCATCCCCTCAAAACTAATCAGTAAACTCCAAGACCTGGGCCTCAGTACCCCCTTGTGCAATTGGATCTTGAATTTCCTCACTTGTAGACCCCAGTCAATTTGCATTGGCAAAAACATCTCCTCCACAATCTCGATCAGCACAGGAACACCACAGGGATGTGTACTTGGCCCCCTGCTCTACTCTCTTTACACCTATGACTGTGAGGCTAAGTACAGCTCCAACATCATATACAATATACATATAATGAAACGTTGCCATAGAAAAGCAGCATCCATCATCAAAGATCCTCACCGGCCAGGCCCTGCTCCTTTCTCACTGCTGCCATCAGTAGAAGGTACAGGTGCCACAGGACTCACATCACCAGGTTCAAGAACAGTTTCTACCCCTCAATCATCAGGCTCTTGAACAAAAGGAGATAGCTACACTCATTTAAGGACTCTTATATTGTTATTTCATGCACATTATTTATTGCTATTTACCTATATCTGCATTTGCACAGGTTTGTTTACATTTTACAGTTACTGTTCTATAGATTCGCTTGGTATACCTGCTGAAAAGGAAATGCAGGATTGTCTGTGGTGATATGTATGTACTCTGATAATAAATTTTACTTTGAACTTTTGAACTTTGAACTTTGGAGGCTTACATTCCTCAATAACCTGGAGAACTATGTTAGCTGGAGTCAGAGCTTCGTGCTTTGGGTCTTGGTAGGGTCACCCATACCAGACAGGTCAAAGGGCCAGATTAAGAGCAGTCCTCCAATCCTCCAGTTTCAGGGTTCACCTGACTGTTAAAAACAATTGTAACAGAAAAAGCAATGAAGAATCTTCTATATCTGTGTGTGACTGTATGGACAAACAGAGATGGAAGATCTTCATTGCTGCCCTAAATTCCAGTGGCATAAATGGGTAGTAAGTAAATTAAATTCATTTAATTCTCTTGTATTTAGGTCCTTTGTCTATGATCAATACAACATTAAATTTAGCAACATACATTTTCACTGGGATAAATGCTTTTTCATCGGTGGCTTGCTTTTGTGTGCAATAGGTGGCATGCTTCTGAAGATTAACATTTCATTCTCAAACAGCTTATTTAATTCTTCTGTGAAAATGTTTTTCCCTATGCTCTGAAAAAGGCAGTGCCTTTGGGAATTGTGGTCAGATTTTTCTTATCCACATGAAAATTATGATTTTTTTCAAAACTACATTTGATGTTATTTACGTATCTACCTCGTATACTTGGATGTAAAAGGTAATTTGTTTGATGAATCGTTTCACAAATTTTGTGATCTCAAAACACACAACACCCATCATGAAAATGCTACTTCCACTTAACCAATTCAAAATGAATGAATTTGTTTTTCTTTCCTACTACAGGGTAATAATCCACACAACGGCAAAAAGCAATTTCAAACTTGGCACTGAAGTAAATTACAGGGTTTTTTATAGCACCCGTGCCAATGATCTTTTAACAGCAGTGCTAGCAAACTGCTGTTTTCATTCTAGTGTTTGACGCAGGTTTTTGTATGTGATTCCCTGCATTGTTATTAACTGATCTCAGCTGTAGTGGTTTGAGCTGCCAAGAGGAGCCTCACTGGTTCCTGAGATAAAAGGGTGAGCTTGTCCTGAGACACAAGTGGTCACACATCAAGCCCTAAAACTTCAAATGTCACATTGCAATGAAGAACAGGGATGGTTGGGAGATGATCAATCTGGTAGTCGCATGTTTGAGCTGATAGAAATTATGGAGGGTGGTCCATTGAATGTGGAGGCTGTCAGGGTGGAGTGTGAGGAAGTGCGAAATGCTACCTTTGACCTTATGGAAGCTATCTAATCGCACATTGCGGCAGTTGTCGAGAAGCACATGAGTAAACAATACAGACTAACCCAGCTACGATGACGAGAATGTGTGACAAGGAATGTGAGGCAATGAAGAGGCTTGCAGAATATAAACACCAGGGACAGACTAATTGGGCCAAATGGCTTACTTACGTGCTGTAGCTCTGTGCAGCATTATGATAATAACTGCGGCAGTCTTCAACAAGCAAGAGGCAGGTAATAATTAAGTTAATTTTGAATCTCAGCAGAACCTCTTATTTTGTTGAGGTACTGCAGAATGTGTTCTTGGCTGATTGCCAGCAGCAGTAGAGAATTATAATGAACCATCAAAAGTCTCTGCGTATAAGTCTCCGGGAACTTTTCCACCTGCAGAAATTGGTAAATTTTTTATAAGTGATACTGATATGTTGGGGATAGGTCACTGTCAGTAGAGTTGGGATTCTTCACTTCTGTCTGAAGCAGGTTTCCAAACAACTTTAATATCAGGCTTGAAATTGTTGCAATGTACAGTATGTCGAGGCAAATTAGGTCATGCCCTAGTTGTCTGGTCAAACAAGCTTCAGTACACTGTTTTCCAAATACAGTCACTCTTAAAAATGTGGAATATATTTTAAGGGATTTCATTTGTATAAATGGAGAGCCTGAAAATCTGAAATAAAAGCAGAAAATGCAGGAAGCACGTAGCAGTCAGGCATCATCTGTGGAAAAAAGATGTTAACTTTTGAGGCCTATGACTTTTCATCAGAATTAAAAATAGTGCAATAAGTTAGTTTCATGTGATTAAATACACTTAAATAAAATTAATAATCAGAGTATATGTACGAAGACATTGTGAACAGATAATATATACTGACCAAGTGATTTGAAAGTAATGACCATGATATTTGACCAAAGAGAGGAATTTTAAGCTGTTGTATAATTAGCTCTCCCTCAAATTTAACTGGATCTACAATATTACCAATTAATCCTATATTAAAATAATCTCATATTAAATTAATCCCATATTAAGATTATCCCCCTTTGCATAGCTTTCTAATAAGGAATATCTTACTTGCCATGGATTGGGTCATCTATAGTGGACCACCATGTTATAGGTTGACTGCTGGCTGCGTGAGTTCTATTGAATAATGTATGTACAGTGGCATGCAAAGGTTTGGGCACCCCTGGTCAAAATGTCTATTACTGTGAATAGGTAAGTGAGTAGAAGATGAACTGATCTCCAAAAGTCATAAAGTTAAAGCTGAAACATTCTTTTCAACATTTTTAGCAAGATTAGTGTATTATTTTTGTTTTGTACAATTTTAGAGTGAAAAAAATGAAAGAAGCACAATGCAAAAGTTTGGGCACCCCAAGAGATTTGAGCTCTCAGATAACTTTTACCAAGGTCTCAGACCTTAATTAGCTTGTTAGGGCTATGGCTTGTTCACAATCATCATTAGGAAAGGCCAGGTGATGCAAATGTCAAAGCTTTATAAGTACCCTGACTCCTCAAACCTTGTCCCAACAATCAGCAGCCATGGGCTCCTCTAAGCAGCTGCCTAGGACTCTGAAAATTGAAATAAATGATGCCCACAAAGCAGGAGAAGGCTATAAGAAGATAGCAAAGCATTTTCAGGCAGCCGTTTCCTCAGTTCATAACGTAATTTAGAAATGGCAGTTAACAGGAATGGTGGAGGTCGAGTTGAGGTCTGAAAGACCAAGAAAACTTTCCGGGAGAACTGCTCATAGGATTGCTAGAAAGGCAAATCAAAACCCCTCTTTGACTGCAAAAGACCTTCAGGTGGATCGATCATGCTTTGGGCTTGAGTTGCAGCCAGTGGCACGGGGAACATTTCACTGGTAGAGGGAAGAATTAATTCAATTAAATACCAGCAAATTCTGGAAGCAAACATCACACCGTCTGTAAAAAAAGCTGATGATGAAAAGAGTAAACACGAGGGATTCTGCAGATGCTGGAAATTCAAGCAACACATATCAAAGTTGCTGGTGAACGCAGCAGGCCAGGCAGCATCTCTAGGAAGAGATACAGTCGACGTTTCAGGCTGAGACCCTTCGTCAGGACTAACTGAAGGAAGAGTTAGTAAGAGATTTGAAAGTGGGAGGTGGAGGGTGAGATCCGAAATGATAGGAGAAGACAGGAGGGGGAGGGATGGAACCAAGAGCTGGACAGGTGATTGGCAAAAGGGATATGAGAGGATCATGGGACAGGAGGCCCGGGGGAAAGAAAAGGGGGAGGTGGGGAAAATCCAGAGGATAGGCAAGGGGTATAGTCAGAGGGACAGAGGGAGAAAAGGAGAGAGAGAGAAAGAATGTGTGTATATAAATAACGGATGGGGTACGAGGGGGAGGTGGGGCATTAGCGGAAGTTAGAGAAGTCAATGTTCATGCCATCAGGTTGGAGGCTACCCAGACAGAATATAAAGTGTTGTTCCTCCAACCTGAGTGTGGCTTCATCTTTATAGTAGAGGAGGCCGTGGATAGACATGTCAGAATAGGAATGGGATGTGGAATTAAAATGTGTGGCCACTGGGAGATCCTGCTTTGGGTCTCAAGACGGTCCAAGAATCTCAGAGAACTAGAAGCCTTTTGCAAGGAAGAATGGGTGAAAATCCCCCAAACAAGAATTGAAAGACTCTTAGCTGGCTGCAGAAAGCATTTACAAGCTGTGATACTTGACAAAGGGGGTGTTACTAAGTACTGACCATGCAGGGTTCCCAAACTTTGCTTCAGGCCCTTTTCATTTTTTTTGTTATTTTGAGACTGTAAAAGATGGAAATAAAAAAGTAATCTTGCTTAAGATATTAAAGAAATGTGTCATCTTTAACTTTATGCCTTTTGGAAATCAGGTCATCTTTTACTCACTTAACTATTCACAGTAACAGAAATTTTGACCAGGGATGCCCAAACTTTTGCATGCCACTGTACCATCAGGCTCAAGTAGAGCAGTAGAGCTACTCGGACTTGATGTTTCAATCCCTATGGTAAGTCGGCACGCTCGATGTTGGCAGTGGGCTTGGAGTGGTGACAAGGAGGGAGGGTAGCTACGTCATCGGGGTTATCAGGTGGGCACCCTCCTTCTTTGACGTTTTGTTGATAAGCCCACAACGTCTCCAGAGGGCTCTATGGTTCTTGTATGCTGGATGAACTCAGCAGGTCAGGCAGCATCAGCGGAAATGATCAGTGGAACCCTTCTGGCCCGAAACATCGACTCATCGTTTCCACTGATGCTGCCCAACCTGCTGAGTTCATCCAGTGTACTGTAAGTGTTGCTTTGATCACAGCATCTGCAGATTATTTTGTGTTTACGGCTCTATGGTTCTACCTGGCATCCCAGAGACACCCCCCTCAGTTCCATACCCTCCTGTCTTCATCTTGCAGCCCAGTTGTTGTCTTTCCTTTTAATTCAAATCCAATTGCTGCTTTCTTCTGCTGCATTTCTCAAGGACTTGATTGCTTGTTGGAGGGAATGACCCCTCACCCCCATCTTCTTCAATAGACTGGTCGTAGATGTAGCAATGAATCCCCTGCATCCCACTTCTACAGGGAAAATCTTGGTCTTCCAGCCATTCTGGGCAGCTTCAGTTGCCATTTCAGAGTACTTGGAAATTTTCCTCTCATAAGCTTCTTCGATACCATCTTCCCATGGTACTGTCAATTCCACAACATATGCCAGTTTGCCTGTTGTAAACCACAGGACCATGTCTGGCTGGAGTGTTGTAGTCGCAATGTCTGGGGTGTTACGTACCCCGTAAGTGGGTTGCCAAACCAGCAGAAATGGACCACTTAGTTGGAGTCTGGATTACTGGAACTAAGAAAGTTTTATTAAAGAAATAAGCAACACAGTACTCTAATCATAAGGATATAAATGCAACAGGTTAGCAATGATAAAACACACATGTACACAGAACTAGGGTAATAGGATCAATCAAGCTCTATCGCAGTCTAGGGGTAAAATGATCGGTCTCAAGTGACACAGAGTTTGGTTCAATTTAGTTCAGTTCGCAGTAATCGCTGTTGTGCTGTTGGGGAGAGAGAGAGCGAATGAATATGCAAATCGGATTTCAAACAGACTTTCGATATTCCTCGCAGTTAGCTTTCGGGCGAGCCCTTTGTAATGTCTTCTGAGGTCACCGACTGTGACCCCTCCGTTCCAGATACGATCGTTCTTCTGCGGTGAACCCGGCACCCAGGCAAGGGCGGACACACACACCAGGTTCCCGCCGACCGTACCTTTCCACCCTGTGCGTCTCTGGCTGGTCCCGTGACCAGATCTCCAAAACTCTCACCAACTTGTGGGGGTGCACCGCTTCCAGGGTCTCGTTACCTCGTGGTGTCTGTTGCCTTAACGAACCTGTCCCTTTTATCCCCCTGCTGGGGTATCGCCTGTCCATCAAACTTCAAGCAGTTCAGGTTCAAAGCAACCGGTCTTGAAAATACTCGGAACTGTGTCTCCTTTTCGTTAATCTCTCTCATCCCCCATTAACATTTCTGAATGTTCCCCCATTGTCCTCTTATCGGCATCAATCTTCTGCTAATTTGGTCTGTTGTCACAGGGGAAAACACAAGCTTTTTTTCCAAGTCCACGTCCATTTTCCAATCCCGAGCAACCTGCAGAATGCTTACATCTTTTGATGTTATATGGTGTTCTGGAGGTTGGCCTGCTGGTACAAATCGTGTGATGTGGACATTTCCTGTCAATGTTTGTGGGAGAGCATTTGGGGTGATTCGCCTCTGTTCCAAGATTGATGCCAGCTGTCTGAGAACTTGGTTATGCTGCCAAGTGTACCACCCCGGGTGAGGCTCGTGGAGCATCCTGTTAAGATGTGCCTTAGTGATCCAAGTGCTTGACAAAGAAAGCAAGCGGGGTCTTCTCCCCACCACTGGTTCAGGTTCTGGTGTGTGTGTAGGACATCATAAGTGGCTCTGATGTCAAAACTTAGCTGAGATCCCTCCATCTCCCAGATGTCACGCCAGCTAAGTTTCCTGTTATAAGACTATTTGAACAGTAGGACTGTGACTCACTGCAATTAGTCTATTGCCACGATAACTCTAAAGGGGATGCGATCTCACTGGCTCTCCACTCAGCCCTAGTCCACGTGGACAATAGCATTACCTACGACAGGCTGCTGTTTATTGATTATAACTCAGAGTTAAGTGCCATCGTACACTCAGTACTAATCAACAAGCTCCAAATGCTGGGCTTCTGAACCTCACTTCCTCATCAGGAAACTACAGTCAGTGCAGATTGGTAATAGCTTCTCTTCATCACTGACATTCATCAGTGGCGCACCTCAAGGATTCATACTTAGCCCATTACCCTACTCTCTGTAGGCCCTCACATATGTGGCGAGGCACAGCTCAAATACCATCTATAAATTTGCCAAGAACGCAACTGATTCTGATTCTGATGATACGATGGACTCATCATATACTTTCTCAGTTTATTATTGTTTTCCCTTGTACTAAATCACTGCACTGTTGTAATGGAATAGTCTGTATACATGACATGCAAAATAAAGATTTTCACTGGATCTTGGTACATGTGGCAATAATAAAACAATTTGCCAAATTATTGAGCTAGTTACACTATTCAGATTATATTGACCAGAGGCTTTTAGCTAGTCCAGTTTCACTAATATCAGCAAGTATCTGACCAACACAGATCCACCTGATTTGTTGTTTTGTCGTTCCAGCAAATGTAAAGAGTTCACTCTGTTTCTTTCTTCTTTGGCACTCTGGGATACTTCTGAAGACCATAGGAAGAGAAGTTAGCCAGGCAACACCTTGAAACTGAAAATCAACACATTGCAGATGCTGAAAATCAGGAGTAAAAACAAAATGTTGGAAACCCTCAGCAAGTTAGGACGCATTTATGGAAAAAGAAACAAAGACTGATCTGTTCAGTATTTCCAATTAAAAAAACTATTATAGCTCCTTGAAATTGCTCTGCCTTTCAATGAGATTGAGGTCAACCCATAAACTATTTTTACTCAGACATTTTTGCTCTATGCTCTTTGTTACCCTTAGTTTTCATGAATCTACCAATGCTGCTGCTGAAATTATTGCCCCAGTTGCGCTCAGACTCCCAACCTTCTGGTACGTGACCCATATGAGTCCCACAGATGTGGTTACCTTCCGTGCCTGCACAGCTCCTAATGTCCTCTGGGCCCAGCTGCTGTGGTCATCTCAGGATAAAGAGCAATCCCTGTGTAGCAACTGCTCATCAGAGGCTGTTAGAAACATATGCAATAGCTTTAACAAATTGCATTAAAATACAAATAGAATAAAATAATAAATTCAGTTAATTATAAAACCTGGTAACATAGTAGTTAGCACAACACTTTACAGTACCAGTGACCTGGGTTGAATTCCCACCGCAGCCTGTAAAGAGCTTGTATGGTCTTTGGGTGCTCCGATTTCTTTCCACAGTACAAAGACATACCGGTTGGTGGGTTAATTGGTCATTGTTAACTGTCCCATGATTGGTTAGGATTAAATTGGGGGAATTGCTAGGCGGCATGGCTTGAGGGGCCAGAAGGGCCTATTCCTTACTGTATTTCAACAAATAAATAAAAAGCTACTAAGTCATATCAGGTCAGTCGTCTTTCTTTTCATACACACAAATACCGTGTGGTACATGTATAAAGAAACGTTTGCTTGCAGCTGTATCACTGGTGTATAGAATCCAGCAGCAACAAGCAGAGTATTAGCTGTACATAAATTATAGATACATTATACTAGACAGTGAAGAAAAAACTCTGCAAAACAAGACATTAGTGCAAAAATACACACAATTTGTGACAAATCCACAGTAGTTCAAGAGGTGGTCCATAGTCTTCCACTTCTGAAGTAGAATTATGGTGTTGCATGTCATTTCAGGAAGCTGATGGTCATAAGAAAATAGCTGTTTCTGAACCCGGTGAGCCTTTAGGCTTCTGTTTAAACCTTTATAAATCTGGTTGTTACTTATTGTGCTACCAATCTTTGAGGTTATTTGGGAAGTTG
The DNA here is from genome assembly GCF_030028105.1 of Mobula birostris. Lineage (NCBI taxonomy): Eukaryota > Metazoa > Chordata > Chondrichthyes > Myliobatiformes > Myliobatidae > Mobula > Mobula birostris. The sequence goes on from NC_092371.1 coordinate 196,750,790, forward strand.
AATATATGTCCTTCCATTGTTATGATGAGGACTTGAAGGCCTGGTAGAAATCATTGAGAGGCATCATTAATCATTTCCAATATCTGTCACACCTATCTTTTGGGGATTTTCTTCAATGACCCCCAAAACACTGTAGATACACTCAGTGGCCAGTTTATTAGGTACCTCCTGTACCTAATAAAGTGGCCAAAGAGCGTATGTTTGTGGTCACCTGCTGTTGTAACTTTCACTTTAAGGTTTGACTTGTGTATTCAGAGATGTTCCTCTGGTGTATCATGTGGTTATTTGTGTTACTGTCACATTCCTATCCGTTTGAAACAGTCTGGCTATTCTCCTCTGACCTCTTTCATTAACAAGGCACTTTCATCCACAGAGCTGCTGCTCATGTTTTTATTTGTTTTTCACACCTTGCTCTGTAAACTCTAGAGATTGTTGTGCATGAAAATCCCAGGAGATCGGAAGTTTCAAACCACCCCATCTGGCACCAACAATTATTCTGCATTCCAGGTCATTTCTTCCCTATTCTGGTATTTGGTCTGAAGAACAAGTGACACTTTTGACCATGACAGCATGCTTTTTTTTTGCATTGGGTTGCTGCAATATAATTGGCTGATTAGATATCTGCACTAATGAGCAGGTATACAGGTATACCTAATAAAGTGGCCACTGAGTAACCTAAAACTGGTGATGACAGCAATGTTAAATAAATGAAAGGGAAGTGAAGCATGCCACTGTTAACTGTGAGCCCTGGGTGGGATAGATCATCGATCTGTGAGTAAGCCAGATTCACACAGCTTGCTTATTTCAGTGAGGGGATTGTCTAACGGATGCTAACAAACTTTTGACTGTTTGGTCCCATCCATAAGGACAGCACTGTGAATGGATGGCTACTGGTGAAGCCAATATGTGCTTCTTAAAGTTAATACGCACTTTTAAAGTGGAGGTGCACCATATCAGTACCCGGTGTGCTGGTAGTCTGGCGAGTCATGAATTTGACTTCTGAAGTAGTAAAGATAGGTACAACGTGGGAGATTGCACTGGAGACTCTGATGGAGGAGAGACATCCTCTATCTACAAGGGGTTTCAGGGCCATCTAGACATGTGGCCAGAATGGAAAGGGGTCTCATTGGCTTGGCCAAGAAGTGATGTCACGTCTCAAGGAAATGTATTCACAACCAGAGAAGTTCACTGAATTCATAGGCAGAGATAATTTAATGTTTTATCATGCCATCTGCACCTTTGTCCTCTGGCATTGATCAATAGTTGACGGTTTCGTTAATCACTGATCAACAATCTCTCTCACTGAGGGCTCAACATACCTGCACCTCATATACCAGCCCCTCTCTAAGCCTCCTGCCCACATCTCAGGACACACCATTCAGTCATGACAGAGACACTACCTACACGTAGTGCTCACTTCCAGGGTTGTTGTTCTGCTGGACAAAACTGTATGCAGGTGAAGGCAGCAGCTGCTGAAAAGTGAGGTATTGGTAATAGCTATTATTTTCACATGAACCAAGATACAGAGAAGGGCTTGTCTTGCATACTGTTTATACAGATCAAATCATTACACAATGCATTGAGCGAGAATAAGGTAAAACAATAACAATGCAGAATAAAATGCAAAAGCTATCAAAAAAGTGCAGTGCAGGTAAAGTACAAGATCATAATGAAGTAGATCATAAGGCCAAGAATCCATCTTATCATACAAGAGTTTCGTTCAAGGTAACAGAGGGGTAGAAGCTGTTGCTGAGCTTGGTTAGGGCCAGGCTCTGAGCTGAGGGCCACCTAGTAATCTCTGAGTGTTGTCCTTAAGACTGGACACCATGCAAAGCAATGTGCAGGAGTCACAGCAACCAGCAATACGTCCTCCAGTAGATTATCTGGGTTGCTGACAGGCTGCCTTCTTGGTCCAGAGTTGCTCAAGGTCCAAAGCCAACATTGATAACATCAACTTTACAGAAGGCAACAATGTTACCCACCTTTGCAGTGGCTCCTAAGGGAAACACTAGGTAGGAACACACAAACAGGCAAAACCATATAGAAACAGAATAAATGTGACCATCATGTGTTTTTGTTTATACATTTAGCTTTAATTGTTCACTTGGTGTTTACCTTTGCTTTATGGTGTTACTGTGGTGGTCACCTGCAGGTAAAGGGTAAGAGGTAGGGCTGAGGGGAGGAGAGGAGTTGTGGTCTCTGTATCACAAAGATGATCTTGGCAAGCAGGAAATGGAAGTGTCCATTGCCTCCTCCTTCTCCCGCTCATCCTCCTGTTCTGCTGCTCCGCTACTTCACTGCATAGTTGTTAAAAGCCATCCTTTCTGATGGAGATAGCTCCAGTAAGATGGTGCCACACTTGGACACAATGGCCACTTTAGGTGGTGAAATTGTTCATCCTTTATGTCTTTATTGTGATTGCAAGACACTGTTGATAATCAAGAATTTCAAGCACACAGGTCTACCCCACCAGCAAGATGCTTGATAACAATCAAGCTAGACTGTGTTGTAGTCTCCAAGGGGAGATGGCATCAGACTCAATGCACAAAGGTGGTGTGTAACCCAACATATGATGGAAATGGTTGTTTTGAATATTCTTAATTGGACATTGGTAATGTAGAATACAATGAGTCCGATTTACTGGTTCATTGGCGAGGTAGCAGTGTGGCCATGGACAAGGCCCTCATGCCTTGGGGTTATCTTTTACAGCCAGCAGGGAAGGAGCTGATGGAGCTGGCAGTGTGACACAGGGTTTCGTACTGGCTTGGGGCTGGCCCCTCCCATTTGCGCTGCTCTCCAGAGTTCGCATGGTGGAAGACAAGCTGGATTGCCTTTGTCTACAGCTGCACTTGTATGAGACGAGGAATGCTGCGGGCTTATTCTTGCAAAAACACGGCTCCAGCACAACATCAGTCTACAGCTCTTGACACTCAGGGACTTGGGATATAATATTATTATTTTAAAATATTTTTTAAAGTTGCATGTTTTTCTGCTATCATAATTATATGTGCTATATGTGCTGTGAGTGACTGTTGGTACTGTGTCTTATACCTTAGAGGAATGCTATTCTGTTCGGCTATATTCACGTGTATGTTTGAATGACAACTACATTTGAACTTGAACTTGAGAAGCAGCATGCACATGCTGAAAACCTTAATGATCTCCTTATATCAACACTTGCAGCAAGCAGTGAGATGTAAACAGGCCAATAATCGAAGAACATAGATGCATTTAAGGTTCAGTTCGGTGGTTATGATGATTACTGGCACTTTGGTCTTTGATATGCATTGAGGCTGCAGGAAGTGTTAGATTTCATTCACTACTAGTACGTCAACTCAGGCCTAGGGGGCCGGCGTCGGGCATGATGACGGACTCTCCACTTCTCCTTCTCCCTCATCAGTGTGTTCAGTTCACCTACATTAGCCGCGCCGCTGTCTTCTAGGAGCATGTTGACCATAGTCTTGGGAGGGCATCCAGGGTTCATCCTCCCATGCTTGGGCTCCCATATGCTGGCAGGTAGCTCGGGGTGGCGTAGACAGTGCCCCGCTAGTTGCAGTCTTCTCGCCTCGATTTTAGTGGTGAGCATCGGTAGGTCATCATAGAGCTCAATGTTCGTCATGTGCTGTTGCCATCTCACGTCAAGAGCCATCCGGAGCATTCGTGTATAGCAACCATCTAGAGACTTTCGCATAGTCTTGGAGAGTGTCCACGTCTCCCATCCGTACATGAGAATGGACTCTACGACTGCTATGAAGATCCTCTTTTTAAGCCCTCTGGTCAGGTTCGACTTCCAGATTTCCTTCATGTTGTTCACAGCCCTCCACGCCAGCGCCTTCCGTATCTTTATGTCCTTCTCCAAACTCATCAAGTACCCGAGGTACTTGAAGTCAAAGACTTTCTTAATGGTATCATTCTTTATGGTCTTGAGAGTACCTACATCGCAGTTAAACGCCATATACTCTGTCTTTTTAGCGTTTAGGTGAAGTCCAACTTTATTGCACTCAGTTTCCACTTTTGTCAGTAGCTGCTGTGCTTCCTCCATCTGGTCAGAGAGCAGGACTATGTCATCTGCAAAATGGAGATCTGTGGGCGTAACTGGTCTGACCCTTTTGGTTCACCCTGGTTTTATGGTGAAACCAAGCTTCAGGCCTTCCTTATTGAACCTCAGTTGCTACAATTTCTCAATGACGTTCAGGTAAGTGAGTTTCTCCCTGCACAACCTGGGTAAGTATACTATTTTCACTCTGAGTCCTTCTCACTTTCTGTAATCCTTCATTTCAACAGCTGTTCTGCTTTATATCAGTCTGCCCATTCAAGGGGAGTACTAACAGATACACACACTCTGGTTTGCATGGATGTCAGTAAAAAGTTCTTTAATGCCTGTGATACCAGTGCCTGCAGACCGAATCAGCACAAAGCAGAATCAGAAAACCAGAAAAATATCTGTAAAGTTACACTATAGCAACAGCTTGAAGAAATCACCAGCAACTAATTGGTAAGGAGTAGATGATTTTATCTCATATACCCTATGGCCACTTCATGTTAAACAAATTCCTGCAGAAGAATCTTTCACAACTCAGAATTAAAGTGGAAGCAGGTCATCACAGATCCCGAGGGACTGGCAAAGAAGAAAAATTCTAGTTTGAAAAGTTTCCTGGGCCTGAAATTGCTTGACAATACATGTTAATAAGGTTAAAACAAGGACATTGACTGTAATATTCAGTACCAAAGTGGCAGTGCTGTTGTGAGATCAGTGCAGAGTGCGCAGATGACAGTCAAGGTCTGTGCACTCTGCCTGCACCAGCAGATGTTCACAATACATTTGCCAGTTATCACACTAATATATTGTCCAACTAACCCAGCCCGAAGTTGCATTATAGTTTACCCATTCAAATGCAAAGTTACAGGCAAAAGAAAAATATTAATGATGACATTTACTTAATGATTTTATTTATCTAGAGATCAGCACTGTAAATGGCCCTTCCAGCTCAATGAGCCCATGCTGCCTAATTAATCTATTAATCCATATGTCTTTAGAATCTAGGAGGAACCTGGAGTGCCTGAAGGCAACTGATGGGGAGAACATCCAAATGCTTGCAAACAGTGGGAGAACTGAATCCAGGTCACTGGACCTGCAGTACTGTACAGACCCAGTTTCTATTCTTTTAACCAGGTTAAAGTAATTGTCTTCAATTCTATGAGCGTAAGCTTAAAATGAAGCCACTAACATGAAACATTATTGAATGTCTTCCAGTAACACACATAAAATGCTGGTGGAACTCACCAAGTCAGGCAGCGTCTCTGGGGGAATAAACAGTCAATGTTTCAGGCCAAGACCCTACACGAGGACTGGGAAGGAAGGGGGCAGAAGCCAGGATAAGAAGGTGGGGAGGGAGGAAGGAGTACAAGGTGACAGGTGACGAGTGAGACCAGGTGAGGCGGAGGGTTGGTGGATGGAGGATGGGAATGAAGTAAGCAGCTTGGCAGTGATAGGTGGAAGAGATAAAGGGCTGAAGAAGAAGCAATCTGATAGGAGAGCACAGTGAACCATGGAGGAAAGAGAATGAGGCGGGAAACCAGAAGATCTTGGGCAAGTGCGGAGAAGAGAACGGGTAAGAGGGTAATCATAATGGGGAATGGAAAAAAAAGAAGGGGAATGGTGAGAAATTACCAGATTAAATCCATCAGGTTGGAGGCTACCCAGATGAATATGAAGTGTTGATCCTCCAACCTGAGTAACAGTAGAGGAGGCCATGGACAGTCATGTCGGAATGGAAATGTGAAGTCGGAATGCTTAAACATCGGCTCTGTGGCAGAGCATTCCACGGATTCACTACTCACTGGCTAAAAAAATTCCTCTGTTTTAAAAGGTTGCCTCTCAATTTTGAGGTTGTGCTCTCTAGTTCTGGATACTCCCACCACAGGAAACCTCCTCCTCACATCCACCCAGTCTTGTCCTTTCAGCATTGGTAGGTTTCAATGAGATTCCCCTCCCACCCCACCCCACCGCATTCTTCTAAGTTCCAGTGAGTACAGGCCCAAAGCTGCAAAATGCTCCACTTATGTTAACCCTTTCATCCCTGGAATCATCCCAGCGAACCTCCTCCAGACTCTTTCCAATGACAACATATCTTTTCTGAGATATGGGGCCTAAGACCATTTATCAATACCCCAGGTGCAGCCTGGCTACTGTCTTATAAAGGCTCAGCATTATTTCTTTGCTTTTATATTCTATTTCCCTTGAAATTAATGCCAACATAGGATTTGCCTTCTTTAACACAGACTCAACCTGTAAATTAACCTTCTAGGAGTCTTGCACAAGGACTCTTAAGTCCGTCTGAACCTCTGATGTTTGAACCTTCTCCCCATTTAGAGAATAGTTCACACTATTGTTCCTTTTACCAAAATGCATTATCATACATTTCCCTAGCACATTTTCCTTTGTAGTAGCAATGGCACTCACTTTTTCTCCCTGACACTCACAGACATCTGGCACACTGCTAATGTCTTCCACAATGAAGACAGATGCAAAGTACCCTTTAAGTTTATCTGCCATTTCTTTGTCCCCCATTACCACCTCACCAGCATCATTTTCCTGCGGTCCAATGTCAACTCTCATCTCTGTTTTACTCTTTATATAACTGTAAAAACTTCTGGGATCCTGCTTTTTATTATAGGCTAGACTTCCAGAAGTCCAGTTAATTTTCCTTATGTAGAGATTCTCGATGCATCACCAGCAACAGGGCTTCCCTTCCTGATGAGCTTAACACATTCTATGCATATTTTGAATGAAAGAGGATCTGAATGTCAGCACCCACCCTGACAGCCTCCAATGCACCTTGACCCCACAGTCACTGTTACAGACATAAGATCAGTCTTCCAGAGCATGAATCTGCAGAAATCATGTGGTCTGGAGGGAATCCCTGGCCATGTCCTTAGATCCTGTGCATATCTGACACCTCTATTATGAAGTGCTTCAGGAGGCTGGTGATGGCATGCAGTAACTCCAGCCTCCTGGACAACTCTGACACATTGTTATGTTCTGTCGAGTATTGTGGGCAAGTTATGTTGGTGTCGGAATATGTGGCGGCTCATATGATGTTTCCCCAGCACATCCTTACATTGTGTTGGCTGTTAATGCAAATGACACCTTTCACTGCATGTTTCGATGTACCTGTGATAAATAAACCTACTGTAAATCTGATTGTGAACTTGAGTCTGTATCTGAATCTGAGACTGAATATGATTCTGAATCTGAAAGAAATATACCGAATTGGAAGAAGTTCGAGTGAATCTCTGCTTTTCTGGTCTGAAAGGACTGTTTGCTTCCCTAAAGGGTGGAAAGGGAAAAGGGAAGGTGTTGCATCAACTGTGTATGCATGAGAAAGTGCCAACAGAAGAGAAGCGTCATGTCATGAGAACTGATGAATGAGCAGATTTGGATATCACAGTCCGTATAAACCCTGATAAGGTAAGGAAAAATGTGCCTGTTGGTGGTATCGTGTTGAAGGTGGTTGGAAATTACACAGTCTTGAATGTGAATCTGATTGCCTCCAAGATGGTGTTGGTGAACCACAATGACATGTTGCAGGCTACTTACAAAATATCTAAATATACTTTTAAATTACACTCATTGCAACCTGCAGTCTGTATTTTCCAATTAAGCAATGTACTTTTGAACCATATTAACAAACCAGAAAATTCACAAACTTCTGAAGGACTCAGCAGACTTAACTCTCAAGTATGCTTGTACAGCACCTTTAAGCAGATGAAGTACATTGCCACAGCCAAAAGAGAGGGAGGAGGGGAGGACTGTAAGCCAGACTTAAGCACTGGGGAAAGAAATTTTCTCCACCCAGCATCTTGATAGCAAATGTCCAGTCACTGTTGAACAAGACTGAGGATCTAAGGGCAAGATCAGAATCAGGATCAGAATCAGGTTTAATATGCCGGTATATGCTGTGGAAATTGTTAACTTTTTGACAGCAGTACAATGCAATACATGATAAATGTAGAGAAAAAACTGAATTACTTCATTAAATGTGTGTGTATATATATATTGCTGTATTGGAGGGAAATGAGGAATTGCTGCATTCTCTGTTTCACGGAGATTTGGCTCACTCTGGATATATTGGATATGTCAGTAAAACCTGATGCTTCTCGATATACAGGATGGACCAGACTGCTGATTCGGAGAAGGTTAAAGGTGAGGGTCTGTGAAAGCCATGGTCTTGCCACATTCTTGTTCCACCAACCTGGAACTTTGATAATTAAGTGGCAACTGTTCTACTTACCAAGAGGGTTCTCCTTTGTGATCCTGACTGCAGTTTACACACTGCCAAAAACAGATGTTAAGGAAACAGTCGCTGCATTGTGTACCGCAATTAGTAAACAGGTAACAGCCAACCCCGATGCGTTTCAAATCATTGTCGGGGAGTCCAATCAGTTTGGTTTGAAGAAATCTCTGTCCAATTAACAACAGCGTATCACCTGCAGCATTGGGGGGTTGCAACACACTCAACCACTGTTATACTACGATTTGGAATGCCTGTGTTACATACCTAGACAGCATTTCAGGAAATCTATTTTTCTGCCTGCCTTTCTTCTACATGCACACAGGTAGAGGTTAAATAACAAGGCTGCCAAGAGAAGGACAACAAAGATGTGCTCGCCGAAGGCTGAGGAGTGGCTATGGGATTGCTTCGAGTCAGTAGACTGGGCTATGTTCGAGGACTCTTCAGAGGATCTGAACGAATATAGTTGTTGCTGATTTTATAAAAACAGTCGTAGGCAAGATTTTCCCCACAAAATCATTCAGAGACTTCCCTAACAAGAAGCCCTAAGGGACCAGGAAATCTGGAAACTGCTGAGGCCCAGAACAGTGGCACTTAGATCTGGCGACCAGGTTAAATACAAGAGGAAAGCCATTTCACATGCAAGGATGCTCAGCAGCTGTGGAAGGGCTTGAATGATAGCACCTCCTACAAAGCTTCAAATCCTGGGCCATGATACTTCCTTGTGTACTGGAACTTTGATTTCCTCTCTTGCAGACTCCATAAGACCATAAGACCATAAGACCATAAGACAAAGGAGCAGAAGTCGGCCATTCAGCCCATCGAGCTTCTCCACCATTTTATCATGAGCTGATCCATTCTCCCATTTAGTTCCACTCCCCCGCCTTCTCACCATAACCTTTGATGCCCTGGCTACTCAGATACCTATCAATCTCTGCCTTAAATACACCCAATGACTTGGCCTCCACTGCCACCCGTGGGAACAAATTCCACAGATTCACCACCATAGATTCACCATAGATTCACTCCGGTCAGCTTGGATTGGAAATATCATCTCCTCCACAATCTCCATCAGCACAGGTGCACCACAACAATGAATGTCTGTCTGTCCAAAAGACCCCTTAACTCTTTCTGAACTCTAAGCATGTGGGTTCTGTATGTCCATCAGTGAGCAAACACTATTTATGTCTGTTGAATGTTTGCTGATAGCAGCCAGATTCTTTCTTAGGCTTAAGCACCAACAAATTGTGAATGTCTGTCAAATGATTTGACAGTTGGCTCGATAGATTCTTTTTGGATTTGGGCTAATCGCTTATATGCCCTTTCGTAAGTCCAAAGGAATGTTGTGTGCCTAGACATGAGTGAATCAAAATCTAATTGACTTTTGAAGATCACGTTGATGGCCACAGGGTATGTTTTAAAAAATGGGCTATATTGAGACAAAAGATAGACTTAGTCTGTTCCAGTGTGTCTCTGCACTTGTGAAACTTTTATGGGGATGTCTTTCCCAGCTTTGTTGAACTTCAACTAGGACCCAGAGGTCGCTTCACAAGTGAGTCAGAGTTTGGAGGTCCTCTGACAACAGCAACAATCAAGAGAAATCCTTGTGCCTTGCAGAAATCTTCGTAGCTTGCTATGTAGTATTTGGTGTGGTTTATTTGTGCTTTCTATTTTATAATAATAAATTAGGCTGAAGTTACTTTGTGGTGCTTGTATGCTAGCTACAACATCTCCTGGACACACAAATTGTAGGCACTGATTAATCCAGATACCACTCAGTCTGGATTAGCAATAACATCTCCTCCACAATCTCCATCAGCACAAGCCAGTGTGCCTAGTCCCCTCCTCTACTCATTAATAATTATAACTGTGAGGCTAAGCACAAATCCAATAGCATATTTAAATTTGCTGACGATACCACTATCATTGGCCGAATCGAAAGTGGTGACAATTCAACATATAGGAGGGAGACTGAAAATCTGGCTGAGTGGTGCCTCTACAACAACCTGTCATTCAACATTAGTAAGACTAAGCAGCTGATTATTGACTTCAGGAGGAGAAAACTGGAAGTCCATGAGCCAGTCCTCATCAGGGGATCGGAGGTGGGGAGGATCAGCAGCTTTCAATTCCTCAGAGTTATCATTTCAGAGGATCTGTCCTGGGACGTAAGTGCAATTACAAAGAAAGCACAGCAATGCCTCTATGTTCTTAGAAGTTTGTATGGAAAAGCCTACAAAAAGTAATGGATACAGCCCAGTCCATCACAGGTAAAACCTTCCCCACCATTGAGCTCTATATACATGAAGTGCAGTCACAGGAAAGCAGCATCCATTCAGGGATCCCTACCATCCAGGCCATGCTCTTTTCTCGCTGCTGCTATCAGGAAGAAGGTACAAGAGCCTCAGGACCTGCACTACCAGCTTCAGGAACAGTTTTGCCATTCAACCATCAGGCTCTTGAACCAGAAGGAATAACTTCACTCGTTCTATCACTGAATCGTTCCCACAACTTATGAACTCATTTTCAAGGACTCTTCATCTCATGCTCTTGATATTTATTACTTCTTTAATTACTATTATTATTTTTGTCTTTCTTTTTGTATTTGCACAGTTTGTTTTTGCACGTTGGTTGTTTGTCTGTTCTGTTGTATGCGTGATCTTTCATTGATTCTGTTGTGTTTCTTGTACTTACTTCGATTGCCTTCAAGAAAATGAATCTCGGGGTTGTACATGATGCAATAATTGTATGTACTTTGATAATAAATTTACTTTGGACATTGAACTTTGAACTTTGAATGGGAATGTTGGTGAGGACAAGGGGAACACTATCTTTGTGGAAGGAACTTGATGAAGAGCACAACTGTGGGTAATGAAGCATTCAGGGTTAAGACATGACTGAATATTGTTCTCATCCTCTGAAATGCTCCGCTATCGAAATCAATGGAAGAGAGGATTGCACATATGTTTTCCTGATAAACACACAAAACGTGTTGGAGGAACTCAGACTCAGCAGCACCTCTAGAGGGAAATGAACATTTGACATTTTGGGCTGAGACCCTCCTCAAGGACTAGAAAGGAAGGGACAGGCTTCCTTCTATCAATTGCTCGAGATTTCTATTACAGTATCTGCAAAATATGTTGTGTCTCAGCAACTGCTGATAATTTTATTTTAGCGCAAGCAACTCTGGATATATTTAGCCCCTAAAATTTTAATAATGCCTAGAAAATTAAACTATATTTGTTAACAAAAGGTTACATCAATTGTTGAGGTTTTATAACTGTAGAAAATTGAGTACAATCTTAGCTGGCATATGAGTAGTTTTATATTACTTTTGAGCTTGTATATTTAATGTAATTAAAAATTTCTCTGCATTACCAATTGTATCTTTTGGTTCTCAGCTGGTTGATCAGTTATGATATCTCCATGGGATCTGCAGAGAGAAAGCAATCTTTTTTATTTCACTGATGCTAGTTTTTGCATTTGACAGAAATTGGAAATAAAACTATTGAACCTTTTAGCTTACCATAACATGTTGCAGAAAGATCAGGTTTTATAACATTTTATCAATTTGTGGGTTACAAATCTGTTAAAATAATTTTATATGAATTATTTTAGTTTGTTGCACTCTGAGCAATGAAAAATGAAAGGTGAAGTTTTCCCAGAATTAGTGAATTACAATCATTTCACGGGATGTTTATGTTTTGATTCTTCAAATCAATTTATTTTGATTTTATTCTGGACCTTAGATTTTTCATATGTGCACAGAGAAGCAATTTCACTTTGAAATCTGATCTGAAAGAGTATGGTCAATTCGTGAAAGTCAAGCAGATAGTAAAATAAGTCAAACTTCTTAAAACTTGACAGAGATCATTAATCAGAACCAGCTTCACAGAGCTCTATTCTGACTATTATAGGACAGGGCTGATCATGGATATAATGCAATTCAGGCTACACACCCAAAATGCTGAAGGAACTCTGCAAGCCAGACAGCATCTATGGAAAAGAGTACAGTCAACATTTTAGGCCGAGAAACGTCGATCGTACCTTTTCCATAGATTGGTTTTCCAGCATCTGCAGATTTTCTCTTGTTTGTGAATGCTTTTCAGGCTATTAGTTTTGTTAAGTGGCCTAACAGAGTGATCTGAAGAAATCCTGAAAATGCAGGGAACCTACTTTCATATTTCTGAGCTGAGCAGTCAAGTTAACATCTTTTATTACTCAAATTTATTGGAATAAACAGATGATATCAGACAGTTTGTTTTTTGAAAAATATATACTATAGAAGTTTGTGCTTTGTAGTATGAAGACAGGGAATTGATTTACTTTGTATTACCCTGTTTATTATTTATCAGTTTTTGTTCACCTGTTCCCTTACCTATGAGTTCTGGATATCCTCAACCAAATTAGGTTATTATTTCTTAAAATCAACACTTCACTCTTTGCTGAAGTGGGGAATATTTTAATCTAATTGCATATTTGACTTTTCTTTGCAGTAATTCACAGGCATTGTAAACTTATAATGGCAAAGAGAGCATAAGGGGAAGCTACATTGAACATAGGCGCAGTTTGCTTGACAAGTAATGACGTTAGGAAAAGAAAACAACAATTCCCTCCTCTCCATGCCAAATTAAGGCATATAACTCATTAAAAAAAATATATCTCTGCATTGTAAAATTCCCAGTGTCGTGTACATTATAGTAGCTGCTATTACCTAATATGGAGATAGTACTGATTGCATCAGTGCATTTGATGCAGCAATCAGTTCTGGAAAATGTTTCCAATGTTACTCAGCACTTGGCATGTGGAACACTTCTTGATTTCATCCAATATTTGACTCCCTGAGATATATTTCCATCTCACTGCACATTAAACCTATAGGGGCAAAAAATATTAACTTGGTATAAATAAAAATCTAGTTGTTATGTTATGGGAGAACATCAGTAGTCATGAATAACTTAACTTAATAGTAAGGATATCGCTGGTGAACTGGTACGAGTCTCTGTAGCTTCGTTCAGTGGAGACAGGAAGTTCACTTCTGGGGATGAATTAGTGTCTAGAGTTTTTCCAGTTGGGTAGAGCATATACAGCACAGTTACAGTACATCATTGATTAATCACATTCATTTTCAAGACACAGTAAAGTTAAACAGAATTTAAGCCAATGTCATAGCAAATAACGAGATGCTGTTAAGGATGTGACAGAGTCAATTTTCATGTCCTGTGCCTGATTAAGTCAGTTCCAATGTAAAGGACATCTTTCCAGAATGATGGTGTACTGGTAGCACATAGTCTTTTAGGTGAAACACCCATGCATAATCATTCACAGCTCCCTGGCAACAGGAATGAAAACGCAATGTGTGTTGCTAAGTCCTGGAGCTGCAGACAGTTCAATGGAGAATGGTAGCATGGGAAGGCAAACATTTGAGATTTGGAAAGGCTTAGGGTACAGCTCATCCCTTTGACAGTTCTTTCCATTTTAACATACTCCTAGAGGGAATGAACTTGTTAAAAAATGAGTAGAACACCACAGATGTTCGGAGTCCAAAATTGATTATCAAACTGCACACATAATCTCGAGATTCATTTTCTAGCGGGCATACTCAGTAAATCTAATAACCATGATAAAATTAATGAAAGACTGCACCAACAGGGAAGACAACCAGTGTGCAAAAGACAACAAGCTGTGCATATACAAAGAAAAAAATAATAATAACAAATAAATAAGCAATAAATATAGAGAACATGAGAAGATGGTCTTTGAAAGTGAGTCTATCTTTTTTGGGAACATTTCAGTGATGGGGAAAGTGAAATTGCTTGAAGTTATCTCCTCTGATTCAAAAACCCGATGGTTGAGTGTTAATAACTGTCCCTGAATCTGGTGGTGTGAGTCCTGAGGCTTCTGTACTTTCTTCCTGATGGCAGCAGTGAGAAAGAGCATGATCTAGGTGGTGGTGGTGGTCCCTGATGATGGATGCTGCTTTCTCGCAACAGCACTCTGTGTAAGATGTGCTTAATGGTGGGGAGGGCTTTACCCATGATGGACTGGGTCATATCTATTACTAAGTAGGATTTTCCACAGAACGATATAGTTGTTCTAGAAATAGAATTGAATACATTCAGCTAAAAACTAGGTAAAAGAAAGACTGTCAGATTTTTCATCTGGGAGCGTGCTTTTCACCTGATTGGAGTAGAGCTAATAAAATGTCTTTTGTACCCTTGTCTGAAGCAGACACTGAGTGTGAAAGAAATCTCTTTTGACAAAGAGTCCGTATACTTCAAGTCAAGTCAAGTTAAGTCACTTTTTATTGTTATTTCAACCATAACTACTGGTACAGAACATAGTAAAAATGAGACAACGTTTTCCAGGACCATGGTGCTACAAGAAACAATACAAAAACTACACTGAACTACGCAAGAAAAAACACAAAAACCTCACTGGACTACAGTCCTATCCAGGACTGCATAAAGTGTGTACAATTGTAATTGTCCTGCTGAAGGAAAAACATTATTAAACAGGAAAAGGTTCAGAAAAAAACTTATGAGGAAACTGCAGGAGTCAAAGACCTGGGTATATCCCTTGCGATATAGGAGATTGAGGGGTGAACTATAGATCCATAAAATAATGAGGTGCTTTGATGGAGTGAATACGCAAAGCATTTTCCCAGAAGAGCAGAACTGAAAACTGGAGGACACCGGTGTAAAGTTATGATGGTACTGGGTTTACTGACCACAAAGTCCTAAACTCAAAGTCCTTAAGCCCTATCAGATACCATTGGTACTCTCACTAAATGGAGATTAATGTGTAACTACCCAATCTTCAAAGATGTATATTTCCCTGTTCATTCTCCATGGCTAGTTTAATTGCCAATACCCAATATTTGAGCAGTGAGTTCCCCCTCCCTACCAAGAAGAAGATACTTCCAGCTAACAAAGTTGTTTAAAACAGTTCATTTATTTTCAGTGATATATGTTTAAATGCAAACATTTTAAAATCACATTTAAAACCTACTGATGATTTCTATCTTAAACATTTCCAAATTGCAAACTACTTCTGAAACACAAACCTCTTCTAAAACACAAAGGATTTCCAAAATATAGCTAAAGTTCCTATAAACTAAAAATTCATACAACGATGAAGATGAACAAACCATCTGTCGCAGAAATCAAAGCCAAAGGAATGGATTCTAGTTCTTACCTTGTTTCTGTCATGCTTCTTGATGTTTCTTACTTCATTCCTAATAAGCCTGAACTGCTCTCTACATTATACAGTTTTCCACTTGGGTGACTTCATATACATATGATGTACCCTTTTTACACAAACTACCTAAAAGCTTCTTGGAGACTCAGTTCTCAGCTTTCAATCATTAATGCAGAAAAGGTAACTTGCTTGAGTACAGAAAACTTCCAACGTTAGTCAATCATTTATTGATCTGCTAAATCATGTTATCCATCTGGTCTACAAGCTTCCTTGAACTAAGCAACTTAGAGTCAGCTTGTCTGTTTTGAAGCAAGTCAAATTTAAGCACCCACTATCTTATACTGTAATTCTTGAGCAGTTAATGTTGTGGTATGGTCCAGTAAGTCTGAGGCTCTATACAGAGATTTCTTGCAACACTGTGTTTTTAACTTAAAGCTGATTGCTAGGTCTGCAGTACCTGAGTTATAAGGAAAGATTGAAGAGGTTAGGACTTTATTCCTTGGCACATAGAAGATTAAGAAGAGATTTGATAGAGGTATACAAAATTATGAGGGGTATACATAGGGTGATTCCAAGCAGGCTTTTTCCGCTGAGGCTGTGTGAGACTACAATCAGGGGTCATGGGTTAAGAGTGAAAGGCGAATGTCGCCTGGACTTGTCATTTACCACTCGACAGTGTGTGGTGCGAGTGATGGTCCTGGACATTTTTCTTGTGATTGCAAGACCTTGTTGGACATTGGTAATGTAGAATACTTCAGGTCTGGTTCACCGGCTCATTGGCGAGACTGATGGCTGGGGAGATACATTGCTGTGGTTGTGGTGCAGATTTGGCTGAGGCTGCAGGATTGACCAGAAAAGGAGACACTGAGGCGGTGAGGGAGAACCCCTGTGAGGCATGCTAGAGTCTGGATTTGGGCTGGGAGATGGCTCTTCTCTCCAGTGCTCGCTTGGTGCTGTCCTTCGGTGTTCACTTGGTGCTGCCCTCTGGTGTTTGCAAGATTCAAGAACAAGCTTGACCAGGACAAGTTACCATCAATTCTACAGTCATGTCACTCAGGGACTTCGGCTATATTGTTTTTCTTACTTGTGACTGTGTGTTTTTGTGAAATCATAAACACGTGCTATTTGAGCTTTGTGCTACTGTATGTGTAGTGTTCTGTGTTGGTAATGTACTTTGCACCTTGGCACCAGAGGAACACTGTTTCATTTGGCTATATTTATATATGGCCGAATGATAATTAACCTTGAACTTGAACTTGACCTTGAACTTGAATCACACAGTTCTTGAACAAACCTGTACAACCCGAACCTCTATCTCAGTATAGTAACACTTCGAATACTTGGCACTACAATGGACTTTATCTTTTGTTATGTACTTCCATGTGCAGTTTCTGTATAATTTATGTTTTGCTTATGAGTGACTCACCTCTCAAGTCACGTGCCCATGATGCTACTGCAAATAAGTTCACACTGTACCAGTTCATACAGTGCACATATTTGTCTACATGATAATTAACATCTTTGACCACAATAACAACATTTAAAAAGAATATTTAGATAAGTATATGGATAGGAGGGGTTTAGAGGTATATGGGACAAACATGGGCAAATTAGACTAGCTTGGAGGCCAACAGTATCAACATGGATGTGATGAGCCGAAGGGCTTGTTTCCATGGTGCATTGTTCTGTCTTAACTCTGGAAAGGCATTGAAATGTATGCATCAGAATTGCAGACAGCAAACTTATGGCAATTTAACCTTGTGCAGCCTGAAGGCAGCGTTCAGACTCTTGGTTTAATATCATAATCTCAGACTAACAAACCTTTAAACTCATGACCTCAACACAATACCAATTACATGGTCATCTTCCAGTGCTGATCCACCAGTCCATTTCAGTGGGATCTGAGATCTAAGCAACTGCAAGCATGACTGTACTGGTCCCAGTTACGTATTCTTCACTCCAATCCACCTCTCTGAAGGACTACAGGTCGGTTTATATGCTCCAAATGCATACTATGCCAAGTCCAAAAGCCATTTACTGGGTAAATGAGAATAGGTCAAGTAATTTTTAAGATACAACAACAGAGCAAATCAGATAAATTAAAGCAATATACAAAAGATAAGATGGTGGCATAATCCAGCAGCTCTGTTTCTACAAATGAAGTGCATGCAATTAAATTAAGCTTTCGTGAGACTAAATAGCTGAATATTTTCAATTACCACACCAGATAAAGGACCTAGGTCACACTGTAATTAAGAAGTTCCACTCAATTTGCCAAGATTCCAATTTCACAATAGGTCCAGAGACATTATTCCATTGCTTTATTCAAAGAGAAAAAAACTCTTTGTTTCTGCAATGTAAAGTCATTGTAAAATTGCAAGAATTGATCATAAAACAATTATTCCCATTTAAGCCTACAGCAAAATCATATACTTAATTGATGTCAAGTGAGTCACTGAGATACTGACAGTGGAAAGGATACATTATTGATTTGGACCAAAGAATGGCACTAGAAACAGACTGAATATTGACGTGAGAGAGGCATGTGAGAGGACCTGGATTACTGCACTGTGCTGATGGAGCCGGAAGGATTTTGAATAAGTGCCTATCTTCAAACTAAGCTGGTTTGTTTGTATAAGGAGAAGCTGAATAAAGAAAAAAAAGTGGTGTTACAAATTGTGGAAATACTGGAGACGATTCTTGTGAAACCTGAAGGGAAATTCAGAACAATCTGTCTTGAGACACGTTTTCCACGCCATGGAATCAATAAGATGGTTTTAAAGGTAAGGTGGTGCAGTGGGCAATCCTCTGCTTAATTTGTTCCTCCACCCAGACATTTTGGAAACTTTGAATTAAAATAAAATTAACACGAGTTCCTCTGTTTTTATAAACACTACTGGTCTATGTATTTTTAAAGATGCATAAAATGCATATAGATCTCATTGAAACAAGGCTCCTTACGTAATTTCTGGATCTTCTTCCAAAATGATTAATGGCAGTCTGAGCTCTTTCAATGTGGTTGCTGAGCAAATTCGATGCAGGGACACTCTGTGGAACCAAAATTGATCAGTGACATAGTCAGGCTGTAGCCACCATTAGGCCATTGGTTGACAGCTAGCCAATGCGGGATCCGGAATAGCAGGAATATAAGCTTCTCTTCAGAAG
This sequence comes from Mobula birostris, assembly GCF_030028105.1. Lineage (NCBI taxonomy): Eukaryota > Metazoa > Chordata > Chondrichthyes > Myliobatiformes > Myliobatidae > Mobula > Mobula birostris. Next base: position 196,769,446 of record NC_092371.1, read on the forward strand.
GGAAATCCCTAACAAACTATGCACTTTGAAATGGTGTGAGACAAGTATTAAGGGAGAGAGTACTAATGTTTTGGATGTTTTTGCAGAGGTGATTGGCAAGAAAGAACTCTTCTCCGTAGTGAAGGACGCAGAATATGACAAAGCTACATTAAGTGGTGGCCTTGATTACACTGCAGGAAGAGTTCTGGGGAACGCTCTTGTTGCTGCCAGCTCTGTCCAACAAACACAGCAACACTTTATTCTGTTGGCTATAATATTAGACCCTGATCTCAATACTCTCCTCACTATTACTGGCTTTAATACACAAAGGTGCTCCAGACGCTCTCTTCATGATCTCTGGTCCTAATGCCAGACTGTGTCCCTGACAGTTTCTTCATTAGCACTGACCGTAGCATTGAATCTCTCTTCACCATCACTAGCAACACACACAAAATGTTGGAGGAACTCAGCAGGCCAGGTAACATCTATGGAAAAAAGTGCAGTTGATGTTTCAGGCTAAAACCTTTCAGCAGGACTGGAGAAAAACAGCTGAGGAGTAAATGTAAAAGGTTGGGGGGCGGGGGGAGAGAGAACCACTAGGTGATAGGTGAAGCCTGGAGGGGGAAGGATGAAGTAATGGGTTGAGAAGTTGATTGGTGAAAGAAAGAAAAAAGAATGGAAGAAAGAAAAAGGGGGAAGGAGGTGATGGGCCGGCATGGAGATGAGATGAGAGAGGGAAAAGGGAATGGAAAATGGAGAAGGCGAGGGTTGGGGTTGGGGTACATTACTGGAAGTTGAGAAATCGATGTTCATGCCATCAGGTTGAAGGCTACCCAAATGGAATATAAGGTATTTTTCCTCCAACCTGAGTGTGGCCTCATCACGACAGTGGAAGAGGCCAAAGATGGACGTGTCAGAATGGGAATGGGAAGTGGAACTAAAATGGGTGGACACTAGGATATCCTGCTTTTCCTGGCGAATGGAGCGTAGATGCTTGGGGAAGGAGTCTCCCGATCTACATCGGGTCTCACCGATGTATAGGAAGCCACACTGGGAGCACCGAACACAGTAAATAATCCACAACAGACTCACAGGTGAAGTGTCACTAGACCTGGAAGGACTGTTTAGAGCCCTGGATGGTAGTGAGGGAGGAGGTGTAGGGGTAGGTGTAGCACTTGTTTTGCTTGCAAGGATAAGTGCCAGTATAGACAAGAGAGTTGCATAGGGGGCGATCCCTGCAGAAAGCAGAAAGTTGGGGGAGGGAATGATGTGTTTGGTGGTGTGTTACCACTGGAGATAGCAGAAGTTTCAGAGAATTATGTGCTGGACGTGGAGGTTGGTGGGGTGGTGGGTGAGGACAAGAGCAACCCTATCCCTGGTAGGGTAGCGGGAGGGTCGGGTAAGAACAGACGTGCGTAAAATGGAAGAGATGCAGTTAAGGGCAGTGTTGATGGTGGAGGAAGGTAAGCCCCTTTCTTTGAAAAAGGAGGACATCTCCTTCATTCTAGAATGAAAAGCTTCATCCTGACAGCAGATGCAGCGGAGAAGGAGGAATTGAGAAAAGGGGATGACATTTTTACAAGTGGTAGACTGGAATAAGGTGTAGTCTAGGTAGCTGTCATGGTCTGTGGATTTGTAATAGACAACAATCGATAAGCCGCCTCCAGAGACAGAGACAGTGAAATTGCAAAAAGGGAAGGGAGGTGTCAGAAATGGACCAGGTAAATTTGATGGCAGGGTGGAAGTTGGAGGCAAAGTGGATGAAGTCGATGAGTTCAACACGGGTGCAGGAAGCAGCATCAATGCAGTTGTCAATGTAGCATAGGAAAAGTGCAGGACAATCACCAGTGTTGGCTTGGAACATAGATTGTTCCACGTAGCCGACAAACAGGCAGGCATAGCTGGGACCCATGTGACTGCCCATGGCTACCCCTTTTGTTTGAAGGAAGTGGGAGGAACCAAAGGAGAAATTACTGAGAGTGAGGACAAGTTCTGCTAGATGGAGGAGAGGGGTGGTGGACTGGTGTCCAGAAAAAAACCAGAGCTTTTAGGGCTTCCTGGTGGGGATTGGAGGTGTATAGGGACAGGGCATCCATAGTAAAAATAAGTCAATGATAATACTCATTACCTGCAGGGAACTTAAACTCCTTGAAAATATCAAGAGTGTGCGAGGAGTCATGGATTTAGGTAGGAAGGGACTGAACTAGGGGGGATAAAACAGAGTCGAGGTATGCCGATATGAGTTCAGTGGCGCAGTAACAAGCTGAAACAATGGGTCTAGCTGGTCAGAATTGGCAGAGATCTGTTAGCATTGATAAACAGAATAAATGAGACAACTCACTGGACAGAGGATAGGAATTGGAATCAGACTCAGGTCCATTATCTCTGACATATGTTGTGAACTTTGCAGTAGCAGTATAGTGCGACACATAAATATCACTAAAAGTTACAAAAATAAATAAACAAATAAAGCAAAATAGCAACAAAATAGTGTTGATGGGTTCATGAACAATTCAGAAATACAATGGAGGGAAAAAAGCTTTTTCATAATTTCTAGATTCTATATTTGAACAGCATCTTTGAGATCAACCGTGTCCTGTAAAGTGCTACAACAAGGCATGAAATCAGTGTTTGTTAGCATTGAAAAACTGGCTTCTGATGCATTGGGAATCTACTTTCTTATCTTGCTCATTTTATTGAGGGAAATCAATCTCCTAAAGTGGAATAACTGTGATTCAGAGGTTATATCTCCGCTTTGATTGCTCTGCCATCTTCCAGAAAGCAGATAATACTCGCTACCTGCAGGCTGTCATGCTGTGCTTTAATTTGTAATAAAGGCTACTCTTCACATAAATTAAGTAATCCCTGCAAAGGTATAACCGTCTTCCTTAACATCCCGCTGTTTGCTGTTCCTGGATTGTCAATGCAACAACCTTGGATCAACATAACACGACTGGATTTTTATTGAATCACAAAATAATTATTTTCTCATTATGAAAACAGCCTTTAATGAATGTCTTGCTGACATACACTCAGTGGCCACTTTCTTAGGTATGTTTGTACACCTGCTCATATTGCAAATCTTTCATCAGCCAATCATGTGGCAGCAATTCAATCTACTGTAGAAAAGCACGCAGGCATGGTCAGGAGGTTCATTTTTTATTCAGACCAACCATCTGAATGGGGAAGAAATATGATCTAAATAACTTTGACAATAGAATGATTGTTGGTGCCAAACAGGGTGGTTTGAGTATCTCAGAAACTGCTGATCTCCTGGGATTTTCACACACAACAGTCTCTAGAGCTTACAAAGTTGTGTGAAAACCAAAAAAAAATCTAATGAGTGTCACTTCTGTGGGCATAAACACCTTGTTGATGAGAGAAGTCAGAGGAAGGTGGCCAGACTGGTTCAAGCTAAAAGGAAGGCCACGGTACTTCAATGAACCACACATTACACAGTGGTGTGCAAAAGAGCATCCCTGAACACACAACATGCCAAACCTTGAAATGGATAGGGTACAGCAGCAAAAGACCACAAACATACAATATACTCAGTGGCCCCTCTGTTAGGTACAGGAAGTACTTAATAAAGTGGTCACTGAGTGTAACTAAATAGTTTTATTTGTGTTAATTGTGGTAGTGTTGTTCCAGCTTCAACAAGCATCTGTGTTCAGCCATTAATAACATTTTGTCCATTTGGCAACTAAAAGTGTAAACTAGTTAATTATTAATTTTCTACTCAAACATTTGTGGAAATGTGCTTACTTATTGTAACAAAATGGCATCTTTTGTCTGTAACAAAATGGAACCTGTATTGTACCAGAATGCTTTGTTAATAGTGTTTGTGCAACATTATGCCGACGGAACCTGAGTTCCTGACAAAATGCAGACCAGAAGATATATTACTGGAGGAAAGCCAAACACACTGATTGGGAGATGAACAGAATACACCCTGTTCTTGAACTGAAGGCTCACTTGCTGTCTGTTTTTCTGAAGCTATCACTGGCTGTTGTGCGATGCTCCTCTTCCCTTGCAACAAGTAAAATAAACACACTTATGATTGATTCACTCTGAGTTAATTGTTGTTTGTTATAAGATGTAGTGAAAAGGTGCTTGGCACATTTAGACCATAAGACCATAAGACAAAGGAGCAGAAGTCGGCCATTCGGCCCATGGAGTCTGCTCCGCCATTTTATCATGAGCTGATCCATTCTCCCATTTAGTCCCACTCCCCTGCCTTCTCATCATAACCTTTGATGCCCTGGCTACTCAGATACCTATCAATCTCTGCCTTAAATACACCCAATGACTTGGCCTCCACTGCTGCCCGTGGCAACAAATTCCACAGATTCACCACCCTCTGGCTAAAAAAATTTCTTTGCATCTCTGTTCTGAATGGGCGCCCTTCAATCCTTAAGTAATGCCGTCTTGTACCAGACTCCCCTATCATGGGAAACAACTTTGCCACATCCGCTCTGTCCATGCCTTTCAACATTTGAAATGTTTCTATGAGGTCCCCCCTCATTCTTCTAAACTCCAAGGAGTACAGTCAAAGAGCAGCCAAACGTTCCTCATATGTTAACCCTCTCATTCCCGGAATCATTCTAGTGAATCTTCTCTGAACCCTCTCCAACGTCAGTACATCCATTCTTAAATAAGGAGACCAAAACTGCCCACAGTACTCCAAGTGAGGTCTTACCAGTGCCTTATAGAGCCTCAACATCACATCCCTGCTCCTATACTCTACTCCTCTAGAAATGAATGCCAACATTGCATTCGCCTTCTTCACTACTGACTCAACCTGGAGGTTAACCTTAACACGAGGACTCCCAAATCCCCATTGCATCTCAGAACTTTGAATTCTCTCCCTATTTAAATAATAGTCTGCCCATTTATTTCTTCAACCAAAGTGCATAACCATTCACTTTCCAATATTGTATTTCATTTGCCACTTCTTTGCCCATTCTCCCAATCTATCCAAGTCTCTCTGCAGATTCTCTGTTTCCTCAGCACTACCGGCCCCTCCACCTATCTTTGTATCATCAGTAAACTTAGCCACAAAGCCATCTATTCCATAATCCAAATCGTTGATGTACAACTTAAAAAGAAACGGCCCAAACACTGATCCCTGTGGAACACCACTCGTAACCGGCAGCCAACCAGAATAGGATCCCTTTATTCCCACTCTCTCTTTCCTGCCAATCAGCCAACACTCTATCCACGTATGTAAGTTTCCCATAATTCCACGGGCTCTTATCTTATTTAGCAGCCTCAAGTGTGGCACCTTGTCAAAGGCCTTCTGAAAATCCAAATACACAACATCCACTGCATCTCCCTTGTCTAGCCGACTTGTAATTTCCTCAAAAATTTGCAATAGGTTTGTCAGGCAGGATTTTCCTTTAAGGAATCCATGCTGAGTTCTCCCTATCTTGTCATATGCCTCCAGGTACTCTGTAACCTCATCCTTGACAATCGTCTCCAACAACTTCCCAACCACCGATGTCAAGCTAACAGGTCTATAATTTCCTTTTTGCTTCCTTGCCCCTTTCTTAAATAGCGGAGTGACATTTGCAATCTTCCAGTCCTCCGGAACCATGCCAGAATATATTGACTTTTGAAAGATCATTGCTAATGTCTCCGCAATCTCCACAGCTACTTCCTTCAGAACACAAGGGTGCATTCCATCTGGTCCGGGAGATTTATCTACCCTTAGACTATTCAGCTTCCTGAGTACTTTCTCTGTCATAATTGTGACTGTGCACACTTCTCTTCCCTGACACCCTTGAGTGTCCGGTATACTGCTGATGTCTTCCTCAGTGAAGACTGATGCAAAATACTCATTCAGTTCCTCCGCCATCTCCTTATCTCCCATTACAATTTCTCCAGCATCACTTTCTATCGGTCCTATATCTACTCTCACCTGTCTTTTACTCTTTATACACTTGAAAAAGCTTTTAGTATCCTCTTTGATATTATTTGCTAGCTTCCTTTCATAGTTCATCTTTTCCCTCTTAATGACCTTCTTAGTTTCCTTTTGTAAGCTTCTAAAAACTTCCCAGTCCTCTGTCTTCCCACTAATTTTTGCTTTCTTGTATGCCCTCTGCTTTGCTATAACTTTGGCTTTGACTTTTCTTGTCAGCCATGGTTGCATCCTATTTCCATTTGAAAATTTCTTCTTTTTTGGAATATATCTGTCTTGCACCTTCCTCACTTCTCACATAAACTCCAGCCACTGCTGCTCTGCCGTCTTTCCCGCCAGTGTCCCTTTCCAGTCAACTTTGGCCAGTTCCTCTCTCATGCCACTGTAATTTCCTTTACTCCACTGAAATACTGACGCATCGGATTTTGGCTTCTCTTTTTCAAATTTCACAGTGAACTCAATCATGTTATGATCACTGTCTCCTAAGGGTTCCTTCACCTCAATCTCTCTAATCACCTCCGGTTCATTGCACAATACCCAATCCAGTACAGCCGATCCCCTAGTGGGCTCAACAACAAGCTGTTCTAAAAAGCCATCTCGTAGACATTCTACAAATTCTCTCTCTTGAGATCCAGTGCCGAACTGATTTTCCCAATCCACTCGCATGTTAAAATCCCCCACAATTATCAGAACACTGCCCTTCTGACAAGCCTTTTCTACTTCCAGTTGTAATTTGTAGTCCACATCCCTGCAGCTGTTTGGAGGCCTATAAATAACTGCCATCAGGGTCCTTTTACCCCTGCAATTTCTTACCTCAACCCATAAAGATTCTGCTCCTTCCGATCCTATGTCAGCTCTTTCTAATTATTTAATATCATTTCTTACCAATAAAGCCACGCCTCCCCCTCTGCCTACCTTCCTATCCTTCTGATACACCGTGTATCCTTGGACGTTCAGCTCTCAGATGCATGCATCCTTTAGCCAGGTCTCAGTGATGGCCAAGACAGGTACAGGAGGAAGCTTGAGTGGAAACTCCAGCAGAACAACATGAGAGAGGCCTGGAGGGGGATGAGGACCATCACTGGGTTCCGGCAAACTAGCAACAGAGGCAGTGTGGACAGGGCCAAGGTACTTAACCTGTTCTTTAACAGATTTGACATTGTGGTCCCTGCCCATCCCACACATGAGCCATCTGTTGTCGGCTCCCAATCAACACATATTCCACCCTCCCCTCCTACCCCTCACAGTCCCCCATCCTGCTCTCAAGACTATACACATGAAACCACCTATGGTCAGGCCACACTTAGATCCCCTCCAGTTCGTCTACCAGCCCGACTAGGAGTTGAGGATGCCATCGTCTACCTGCTGAACCGTGTCTACGGCCACCTGGACAAGCCATTGAGCACTGTGAGGGTCATGTTTTTTGACTTCTCCAGTGCGTTCAACACCATCTGCCCTGCTCTGCTGGGGGAGAAGCTGACAGTGATGCAGGTGGATGCTTCTCTGGTATCATGGATTCTTGATTACCTGACTGGCAGACCACAGTACATGTGCTTGCAACACTGTGTGTCCAACAGAGTGATCAGCAGCACTGGGGCTCCACAGGGGACTGTCTTGTCTCCCTTTCTCTTCACCATTTACACCTCGGACTTCAACTACTGCACAGAGTCTTGTCATCTTCAGAAGTTTTCTGATGACTCTGCCATAGTTGGATGCATCAGCAAGGGAGATGAGGCTGAGTACAGGGCTACGGTAGGAAACTTTGTCACATGGTGTGAGCAGAATTATCTGCAGCTTAATGTGAAAAAGACTAAGGAGCTGGTGGTAGACCTGAGGAGAGCTAAGGTACCGGTGACCTGTTTCCATCCAGGGGGTCAGTGTGGACATGGTGGAGGATTACAAATACCTGGGGATACGAATTGACAATAAACTGGACTGGTCAAAGAACACTGAGGCTGTCTACAAGAAGGGTCAGAGCCGTCTCTATTTCCTGAGGAGAATGAGGTCCTTTAACATCTGCCAGACGATGCTGAGGATGTTCTACGAGTCTGTGGTGGCCGGTGCTATCATATTTGCTGTTGTGTGCTGGGGCAGCAGGCTGATGGTAGCAGACACCAACAGAATTAACAAACTCATTCGTAAGGCCAGTGATGTTGTGGGGATGGAACTGGACTCTCTCACTGTGGTGTCTGAAAAGAGGATGCTGTCTAAGTTGCATGCCATCTTGGTCAATGTCTCCCAACCACTACATAATGTACTGGGTGGGCACAGGAGTACATTCAGCCAGAGACTCATTCTACTGAGATGTAGCACAGAGCGTCATAGGAAGTCATTCCTGCCTGTGGCCATCAAACTTTACAACTCCTCCCTTGGAGGGTCAGACACCCTGAGCCAATAGGCTGGTCCTGGACTCATTTCATCATTTACTGGCATAATTTACATATTACTATTTAACTATTTATGGTTCTATTACTATATATTATTTATGGTGCAACTGTAATGAAAACCAATTTCCCCCCGGGATCAATAAAATATGACTATGGCTATGACTGCCAATCTGTAGCCGTATGACAAGATCATCCACCTTATTCTTTATGCTGTGTGCAGTTAAGTATAACACCTTAAGTTCAGTATTTGGTACTTTTTGCTTTGATTGCACTGCAACTCATCTGAATGGCTGCAAATTTGCCCCATCACCTGCCTGTCCTTCCTGATATCTTTCCTGCTCACTATCTTAGATTTATTTCTGTTTTCCCCCTCCTCCACTCTATCATTCTGGTTCCTATCCCCCTGCCAAGTTAGTTTAAACCCTCCCTAACAGCTCTATTAAACCTTCCCACCAGGATATTGGTCCCCTTCGGGTTCAGGTGCAACCTGTCCTTTTTCAACAGGTCCTACTTCCCCCAGAAGAGATCCCAATGATCCAAGGATCTGAAGTCCTGCCCCCTGCACCAGTCTCTCAGCCACGCATTCATCAGCCTGATCCTACTATTCTTGCCCTCGCTAGCATGTGGCACATGTAGCAATCCCGAGATTACTACCCTGGAGTTCCTGCTTCTCAGCTTCCTTCCTAATTCCCGGAAATCTTTCTTCAGGACCTCGTCCCTTTTCCTCTCTATGTCATTGGTCCCAACATGTACCAAGACAGCTGGCTGCTCGCTCTCTCCCTTCAGAATATTTTGGACCTGATCCGAGACATCCCGTACCCTGGCACCTGGGAGGCAACGCACCACGTGATATCTCTATCAGGCTCACGGAATCTCCTGTCTGTTCTCCTGACTATGGAATCGCCTATGACTACCGCATTTCTCTTCTCCCTCCTTCCCTCTTGCACAACAGCGCCAGGCTCAGTGCCAGAGACCCGGTCACCGTGGCCATCCCCTGTTAGGTCATCCCCCTCAACAGCATCCAAGACGAGATAATTGTTGCTGAGGGGGGCAGCCACATTTAAGCTTTACACACACATTATTCATGTAATGTAGACTACTGGGCAGTTTTTGAAATTGAATTTCTCCTTTTTGCATTAAATTGGTCTCTTTTACTATTTCACATATGTTTACAAATGGATGGATCAATTCAGTGCTGTCTAGTGGTTTGACAGCGTGCTTTGCCTGTCCACTACTTTATACAGGTGACCACTCTTTACATGCTAGCTTACACAGTGAGCATTAAGGTGCTGCATGGCACTGAAGAGTCACATAATCATGTCTAATCTGCCAGAATCACTTGATGATCTGGGACTATGAACTTATCCAAGAATCTTTTTCTTCCACCTTGGCTGAGGGCAGCATTGTAGCAATGTTACTGGTAGCTTGGCTAGTGAACAAACTCAGTGAAGATCAAGAGTTGCAGGCAAGATCTGTAGAGTGTCAGAGTCACACAGCATTGAAACTGAAGTTTCAGCCCGTCAGGTCCATGCTGACCAGTTACTTTCACCAAACCTGCACAAATCCATTTTATTCTCCCTATGTTATCATCATCCCTGCCACATTCTACCACTCATCAACTCACCATGGACAATTTGCAGTGGCTAATTAACTGACTAGCCATACTTCTTTGGGATATGGGAAGAAACTAAAGTAAAGGAAACCCATGCAGTCATGAAAACTCCACACAGAAAGCATCAGAGGTCAGGGTTGAACACAGGTTGTTGGAGCTGTTTGGCAGCAGCTCTGCCGGCTGCACCACAGCACCAACCAGTGTAAGAATGCATTGGGAATTGGGTCAACACCAGCTTGCACATTGTTATTTTCCACTACACTATCTTACTTCAATTGGAAATTCTACAGCCGCTATCCTGTGGTGGCAGGGCCTGTTTAGTTTTATGGGGCTGATGTAGCTGTGTGCTTGTCAATGAGAAGCTTCCATCCAAAGGTGCATCAGCTCAGCACATCACAGAAACCAGCCTCCCCTCCAAGCACTCTGTCTAGTCTTCTTGCTGCCTCAGTAAAGCAGCCAGCACAATCAAAGACCCCTCCAACCTCAGACATTCTCTGTTCTCCTCTACTCCATCAATTAGAAGTACAAAGGTCTGAAAGCGCGAACCACCAGGCTCAAAGATAGATTTAACCACTCTGTAATAAGGCTATTGTATGTCTCTCTAGTTCAGTAAGTTGGACTCTTGACTTCCTAGTGTACCTGATTATGATCTTGCATGTTAATTGATCAAATTTGCAGATGACACAACATTGATAGGCTTTATTTCCAGACAGCCTACAGAGGAGAAGTCAATGCCCTGGCACAGTGGTGCCAAGAAAACAACCTCTCCCTTAATGCTGAAAAAATGAAGGAGTTGATCGTGTATTACAGAAGGAATGGAGACTGGCTAGCCCCTATCGACAGCAATGGGTCTGTAGTTGATAGGGTGAGTAGTTCCAAGTTCCTCAGAGTACACATTACCCGGGCTCTCACCTGGACTGTACATACTGGCTGTGTGGTTAAAAAGTACAACAGTACATCTTTCACCTTAGACGGCTGAAGAAGTTTAGCATGAGTCCCCACATCCTCGGGACTTTCTACAGGGGCACCATCGAGACCATCCTGACTGGCTGTTTCACAGCCGGATACAGGAACTGTACTACCTTCAATCGCAGGGCACTACAGAGCGTGGTTCGGACAGCCCAGTGCATCTGTGCATGTGAACTTGCCTCTTTTCAGGACATTTACAGCCGCAGGTGTGTAAAAAGGGCTGGAGGGTCATCAGAGACTCCAGCCACCACATCCACAAACTGTTTCAGCTGCTTCCGTCTGGCAAACAGTACCACAGCATTAAGGCCAGGACTAACAGGCTCTGGGACAGCTTCATTCACCAGCCCATCAGATTTGTCACTACGTATTGATCTGATTGTGTATCTGACTGTATATACAAGTGTACAAAACAATTATGTATGCACTCTTAGTGTTTGGGCAATATCCTACGACATTTCCCTTCCTTATTGCTTGTACATAGCGACGGAGATGCAACATGAAGATTTTTTACTCCCTCATGTTGTGAGACGGATGCAAGAAATAAAATGCTAATTCTAATTCTGTTCTATTGTGTACATGCACCACACTTTCTCTGTAGTTGTTACATTTTAATCTACATTGTTATTGTTTTACCTTATTCTACCTCAATGTACTGTGTTATGATCTGATCTGCATGAGCAGTATGCAAGACAAACTTTTCACTGTATCACTGCGCGTGTGACACTAACAAATCAATTCCAATGTTGCTTGGAAGCATGGAAATTATACTGAATTTTTATAAATAATGCAGTAAGCCCCAGTCGATGTATTGTGTCCAGTTCTGGGGTGCTACAGATTGACGTGTAGCTTTGTTGGAACGTGGGAGCAGATGTATGCTGCTGGATTTGTTGTCTCACAGCAGAGGAGTGAAGGATGCTTTGGTGTGTTGGTAATCAGCTGATGCACAGGTAGATTTAGCATAATTACCAGGGAGGTGATATGGAAATTATTATTTTCATGCAAAGAGTTGTTATGATGTGGAATCTAACAATGAAAAGATGAGTGGAAACATAATCAGATATGACTGAAATGAGGAAAATGGAGACATATTTGAAAAGAGATTAAAGTATATATAGGGTCATGAGGAATGAACAGGTTAGTGGAACTAACTAGACATATGGTTCAAACAGCAGGCAAGGGCATGAAATCCTAAATAATCTTCTTCTCCATGTTTCATAACTGTTCTAACTGTCTCGTTGTACTTGTCTTCCTCGCCCAGTGGAAAGGTTTTTTGCTCATATTTTCACAGGCTTCCTAAATACGATCAATGAACAACAAATACATCACAGAGATATGTAGGTTAAATCAATATATGAAAACCAATTTGAAAATCATACCTGTCTACAAAGTCCATCATTATCATTAATTGTAAAGTGGAAGCAGGTTCACGGATTTGGTGAGTGAGACAGAAGACGCTGATTATGAATAACGATATAACTCATTTAGTTACAAACAGTAAAAGATTCAACTAAGCATCTAAGTTGTCCCAAGTTACACAATCTACAAAACTAAAGAGTCAACAAGCAGATACTTAGCTAAGACTGGGAGTCTGGAGCATGCTTTCGTAATTGTTCTTCAGCACTAGTTTTCAGTCTGAAGTGCACCTGTAGACGAAAGGAAAGAGGCCAAGCCTCCCGCTCATGCTGTTGTTATATCATGAGGTGCTTGAAACCAGACACTGGTGCCATGGCACACAATGCAACCAATGGGAAAGAGCTGCTGCATACTTCAAATAGGCCAATTGATGGAAGTGGCTTTTGACTGCCAAGTAAACTGAGCCCCGCATAACACTAATGCACATTGGATCAGAGAAGTATTATATTGTGAATGTATAAATAAGGGGTGTATAATAAAACAAACAAGAATTTGGTGGAGTAGAAAAATAATTTCATACAACTGGAATGAATGTGTGTCAGTAATCAACTGAGTGTTTAACTGGTAAATATGCTTAGCTTTTTATAGAGAAGTATTTCAAGGCATTGGGAGAAAGCAATATAGTTAAAGTATTTCTTTTAAGCCTGGCATTAATTGAGATAATCCTGAAATGTGGAGGGATAAACTCAGGCAAAAAAGAATTGAGTATTTTGAGGAAGAAAACGTTTCAGTAAAACAACATTCTGGTCACGTAGAGTACCACAGACTATAAAACTATGCCTTGAGAAAGCAAAGACATAAAATGGTAATGAGGAATGGAAGAAGCTCCAAGGACAAGAAAAGTTTTAGTTTAACTGCCAAGTTCAAATAAACAGGCAGATAAGAGCTGAAGATAATTTGCTAACTCCACAGGAAATGTTAAAATAAGATTGCTGTCCCAGTCTATTATTAAACTGAAGAAATAAGGAATTGTTGTGTCACCAATTCAATTACCCTAACTTGATAAATGTGGCACTGATCGTCATCGGTCCACAGGATAAGTCAGTAATGTGACCACTGTTGCCATGGTTTACTAAAATGAGAAGGTCTAGTGAATGAGAGAATTAATTACATGAAGATATAAGATGAATGCTTCTTTTGGCCAAATAATGAAATAATTGTACAAATACAAACAAACTGATGTCAGTAGGATCTTGTCAGTAGGATCTAGTACTTACAAATCTCTACACAACCTTACTGTAGTTGCTTGAAGCATATGAATGAAGGTAGGGGACATTTTATTTGTAAAGGGCTGTTTCTGGTTAATAGCTTTCTCTACTATTTAATAAACTGCAAAGTAACAGCAAATCCTGATCCAAACAAACTGGTCAGTATTTTCCACTATATTAAACATATACAATGCTTTATTACAGCAACAACATAACATTATAAGGCATTTCTTACCAAATCTTAAAATATCCATCAGTTTTATGAGTTCCTATTAAATTTATACTTTGCAGGATTCATTGTCTGAAAACCATGCAAGTTTGTCTCCAGTAGCCTAATGTTAGTAAATAAGCATTATGACTTCAACCAAAGGAATAATTTGGTTTAGGAATAGCTTCTTCCCTTTGCCATCAGGTTTCTGTATGGACAATGATCCCACGTATAGTGCCACACTATTGCTTGCCCTTTTCGCTCTCTTTTTATACAGCTTATTTAATTATATACTTTACTGTGCAAAAAGTCTTAGGCACATGTAAAAAAAAATCTGTAAAGCAAAGATGTTTTCAAAAATAATGAATTGAAAAGTTTCTAAATATCAGAAAATTTACTATAAAGAGCAGTAAACTGTAAAAAGAAATCAAATCAATATTTGGTGTGACCACTTTTTGCCTTTAAAACTGCTTCAATTCTCTTAGGTAAACTGTTGTGCAGTTCCACAAGAAAATCTGCTGGTAGGTTGTTCCAAGCATCTTGGAGAACTTGTTATAGTTCTTCTGCAGACTTTTGTTGTCTCACTTGCTTCTGTCTCTTCAGGTAATCCCAGACAGCCTTGATGATGTTGAGATCAGGGCTCTGTGGAAGTCATACCATCTGAAACCATATAAAAAATCTCGAGTGTCTAAGACTTTTGCACAGTACTGTATGTATCTTTATCTATCAATCTATATATCATACTGTCATTTCTAGTTTTTTTTATAGAAATATAGAAAACCTACAGCTCAATACAGGCCCTTTGGTCCACAAAGTTGTGCTGAACATGTCCCTACCTTAGAAATTACCAGGGTTACCCATAGCCCTCTATTTTTCTAAGCTCCATGTACCTATCCAAAAGTATCTTAAAAGACCCTATCATATCCGCCTCCAACACCGTTGCTGGCAGCACTCACCACACACTCACCACTCTCTGTGTAAAAAACTTACCCCTGACATCTCGTAATAACACATATTATGTATTACACTGTATTGTTGTCGCAAAACAACATAACTATCTTTCATGACATATGCCAATGATAGTAAACCTGATTCTGATTCTGATTATAGATATCCAGCATCTCCTGCCTTCTTAGCTGCAGTTAACTCTAATCACTTTTGCAGGCGCGTACTTCAAGAGATTCTCAGTCAGGCACTATTGCACACTACAACACGTGCATTACAGTGGTACCACTTGCCAATCGTGGGGGTGAGGGGGGAATGAATGTTAATTCAATGTAGGCAATGAAGATTGGCTTCTCTGCGAGTCTTTGTGCTTAGATTTTAACCTGATATGTATTAAAAATGCAAAGGCAAGACAGGCTTGAGAATTTGTTAAAGCAGAGATTCCCTTTGCATCAGGCCAGTCTAAGAGGTATTTTATGTATTAACAATTATAATATAAGGAATTCGTCAGTGTTATCATTTCAGAGGGTCTGTCCTAGGCCCATCTACATGAAGTGCTGTTGCAGGAAAGCAGCACCATCATCTGGGACACTCCCCACCACCCAGGTCATGCTCTCTTCCCACTGCTGCCATCAGGGAGAAGGCACAGAAGTCTTGGGACTCACACTACAACGTTCAAGAGCAGTTACTATATCTCAACCGTCAGGTTCTTGAACTAGTGGGGATAACTTCATTCAACTTCGCTCATTCTATCACTGAACTGTTCCCACAACCTGTGGACTTATTTTCAGGAACTCTTTATCTCATGCTCTTGATATTTATTGTTTATTTATTTATTATTGTTTTTTGCCTTCTGTATTTGCACAGTTTCTTGTCTTTTTCACGTTGGTTGTCTGTCTGCCCTGTTGGGTGCCATTTCTCATTGTTCCTATTATGGTTCTAAAATTTACAGAGTATACCCACAAGAAAACAAATCTCAGGGTTGTATATGGTGACATGTATGTACTTTGATAATACATTTACTTTGAACTTTGAATAAACTCAGATAAAATTAGTTTTACTCTTTAATGAACACCTTGGGCATTAAAGTCGCATTTTCAATTCAACAAAGCTTAACTTTAACAGAAGTTAATAATCTTATTTATTCCTGGAGAACTGCAACCCTCTGGCATGTTAATTAGAGTAACATTAAATGAAAGATTTGTTTCTTTCAGAGATTGGTTTTGAGGCTTCATTAATATATTAATCAATCACAAAATAGTGGCACATCATTTGTTTCATACCTCTCAATATTTTACATTTTATTAAAATCAAACAGCTTAAAAAACAAGTAGAAGTTGTCTAATCCAAATTCACCTCCTTCTGTTGAGCAGATTAGTTTAAATGGTAAATCCACTCACTGCTTGCTTGACTATGTTTGTTGCATTCTTTTAGTGCAGCATTTCCAATGTATTCTCAAGAAAATTAATATGCTCTAAGAAGTGGTTCTTAAAACTAAAGGTGCAGAACAGACTTCAAGTTAAATCATTATCTCAGAACTTAAACAATACATGAATTTACTCCCAATCTACAGTGTTCAAGATGCATACATCACTGATCGATGAAAAGTCACTGACCTAAAACGTTAACTGTTTTGTTTTTCACAGATGATGCCTGATCTGCTGAATACTTCCAGCATTTTCTGTGCTTATCATACACAGTACTTAAGCAGATTTGGAAGCAAACAGTTGCTCATGTAATTCTAAGAGCAAGCAGCAATAAGAATGCAAAACCCTGTATAAAGTGCCAGGTCTGCACTTTGCTCCTTCTGTTAACAGCAATCAATACAATGGGCAGAAGAGACAGAGAGGAGATGAATGTTTTTTTTCTTTTTACATTGTGAGTCGTTATAATCTGGAAGTGGATTCAGGAATAAATTTCAATGGGGACCAAGAGAAATACAGAAAAGGGAAACACTGGCAGAATGGTGAGAAAGCACAAGGGAGTTGGAGTATTTGGACACTCTTTCAAGGTGCAGGTAAATAGCAAATGGCCTCTTTCTGTGCATCATGAATATAAGATTCATAAACAAGATGCTAGAAATCCAAGCAACACACACAAAATGCTGGAGGACCTCAGCAGGCCAGGCCGCATCTACAGAAAAGAGTGCGGTTGACGTTTTGGGCCGAGACCCTTCAGTAGGACATAAGATGATTACATAGGGTTGTAGGGGTGGGGATTGGTGGATGAGATGTACAAACGATACAATAATCTATATCCTTACTCTGCAGTGCATTGCATCACAGTAAAGCTCTATCAGGAGGTACCATTTCACTATTTGCATATAGCCACCATTGGTGGTATTAAAATGTATGTCTTTGGAACTTTAAAGATACAGTGTGTTTTATTTAAGTGTGGTTACATAATGAGTTTCTTAAGAGATTGCTGGATGACTTCCAGATGTGGCTACAAAGAAATAGCTTATGAAATTATTCAATATAGGAAAACATCCAATAATTTGGTACCCCAGAGACTTAGATAGAACAGAACTCGAAGATTTTTCAGACTGTTAGAAACTATTTCTATCAATACTCCAACACAAATTTAATTCAATACTTTTGATGTTGCACATTATTGTAATATATCTTCCAGTGAACTAGGTTTAAAGGGAGAGTGGGAACCAATAGTCCAGTGAACGGAAAGGGAGTAAGGTAAGAATTACCTGTTGAACAGAACCATTAGGATTTCCAGACATATGATGGTGTATAGGTGTTTTACTATATTTTGCAGTCCCTGACCAAAGTCATAATGGAGCTGTATATATCATTACTTGTCTATTTATATATCTGGTAATAGTGATCATTGGATTTTCTGATACCTAAATAATTAAAATAAAGCAAAGTTAATTTATTACCAAAGTACATATTTGCTACTATATACAACACTGAGATGCAGTTTCTTGTGGGCAAGCACAGTAAGTAGAAGAAACAATTGAATCAATGAATAGCTGCAGCCAACAGGATAGATAAACAACAAACTGTGTAAATACAAAAAGAAAGAGAAAAAATAAACAATAATTAGAATAATAAAAAAATAATTAAGCAGTAAATATTGTGAACATGAGATGAGGAATCCCTGACAGCGAGTCCTTAGGTTGTGGGAAGAGTTTAGTGATGGAGTGAGTGAAATTGTGTGAAATTATCTCTTCTGGTTCAAGAATCCGATTGTTGAGGGGTAATAGCTATTCCTGGAGGCCTGAGGGTCTTCTACCTACTTCCTGACCGCAGCAGTGAGAAGAGAGCATGCCCTGAATGGTGGGGGTCCTTGATGATGGATGCTGATTTCCTGCGATAGCGCTCTGTGCAGATGTGCCCAACGTAAGGAGGGCTTTACCTGTTATGGGCTGGGCTGTATCCACTACTTCCTGTAGGATTTTTGTGAAAATATTTTGTGAAAGATTATGACCTCAAATAGTAATTTCCAGTTTACAAATTGCTAATTCAATGTCTCCCTCTCTTTCTCCTTCTCTTTATATGAGTTCCATCTGTTAATCTTAATTTCTCTCTCTCTACTGCAGTCTTCTTAATTTCTATAGCATTTTATCAATGGTTCCATCCTGTCCAGTGTAAACACGGAATAATCCTTTCTCAGATGTTACATTACCTCTGATTCCTCACTAATTACTCTAACTCATTATCTTCAGCCACTGTATTGCAAAATCTTCTAACTGCCTGCATTCTCGACTTTTTCTTTACAGTAGTTACCCTTTGGAATTCAACTCTGAGGTTGTCCTGGATTATATGGTGTCATTAAGTGTACAGTTTGATACAAAAAAAAATCTTGATGCAATCAAACAGATGTGAGAGATTGATAAATAATAGTAACAATAATAATAATAAATAAATAAGCAATAAATATTGACAACATGAGATGAGGAGTCCTTGAAAGTGAGTCCATAGCTTGGATTAAAAATATTATCTAACATACACATGTTATCAATTGTTGTTGAATCTTAATATAAATGAAAACCTTCTTAAAAGCCTATCAGGGAAGATAGCACAGTGTCAGAAAGAAGGCTGTGAACAACTGGAAACAGCATTAGCAGAATGAAGGGGATTAAAGTATTGAAATTAAGAATTCAACCAGTCTGTGCACTGCTTGTAAACAATCTAATTACCACACTGTCCAATAGGAATACAGTCTACCAGTGGCTCAACTCTGCTTAATTAAAATTGCTGGATAATTTGTTGTTCTTTCAGTACTGAAAACCCTGAAGAGCACTTTTCTTGCAAAATAAGCACCTTTATTTTATATGAAGTAACCAATATAACACCATGGTTAATTTAATGTCTGGTTGTAATATCATCATACATATGCTATGTGGGGTGAACACACCATAAATGTTTAATTAGTTTGATGAAAAAAGCATTGATGAATCAATTCCATTGCTATGTTGTATTGATAGAACACTGAGCAGTGAAATAGGTCCTGTGTTGATTCATCCATAAAATGACCTGGGAAACAAAGCTTTGTATTTCTGCTTGGCTCAGCCTCATTCCAGCATGGAATAATTCAGCACTGAAGTCAGGCATCTCTTTATAATTGTTTTTTCTTTTGCTACCCAGTTGAGCACACTCAACTGCTGCTTTATGTTTTCATTCTTTTAAGTGTTATCTAATTTGTTCTTTTTAATCTCGTTATCAAAATCTAATTCTACCAACCATTCATAGAAACATAGAAACATTCGAGGGACTTTTCCAGATCATTCAACTAACTGTTGAGTTAAGGAAAAAGGTCTTGCGTTATGTTTGATTCATTAACCAGAAAGATTAAATTTGTAGACCTTGGGTGCCTCTGGAAGTATTTTTAAAATTTATTATATTAAAAACATTCCTTTTTTGAAAACATGTAGCAAATACCTTCATCATCTTCAGTATAAGGAAAACAGCTCCAACCGCTATAGTCTGTCTGTGACCAAGAGTTTCCTCAGAGTGTGTTTTAGCTTCCTCCTACAGCCCTATAACCTGTAGATTGGTACATTTAGTGTCCACAGTAAATTGCTCCAAGTGTTTAAGTGAATAGTAGAATCTGAGCAGAGATATGGGGAGAATAAAATGGGATTAATGTAGATGGCTGCTTGTTGATTGCCATGGCCATGATGGGATAAAGAACATATTTACATTCTGTAAAACTCTATGTCATCGTAACTGAAGTCATTGGCACCTACTCTGTCTACCTTCATGACTGGGTAGCCAGACACAGCTCAAATGCCATCTATAAGTTTGCTGATAACAATGCTGTTGTTGGCAGAATCTCAACTGGCAACAAGGAAGCATACAGCGATGAGATAGATTGATAGATTGAGTGGTGGTTGGTTGATGGTGTTGCAATCTTTGAACTCAATATCAGCAAGACCAAAGAGTTGATTGCGGACTTCAGGAAGGGGAATTTGGCAGAATTCCAGTCCTCACTGAGCGGTGAAAAAGGTGAGCAGCTTCAGGTTCCTGATAGAGGATCCATCCTGGCCCAACGTATTGATCCAATCATGAAGTAAGTACATCAGCAGCTACACTTCATCGGGAGTTTGAGGACGTTTGCTCTGTCTCCAAAAACTCTTGCAAATTTATACAGATGTAGGGTGGAGAGCATTCTAATGGTTACATCACAGCCTGGGATGGAGGCTGCAATGCACAAGATCAAAAGAGGCTGCAGAGAGTTTGTAGCATATTAGATTTTGTAAAACATTGGATGAACACGTTAGGTTGAATGATATTTATTTCTTTCTGACCTTGCAGCATGTGGGGTCTGTTAATGTCTGTAGAATGTCTGTCAGTGAGTGACCTCTGAGAATGTTAGTCAAGTAGTTTTACAGTTAGATTCGAGCTTATTGCTTATGTGTAAACATTAATGTACTTTGTAAGCCCAAGGAATGTTGTGTGCTACGAGATAATGAGGAATGACTATTAAAATGTCTAATTGATTTATGACGGGATGCTGAACACTGTGCTAATGGACACACATGTTATTTGAATGAAATAAACCAGACTGTGTTAATGGACGAGAACAAAGAGTTTGTCTGTCTTGTGTCTGCTCTGTGCTTCTGAAGCTTGTGGATATATTGGGCTGCTTTTTGAATTTTTTGTAGACTTCAACTGAGACCAGGATCGTGGTAAGTGCTTGAGACCAAGGGTGGTTTCACGAATTGGAGTTCGGATTTCCTCCAACAACAACTGAGTGGTGAAGGAATGATGAACCCAGTAATCTTTGTGACTTGTTATATAGTATTCTCTGTCCTATGCTCTGTCCACCAGAAAAAGAGGGATCTCCCAGTGCCCACCCATTTTAATTCTACTTCCCATTCCCATTCTAACATGTCCATTCATGGCCTCCCTCTACTGTTGCAATGAGGCCACACTCAGGTTGGAGGAACAACACCTTATATTCTGTCTGGGTCGCCTCCAACCTGATGGCATGAACATTGATTTCTCAGACTCCTGGTAATGCCCCACACCCCACCATTTCCGTTTCTCTCTCTCACCTTATTATCTAACCTACCCATCACCTCCCTCTGGTGCTCCCCCTTTTTCTTTCTTCCATGGCCTTCTGTCCTCTCCTATCAGATTCCCCCTTCTCCAGCCCTGTACCTCTTTCACCAATCAACTACCCAACTCTTTACCTCACCCCTCCCCGAATCCCGGTTTCACCTAACACTTGTGTTTCTCCCTCCCCTCCCCCACCCTTTTACTCTGACTCCTCGTCTTTTTTCTCCAGTCCTGCTGAAGGGTCTCATCCCGAAATGTTGACTGTAGTATTTTCCACAGATGCTGCCTGGCCTGCTGAGTTCCTCCAGCATTTTCTGTATGTTACTTGGGTTTCAAGCATCTGCAGATTTTCTCTTGTTTATCTAGTTTTCTGTGTGATTTATTTGTGCTATTTATTTATGATAATAAATTAAACTTAAGCTACTTTGTTGCTCTTGTACGCATACTACTACTACATCTCCTGAATGCTTGAATATTTGGATCTGATGACAATTTTGTAGAGTCAGCCAACTCCATTATGGGCACAAGCCTCCCCATCATCAGAGACATCTTCAAAAGACAGTGCATCAAGATGGCATCCATCATTAAGTTACTTTCACCATCCAGGACATGGCTTCTTGTCATTACTACCCTCGGGAAGGAGGTACAGGAGCCTGAAGATATACACTGAATGGGTTAGGAACAGCATCTTCCCTCCACCATCAGATTTGTGAACAGTCCTTGACTCATGATCCCCTTTTCGTATGATTACTTGTAACATACGGTAATTTTTTTCAATGTCTTATGCTGTACTGCTGCCACAAAATGACAAATTTCACAATATATGCCAAAGATTATAAACTTGATTCTGATTTTGGTGCTATTGAGAACAATCTCCATTGCATTCTCTCTAAAGCATAGATATTCTTTTAGAAGTGTGAAACTCAGAACTGAACACAATTGTTCAGCCGAGGCCAAATATGGATCTTGTTAAGGTTTACCATATTGTCCTTCTTTATTGTTTCACTTTATTTTAAGTTCTCCAAATGGATTACAACTTTCCCTTGCAGGACCAGAGATAATCTGAAGGTTGGGAGTAACCAACCACCTGCCCAGCGTTAAGCTATCACATTACACTGGGAAAATATTTGTCCAGTTAAGAGCTACCCTACAGAACAAATACAGGTTGCATGCAACGTAACACCTACAATCATCAGATTTAGTGAAAAGTAGTACAATAAAGTTAAAGATTATGTTAAGTAATTTGTGCAGACAAACCCCTGTACTTCTTCTGTGTCTCATGGGAATGAGGTGTACCCTTCACAGTACAACTGATATCACCCTCCATCTGGATATGTACTACAGAATGCTTATTGGTTCCACATGCATAAACCTCTCTGGTTTCATAAACATGTGACAATTCTAGGCTGGAGAAAGACAACGGGTGCACAAGAAATCAGCAGGTCACTTTCTGTTTATTAAAACAACAAATCCGTTGACCACGGATTTATCCTTTCCAATGTGTACAGAGGGCTTCTGAACTCCCTTTTACTTTAGTTGCTCTTCCCATTGCTTTCCTTCAAGTTCAAGTTAAGTTGTCATTCAGCCATACATGAATACTCATGAATACAGCCAAATGAAACATTACTCCTGGGCAAGGTGCAAAATACAGCACCAAGGTCGCATATAAGATAGCAAGCATATACAACATGTCAGTAAAATAGTCACACAAAAAATATATAGTCCAAGACCCTGGGTTCATGAATGTTTCAGAAATCTGCAGCTTGTCTTCTTTTGATTGAACATGGGGTGGGGGTGGTGTGGGGCCAGCACTGACTCCAGACTGGATGCCACGTCATTCTGCCTCCAGTGGAGTGCACTGACTCCAACGCCTCTCTCCTGGGTGGCTGTAAGCAGGAAACACCATGGCTTGAGGCCTACAACTGAGGCCACACCCCTGTGCCCAAGAATAAATCAGTGAATTGGACCTGCAGCATTCCTCATTAACGACGTCAAACAGGGTCTTGCGATCACAAGAAAAGCGATTAGAAACATACATAGAAACATACATAGAAAATAGGTGCAGGAGTAGGCCATTCGGCCCTTCGAGTCTGCACCGCCATTTATTATGATCATGGCTGATCATCCAACTCAGAACTCCGCCTCAGCCTTCCCTCCATACCCCCTGACCCCCGTAGCCACAAGGGCCATATCTAACTCCCTCTTAAATATAGCCAATGAACTGGCCTCAACTGTTTCCTGTGGCAGAGAATTCCATAGATTCACCACTCTCTGTGTGAAGAAGTTTTTCCTAATCTCGGTCCTAAAAGGCTTCCCCTCTATCCTCAAACTGTGGCCCCTCGTTCTGGACTTCCCCAACATCGGGAACAATCCTCCTGCTTCTAGCCTGTCCAATCCCTTTAGGATTTTATACGTTTCAATAAGATCCCCCTTCAATCTTCTAAATTCCAACGAGTACAAGCCCAGTTCATCCAGTCTTTCTTCATATGAAAGTCCTGCCATCCCAGGAATCAATCTGGTGAACCTTCTTTGTGCTCCCTCTATGGCAAGATGATCACTCACTGTTAGAATCATAGCCTCTAACATGTTGCTTTTACAATTTTTCCCATTTATTTGGAAATATGATGCATTTGCACTTCCAAAAATCACTTAATCCTAACTCATTGTTTGAAGGCAAGGCCCTTAATATGAAAGGAAATTGAAGTAATTGAAAAAGCAGAATATAAATTCATTATGGTCATCGTAATGAAGAAAAAATATAGTTTAATTGCGACATTTGTAAAACTAGGCAGTATTCACTAAGGGTAACGAAGATAATGGGTGACGGTAACAGTGAACTCACCTTTACAAAGGGCTTGAGAGAGTAAATGGTAAATAGCTATTTCCAACAATGAGGGAAACGTCTAAGATTCTAACAAAAGCAGAGGGGAAAAGTTGATATTTCTCACATAAAAAGATCATAAATGTGTTATTGCAATTAAAGTTGAATGACTGCATCATTAAAAGTGATTAAGCTAAACACTCTTTGACGAGGAGGGTGAAGCATTCGGTATTAGTGTAGAGAAATAAGGACTATTGAGCTGTGATGTGAAATGAATACTGCTGCATTCTGAATAATCTCCTCCTGGTTGAAATTAGGCAATCAGTTTGATGGTTAGTTAGGTTTATTGACAAAATGCAAAAGAATATCAGAACTATTCGTTCTTCTACAAAAGGAACCAATTCCTATTGGAATAATTTCAGTGAAGCGGCTATAGAAACCTAGAAAAATACCAAAAATTAGCATTAATGTGTTTTTGCGGGGGGGGGGGCCATGCCTTTTTCACCAAAGTGCTAATAAATTCATTGGAGAAACACAGCAGAGTTTTATCCCCAATGTATCAGGAACCAGCCTTACTTGTATAAGACCATATAAGACACAGGAGCATAATTAGGCCATCTGACCCATGAAGTCTGCTCCGCCATTCAATCATGGCTGATCCTTTTTTCTATCTCCTTCTCAACCTCAGATCCCGGCTTTCTCCCTGTAACTTTTGATGCCATGTCCAATAAGAACCTATCGATCTCTGGCTTAAATACACCCAAGCTGCATGTGGCAACAAATTCCACAAGTTCACAATTTCCACAATTTCTTTGGCTAAAGAAATTTCTCCATATCTCTGTTTTGAAAGGGCGCCCCTCTATCCTGAGGCTCTGCCCTCTTGTCCTGGACTCTCCCACCATGGGGAAACATCCATTCCACAATATATGTGAAGTGATAGGCTATCTTCTTCTTCAAGGTCTTACCATGTGAATGGGACAGATATCCCTGCAGAAGTGCTTGACAAGTTACAATAACCTTTCCTCTTCTATTGATCTCCAAGTGGAAGATGGGAAATGGCAAAGAGAGCTTCAGCAACAGATTTTCTGTTCATGAAGGAGCTACGAATATCCTGACATTTATGGAGTATTAATGTTGTTGTAACCTGGCCTGAGTGAGTAGGATTAAGCAAAACTCAAGGTATACTCTACGTACGTGAAGAACAGGAAGATGACTAGAGTTAGGACTGATTAGGTATAGAAAAAGAAACATGCTTCTGCAGAGGGAGGAGATAGGGAAGGTCATTAATGCATACTTTGCTTCAGCATTCACCAGTGAGAGAGCCTTGACATTTGTGAGGAAAATGTAAAACAGGCTGATATGCCAGATATGATAAGAAAGAAGATGTGCTGTAAATTTTGAAAATCAGTAGGATATATACTTTCTCAGCAGGTGCCAATCAGCATGAGAAGTCATTTGCTGGTGATGCAGTGTGGGGTTTCAAAAGAGCTCCGGTACTTTTTGTTTTATTTTCTCAACTGGTGGCAATCAGTGCAAGTCCAATAAAAAGAAAGGGGATGCAAGCAGAGTAGCCACTTTTGGAGTGCGGCATTGTTAGAGTGGTCCAGCTTTGGGTCAACAGGTTTAGGTGAGAACAGGCAGTGGTTCTAGGTAAGCAAGTAAGAAAGTTTCTAGCAACACACATCAAAGTTGCTGGTGAACGCAGCAAGCCAAGCAGCATCTGTAGGAAGAGGTGCAGTCGACGTTTCAGGCCGAGACCCTTCGTCAGGACTCGCCTGAAACGTCGACTGCACCTCTTCCTACAGATACTGCTTGGCCTGCTGCGTTCACCAGCAACTTCGATGTGTGTTGCTTGAATTTCCAGCATCTGCAGAATTCCTGTTGTTTGCAAGAAAGTTTCTAGTAAGTTTTTTTTCTATTAATATGTAGTGCACTGAAAATAGATCTGGAGGTAGTGGTATGTTCGTTGTGTGAGATGTGGGAAATTTGGGCGACCTCTCGTCTCCACGATAACTACATCTGCACAAAGTGCATCAAGCTGCAGCTTCCTAGAGACCATGTTAAGGACTTGGTCTCTGCTGAGACCTGCTGAGAAAGTATATATCCTACTGATTTTCAAAATTTACAGCACATCTTCTTTCTTATCATATCTGGCATATCAATGACCTTCGGCTTATACGGGAGAATGAGAACATGT